>NC_084793.1:261187458-262414958 GCF_963169125.1 Humulus lupulus
TGGACAGGGAGCCTTCGGCCAAGTTGTCCGAGGTTTCCTTGTCGGCAGCCTTAGAAGAAGGCTATGGATTAACAGGAGTGGGAGTCATCTGCTCAGAAGGGGGCGGAGGTGGTGAGTTCTCCTTGGAGGAGGCGGTGGCTGGAGCGTCGTTTGTTCGAGCCTTCTTCGACGGGGTCTTGCTGTTTTCCCCCCGAGCCCTCTTGCTGTCCTTCTTCAAGAAAGAAGAGGCGGCAGCAGCTTGATAGTGCTCAAAGACGTCCTCGGAGTCCATACCTGCACAAAAGGAAGCAACACAAGCAATACGAATAAATGGTCATGAAGGATAAAAGAATAAAAGTAAAAGGATTACAAGTAAAGTACCTGCGCTACAACTACTGGTCGTAACATTATTTATTGAACTACCTAGTTCCTGGAAGAAATCTGAATTTAAGGAGGGAGCATTCCTAAAGTTGCCATCCCCATCAAATAGATGAGAGGGAATTGGAAAATGATTTAAAAGCGAGATTATTATACCATTTTCATCCGACGAGTCGTCAGAAAGTTCAGTAGGCTCAGCAGCCTTTTGTTTTCCTTTGCCCTCGGGGGCCAAGGGTTTCTCTGCTCGACAAAGGACGGCAGGTTCCCTGATCGTAACCCCAGTTGGTCTCCTCTGCGGAAGAGACGCTTGGGGTTGCTGCTTGGGTTCCACTTCAACTTGGGTTTTCTCTGCCGAAGGTTCGCTCGTCGCTGGTGGAGGATTCCAGAGGCTGACCAGCCTAAGGTTAGCCTCATTAACTAAATTTTTGACGCTCTTATCAGCATTCGGCATGCTGGCTATGAGTGTCGCCCTTGACTCCATCCCTAGAGTTGGGATTGGACGTAACCATGGGCCTGGAACACAGTGGAATGTCAAGACATTGTGACAGAAAAACACTAAGCGAAGAAGCTAGTGATGTGGAATTTTTACCTCCTCGAGTCAAGGCCAGGTTGTCTGCGGCTAAGTCGGGCGTGAGGAAGTATTCTTGGTGATACCTCCCCATGTTGGAGATGTGAGTAGTGTCAGCCAAGAAAGTGCGCCCGCTTTCTTGGTGACAAAAATGGAAAAACCCCGTGCCTTCTTGGTTAGGGTTGGACTTGAGTTCAAAAAGAAAGTTGACCTCGTGGGGAGTGGGCTTTTGCCATTTTCTGAGTTTATAAAGGATATAGAGTGTGGCCAACATTCTATATCCATTTGGTATGATTTGAAAGGGGGCAACTCCAAAGTAATTTGCCACCCCCTGAAAGAAAGTGTGAAGAGGCAGGGTGGCACCTGCCTCAATGTGAAACCACGGCCAGGCGTTGTAGGCGCCGCCTGGAAGGTTGGCCCTCTGGTCGATAGATGGTCTGACCAGGGTCACCCCTGTCAGTTTATACTTGTTTAGGTAGTTGGCGATCATCCACATCGTCACTCGACTCTGGGGAACAACATGCCACCCGACATCCGACTGAGCAGCGTGTCGAGGATGGGCATGCCTTAGTACATTGGCATCGATAGCATATTCACCTCGACCACTGGTTGAGGGGGCATCAGCAGTTGACTGGCACGAGGAGTTAGGGACTTTCCTTTTTTGAGCTTTTGTGTTTGTTCGAGCCATTCTCTGGGTTGGGACGGGAGAAGGGTTTGGGCTAGGGCGAGAGAAAGGGATGTCTAGTATCAGAATAGAGGGGTTTTCTTCCCCTTCAAGCAGCTGAGCTAGGAGGTCGTCATCAATGGGTCTTTCTCCTCCCCAAGGATCTTGCATATGAACTGCAAACAGACAAAGGGGGAGATAAGACACATAACCTGCGGAGTACGTGGGAGATTGGGATAACGTTGCTCGCATCTATTGACTAGCAACATCCTACCCATACACTAAGTTTGGTCCTAACAGTTTGAAAAACAGATCAAAAAAGGAAATAAAGTGTTTTCTGAAAAGGAACTTTTTGAACTCTTAATGGGCGGGAAAAAACCCAGTTTTTTCAACAAGCTTAAAGATTGAATTTTTACGTCGATCTTACGCCCTAAACCTATGATCCTTACTATCGAACTAGCTCCTAACTTATATAAAGAAGAAATATACTCTCTTACCAAGCATCAGATGGTTTATACAAAAATCCTCATAATTTCTACTCAAGGACGCAGGAAATCACAGAGCACAGTAAACAGCATGCATGGCATAATGAAGAGTTTAAAAGACGAAGTGATTACCTGGGCAAAGGGTGGAGATTTAGAAAAGATAGAAAATTTGAGTCGGAAAGACCTTCGGCAGGACGTCTGAATGGTTTCAAACTCCTGGGCTCTGAAGCAAAGTTCTTAAAGTTCTTGATTGGGATGGTGAGTAAAAAATCATAAGAAAAATAAAGAGGTTACTTATAGAGGCTGAAGTATGGAAAAAAAGTGGCAATCATGACTTTCCCATTTTCGAAACGTGGGGGAGTGTATAAGCCGTCAAATTGATTTCTTGAAAACCGAAAGGGCTTGATTAGACATAATTATGTCACGGTTTTCAAAAACGCACGAGGATTCTGACAGATTTCGTGGGGCATATGAACGGTTGTTCCCCTAAAAGTTTCTTTATTGCTGGTCGCACTAAACAAACTTGGGGGGAAAATGTTATCCAAAAAAACAAGCATGGATGACATGGCACCGTTTAATACACGTGGCTGACATTTGGCAGGAGTCTTGTTCGACCATCGACCAGAAGGATGCCCATGGCGCAACGCTCAATCTTTATATACGACCAGCTTGGTCGTATACTCGCTATATTTGGAGAAAATCTTATGCAGTTATAATCATATCTGAAATTATCTCCCATGATTTCCTGAGTATCCAATTATTTAGGAAAGAATATGTGTAACAAATTAATGTAATCTTCCTTGAGCCTATAAATAGAGAAAGATAGCTCAAGGAAGGGACTTTTGATTTTCTAATTATTTAAGATTAGAAGTTTTACAAGTGTATTAGAGCTATCACATTCGATATATTGTATTGTTCTTCAGAGGTTTGTAAAACTCATTGAACCCTAGTTCTTTGATCACTCCTTTGAATCTTATATCAATAACAGCTCAAGTGGACGTAGGTTATTACCAGATTCTGGGGCCGAACCACTATAAATTCCTGTGTGTTTTATTGTTTTTGTCATTATTCTCATCCCAACATTTCTATCCACATCAAGCAATTTTGACTCCGTGTCAATTGACCAAAATCAGGGTCAACAAATACCCATAAACTTTATACATGAAATCAAAGTTTGAAAATTGCACAAAATTACTTTTTTTGGAATTTTTTTTAGCCTACACATTAATGGCATATATATATGTGTATATGTTTAATTTTTCTTTTGGAAGTTATATATATGTTGTATATAACTAAACAAATATGGTGGGAATGTGGCTGGACGTTTTTTTTGCAATTTTTTTTTTGGAAACAAATATATATATATATTAACATATTTTTATATATGTGAGGCATTTAAAAAAATTATTTATTTTAGAATTGTATCTTTAATTCCTTAATAAATGGTAGATTTTTGTGCAAGTAAATATCTTTTTGGTAATTTATATTCTAAAGAGAGAATAATGATATTTTTTAAATGAGAACAATTGAATTAATTTGTAGTTTGATTAATATTTTAAGATTGATTGAATTAAAATTAATTGTGATTAATTAATTGATTGGTTTCATGAAGTTGATTGATTAATTTTTTTTAGCTATTCATTTATTTTGGTAATAAATGTGTATGCTAGACCCATTGAATTAATTAACATGTCATGCATCATTATAATTGTCATTTTTGCAAATTTGTGCTTAGATGATGGGCTTATAGTCGATGGTCTCTCATTATTTTAGATAATGGGAAAAAAGTCAAATAAAATGGGTCATACTCTTGATAGGTTTTATTTGGGACCAATTGAACATGTAAAGTTTAAATTCCTCTCTTGTGCATGGTTACACTTGTGAAGACTCATTTTCTTTGCAATACTAGATTGTGCATAATCAATTAATAAAATAAATGTTCAAATTCCTGTCTTTTTGGGCTTTGTGTGGAAGTTATGGAGCCTTAGTAGCGGGTACAACATAATGAACTTAACTCTCCTTCATGCAAGCTCGAATATTAAGGCTCATTTACCTAAGTTGGACTTAATTATATTAGGTTAATCTTTTTAGTTGAACATAATAATTGATTAGAAACAAATTAATTCTAATTTTATAATTAATTTTCAATGGTAATTTTAGAATTGATGGGAAAATTATAAATTATGGTTTATTAATTATTTTAATAATTTGGCAAACCTAAGTTGATAATTTTCAAAAGAATAAAATACTAAAATATTTAATAATTAGTTTTCAAAAATCTGAATTCGATCTCCACCATAGATTTAACAAGGTTAGAGTTTAGTGGGGCCTCATGTCACTTTGATTTCGTCTCCCTACTGAAAGTGTTCACTGGACTTCTTAACATTTTTAACTTTCTTAGGATAGATGGTTATAGATGGACCTCCTATAGACTCATCCCTACGATGACTATAAGAATTAAATCTATAATAATCAAAATCGTGGGTCAAACTCATAAATTAAGAAATATTTGTTACTCGCCTATCGGGACACATGGGTTTTCGTTAGTTTGATCGAATGGATAGGTAGTTAATAAAACTCTAGGATGTTTTATTAATTGACATATTTATCTATTTAACTAAGTGAAAGTACCTAAGAAATAGAAGATAAGTGTAGCGTCCCAAATTTGCTAGTAAGGCTTAGGGCCTTTATTAGGGTGCCGAGAGGGAAATAATAGATTTATTTATGTTAATATGTGAATTTAATGACTATGTGATTAGAAATGCATGTTCAGGTGAATTAAATATGCATGTGGGCCCCATATGTTTATTAGGGGCGTATTTGTAATTTTAGCCCGTTGAGGGCATAACTATGATATTTATGTTTATTGTGATTGACACCACGAGTGAGTGGTGATATATTTGTGATGCGTGTTCTGAGGCGGTCCTAGGGAGCAGTTTAGCTAAATAGTCACAACGACGTCGAACACCTGGCTTGAGAGGAGCTTGGGGGTATTTTGGGAACACAGTTGGTGTTCGGGATTTACCAAGTAACGGGTAGTAATTTAGCGTTTGTTTGGACATGTCAAGATTGAACGGGGATTTATAGGAACACTCGAGGAATCAGCGAGACATGGAAAATGATGAAATTGCCCTTGGTGGCACTTGAGGTTTAAGATAGACTTAAGGGATAGTTTGGACTTTTGGCTAAGGGATATACTTGGTTTAGGATGCTGAGACTCTAGAATGATTTAGGAAAAAAAACAGAATTCTCTCACAACATCTCTCCCTATTTCTCTCAGTTCACTCTCTCCCTCTCATTGTTGCTTGGTGGTTGATGAACTTTAGGGACTTTAGGCTAAGGAAAGTTGAATAATTGGACTTGTAATGCTTGGGGAGTAGCTCAAGGATTAAACTCATCTCAGAGGTAAGAAATTTGGCACTGAATTGTTTGAGTTTCTGCTAAATTTTGATAGAATTATCGGTTTTCATGTGAAATGGATTCTAAGGTTGGTTGTGGGTGTTTGATGAGTGTATGACGTTGCTTATGGATTTGTTGTGATGTTTAGGCTATAAGGATAATAATTCTAGGCTTAATTATGAGTTTAAATGGTGTTTGGGGTATGAATTTGGGGTTTAGGCTCGAGGAAAAACAAAGAAAATAGCTAGAATTTCTGGGGTAAGAAAATTGTTGTACCCGTAGAGCAGGGCGTGACCCTATTGTTTATATTGCAGGGTGCAACCCTAAGGTTTATGTTTAGTATGCGTTTAAATATCTG
Source organism: Humulus lupulus (assembly GCF_963169125.1). NCBI lineage: Eukaryota > Viridiplantae > Streptophyta > Magnoliopsida > Rosales > Cannabaceae > Humulus > Humulus lupulus. The sequence continues at coordinate 261,193,290 of NC_084793.1, forward strand.
TGAATATTATGTATGTTTATGAATAAATAGCGAGGTTGAGAACGACGAAGGCCGAGAACAGCTAGGGCCGGGAACGGCAAGGGCCGGGAATGGCGAAGGCCGAGAACGGCAAGGGGCTGAGATTGGCTTTGAGCACACTGAGTACAGGCCGCTAGGGCGAGACTCTCTTAGGGTGCTGTATCCACCTGCTTGGTGAAGATTGCGAACCTAATGCCTGGTAAAGCGCCTGGGGTGGCGTAGGCCGCTATGTGTTTAACCCATTGGCTGCTTTGCTATATACTATTGAATGTTATGTTATATTTTTTGTATTTAGCTTTCTTGATGGGCTTCGGCTCACGGGTGCTCTATGGTGCTGGTAAGGGCAAAGGAAAGGTCGACCAACCATGAGTACGGAGAGCGTGGAGCGACGGGTAGATGTTCGGCCTGCCTGGCTGCCATGACCAGGGTTATTTTTGGGAAAATGTACTTTAATAATTGTTTTGTCGCCTAGGTCAGTCATGTGTATATTTTGAGTTCTAATACAATTTTCTGAACAATATTTTTGGGATCCCAACTGTATAACTTTCTATAATTTCAATGAATGTGCAAATTTAATAATTTTTGTCTTTAAGTGAGTTTAACTTGAGTTTAGTCACACTTTTAACCTAAAACCTCGATTAGTGAGCTAATGACACATTTTTAACTCACATAGTAACGGCTCTAAGGAAGTAGAGTGTTACAGCTTGGTATCGGAGCGTGCCCAGGTTTATGGTTCCTAGGGATCGACCTAACATGTACGATCGCTGCCAGTGACAAGCTCCACTCAGAGTTAGTTGGTAATTAATGAATCATATGCTTAATTGCTTGTTTAAGTGCCCTGTTTGTCTGAATATATAAATAGAGCATGATGAATGTGTTATTACATATGCATGATGTTAGGGCATGGCCCCTTTATTGTTTTATGTTGTGTGTGACTTGTGGACTTGCTGGTTATGATTGGTTGATGAAATTGGGAGGTGATTTTGGAAGTTGTTATCATGCCTGATGTGCGACGTCATTGGTTGTTGTCATATTGCAGTAATGCCTCGACGATCAATCAGAATCTGTGGGAATAGGGTCGAGGATGACAACTAGGGTCAGGACCCTCCTCCTGCCCCACCGATTTGGCAACAGTTATTTGCCGAGATGGAAGCTAGACTTCATCAAACAAAAGAAGAGCTTCGACAGTTGAGGTAACATGCCCCTCCTCAGGGCATTGGGTTACAGGTTCCACAGGCTGTGGCACCAGTGCCAACCCAGCCTGCTATGGAAAATAGGTGGGAACCTTTGTATGAGAGGTTTAGGAAGCAGCATCCACCCACCTTTGAGGATGACCCAGACCCACTTCGAGTAGAACAGTGTATGAACATGATTTCTTCTATCCTAAATTTCATGAAGGTGGAAGGGAATGAGATAGTAGATTATGCCAGCTACATGTTGAGAGAGGATGCCCGCATCTGGTGGGATGTTCTATGTCAGAGAAGGAATATTGAAGTCATAACCTGGGAAGTGTTCAGAAATATATTCAATGAGAAGTATTACAGTGTCGCAGTCTGAGCTACGAAGGTTGATGAGTTTACAAACCTGACTCAGAACCGAATGACAGTTACTGAGTATGCTTTGAAGTTTGACCGATTAGAGAAGTTCGTGCTAGATTTGGTGCATGCTGACACGACACGAAGAGATTAGTTTGTTCAGGGATTGAATGTTATGATTGCCTATGACGTCAAGATAACTTTGGATCTGGGAACTACCACCTATGCTCAGGTAGTGGAGAAGGCTCTTACAGCTGAGGGGGCCAAGGATCAGATATGGAGAAAGGGTGCTACTAGGCGCGATGCTAGGAGGACGGTGCCTCCTTTTATTGGATCTTGTCGGGGTAGTGGCCCAAGTGAGTAGAAGAGAAAGGCCCCAGACTCTTTTGCTCCTCTTGGCTCGGATAGGAGAGCACGGGGTGCTTTCAGTGGCCGTCAAGGCGGGGGAGACAACTAGAGGAGTTTCCCAGTGTGTCCTCGATGAAGACGATGACATCACGGAGAGTGTAGGATCAGTGCCTGCTTTACGTGTTGGATCATCAGTCATTTAAGGAAGGACTGCCCACAAGCCAGGAAGGAAGAGGTGAAACAGAGAGACAGTCTCCCTCGTGCCAGAGTATTTACCTTGACCCAGACTGAGAGTAAGGCTAGCCCCTCAGTCGTGACAAGTCAGATTTCTAGTGCTGGTTCTTCTTTTACTGCATTAATTGACTCGGGGGCTACTCATTCATTTGTATTTTCTAGAGTGATAGATCAGCTGTGTAAGACTAGTGATTTGTATGCTAGGGGATTTTTGACTTTGTTGCTAACTGGGAACTTGTAGTCTTTAGGAGATGAGTTAGAGCTTTGCCAGTAGAGATAGACAGTAGGGAGTTGTCTATGGATCTGATTGAGCTAGCAATGAATGACTTTGATATGATCCTAGGGATGGATTGGTTATCGAAGTATGGGGCGACGATTGACTGCAAGCGCATGATGGTGACCTTTGAACCGGAAAGGGAGGGACCCTTTGTATTCGTGGGGACAGTGAGTGGACCGTAAGTACCTATGATTTCGGCACTAAAGGCTAGAGACCTAATTTAAGAGGGTTGCATAAGATTCCTAGCAAACATTGTGGATACTTATAGAGTTGTTTCGGTTGGACCGGATGAGACCAGACTGGTATGTGAGTTTCTTGATTTGTTCCCCACAGACTTGCCTGGGTTGCCACCACACCGCGAGATCGAGTTCGTCATTGAATTGGCACCAGGGGCGGAGCCAGTATCTCAGACACCTTATAGAATGGCTCCTAAAGAGTTAAAGGAATTGAAGATCAGTTGCAGGAGTTACTTGATTATGGATTCATCAGACTGAGTTTTTCGCCGTGGGGTGCTCCAGTGTTGTTCATCAAGAAGAAGGATGGATCCTTAAGGATGTGTATTGACTACAGAGAGTTGAACAAGTTGACCATTAAGAACAAGTACCCACTACCTAAGATCGACAACTTTGTTTGATCAGCTACAAGGAAAGACAGTGTTCTCTAAGATTGACCTTTGGTCAGGCTACCACCAGTTAAGGATTAAAGAGGAGGACATACCAAAGACCGCTTTTTGCATGAGGTATGGACACTATGAATTCCTGGTTATGTCCTTTGGATTAACCAACACCCCTGGAGCCTTTATGAACTTGATGAATAGGGTCTTCAAGGATTATCTAGACAAGTTTGTGATCGTATTCATTGAGAACATGCTGATGTACTCCCAGTCAGAGACAGAGCACGAGCAGCATCTACGCCTGGTATTACAACGGTTGAGAGAGCATAGGTTATATGCTAAGTTCGACAAGTGTGAGTTTTGGCTACCCCAAGTAACATTTCTGGGTCATATTTTCACTAAGGAGGGGATTCTAGTGGACCTAAGTAAGATTGAGGCGGTGAGAGATTAGCCCAGGCCGAGCAATGTACCAGAGGTTAGGAGCTTTTTGAGATTCGCAAGGTACTATCGGCGGTTCATCGAGGGATTCTCCAAAATAGTGACACCATTGACCGAAGTGATGCATAAGAAGACTAAGTATGTGAGTATGTGTAGACAGACATGTGTGAGAACACTTTCAAGGAGTTGAAGCGGCGACCGATCACTGCTCCAGTATTGAGTCTGCCTTTAGACAATGAGGAGTTTGTAGTCTACTGTGATGCTTCCAGACAGGGTTTGGGGTGTGTACTGATGCAAGCCAAAAAGGTAATAGCCTACACGTTGAGACAGTTGAAGGAGTATGAGCAGAGGTATCCCACACATGATCTAGAATTGGCAGCGGTGGTATTTGTACTAAAGTTTTGTAGACATTATTTATATGGCGAGAAGTGCGGAATATACACTGGCCATGAGAGTTTGAAGTACTTCTTTACTCAGAAGGATCTGAATATGCGCCTGAGGCATTGGTTGGAATCGGAAAAGGATTACAATTATGATATTCTATACCATCCTGGGAAGGCCAATGTGGTGGCTGACACATTGAGTCGGAAGGGCCCAGGACAGTTGTTCAGTTCGAGGCACATATAAGATAAGTTATTAGAAGAGATGACTAGAGCACGTATTGAGCTGGTAGTTGGACAGGTAGCCAACATCACTCTTCAGTTCACGCTCCTTGAAAGGATCAAGGAGGCACAGGGGGAGGATCCCAGTTGAAAGAGCACAAAGAGGGAATCATAGCCAGAGTGGCTAAAGACTTTTCTATTTCGAAAATTGGATTACTAAAGTACAAAGGTCGGATTTGCGTTTCGATGGATTCCGGTATCAGGTGAGAGATCTTAAATGAGTCTCATACCACTCCCTATTCCTTACATCTGGGTACGACAAAGATGTACCAAGATTTGAGAACGTTATATTGGTGGCTGAGAATGAAAAGGGATATGGTGGATTATGTGACCAAGTGTTTGACTTGTCAGCAAGTAAATGCTAAACATCAGAGACCAGCAGGGTTGCTGCAACCTCTAGGGATCCCGGAGTGGAAATGGGAGGATATCACCATGGACTTCGTGGTTGGATTACCGAAGACCGTGGGACAACATGATTTGGTGTGGGTGATTATGGATAGTTACACCAAGTCAGCCCACTTTTTGCCTGTTAAGACAACTTATATTGTGGAACAGTATGCTGAACTATATGTGAAGGAAATTGTGCAACTACATGGGGCTCCAAGGTTGATACTATCTGACAAGGACCCCACCATCACCTCCATGTTTTGGGAGAGCGTGTAGAAGGCTATGGGTACACAATTGCAGTTTAGTACCGCGTATCATCCTCAAACAAATGGACAATCTGAGAGGACGATTTAGAAAGTGGAGGATATTTTACGAGCCCGCATGTTGTATTTTGGGGGATTTTGGAGTAAGTATCTCCCTCTGATTGAGTTTTCATACAATAATAGTTATCAGGCGACTATCGGAGTGGCTCTGTATGAGATGTTATATGGGAGGAAGTGCAGATCACCCATCCATTGGGATGAGACAGGTGAAATGAGGTATCTAGGTCCTGAGGTTGTTCAGATGACCAATGAAGCAATTGAGAAGATTAGAGTTCGAATGCTTGCCTCTCAAAGTCGGCAGAAGAGTTACTCAGACTTGAGATGCAGGAGTGTAGTGTTTCAGGTCGGGGACCATGGGTTTCTCAAAGTTTCTCCCTTGAGAGGGGTGAACAGTTTGGAGTAAGAGGCAAGTTGAGCCTAGGTTTGTTGGCCCCTTTGAGATTTTGGAACAGGTTGGAGAGGTTACTTACATATTGGCGATGCCTCCGGATCTATCAGGGGTTCACAATGTATTTCACGTATCCATGCTCTGGAAGTATGTATCAGATTCTACGCATGTGTTGAGTTATGAAAAATTGGAGCTGGATCAGGATTTATCATATGAAGAGAAGCCGGTTCAGACTCTTGACCGAAAGGATAAAGTCTTGCGGAACAAGACCATTGCCTTAGTGAAAGTGTTGTGGAGGAACATCAAAGTGGAATAGGCGACTTGGGAACTTGGGACAGATATGCGGGATTGGTATCCCGAGTTATTCAGGTAATTTTCAGGACGAAATTTCTGTAAGGAAGGGATAGTTGTAGCGTCCCAAATTCGCTAATAAGGCTTAGGGCCTTGATTCGCATGCCAGGAGGGCAATAATTGATTTACTTATGTTAATATGTGAATTTAATGACTATGTAATTAGAAATACATGTTTAGGTGAATTAAATATGCATGTGGGCCCAATTTGGCTACTAGGGGCGTATTTGTAATTTTAGCCCGTTGAGGGCATAACTGTGATATTTGTGTTTATTGTGATTGATACCATGAGTGAGTGGTGATATATTTGTGATGTGCAATCCGAAACGGTCCTAGGGAGCAGTTTAGCTAAATAGTCACAACGACGTCGAACACCTGGCTCGGGAGGAGCCTAGGGGTATTTTGGGAACACATTTGGCGTTCAGGATTTACCGGGTAATGGGTAGTAATTTAGCAATTATTTGAACATGTCGGGATTGAACTGGGATTTATAGAAACACTTGAGGAATTAGCGGGACATGGCAAATAACGAAATTGCCCTTGGTGGCACTTGATGATTAAGACAGACTTAAGTGGTATTTTGGACTTTTGGCTATGGGATATACATGGTTTAGGATGCTGAGAATCTAGAATGATTTAGGAAAAAAAACAGAAGTCTCTCTCATCTTCTCTCCCTCTCATTGTTGCTTGGTTGGTGATGAACTTCGGGGACTTTAGGTTAAGGAAAGTTGAATAAATGGACTTGTAATGCTTGGGGAGTAGCTCAAGGATTGAACTCATCTCAGAGGTATGAAATTTGGCACTGAATTGTTTGAGCATCTTCTAAATTTTGTTAGAATTATAGGTTTGCATGTGAAATTGATTCTAAGGTTGGTTGTGGGTGTTTGATGAGTGTATGAAGTTGCTTATGGATTTGTTGTGATGTTTAGGCTATAAGGATAAGAATTCTAGGCTTAATTATGAGTTTAAATGGTGTTTGTGGTATGAATTTGGGGTTTAGGCTCGAGGAAAAACAAAGAAAATAGCTAGAATTTATGGGTTTAGGGGCTCGGGCAGCGACCCTATTTTTCAGGCGTTGTGGCCCACATGTTATAAGAGGCTGGAGAAGCCTCTGATTCGCCCACGTGTCGCGACCCTTAAGGAGCGCGCCGCGGCCCGTGTCCTCCAGCAGGGAGGGCCTCACCTCTTACCAAGTAGCGGGTCGCGACCCTATAGGGCATGTCGCGGCCATAAATAGAAAGAAAATGGGAATTATTGTTTTAAGCTCAAGAATTTAAAAGTTAAGGCTCGACAAGGATCCTACTACCTGAATTAGTGGAATTCAAGGTCCCGGAGGCTAGATTAATATTTTGAAGTTATTTATTGGTTTAGAATATCATGGATGGTTATTATGAATGTGTTGTGACTAGGTTTTCAACGAGGCTTGGGTTAGAGGACTGTGCTCGGGATCGCAGTATTCAAATAACTCGAGACAGAAGTAAGAAAACTGTTGTACCCGTAGAGCAGGGCGTGACCCTTTTGTTTGTATTGCAGGGCGCGATCCTAATGTTTATGTTTAGTATGCATTTTAATATCTATGAATATTTGTATGTTTATGAATGAACGGCGAGGCCGAGAATGGCAAGAAGCCAAGTACGGCATGGGGCCGGGATCGACTTTGAGCATGCTGAGTGCAGGCCGCTAGGGGGAGACCCTTTTAGGGTGTTGTATCCACCCGCTCAGTGAAGACCGTGAACCCAGGGCCTGGTAAAGCGCCTGGGATGGCGTAGGCCGCTATGTGTTTAGCCCATTGGTTGGTTTGCTATATATTGTTGAATGTTATGTTATATGTTATAGGTTGAGTTTTCTTGTTGGGCTTCGGCTCATAGGTTCTCTATGGTGCAGGTAAGGGCAAAGGAAAGGTTGACCAACCATGAGTACGGAGAAAGTGGAGCGACAGGTACATGTTCAGCCTACTAGCTGCCACAGCCAGGGTTATATTTTGGGAAAATGTACTGTAATGGTTGTTTTGTTGCCTAGGTCGTCCGTGTGTATATTTTGAGTTCTAATACAATTTTATAAACAATATTTTTGGGATCCCAACTGTATAACTTTCTATAATTTCAATGAATGTCCAAAATTTAAATTTTTTTTCATTAAACGAGTTTAACTTCAGTTTAGTCACACTTTTAGCCTAAAACCTCGATTAGCGAGCTAATGACACATTTTTAACTCACATAGTAACGACTCTAAGGAAGTAGAGCGTTACAATAAATGTTGTAGTATTTTGCTTATCTCAAAACATTTTATATGTTATGTTATTTCTAAAAATTTGATGAAAAAATGTTTATCAAGCAATGCGTTAATTTATACTTAGTTAATAATCGTCGCTCTAGGCTTCACATCACACACTCTCTCTAATCTCTAAAAGGTTACTCTATGATGAGAACCTATGGAAGTTCTTGTCCAACATCAATATGGCGTTGATTATGGACAACATAGATTTCGTAATGATCAAAGATATTCCTATGTTTACTATGCAACGATCACCAAATCCTTCAAGGAGGATTGTTGATGGTGGACCGAGAAAAGGAAAGAAAGTTAATACTACCAAACATACTTATGGAAAGGCTGCCTTAAGCTTCTTCTTCGAAGATAAATGAAGAAGAAATTCAAAAACAAAAAAAAACAAGAAGTCCCCTGGCAAGGCACCAAAAGCTGCAAAGCATCTTGGAGCAAGGCCTGATTATAAGTACACTAAAGGGGAGTGTTTCCAACTGTAAGGAGACTAGGAATTGGGACAAGATTGCTCGGTACTCAAGGAATATAGAACCCAAGATAATGAAATATTTGTCTTGGGTGCATGTGATTTTAGAGGATGATTCTTCGATTTTAGATCATTGGATCATGATCTACAAAATATGCATATACCTTTTTTTTACAACCTTTTAGCATTAGGAAAGTCGTGAAGGATGAAAAGCTAAAGTTTGCAATCTGACAAGGGTTGTTCGTATCAAACAAGGAAAAATGATAAGTTTGAATGAATTTTGAAATAAATATATTGTTTTAAGATAATTTTTATTTTATTCCGATTTTTAGTGGAAATTTTGATTTTAGTTTTCCTTATTACATCAACAACAATTTATAGTTACTTTCAAAAGTAATAAAATCATATTTCTTTAAATTGAGGTGAATTGTGGGGTGGATGTATGAAAAACGAGCTATACCTATAATGAACCATATGTACTAAATAATGAGTTGTTTATATAGCTAAACCTAGGACCATTAAATGATAAAAGGTTAATAACAGAAATGACGTACATTTGGCATGTTCGCTTTGGTCATATTTGCTATGACAAGATCCAAAGACTAACAAAGGCTGGGCCCTTGAGGGAACTCACCTATGGTGACCTACCTGTTTGTGAATCTAGTATCGAGGGAAAAATAACAAAGCGTCCATTCTCCGGGATAGGAGAAAGGGCTAAGGAACTACTAGGGCTAGTATATTCAGATGTATGGTGACAAATGAATGTTCAAGCGAGGGGTGGTTATGAGTATTTCGTCACTTTCATTGAAGATTTCTCTAGCGACTCATGTAAGTACCTAAAGCTTAAGAATTCTGAGAATTTGTTAAGAAGTTCAAATAATTCATTGATATGGCTTTAAAACTGAATTTTGTAAAACGTTAAAGGTCTTGCAATCTGATTGGGGTGGAGGTTATTTGGATAATTAGAATCAAGATCATTTAATTGAATTTGGAGAATTGTCTATGACTCCGAAAAAGAACGGTGTTGCTGACCGACGTGAATCATGCGTTTATGAAAATTTGTGTTCTATGATAAGCTATTCAACTCTACTGACTTCTTAACGATATATCTTTTGGAGACATACGATCTAGATCGCATATGACATTTTTAAAATGTTGTGCCGTCTCAAAGCTGCCTTCAAGACACCACTAGAATTATGGAATGATCGTGAACCTGGTTTTTTTCATTACGGAATTTGGGGGTGTCATGCTCATGTATGAGGAAAAGTAGGAGAGCTAGAATAGCGAACTAAGGTTTTCTTGTTTGTTGGCTATCCTAAAGGTACTCAAGGTGGTCTGTTTCATAGTCCAGTAGACAAGAAAGTTTTTAGCTCTACAAACCCTACTTTTCTTGATAATGATTACATAATGAATTTCAAGCCTCGTAGTAAAATAGTATTAGATGAAAAACAATAAACTATTGTTCCATCCTCACCAATGCAAGTCGATGAAAATAATGTAGATTTTGAAACCACTAATCCAAGTAAAAAATTATGGTGTCTCGTCGTAATGGGAGGGTTTCTCGGAACCCGGTACCTATGAGACAGATAGTGAAACCCACAATCTGGTTGGGGACACAAGTAACAATGATTTGTTGACCTTTAAACAGGCAATGGGTAGGTCTCAAAGGGATCTTTTTATCAAAGCCAAGTACTAGGAAATTGAGTCTAAGTACTCTAAATTTGTCTGAGATCTTGTAAAAGTGGCATTGGACTTTAGGCCCATGGGGTGTAAGTGGATCTATAAGAATAAGAGAGGAGCTGATGGAAAGGTCAAGGCATTTAAGGCTTGCCTCGTGGTAGAGAGAGAAAGTTGACTTCGAGAAAAAAAATTCTTCAGTAGCCATGTTAAAATTCATATAGTATACTCTTATCCATAGCCACAACTCTTGATTAAATAATAATACAAATGGACATCAAAAAAGAATTTTTAATGGCTATCTTGATGTGACCATTAACATGGATCAATCAGAAGGATTTAAAGTAGTTGTATAGGAAATTCGACAAGTTGAGTAGGTCAATCTATGGAGTTAAACAAGCTTTGCACTCCTAGAACTTAAGGTTTAATGGAAACATGAAGACCTTTGGTTTTGAACAAAATGTAGTTGAGCCTTGTGTTTAACCAACTTAGGAAAAAAGACACTGTGGTGTTCTTAATCCTTTATGTAGATGATATCTTACTCATTGGAAAGAATGTGAGGAAATCATCAGACATAAAGAATTGGCTAGAAATGAAATTCTAGATTTCATTGTAACAAGTTGTGTTCTTGGTATCCATATCATCAAGGATAGAAAGAACTGAATTCTAGCGACCTACTTCGGTGAGGTGCTTGGGCGTTACACTGTAACAAATTTCGAGAAAGGATGTTCAGCGTCTTAACATGGAATTTATTTTTCTAAGCAGCAGTCTTCACAGCCTCCTCAAGAGAAAGAAAAGATGAAACGAATTTCTAATACATTTATAATTATAAGTCTAGTGCATGTTATGTTGTATGTTGTGACTAGAGATCTGCTATGCAATGGGAGTTGTAACGCCCTACTACCTTAGAGCCGTTACTAAGTGAGTTTAAAAGGTGCATTTAACTTGCTAATCAAGCATTTAGCTCAAATGTGCAACTAAACTGTATTAAAATCACATAATTTGAAAATGTAATCATTCATTGAAAATTGTAAGTGTTTTACATTAGGGATCCCAAAATACTGTTTATAAATTTTTACAACTCAAAATATGTTCAAAGTCGACTACACGACAAAATAGGGTTCAGAACAAAGCATCTCCCAAAAATGCCCCTGGCCGTGGTAGCCAGGTAGACCAGACATGTATGTGTCGCCTCACGCTCTCCGTACTCATGGTTGGTCGATCCTCCCCTTACCCTTACCTGCACCATAGAGCACCCGTGAGCCGAAGCCCAGCAAGAAAAACCCCACACAAATAGGTAACATATGCATATCAATCACTCAGCATATAACAAGTCCGCCAACAGGCTAAACACATACGGCCATGCCGTCCCAGGCGCTTTACCAGGCCCTGGGTTCACGGTCTACACCGTAAGGATATCCTAGGTATCCTTTAGGGTCTTACCTTGGCAACTTGCACTCTGCGTGCTAAACGCTACTCCTGGCCTCCTTGCCGTTCTCGGCCTTCGCCATTCCCGGCCCTTGCTGTTCTTTCACATATATGCATACATAGCATAATTTATCAAATGCTTAAACATATATTAACATAATCAAAGGGATATTCCCTACACATAATCATATAGGGACGTGCCCTGAAACACAACTATGGGGCCTCTCCCTGCTCTATGGATACAGCCGTTTTCTTACCTGTTTCCCGAGCTTCTTGAGCACCGAAATCTCGAGCACGGTCCTCTAACCCAGGCCTTGTTGAAAACCTAGTCACAACACATACATAGTACTCTCATTACTAACCAATTCATAATCATCTCCCAGAACCAATCCCGTGCTCTCGGGACCTCCCGTTTCCCGACATAAGGTAGCGGAAGGGTCCCCCGAGCCCCCTGAGCCAAAACCTTAAAAATACAATTTTCCCCTGCCTAGAAATTGACCTAGCATTGTGGCACAACCCTATAGGGGCCGCGGCGCCCAGAATGGTCCCATTCCCTGAATCAGCCTAGCGTCACGGCGCAGAAGAACAGGGCCGCGACACCCATATGCGAACCCAGAAAACTGGGTTTTTCCCCAACTTTTTCCCAAGCCAAAACTCTTCCAAATCTACCCCAAGGTACTCCCAAGTCCCAAATCAACTCAAAACCCCAAATAGACAGTATGGCAACTCAGAAATAACAACAACAAGCTCATATACCCTATCAAACCCATAAATCACCTTGTGGTTTAAAACTTTATCAAACTTAAACCACAAACCAGAAAACTTAAACCATTTTCGAATATAAACCTCAGAAATGCATGGAATTCTTACCTTAAACAAGAATTCGACCTTGAGCTTTATCCAATTCCAACTCCAAGCTAAACCCCTTTGATTCCCAAGCTGAATTCTCACAATAACAAGTCACAAATCCAGCTTTCAACTTTCATTCTCAAACCCTCAAAAACATACTTTGAAACTTAAAGAAAAACAGGGATGAATTCCTTACCTCTGTGTTAAACACACCCTTGAGCTGATTCCTCTAGCCACAGCAAGCAAAATCCTTCAATTTCTTAGTCTAAAATCCTTAAGACTCTTCAAGCTTTCAACCACCAAGGTGAGGAAAGAGGGAACCGAATATGAGAGAGAGTTGAGAAATTCTGTTTCCTTTTTCCTTCCTCTGCTTTTGCCAAAATGTTCTAGTATCTCCCAGCCCCTTAACTAAGTATAACCAGCTGCCAAAATGACCCAAATGCCCCTTAAGTTAACCTAAGTCCTCATATGCCACCAAGGGCAATTTAGTCTTTTAACATATCCTGCTAAATCCTCGAGTATACCTAAAAATCCCCGTTTAATCCCGACACGCCTAAACCATTACTGAATTACTAACTGCTACTCAATAATTCCCAAACACTTTATAATATTCCCAAAGTACCCCTAAGCTCCTCCCGAGCCGGGTATTGAACCCCGTTGTGACTTCTAGCTAAACAGCTCTCTAGGACCGTCTCGGACCGTGCACCACAATTATATCACCTAAACATGCATTTCTAATCACATATTCATTAAATTCACATATTAATACAATATATCAATTATTGCCCCCAGGCACGCTAATCAAGGCCCCAAGCCTTATTAGCAAATTTGGGTCGCTACAAGAGTGGTGAGAAAGTGCTTGTGAAACCTTGGAAATGAAAAATAGATAGCGGTCAGTATCTTAGATGGACTAGAGACTATATGTTAGTCTATTCAGGTGGATCTTTGAACTTGTTAAGCTACACAGATTCAGACTTTAGACTGATGTTGATGACAAGCAGTCTACTTCTGAAAAAAATGTTTAATCTTGGGGTGGAGCTATGATTTAGAGAAGCTATAGGATGTTTGCCATCTCAGTAGATGTGATTTGGAGAAGAGTTAGGCTATCTACCATTTCAGATTCAACCTTGGAGCCTGAGTACATAGATGCGTCTTTGGCAGCTAAGGAAATAGTCAAGCTGAGGAAGTTCTAGTGACAATAATGAGGCAATAGTGAATTCGAAAGAACCTCAAAGCCATAAAAGAACAATGCATATAGAGAGAAAGTACCACATTATCGCAGTTGTGTGGCGAAGGCCTGATGTGAAGTTGATGAAGATAGCATTCTAATGCAACCTTTCATATCCCTTTACAAAGATATAAGCAAAGAGCATAATTATGAACCATGTAGAATGAATTTTTTTATGCCCATATAAAGGGCAAGTGGGAGTTTGTTGGGTTTTATGCCTTTATAAAACCATGTCGAACATGTAACGCAATTTTATATTGTCAATAAAGAAGTAGAAACCTTTTAGTTTGAACACAGTGTTGCTTGCTTGGTTGCTACATGATTATTGGAATAATACAAACATTTATAAAAATATCGAACATATAAATATTTACAAATATAGTGACTAGGTCACAGTGGAATATAACTGTAATTATATGTTGAAAAGAATGAGTCATAAGATTAAGTCAGTCCATTGGATTTTCACTGATATGGTAATCTACGATATGATCTACTTACACATTCAAGGTGTGATGTCTTATCCAAGGCATTGACCAAGTAGATAAGATCAGATGTATTTGGTTACATTGGACTGTACCGATATTGATTATTGATAAGATAAGTAAGTATCATTATTATCTATTCTAATCATATCACAGCGTTAACCATATGCCAATTCAATCTTGATTTTTGAATGAATAATATTATGCTAATTGTATTATTATAGTCTTTGTATTTGTTCGTTACCAGCTTATCCTACGGACTAGCACATACTTATATATTGGAGATTTGGTAGTATAATTTAGTGGGGGTATTTATTATAGACATGAAACCTATAGCTTTTGTTTAAAAAGTGAAACGATGATTTCCTTTTGGCTTGGTTCAAGTGTTAAATGATAGAGTACTCATTTATGTAATTAAGTTTACAAAAATATCATTTATAAGAAGCTTAGAGGGAGTTAAGGATAAAATACCATTGAGGGGTAAAACGATAATGTTACACCCAAATTTTGAGTTTAAATAAATAGCCTTGAAATGTAGGCTCCTAAAGAGTAAGCTCGGGAATAAAAAGTGTTAGCATTACACTTGCATAAACTAAGAAACAGTTCTTTATCTGCTATCAGCGTTCGAGCATGAATTACAGTCTCAAAAATGTTGGGAATAGTGCCCTTAAAGCAATTGTCATTTAAAAATGTTTTAAATGAAATAAATAATTGAATTGAATTATTATATATATAGACTATGACCGATATTATGTTGATAATATTAAGTAAATATCAGAAAATTCAAAAGGTTATTTATGTGGTCTTAATCTCATATTGGTATGAGAGGATCGATATTAAGATAATAAACTCGAAACAGTTCACAATAAAATAAAGTTATGGAATCTTTAGATTAATTTCTGCCAGTACGACTCACTATTATTAAGAATACAAGTGACCTAGATCTGGGTCACTAGTGTAGTAGGACACTTTAGCGAAGGTAATTTATATATAGTGATATATAGAACTGGACCAGATATGATTTGTTAATACTTGTTTAAATATTGTTTCATAGTATTAATCAAACACATCAAATGATGATCATATACACGATGATCTTAATCTTGAGGTTACTATGAACTCCTATATATGTCATCTGATCCTGTGATTCATGCGTTAAGTTATGTCAGAATGATTAGGCTAAAAACAATTATTTTAGGGACTCAATGATATATATGGTTGGGGACATAGTTTAACAGATACAGAAGCTATACCTTCTTATAGATTGAATAATGATTCCCTATTGGGTTGAATTTTCGAACTGAAATGTTATGAGTGCTCATGTCCCAAACTTGTTGTGACACAACATTCACAAGTAAAGTCAATGGTACTCTAGGAACAAGATATAGTTAAAAGGGTAAAACGGTAATTTTATTCCCTTTTTATTATGAGCCATTAATAGAGGATTAACGTTTTATGTAATGATTATATCAATAGACACTTTATTCTTATAATAAATTACACTATAGATATATGTCTATAATTATCAAGAGATCAATCTCATATTTATAGTGGATTAATCATGAGACTAAAAATCTGATTGCTAAATCAAAGAGCTTTGATTAATAATCTTATATTTATTGGAGCTTGATATTATAGGTCCATATGTCTCCATCGTGGCTCTATCAACACCATAACAAGGTAAGAGTTGATACAAGGGTAACTGTAATTTGGAATTTTGGGAAGAATTTTACTCTTCAGATCAAATATACAATTATATGATAATTGAGATTGAAAAATTAATTTGGAATTAATTATTAAATTTTTGAAAATATATTTATTAATTTAAATATGGAATTTCAATATATACACAAATAAATTAATTAATTTTTTAAATTAATTATTTTATTTGAGTGGGAGAAAATAAAATTGGTAAGTCAAAATAGTATTTTGATTTATTGAATTTTTAAAAGATGATGATAATGATGATCATCAATTTGAGTTTTGAATTTAAAATTTAAATATTAAAATATGGTTGTGATCTTTCTTTAAAAAGATGATACCATATTTTGTGGAAGGATTGATTTTAATTGAATAAATAAATAAAAGAAAAATGCAATATCCCTGAAAAGGGAATACTGCTACATGCATGACACAGTTGAAGGACTGTGCCATGCATGTAAGACGGTACAAATAAAATATATGTGTTGTTTTTATTTTATTTATTTAATTAATTAATAATTTGAAAATATTTTTTTTTCAAATTTGATTAGTTAGTTATTACCTAAATCAATTTCTATCATCATTATGATATTATTATTATATTACTATTATTATTAGGAATAATAAGGTAATATATAATCTCTAATATATATATTATATGATGAGAAGAAGAAAACAAGAGAGTAAGAATTCATAAAAAGTTTCATAATTTGTCAGACAAGAAATTGTCATCTTCTTCTTCTTCTTCTTTTATTCTAACATTTCTCCTGCCATAATCCAAGTTCTCATGGGTTGAGATATACTTGTGATTTCTAAATTACAAACCATTGTTCTCTATGTGCCCACACACATATTGAGATGTAGAGAACACTCTGGAAGATCATGATTTGAGTACTCAAAACGTTGGATAGGAAGATCGTTATATATACGAAAAAACTCAAGGACACTTGATCGGCTTCAAGAGGTAAATATTTCTATTATTAAATATCTGTATATATATATATGCATATGATTTATATATATAAGTATATGTATAATTATATATATATATGTTGCATGATTAATGATATTGCATATTAATGTTTCTGTCTGGATGTTTTCTTGAACATATAAACTGTTTATATGAGAGATGAGAATTTTTTGGTGTTTTAACACTAGGGCCCACCACGCCATTTTCACTGTGCACTCTGATTGTTTTTCAAACAATTAGTATGAGAGCAGGTCATTAATTTCTACATATTATTAATTGGTGTGTGAGACTATATGCATTTTTATATTATATGTGATATGTGTTTGAATGTATGGGGGTTTATATTAATGACGATAGATTCTTAAGAGTTTTTTTATAATGGTGCTTTTGGTTTTAAGAATTGTTTCAAATTTTCTAGATGAAAAAGTGTAAGCCAATTTTTTCGGCATAGAAATTTCTTAATTTTTCTTTTAAAATTTATGAATAAAATTCTGAGATGGCCCGAGCCCCGAGCACGAACCCCAAGGCTCGAGCCGTGCACTTGAACCCCAAGTCGTGCCCACGCACGCCTGCGCCCAGTCACACCCCATGTTGTGCCTGCCCGCGCGCCCCTGACAGCTCCATCCCGAGTCGTGCAGCCTCCACTGTCGGACCCTTTTGTTGCCTCCTAGGGTTTGTGTTATACAAACCCTAATGTGTTGTTCCATAATTGTTTTAATTATTCATTTAATTAAAAATTTGAAATTGAATTGAAATGATTTTAATTTGGAAATTCCTTTAATTGAAATAATATTGATTATTTTCTTTAATTAAAAATGTTTTAATTATTCTCTTCCATAATTAAAATTGTATTAATTAAAATATCCAAAATTAAATTATTCTAAATTTTAATTTATTAAAATTAAATTGTTTAATTTTATTTTTGAATTAAATTACCCAAATTCAAATTAGGCCTTAGAAACTATTTGGGTGTTAAAACCCAATGTTTAATTATTTTAAAAGGTTGTTCAAAATAATTAAAAAGTTGTATAATACAAAATGGATATGAAAAATGGTGGCATTGGCTCAACAAGACTACATCTCAAGTTTTGAGATCAAGGTGCTCTTCATCAGGCCTTAGCTAGTCTAGGTTACATTTTTATGTATTTTTTGCAAGTGTTGTAATTTTTCTAGAAATACCCAAAAGTTACCAACTCGCTTTTATTTACTTATTATAAATGTTTGAATGTCATTAAAGTGTTTAATATTTTGTCATGCATTATAACATGTCATTCATATACGCACAGTATGCAATTAGCATGCATTACATTCATGTAGAAACATGCTATTAGGAACGTCCTATATTTTATTATATGTTTATATATGATAATTCATACAATTATAAACTTACTCTTAATTATTATGATGGTAAATCAAAATTAAAGTTGTTTAATTTGTTATTTTAATGAAAACTATTTTATTAAAATAAAAATGATATTATCTGAATTAAAGAAAAATTATAATTTGAGTTAAGTACACAATTTTTTATTTTTGCTTAATTGGATTAGTAATTATTAGAATATCATTTGGTAAAAATAATCAAATTTCTTTTTACAACTAAATTAAAAAATATTGATTTTGTGAAAAGCACACTTTTCCAAAATAGTGAGTGAGAGAGGGAGTTATGACAATAAGTCTCATGGTCTCCACTATTGGTTGAACACCGAGAGGCATAGGAAGGGCCTCATGTCGCCTCCGTTTACAGTCTCCTTAAGGAAAGGCTTCCGAATATGTTTATTATATCTCAAGGTTGACTTCTCTTATAAGAATATAATTATTGATGTATTTCAAGTTTGACTGATCCTAAGGCACACTCTTGAGTTAAGTCATTAATTGAAAATAATGAGTTACACTCTGAAGGTGTATCTAGGCTTTCTAGCACGACTAGTGCATCTTGACCAAACTAGCGGTAGTTCATAAGTCAAATGAGAAAAATGTGTTTTTAAGTTTTCATTTATGAAATTGAGATTTGTCTCAAAATTAATTTGAAATTAGTCTGGTCCATTAATTTTCAAAATAATTTATCATGGATTAATATATAATTTTTATGTGTTTTTTATATGTTGCATTTATGCATCATGTTTACTTTTTCATATAAAATATAGTATTTATTATATGTTTTAATTCATTATATTTTATTTATTTATTTCCAGCAACAATGGTTAATTCTCTTAATCTTGATCAAGTACTTGAAAACTTGGGAATTCACACACACCTCATTGATAAACTCTTGGAAAGAATTCTATTTAGTGGTAACCACATAAGAAGATGGTATGAAGGGATTCACATTGTCTTTGGAACACAAAACTTGTACGCAGCAATTTATGCTCTACCTCCAGAAGTTCCAAGCTTTTCATCCAGCTTTGATGAACTTGAAAAATATGGTGAATGGATGAGATTGAATCATCTATTACATCAATGCATGTTATCGACCATGCATGGCAACATTAAAGAAAGATACATTGTAAATAACGCCCTAAACTAATACTTATAAAATATTCACATAACCTTGTTTATAAAAGAATACCACTCATTATCAAGGTCTCAGTGGGGACTTGCTTAAAACCATGCAAGTTGGCGCCATTAGTTTGAAAAGAAAACATGAATTTTTATGCAAAGCTCAAAAGAAACAAAAATTTAATAACTAAGTCCCACTGATAATTTGGAAAGTCTCTTAAAACATAACATAATTTAAATGGCGTCCTAAGATGATCATTTTTCCGTCCATAGGATGCCCCACGCCATACACCCCACAATGATAGAACTCCTCACGTCACCACGCGTGCCATAAATAAATCCTATTTGCTACGTGGAAGGAAAGTAAGGGGGTGAGCTAAAAGCCCAGTAAGGAAGTACAAACAATAAGCAAGTAAGGATACAACAAATACGAACACTAACGTTCATCTAACACATCATGGCATATCATAACATTATCGTAACATATCATCATAGCATATCATAATGTTTTCATAACATATCATCACAGCATATCATAACGTAATCGTAACATATCACATTCATACAGCATACATGATGAGTATGGCCCGCTAGTTGTCCATGTCACCCTATGAGGTAAACAAGAGTCTCTGGTCCTTGAATAACCTCGGCGCATCCGCCCTAGGAGTTACATCTTTATATCCTTAGTACCTCGTTTGATGTGTCGTGTTCATCACGCTAACATCCATAAACATATCATATTCATACAAGTTACATATCATCACATTATAGCATTCATAATTCATAACAATTCATTCATACAACAGTCTTACCATTCATAGCATAAAATCATAGAATCTATCTAACTTCCTTACCTTAGGTCCGAGCTAAGAAATTTCACAACCTCTCAACAAGCCTATACCATAACCAAAACAACATTTCTTAGGTTCATAAAATTAATATATTGCCCTTTCATACAACTCATGTGTGCATGGGCCATGCACACATAATAAGAATTACACACATGCAATTATTCTTAACTACACATAAAGCCATAAAAAAATAATGCTCATTTTACCTATTTTACATGCACGATCTTTCTATAAAACCACATAGTTGAATAATAAACATAATTTTGGACATAAAAGTGGATTTGCATGTAACATGCATACGTGAGAACATTGCGTAATTGAGACGTTTTAAAAATGATAATTCTACATTTCTTACTTTTATCGTTTTAAAATTAATAGACATATAACATGCTCTATTTTTCTTAAAATTTCTAGGTTGATTAAATTTCTCAAAGCATTATTTTATTTAATAAAATAATTTGATTTAGCTTTAAAAAAATGTGACAATTTCCTTTATTATTCTTAATTTACAAAGAAATAACAAAAGCTTGGAATTTAATTAAAATACCTATGATTAATATGTTTCTTTAGAAAAATCAAATTTGATATTAGTTAATTGTGTTACATAAATGATGTGAGAAAAAGATATGTGTGGGAAAAATATATTTTATTTAAATTATTTAAGACTTAGTTTTATGTAACATAAATCCATATGTGACAATTAAATAATCATTTTTAAACTTTTTAAACCAAACTTTCAGCCACTATTTAATTTCTTTAAAAATCACAAATAAATTGAATCTAAATATTTTATCAATCAAAATAAAGAAAAATCATAACTTATCAAAATATGCATTCATACCATATTAAAATACCACTTTTAATATTACCATAATTCGGGGTATTAATTTTATTTAAAAAACTCATCAAATTTATTTTAGTGAAACACACTTCACATTATTTTTTTTTACAAAAATTCCAGCAACCATTTTTATCTTTAAAAATCACCATATTCAATTTAAAACCTCATATTTTTCTAAAAATACAATACAAATTCTGTAGGTATTTATTTGAGTAAAATATCATTTTATTGGGACTTAAAATACCCTTTTTAATTTCATAAAATTAACATAACATCAAGGACATTACTTATGCTTGCAAATCATTTTTTTTATCAAACTTTTACCCAATTACTTACAAAAATCAGCAAGCTTAATTTCTCATGAAATTCATCTTTTATCCCAAAAATTTCACATAAAATCATACATGACCAAAATCAAATCATACATGACCAAAATCTCATCATACTCTTATTATATACATAATTATAAGAATATTACTAACATATTCACATGCAATCTTATAAAACCCATTTTTTTCTATTCCATTGAATCTACACATGAAATCCAACAAAAATAACAATGGCAATAACATACATTAATTCATAAACACCATATTTCATACATGCCTTTACAATAACCCTAACATATTTCTATCATTTCTCCTTTTATGCGTATCATGATTCATTGGTACAAAAATCACATACATCTTATCATATTTCTAAAATCATTATTATTTCAAAACACACAAGAAAATGCACATGATTGAACTTTTTACCCCTAGGCCTAAACATTTAAGATCCACCATAAAACATCACAAAATTCCCATCTACCTTCACATAAAAACTAGTATGCATCTATCATCATTTTTGCCATTTTACATGAATCAAAGATTAAAAAAAAATAACCATAGCAATATAAACATAAAATATAACCTCATATAAACCCTATCAAATCCATTTCTCAATCATTCCCATGAGCCCTTTTTAAACAAAACATATTCCCTTTAAAAATACAAATCATAATCATTAATCCTACAATAATCAAACCATTAACATCACCATCAACAACCTCAAAGATATACCCATTAAAACCAATATATAGGCTAAGAAAAACCATTACCTCTCTTGATTGTTGAATCAAGAACACTCTAGCAAGAAAACCTTGTCACCTATAGAGGATTTCCAAACACCACACACCCAAAGAAAGAAACCACAAAATCAACCTTAGATTAGAGTAGAGGAGAAGATCCAAATGCACATATGTGAAACACTAGTTGATAGATTCTAACCTAGGGTTCGAAACCCTCTTCTTTTCCTCCTTCTCTTTCTTTTCTTCTTCTTTTTCTCTAGAAAAATATGGCAGCCCTTCCTTTCTCTCTCTCTCTAGCTCGCCTCCCTCTCTCTCTATCTTCTCTCTAGGTCACGGCCAAATGGCATATTCCCTTCTTAATCTCCTTTTTAAATTCTCATTTCCATAAAGCCACCAAGAGGAAATGGTAAGTTTCCTTTCTTCTCCATTTTCCTTTAATTTCTTTTATTATAAAAGATTGGAGTCAAATGGTGGTTTCCCAAAATGTCTATCCTCATCCAATTAAATTTTATTCTCTTAAAAGAAAAAAAATGGAAATATATCAATCAATCCCCCTAATATCCTACACTACACGTCCACACCACTTGCCTCTTTGTATTTTATTTATTTATTTTCCTATTAATTAAATAAAACTACCCAAAAATATCAAATAAATGGAAATTATAAAATGTGTAGAAAATCCACACATGTGCATCTTATTACCATATACTTGGACACACTAAATCACTAGGGTGCATCACTATCTACCATGCACCTTAGTGCATTCAACCAAATCTCACATAATCACATCAATTGTCACACTTATATAAAATGTAACACTAATAGTAAAGTAAACATGTTACACAATTATTCACTTATTAAAATAAATAACCAAACAAACAATTAACAAATTTAAATTCAAAAGATTATACCAAATAATTCTAACAATTAAATCAAACAAATCAAATAAAACAAACAACAACTAAATAAAATAAACAACATTTAAATAAAACAATTCATCACACTTAACATTTAAATAAAATAAAACACAAAATTTAAATAATCTAAAAAAAAAAAATTTGGTGCACTACATTATACCCTCCTTAAAAAGGAATTTCGTCCCGAAATTCTTTCTTACCAAATAACTCAGGGTATCTTGCTTTCATGTCTTCCTCCAACTCCCATGTTGCTTCTCGTTCCGTACTATTCTTCCACAGGACCTTAACTAGTGGAATCCTTCTGGATCTCAATTCTTTGATCCCTTTTTCTATAATGCGCTCAGGCTGTTCATCATAACTCAGGTCCTGCTTCAGCTGTAACGGCTCGTAACTCAACA
This sequence comes from Humulus lupulus, assembly GCF_963169125.1. Classification (NCBI taxonomy): domain Eukaryota; kingdom Viridiplantae; phylum Streptophyta; class Magnoliopsida; order Rosales; family Cannabaceae; genus Humulus; species Humulus lupulus. The sequence goes on from NC_084793.1 coordinate 261,216,517, forward strand.
CATGAGTGGGGTCTGACACATACTTACGCAACATCGAGATGTGAAAGACGTTATGCGTTTCAGCTAATGCTGGGGGCAGTGCCAAATGGTACACAACTTGCCCTACTATATCCAGTATCTCAAATGGACCAATATATCTAGGGCATAACTTCCCTTTCTTTCCAAAATGCATCACACCTTTTATCGGCGAGACTTTCAGGAAAATAAACTCGCCCACTGAAAACTCGATGTCCCTTCTCTTGAGGTCAGCGTAGCTCTTTTGCCTACTCTGCACAGTAAGCATCCTTTGGCGTATCTTCTCAATCGCCTCACTGGCCTCACTAACTGCTTCAGGCCCTAAAATCTGTTTCTCCCCAACTTCATCCCAGTGCAAAGGAGATCTACATTTACGCCCATAAAGCATCTCATAGGGAGCCATCCCTATGGTAGATTGGTAACTGTTATTGTACGAGAACTCCATTAGGGGTAGATATCGGTTCCAAGACTCTGAAAAGTCCAAGGCACAACACCTCAACATGTCTTCTAATATCTGTATAGTCCTCTCAGACTGGCCATCGGTCTGAGGATGAAAAGCGGTGCTAAACTTTAGTCTTGATCCCATAGCTCTCTGTAGCCCTTTCCAAAAGTTCGATGTGAAAACTGACCCTCGATTAGAAATTATCGACTTTGTCACCCCATGAAGTCTCATTATTTCACTAACGTACAAGTCAGCATATTGATCCGTCGAGTATGTGGCCTTAACTTGCAGAAAATGGGCAGACTTAGTGAGTCTATCTACTATCACCCACACATAGTCGTGCTGCTTGGTGGTTCTAGGCAACCCTACCACAAAATCCATCGTGATATCCTCCCATTTCCATTCAGGAATGTAGAGCGGTTGAAGCAACCCTGCTGGCCTCTGGTGTTCTGCTTTGACTTGCTGGCATGTCAAACATCTAGCAACAAACGCAGCGATGTCCCTCTTCATTCCATGCCACCAATACAATGCCTTAAGGTCTTGGTACATTTTTGTGGACCCTGGGTGCAAGGAGTAAGGCGCTGTGTGCGCTTCTTTCATAATACTTTCCTTAATTTCAGCATTGTCAGGCACACAAATCCTATCCTTGTATCTTAGCAATCCACCATTAGACATTGTGACATCGCTGCTGCCACCTTCTTGTACCAAAACCTCTTGTTTCACCAAGACTTCATCCAATTTCTGTCCTTCTCGGATTTGTTCTAGTAGAGAGGATTGCAATGTGAGGTTTTCCAAACTTCCTGTCACAATCTCAATCCCAGCATTTATGATCTCTTTCTGAAGAGGCATCTCTATTGTACTTAGTGCTGAGACACTCCCATGTCCCTGCCTGGTCAAAGCATCGACAACCACGTTGGCCTTGCCTGGGTGGTATAGAATCTCACAGTTGTAGTCCTTTACTAATTCCAACCACCTTCGCTGCCTCAGGTTCAGTTCCTTTTGTGTGAAAAAGTATTTCAGACTTTTGTGGTCGGTGTATATCTCACACCTATCTTCGTACAGGTGATGTCTCTATATCTTGAGTGCGAACACTACAGCTGCCAATTCAAGGTCATGAGTGGGATACCGCTGCTCATAATCCTTGAGTTGTCTGGAAGCATAAGCTACCACCTTCCCTTCTTGCATCAACACACATCCCAAGCCCTTCTTTGATGCATCATAGTACACCAAAAATTTTCCGCCCTAAGTGGGAACACAAAGGATAGGCGCGGAAATCAACTTATCCTTCATGGTCTGAAAACTCTCTTCACATTTTTCTGTCCATGCGAACTTCTGATGTTTCCGGGTTAAGTTGGTCAATCGGGTAGCGTTCTTCAAGAAACCCTCGACAAACTTCCTATAATAACCTGCCAACCCTAAGAAACTCCGAACTTCTGAGGCATTCTTTGGCTGGGGCCAGTCTCTAATGGTCTCGATCTTTGATGGGTCTACTGCAATCCCATCCTTAGAGACTATGTGCCCTAAGAAGGTTACCTGTTCCAGCCAAAACTCGCATTTAGAGAACTTGGCGTACAACCAATGTTCCCATAATCTGTTCAGATTCAATCTCAAATGCTCTTCGTGCTCCTCCTTGGTCTTTGAGTAAATGAGGATATCGTCAATGAACACTACTACGAACTTGTCCAAGAAATCCTTAAATACCCTATTCATCATATCCATAAAGGCTGCTGGGGCGTTGGTGAGTCCAAAGGACATCACTAAGAATTCATTGTGCCCATAGCGAGTTCTGAAGGCCATTTTTGGAATGTCTCCCTCTTTTACTTTCAACTAATGGTACCCAGATCGCAGGTCAATCTTTGAGAACATTGAAGCCCCTGGTAGCTGATCAAAAAGATCGCCTATCCAAGGCAAAGGATACTTATTCTTAATGGCGACCTTATTTAGCTCTCGGTAATCAATGCACATTCTCATACTCCCGTCCTTCTTCTTCACAAATAGGACTGGTGCTCCCCATGGCGAATGGCTAGGTCTTATGAACCCTTTGTCCAACAACTCCTGTAGTTGGTTCTTAAGTTCCTTTAACTCTACCGGCGCCATTCGATAGGGTGCCTTAGATATCAGTGCAGTTTCAGGTGCAAGCTCGATTACAAACTCGATCTCTCTGTCTGGGGGTAGTCCTGGTAATTCCTCGGGAAACACCTCCGGGAACTCACAGACAATATGAACATTTTTTGGCTTTAGTTCTGACTCCTTGGACTTATCCACTACACTGGGAAGGAAGGTTGAACATCCATGTTGCATCATATTCCGTGCTTCCAGTGTAGATATTATGGGTGTTCGAAAGCCTTCTACTTCCCTCTAAAGTAGAAAACCTCTCCTTCTTTTGGCATGAATTCAACGGTCTTCTTTCAGTAGTCTATCGTAGCCCCATGTTTGGATAACCAGTCCATGCCGAGTATAACATCATAATTCGGTATACTCAGTTCTATGAGATCTGCTGGGCACTCTCTACCCTCTACCATTACAGGTGTTGACGGTAACCACTTGTTTGACAACATCATATCTCCCGATGGCAACAATGTACTAAAGTTATGTTCAAACATCTTATAAGGAAAATTGTAGAGTCCACGAAATTTACTTAGCTAGTTAGATAGTAGTATTATAGTAATAGTAGTATTATTGTTATAACTGTGGATTTTTGGTTCAGACTGGGATTTGTTTGGACACTCATAGTAATACTTGTAGATTTTCTAAGATTAACCTATAGTATAAGAATATTAATTTTAACCTAAGGTTTGATTAATATGACTGATATTGAGGGTAATATTTATTATACTATAAGGTTTAGATAAGACCCAATAAGATAATAGCACATGTCATGTGTATGTTTAATAATGATTATGTATTTTGAGGAATAAATTTATTAAGGTTAAAATTTGAATACCCTAAGGTCAGTCAGCAGCTTTGAAAACGTTAGAGGGCTTAGTCAAGGATGTTTACTCAATTCAAATTAAGCTAAAAATGTGTAATTTCGTGTTTAAAAATTCAGCGTATGCCGATATATCGCAGCTATAGGGGGCGACATATCGCAGTATGAAGATACGAAAAACACGAAACATTGCACGATTGCCTCGGGCATACTGGCCCAGGCGATATATCGCCTCCTTCAGTGTGTTTTTGAAAGTATTCAAAAACGTTCTCATTTAAATCCTTAACCTCTTGATAAGTCCAGCATCTTTCTGAATGAGTCTTCAGCCTCTGCTGAACGATAATTCAAATTATTTTCACTTAAAAAGCCATTATTTTTATTCAAGTTAAATGAAGATCTTTTCATTCCTAAACTCTATAAATAGGACCTAGTACCAGCCATTTATTCATTCTTCAAGCTAAGTTCAGAGGCTGCAAGTTGCTAGGTTATTGTGAGAGTGTAAACACTTGGGTTGGGGATCATAAGCTTGATCACTATAAGCTTACCAAACACTTGGGGAAATAAGGTTTATTCACATTTTGGTTCAAGGTTTAGATTGATCATATAAGTCTTCAAGGTATTTTCAAGCTCTAGTTCAATTGATTTTATTTTCTTTAAGTTCTCATAGTCTTCTACTCAGCATTCTAACCTTACTCTTTATTCTTGATTAGGAAATCTAAGAACTTGCACATAAGTTTTTGGTAAGTATATTCTCAATGGTATAGTTCTTCCATTCTTTTCATCCCTTTTCTTCAATATACTCACCCTGTTATAAATGGTTTTTAGGAGTGTTCCAAAGTCCCAACTCTGTCCTCCTATCCCGGTAATTTTGGTAAGTAAAATAGGATAGGATTTATGTGTTATATGATGTTATATGTTATCTTATGAATATGTGTTATGAAAAATGCTATGTTAAGTATGCTTGTAGACTTGGGCATATGACCTATACAACTAACAAGCCCCAAATAGATTGTGGGAATATGACTTGCTTAGTTAGCAAGATCCCACTAATCTAATGGGCATATGACTTGTTTAGTTTATGGGACCCCAAGTAATAGTGGCCATTATAGTATGTATGTGACATAAGTGTTATGGTATGTTTTATGTTGCATTATGAATTTTTATGTATATGGCTATATGTTAGATTTTCCTTGCTGGGCATTAGGCTCATTCCTTTTATGTTTATATGTGCAGGAAAATAGCTATAGTGGCGGGAAAAGTTCTTGGAAGCTTGGGGAATGTGTATTGAGGCGGAATGGATTCAAAGAGCCGAGAGTTTCGATTCGAGGATGAAGTCTTTACTTATGGTTTTATGTGTATTTTTCCGCACTTCTTTATGTAATATCTTTTTAATTACCATTATGTTATGTTTTGATTTTAAAACAATGGGATCCCATATCCTAACTTAAATTTTATGTAAGTTTAACCTTTACTTTTACAAGGTTTTAATAAAGTTATGATCTTTTCACTTGTAAGTTCTATTAAGGATTAGGGTCTATGTGTAGTTTTCGTTAATGGTCCAAAGTCTAGAGTAGTTGGGTCATTACACAAATTCAGTCTATCAATCACATTCATGGAAATATAGGAATGAGTTACTCCATAATCAATTAAGACTCTACACATTGTACCAGATATAGGGAGCTGACCTGTAACCACGGTGTTGCTATTGGCCGCTTCATTCTGAGTTAAGGCGAAGACTCTTGCTGGCACCAGATTGCTATTATTATTCTGTCCCGCCTTCAATTGTGGACAACTCTTCCGCAAGTGTCCTGTCTGGCCGCACTTGAAGCATTTGTTGGAACCGGCCTGACACTCTCCTAGGTGTTTCCTCGTGCATTTAGGGTAGGTAGGATACTCGACTCGATTGCCCTGTTGGTTCCCACGGTTCTGGTCATTGAAGCGGTTATTGCGGTTGCTATGGTTCTGAGAGTTGTTGTTGTTGCTATTCGTGATTGGGAGTCTAGGTCTTTTATCAACCCCACTATTCTGCCCTTCGATAGCCTTTCTCTTGTTGCTCTCATGGAAGTTCTTGTTGCGGTGGTTCTCTCTTCTAGCGGCATTATCCTTCCATATTTGTTCCTCCAAATATTCAGCCTCAAGAGCTCTATCCAATACCTCTGCATAATTGACCACCTCAGCGCTGGTCATCCTAACGTCCCTCGCGATCATCGGTTTGAGTCCCCTTACAAACCTCTGGACTCGCAATGCATCAGTCGGTACCACTTCAGGGGAAAACTTGGCCAATCGATCGAACTTCTGTGCATAGTCAGTGACCGAAAGACTCCCTCGAACTAGAGTTATAAATTCATCAACCTTAGTTGCTAGCACAACTGAACTGTAATACTTCTTACTGAATGCCTGGAAAAACTGCGCCCTAGTCATGGTATTTGGGTCATGGGTCTGTTTAGTCACGTCCCACCAAATCCATGCATCCATCTTAAGTAGATAAGTTGTGCAGGAAACCCTTTGGCGATCATCTAACTCCATATGGTCAAAAATAGCCTCAACAGACCGTAGCCAATCTTCTGCCACCATTGGATCAGCTTTCCCTTCAAATGTCGGCGGGGCTTGTTTCCTGAAGCGTTCATATACTGGTTCGAACCCATAGGCTACAGGTAGTGGTGCATGTGGTTGTATTGGCGGCTGAGGTTGTGCCACTGGTACTTGAGGTATGGGGTGCGTTTGAGATGTCTGTGGTGCTTGTCTAGCTTGCGCTAGTTCCTCATCTCTTAGTCTCAACTGTTCTCTTAACCTTGCTACCTTTGCAGCCAGGTCCACAGTTGGCGCTGCTGAAGCTGCAGGTTGAACAGATGGCACTTCAACGTCAGGGATGGCCGTAGTTTCAGACCTTGTGGAGGCACCCTTTCCTCTGCCTCTACCTCCTCCCCTTCCTCCTCTTCCTCTGGTTGACATGATGAAGTTCTAAGGCAAACACAGGAAAAATCATAAGGAAGGAACATTTCATATTGATGGATATTTGTAAATCATGCATTCACATTACATCACTTAAATTTGCAATAAAATATCCATAGTATTCAAAACTTTTAAATTATTCCAAAATTAAACAATCCCAAAAAGTGTTTAATTAACCAAAACATATATCCTTTAAGGTCTTAAAAAATTATTATTATTGCATCTTATTTATTGGCACCCCCATGCGACGATTACGAAATGGATTCTAGTCCTCGATGGTAGACTCGTCATCTGAATTGTAATAAAAGATGTTTTCAGAAATGTGGAAATAGCCGAGAGCGCTCGCCATAATCTCCTTCCTCGCGGTCAGATGCGGTATAGCTCGCAGTACTTCCTCAACTTCCGATTCTCCTTCCACGTCATGCATCATCTCTGAACGCTCCTCTATTTCACCATCATCCGTCTTTACTAGCACCAACTCCAGATGACTAAGGTCATATCTTACCAGAAAGTCGCGAATCGTAAACTCCATGGTGCTAAACTCCATGTCATCTAGCACAACATTATTCCATGATTGATGTAACTCTTGAAGAGCCTCCGGGTACATCGACAAAGCTTCACTCATCACCCAGAATTGTTCTATGGGCCAAAGCAAGGCTCCCCTCTTATTCATTATTCCTTGGATACGATCGTAGACCTCCTTTGTCGTCTTTAAAACCGCCATGCACCAATCATCAAGATCCTCGTCAAGCTCGACTCTTGGAATCGCGTGGATCTCCTTAAGCAATTGTTTCCTTGTCGTTCTTAACACAGGAGGCATTTTAACTACTGCAGTTAACTATAGAAAATTAAATAAAAAGAATAGAAGCAAGTAATAACACATAAGCAAATACTTACGATGCGGTGAAGTGATATTTTCCCGTCTTTAGCGTGTATGGGGGGGTCCTTGGAAACATGGACGACTGGCTCTGATACCATTTGTAAAGAACACCCTAAACTAATACTTATAAAACATCACATAACATTGTTTATAAAAGAATACCACTCATTATCAAGGTCTAAGTGGGGACTTGCTTAAAACCATGCAAGTTGGCGCCATTAGTTTTAAAAGAAAACATGAATTTTTATGCAAAGTTCAAAAGAAACAAAAATTTAATAACTAAGTCTCACTGATAATTTGGAAAGTCTCTTAAAACATAACATAATTTAAATGGCGTCCTAAGATGATCATTTTTCCGTCCATAGGATGCCCTACGCCATACACCCCACAACGATAGAACTCCTCACGTCACCACGCGTGCCATAAAGAAATCCTATTTGCTACCTGGAAGGAAAGTAAGGGGGTGAGCTAAAAGCCCAGTAAGGAAGTACAAACAATAAGCAAGTAAGGATACAACAAATACGAACACTAACGTTCATCTAACACATCATGGCATATCATAACATTATCGTAACATATCATCATAGCATATCATAACATTGTCGTAACATATCATCATAGCATATCATAACGTAATCATAACATATCACATTCATACAGCATACATGATGAGCATGGCCCGCTAGTTGTCCATGTCACCCTATGAGGTAAACAAGAGTCTCTGGTCCTTGAATTACCTCGGCACGTCCGCTCTAGGAGTTACGTCTTTATATCCTTAGTAACTCGTTTGATGTGTCACGTTCATCACGCTAACATCCATAAACATATCATATTCATACAAGTTACATATCATCACATTATAGCATTCAGAATTCATAACAATTCATTCATACAACAGTCTTACCATTCATAGCATAAAATCATAGAATCTATCTAACTTCCTTACCTCAGGTCCGAGCTAAGAAATTTCACAACCTCTCAACGAGCCTATATCATAACCAAAACAACATTTCTTAGGTTCATAAAATTACAATATTGCCCTTTCATACAACTCATGTGTGCATGGGCCATGCACACATAATAAGATTTACACACATGCAATTATTCTTAACTACACATAAAGCCATAAAAGAATAATGCTCATTTTACCTATTTTACATGCATGATCTTTCTATAAAAACCACATAGTTGAATAATAAACATAATTTTGGACATAAAAGTGGATTTGCATGTAACATGCATACGTGGGAACATTGCGTAATTGAGACGTTTTAAAAACGATAATTCTACATTTCTTACTTTTATCGTTTTAAAATTAATAGACATATAACATGCTTTATTTTTCTTAAAATTTCTAGGTTGATTAAATTTCTCAAAACATTATTTTATTTAATAAAATAATTTGATTTAGCTTTAAAAAAATGTGACAATTTCCTTTATTATTCTCAATTTACAAAGAAATAACAAAAGCTCTTGGCCATAAAGATTCTGTTGTGATTCTTATTCTTAATATTGATAATATTCTAAACATTGAGAATGATGTAGAGAAATTATTAATAGAAAAGAAATGGTTAGCAGAACATTTCTAAATATTAGATTTAGAAAATCCAAACATGTTCTATATATTCATGTCTATAGAGATTGAAAGAACAATCAGTTGGCACTGTCTCAAGCGACTTATATAGATAAGAAGCTTAAATACTTTAGTTTTCAAATGTCCAAGAAAGGCTTTTTGCCTTCTTGATCAGGAGGATTTATTATCTAAATAATAATGTTCATTTATTCTTTTACTAGAAAAGAAGGACATGAGACAGTATTCCTACAACTCAGTGATGGACTGTTTAATGTATCGAATGTTATGTCTTTGGATTAACATTTGTTAAACGGTGGAAATAGTCAGCAGTTGTCATTCCAATGATGGATTAAGTCATTGAATAATTATAAGGACTTAATCTTTTGAGTATCTTTAATATAATGGAGATTATATCTATGTGTATTCCAAAGGATGAACATATTTTAAACCAGATAGAAATCTTCAAAGATTGATATTAGGATCAAGTTCCATAACTGTGGAGGAATCACATTAATTTGGACATTTCAGAATTGTATGTTTCACCATAGAAGCCAAAATGTAATAGCTACGAGCAGTTAAATATGCTATTTGATTTAGTTGAGTTTTTTGTCATTCTGGAAAGGGTTTCAGACTTGAATAAACTACTAGTATCTCATTGCGAAAGCAATGGAGATGTAACTATTCTAGAAGAACTAGAAATCATGAGAGGGTAAAGCACATGAAATGAAGTATCATTTAATTCAAGACAATTTTACATAATTGATGTATTGATCCTGAAGATAGCTTCAAAATAGTTTCTTACAAAACTATTTACAAAGACTTTGTAAGACAAATTCATTTTGGATAATGTGATTGACACATTGAGAGTGATGGCTCAATTTGTTTTAGGGCAAGTGAGAGATTATTAGGAATAGTTCCCTTAAAGCAATTGTAGTTGACAAATGTTTAAATGAAATAAATAATTGAATTGAATTATTATATATATATATAGACTATGTCTGATATTATGTTGATAACATTAAGTAAATATCCAAAAATTCCAAAGTTTATCTATGTGGTCTTAATCTCATATTGGTATGAGAGGATCGAGATTAAGATAATAAACTTGAAACAGTTCGCAGTAAAATAAAGTTATGGAATCTTTAGATTAATTTCTCCTAGTACGGTTCACTAAAATTATGAATACAAGTGACCTAGATCTGGGTCACTAGTGTAGTAGGACACTTTAGTGAATGTACTTTATATATAGTGATATATAGAACTGGACCAGATATGATTTGTTAATACTAGTTTAAACATCGTTTCATAGTATTAATCAAACACATCAAACGATGATCATATACAAGATGATCTTAATCCCGAGGTAATTATGAACTCCTATATATGTCATTTGATCATTTGATTCATGCGTTAAGGTTTGTCAGAATGATCAGGCTAAGATCAATTATTTTGGCGACTCAATGATATAAATGGCTGGGTACATCGTTTAATAGATATGAAATCTATACCTTCTTATAGATTGAATAAAGATTCCCTATTGGGCTGACTTTTGGAACTGAAAAGGTTATGCGCACTCACATCGCAAACTTGTTGTGACACAACCTTCACTAGTAAAGTCAATGGTACTCTAGGAATAAGATATTATTAAAAGGGTAAAATGGAAATTTTATTTCCTTTTTATTATGAATCATTAATAGAGGATTAACGTTGTATGTAATGATTATATCAATGGACACTTTATTCTTTTAATAAATTACTCTATAGATATATGTCTATAATTATCAAGAGTTCAGTCTCATATTTATAGTGGAGTAATCATGAGATTAATAAATATGATTATTAAATCAATAAGCTTTGATTAATAATCTAATATTTATTGGAGCTTGATACTATAGGTCCATAGATCCCTGTGGTGGCTCTATCAACACCATATCAAGGTAAGAGTTGATACAAGGTAATATTGTAATTTGGAAATTTGAAAAGAATTTTATTCTTCGGGTCAAATATACATTTACATGATAATTTAGGTTGAATAATTAATTTTGAATTAATTATTAAATTTTTGACAATATATTTATTAATTTAAATATGGAATTTCGAAATATAGTATATGTGTTGTTTTTTATTTTATTTATTTAATTAATTAATAATTTGAAAATATATATTTTTTCACATTTGGTTAGTTAGTTATTAACTAAATCAATTTATATCATCATTATGATATTATTATTATATTACTATTATTATTAGGAATAATAAGGTAATATATAATCTCTAATTTATATATTATATGATGAGAAGAAGAAAACAAGAGAGTAAGAATTCAGAAAAAGTTTTAGAATTTGTCAGACAAGAAATTGTCATCTTCTTCTTCTTCTTCTTTTATTCTAACATTTCTCAAGCCATAATCAAAAGTTCCCATGTGTTGAGATATACTTGTTGGGGTTTTATGCCCTAATTAAAACCCAAATTCTTTGTAATCTCATTTTATTATCAATAAAAGAATAGAAATCATTTTTTGACTTGGTCAATCACTTTGCTCACATGTTTTATTTTCATGATTATTTGTTTAATTTTAACTTCTAATAAATCCCAAGCATATAGCTAATCGTATTTATAGTGACGTAATCACAGTGGAATATAAATATGATTATATGTTCAAAATAAGTTAGTCCCAAGACTAGTCAGTGCACAGGATTTACACTGACTTGCCAATCTACGATATGATATACTTCCACATTTTGGTGTTATGTTCTTTCTAGAACATTAACAAAGTAGATAAGATCGGATGTATTTGTTACATCGGACAGGACTGATATTGACAGTTGATAAGGTAAGTAAACATATCATTATTATCTATTCTAGTCATATCATATAGTTAACCATAGGTCAATTCAATCTCAATTCTGAGTGGTTAGTATTCTAACTGATTGTATTATTTGAGTTCTTTGACTTGTTCGTTACCAGCTTACCCTACGGACGAGCCCATACTTACATCTTGGGAACTCAGTAGTATAATTGAGTGGGAGTTTTAATCATAGATATGAACATCTATAGCTTCTGATGAAGAAGTGAAACGATGGTTTCCTTTTAGTTTGGTTCAAGGTGTTAAATGATAGAGATCTCATTTCAGTAATTAAATTAGTTTACTGAAATATCATTTACAAGGAACTAAGTGTTTTAAGGATAAAATACAATGAGGGATAAAACGGTATTTTAGTCTCATCTCATTGTAGACCGTCTATAGAGGATTGAGTGACAATTATGGTTGTAACAATGGATAATTAATAGCGTATCTATCTTTGCTATAGAGTGTTCTATGAATTCAAGAGTGCAATTCCGAGTCTATAGTAGAGTCACGAGGAATAAATTAGTAAATTTATTTGTTAGATTTATGATAACTTATTGGAGCTTGATTTCATAGGCCCATGGTCCCCATTGTACCTTAGATAAAGTCATCTAAATAGTCTCAATTAATTGATTTAATTATGAATTAGAATTATCAAAGTTGACTAGGTCAATTTTTGATAGTTTCACAGAGTTATGTAATTTTGAGAAGAAAAGAGAAATTAGGGCACATTTATTAATTAAGATAAATTTGTATCTAAATTAATAAATAAGTTTAAAGCAAGGTTCAAAATATAAATAATTAATTTGATAAATGATTTAAATAATTTAAACAATAAAAAATAATACATGCCTTGATTTTAAGTCCAATGGGCTTATAATCAAATGAGAAATTTCACGGGCCTAAAACCCATGATAATTTTGACCTAAGGCTTTTAATTGATTATTATTTTTTTGATTTTTTAATTAAATTAAATGGCCTAATTGAGTTTATAAAATGAGTGCTTAGAGATAAGTCAAAACACAAGTTCTGAGAAGTTCATAATTTCAGAGGTCAGATTTCTGATAGGTTTTAGATTCTCTCTAAACACAAGTCATTTTCTAAGCCTCTTTGTTATTCTCTATTCTTCTCTCTATATCTATCTCATGTGTTGAGAATTGCCCACTCTAGTCTAGGTTATTATAAGGATACTTTGGAAGACTGTGAAGAAAATAGAAGATCGGTTCAGTTTCTTGATAATACTCTGCGACAGAAAGGATACAAGGGTTAGAGAAATTGAAGGAATGACTCATTCATTTCGCTGTGTCTACTGTAAGTACTCTTATCGTTGTTTCTATTTGAATTCAATTTTAGAAACATGTTCTAGGTTATCTCATATTAATTTGTTTAATATTAGATCTACATGAAAATAAATAAAGATCATGTATAAGTTTTGCCAACAATACTTCTAAATTATGAACCCTTATTCTCTATGTGCCCACACACATCTTGAGGTGTAGAGAACACTCCGGAAGATCGAGGTTTGATTACTCAAAGCGTTGGATAGGAAGATCATTATATGTACAAAAAGACCCAAGGACACATGATAGGCTTCAAGAGATAAATATTTATGTTCTTGAATATTTGTATATTTATGTGCATATGATATATATATATAAGTATGTGTATAATTATATATATATGTTGCAAGATTAATGATATTGCATATTAATGTTTCTGTCTGGATGTTTTCTTCAACATATAAACTATTTATATGAGAGTTGGAAATTTTTTGGTGTTTTAACACTAGGCCCATCACGCCATTTTTGTTGTGCACTTTGATTGTTTTTCCTATAGAACATTCCTACCTTCTCTGATGGATGAGTTCGATTGACTTAGAAAGAGAGGGGGAGGCAACAACTAGAATGGTGAGCTCGAAGTTTTTTTGGTCTCGAAAGCGCATTAAGGCGATGACCGAGCTCGATGACACATTTATCACATCAGAATGCTGTTAGGAAATCCCTATTTCTTTGGGATTGGTCAACACCGTGTAACAAATCCCTATTTTTTGGGATCATTATTTGATTAATGCATTGGATTTGCATTATTAATTGGGATATTTATTTGAATTTAAACATTTGATTGTAACTTCCCTAAGTTGGGGGGAAGATATTCCTACAACTAGGTCTATAAATAGCCTAGATTAGGTCCTTTGTATTAACACACAAATTTGTACTGAGAAGAGACTCTACCAAATGGCTATCATCTGAAGATTTGATAAAGTGTTCATAATAATAGTGACTCGTGGACGTAGCCAGATTTTAACTGTTGAACCACGTTAAAAATCTTTGATTTCTTCTATTTTTTTCTAAATTGTTGCTTATTTCTCTACATAATTAAGTTGACAAAAAATAATGTCAATAGTTTGGTGCTTTCATTGAGAGCATTAAGCAATTATTTATATTGTTTAGTAAAAACCTCCTGCACAACATCAATGGCTACCTTGAACATCCTTGGAACTAGTGGGCGACTATTACCTCAAATCCCCATGGAGCATACTCCTCAGACTGAGAACCACCTCTGGAGTCCTGGAAAGTAGCCCTTGGTGGCTTAGAGCCCCGTTGAGGGAAATGCATCATTCGACTCAAGGGGATGGCTTGGTCAGACCCCCAGCCTGATGAAGAATTATGTTACAATCCTGAAAGGTTCGTGCGAGTCGTGGAATTGGAAAATCGCAGATTATGTGAACAGTTGGCCAAGGCTACACGGCTAAACAAGGAGTTGCCTAGGCAAGCTGTAGAAGTACAAGTAACACCCCAGAGGGTGAGAGGACGACCCCAGGCGTGTATGACTGCCAGGATGGCCGATCAAAGGGCCCAACAGGCTTAATCAAGGTCTAGGTCAAATACCGGCAATAGTCGGCCTAAAGAGAGCGCTCCGAACCCTGTTAGGAACAATCCTATGGGAAAGGTTCCTGTAGGAACTGGGAATAACTGACCTCCTTGGATTGCTCGGAATGATAACCCAGAACTTGTAAGGAACAAGCCGGAGCCTACCAGGGTTAACTCTGAACCTTATTGACAAAGTAACAGGAGGCCACCGCCCTCCCCAATGAGGCATCCACCCTCTCTAATAAGACATCTCTCTCCAACTCAAGAGGTACCCCTGCCAGTTCCTAGTGGGAACCGAGCAGGGGATCAGGCACCTCTGAGACCCTTACAGAGTGCTCGGAATGGAAGCTGAGACAGATGCCATAGGGCTCGACCTGAGCACAAGGGTGAATGTGAGGCCCCACAATAAGCTCATAAAATACATAGAGCACTTCAACCTTCTGGAATTCGTAAGTCAAGGTCAAAAACGACCGGGGTGAGAATGTAAGTAGAAAACCCACCTCATAATAATTGAGCCACGCAGCAATTACAGCGAGAGAGGAATGTCATCTTTCTTAGTGGAAGTCAGGACTATAGTTGGTCGGTGAGTGTGTATAGCACCGAGCCCAAATATAACGAGGATTATGAGAACAATTATCCTCATCTACGAGATCATCTAAATTGGAACTGGGGGCAATCCATTCTGTCAACCCCGGACTTACTATAACGTCCAAAATTACCTAATAAGGCTTAGGGCCTTGATTAGGGGCCAAGATGGAAAATTATGTGATAAATATGTGTATATATGATATATATATGTGTATTTTTACATGATTATGTGAGTTATATTTTAATATGACTAGATTTGCATGTTTAGGTGTATTAAATATGTATGTGGGCCAGTTTCTTGTTAGAAGGGAAATTTTCGTAATTTGACCCGTTATGGGTATATTTGGAATATATGTGTGCATATATGTGATATATGTTTGGAACCACATTATTATGTGGATATATTTGGGTTACTCGGCCCGAGGCGATCCAAGGGAGCAAGTTAGCGGGAAAGTCACAACGGGATCCAATACCCGACTCAGAGTGAGTCAAGGGGTATTTTGGGGATTTAGCACATTACCGGGATATCGGGTGAGGGAGTTATGGAGATTTTGATCATTTTACCCTCGGGGACATTTTTGGTACCCCGAGCCCTCGGGATTTACTAAGAGTGACTTGAACTATAAGTAACCTCATAAATAGAAAATACTTGGAACGTTCAAACTCTCTCAACATTTTCACTCTCTCTCGACATACTCACTTTCTCCAAATTCCTTGGAAATTCTCTGCGACCTAAGAGGAATCGAAGCTAGTCTAGGCTCGAGATTTCTTGGGGAATAGCGTAGCGTCGGTTAGGGCAACTAAGGTAATGATTTTTAGCTCTTAATCTCTGTGTTTCTCTAGTTTTTAGTTGAGTTTTTGGAGTTTAAGAAACTCAATTTTGAGTTGGAGATTTGATGAGGTTTTGGCCAAGCTTTAGCTTGGGTTTTGATGATATTGAGCTGTTGAATCGATCGGGAACCTTACTTTTGTGATTTAGCAATTTTTGGATAGGTTTTTGGAGGGATTTGGCTTGAGGAAAACGGGGGGAATTCTAGGATTTCATGTTGAGCCGCGACCCTATTCTTGGGGTGTCGCAACTCTCATGAGCACATGGAGAAGCAGGTGCTCTGAGCCCATTTGAGTTGCAGCGCCAATAGTGGCGCGCCGCGACACGTGTGGAAAAAGAGGAGAGTCTTGGGCTCTCTGACTTGGGACAGGCCGCGACTCTTTTGTTTCGAGTTGTGATGCTTGAAGGGCTTTTGAGCCCCGGGAAGGTTTTGACTGCAGGAACTCAAACCTAAGGGTTCGGGATCAATCCTACTACCCAGCGTAGTATAATTGGACGTCCTAGAGGCTAGGACTCGTTCTTGAAGCCTTTATTTTCTCATTATTGATGGGATTCTATACTTGGTTGTGACTAGGTTATCACTAGGGGCTCGGAACCAGGATCGTGCTCAAGGGTCATTCTTAATATACCTTGCACTCAGACCCGAGGTAAGAAAACTGCACCTGGTCTGCGTTTAGGGCTTGGCCGAATTATAGTACAGGATTAACATTATATTGAGAATGTTTTATTAAACATATTGAATGCACTGTGTTTTCCTATGTCATGTAATAACTATTGGTCTATATATTTAATTTGGGAAGCTCAGCTTATAATCTGAAGATTATCTATGTGATCTGATGAAGGGCTTGGCTTAATAGTCAAGAGTATAGTCGATTCTAAGGGACTCGAATTATTAGTCGAAGGATAAGACTCGACTTATTAGTCGAAGGATAAGACGCGACTTATACATTAAAGGTTAAGACTCAACTTATCAGTCGAAGGTTAAGACTCGACTTATCAGTCGAATGTTAAGACTCCACTTATTAGTCAAAGGATAAGACTCGACTTATCAGTTGAAGGATAAGACTCGACTTATCAGTCAAAGGTTAAGACTCCACTTATTAGTCGAAGGATAAGACTTGACTTATGAGTCAAAGGTTAAGACTCGACTTATTAGTCGAAGGTTAAGACTCGACTTATCAGTTGAAGGTTAAAGACTCGACTTATTAGTTGAAGGTTAAAGGACTTGGCTTATGAGTCGAGAGTTTAATGGCTCGGCTTAGAAGTTAAGGGTAGTAATAGTGGGCTGAACGCTAGCCGATAGGGTTAAGCAGACTCAGAAGTGAGATATACACTTGAATGCCTCGAGGGTCGTCTATAATGTTTAGCACCGAACCTGCTTGGCCAAATCTAAGGCTGGTTACATGAAAGATGGGCACTAAGCCCTAGTGTGACTCTATAGTCACTTATTTTAGTTAATTGCATGCATGAGTAGGGTTATTACTACTAGCATGCTAGTTATGAATCTGTGCTCTGATAATGTATTGCTTATAAGCAAGTTTATGTTTTCTTGTTGAGCCTTGGCTCACGGGTGCTAAATGATGTAGGTAAAGGAAAGGAAAAGTTGGAAAAACCATGAGTTTGAGAGCTTCAGGGGTAGAGTGTACATATGCAGCCTGCTCATCCACCATGACCGAGGCTAACAATTGGAACTAGGGTTGGACCCTGATTTTTCCGCATAGGTCGGCTTTTGTATTTTGTTTTGGGTTTATAACCGGTTTAAACTATGATGGGATCCCATATATGGAAGTTAAACTCTTTTAATGTAATGGTTGACTTTTGACTGAAATTTTTAGTACCTAAACATGTGGTTAGTTTTAATTACATGGTTGAAACTCCAATAACTCGTTTAGTGAGTTAAGTACTATTTAAACTACACAGTGTAATGGTCTTGGATTAGGAGGATGTTACAACTTGGTACCAAAGTGGTTTAGGTTTATTTGTTCCTGAAGATTGGTTGGGCATGTACACTCGCCGTTGAAGACAAGCTCGACTCAGGGTTCGGTAACTATTTATGTTAATTCGTGTTACATACATAATTGACATGTGAATTTCTTATTTGCATGCTTGTTGAGGGAGCATGAGTTATACTGATAGGGCATGGCCCTTGACTGTTAGGTGAATGATAAGAATGTGCTTATTAGCACTATTACTACTATGAATATTGAGAATAATGTGCTTATTAGCACCTTGATTGAGCATGAATATAAATTGACTTTCTTATTATCATTATTGATGTTTGTGAAACTATTGAACTGCTTATTAGCACTGTTATTGCATGCATATGTTTAATTGTCCAGTTTTGATATTGTTGTTTAATGTGTCGAGTCATTGATTGCAGATGGACTGGGAAGTATGCTTCCAAGGCAATCAAATGATCCAGTCGGCGCTAGAAGTCAGGTAAGAGATAACAAACAGGGTAAGAACCCTCCACCAGCTCCTGAAAACTAGCAACAGGCGCTTGCTGATATGCAAGCCAGGATGAAGAAATCTGCCTGTTGAGACAGCAGTAGGTTCCAGTAGAGAACACTGCACCGTTTGTGCCACCTACTATGGAACCAGTATTACAACAACAACCATGGGTTGAAAATAGGTGGGAGCCTCTTTATGAGTAATTTTAAAACAACACCCTCCTACCTTTGAGGGAGGGCCAGATCCGCTGCGAGCTGAGTAGTGGATGGGTATGACCACCTCCATCCTGGACTTTATGGGGGTGACAGGTAATGATAGAGTGGCATGTACCACATTCATGTTTCGAGAAAATGCCCAAATCTGATGGGAAGTGGTATCCCAGACCAGAGATGTGAAGACCCTGAGCTGGGAGGAATTCAGAGAACTATTCAATGAGACATATTATAATGATGCAGTGAGAGCGACAAAAGGCTGATGAGTTTAGTAATCTGGCTGAAGCTCACTTTCTACCACTGAGGACGAATTAGACGATTGACCAGTATGTCAATCTCTATAGTATGCCTTCATTGGACTCTGAGGTTTATCATGTCAGATAGGGACCCTATCTTTACTTCCAAGTTTTGGGGAAGTTTACAGAAGGTGATGGTTACACAGCTGAAGTTCAGTACATCTTATCATCCTCAGACCAATGGTCAATCTAAAAGGACCATTAAGATATTGGAGGACATGCTGAGAGAATGTGTATTGGACTTTGAGGGGCCCTGGAGTAAATATTTGCCTCTAATAGAGTTTTCCTATAATAATAGCTACCAGTTGACTATTGGGGTGGCACCTTATGAGATGTTGTGTGGTAGGAAGTGTATATCGCCCAATCATTGGGATGAGGTGGGTGAGAGGAAATATTTGGGTCTTGAGGCAGTTCAAAGGACCACTAAGGTTATTGAGAAGATTAGAGCTCAAATGTTCGCTTCTCAAAGTAGACAGAAGAGCTACGTTGATCCCAAGCGTATAGATGTAGAGTTCCACGCTGGGGATTATGTCTTCCTCCGCGTTTCACCATTGAGAGGAGTGAAGCAGTTTGGGAAGAAGGGAAAGTGAGCCCTAGGTTTGTTGGACCATTTGAGATCTTGGAGAGGATTAGTCAGGTGGCCTATAGGTTGGCCTTACCCCCGTCACTGTCTAGTGTGCACAACGTATTTCATATTTTCATGTTGAGGAAGTATGTATCTGATGAGACTCATGTGTTGAGTTATGAGGATTTGGAACTCGAGAAAGATTTATCCTATAAAGAGCAACAAGTGCAGATTTTAGACAGGAAGGAAAAGGTCCTGAGGAACAAGGCTATACCTATGGTCAAGGTATTATGGAGGAAGAAACCTAGGAGCTGGAGTCAGATATGCAGAATCAGTATCCCAAGTTGTTCAGGTAAAATTTCGAGACAAAATTCTTGTAAGGAGGGGATAGTTGTAACATCCCAAATTACCTAATAAGGCTTGGGCCTTGATTAGGGGGTCGGGATGGAAAATTATGTGATAAATATGTGTATATGTGATATATATGTGTATCGTTATATGATTATGTGAGTTATATTATAATATGACTTAGATTTACATGTTTAGGTGTATTAAATATGCATGTGGGCCTGTTTCTTATTAAAAGAGAAATTTTCATAATTTGGCTCATTATCATTATATTTGGAATATATGTATGCATATATGTGATATATGTGTGGGACCACATTGTTATGTGGATATATTTGGTTTACTTGGCACGAGGCGATCAAAGGGAGCAAGTTAGTGGAAAAGTGACAATGGGATCCAATACCCGACTTGGGGTGAGTCAAGGGGTATTTTGTGTATTTGGCACATTATCAGGATTT
The DNA here is from genome assembly GCF_963169125.1 of Humulus lupulus. NCBI lineage: Eukaryota > Viridiplantae > Streptophyta > Magnoliopsida > Rosales > Cannabaceae > Humulus > Humulus lupulus. Next base: position 261,236,773 of record NC_084793.1, read on the forward strand.
CGGGTAGTGGGAGTAAATATTTGATGATATATTTGAAGTTAGTGAGATTAGAATGGAGTTCTGGGGATTTCGACCATTTTACCCACGGGGACGTTTTTGGTTCCCCGAGCCCTCGAGATTTACTTAGAGTTACTTGAACTCTAAGTAACCTCATAAACAGAAAACGCTTGGAACTTTTAAACTCTCTAAACCTTTTCTTTCTCTCACGACATACTCACTTCTCCTAATTCCTTGGGGATTCTCTACGATCTTAGAGGAATCGAAGCTCGTTTAGGACCGGAATTTCTTGGGGAATAGCTTAGCGTCGATTGGGGCAACTAAGGGAATGATATTGAGCTGTTGAATCAATTGGGAACCTTACTCTTGGGATTTAGCTATGTTTGTATAGGATTTTGGAGGGATTTCGCTTGAGGAAAACGAGGATAATTCTAGGATTTCATGTCAAGCCGCGACCCAGTTCTTCGGGCGCCGCGTTTTCCTTGAGCATAGGGACGAGGATAATGTAGGTGTTGTCAGCCCATTTAAGCTGTGGCGCGTATGGAAATAAATGAGAGCCTTGGCCTCCCTGACTCGGGGTGGGCCGTGACTCTTTTGTTTTGAGCCGCGACGCTTGAAGGGTTTTTGAACCCCAGGAAGGTTTTGAGTGCGGTAACTCAAACCTAAGGACTCGGGATCGATCCCACTACCCAATTTAGTAGAATTCAATGTCCCTGAGGCTAGGACTCGGCCCGGAAGCCTTTATTCGCTCATTATTGATGGGATTCCATACTTGGTTGTGACTAGGTTATCTCCAGGGGCTCAGAACCAGGATTGTACTCGAGGGTCGTTCTTAATATACCTTCCACTTAGATCTGAGGTAAGAAAAATTCACCTAGTCTGCGTTTAGGGCTTGGCCAGATTATAGTATAGGATTAATGTTATCTTGAGAATGTTTTATTAAACATATTGAATGCACTATTGTTATTCCAAAATTCAGAAAGGAATGACATGGCAGGAATTAATTGCACGTGGCTGACACCTGGCAGAACCTGTGTTTGACTATCGACCAGGAAGATATTCGGCATTATGCGATCGGTCTCTTTATACGACCAGTCTGGTTGTATACACGTAACACGCGGAGGAAATCTTAGGAAGTTATGATGGAATCCGAAATTCTCTCCCATGATTTCCTGAGTATCCGATTATTTAGGAAATAATATTTGTAACATATCAATGTAAATCTTCCCTGAGCTTATAAATAGAAGAAGAGGGCTCAGGGAAGGGGATCCCTTTTTCTTTTTCTGACTTCAAAATCGCTTGAGATTAGAGTTAACATATCAATCAAATTGTATTATTCTTCAGAGGCTGGTGAAACTCATTGAACCCTAGTTCTTCGATCACTTCTTTGGACCTCACATCAATAACAATCTAAGTGGACGTAGGTTATTACCAGATCCTGGGGCCGAACCACTATAAAATATCGTGTTCTTGTTATTTTCGTCATTGCGTTCTTTTCAACGCATTCATCCACGTTAAGCGTATTTTTACTCCGTGTCAGTTGCCCAAAATCAGGGTCAACATTCAGGTGCTTTCATTGAGAGCTTGATATATCACCGTTGAGAAAAACAATGGCGAAAACTGCAAGGAAAACTGGACAGGCGGCCGCTGCTGCACCATCAAACCCGCCTCCTCCTCCTCCTGCAAGCGTGGTTGAGGATGAGCCACATTTGGACTTTGAGGAGGAAGAAAAGGATGACGCAACGCTGAAAAGTACTCTGGGGGCATTGCATGAAGAGCTGGCCAATCTGAGGGCCAGTCAGGAAAGTGCTGCCGAAATCATGGCGTGGCAGCAGCAAGAGATTGAACGGTAGCGCGCGGAGTTAAGTGAGAGGCAGGCGGAGATGGACCGTCGCCAGAGTGAAGCCATGGCAGCCCTTGAAGCAGCATTGCAATTAGCCAGGAATCAGGCTGCACCTGCCTCACAACCTGATCAACCTGCGAATGGGCCACCGCATAGGGGTCGCAATCCTAGCCCGCCTATCCAACCCTTGAGCCCGCAAAGGCCCGAGCAGCCTCAGGTGCCTCATGACGATGCCCCACTGGACCCTGAGGCACAACCTCCATCCCAAGCTGGTCGTGGCAATCCCCCACATCAAAGGCTGAATAGGACCGAGCATCAGCCTCGTAGTCCTAGACGCCATAGGGGCGACGAGCCGAACCTTCTGAACAGAGGACAGCATCCTCCTGGTAACAGGAGGAACTCAGAGTTGGGCTCTGTGGTCCGAGGTCCCCCACGGCATGATAATGCACGGGTACCTAACGACCAACGCAGGCCACCCTCTAACGCTCGGGACGTTTCAGCCCGGGAAGGAAATCGAGGAAACAGTCGATCCCATCATAGCCAATCGCGATTCAGAGATGGCAATGGTTATGATGAGGCTGATTTCGGCAGAGGAAATGCCGGTCGGAGGAATGACGAAAGAGGTGGAAACAGGAATCAGCCACCTCAGGATGACCAACCCGGCAGACGGGACGCTGGGGGGCAATCCAGGTAAAATAACGTCTTAAACCGGCTCGGAGCTAGCGAACAGCGGAGAAGAGATGAGGACTTGAGAGATGTGCTCAACGATTGCCACGAGCGGCATGGCGAGAACATCCCCCCAGCAACAGAGGCCACAGCAATTCCTATCGCTGTGCAAGTGTAATGCCCTAAATTTCCTAATAAGGTTTAGAACCTTGATTAGGAGGTCGGGAGGGCCATAATTGATTTATTATGGTATTTAATGATTATATGCATGTTTACGTGAATTATATTATTATATGTTTAGGGGAAGTTTGGGAGATGCTTACAGGTTTAATTGAGTGTTTGGAGGAGGTTTGGAGCTGATTAGAGGGTTTGGTTCCAAGGGAAAATGCAGGGGAAAATCTGGTGTTGCGTGCTGTCATTTTGGCTGGTCTGGGCTGGGCGCCGCGCCACGGCTGTAGTGCGCCGCGGCCCTTGGCGTCTGGCAGGGAGGTCTACCTCTGTCTGAAGGGCGCGCCGCAGCGCAGCTGGGGAGGGTCGCGGCCCTTAGGGAAATTTTGGCCAGAATCATGTTTTTAGCTTGGGGATTTAAGCCTTAGACCTCGGGGTTGAACCTAGTACCCGGTTAAGTGGGGATTGATATCCCAGAGGCTAGATATTGGTTTGGGAACTTATGTTGATAATTTTTATTGATGGTATCTTATATTTGGTTATGACTAGGTGACCGTTAAAGGACTAAAAGTTGATCGTTCTCAAGGGTCGTTCTTTAAATCATTCTAGCTCGAATCTGAGGTAAGAAAACTGCACCCTGTGTATATGTGACATGCAGGGTTACTCTTGATGCATGTTGGTTGATTATTAAACATGACATGCGTGGCTGCTATTGATGCATGTTGGATTGTTAAGTATGATGCATGTGATGCACGAGAAACATGTGATTAGGACATGCTTTGAGTATTGAATATGACATTGTTCAGAGCCTGTGCCTCTGGGTTTGTGCATGGTCCTAATTGTATTAATACTTGTTGAGTAAGCATGCTGAATGCCTTGTTTATGGATATTGGACATGTGATATATGTTTGGTGGCATGGCTTACCTGTGTATGGCGCTGGCTTATTAGTCAGAATCGGCAATGGTGCTAGATCTGTCTGTGAAGCTGTAACTTATTAGTTAAGTTCACCACGGGCTGAGAACTGGTCGTGTTTCACCAACCCAAGAATCAGAAGTGGCAGTGCGTTGTGAACGCTGGACCAAATGAAGATTAGATCTAATCGAGGTTGGCATTGAATGACCCATATAGGGTATTAATGCTGGACCGACCGGAAGGTCAATGAGAACTATAAGCGCTTACCTGGTCTAAGACCAGATGTTTTCAGCCAAGGTATATGACCCCGGTGACTGTTTGTCACATGGCTGGTGGACGGTGTCCTTAGTTACGACTCTAGAGTCGGGAGGATGGTTATGTTGGTGACCAATCACCATGCACCTATCCTGATCAAACTTATGAAAGAACCACTTATCAATTAAGCCCTGGTGACCCTATCGTCACATGGCTAGAGGGAGCTGTACCCATTTCTGTGACTTTTGGCTATTGTAACCTATCTGTTTTGGACCGTTGGTCCTGATTGGCTATTATGATTATTGTTGATACTATGTCATGCTTTATTGTGTTCTCTTGCCGGGCTTCAGCTCACGGGTGCTATGCTCAAGAGGAAGTTGGACCATCCTTGAGTTGGAGAGCTTAGGTGATGATGTGTACATATGCAGCTGCTCGACCACCACGACCGAGGTTTAAAGTGGAACTAGGGTTAAACCCTGTTTTGCCACTTAGAACGGCCTGTTGTAAATATTTCCTGTAATAGACTCTTAAATTATATTTTCGGGATCCCAATATATATATTAAACGTTCTAGTGGAACGTTACATCTTAACCAAAATGTTTAATCCCTAAACCGCTAATCATACTTAGTTACACGTTTTTGGCCAAATGACTCGATTAGAGAGTTTAGCACTGTTTACAAGGCACACCGTAACGGTCCCTGGAGTTGGGGCATTACAGCAAGCCCAGATAGATGCCCTCAACCAGGCGGTGCAAGGGCTGGTCGGGGGAAGAACATCTCATATCAACCACGACAGGAGGAAAGGTACTCCTTTCGTCCAGAGGATAACTATGGCAGAGACTCCTAGCAAGTTTAAAATGCCTACGCTTCCGAACTTTGATTGGTACGGTGACCTGGTATCTCACGTCAATAAGTTTGAGATACAAATGGACATTCAGAAAGTGTCATAAGATGCTCGGTGTAGGATCTTCCCTGCAACACTTTCTGATGCCGCGCAGGAGTGGTTTTTTAAGTTCCCTCCTGCGAGCATAGTTTCCTGGGAGATGTTCATAAGGGAGTTTTACGAACAGTTCTATGCAGGTCGTGTGCATCCGACCGAGGCAAACTAGCTGGTTGAAATTCTCCAGCAGGATGGAGAATCACTGAAGGACTACATCCAGCGCTTTATGCGAGCAGCAGCTGGAGCAAAAATAGTGGGGGATGAAGGCAAAATGATGGCCATAACCGCGGGGGTTAGGCATCGCACCCCTCTCTGGAAAAGCCTCCGGAAGGATGGGGTTTGAACTACCCAGGAATTCTTGGACCGGGCTGATCGTTACATCAAGCTCGAAGATGCCATAGCCGACGGTGGAAAGCCTTCAGGCAAGGATAAGAAAACAGCCGAGCCCGCAAAAGCCGCCAATGGGTCTAAACCTAACGGCAACGGCAAAGGCAACGGGAACGATAACGGCAATGGCAAGAGTGGTGGAAAACGGCCACACAATGAGCCTTCCACCTCCGACAATAAACGAGCCAAGGGTAACCGTTATGAACCTCGGTTCACTAACTACACTGCCCTTGTTGATTCTCGGGGAGAGGTTTATCAGGCCACAAGTTCCAGTGTGCCTTATAAGAAGCCTGCCCCCATTCGGAAGGATATTTCGAAAAGAGACACTACCAAGTTCTGTCGTTATCATAACGACTACGGACATGACACAAACGAATGCAACCAGTTGAAGGATGAAATCGAGTTCCTTGTTAGACAAGGACACTTGAGAAGATACGTACGGGCCTCGGGAAATTCCCAACGAGAAGCTCCAAGTGGCAACGAGCAAGCGTCCACACGCCAACGCTCGCCACCGTTGCAGCCTGCCCCCGTGGCTGGCACACTGTTAACCATTTGTGGAGGTCCCCACATCGCGGGAAACAGAGAAAAGGCCAGAGAACGATACGCTCAAACTCTGCGCCACGACCAGGACATCGAGATGATGACTGTGGAGGACCACGCGCCAAAAAAGGCTCGATCAGAGGAAGGTGAGATAACCTTCTCTGATGGCGATGCCCAACATGTCCGATTCCCACATTCCGATCCGCTGGTCGTGGATATCCAAATGGCCAACATGATGGTGAAGAGAGTGCTGGTCGATACAGGAAGTTCGGTGAATATCCTGTATAAGTCTTTGCTGGAACGCATGAAATTATCTGTTAAGGACCTGGAGCCCTGCAACCAAAAAATATATGGCTTCTCTGGAGAGGGACTCGCCCCCACTGGATCAATCAGACTGTCGGTGACGACAGGTACAGCGCCTGCTACTAGGACATTACTCGCTACTTCTATAGTAGTCGATTGTCCTTCGGCGTACAATGCTGTCATTGGGAGGCCTATACTGGTTGATCTACGGGCCGTCACCTCTATGTGGCACTTGGCCATGAAATTCCCGACAGACGCAGGGGTAGGACGCGTGTTGGGAAACCAGAGGGAGGCCAGAGAGTGCTATAACGCCTCAGTCACAAAGGCAAAAAAAGGAACATCAAAAAGCACTACCTCAGATAGGTTGCAGATGGCAATTGATACACATGCCCAATCCGGTGATGAAGTCACCAAATAGGGTGTTGCCCAAAGTGAGGATAGAGATCTAGATCCTCGCTTTGGGGCTTTTGAAGAGAACGTTGGACCCGTCGAGGACTTGGAAGAGGTCCAACTCGACGAAAAAGACCCGACCAGAGTCGTGAAGGTCGGGAAAAACCTAGAACCAACCATGAAGTATGCACTAGTGGAATTTTTGCAGAAAAACCAGGAAGTCTTTGCCTGGTCGCACAAAGACATGGTTGGGATAGACCCTGCAGTTATCAGCCATGTCCTGAATATAGACAAGACTTTTCCAACCGTGCAGCAAAAGAGAAGGCTGCTTGATAAAGATCGATCGAGAGCCTTAAAGGAAGAAGTCAAAAGATTAAAGGAGAATGGGTTCATGAGGGTAGCGTATTATCCATCGTGGGTCTCCAATCCAGTGGTGGTTCCCAAGCCTAACGGCAAATGGCGAACCTGTGTGGATTTTACAAACCTCAATAAGGCCTGCCCAAAGGATTGCTTCCCACTCCCCAGAATCGACCAGTTGGTCGATGCTATTGCAGGACACGAGATCCTCTCCTTCTTGGATGCATATTCAGGCTACAACCAAATTAGCATGCATCCCCCTGACTAGGATCACACCAGCTTTCGGACCGATACGGGCTTATACTGTTATAAAGTAATGCCCTTCGGACTGAAAAACACAGTTGCGACTTACCAGCGGCTAGTCAACCACATGTTTAAAGAGCTGATCGAAGTAAACATGGAGGTATACATGGACGACATGCTGATAAAGTCTAAAAAGGCAGAAGGACATGTGAAGGATTTACAAGAATGCTTTGATGTATTGAGCGAATACCAGATGAAGTCAAATCCCCTCAAATGTTCCTTCGAGGTTGGATCAGGGAAGTTTTTGGGGTTCATTGTAAATTTAAGAGGAATCGAGGCCAACCCCGACAAAATAAAAGCCCAGATCAACATGATATCGCCAGAAAAGATCAAAGATGTACAAAGTTTAACCGGGAGAATCGCAGCCCTAAGTAGATTTATTTCGAAGTCAACAAACAAATGCATCCCTTTCTTCAATCTACTTAGGGGCAATAAGAACTTTGAATGGACAGGAGACTGCGAGCAAGATTTCCAGACCTTGAAAGCCCACATGGCACAGCCTCCCATTTTATCAAAGCCAATCTAAGGAGAAACTTTGTTTGTTTACCTGGCGATCACTGAAGTTGCTGCTAGTGCGGTACTAGTACGAGAGGAAGAAGGCGTACAAAAAGTTGTTCATTATGTGAGCAAAAGGCTGATCGGGGCAGAACTAAGATATCCACCCATCGAAAGGTTGGCATACTGCTTAATCCTGGCCTCAAGGAAACTGCACCCTTACTTCCAAGCCCATCCTATCACAGTTTTAACCGACCAGCCCCTTCGGCAAGTCCTCCAGAAACCAGAAGTGGTCGGGCGCTTATTAAAATGGGCGGTCGAACTAGGGTAGTTCGATATCACGTATTCACCGTGAGCAGCAGTAAAAGGACAAGTCTTAGCTGATCTTATTGTAGAGTTCACCGAACTCCCAGACAGCGAGCAGTGCAAACAGCTTGGTGCGCCTGAGCCTCAAGAGAAAGCTCCTCCGTGGAAGTTGTTCATGGACGGGTCGTCCAACGAATCCCACGCAGGAGCAGGAGTGATATTGATAACGCCAGAAGGGCATCGATTTCACTGCGCCATTAGGTTCGACTTCACCGCGTCAAATAATGAAGCCGAATACGAAGCACTCCTCGCTGGGTTAAGAATGGCGAAAGACACGAGCATAAAGACGCTTGATATTTATAGTGATTCACAGCTGGTAGTGAATCAAGTTCTAGGGGAATATCAAGCATGAGGCCTAAAAATGGTGGCCTACTTAAATAAAACCAAAGACCTGCTAGCCCAATTCACGGAGTATACCCTCCAGCAAATACTGCGGGATCAGAATTCAAACGCAGACGCCTTGGCAAAACTCACGAGCGCGAAAGATGCTGACACTTTGAACATTATGCCAGTAGACAGATTGAGTGAGCCAAGCATACGAGCAATTGAAGCCAGTATGGAAATTCGAATGGAGGATACATGGATGGCGCCTTACTTGGAGTATCTGACAAAAGGTATACTACCAACAGATAGAAACAAGGCAAGAACTCTGCAAAGGCAAGCCGCCAGGTACATACTGGTCGATGGTGTCATGTACCGAAGAGGATATTCCATGCCATTACTCAGGTGCGTTACACCAGAAAAAGCTAAGGAACTAATGAAAGAGGTGCATGAAGGCTTCTGTGGAGATCACGCTGGGGGGCAGAGTTTGGCAAAAAAGATTCTATGGCAAGGCTACTTCTGGCCGACTATGAATGAAGATTCAATGGAGTTTGTCCGAAGATGCGATAAATGTCAACGGTTCTCCAAAATTCCTCGAGCAGCTCCAAAAGAGTTGAAACAGATGCAGAGTCCATGGACTTTTGCAGTATGGGGGATAGATTTGATTGGATCCCTGCCAACGGGAAAGGGTGGAATGAAATACGCAGTTGTGGCAGTCGACTACTTCACCAAATGGGCCGAAGCTGAACCACTCGCTACCATAACGACAAAGAAAGTTCTTGACTTCGTCATCAAAAACATTGTTTGCTAGTATGGTTTTCCCCGAAAGATCTTTTCAGACAACGGAACCCAATTTGACAGCGACTTATTCACTGACTTCTGCGAAAGGCACGGAGTTATTAAAAGATTTTCTTCAGTTGCGCATCCCAAAGCAAACGGGCTGGTCGAGGCCGTGAATAAAACTCTTAAGGACACCCTGAAAAAGAGGCTTGAAGACGCTAAAGGAGCATGGCCAGAGCAGCTGCCTGAAGTCCTCTGGTCGTATAGAACGTCTCACCGAACAGTGACAGGTCATACCCCATTTTCCTTATCCTACGGATATGAGGCTATGTTACCTGTCGAGTTAGATCCCCCCTCACATCGACGCATAACATACGACCAGGACCAGAACAGCCAACTGATGATGGAGTCCCTAGACTCAATTGACGAGATACGGGAAAAAGCCCAACTCCAAGTTGCTGCATACCAGCAAAAGGTCGCCCGGTACTTTAACTCAAAAGTAAAAGAAAGAAAATTCAACGTCGGTGACTTGGTGCTACGACGAGTTTTCTTGAATACCCGTGACCCCACTGCTGGAGTACTCGGACCTAATTGGGAAGGACCTTACCAGATTGAAGAAGTCCTTCACTCGGGCACCTACAAACTTGCACGCCTAAACGGAGATCTCGTTCCACGTTATTGGAATGGAGAACACCTGTGCAAGTATTATCAGTGAACAATCCTTTTTAAAGGACTGGCTTGTATTAAATTTTACTTTTTACATGTTTTGCAAAAAGGGTAAGCCACGTTGTATGGCTAATCGCTTATAAATGTAAGATCTTTTTTAAGATCACTCGTAAAGACATGTTTAGTCCATTTTTAATACGAGATTATAAGGGACTGTGCGCAGCCAGTCATTCTTGCCAACTTTTGTAAATTTATTTTTACAAGTATTTGTTCATTACGTGTGTTGTTTTGCTGTATCACAAGTGTTAAATTTTGCAACGAGCAATAATGTTCGCACAGGTCGTGGTCAAGGCAAGTGACCAAGGACCTAAAGCTCCTCGATCACTTGGGGGGCATATAAGGTACATCGATAGCAAAGCGTACCACCATGAGGTACGTAAACACATGAACAAAATAAGTGAAAGCATTCTTCGGTACTTAGAGCATTTTTCAAAAATATTTTGAAAAAAGCAAACCAAAGTATTATGCTAAGTTCGGTCACGCGAAAAGGTATTATAATAAAAGAAACATTATAATATCAAAAAGGCAAACGTTTACACCGCGAGCATTATTGCTCGGACGTAAGTATGAAATTAAAAGGAAAAAACCTTTACACCACGAGCAGTACTGCCCGGATGTAATTGTTCAAGCATAAGCAAAAGAGCTGCCCTCACAGCAATAAAAGAAAAAAGATTGTCTTTACAAAAAGACCCGTGGGCCATAAAAGTTGAAAAAAAATATATAAATATTAATTTTGCTGGGGGGCAGGAGGGTCTTCTGGATTAGGAGCATTCTGGTCAGCCACAGCATCAGCAGCAGGAGTTTGGGCCTTGGCTTTCTCTTCTGCCTCCAGCCGAGCAGCGCACTGCGCCATCAGCGTCCTTTGCAACCGCTCGGAGAGATAGCTAATGTCTGCCTCCCGATTGTGCTTCTAGAAGTCATAGAAGCAAAGGAAGGTGGCTTCCTTGTACTTCTTCAGAGTTTTAACTCTATCCTCCTCGAGCTCGTGCACCCATTCCTCAAGCTTCTTTACCTCATCCCTGCTGGCGGTCAGATCGAGTGTGAGCTGTTTACACTCTTGGGTGTTGAGTATGCAGTTCTCCTTCCATTTGTGCCACTCGTCGATGGCTTTATTCCGGGCCTCTTGACTCTCCTGAAGCTCCTGGGTAAGAGCAGCTTGGTCCTCGCATAGTTGCTTGTTTAGCTTAGCCAACTCCTTGTTCTCTTCGAGCAGCTTTTTCTTCTCATCCTCAAGTGCTTGCTTGGACTGAGCAAGCCTGGAGTCAAAGTTCTACTCGCGAGAAACCAGCGCCCCAGTGCAGTGCCAGCCAGCAGTTAGAGACAGCAGTCCCTGAATAAAAAATGAAAAAGTAAAGAATAGAAGTCGGAATAAAGGATGAAACAACAGAAATTAACTTATGCTGACTATTTCGTCAACCCTCGGTTGATGATCTGGTCGGCCGTCATTGAGGCGGTTTCATTGATGGTGGCCTGGCTGCGCCTGTGCTTGGAGAGCTTGTAGATTCTTTCCCTGGCCGACCCAACCACGAGGCTGGATATGGAGCCTTCGGACGCATTGTCCAGAGTCTCTCTACCAGCGGCCCTAGAAGAGGGCTGTGGATTCGCAGGATCAGGCGACGACTGTTCGGTGGGAGGCGGAGGTGTCGTGTTCTCCTTAGAAGGGCCGGCACCGGGAGTGTCCTCTGTTCAAGCCTTCTTTGAGGGGGTCTTACTGCTTTCCCCTCGAGCCCTTTTACTGTCCTTCGGGACAGAGGCAGCAGCAGCAGTTTGGTAGTGCTCGAAGAAGTCATCAGAGTCCATACCTGCACAAAGTAAAACAATTCGAAAAGTTAGATTAAAGGATCACGAGGAGCAGAGATCAAAGTGAAAGGATCACAAGTAAAATACCCGAGCTACACCTACTGGTCGTAACATTATCTACTGAACTACCTAGTCCCTGGAAGAAATATGAGTTTAAAGAAGGGGCGTTCCTAAAGTTGCCGACCCCATCAAATAGATGGGAAGGAATTGGCAGATTATTCAAAAACGAGAATGATATACCATTTACTTCCGACGAGTCATCAGAATATTCGGTAGGCTCAACAGCCTTTTGTTTCCCCTTGCCCTTGGGGACCGAAGGTTCTGCTGCTCGATGGGGAACAACAGGTTCCCTGATTGTAACCCCAGTTGGCCTCCTAGGAGGCGCCTGAGGTTGCTGCTCGGGTCCCCGCTCAGCTCCCACATCAGCGTGAGCACCACCTGCCGCGGGTTCACTGGTCGCAGGTTGGGAACCCTTAAGGCCAGCCAACCTAAGGTTAGCCTCATTGATAAAGTTTTTTACACTCTTAGCAGCATTTGGCGTACTGGCTAAGAGTGCTGCCCTCGACTCCATTCCTGGAGTGGGGGTCGGGCGTAACCATGGACCTGGAACACAATGGAATAGTGGAGTATTACGACAAGAAAGATTTAAAGCGCAGGAACTACTATTTTAAGGATCGTTATTTTCCTTACCTCCTCGAGTGAAGGCCAGATTATCCGCAACAATGTCAGGCGTAAGGAAGTACTCATGATGATACTTCCCCACGTTGGAGATGTGAGTGGTGTCGAACAAAAAGGTGCGTCCGGTCTCCTGGTGGTAAAAGTGGAAAAACCCCGTACCATCTTGGTTAGGGTTGGACTTGAGATCAAACAGATAATTGACCTCGTGAGGAGAAGGAGCTGGCCATTTCTTGAGTTTATAAAGGATATAGAGCGCGGCCAGCATCCTATACCTGTTCAGGGTAATTTGAAAAGGGGCTACCCCAAAGTAGTTTACCACCCCTTGGAAAAATGTATGAAGAGGCAGGGTAGCACCCGCCTCGATGTGGTATCTCGACCAGGTGCTATAAGCCCCCCCTGGCAGGTTGGCTCGCTGGTCGATGGAAGGTCTGACTAGTGTTATGCCCGTCAGATTGTACTTATTTAAATAGTTGTTGATCATGCGAATTGTCACCGTACTTGGGGGTACCACATGCCACTCGACGGCCGGCTGGTCGGCATGGCGAGGACAGGCACGTGCCTGAACTTCGGTCTTAGGAGGGAATTCTCCTCGACCACTAGTCGAGGGGGCATCAACAGGAGGCTGACTTGGAGAAGGGTTGCGTCTTTTTCTAGCCTTGGTTTTTGTTCTGGCCATTTTCTGAGTAGGAGCTGGTGGAGGATTTGGTTAGAGTGTGAAAATGGAATTTCTGGAATCAGCATGGATGGATTTTCTTCGCCCTCGAGCAGTTGAGCCAAGAGTTCATCTTCGATAGGTCTTTCTCCCCCCCAAGGGTCTTGCATATGAACTGCAAATAGACAATGGAGGAGATAAGACACAATCCGCGAAGTAGTGGGAAAAGCTGGGATAACGTTGCTCGTGCCTAAATAACCAGCAGCATCCTAGTCCTACACTAACTTCAACATGGGTAGTTTAAAAGACGGATAGAAACAAAAAGGAAAGAAAAATGTTTTCTGAGAAGAACTTTTTCGACTCCTGAAAGGCGGGAAATTTTTTTTGGTCTTTTCACCTAGCTTAAAGGTTGAATCTTTCGTCAACCTAACGTCCTAAACTAGAGATCCTCACTATCAAACTATAGACCTAATCTATGCAAAGCATAAAAACGCATTTTTACCTAGCAATAGATGGCTTATACCAAGAAACCCTTAAAACCCTATTCAAGAACACAGAAATTGCAGAGCACCAAAACGGCATGCATGGTGTAATAAAAAGCTTAAGGAACAAAGTTCCTACCTGGGCAAAATGAGGATTCAGAGAAAGATGAAAACTTGAGTCGGAAGACCTGCGGCACGATGTCGGACTGGTTTTCGAAGCTCTGAACACTGGTGCGAGTTCTTGGAGATTTTAGCAAAGTTGATGGGTAAAAATTTCTTGAAAGAGAAGAAAGGCCTATTTATAGAGATCGAAGGGACAGCCAAAAGGCGGTAATCATCATTTCCCACTTTCAAAATGTGGGGAAGTGGACAAGCCGTCAGATTGCCTTTTTGGAAACCGAAAAGGCTTGATTAGACATAATTATGACACGGTTTTCAAAAATGCACGGGGACTCTGACAGACGTGGGAAGACGAACGGTTGTTCCCTTAAGTTTCTTTATTACTGGTCACACTAAACAAACTTGGGGGGCAAATGTTATTCCAAAATTCAGAAAGGAATGGCATGGAAGGAATTAATTGCACGTGGCTGACACCTAACAGAACCTGTGTTCGACTATCTACTAGGAAGATATTCGGCATTATGCGATCGATCTCTTCATACAACCAGTCTGGTCGTATGCACGTAACACGCGGAGGAAATCTTAGGCAGTTATGATGGAATCCGAAATTATCTCCCACGATTTCCTGAGTATCCGATTATTTAGGAAATAATATCTGTAACATATCAATGTAAATCTTCCCTGAGCTTATAAATAGAAGAAGAGGGCTCAGGGAAGGGGATCCCTTTTTCTTTTTCTGACTTCTAAATCGCTTGAGATTAGAGTTATCATATCAATCATATTGTATTGTTCTTCAGAGGCTGGTGAAACTCATTGAACCCTAGTTCTTTGATCACTTCTTTGGACCTCACATCAATAACAATCTAAGTGGACGTAGGTTATTACCAGATCCTGGGGCCGAACCACTATAAAATATCGTGTTCTTGTTATTTTCGTCATTACGTTCTTTTCAACGCATTCATCCACGTTAAGCGTATTTTGACTCCGTGTTAGTTGCCAAAAATCAGGGTCAACAACTATGTTTACCTATGTTATGTCATAATTGTTGGTCTGTATATGTAATTGGGGAAGCTCAATTTATAAGATGAATATTATCTATGTTTTATGATGAAGGGCTTGGCTTAATAGTCAAAGGTATAATCAATTTTAAAGGACTCGACTTATCAGTCGAAGGTTAAGACTCGACTTATCAGTCGAAGGTTAGACTCGACTTATCAGTCGAAGGATAAGACTCAACTTAACAATCGAAGGTTAAGACTCAACTTATCAGTCGAAGGTTAAGACTCGACTTATCAGTCGAAGTTTAAGACTCAACTTATTATTCGAAGGATAAGACTCAACTTATCAGCCGAAGGTTAAGACTCGACTTATCAGTCGAAGGTTAAGACTCGACTTATCCATTGAAGGTTAAAGACTCGACTTATTAGTTGAAGGTTAAAGGACTTGACTTATGATTGGAGAGTTTAACGACTCGGCTTAAAAGACGAGGGCAGTAATAGCATGCTGAACGCTAGCCAACACAGAAGTGAGATATACGCTTGAAAGCCTCTAGGGTTGTCTAAAATGTTAAGCATCAGACTTTCTTGGCCAACTCTAAGGCTAGTTATATGAAAGATGGGCACTAAGCCCTAGTGTGACTCTGTAGTCACTTATTTGAGTTAATTGCATGCATGAGTAGGGCTATTATTGTTGGCATGCAAGTTATGAATCTGTGATCTGATAATGTACTGCTTATAAGCATGTTTATGTTTCTTGCGGAGCCTTGGCTCACGGGTGGTAAGTGGTGCAGGTGAAGGGAAGGAAATGTTGGACCAGCCATGAGTTGGAGAGCTTCAGGGGCAGAGTGTATATATGCGGCCTGCTCCTCCACCACGACTGAGGCTATTAGTTGGAACTAGGGTTGGACCCTGATTTTGCCGCCTAGGTCAACTTTTGTATTCATTTTTGGGTTTGTAACCGTTTTAAACTACGATGGGATCCCATGTATGGAAGTTAAGCTCTTTTAATGAAATGGTTGACTTTTAACCGAAATTTTTAGTACCTAAACATGTGGTTAGTTTTAATTACATGATTTAAACTCAAATAACTCATTTAGCGAGTTAAGCACAATTAAAATACACAATGTAACGGCCCTGGATTAGGAGGACGTTACACTTACGAACACACTTAAATAACCGAAGAGAGCCTTTGCAGCCATTATATAGGAATCAATATAACCCTATACTGAAACTAGGAGCTGGAGTTCTTACGAACAATTACTAGCAACCACTGGTGCAAGCTCCCCTTCCGATGGATTTGGTCCAAGAGAGGAACTACCAGCTTGAAGAGGCATTCAGACTTCTTGAAGAAGGAAAAAAAGAAGGACAAGGCTTATGATTCTGACGAGGAGCTCGAGTCTTTTGCTCCCCACATCTTGAATACCCCATTTCCTCATGGTTTTAAAATACCCCATGTGGCACTCTGCGATGGGACTTTCGACCCAAGTAGCCACATGAGTACGTTTAATACGGTAATGCAAGCCAACAATGTCGGATACGAGCTAAGATGTATGCTCCTCCTGACCACACTCACTGGACTAGCAAAAAATTTTGTCTGGCAAGTTCTGGAGACACTCGATTTTGTCATGGGAACAACTATCTTGAGAATTCAAGAAGCAGTTCCAGGCCGTGAAAAGTATCAAACCCAAGGCATCAACACTGACTAATGTTAGGCAGCAACCAGGTGAGTCATTGAAAAGTTACCTGGAAAGATTCAACATAGAAGTGGCATGAGCTCAAAATGTCGATGACAGCAATCATCTACTGGTAGTACGAGCTGGAGTATTTTCATGGAGTCCCCTTTGGGACGACATGCAAAGAAAACCCGTGAGGATGATAAAGAGTTCAATACTCAGGCTCAGAGGTTTGTCAATGTAGAAGGGACCAGGTCAGCACTCAAGCTGACTCCTCAACCCGTAATAACTACAACTACAAATGTTAACTCAGCCACCACCAGCTACACCCTCCACATTGTGGTCCTCAGGAGATAACCCTTCCAAGAGAAATAATAATGAAGGGAATAACTCAGAGGCTGACGGGGGAAAGAAGAAAAAACGAGAAAAATACTTCTCCATTTACACAGTTTATACCGAGCTCACAGATACTCGGGAATGAAA
Organism: Humulus lupulus; assembly: GCF_963169125.1. Classification (NCBI taxonomy): domain Eukaryota; kingdom Viridiplantae; phylum Streptophyta; class Magnoliopsida; order Rosales; family Cannabaceae; genus Humulus; species Humulus lupulus. The sequence continues at coordinate 261,253,409 of NC_084793.1, forward strand.
ATCATGTCCCTTTCAAACGAACTGATCCGATGCGAAACCAGAAGTCCAAGAGGGACCCCAAATTTTTTTGTAGATTTCACAGGGACATTGGTCATACCACCGATGAATGCAAAGAGTTAAAGGACAAGATCAAAGTCTAATCTCGAGAGGATACTTCGGGCAGTATGTCCAAATTATAAATATGGCCCAAGCTTCACTTGTACAGAAGGTAGCTCCTACACAGCCTGCTGAACAAAGTACGGCCCCACATGCGAGGGAAGATAACCGACCTCCCCCAATCGATGGAGAAGATGTAATAACCATCGCGGGAGGACCGCATATCGTTGGGTCGGGTAAAAATGCCTAGAAGAGGTATGTCAATGAGCTCAAAATGGGGGATGGATCTCCATATGAATCTGAACCTCGAGTTCTAAAACAATAGAGGGTTGAATCCCAAACCATTACATTCACCAAAGAAGAGGCCTCGCATGTCCAATTCCCTTATAATGACCCTTTGGTCATTACCTTTCAGCTTGCCAATAAGAGGGTGCGTCAAGTCCTGATTGATAACCGGAGCTAAGTCAACATCCTCTATAAGGTTACTCTGGAAAAAAAATGGGACTCTTCGTTGGAGACCTAAAGGCTTGTGCATCAACGTTGTCCGGATTTTTAGGAGAGGGAATATCCAGAATGGGATCTATCGAGCTCCCAGTAACCTTGGGAGACTATCCAGTCTCAATAACCAAGATAATGGAGCTTATCATAGTTGACACTCTTTCAGCCTACAATGTACTGCTCGGGATACAAGCCCTGATTGGGCTGGGGGTTGTTACATCTTTGCGGCACCTGGCTATAAAATTCCCAACCCCTAGTGGCATTGAGACATTGAAAGGAGACCAACTGGCCGCCCAAGAAAGCTACAGAATCTCGATGAGGGGAAAGAACCACACAAGTGCACATGCACTGGTAGTCATTAAAGAGATAAGAAAGATTGTGTACGAGGTCGAAGAAAAGATCGACCCTAGGATAGATGTGTTGGATTAGCTTATACAGGATCTTTATTTATTTTCATGTATATCTAATATTAAACAAATTAATACGAGATAGCCTAAAACATGTTTCTAAAATTGAATTCAAAGAGAAACAAAGAATAGAATACTTACAGTATACGCAGCGGAATTAAGGAGTCCTTCCTTCAGTTTCTCTAACTCTTGTATCCTCTCTATCGCAGAGTATTATCAAGAAACTAAAACGATCTTCTATTTTCTTCACAATCTTCCAATGTATCCTTAGAACCACCTATACTAGTGTGGGAAATTCTCAAAACATGAGATAGATATAGAGAGAAGAAGAGAAAATAACAAAGAGGCTTAGAAAAGGACTTGTGTTTAGAGAGAATCTAAAACTATCAGAAAATCTGACTTGTGACTTATGTTTTGACTTCTCTCTAAGCACTCCTTTTATAGAATCAATTAGGTCATTTAATTTAATTAAAAAATCAATAAAATAATAGCCATTTGAAGCCCTAGGTCAAATTATCATGGGCTATAGGCCTGTGAAATTTCCCATTTGATTATAAGCCCATTGGACTTAAAATAAATGCCTGTGTTATTTTCTATTGATTTAATGAATTAAATAATTATTTAAATCCTTTATCAAATTAATTATTTATAATTTGAACCTTGATTTAAATTTATTTATTAATTTAGATACCAATTTATCTTAATTAATAAATCTGCCATAATTTCTCTTTTCTTCTCACAATTACACAACTCTGTGAAACTATCAAAAATTGACCTGGTCAACTTTGATAATTCTAATTGATGAATAAATCAATTAATTGAGACTATCTAGATGATTTTATCCAAGGTACAATGGGGACCATGGGCCTATGAAATCAAGCTCCAATAAGTTATCATAAATCTAACAAATAAATTTACTAACTTATTAATTCCTCGTGACTCCACTATAGACTTGGAATTGCACTCTTGAATTCATAGAATGCTCTATAACAAATATAGATACGCTATTAATTATCTATTGTTACAACCATAATTGTCACTCAATCCTCTATAGACGGTCTACAATGAGATAAGACTAAAATACTGTTTTTCCCCTCATTGTATTTTATCCTTATAACACTTAGTTCCTTGTAAATGATATTTCAGTGAACTAATTTAATTACTGAAATGAGATCTCTATCATTTAACACCTTGAACCAAACTAAAAGGAAACCATCGTTTCACTTCTTCATCAGAAGCTATAGATGTTCATATCTATGATTAACACTCCCACTCAATTATACTACTGAGTTCCCAAGATGTAAGTATGGGCTAGTCCGTAGGGTAAGCTGGTAACGAAAAAGTCAAAGAACTCAAATAATACAATCAGTTAGAATACTAACCGCTCAGAATTGAGATTGAATTGACTTATGGTCAACTATATGATATGACTAGAATAGATAATAACGGTATGTTTACTTATCTTATCAACTGTCAATATCGGTCATGTCCGATGTAATATATACATCCGATCTTATCTACTTTGCTAATGTTCTGGAAAGAACATAACACTACAATGTGTAAGTAGATCATATCGTAGATTGGCAAGTCAGTGTAAATCCTGTGCACTGGCTAATCTTAGGACTAACTTATTTTGAATATATAATCATATTTATATTCCACTGTGATTTCGTCACTATAAATAAGATTAGCTATATGCTCGGGATTTAATAGAAGTTTATATTAAAAAAATAATCATGAAATTAAAACATGTGAGCAAAGTGATTGACCAAGTCAAAAAATGATTTCTATTCTTTTATTGATAATAAAATGAGATTACAAAAAATTTGGGTTTTAATTAGGGCATAAAACCCCAAAAAACTCCCACTTGCACTAATTGAAACTAATGTCTTAATTCTACTAATCCCATTTCCTTGATATGCTTATCAAATGTAGCTTCTGGTAGTTTCTTTGTAAACGGATCTGCAAGATTGTCTTCAATTGCAATCTTCATAACCTTCACATCTCCCCTGGCCACATATTCTCGAATATTGTGATACTTCCTTTCTATATGCTTACTCCTCTTGTGACTTCGAGGTTCTTTCGAGTTGGCTATCGCTCATGTATTGTTACAAAACAACACAAGCGGTTTATCCATTTCTGGAATAACACCAAGGTCCGAATAGAACTTTTTTAGCCAGACTATTTCCTTAGCTGCTTTTGACGCGGCTATGTACTCAGCCTCCATGGTGGAATCTGAGATTGCAGACTGCTTTACGCTTCTCCAAATCACAGCTTCACCCCCAAGAGTAAACACCATTCCAGAAGTAGACTTCCTGTCATCGACATCAGTCTGAAAATCTGAATCGGTGTGCCTACAGGGTTCAGAACACCACCCTTGTAGACTAACATATAATCCCTAGACTGTTTCAAATACTTTAGGATATGCTTAACTGCTATCCAATGTTCCAGTCCTGGGTTTGACTGATACCTGCTCACTACTCCCACTGCATAGCAAATATTTTGTCTAGTACACAACATGGCATACATCAGACTTCCAACTGCAGGAGCATAAGGAAATTTTCTCATTGCATCTTACTGCTTCTTTGAAAGATGAATTCCATGGCGGGACGGTAGACGCCCTTTCTTGGAATTTGTCATTGAGAAACGTTCAAGCACTTTATCAATGTAAGCTGCTTGAGATAGAGCTAAAAGTTTGTTCTTTCTATCCATGATGATCTGGATACCTTGAACATAACTTGCTTCACCCAAATCCTTCATCTGGAATTGAGTGCTCAGCCAATTCTTCACATCTGATAATTTCTTAACATTGTTTCCAATGAGTAAGATATCATCTACATAAAGAACCAGGAATACCACTATTTAATTTGCCTTCAGTTTGTAAACACAGGGCTCATCAATATTTTGTTCAAAGCCATAGGTTTTGATTATTTCATCAAACCTAAGATTCCAGGAACGAGAAGCTGCTTAAGTCCATAGATGGACCTATTCAACTTGCAAACTTTTCCTTCTTGTCCAGATACTTTAAATCCTTCTGGCTGATCCATATAAATGACTTCGTCAAGCTTTCCATTAAGAAAAGATGTCTTGACGTCCATTTGCCAGATCTCATAGTTGAGAGCGGCTGCTATGGATAGGAGGATGCGAATGGATTTGAGCATGGCTACCGGACTAAAAGTTTCCTCATAGTCCACGCCTTCTCTTTGGGTATAACCCTTTGTCACTAATCGAGCTTTATAAGTCTCGATATTTCCATCAACACCTCGTTTCTTCTTGTAGATCCACTTGCACCCAATGGCCCTAAAGTCACTAGGTGCTTCCACAAGATCCCAGACGGAATTTGAGTACATGGACTCCATTTCCTGTTTCATGGCTTCAAGCCATAGTTCCTTTTCAGGGCTGGCCATTGCCTGTTTGAAAGACAAAGGATCATCATCACTAGTGTCACCAACAAACATATTGGTTTCACCATCCAAACCATAGCAAACTGGGTTCCTAGAAACCCTCCCACTACGACGAGGCTCCGTGACTATTTTCTCAGGAACAGTGGTACTTTCTTCATTTAAACTGACTCCGTGAAGAGTGGGAATTTCATCATCAACTCGCATTGATGACGATGGAACATTGGTTGGAGTCAATTCTTTAACCATCTCCTCTAAAACTACTTTGCTGTGAGGTTTGAAGTTCTAGACATAGTCATTTTCCAGAAAAGTAGCATTTGTAGAAGTAAACACTTTCTTTTCTGAATGACTATAGAAAAGTCCACCCTGAATACCTTTAGGATAGCCAACAAACATGCAAACTTCAGTTCGCGGTTCTAGCTTTCCCTCATTTTTCCTCAGGACGTGAGCGGGACACCCCCAGATTCTATAATGGTGTAAACTAGGTTCATGACCATTCCAGCGTTCTAAAGGTGTTTTGGGGATTGATTTAGATGGCACGACATTGAGAATGTCATTCGCGGTTTCAATTGCATGTCCCCAGAACGAAGTTGGTAGATTTGAGTAACTAAGCATGCATCTAACCATTTCCAATAAAGTTCTGTTTCGGCGTTCCGCTACACCATTTTGTTACGGAGTACCTGGGGTAGTAAGTTGTGATAAAATCCCAAGTTCAGTTAAATGATCTTGGAACTGCATATCCAAATATTCTCCACCCCTATCAGATCGCAAGATCTTTAACGTTTTACCTAATTGATTCTGAGCCATTGCTAGGAATTCCTAAAACTTTAAAAATGTTTCTGATTTCCTATGCATTAGGTAAAGACATGAGTATCTAGAGTAATCATCAATGAAAGTGACGGAATACTCAAAACCACCCCTGGCTTGTACATTCAAAGGTCCACAAACATCTGAATGCACAAGACCAAGTGGTTCTTTGGCCCTATCACCCTTTGCAGAGAATGGACGCTTGGTCAGTTTTCCTTCTAGACAAGATTCACAGACAGGTAATTCACCTAAGGTGAGTTCCCTCAAAGGTTCGTCCTTTGTAAGTCTTTGAATCCTATCATAGCCAATGTGACCTAGCCTCAAGTGCCATAAATACGTTATATTATTGTTATCGGTCTTTTAACGTTTATTGGTCCTAGGTTTAGCGACTTTGAATAAATCATTATTAAGAGCGAGGGGTTCGTTAGGTCGTAGATTATAAAGCCCATTTTCCAAACATGCAATACACAATTGTGATCCATTGAAAGAAATAGATATATTAAAACTTGTGAAAGTCATAACAAATCTAAGCACAATTGTAACCATGTTGGAGATCTTGCAGAATGCTTTGCTATACTTCAAAAGTAAAACATGAGACTTAACCCACAAAAGTACTCATTTGGAGTATCTTCAAGAAAGTTTCTCGGATTCATATTAAACTCTCGGGGCATAGAGGCAAATCTGGATAAGATAAAGGTGTTAGTTGATATGTCTTTGCCTCGAAAACATAAAGACGTCCAGAGTTTAACTGGACGAATGGCAACCTTAAGTAGGTTCAGATCAAAATCTACACATAGATGCCTTCCGTTCTTTAATCTTTTGAGAGGAGTCAAGAAGTTTGAATGGTCAGATGCGTGCAAGCTCACTTTTCAAGCCCTTAAAAAGAACCTCACTGAACTACCAATCTTATCCAAACCAGTCAAATGGGAAATGTTGTACTTATACCTCGCGACAATTGAGCATGCAATTAGTGCAGTACATGTTCGGGAGGATAAGAAAGTACAAAAATCTATTTATTATGTCACCAATAGGTTACTAGGGGCAGAGTCGAGATATCGATTGATAGAAATGCTAGCCTTGTGCTTGATACATGCATCTCAAAAACTCTAAACTTACTTCTAGGTGCATCCTATACACGTGTTGATTGATCAACCATTGAGACAAGTGTTTTCGAAACCTGAGGCATCCGGGAGACTGTTAAAATGGGCGGTCAAACTTAGACAGTTGAAGATCACATATCACCTGTGAACAATGATCAAAGGACAGGCCTTGGCGGATTTCATATTTGAATGTACAGGAATCACCAACGAGGAAGTCATATCCCCAGTCTACGAGCTATGGAGACTTTACGTCAATGGGTCTTCGAATGAGAATGGATCAGGGGCAGGAATTATCTTAACTACTCCGATAGGAAATCATTTTAACTTATCCTTATGGTTTGTATTCGAGGCATCAAATAACGAGGCTGAATATGAAGCTGTATTAGCAGGACTTCGGATAGCTTCCGAGCTTAAAGCAAAAGCCATCCACTGCTATAGTGATTCACAGTTGGTTGTCAACTAGGTTCTAGGAGAATACCAGGCTCGTGGACTCAAAATGGTAGCTTACTTGGAGAAGGTCAAAGCAGCAGTCGGGCAATTTGAGTATTACGCGATTGAACAAGTTCCGCGAGTGCAAAATTCAAATGAAGATGTTTTGGCTCGACTCGTAACAACCAAGGAGGTCAATACACTCAATGTGGTGTCGGTCAAATTTCTACTGGTATCGAGAATAGCCGAGCTTGAAAAAGATGACGTCAACATGATAGACTCACAGCTTACCTGGATGACTCCCATAATAAATTACCTCAAAATCGGGAGCCTCCTAGCAGACTGTAACGAGGCTAGAAAACTAAAGTTCAAGATACCAAGGTACACTATCTTGGAGGGAAGATTGTACAGAAGAGGATAATCTATGCTATTATTAAGGTGTGTAACTCCACCAGAGGCAAGAAAAATTCTCGAAGAAATCCATGAAGGATTTTGCGAGATCATACCGGGGGCATAGTCTATCAAAATAGGTAATTAGGCAAGGATACTTCTGGCCTACAATAAAAACAAAATCGTTTGAATACGTCAAATATTGTGACAAATGTCAGCAATTCGCATCAAAACCGTGAGCTCCACCAACCGAGCTCAACATGATGAGCTCCCCGTGGTCATTCGCGGTATTGGGAATCAACCTCATTGGATCCTTATTAACAGGGAAGGGAGGAGTAATATGTCGTAGTCGCTGTTAATTACTTCACTAAGTCGACTAAGGTCGAACCTTTGACCACTATCACCTTGAAGAAAGTCTTGGACTTTATGGTAAAAAGTATAATATGTAGATACGGCGTACCAAGGAAAACAGTATCAGACAACGGAACCAAGTTCAATAGCGAATTGTTCACACAGTTCTACGAAAACAATGGGATAATCAAGAGTTTTTCCTTAGTAGCCCATCCACATGCAAATGGCCAGGTTGAAAGTGTGAATAATACTCTAAAGAGCTCCATTAAAAAAAGGCTCGAAGAGGCTAAAGGAAAATGGCCAGAAGAATTACCGCAAGTCCTATGGGCTTACAGAACAACAGCTCGAACCTCAACGGGACACACCCCCTTCTCACTGGCTTGCCATTGCGAAGCTATGCTGCCCATTGAGGTAGAAATCCCAACAATCAAATACGAGGCATACGAACACACCTTAAACCAATCTTAGCTCAAAGAAACTCTAGACCCAATTGAAGAAAAACAAGACAAATCCCAACTTAAAAACGATGCATACCAACAAAGGGCTACAAGGTATTTCAATAAGAGGGTTCAAGGTAGACACTTTTTATTGGGAGAACTGGTGCTCAAGCGCATATTTTTGGTCATGCGAGGCTCCTCTACAGGCGTGCTCAGGCCTAATTGGGAGGGACCCTACCAAATTCAATCCATTATCTGACCTGGTGTCTATAAACTAGCCAGGTTAAATGTAGAATTGGTTCCACAAGCTTGGAATGGTGAACATCTACGACCTTATTACCAGTAATGTAGGAATGATGTTTATTCAGTTGTAACAAAGCTTATACTTAATTCTTGTTTGCCATTAATAAAGCACTGAATTTTATTCCAATTTTATATTTTATAGTTATATTTTTTGCAAGCCCTCAAGATTCAATATCCTAAGATTGCAATCATAGGATATTAAGGGGGCATATGTGGTATACAATCATACCATAGGCTCGAAAATATAGCGTCAATAAAAATAAAGTTAATAACAGTGTATGGATTATTAACCAAACACGAATTAAACAATAACACTGTATAGATTATTAACCAAACATGAATTAAACAATAACAACGTATGGATTATTAGCCAAACACGAATTAAACAAGTCTGGAACAAACCAGCAAACTCTAATCGACACGATTATAAGTTGGAATTCTAGATAAACCAACGAAATTCATGAGTCGAGACTGAGCTGGAAATTTTTTGCAAATAAGTTTTGATCTGGTAACCTTGAGACCATACTTGAGGATGAGGAAAAGTTACTATAATGAAGCAAGAAACAACTAGACTAACGAGGTTACACACCAATAATTATTTTTTTAACAAAAATACATGGTAAAAGTAACATTCGACCTTGATGATAACGAAGTCAAAAATGTGCAATCGAATGAACTATGTATACATAGACAGATATAAAAAACAAGTTCATGTATGCTTGAAATATTTCGAACATGGAGTATGATGCATAAGGATAACACAAAAGTTATATGTAGATAATATGCATAAAGGTTTCGAGAAAGAGATTTAAGCATAAAAAACTACCATGAAAATATAAATCGTCAAATAACTCGAGCTCAAGTTATAATTGTCTTGCCCCAATGACACCAAAAATTCAATTATAGGGGAAATAAAAATCTATGGGTCACAGACCATGTGTTGGCCTTCAAGGATTGGCAACTCCATCAACCACCGTCTCGGTTTTCTCTGTGGCCTCCGTCGCTTCATATGTATACATGATGGAAGAAATTATATGGTTTTATGTATATATATTATTAACCTAAATATAATTAAAAAAATATAGTAATAAAAATATTCCTAAAAGTAATTATAAAAAAATCAATATTGAAATTTTATACTAAGTATATGGTATATTTTAATAAAATTACAAAAATATGGGGAAAAATCCCATAAAACTGTAAATAAATAAATTATGCCATACAAAACTTAAAGGAAAAAAAAAGCACCATTTCTTCATCTTTCTCTAATCTATGGCAGAGTGATGGCTCTAGTATTGGGTTTCATCATGCTTCTCCATGTATCCGCCAAATGGCTCTTGACCCAGGCCAACCACCAATGGTGGTGAAACAGCCCCATTACCACCACTCCCACGTTCTTTACCTCTCCTCCACCACTTTCCAACATTCCAAAGGTCTCGATTATTTCCCCTTATTTGTCGATGTTATCTATAGTCTTTATCAAATCAAAGTAAAATTTCTTATTTAATATTGTGTTGTGAAATTTTTGTATATTTGATGTTCATTTTTAGGAAATTTTTTTATATAGTTTTTTTAGATTAGCTTTTAGTTGCTTAATGAGCAAGTCCACATTGAATATCTCAAAGCTAGCACATAAATTATAATTACAACATCTTACTAGGTAAGTTCCTTTAATGTGAAATCCTCAATAGATATATTAACTTAAGTTAACCATGACTTTAGGACTAGATTTCTTTAGGTGACCCTTGAGAACAATTCTTTGGCTGTTTGCTTCATTCATATTTTTCACCATCTGAAGTTCAGTAGATGAGTGAGGAGGGATTGAAGTTACTCAACAATGCAACACTGTAAGGAATCAACAATGCGACACTGTAAGGAATTAACAATGCCCCAATTATCAGGCGTGAGAGACTTGTTACACGAATTAGTACTAACTTTATAGCTTTTATATTTAGGTGAATTTTGTAAACACAAAGTGTTTGAGAGAAAATGAATTCAGATTCAATAGTGAATCTGAGTAGGACTTGTATTATTTATATATAAGAGCTACAACTGAATTATGTTATAAAAGAACAAAATATATGTCCAAGAAATAGTTGTTAAGACAGCAGAGATTACAGTTGAAACAAACTAAACTACAGTGAAATACAAGTCTAACCATATGCACTAACAGCCCCCTCAAAGTGACAAGTCTGGGAAGAACAGTAAATTTGCTACTGAGAGTTGTAAACTGAGTTGTAAGTAGATGCTTTGTAAGTATGTCTGCCACTTGATGTTTAGAAGAAATTTAGTGAACCAGCACCTCTTGGTTGTGTATCATATCGAGAATGAAGTGGAAGTCAATTTTGATATGTTTTGTCTGAGCATGGAAGAAGATTTGAAGCTAAGTGTGTTGAGCTGCAGTTCACGAAATAAGTGCTTGTACCAAGTTAGTTCAGCAGCTCAGTTTGCCAAGGCCCAATACTCAGCCTCTGTGCTACTGTGGGAGACCACGTTCTACTTCGTTGAGGACCATGATACTAAGTTTTCACCAAGAAAAACACAGTAGCCACCAGTGCTTCATCAATCATCCGGACTTAAAGCCCAATCAGCATTTGTGAATGTGGAAAGGTGAAGTTTTGAAGTTGCAGTAAGTGTAATTCCATGAGATTGAGTACCACAAAGGTAGCGAAGGATTCGCTTAACAGCAAGCCAGTGAGCTGAGGTTGGAGCATGCATGAATTAGCACGCCCTATTCACAATAAAAGCAATATTTGGCCTAGTCATTGTCACATATTGGAGGGAACCTACAACTCTTCTATAATCAGTAGGGTCGTCAAGTGGACAGCCATCATGTTGAGAAAGAGGTTTGTCAACAATTCCAGGTGTGGGAGCAACCTTGGAATCACACATATCAGTCAAGTTGAGAAGGTCATGAATGTACTTTTGTTGACACAAGTGAAGGTGACCTGGTGTGGATGTGACTTGAATGCCTAAAAAGTAGTGGAGGGGGCCTAGATCACGAAGAGCAAACTTGAGATGAAGCTGCTGAACAAAAGTATTTAATATTGAAGAGCTGCTGCTTGTTATTATGATATTATTGACATAAACTAACAAATATAGAACAAGATCTGAACAATGAAGGATGAACAAAGAAGAGTCAGCCTTAGAGCATGTAAAACCCCATTTTTGTAAAACAATACTTAGTTTGGAGAACCAAGCACATGGGGCTTGTTTGAGCCTGTAAAGTGCCTTAGAAAGCTTGCAAACATAAGTTGGGCAAGAGGAATCAACAAACCCCAGAGTTTGAGCCATGTAGACATTTTCTGTGAGATCCCCATTAAGAAAGGCATTGTGGATGTCAATTTTCTTTAAAGGCCAACCTTTTGAGAGGGCTAATGTGAGAATAACTCGGTTGGTGCCTGGTTTGACAACTAGTGAAAAAGTATCAAAATAATCAACGCCAGTCGTTTGAGTGAATCCACGAGCTACTAGACGTGCTTTGTGTCGATCAAGTGTGCCATCTGGATGATATTGTAGTTTAAAAAGTCACTTGCAATCTACAACATTCGTCTGTGGTGGAAGAGGGACAAGGATCCATGTTGCATTTTTCTGGAGTGCAGCAATCTCGGAATGCATAACTTTCTACCAGTGAGGAATAGAAAGGGCTTGTTTGTATGACTTGGGTGGCACATGAGGATCTGAGACAATCTTGGAGACAAAAGCCTTGGGCTTGTGTATACTACTTTTCACTTGAGTCACCATAGGATCACTACAAACAATATAAGGGTTTTATGACTTTATTTGAGAGACATTAAAAGTCTACAATGTCTCCCGTGGGGGGAGACATTGTAGATGGAGTCATTGTAATTATATATCTCACGTCTCCCAATGGGAGAGGTGAGAGACATCCACCGTCTCCCAATGGGAGAGGTGAGAGACATCCACCGTCTCCTAGTGGGAGAGGTTGAAAGGTGTCCAAAAACGTGGACTTTCAACCTCTCCCCTTGGGAGACGTGGGAAGTCTCTCACCTCTCCCAGTGGGAGACATTGAAATTATTTTAATATTAATTTAAATTCCTTTAATAGTTAATTAAATTGCAATCAATTTAATATTAATTTAAATTGAAATTGACATAATTAATAAAATGAAAATGCAAATCTTCATTAATGAAAATTTAAATTATTTTCCAAGAATCACAATATTTGTTAAACATATATAAAATTAACAAATATTACATTGTATATGAGGAAATAGGTAAAAAGTGAGAAAACCTAACAACGAGGTCAGTAATTTTGGATTATTGGTAACATATATGTCGCCCATTCTTATCGCAACTCATCAATTTGTGCCTCTATATATGGCGTACTTGTTAGCTGCAAAAAATACAAAGTAAAATATATTAATCAATTATTTGATTACATTTATATATATGGTTTCAAAAATAATTTATAAATTTTAATTAATAATACTGTTCTCAAGTAATGTCCGGGACTCGCATGTTCAATCAAATTCTTCAACATCCTCATTACGTAGTATCCACATGCCACATTGTCCGGTTGGTGTGGACACTAATTATTTAAAAGTATGAGTAATTCATTATTAAAATGAAACTTGGTAAAAAAAAAAAAGGCATACATATTATTCTACTTAATAATTATAAAAGTTAAAAAATTTAAGTTGCAATTACTTACCTGATGTTGCTTAATGCATTGAGTATCAAGAATCTCGACATTAGGAAGATTCATAGAGAAAAAAAATTGAAAGCGCTAACGATCACTGATACAAACTCCTCACTGTTATTCAGATCTGAATTCGCCGGATCACAACAATAAACATGATATGCATATGGTGCAAAAATAAGCAACATCCAATGTTCGCTGCATAAGAAAAATTAAAAAATTATAACTCAAATGTTAAACAAAGAAAGTATTGATATGGGTCGGAAAAATGACAAATTTTTAAACTTACCCGTGGTTTCAAGGGACAAGCATAACTTGTTCTTTTGATTTTACGTCATTGCATCGTCTGAACGAATTTTTAACACGATTTTCGAATGAACTCCCTTGAGTGGCTACAATATTGGGATTGACAAATGAAACCTTATTTTGGCGACCTTGATGTACCACATATCTCTAAATGAACCTAATACAAAAATACGAAAAATTGTTATCTGAATGAATAAATCAACGTTTGAAACCGTGCCAATGGCTAATTGGCATGCTCGGCCCTGCGCAAGAAACATGTTATATACAAATGAGCATGTTGAAAAAGTAAAGAAATCTATTTGATTTTGGAATATTCAAGAAATTTTAATTACCTCTTGCAAAAGCGGTTGTAGTGCAATCATTTGATTTTCTTCTTGAGGCACTAGTTGGTCGAGAGTATAGTAGGACGCATACGTTGGTGGCACTGGTGGGTCAGGCACATAGTAGGATGGTGGCGCTGGTGGGACTCCAATGTTGGATCCTGACCTGCTCTGTTGGGCCATGAATTTTCTCAAGAGTTCATCTTGTTGATTAAGGCGCTCTTCTAGATGTTGTGCATGTTGACGATGTTCTTCTTCTTGTTTCCGAAATCTTTCTTCAAACACCATTCTAATGTCGTCATTCGGAGAAGGGGATTTTGACTTATTTTTCATTGAGGTAGGTTTTGGAGTATTCCAGCACACTGTGCGGGACACACCATGCCCTCCAACCCTAACACGTCCTCAAGGCTTAGGAGTGCCCAATGCCCTCGTCAGCACATCATTAGGGCCATTAGGTGCCCATTTACCCTCAATTTGGAGTTGCAAGTAATGATCCTGTGAAACAATATTCATAGAAAGTTATATACAAAAGCTAATAATTTGATATACCAACATTATTAGATATGAACACTTACAATATTTTTTTGAATCTCAGAGGCCTCTCCAACTAGCTCTCCTTTTGCATTTTGACAACCCATGCTCCACAAGTCTGCCCTATCAAGTTCAGTCAGGCTTTTCCCACTCTGTTACATTAACATCTCTTCAATATGCACATAGCCTCCTCTAGAGAGGTTGTGATTGTATTTATTCAATGCTCGATAAGTTTTCATCTCTTCTCTCCAACTATACCACTCGGGAGTTAAACTTGAGTTCACAAATTTTAACCATTCATCTGGTTTTATGACATTTTCAAATCCAAATGGAATAGCTGGCGGGAACTCATTTGGGAATTTTTCAAAGCGCCATACATGTGTACCCTTGTGAGATTCGTCTTCCAATTTTGAAAGTACTTTCCCGCATCCATCAATATCTGCTTCTTTTGTTTAGGGTCCAAATCAAAAGTTTTCTACAAGTTTGAAAGTAATAAGAATCATATTATCACAACAATATATCTTTTAAAAACATTAAATGAAATATAATTAATAAAATCATACCTTCATTATATCCCACATTTTATTTTTATCCACCATACTAAGATCATTCCAACTATTAGTGTTGATGGACACAGTGGCTCGAACAATAGCTCCAAGTTGTGACGAAACATTACTTCTAGTCTCACCAACTATTTGACCATACTCGTTGTATTCAGCATGTGTAAGATATCCTTCACTCCTTTTTTGGTGTCATTAGACATTCATGTGCATCCTCTCACATTTTTATGTTCTTCTTCCACTGGCTGAGAATGTGGGCAAGGCTCCCCCTCATCAAAACTACCACCAAAAGGATCACCCTCCACCTGTGAAACTTAAATATCATTATTATAACCATTTTGGACACTCGTAATCTTAAAAAAAGGATATACAAACATTTGAATTAAAGATGAAACTAAAAATGTCACATATCATAAACATATCAAACCCATTAAATGTTACCTCAAGACCCATTATCATCAACCCATAATCCTTCACCGTTTTCACGGTAATAAATACAATCATAATCAATTTCATCATTATCTTCTATTGCGGTTAATGTGACAAGTTCTTCTTCAAGAGGTATATCATGTAAATCACCATCTTTAATGTTCCATTCTCTTGTTTGCGTTGGAAGAACAATTGACCACTAGTTGTTTGAAGGAACATTCACATAAAATACTTGTTTGGCTTGTGAAGCAAATATAAATCGGTTAGATTTGTGCCCAATTCGTTTTAGATTAACTAATGTGAAACCAAAATCTTCATATATTACGCCACTGTCACTTTTCACCCAATCACAAAAGAAAACAGGTACTCGAGTTGTGATATAATCTAACTCCCAAATTTCATTAACTACTCCATAAAAAGTCATATCACATTCAACTGGATTTTTGTCTTTTGCACTAAAGACTTGCACAGTTTTAGAAACAAGGCTAACACCACTGTTTTATGTGTTTCTGTTGTTGTCACGCTCCCTAGTGTTAAATAAAGTACCGTTAATCATGTATGATGAAAACTTGATGACATTAATAGAAGGTCCTCGAGAAATCCACTTAATGATGTTTGAAACCTTATTTGATGTGTTTTTTAATTCTAACACAACTTATTAAATCAACATAGCAAAAACAACCAACCGTGCCATCTTGTAATTACCAATAAATGACAACTTTCCATAATCAACACAATTTACTTTTTGTTCTATCCAACTACTAAAAGTTTGATAATGTTCATCTTGTAACAATTTTTGGTTCCTTAACTTGGATGGAAATGTGGTCTTTATCCAATTAAAATGTTCCCTTCGATTATACATATGTTGTTAGACAATTGAATATACAAAATTACACAACTTAAACATAATGTATTATAGGAATATAACTCACTCAATATAAGGTTGAATTTCATTTATATTCTACAACACAAGATGATGCACTTCATCTAGTATATCTCGACTTACTGTGCATACAATGCTACCACGAAGACTCTGAATCTCAACATTTTCAACATCATTTAACCCAATTCTTTGTACACCAGTCATGTATTTAGAACAAAATTCAACTGCCTCTTCTGCAATATAGCATTTGAGGATGCATCCTTCTGACCGACTTCTATTCCTTACATACCCCTTAAGAATCTTCATATATCTCTTAAATGGATACATTCATCTTAAATAAATGGGACCACAATATATTAGTTCTCTAACCAAGTGAACTGTCAGATGGATCATTATATCAAAAACTATCAGCGGGAAATATTTCTCCAACTTACACAATACCTCAACAATTTCATCTCTTAACTTGGGTAACTTAAGTGGATCAATCACCTTAGAACACAATGACTTGAAAAACAAGCATAACCTTGTGATTACATCTCGAACTTTCCTAGGCAACACATATCGAATGGCCACTGGTAGTAAATGTTGCATTAGAATATGACAATCATGAGATTTCATACCAGTCATAATACAACTTTTCATGTCTACCAATGACCTTATATTTGAGGAATATCCGTCTGAAACTTTTATATTAAACAAACATCTGCAAATTTCCATTATTTCCTCTTTAGTAAGAGTGTAAGCAGCAGGAGGTAAATATGTTCGTCTCTTATCTGGTTTTCGAGTTAATTCATCCATTATACCCATTGCAACCAAGTCTTGTCTAGCCTTAATTCCTTCCTTAGTTTTCCCAAGAATATTCAACAAAGTGGCAATCAAACTATCATACATTTTTCTCTATGTGCATAACATCTAAATTATGGTGTATGAGTAAGAAAGACCAATATTCAAGTTCGAAGAAAACATATTTCTTTTTATAACACCCTTTCAGCTCCTCCACAACCTTAGCCTTACGACTATGTTTCATCTTTGTAGGTGTATGAACTTTAGGCTTACCTAACTTGAACACAATTTTAGACATATTCTCAAGTACTTGGATCCCATTCAATGGCTCAGGAGCCTCCTCAAACTCTTATTTACCATTGAATGCCTTCTTTCAAGTATGAAGTTTATGCGTATTAGGCAAAAACTTCCTATGTCCCATATAACATATTTTCCGAGAGTGTTTCAAGTATTCAGAACATATTTTTTCTTCACAAACGAGGCAAGCCTTATATCCTTTTACACTAAACCTAGATAAATTTCCATAAGCAGGAAAGTCATTAATGGTCCACAATAGGACCGCTCTAAGATTAAATTCTTCCTGCCTATACGCATCATAAACCTTAACCCCATCATCCCACAAAGTTCTCAAGTCATCTATAAGAGGAGCTAGATAGACGTCAATGTCATTACCATGTTGTTTAGGTCTTGATATCAACAAGGTCAACAGCGTAAACTTTCTCTTCATACACAACCATGGGGTTAGATTGTAAATAACAAGCATAATAGGCCAACAACTATACTTACTACTAATAGATGTGTGTGGATTATTCCCGTCGGTCGAAAAACCTAGACGAATATTACGAGATTCATTTCCAAAAGAAGGCCACTTCAAATCAATTATCTTCCAAGCTAGGGTGTCAGCTGGATGTCTTAATTTACCATCCTTTATTCTTTCATTATCATGCCATGACAAAATTTTAGCATGTTCGACATTTCTAAACAATCGGATGAAACGAGGAATTGGCTGAAGTTACCACAAAACTTTGGCAGGTACTCCTTCCTTGACGTCCTCACCATTTCTTTTCTTTTGCCATCGTGACTCACCACAAGTAGGACATGATTTTGCGTCTGCAAAGCTATTTCGATATAATATGCAATCACTAGGACATGCATGAATTTTTTCGTACTGCATGCCTAAAGATAACATCTTCTTTGCCTCATAAAATGAAATTGGCATTTCATTATCTTCGGGCAATAAATCCTACAAAAAACGAAATAAATCAGTAATACTTTTATCACTCCAGCCATGTTTATCTTTTAGATTGCACAACCTAAGAAGCGCAAATAATTTTGTAAATCTGGCAGAACCAGGGTAAATCAGTTTCTCATCATCACTAAGGAGTGTCTCAAACTTATTTGGGTCTACTCCTGATCCATAATGTGCGTCATCAATCATTTCAACTAATGGATCCTAGTTCTCCTCTACTATATTCCTCCTCACTCCTTTTGGTCTACTTGGCAGAGTTGGAGCAATAGAAGCTATCTCCCCATGGTAATACCAAATTGTGTAACTCTTTTCGATCCCATCGAAATATAAGTGTTCTTTAATCTTTTTAAGAATCATCTTTTTAACATTTACACACTTAAAAAATGGACAATAACTAAAATTTGGGTCATTCACATTTTCTGAACAAAACCTTAAGAACAAATCGACCCTATTCCTTTATTCCCCAGATAACTTATTCGCTGACATTCACTGTCTATCCATATCTTCTCCTATGTCTATGAAACATAAAAGAAACACACTAAATAAGCACTCGATAAAATTGGATGTCTTTATAAAGCTAATATTTTATTATCCTATATAAAATCGGGCAGCATTTCCCCTATAATAGTGACCTAACCATATACATGTGAATAGCAAAACAAACAATTCAAACAACATAGAATAAGTTTCTTCCTTATGGCTCCACAACACACAACCAAATTTCTCAGAACCTACTTCACTATAACACACAAGTTCTCAACCTTCCGTTATCACCGCATCACACAATTTTAATCTCGGAACCTACTTCACTATGGATGAGTATTTAAGATATTCAAACTCCTCTAACATTTGTTTAATAATATTAAAAGTAAAAGTAAGAGAATATATATGTACCTCTTGCAATTAATAATCCAAAAGCAAGCAAAATTACTTCACATAGTAATCAAATTTGCTATTAAATCCACAAACCAACAAAATTAAATTAATAATTAATAAATAAAATATCACTAAATATCTAGCAATATATAACTTATTATTGTAATTTTAGAAACTTAGTTACCTCAAATGTATGCTTAATATAGAAATTTTGATGTAAAAAATACCCTAAAATCTCACCAACAAAATCACAACCTACAAAATTAAATTAATTAAAATGTAAAAGATTAATAAACAAATATCACTAAATATCTAATAAGTAAATGATTGCTAAACAAATAAAAAAATTCCAATGAGCCACTAATTATCCTAAACGAAAAATTATTAAAATTTATCATAACCTAAAAACTCAATAATCAACAAAAACATAACACTTTTCATATATTTATATTTTTAAAATTATTTAATAAATCTATTTTAACATAACTATATATAATCAAAATAGCTAGAATTTAAATAAAAAATCAAATATATAAACAAATATAGCAAAATTTCGAAATAAATAATAATAATTAAAAATAATCATAAACATATATATTTAATGAAATCTACACAATGTGATATGTAAAATTAAAATAATCTCTACATTGTCAACAAATTAAAAAATTTCTTAGAAACTAACTATGGAAAATCCAAGAAAATCCCACAATCTATGGGAAAAGTTCATGATAATGTAAAACAAACACAAAATCACATTTACTATTCATTTTTATGCATAACCCAAGATTTGTTTTAAAAAAATTTAAGTAAAACCATGAAAATAGAGAGAAAACCTTACCTTTTGTGCCCTAGAAATTGCAGAAATCGCCTTGAATTAGCCTCTGGTTTATGCGTGCTCCATTGTGTGTCTGAGAGGGAAAGAGTAGTGGGGACATCTAACCTCTCCCACTGGGAGACGTGCCACGTGTCCCACGTCTTATAGTGGGAGACATTGGAAGTCATGGATATCCAACGTCTCCCACTAGAAGACGTGGGACACGTGGCACGTCTTCCAGTGGGAGACGTGCCACGTGTCCCATGTCTCCCAGTGGGAGACGTTGGATGTCTCCACATACATGTGTTTAGACCCCCAATTTTCAACGTCTCCCTGCACTTTTAATGTCTTACAATTTTAGTAATTAATAAAAAAATTCAATGTCTTCCAACATAACATTTAAAATCCCTCCTAATTTTTAATATCTTACACCATTGATGTAAGACATTGTAGGGAGTCATTGAATGTCAAAATTACTGTAGTGGATGCTGATTTGTAGTCAAAGATACCTGCACAGAACAAACAGTAGTATCATCAATAGTAACTGGAGGATATGCAGAGGGAATACAAGTATCAATGTTAGTAGCAACAATAGTAGTATCAGTGTTAGTCGTAGGGGGGATAGATGAAGATGCAGGTGGAAGGTCAATATTAGGAGGGGAGGAGAGATGAATGGGTAAGAGAGCAGGTGTGATAGCAGGGGAGAATGGAGATATAGATGATGGAGGAGAAAAAGAGAAAGATGTTTCATCAAACACTACATGTCGTGTAGTGTAATTCTTTTCGTTAGAGGATCCAAGCATAGATAACCTTTATCGTTGGTACTATAACCAAGAAAAATACAAGGAGAGGACCTATATTGAAGTTTGTGTTTGTTATAGGGTCTTAAACAAGGGAAACACAGACAACCAAAGGTACGGAATAGAGAATAGTCAGGAGATTTGTGATATAAACTTTGGTATGGGGAATTTTGGTGAAGAATATGATTGGGTAGCCTAATGATAGTATAAGCAGCTATGAGAAACCCATATAACAAGTAAGATAAAGGTAATGAAGAATGGGCTAGCAAGGCTAATCCAGTTTCCACAACATTCCTATGTTTGCGCTCAACTCTACCATTTTGAGGAGAAGTATGGACAAGAAAATTGATGATGAATGCCACATGAGTTGAGATAGGAGATAAGGGCTTCATATTCACCACCATTGTAGGATTGTAATTATTTAATGGGGGTGCCAAATTGGTTTTCAACAAGAGTTTTAAATTGCTTAAATATAGGTAAAGCCTGATCTTTTGTTTGGAGGGCATATTGCCAAGTAAATCTAGAGTAGTCAACAATGAATAAGATGACATATCTAGAGCCATCTGTGGCTAGAATGGGAGACGGGCCCCAGAGGTCCGTGTGGATGAGTTCTAAGGGTTAAGCAACTTATGAACTAGACAAAGAAAAAGGAATTTTATGACTCTTTGCAAGTTTGCAGGAAGAACAAATGTGCTTTTAATTATATGTAAAATGTTTATTACACTGTCTCAAAACAGAATTAACAACATCAGGATGAACATGGCCCAATCTTGCATGCCAAATAGCAGTAGGGGTCATTTGTACATAATCAAATTTAAGAGTAGAAGTAAAGGCAGGAACTGAGTGTAGAGTTGTTGTGAGATAAGCACATTCAACATTAGAATTGGAGTGAAATTCTTTGGAAGTTTGGAAGGTATAAAGCCCTTGCTCAAGAGAACCTTGATGCAGCAGGGACTTTGTTGAAAGATCCTTAAATCGGTAAAGATTGGAGTAGAATTCGATATACACATTATTGTCATGACAAAATTGAGAGACAGACAAAAGATTAGTGGTGAGCTTAGGAACATGATAAACGTTATTTAAAGTAAATGAATTATTGGATGCAAGCAAAGTGGAATGACCAAAAGAATGAATTGGAATAGAGTTACCATTGCCTACGGTGATTGTGTCATAGCCCGAGCAAGGAGTGGAGTTGTCAACGGAGCTACCATTGGAGGTGAGATGATGCGAAGCACTCGAGTCAAGGAGCCATGTATCATCAGCGACAGTGCTTGAGGTGGCGACCATGGCAGAAATAGATGAAGAGGAAGCTGGATTAGAAGCAATGGGAGGTGGCAAATTTGGATCAAAACGCCGGTAACAGTTGAAGGCCATTGTGGCCAGCATGAGAACATAATTTGTAAATAGTTCTTGGGGTGGAAGTGTTTTTATAAGATCGAGTTGAGGAGGAGGGTCAACCATTAGAGGAAAATGGGGCATTGTGAAAAGAACCATGATTTATAGTAGAGCAATTCCAAGATTGGGGTCGGTGAGATGTAGAAGGACGAAAGGCAGTATTGGCAATGACTAGAGCAGCTGCATCAATGGAATTTTGTTGTTCCAGTCGTGATTCATGTGCAAGAAGAAGACTAGTGACTTGTTCAAATGTGATGCCCTTAGTTTTGGATGTAACAGAGACAACAAAAGAGTTGTATTCTGTATTGAGACCATCCAGAAGATAAAGAACTTGATCCCTTTCAGAGACTTTTCTGAAACAATAGCAAGTTGGTCGGTAAGACTCTTAACCTTTAGGATATAATCAATCATCGATAGAGCACCTTTCTTGAGGATTTGTAGTTGAAGACATAATTGCATTATTCAGGCATTCAAAGTAGAGGAGTAGATCTAACAAAGGGCAGTTCGGGCAGCTGCACTAGTGGATTGTCTGACGATTTGTGACATGATTTTTGGAGATAGGGAGAAAAATATCCAACTTTGGAAGAGCCGATCCTTGTGATGCCAAGTGACAAAATCTGGGTTGAGGCCAGAAACGCCATCGACGGGGAAGGAGGTGCAGCAGCAGTGCCTTCAAGAAAATCCTCAATACCATTGGCAAAAATAACATTCTCCATCAGAGCATGCCAGAGGAGAAAAATTGTTTGATCCAACTTGATAGGCAAGATATGATTAAGGGCTTGAGAAATAATGACAAATTGTTGTTGTTGGGCTATGAGTGAGGAGAATGGAGAAGAATTCGGAGGAGGAGCCGAGGCGGCAAGGGCAGTAGAGGAAGTGTGAGAGTCATCGGAAGCCATGGGAGCTCACAAGAAAGCAAGAAAGAAAGGTGTTTGGGAAAGGGAAAGTGGAAAAGAATCGAAAAGCTCTGATACCATGTAAACACAAAGTGTTTGAGAGAAAATGAATTCAAATTCAGTAGTGAATCTGAGTAGGATTTGTATTATTTATATATAAGAGCTACAATTGAATTCTGTTATAAAAGAACATAATATATGTAATGACCCAAATTTCCTAATAAGGCTTAGGGCCTTGATTAGAAGGCTGGGAGGGCCATAATTGATTTATTATGCAATTAAATGATTATATGCATGTTTAGGTGTATTAAATATGCATGTGAACCCATTTTTGTTCAATTGGGAAATTTTCATATTTTGGCCATTTCAAGTATATTTGGCATATATGTGGCATGTGTGTGGTGCTTCATTATTATTTGGTTATGCTAGGGTTACTCAGCACAAGACGATCCTAGGAGGTAAGCTAGTGGGAAAGTCACAACGGGATTCATTCTTTACTCGAAGTGAGTCAATGCGTATTTAGTACATTACTGAGATATTGGGTGATGGGAATAAATATTTGATGATAAATTAGGAGTTAGTAAGAACAGGGGGAAATTCTGGGAGTTTTGACTATTTTACCCCGGGGGCGTTTTCGGGACCCCGAGCATTAGGATTTGCTTGAGGGTACTTAAGCTTGAAATAACATGTTAAGAAATAAAAAGAACGTTCTCTCTCCCTCAAAGTTCCATTTTCGAAACCCCATCACATTTTCAAAGGAAACTTGAGTTCTAGGACTCGGATTCAAGCAAGGATCGAGGCATAGAAATTCTAGGGAAGATTAGAAGCTTATTAGTTTAAGGATTTAGCGAGAAACGACATAATCAGAGATAATTCAAGTTTTAAGTTCTACGTTTTTTAAAGTTTTTAAGCTTGGATTTAATTTTATGTTTTGATGAGTTTTTTGATGAATTGAAGTTTGGGTTTTATTGATTTTGGGAGATTAGGATGTTTTGGGACTTTAATTTTGAGATTTGGATAGGTTGGGGTCGGATTTAAAGCTTTGAAGCTCGAAGAACTCGAAGAACACGAAGATGAAACCCAGAATTTCTGGTTTAGGAGCTGTAACGCTAGGGTGGTAGTGCTACAGCGCTAGGTTCTTTGTTTTGGATGATTTTAATTCTGCTTGTAGCATTGTAGCACCCATAGGTAGCGCTGTAGCGCTACACAGCCTTCAGAATGGGGTTTTTCGGTACTTTTTGGGGTTTTGACCCGAGGGCTCGGGGGATGATTCCACCACCCTATTTGGTGGAATTGGAGGTCCCAAGAGCGTGGGATTGGTCCTGGGATTGGGTTTTAGAACTTGAACTCATTGAAACACCGTTATGGTTGTGACTAGGTTATCACTAGGGCCTTGGAATCAGGATCGTGCTCAAGGGTCATTCATTAGTAACCTATGCTTGGACCAAAGGTAAGAAAACTGCACCCAGAATGTGATTGATGTGATGCATGAGATACATGAGATTAGGGCATGGCATGAATGTTGAATATGAGATTGATTAGAGCTTGAGTCTTTGTAAATGTGCATTATCATAATTATGCTAGTGAATGTTGAGTAAGCATGTGGAATGCCCTGTGTTTGGATATTTGACATATGATATATGCCTGGTTGCATTGCTTACTTGTGAGTGGAACTGACTCCATAGTCAGAATCAGCAATGGTGTTAGTGTTGATTGTTAAGTTGTGACTCATTAGTCAAGTTCGGCAGTAGTACTAAGCACTGGTCGTATGGAATTGACCTATGAGTCAAGAGCGGCATAAGCATAATGAACGCAGAGCCAAAAAGATCAGATCTAATCAACATAAGCATTAAATGAATCATCATGAGCATTAATGCTCGACCCACCACAAGTTCGATGAAAAATAAAAGCGCTTGTCTAGTCTAAAGGCTAGTTACTTAGAGCCAGGGCCAAAAAGGCTCAGGTGACTGCAACATCACATGGCTATGGGTGTTGAGCCCAAGTTTGTGACTCACTCATTAGTCACTTATTTGATTAGGGTGCAGAGCCCAAAGTGTGACTCGTGCATCTGATTAGGGCTACAAGCCCCGGCATGATTACCAGAATCTCAAAGTGTTAATCACTCATCTGATTAGGGTGCAAAGCCCAAGTGCGTGACTTAATTGTCATTTATTTGAGTCACTTAATTTAGATGGACACATTAGCCATCTATTCTCATTTGACTTGAAAGTCATCTATACAAAGGGTAGGACCCGTAAATCATCTATACAAAGGGTAGGGCCCACAACCATTATTTGAACTTATTCGCATGCATGACTAGGGCTATTATTGCTAGGCATTCCTATTATGATTTAGTAACATGTTATTACTGTTCCTGAGCATATTGAGTTTTATTTCTGAGCTTCGGCTCACGGGTGCTATGTGTTGCAGGTAAAGGCAAAAGAAAGCTGGACCATCCTTGAGTTGGAAAGCTTAGGAGACGATGTGTACATATGCGACTGCTCGACCACCATGGTCGAGGGTTTAAAGAGGAACTAGGGTTAAACCCTATTTTGCCGCTTAGGTCGGCTAGTTTTAAATGTGACGTCCCTAAGGTAGGGTACGTCTACCACATACTCGTAATTATAGGGTTTACGAGTATGTTAGGCACTTGACCAAATGAATTAAATAAAATGATACTAAGAAATACATAAAATTTTAAAAATTTTATATAAACTTATTAATATAAATTATTACACGTATGAATACTTTAAATTTAAATGTAGCAATATGAAAAATCCTAAACCACTATTGTATTGCTACTGAGTCCGTGCTCCACAAGTTGCTCAACATCTAAAGCCACACCTGAAAAAATGTTGGAAAATAACATAATGAGCTAACGCTCAGTAAGTAAATCTCATGCATACACATACACATGAATGTCGTGAGTTTAAAGTGCACATATACTCATATGCTGACTTATAATACGTATACATTTCATTTATTGATCAAGCACTTTCAAACTTTACTTTTGTACTTTTTCTCTTTTTACTTTCACATCGTTATGGGCCCATTATCTTATATGCACACTGTTCGATTTAGCCAATGCCTGCAGGGCTTGTTACACATATAATATGAAATCTCATGGGTTCTCCTCCGGCTAGTCATCATCTGGGCTCATCATATTACTCATTTCATCATTGCCATAGCTTCCATACTTATCACACATATAAATGGAGGAGAAAGACGAGACATGGCAAACATATTGGGATGGTCAACTCTGACCTAGCCCACACTAGTAGGCAGCCACTATAAGTCTTATAGACCTCCGTCTTCTTTACTGAACTTACTTAATTGCTTCATCGAAACAGTGGCACCCTTTTTTTAACATCTTATTATCACTTTGCTTAAGCCTTGTTGTCATTAAAATGTTCAACTTCACATAAGACTTTTCAAGGCATTTCACAACTTTTCCCATATTCTTATGCATGATCTTATATCACATAATAATGTATCACATAACTGTACATGTCATGCATACATGCTAATGCTGAAATGCCAATGTTCATGTTCACGATTCTTGTTTGATGGTATTCAATCAAGGCATTGTATCACATCTCATATAACTCAAAACATATATAGTCATAATACATGAAGCTTTGGGTTGGTGGCGTTGTTATACCTTAACGTAGAGCTACGGCTCAAGTCTAAGGTTTCTAGCCTAAAAACTTAAAAGCTTCATATATCATAACATGTAACAAAATCATGAACATAGAATGTAATCCATGTATTCATCAACATGAGAACACATACTTGCACATAACTCAGCTCAAACTTAACCAATTAAGACAACTTTCACATATATTATATATCATATAATCCATTATGATATACATACCACACATAACTCATATAGCCATTCATCACATACTCATCATATACATCATCATCACATACTTAACACAACAAACATACACAATCAATGTAGTCATGCATATCACACTTAAGCACAAAATGTGAAATTTACTTACCTTAGGTCCTTAGCTTATTTTAAAACTGCTCACCAAGAGTTAATCAATACAATCCATACAGATCCTATTCAAGGTACATCATTTATTAAATTCTATAAAAATCGTAAATATACACTGTTGATGGTGTATATTAACAATACTAGAAACCACATAAATGATAATAATAATAATTCTTACCATCATAATACTAATACTCTTCATGCATCATAATCCTCTTTACAGAACACGCTTACTCATAATATAATATATTTTTATGATACATTAATAATAATATAATTTTTGTCTATAAATAAACTTATTTCAATATTAATAACAAAAAACCTTAATAACAATGCATATGTGAATGTATATATTCAGATAGTCATTTTATAAAAGAAATCATATTTTTAACATAACATTGTAATAATCGATATAATGATAATAATATAAATATAAATATTTATATTATTCTTAATTAGTCATAATCAGTCCCAGTGATATAATAAATATACGTTCTCCAAAATTCACTTGTCTTACAAATATCAATAACTGTAATAAACTAATATTTTATATTATTTTAATATTCAAATATTAACGAAAATATTAATATACAATAATAATTGTTAAATAATAGGTTTACTATAAATCACATTTTTCATATATATATATATATATATATACATGAAACTATATTCTTGATTTACTTAACAAGATAATAACAATAATAATTTCTATCTTAATAGAAAATCAATTAAATATGTCTTTTTAAAATTTATTAATTGTCCATTATTTTTTATAAAATTGGGCAGCACAACGGCTATAAAATGGACAAACCCAAAATCAAAACCTCTATATACAAAAATACATATAATCCCAGACAGCCAGTATAATTATAGAAATATTTAGTACATCAAGAATATATATAAATATATACTATAAATACACATCATAACAATTATTCTAATTAATCACAATATAGGTCAAAGAAGTTATACCACAACGATTGGGTTTCATAACAAGTCAAACGATGATTTTCTTAAACTCAAAACGAACTCTGGAACCTCAAACACTAAATTTTGACCGTCGATCTACGGTGGCTCGCGGTGGCTCGTGGTGGGCCCACCACCCAACTATGGTAGATGTGGGAACAAGTTATTGGGTTTTGAAGCCCACAACACGAGGAACACGATGGTGGTGACGGATCGACAAACGGATGCTTGAGGTGGCTGAATCGCAACTTTGAAGTTGCGCGGTGGCCGAACTTAAATCGGTCGGTTGAGGTGTTTAATTGGCGAGTAAGCTCTAGATTCCTGCATAGTCGATAGTTCGGAGGCCTCTGAATCCAACGGTCTGGCGCATGGCTATATGTGGTGACCACCGGGGGATCTTCGGTGGTCGGGTAGACGCACGCACGCGAGAGAGAGAGAGAGAGAAAGGGAAGGAAGAAGAAAGAGAAAGAAAAGAAGAAATTATGAGGAGAGAGAGAGAAGCAACAAGAAATTAAGGTTGAGACCTTTCCCTTTTTTTAAATTACATTTGGACCCCAAAATATTAAAATTCTTTTCAAATAAGCCCTTTAACAAAACTTTCTTAATTTTATTAAAATCCCTAATTAAAATTATATGACATTTGGGTCCAATACTTGACTACTCAAGTTTCTCTCTCTTTAATCTAATTAATAACATAAAATCATATTTTAAACACTATTTTTCCATTATTATTTCTTAAATTTTTAAACTTGTACATTTTATGTATTGAAACTCTGATTTATAATAAAAATGTATTATGAAAATGTTGGGTGTTACAGTAAATATTTTATTGTAATTAACCTTTAAATTAAATTTTGGGATCCCAATGTATACAGTAAACGTTTTAGTGAAACATTGTATCTTAACCAAAAAAAATTAAACCCTAAACTGTTAATCATACTTAGTTACACAATTATGGCCAAATGACTCGGTTAGCGAGTTTAGCACTGTTTAAAATGCACACCGTAATGGTCCCTTGGTAGTAAAGCGTTACAATATATGTCCAAGAAAGAGGTTGTTAAGACAGCAGAGATTACAGTTGAAACAAACTAAATTACAGTGAAATACAAGCCTGGCCATATGCACTAACAAATTTGATATATGCAGTATGACTAACTGATATTGATAAGATTATGAGGTAACTTGTGTTTACAACTAGCTATGAAAAAATTGCTTTGTTTCTATATAATGTTTAGAATAAATAACATTTTTGCTCCCTAAATTATGACCACTATATGATTGTCCCTCCATAATGATTCGTGATATTAAAAATTCCCCTCGAACTATGCACATTATTGAAATATAGAACTTCTGTTAGATTATGTCCTAGGTGGCTAACAAATTAATGATCGATGTGGCATTTTTTTTGTTGATGTGGCATTGACATGTGTAGAATAATTATCAATTTTTCCTCCCGAACTTTGACCATTACCAAATTGTGCCTTTTTTTATTAAAAAAATCTACTTTTTTTCTTGAAAATATTTATTAAATCCTTAAAAAATTAAAAATCTAATTAATAACAAATAATTTTTTTTACTTTTTCCTTTTCTTTTCTTTTACAATATAAAATAAATCTATTTTAGAATGAAAATTTAAAATAAATATTAAATAAAAAAAATTCTAATTAAAGTGGAGGACGAAGGACTTAAACAAATAAACAACTTTTACTTTAAAAGGAGGAGGACGAAGGGGAAAAAACTTTGTTTTAAGATTTATATTTTATTTTTATTTTAAGATATATTTCTTTTATGTTGTAAAATAAAAGATAAAGTAAAATAAAATATTTGTTATTGTTACACCCAGGTTTCGAGAATAAATAAATAGCCTCAAAATGTAGGCTCGCAAGAGATAAGCTTGGAATTAACAAGTATTCAGTATGAGACTTGAACAAATGATCATGAAGTTCCAAGGTGCCACGTCAAGGGTACCTGAGCTCGAAAGAAGAAGTCTCATCCAAAAGGTGAGCTCAAAAGGCTAATAAGATAAGGAGGTAATGATAACTGGAATGTTGGCCTCGAGGCTATGTGCAAGCTCGAAAGTGCGTTGATGTTGCAAATAGGCTCGAATACGCGTTAAAGTGATACACAGAGATGCTTTTAGGAAATCCCTGCAATAATGAGGATGTTATTTAAACCATGTAATCAACTCTATTATTTAGGGATATTTATCTACAATTTATGCAATTGATTGTATTTTAATAAACATATTTGTATTTCAAATTCAAATCTGATATATTGTAACATCCCTAAGATTAAGGGGGGATTTTAATCAGGCCTATAAATAGTCTGGACGATGGTCCTTAGAGGACACACTCAATTCTTTTATGCAAAAACTCTGTGAAATTTCTCTAAGCTTTGACACAAAAATACAAATAAAAGTGACTCGTAAACTAGATAGATTTTAACTATTGAGCCACATAAGAATCTTTGTTCTTCTTTTCTTTCTAAATTATACATTTGCTTAATTGCTCTTGTTTTTAGTTGAAGAAAAACACCATCAATATTTTGGTGCTTTCATTGAGAGCGTTAAGCATTCTTGTTCTTTCAAACCTTTTGTTGAACAATCAATGGCTGCACCTACTGGCAACGTGCCTGGTTTTGGGAAATGGTCAACCATTGCCTAGAATCCCCGAGGAAAATACTCATTAAATGGAGGAACAACCCCAATGGCCAAGCAAACAGCTAATGAATGAACAAAATTCAGCTGAAGAGAGTGCGACATCGGCACTGCAAGAACCTGATTAGGGGTTTAGGCTACTTAACGATGATTACTATTATAATCCCGAGAGATATGTGCCAATGGTGGAGATGTGGAACCAGAGAATGCGAGAGAGTCTGGCTAAAGCCACGCGTCTGGACGAAGAAATAATGAGGAAGGTTTCAAAATTGCAGGCGCCCCAACGGAAGACTAGGGGACGTCCTCGATGTAGTACTGCGACATGGTTAACCGAACAAAGAGCCAAACAAAGTCAAGTAACAAGAGTTTGAGCGAGTATTGGAATCAACCAGCATGTGGTATCTGTTGGAAAAACATTAAGAGCACACAATGAAATGCGTTTGGTGGGCCCATTGGGTACAACAATAAAAAAAATTCATTATTCGTATAAACAGTTTATACGAACAAGAAAATGTCTAGAAAGAAACATTAACATACAATATTATTAATCATGCAACACATATATATATATATAAATATACATTATATTTAAATATAACATATAAACACAAAAACATATGAATATTCAAGAACATAAGAAATTACCTCTTGAAGCCTATCAAGTGTCCTTGAATCTTTTCCTATATTTCTCGATCTTCTTGTCCAATACTTTGATTACTCAAACCACGATCTTCCGGGGTGTTCTCTACACCTCAAGACGTGTGTGGGCACATAGAGAACATGGGTTTGCAATTTTTTGAATCACAAGTATTTCTCAGCACACAAGAACTTGGATTATGGTCTAAAAATGACTAGAATAAAGAAGAAGAAGAAAGAGATTTTGTGAGACAAAAATTCTAAGAACTATTCTGAATTGTGTATTGTGTTGTGTTTTTCTTCTTATTATTCAATATCATTTATATAGAGATTATTCTATTATCTTATTATTCCTAATAATAATAGTAATATAATAATAATATCATAATGATGATAGGATTTGATTTAGGTAAATATCTAACTTGCCAAATTTGAAAGAAAAAAAAAACTATTTTCAAATTATTAATTAATTAAATAGATAAAATAAAATAAAAATAACATTGATACAATATCAGTGTAGTTGGTACACGCATGGCATAGTCCTTGAACTGTGTCATGCGTGTACTACTATATCAATTTTCAGGGATATTATATTTTTCTTTTATTTATTTATTTAACTAAAATCAATCTCCCACAAAATAAGGTATTTATGTTTTTAAGGAAAAGATGACAACCATATTTCAAAATTTAAATTTTAAATTCAAAATTCAAAATTCAAATTGATGATCATCATTATCATTATCTTTTAAAAGTCAATAAATCAAAAAATATTTTTGACTTAACCATTTTATTTTCTCCCACTCAAATAAAATAATTAATTTCAAAAAATTAATTAATTTACTTACATATATCAATTTCAAAAATTATATATTTAAATTAATAAATATATTTTTGAAAATTAATAATTAATTCCAAATCAATTATTCAACCTCAATTATCTTATAATTGTATACTTGAGTCGAAGAATCAAATTCTTCTCAAATTCTCAAATTACGGTTTTACCCTTGTATCAACTCTTACTTTGATATGTTGTTGATAGAGCTACCCTGAGGTCCTATGGACCTATAATATCAAGCTCTAATAAATATTAGATTATTAGTCAAAGTTCTTTTATTAAATAATCATATTTATTAATCTCATGATTACTCCACTACATATATGAGATTGAACTCTTGATAATTATAGCATATATTTACTGAGTACTTTATTTATGAATAAAGTGTCCATTGATATAATCATTACATGCAATGTTAATCCTCTATTACTGGTTCATAATTAAAAGAGAATAAAATTATCGTTGTACCCTTTTAGCTATATCTTATTCCTAGAGTACCATTGACTTTACTAGTGAAGGTTGTGTCACAACAAGTTTGCGATGTCAGTACTCATAACCTTTTTCCGTTCCAAAAGTCAACCCAATAGGGAACAATTATTCAATCTATAAGAAGGTATAAATTCCATGTCTGTTAAACTACGTTCTCAGCCATATACATCATTGAGTCATCAAAATAATTGTTATAAGCCTGATCATTCTGACAAACCTTAACGCATGAATCAAATGATCAGATGACATATATAGGAGTTCATAGCAACCTCGGGATTAAGATCATCGTGTATATGATCATCGTTTGATGTGTTTGATTAATACTATGAAACAATGGTTAAACAAGTACTAACAAATCACATCTGTTCTAGTTCTATACATCAATATATATTAAGCACCTTCACTAAAGTGTCCTACTACACTAGTGACCCGGATCTAGGTCACTTGTATTTATAATATTAGCAAACGTACTAGCAGTAATTAATCTAAAGATTCCATAACTTTATTTTACTACAAACTTTTTTAAGTTTATTATCTTAATCTCGATCCTCTCATACCAATATGAGATTAAGACCACATAGATAAACTTTGGAATTTTCAGATATTCACTTAATATTATCAATATAATATCGGACATAGTCTATATAAATAATAATTTAATTCAATTATTTATTTCATTTAAAATATTTGTTAACTACAATTACTTTAAGGGTACTACTCCCAACAATATCATCTCGAAAACCCTCGCGAACCAACCAACCAAGAGAGGTTTCAGACACTATTGGCAAAAACCAAGCTTCTCCACGAGAAGCCCGAAATAATAACCCAGAACCAACGAGGCCAACTGCAAATAAGGAGAGACCACCTCCATCTCCAATCAGGCATCCTTCATCACCCATTAGACATCCATCTCCAGCTCGAGATATACCCCAGCATGGTCCTAGTGGAAACCGAGCTAGGAAAAGGGCACCTTAGAGTCCTGCCCAAAGTGTTAGGGGTGGAAGTTGGGACAAAAGCCATCAAACTCGACCCGAGCATAGGGGTGATCGTGATGTCCCACTGGGGGCACATCAAGGACATAGACAGGCTAGACAACCCAAGTCGTCGGGAAGTTATATGTCGAGGTCACGTGTTACTGGAGTTAGGGTGCACATGAATAATCCACCTCGAAATCATGCCCCACAACAGCAACAACAACCACAAAGAATTGTCACCTTCCTTAAGGGAAGCCAAGATTTTAGCAGGTAGGTTAATGTCTATAACTTCGAGCCTAGATATTACGAGAACTATTTGGATGGTCATCCTGATATTTGAGATTACCTGAACTAGAACCGAGGGCAAGTCAATCGGCCAAACCCAGACCTAAAGGCACATTTAAATGCTTAAAGGGAACCTTTACAGCCTATGTACGAGAATAACTATAACCCTATACTACAACAAGGAGCTAGAGTTCCTAGTAGCTCAAGCTCCCGCTCCAGTGGAGTCGGTTCAAGAAAGATTAACCAACTCAAGGAAGCATTCAGGTTCCTTCGAGAAGGGAAAGATAAGGATAAGGCTTATGACTCAGATGAGGAGCTCAAATCCTTTTCTCCACGTATCTTGAGCATGCTTTTCCCCAACGGATTCAAGAAACATCATGTGGCACCCTACAATGGGACTACCAACCCAGGTAGCCACCTGAGAACCTTCAATACAGTAATGAGAGCTAGAAATGTCGGATAAGAGCTCAGATGCATGCTCTTCCCGGCCACACTTACTGGACCAACAAAGAGTTAGTTTGACAAATTTCGAAGGCACTCGATCTCATCATGGGAACCTCTCTCTAAGGAATTCAATAAACAATTCCAAGCAGCAAAAAGCATCAAGCTCGAGGCTTCCTCATTGGAAAATATTAGGCAGCAGCTTGGAGAATCATTAAAAATTTACCTCATGAGGTTTAATATAGAGGCAGGTCGAGCTCGCATCATTGATGACAGTGGTCATCTTATGGTAGTATGAGTCAGAGTCCTACCAGGAAGTCCTCTTCGGAATGATATGCAAAGAAAACCCATGAGAACGATAGTCGAGTTCACCACTCGAGCTCAAAGATTCATCAATGTAGAAGACAAGAGGCCAACACTTAAACTGGCTCCTTCCCCCTCAATAACTACAACGACCAACATTAACTCAGCTACGAGCTCAGCCATGCCATCTGCAACACAATCTTCATGTGACAATTCTTCTAATAGAAAGAAGAATGAAGGAAATAACCTCAAGATAGACGGGGGTAAGAAGAAGAAATGAGATAATAATTTCACCATATACACCGGGTACACCGAGTTCATAGACACTCAGGAAAACATATTTGTCGCAAATGAAAATCAGGTTCTG
Source organism: Humulus lupulus (assembly GCF_963169125.1). Lineage (NCBI taxonomy): Eukaryota > Viridiplantae > Streptophyta > Magnoliopsida > Rosales > Cannabaceae > Humulus > Humulus lupulus. The sequence continues at coordinate 261,288,096 of NC_084793.1, forward strand.
TTTAAACGACCTGAACGAATGCGACATCAACATGCCAAGAGGGATTCGAGTAAGTTTTGCATATTCTACAGAGAGATAGAACATACAACTAAAGAATGCAGGCAACTCAAGGACGAGATCGAATGACTAATTTCAAGAGGTTACCTCGGGCAATATGTCCGGAACAAAAATCAAGCCCAGGTTCCGCCTAATCAAAGGGTCCAGCTCAATCTACTTAACAATTCGCGGAACCACCTACGAGGGAGGATAATCGACCTCCCCCAATCGATGGAGAAGACTTAATAACCATCATTGGGGGACCTCACATTGCAGGGGTGAGCAGAAATACTCAAAAGAGGTACGTCCAGCAGTTAAAAATGGGAGATGGATCTCCCTACATGCCTAAACCGTGAGCACCAAAATTGTAAAGAGTTGAATCCCAACCAATTACTTTCACCGAGGAAGATGCTTCCCATGTCCAATTTCCTCACAACGACCCCCTAGTCATAACGTTCCAGCTCACAAATAAGAGGATCCACTGAGTCTTGATCGATAGCGGGTGCTCGATCAACTTCCTTTAAAAGCAACCCTGGAAAAAATGGGGTTGTCCATTCAAGACTTAAAAGCATGTGCAACTAACTTGTATGGATTCTTAGAAGAGGGAATTGCCAGTACAGGATCCATCAAGCTCCCAATGACCATAGGAGACTATCCAACCTCGATAACTAAGATGTTGGAGTTTATAGTAATGGATACCCCATCAGCCTACAATGTCCTGCTAAGGAGACCAGCCCTAATTGGGCTGGCGGTAGTCACATCTGTTAGGCACTTGGCCATAAAATTCCTAACACCTAGTAGTATCGGGACGCGGAAAGGGGATCAATTAGCAACTCGAGAGTGTTATAGTATCTCCATGAGGAGGAAAGGCCAAGCCAGTGCACATGCACTGGTAATTATAGATGAAATTGAAGAAAGAATCTACAAAGTCGAAGAAGAAACCGACCCCAGAATAGAAGAAGACATGGCCAATATCTGTCCCATTGAAGAGCTCGAAGAAATTCAACTCGATGATGAGGAAACCTCTGAGGTGGTTAAAACTAGGAAGAACTTCACAAAGGAAGCGAGATAGTAATCATTTGCTTCCTGAGGGAACATCAGGATGTATTTGCATGGTCGCACTCAAACATGATTGGGATTATTCCCAATGTTATAAGCCACGCACTAAACATTGACAAACACTTCCCTTCGAAATAGCAAAAGTGAAGACTCCTCGACGACAAGAGAAAAAAGGCCTTGAAAGAGGAGGCCGATATATTGAAGGAAAATCAGTTTGTTCGAGGTGCTTTCTACCCAGAATGGATAGCTAACCAAGTACTGGCCCTGAAATCGAATGGAAAGTGGCAAACTTTCATCGATTATTCAGACCTCAACAAAGCATGCTCAAAAGACTTTTTTCCGTTTCCTCGAATTGATCAGCTCGTTGATGCAACCTCGGGTCACGATATCATGTCGTTCATGGATGCATATTCTGGATATAACCAGATAGCAATGTATGCACCTGATCAGGAGCATACGAGCTTCATGACGGACAAAGGACTATATTGTTACATTGTGATGCCTTTCAAGCTCAAAAATGCTGGGGTGATGTACCAATGACTGGTAAATACAATTTTTAATGAGCAAATTGGATATAACATGGAAGTATATGTGGACGACATGCTATTCTAGTCCAAACACAATAATAACCATGTTAATGACCTCGCAAAATGCTTCACTATACTTCAAAAGTATAACATGAGACTTAACCCACAAAAGTGATCCTTCGGGGTATCTTCAGGAAAGTTCTTAGGATTTATAGTAAATTCTCGAGGCATCGAGGAAAACTCGGATAATATCAAAGAATTAATCAATATTCCTTCACCTTGAAAGCATAAAGACATCTAGAGTTTAATGGGACGAATGGCGGCTTTAATTAGGTTCATCTTGAAATCCATAGACAAGGGCCTAGCGATCTTTAATCTTTTGAGAGGGGCAAGAAGTTCAAGTGGTCAGACGGGTGCGAGCTCACCTTTTAGGCTCTCAAAAATCACCTCACTGAGCCACCAATCTTATCCAAACCAGTCATGGCAGAAACATTGTACTTATACCTAGCTACAACCGAGCATGCATTCAATGATGCACTTGTTCGGGAGGATAAGAAAGTACAAAGACTGGTTTACTACGACAACAAAAGACTACTGGGAGTTGAATCGAGACATTCACTGATAAAAAAACTAGCACTATGCCTATTTCATGCATCTTGAAAGCTTGGACCTTACTTTCAAGCGCATCATATTCATGTGCTGACTGATCTGCCACTAAGACAGATATTAGCGAAACCTAAAGCATCCGGAAGAATATTAAAGTGGGTGGTTGAACTCGGGCAGTTCAAGTTCACATACCACCCGAGAACGACGATAAAAGGCCAGGCTTTATCTGACTTTATAATTGAATGCACAAGAATAACCAATGAATAATTCATAAACCTAGCTCGCGAGTTGTGGAGACTTTATGTCGATGGATCCTCCAACGAGAATGGATCAGGGGCAGGAATTATCCTAATAACCCTATAAGGAAACATGTTTCATTTATCCATAAGATTTGGCTTCGAGGCTTCAAATAAAGAGGATGAATATGAGGTAGTATTATCATGGCTCAGAGTAGCTTTCGAGCTGAAAGCTAAGGCCATGCACTGCTATAGTGATTCTCAGTGGGAAGTTAACCAAGTGTTAGGAAAGTATCAGGCTTGTGGGACTAAGATGGAATCGTACTTGGAAAAAGTCAAAGAGGCATTTGGACAATTCAAATTCTACGTGATTGAGCAAGTTGCACGAGAATATAACTCAAATGGAGATGCCCTAACTCGACTTGCCGCAACAAGGGAGGCTAACACACTCAATGTGGTACTAGTGGAGTTCTTACCATAACCGAACATAACCGAGCCTGGCGAGGTCGAAGTCAACATGATAGACTCGCAACCTACTTGAATGACACATATAATCGACTACCTCGAACTTGGGAACCTGCCTGTAGACTAGAACAAGGCCTGAAAATTGATTTACAAAATACCAACGTACACTATTTTGTAAGGGAGATTCTAAAAAAGAGGATATTCCATGTCATTACTACGATGTGTAACTCGACCCGAGGCTAAGTAATCCTAGAAGAAATTCGTGAAGGATTTTGTGGAGATCACGCTAGGGAGCATAGCCTCTTGAAAAAAGTAATAAGACAGGGATATTTCTGACCTACAGTAAAGGCAGACTCATTCTAATACATAAAGCATTGCGATAAGTGTCAACGGTTTGCCTCGATACCTTGAGATCCACCAACGGATCTCACCATGATGAGCTCTCGTTGGCCATTCGAAGTATGGGGAATCGACCTCATCAGATCCATACCAATGGGAAAAGATGGATTCAAATATGTAGTAGTGTAACGCCCTGGATAGCCAAGACCGTTACACTGTGTTTTTTTAAAAGTGCTAGACTTGCTAATCAAGTCATTTTAATTAAGATCGTGTTATTGAAACTATAGCGGAACTAGGGTTAAAGGATTTTGGTCTCAAAAACTGCATTTCTTATTAATAAACTGTTTTCGTTTACGCGAGATCCCAAAAAAATAACTAAATTAAAGACTGTTACAAAAGACATAAGGTTTAAATACAATAATAAGCCATATTGAGGCAAAACATGCAGTTAGGAAATCCCTGTCCTGATCCACTCCTTGGCCAAGGCGAATGAACAGCTGACCATGTACATTCAACCCCGAAGCTCTCCATCTTAGGATTGGTCCAACTTGCTTTTGCCTTTACCTGCACCACGTAGCAACCGTGAGCCAAGGCCCAGCAAGAAAACACAACAACAGTGCATAAACAACCAACATACAATCCAATATCTCATATCAGATAAGCATGTCCTCGTCCATATAAACATTCACAATAATCAAGTACTCAACATACTAAACATGTTGTGCCATGCCGTGCTAGCCAGTCCATGCCTAATATCACGTCGAAGTCCTTGATCACTAGCTCTATCAGGTCTCCTTCTAGTTCTATGTCCTCAATCTTGATCAGTACGCCTCGTACGATCCATGATGATAGAACTACTTTGCCCGAAGGCAACTCGGTTACAAACCTAGTTCTAAATCTTTCACAAGGTTTGTCTAGTTTTTCTATCATTCCTAACGAGATATACGAATGAGTGGCTCCCGAATCAAATAATACATAGCATAAGTTATTGAGGATAGAAACCTGACCTGTGACCACCTTATTGCTAGCATCAGCCTCTCCTTGGGTTAAAGTAAAAACCCTAGCAGGAACCATCTTGTCGTCCTTCTTTCCTTCTGGCTTTCGCTGAGGACAATCTCTTTTCCGGTGTCCTTCCTGACCATAGCTAAAACATTCCTTTGTGTTTGTGCATCATTCTCCAGGATGCTTCTTCTGACACTTAGCACATGGCGGGGATTCCACATAACCCGGCCTATTTCCCCCATTATTTGTTCGTGCCCTTTTATCGCTGTCAGATTGCTTATTGTCAGGATGCCTTCTCTTCTGACTGTTACCGTTGTTGCCTGACTGATTGTTTCCATTATGGTTGTTGTTCCGACTGGTTTGAGGTTGACCCTGCTGTTTAGGTTCAGGCTTACTGGCTTCCTCTTTACTTACATTAGCCTGCAACCTCTCTACTTCTATCGCCGTCTCAAGAACGTCGGCATATGTAGTATTTCCTGGGTTTGCTAACTTAACATCTCGATTTTCGGTCGAAGTCCTCTAACAAATTTGTTCACCCTCAGAAAATCAGTTGGAACCATCTCAGATGCGAACTTAGCTAAGCGGTCGAACTGATGAGCATACTCTGCCACTGATAAAGTACCCTACTTCAAGTTGGCGAACTCCTCAACTCTCGTAGCGAGTACAGCCGAATTGTAGTACTTCTTGTGGAAAAGCTCCACAAATCGATTCCATGTCATGGTGGAAACTTCATGCGATTTCTGGACCAAGTCCAACCATATCCTGGCATCCTTCTTGAGCAAAGACGAGACGCAGGATATGCGGTCCGCATTACTGAGATTCATGTGCGTCAGAATCGGCTCCACGTTCCTTAGCCACTCTTCTGCCTCAAAAGGGTTTGTAGTCCCTTCGAAGTTTGGAGCGTGCTGTTTCCGAAACCTCTCATACACTGGCTCCATATTCGGTACTGGATATGGCGTGTAGTTTGCCACTGGCCATCCCCCATATGGACCAACTTGTTGGGGTGTTGGGGCCATTTGTTGTGCTGCAGCGGAGGCTGAGGCTGAGTCTGCGCCTGTTGACGTTGTTGTTGCAAAAGTTCCTCGACTTGTTGTCGCAGTCTGGTGATCTCCGCAGTGTTGTCAGCTAGCGGTGCTGGCGCGTTGCGGCTAGCAGTAGCACGCACTCCCTTTCTGCAAACTGGAGCGGCGTCATTGTTCGCTGGAACAGCGTTGGAGGCGTTTCCGTTGGTGCGTGCAGATCTTCGAAGCGACATCGTAGCAGAGTTCTAACAGTTGTAAGAAACATGTTAGAACTTTACCTAATAGGCTCTTAAGGCAGAAACTTATTCTAAAACAAACATATCTCGGACCTATTTATTATGACTTTTTATGAAAAATTATATAAGTCTTTATTTATATTTAGAGTGGGTTTCTATACTTAGAAAAACAAGCCATCTTTATTTTTTCTAAGTCTGTTTCTATTTATCCTATATGACTTAATTCTCAGGCTCGAAACTTATCTTTGTTCCAAAGTTAACCATATTGAGGGAGGGCTGGGATCAGTAAAATCGTTCCCACTACTATGGCCCCCTAACTCTCAATAAGGAAACCTGGTTCATTGATTTGTATCCACCCTCACCGAACTTAGTCATTATTCATTTTATTTATTATTTATTATGATTGCAAAAATAAAATCAAACTCATACATGATAATAAAATAACATGATATTCATTTGGAAAAAATAGTTTTCACTTATTACAATCATAAAATAAAGAAATAAATAAAACAAACAATGAAAAACTAACTATTCTAAAAATCAGGATCTTCTACATCTGATCCTTCATCTAGCATGTCATCATCCAGTTCTTCATAATCCTCATTGTCTTGAGCCTCAAAATTTCCTCGGGGAAGATTCAAGAAGATCCTATGTTTTTGCTCATTAGTGAATTGAAACTCTAAATTATAGGTGAACTTAAGTATGAGAGAATAATATCTTAGGGCTACTTGTAAGTCATCATCATTATTTATAGTCTCCCATATTTCTTCTCAAGTTGAAATTACTGAAGGAAAATCTTTGAAAAGCCTAATTACTAGGACATATTGTTCTGCAGCTCTCATCATGATTTTCTTAGTAATCTGAAGATGGTCTATCTCCTTGTGGAACAAAATCAATCTCCGAGTGATTTTCTCTAGTGTGCCTATGGTGTTTCTTGGTTCCCTTATTTTCTTTAAAGACTTAATGGCTCGAATATCCTCATTGGTTAAAGCTCCGTTCATACTTAACTGAAAACATAAATACTAAAAATCGTTATCTATACACATAAGCAAAATAACTATAACTTAAATACTTACTTGGCGGTCAGATTCGGAGCTTTTGAGTGTGTGTATCCAGGAGAACTTTATGCGAAGGAACCGTTTTCTCTAATACCAACTGTAATGACCCAACTACTCTAGACCATTAACGAAAACTATAGACACTAATCTTTAACAAAACTTACAAGTGAAAAGATCATAACTTTATTAAAACTTGTAAAAACAAATGTTAGACTTACATAAAATCTCAAGTAGGATATGGGATCCCATTGTTTTAAAAACAAAACATAACATAATGATAATTTAAAAAGAGATTACATAATAAAATGCGGAAAAATACATATAAAAACCATAAGAACAAAAACTACATCCTCGAATCGAAACTCTCGGCTCTTTGAATCCATTCTGCCTCAATACACATTCCCCAAGCTGCCAAGAACCTTACCCGCCACTAACACTATTTTCCTGCACATATAAACATAAAGGAATGAGCCTAATGCCCAGCAAGGAAAATCTAGCATATAGCCATACACATAGAAATTCATAATGCAACATAAAAACATACTATAACACTTATGTCACATACATACTATAATGGCCATTATTACTTAGGGTCCCATAAACTAAACAAGTCATATGCCCATTAGATTAGTGGGGTCTTGCTAGCTAAGCAAGTCATATGCCCATAATCTATTTGGGGCTTGTTAGGTGTATAGGTCATATGCCCAAGTCTACAATCATACTTAACATAACATATTACATAACATAAAATCATAAGATAACATATAAAAGCATATAACACATAAATCCTATCCTATTTTCCTTACCAAAATAATCGGGATATGGGAACTGATTTCGGACCTTGGAACACTCCTAAAAACCATTTATAATATGGTGAGTATATTGAAGAAAAGGGATGAAAGTGAAGAAGGGACTATGCTATCAAAATATACTTACCAAAAACCTTGTGCTTAAGAACTTGGATTTCCTAACCAAGAATAAGAATAAGGTTAGAATGAGTAGAAGACTATGAGAATTTTTAAAGAACATAATACATTAATGGACTAGAGTTTGGGATACCTTGAGTACTTCTATGATCAATCTAAACCTTGAACCGAAATGTGAATAAACCTTACTTCCCCAAGTGTTTGATAAGCTTATAATTCCCAACCCAAGTGTTTACACTCTCACACCAACCTAGCAACTTGCAGCCTCTGAACTTAGAGTAATAGATGAATAAATGGCTAGGTACTAGGTCCTATTTATAGAGTTTAGGAATGAAGAGATCTTCATTTAACTTGAATAAAAATAATGGCTTTTTAAGTGAAAATAATTTGAATTATCGTTCAGCAGAGGCTGAAGACTCGTTCAAAAAGATGCTGGACTTATCAAGAGGTTGAAGGTTTGAATGGAGAACGTTTTTGAAAACTTTCAAAATATGCTGAGCGGGGCGATATATCGCCCCCTGTAGGCGATATATCACCTGGGCCAGTATGCCCGAGGCAATCGTGCAACGTTTCGTGTTTTTCGTATCTTCGTGCTACGATATATCGGCATACGCTGAATATTTAAACACGAAATTACACATTTTTAGCTTAATTTGAATTGAGTAAACAGCCTTGACTAAGCCCTCTAACGTTTTAAAAGCTGTTGATTGACCTTAGAGTATTCAAATTTTAACCTTAATAAATTTAATCCTCAAAATACTTAATCATTAATAAACCCATACATAACATGTGTTATTATCTAATTGGTTCTTATCTAAACCTTATAGTATAATAAATATTATCCTCAATATCAGTCATATTAATCAAACCTTAGGTTAAAATTAATATTCCTAAACTATAGGTTAAACTTAGAAAATCTACAAGTACTACTATGAGTGTCCAAATAAATTCCGGTCTAAACCAAAAATCCACAGTCATAAAGATAATACTATTATTACTATTATACTACTATCTAACTTAGCTAAGTAAAGTTCTTGGACACTACAAGTTAGCCTCTAGCCCTCCTTAGCTTGTTCTTCCTCAATTCCTAGGCTTGAATTCCCCTAAAGTTCCCATCAGCTCAGCTTAGACCCCATAGCATAAACAAGCCAAACCAGAAACTGAAAACTCCAAAGTCTTACCTTAATTATTGGTGTGTTCCTGCTAATCCCTTGCCAACCCTTCAAGCTTAGCTCAGAATTCTTGTTGCTCAGCCTAACCTAGCTCCCCTCTGAGTTTTGCTCCAAGAAAACACAAGAAAATGGTGAAGGAGATCATCAACCGACCCTTAGAAAAACAGCTCTGTTTTCTTCCCTTTCTTTTCCTTCTTTTCTTTCTTTCCTCAGACTTCTACATTATTCTACCATTTACACTAAGTATAAAGCTTCAGCATACTTATCTCTTGTAAGCTAGATGACCATAATGCCCTCCCTTTTAATTTTAAACCTTTAAGTGCATCTAGGGCATTTTGGTCATTTCACCCCAACTCCCGCTTATTCCTCGAATGTCTCTAGTATTCACCACTTAATTCCCGACACCTAACTAATCTCCAATTATTTTCCTCTATACCAAATAATTGCCAATATGTTGCCTACATTCCCAGAGATGCCCCCTGGCTCGCCCCGAGCCGGGTATAAATCACCACCATGACTTTTTCGCTAACTCGCTCACTAGGATCGTCTTGACTCACAGATTATAAATATATCCACATAATAATGTGGTCTCAACATTTATCGCATATATATACAATTATTCCCTCAGCATCCAAAATTATAGTTATGCCCCTTCTAACCTAATCAGGGCCCACATGCATACTAATACACATAGTCATGCATCTCAAATATTCAGATAGTCATATATCATACTCTTAATCATTAAATCACATTTATTCCCTCCTGGCACACTAATCAAGGCCCTTAAGCCTTATTAGTAAATTTGGGTTGTTACAAGTAGTTTCCGTAGACTATTTCACTAAATGGACCGAGCCTGATCCTCTGGCCACAATCACCTCGAAGAAAGTTATGGACTTTGTGCTGAAGAACATCATTTGCAGATATGGGATACCAAGAAAGATAGTCTCACACAGTTCTACGATAAAAATGAGATTATTAAAAGCTTCTCCACGGCTGCCCATCCTCAAGCAAATGGTCAGGTTGAAGCCGTAAACACGACTCTCAAAAATTCTATGAAGAAAAGGCTCAAAGAGACTAAAGGCATATGGCCAGAAGAATTACCACAAGTTCTATGGGCTTACAGAACGACAACTCGTACCTCAACCAGACACACACCCTTCTCCTTAGCCCACGGCTATGAGGCAAAGTTTCCAATTGAGGTCGAATTTCCTACTATAAGGCGTGAAGTATATAATCAAGACTCAAACCAATCCCAACTCGAAGAGTCCCTAGATCTAATTGAATAAAAGAGAGATGAATCCCAACTCTACAAGATATTTCAATAAAAGGGTTTGGTGCTAAGGCGTATATTTTTGGCCATGCTAGACCCCTCTACAGGCATGCTCAGACCTAATTAGGAAGGACCTTACCAAATTGAATCCATCATTGGACTTGGAGTCTATAAACTAGCTCGACTAAATGGAGAATTGGTCCCACGAGCATGGAACATTGAACAACTATGACCATAATATCAATAAATTATGGAATGATGTTTATTTAGTTGTAACCATTATGGTATTTTCCCAAAGGCATTCTTTTCCCTTCTCAAGATTTTCCCACATGGTTTGCTCTTAAAGGTTTTAACGAGGTCTTTTATCAATAAAATATTATTCATTCTAATTATTTTTATTTGTTATTTTTCGCAAGATCTCAAAATTCAATAACCTAAGATTTCTCAATCATAGGAATTGAAGGGGGCATAAATGGTATACATGTTGGAAAAACAATCAGAGTGCGCATGGGAAACGGGCGTGGTGGGTCCAGTGTATATAACACACAAAAATTTCATCTCTCATATAAACAATTTATATGTTCAAGAAAAATAATCAGACAGAAACATTAATATACAATATTAGTAATCATGCAACATATATATAAATATACACATAATTATATATATCATATACACATATACACAAATATTCAAGAACAAAAGTATTTACCTCTTGAAGCCTATCAAGTGTCCTTGAGTCTTTTCGTATTTATATATATATATCAATCTTCATATCCAACGTTTTGAGTACTCAAACCACGATCTTCCAGAGTGTTATTTACACCTCAAGATGTGTGTGGGCACATAGAGAACATGGGTTTATAATTTAGGAATCATAAGTATATCTCAACACATGAGAACTTGGATTATGGTCTGATAAAGGTTATATTAAGAGAAGAAGAAGATGATAATTTTTTGTCTGACCAAAATTCTTAAACTTTTTTGAATTCTCACTGACTTGTCTATATTGTTTGTTTTCTTCTTGTTATTCTATATCATATATATATATATAGATTATTGCATTACCTTATTATACATAATAATAATAGTAATATAATAATATCATAATGATGATAGGAATTGATTTAGGTAAAAATCTAACTTACCAAATTTGAAAATATCTATTTTCAAATTATTAATTAAATAAAAAATAAAATAAAAACAACACAGATACATTATCTGTCCCTGAAGAGTGTCACGTGAACTGTAGTATTCCCTTTTCAGGGATATTGTCACCTTGCATGGTCGATAACATGCGTTTACATGCCAGGTGATTCAATCTCATCCATTCACCATATTTTCATTTTCATCAAAGCTGGATGAAAAGCTTCGAACCTCTGGAGGTAGATCATAGATCGCTCCTTATAAGTTTTGTGTTCCAAAGACAATGTGAATCCCTTCACACCATCTTCTTATGTGATTAAGACTAATTGGAATCATTTACAAGAGTTTATCAATAAGGTGTTTTTGAATTCCCAAGTTTTCAAGTACTTGATAAGGATTAAGAGAATTAATCACTGCTGCTAGAAATAAATAAATAAAATATAATGAATTAAAACATATAATAAATACCATATTTTATTTTGAAAAGTAAACATGATGCATGAATGCAACATATAAAAACACATAAAAATTATATACTAATCCACGATAAATTAATTTGAAAATTAATGGACCGCCTTGGGGTAGGTCAGACTAACTCAAAATTAATTTTGAGACAAATCTCAATTTCATAAGTAAAAACTTAAAAATGTATCTTTCTCTTTTGACTTATGAACTACTGCTAGTTTGGTCAAGATGCACTAGTCGTGCTCGAAAGTCTAGATACACCTTTGGAGTGTAACCCATTATTTTCAATCAATGACTTAACTCAAGAGTGTGTCTTAGGGTCAATCAAACTTGAAGTACATCACTAATTATATTCTCATAAGAGAAGTCAACCTTGAGATAAAATAAACATATTCAGAAGCCTTTCCTTAGAGAGACCGCAAATGGAGGCGACACGAGGCCCTTCCTATGCCTATCGGTGTTCAACCAATAATGGAGACCAAGGGATTTATTGTCATAACTCCCTCTCCCACTCACTATTTTGAAAAGTGTGTTTTTCACAAAATAAATCTTTTTAATTTAGTTGTAAAATTAAATTAATTATTTTTACCAAATGATATTCTAATAATCACTAATCTAATTTAGCAAAACATAAAACTGTGCCCTTAATTCTAATTTTAATTTTGCTTTAACTAAGAGAATATCATTTTTTTAATAAAAAAATCATTAAAATAACAAATTAAACAACTTTAATTTTGATTTACCATCTTAACTAATTAAGACTAAATTTATTATTATTTGAATTATCATATATAAACATATAATAAAATATAGGACGTTCCTAATATCATGTTTCTACACGAATGTAATGCATGCTAATTGCATACTGTGTGGGTATATGAATGGCATGTTATAATGCATGACAAAATATTAAACATTTTAATCACATTCAAACATGTATAATATGAAAATAAAAGGGGGTTGGTAACTTTTGGGTATTTCTAGAAAAAATTACAACACTTGCAAAAAAATACATCAAAATGTAACCTAGACTAACTAAAGCATGATGAAGAATACTTTTATCTTGAACCTTGAGATGTAGTCTTGTTGAGCCAGTGCCACCCTTTCTCCATATCCATTTTGAATTATACAACTTTTTAATTATTTTAAACAAAATTTTTAAAATAATTAAACTTTGGGTTTTAACACCCAAATAGTTTCTAAGGCCCAATATGAATTTGGGTAATTTAATTCAAAAATAAAATTAAACAATTTAATTTTAATAAATTAAAATTCAAAATAATTTTTATTTTCAATATTTTAATTAAAACAATTTTAATTATGGAAGAGAACAATTAAAACAATTTTATTTAAGGAAAATAATCAATATTATTTCAATTAAAGAAATTTCCAAATTAAAACTCTTTTAATTAAATTTTAGATTTTTAATTAAATGAATAATTAGAACAATTATTGTAACAACACATTAGGGTTTGGAAGATACAAACCCTAGGTGTGTACTATTGAGGTGCGGTTGTAACACTACAAGAAATCTGATTTTTACCTACCAAGATATATTGGTAGGGAGAGTAATGTTTTGCCTACCAATATTTATTGGTAGATAATATTAGTAGGTAAATGCTAGTCCATTATATTATATTTCGGAACATAGCTTTACCTACCAATAATATCAGTAGGTAATGATATTTACCTACGTATATTATGGAGGAAAAATTTTTAACCATTCCCGCTCAATTTTCCCCCCATTTTTTATTTTCATTATATTATTTTATTATTATAAATGCTTATTTGGAAGCTTATGTGGAGTAAATAATATGATGTGTACACATTGTATAACATGTGGCATACCACGTGTGTACATAGTTGGAAAAAATATAAATAAAATATATTTATAATAAATTTGTATTTAAAATTAAAATAAAAACTAAAAATTCTACCTACCCACGTTTTTTTCTTTTCCCCTAAACCCTATCTCTTATCTTTCTCACTTCTCAGCCGCAACACTCACTCTCTCAACTCCCTCTCCCTCACGCTCGGCAAACAACACGAACGACTTCAGAGTTTGTTGAAACCTCTCTCCCTGTGACCCCGCCACCTGACGCGCCGGAGATCGCCGTAGGAGGAGCTCGGAAGTTGCACCGCAGTTGTGGGTTTCGAAGCTTTTTCGGACCTCCACCATCGTCCAAACTAGATTCCAAGGGAATGGTTGTGCTCCGGACACCGAGAGGATGAAAAGCCACCAAAGAATCTGGATAATTATGAAAGCTCTTAAATCTGAAGACGTCAAATCGCAAGGTTTGCTTTCTATCTCGTTTCATTTTCAGAGCTTTTAGTTATTCAAGCATTATTTTGGATGAGGTGATTTGGCATAATGCAATTATAGTGTAGTGGTTTTGAGTTAAATAAGTGAAATGTTGCTATGCTTGCTTTTTCATGGGCTCCTTCTCTAACCTCTGTTTGCAGCATTGCTTGTATTTATAGTACTTTTTTTTTTCTTACAGATGATTTCATTTAGTTTCAAATCTCAGATGATAAAATTTTTCTACCACCTGCTAAATTTATAAATACTTTTGTAACTATGTGGACCTTGTCTTTCAATCGTAGGCTCATTATATTAAATCTAGACGATGTAATACCGCCAGAGCTGTTCTTTCTTTAGAGTCCTCATACAAATGGGCTTTAAGTGGTACTCCTCTTCAGAACCGTGTTGGAGAACTTTACTCTTTGGTAAGTTTACTCTATGTTTACAAATGTTGGTTAAGCTTAGTGGCCTTCCTTTTTTCTCACTTATATTAGTTATTATGAACAGCTACGCTTTCTACAAATTGTTCCATATTCCTATTACTTCTGTAAGGACTGTGATTGCAGAGCTCTTGATCATAGGTATGATTTAAGAGGATATAGTCATTTATGTTGTGCATGCCTTTAAAGATGAACAAAATTTCAATAACTTGGTATCATATTTCACGATTTATATATGTGTGTGTTTTCTCTACTCCAATTCTTTTCTGCAGTTCCTCGTCACAATGTCCAAATTGCCCTCATAAATCTGTTAGACATTTTTGTTGGTGGAATAAAGTGAGTATCCAATTTATATTCTTCTATTATCTCACAGTTGTTTTTGTGGCAAGGTATTCTTATGTGCTAATGTGAGATCTTACTCTTGCAAGTTTATTGCTACACCTATACAAACATATGCGAATCAAGACCCTGGGAAAAGGGCGATGATGTTGCTAAAACACAAAATTTTAAAGAAGGTAGTGCTGAGAAGAACTAAAAGAGGGAGGGCTGCTGATCTTGGTCTTCCTCCACGAATTGTAAGTTCTAGATTTATGGCTTCTGTTGCCTGTTGCACTTGATGATGTGTTAAATTTTCTTAATGTTCTAATGCTTATCTTGATTCTACCACAGGTATCATTGAGGAGGGACGTACTGGATATCAGGGAGCAGGATTATTACGAGTCATTGTACAATGAGAGTCAGGCATAGTTTAACACGTATATGATCTATCCCTTCTTTGTTTTCATTTAATGCGCTAAATATAAGTGTTTTCTTTAATTCTCTGTAATAGAATTTGCTAGAGATTGGAACTTGCAACTTGTTCTGTAAAATTCACTTCTTGTGGTTGCTTCTCAGTAATACTAAAATATAGTGCACGAATCTTTTTACGGTTATTTAATATGTTTTATTGCTTCCAGATATGTTGAAGCAGGAACAATTATGCATAACTATGGTCACATTTTTTACCTTCTCACATGTTTGCGTCAGGTGAGCAGTTAAAATAATGATTCTATCAGTAAAAGATATGGTTGCCTTGTTTCAAACTTCTCATTTTTTAAGTATGATTTTGTATCGTATGTGCAAAGCAAAAAGAACTCTTATATCATCCTTGTCTGCATTCTGCATTCTTCTTTTTATCATTCATATTGTTGGTTCTAATTACTCTCTTTGTTTATTGCAGGCAGTTGACCATCCTTACCTTGTGGTATATTCTGCAACTTCAGCAATGAGAAACACAAACAAGGTGGAAATCGATAATGAAGAGCGCATATGTGGCATTTGTCATGAGCCAGCAGAAAATCATGTGATCAGTTCCTTGTTTTCTATTTACAACAAATCCTCCCTTTTGTTTACTGTTTCAATTTTCAAATATTCAACTCTAGATATGAGACTAAACATTTTCCAATCACTGTGTCCGATCAAGTACGATGCTAAGTGATGCATAGCTATGGCTTTTAAAGTTGAAATTAACAGTAGTTAAGTTACATTTTAGGTTGAAATAAGTCAAAGAACTAAACCTTCTTCTTTGGAGTAGAAATGGACGAGGCAAAAACATATATAGATGGCATAGCCTCTCACAGAGACATTTTCTGTCTGGATAAAGGATAATTTAGATTAATTCAAAGATAATTTCTATGGGTATCCCCATGGATTGAGATAAAGATTGGGGTACATATGGATCTCGATTCACTTTTATGGTTAATTTTAGTTGAACTCTCTATTTTTTGGTTTGAAATGTTAAAGTGCTTTGACAACCAAGGAATGGTTGTAACAGATTATTTTCTGAAAATAAATTAAATGTTTATTTGTTGATTTCTTTCATAAGTCCTGGAGTAGTGTATATTTTTCTTTTAAATGTTTGCTTTTTAGTTTTACTGAGTTTTGCTTGGATGTTCCTCTCTTTTCAGGATACCTCTTGTGAACATGCTTTTTGTAAAGCTTGTTTGATTGATTATGTTGCTTCCTTGGGACAAGTCTCATGCCCTTCTTTCTTGACACTGCTTACTGTTGATTTGTCAGCAATTGCAGATAATGGGAATCAGACCAGTAAAACTACAATAAAGGGCTTCACGGCATCAAGTATTCTAAACAGAGTTCAACTTGACAATTTTCAAACAAGCACAAAAATTGAGGCTTTGGTATGTATATATAAATCATGTATTGTCTTTGAATTCTTTAGTTCATGTGACCATGTTCTATGTATACCTAATAGGCATGCTGCTACGTGATTTGACAAGTATTCATGTATATAGTCTCTTTTAAAAATACTTGCCATAGATTTTGTCATCCTGTTAATTTAGTTATGATGCTGCCCAAAATATTTGTATGGGAAGGGGAGGGGATCAAATTCCCATTGTATAAAAAAGAAGAAAAAGAAAAAAAAAAGTAAAAGATTAAAACATTTGGTTTCTTTTTAAAAAAAAAAAAACTTGTCATATTTGATACTGACAATGAAATTAGATGTATATATTTATTTAAATGAATATAGAGAGGAACACAGATAGTTTCCAATTATCGACTTTAGCCGTTTGGCTGGTGTTAATTGCATTTCATTACTTGTAATCGCTTTAGGATTTTAATTGTTTTCAGATAACGTGGTTTTATCATCATTTATTTTTGGAATATGTTTAGGGACAAAGTTAGTGACATGATTACAGTGGCAAAATTGTTAGCGTACACCATCTTGTGTAAAAAATTTAGTGAGAAATCTTTTTGCTGATAACAGGCATTACGTGTACTAGTTTGTTTTTTATTCATTTGATGTTGCTGGAGAACTATGACTAGAAGGCCTTTATCTGCTTCTGTTATCTCTTGTATGCATGCTGTTCTTGTAATATTTACCTGTTACTAAGTTAAGTATGTTGATCCAGAGGGAAGAAATCAGATTCATGATTGAGAAGGATGGCTCTGCAAAAGGAATAGTTTTCAGCCAGTTCAAATTAAATTAGGGATATTTATTTTGCTAAAATTAATTATAAAGTCCTTCTCACTGGCGCCAATTCGAACCCCACCTCCGGCCATTGTCGGTGTCCACCTCCCAAAGTCATCATCGACATTCACAATAAG
The DNA here is from genome assembly GCF_963169125.1 of Humulus lupulus. Taxonomy (NCBI): domain Eukaryota; kingdom Viridiplantae; phylum Streptophyta; class Magnoliopsida; order Rosales; family Cannabaceae; genus Humulus; species Humulus lupulus. Next base: position 261,305,508 of record NC_084793.1, read on the forward strand.
ATTAGTCAGAGAAAAGGAGGCTCTCATGCAATGATCCCAAAGTGAAGAATAGGAAGAATGTCAAGAAAAATGACATTATTGAGTTTTCAATGACCTAAAAATAATGTATAGATATTTTTTTTTATGAAATGTGCTTCTTAATAAGCAATGAATATTGTATAATATATGTTTGCTTATTTTTTTATTAAAGTTAAATAATTTATTTGATTAATAATGTTAAATATTTTTCAAATTAATTACTTTCATTTATTATTTATATTAAATAAATTTTATATATAATTAAAATTACCTACATAGAAATATTATATTTATTGACAAATAAATAAGTGTAGGTAAAAATAAGTATCCTACAATATGTCATGTGGACCAAGCATTTAGTGCCACATAACCGATAAAAAGGGGATAAGTAACATAATCATTCGAATTTCTCGTAGCACGTGGACAAATTATTGTCTGACACGTGGAGCAACCACAAGATGCCAAGTGGCGGTTTTGATGTATGCCACGTAGGATGCCACGTCATCAGACACATAAACTATGGACACCATGTCAGCAGACATGTAGGATTCCACATCATCAAACACGTCATCTGCTGACTAATCAATTGATTTATAACTTAGTGGGGTCCACTGATTCTTTTACCTATCAGTATTAATAAGTGTAGGTAAAGACTCTTTCCCCACTAACATTTACCTACCAATTCAATATTTACATGATGTATGATCTCGAATGCGGTGATCTCGAAATGATCTCGATCTCGAAAGGTAGCTCCGAGAACACCTTCATCCTCAGGAACTTCGGAGCATGGGTCTTGAGCTCGATGTCCCATCTCGAAAGCAACGTTAGCTCGGGAGATGTCAGTGGCTCGCACAATGACATGAGACCTGAAATGCTGGAGCCTTGAAGATGCGTTATAACACCTTGAATATCTACAAGTATTATAACTATGAGATGTAGCCCTCATTAATTGATGTAAATCCCCAAGAATTGTGGGATATTATTTAATACAGTTATACGCCCCCTGATCTTTGGGGGACGTTTCCTTTTATATCTGATTATTGGCATTTAAAGCCATTTATTTTTATTCACAAAAGAGTAACTACCCAAAATATGTGGGATAGTATTCTGCATCCTTCTCTATAAATAGAGAAGTCATGCACCATTGTAAAGGACCGAAATTCTGATCCTTGAGAGAAAACTCTGGAGAATTCATGCTAAAGAATTGTTCAGAGATAATCTTGAGATTAATAACAGAGACTCGTGGACTAGGCAGATTTAACTGCTGAACCACGTAAAAAATCGTGTGTTTGATTTGTTTGTTTCTTTTGGCCATTGTCTTTAATTGTTTACGTGCTCTCTTCTTTTATCTGTTGACGAAAAACGGCGTCAACAGTTTGGTGCTTTCATTGAGAGCCTCAAGCATCCATCCCTGAGAGATTCATGGCTGCAAACAATCAGAACACTCCTGAAGAAAATTATCCAAGGCGTCCTGGAAAATAGCCAATGGAGAACCCGGACGCTGATGAAAGGAGTGGGTCCTCTGATTCCCGGGGACCACCTCCACAACCAAGGGATGAGGACATGTACTATAACCCTGAGCGTTATGTCCCTATTGTAGAATTGGAGAATCGGCAGCTGAAACAGCTGTTGGCAGAAGCCAACAAACGTAACGAGGAGTTGACTAGGATAGCCGCAGAGGCGCAGGTGGCTCAGCCCCCGCCTCCACGCGAAGACCAAGTCCCTCCTCCAAGGGACGTGCACGTTCCTCCCCGGAGGCCCCGTGGACGTCCACGAAAAAATGCTGCCACAAGGAGGCCAGCACAACCTCCAGCACCAACAGAGCCATCTGCTCCTTCTAGGCCTCAGAGGAGTACCCGTGCTCGGGTCCCGCCTAATCCTCCTGTGGAAGCACCTGCAGGAACTGAGAACAACCGAGCTCCTGCCGAGGCTCGGACTCAGGTTCCTGGTAGTGCACCGAACGCAACCGGCCCATCTCGGGCAAATTCTGGACCCTCTAGGCCGAGGCAAGGATGACAACCACCGTCACCTATACGGTTCCCTCCGTCTCCCATAAGATATCCTTCACCTCCCCGCAGAAACGCTCAACCTGGTCGAGATCAGGATCAAGGGCGTACAGGGGAAAGACAAGGAAACAGGGAGACGTTTCAGGAGCGGAGAGGCGCGCCATCTGAAAAAAGTCAGACGTCCCAATCTCGCACTGCGGAGACAAGGCGACGTAGAAAGGATCCACCACGAAATGACCGATCAATGAGTTTCACCAGTGATGAGTCTGGAGAAACTAGGTCCGTCAGTAAATACGACCGGGGTCGTAAAAATACTGGAAATCACAAGAGTCATCCTGACCTGCGAAATCATCTGAATCAGAGCAGGGGGAAAGGAGATCAGACAAATCCGGATCTAAGGAATCATCTGAATGGGCGTAGATATCCCTCATGGAGACGCGAGCCTGGGATCGCGATTAATGACTATCGATTCCAGGCACCACCTAAGGACCCAGTCCAAGAAAGGATTGATCAGCTCGAAAAAGCCTTTAGGCTTTTGAAGAATGAACGAGGGAGTGGTCGATACGAGGACTCTGATGAGGAGCTCGAGCCGTTTGCTCCCAATATTTCCAACACTCAGTTTCCTCAAGGGTTCCTGATTCCTCACGTCCCAGCGTTTGAAGGAAAAACCGACCCATGCAGCCACCTAAGTACATTCAACACTATTATGAGAGCCAGTAACGTAGGTTACGAGCTCAGGTGCATGTTGTTTCCGACATCATTGGCCGGACCTGCCAAGAGTTGGTTCGAGAAGTACAAGAGACACTCGATAACTTCGTGGGATCAATTGTCTAGAGACTTCAAGAAGCAGTTCCGGGCTATGATGGGAGTCAAGCCAGAGGCGTCCACTTTGACTAACGTCCGACAACAACCGGGCGAAACACTGAAAAGCTATCTGACAAGATTTAATCTAGAGGTCACCCGAGCTCGAGATGTGGATGACAGTGGGCACTTGATGGCCATTCGAGCTGGTGTGTTACCTGGAAGTGCCTTGTGGGATGACATGCAAGGGAAACCGGTGAGGTCAATAACCGAATTTAACAAGCGGGCGCAGAGATTTGTCAATGTAGAGGAGGCGAGGTCAACGCTAAAAGCAACCTCGCAAACCGAAACTACAACGATAAACATTAACTCCGCCTCAACCTCGGCTGATCCAGTAACTTCACAGCCTACCTCAGAGAATCCCTCTAAGAGGAAAAAGAGCGAGGGAAATAATCCCGAGGCTGAAGGGGGAAAGAAAAATAAAGGAGAAAGGTATTACTCCGTATATAAAGTACACACCGAGCTCAACGAGTCTCGGGAAAATATCTACCTGGCTAATGAAAACCAGGTCCCCTTCAGGCGTCCGGACCCTATGAGGAATCAAAAGTCCAAAAGGGATTCCAGTAAGTACTGCCGGTTTCATAGGGACACCGGACACACAACTGATGAGTGCCGACAGCTGAAGGACGAGATCGAAGGGTTGATCTCGAGAGGTTATTTCCGGCAGTATGTCAAAAACCAGAGTACTGGACAGACTACTGCCAGCCAGAGAGTAGCCGCGCTTCCAGCAGCACAGAATAATAACTCCCGATCTCGGGAAGAAGATAGGCCTCCGCCGATAGATGGAGAGGACGTAATAACCATCTCGGGCGGTCCTCATCTCGCAGGAGGGGGTAGAAATGCTCAAAAGCGATATGTGAATGAACTGAAGACAGGGGACGGGTCTCCTTATGAACCCGAACCAAGGGCACCAAAAAGCCAAAGGGTTGAAACTCAGCCTATAACCTTCACCGAGGAAGATGCCTCCCATGTCCAGTTCCCTCATCATGATCCACTTGTCATCACCCTGCAGCTTGCCAACAAAAGAGTGCGTCGAGTTCTCATAGACAATGGGAGCTCAGTTAACATTCTTTATAAAGCAACACTAGAGAAAATGGGACTCTCCCTTCGCGACCTGAAGGCTTGTGCAACCACTTTTTACGGATTTTCTGGAGAAGGAACCGCCTGTATGGGGTCCATCGAACTCCCTGTGACCTTGGGAGACTATCCAGTCTCGGTGACCAAGATGATGGAGTTCGTGGTAGTAGAGTTACCATCTGCCTACAATGTACTGTTCGGGAGACCCGCCCTGGTCGGGCTGGGGGCAGTTTCATCTGTAAGGCATCTAGCCCTTAAGTTCCCAACTCCAAGCGGGGTCAGAACATTGAAAGGAGATCAATTGGCAGGAAGGGAGTGCTACAACATTTCCTTGAGGGGAAAGAAACAAACGAGCGCTCAAGCACTCGTTGTCATGCAAAATAAAGATGGGACAGTTTTAGAAATTGATGAGGAGATCGATCCAAGGATTGAGGAAAAAGTTGACCTCCAACCTTTGGAGGAGCTCGAAGAGGTTTAGCTCGATGAAGCTGATCCCTCAAAGAAGGTGAAGGTCGGGAAACACCTCCAAGACGAATCAAAATAGCAATTAATTTGCTTTCTGAAGAAAAACCAGGATGTCTTCGCGTGGTCACACTCCGACATGGTGGGAATAAGCCCTAATGTAGCGAGCCACGCATTGAATATAGACAAAAGCTTTCCCCCGAAGCAGCAAAAGCGAAGGCAGCTGGATGAAGACAGAAAGAAAGCACTAAAGGAGGAAGTGGACAGGCTGAAAGCAAATAATTTCATAAGGGACGCTTTTTACCCTGATTGGGTGGCCAATCCAGTGTTGGTCCCGAATCCCAATGGGACGTGGAGGACGTGCATTGACTACTCGGACCTCAACAAGGCCTGCCCAAAAGACTGTTTTCCCCTGCCGAGAATTGACCAGCTCGTAGACGCCACGGCGGGACATGGTCTGATGTCGTTCATGGATGCCTATTCTGGATATAACCAGATTCCCATGCACGCCCCTGACCAAGAGCATACAAGCTTCATCACAGATAAAGGGCTCTACTGCTACAATGTCATGCCATTCGGACTCAAGAATGCCGGAGCCACGTACCAGCGGCTCGTAAACATGATGTTCTCAGAGCAAATAGGGAACAACATGGAAGTTTATGTTGACGACATGCTTGTAAAGTCTCAACTTAACAAGAACCATGTTGATGACCTCGAAGAGTGCTTTGGCGTGCTCAGAAAATACAACATGAAGTTGAATCCTCAGAAGTGCACTTTTGAGGTGTCTTCAGGAAAATTTCTGGGTTTCATTGTCAATTCTCGTGGGATCGAGGCTAATCCCGACAAAATAAAGGCCCTGATCGATATGCCTTCACCTCGGAAGCATAAAGATGTTCAAAGCCTGACTGGCAGGATGGCAACTCTGAGCAGGTTCATCTCGAAGTCAACGGACCGCGGTCTCCCATTCTTCAACTTATTGAAAGGAAGTAAGAAGTTCGAATGGGCAGATGAGTGCGAGCTAGCCTTTCAGGAGCTCAAAAAGCACCTAGCCGAACCGCCCATCCTATCAAAGCCTGAGACGGGAGAAGTACTGTTCCTATACCTCTCAACTACCGAACACGCGATAAGCGCGGTGCTCGTCCGAGAGGAAGAGAGAATACAGAAACCCGTCTACTGTATCAGTAAAAGATTACTGGGGGCAGAGTCAAGATATCCACTGATGGAGAAGCTCACCCTCAGTCTGATCCACTCATCTCGAAAGCTCCGCCCTTACTTTCAGGCACATCCTATCCATGTACTAACAAATCAACCACTAAGGCAAGTCTTGTCTAAACCAGATGCGTCTGGTCGACTCCTAAAGTGGGTTGTTGAGCTCGGACAGTTCGAGATCACCTACCATCCGAGAACGACCATCAAGGCACAAGCGTTGGCGGATTTCATAGTGGAGTGCACCGGTATCGCCGACGACGAGGTAACAACCACGGCCCATGAGCTGTGGAAACTTTACGTCGACGGGTCGTCAAATGAAAATGGAGCGGGGGCAGGAGTTATTCTGATCACTCCTGCAGGGAGAAAATTTCACTCTGCGTTAAGGTTCGGCTTTAAAGCATCTAATAATGAAGCTGAGTACGAGGCTTTACTTGCGGGTACGAATAGCAAAAGAGCTCAAGGCCAAAGCTATACATTGCTACAGCGACTCCCAGCTCGTGGTTAATCAAATCTTGGGAGAATACCAGGCTCGTGGCACAAAAATGGCAGCTTATCTGGAGAAGGCAAAGTCCGCATTAGAGTTTTTTGAGTTTTATGCAATCGAACAGGTTCCCCGAGAACAAAACTCAAATGCATATGCCTTAGCTCGGCTCGCCACCTCCGCCGAAAATGAGGAGCTGAATGTTGTACCCGTAGAACACCTGTCAGCGCCCAGCATTACTGAGCCTGACGAGGAAGATGTGTGTATGATCGAGACAGATCCGACCTGGATGAGCCCGATAGTTGAGTATCTCGAAAATGGAATTCTACCAAAAGATCGAAATCAGGCTCGGAAACTAATGTATCAGCTTCCTCGTTACACCATCCTGGACGGGAGGCTATACAGAAGAGGGTATTCCATGCCATTGCTCAGATGTGTAACTCCTCCCGAGGCAAAGAAGATTATTGAAGAAATTCATGAAGGGTTCTGCGGAGACCATACCGGGGGGCATAGCCTGTCCAAGAAGATTATACGCCAAGGATATTTCTGGCCAACCATTAAAACGGACTCTTTCGAGTACGTGAAAAAGTGCGAAAAATGCCAGAGATTCGCCACGATACCCCGAGCTCCACCTTCCGAACTGACCATGTTGACATCCCCATGGCCTTTTGCGGTATGGGGCATCGACCTCATAGGCTCACTCCCAACTGGCAAAGGAGGAGTAAAGTATGCTGTGGTCGCGGTTGATTACTTCACAAAATGGACGGAGGCTGAACCATTGGCGACCATAACTTCGAAGAAGATCCTAGATTTCGTAGTAAAGAACATCGTATGCCGATATGGAGTGCCAAGAAAGATTGTGTCTGACAACGGAACCCAGTTTGATTGCGACTTATTTACCAACTTTTGTAACAAGAACGGTATAATAAAGAGCTTTTCGTCAGTGGCTCACCCTCAGGCGAATGGTCAGGTCGAAGCCGTTAATAAAACTCTCAAAAGTTCTTTGAAGAAAAAGTTGGAAGAAGCAAAGGGACGATGGCCTGAGGAATTACCTCAAGTCCTTTGGGGATATAGAACTACAGCTCGGACATCAACTGGACATACCCCATTTTCTCTAGCATACAGCTGCGAGGCAATGTTGCCCATTGAGGTCGAAATTCCAACGATTCGAACTCAGATTTACGACCAAAGTTCCAATCATACTCAGCTCGAAGAAACCCTAGACTTGATCGAAGAAAAAAGGGAGGAGGCTCAGCTGAGAAATGCTGCTTACCAGCAACGAACCACAAGATATTTCAATAAAAGGGTTCGAGATCGAAAGTTCGGAGTAGGAGATTTGGTATTGAGACGCGTATTCTTAGCAACCCGAGATCCAGCAGCAGGAGTACTCGGGCCAAACTGGGAAGGACCATACCAGATAGAATCAGTCATCCGCCCTGGCGTATACAAACTTGCGAGATTAGATGGGAGCCTCATACCACGAGCATGGAATGGCGAACACCTTAGACCTTATTATCAATAGTATAGGAAAAGTGTTGCCTGTAACCATGATTTTCAATCTATGTTAGTTTCATCAAATAAAATGTCTACTCTGTTTTACATGTAATTTATTTTTATTTTTGCAATCTCTCTTAATTTAATAACCTATGGTCACACTCATAGGATATTAAGGGGGGCATCATTGGTATACATACCACCAGCTTAAAAAATAAAAAAAAATATATATATATAAAGTATTTGGATATAACCAAGTACGCAATCTTAGGTAGTTCGGACATAACCGAATTATCAAACACAAAGTATTTGGACATGACCAAATACGCGAGCTTAGACAGTTCGGATATAACCGAACCATCAAAACCTAAATATTTGGAGTTAACCAGATGTGTAAACACAACAGGTTTGGAACAAACCAGCCAGATTATCGATCGATGATAAATGGGAGCCTAAACCTATTGCGAGATAAGTCAAAGTCGAGGCTGGAATATCTTAGAAATATAGTTTCGAACTCTTAACCTCAGAGCTAAAATACTGAGGATGAGGAAAAGTAACTAAAAAAGATATAACCAAATCATTCATATTACATACCATATAAGTACTTTCGAGTTCATGGTTAAAGTAATATCCGACCTTGATAAGTAACGAGGTCGGAAGCGGATAATTCGAATAAACTATGCATGAATGCATCGAATTTCGAGCCTAAATCCAAACTATGTTTGTATGCATAAATAAACATAAACCGGTTCATCAATTATAAAAATGTGCAAAATATTTCGAGCCAATAAATGTAAAGCATGTAAAAGAATTAGTTAAAGAAATTGTATCAGCCCCATGGGCGTAAATCACAATAATTACATAAGGGGACGCAGCCCCGATAACTGATCTCCCCGAGGTCAGATTCAATGAAGAGGAGTCTCCTTGGCCTTCTCAGCATCAGCGGCACCGGACCCCTCAGGACGAATAGCATGACTATCCTCCTGAGCTTCCTCCGAAACGGTACCCGGAGCAGCCTTTTCCTTCTCGAGCTGCTCAGCCTTCTCTTTCTCAAGTCGTTCAGCCTCTTCCTTCTCGAGCCGAGCATTCCATCGTTCAAGGAATGACGCCTCGTGGGGACCCAAAAAGTTGGTGTCCAGTTCTTCGTTATAAGCCCACATCCGGTACATGGCTGAGTCGACCTCCGTTTCCTTCTTTTCTTTGTACTCGGCAGTAAGGCGGGCTTTGATATCCTCCATAAGGTCGAGGGTGACGGCCTTGTCTTCCTCGAGCTTCTTATTGGTCTCCCGAAGCTGGATGTTATCTTTCTTTTGCTCCTCGAGTTCAATTTTCAGCTTTCCGAGCTCCTTGGCCATTTCCTCACGCTCCTTAACCACTGCCTCGAGCTTAGTATTCGCCGCCTTCAGGTCATCATTCGCTCTAAGGTGGAGGTCCCTCTCCTCTTGGGCGTGGGTCCTGCTCGAATGGATCTCGTTGTTCAGCTCGTAATTGAGCTGGGCAGTGAAAGCAAGAGCCTGAAAAAAGGAAGAAACCACCATTAGCCTCGAGACAGTATGAATGTAAGCAAAAGGAATATAGAAGGATACTTACCGCGGAAGTGTGCTCGATACTCTTCTCGTACAGGACAGTGCGGTCTCGGGTGCCAGTTAGACACTGCCACTGAGGAGCCTCGAAACTGCCGTAGCTCTGGCCGATCCGGGACATGACATCCGAAATCAGCGTAGATCCATGAGGTCCGGCAGCGTTATCCACCACATACGAGTCCATATGGGTGGAGATGGTTAGCTTCTGAACTCGAGAAGCAGAAGGTCTCTTGGCGAGCTGAGTAGAAGGCGTTTGACCCGCCACAGGAGGTTGGGATTCGACCACGGCAGGGATACCAGCCTGCGAGGCCGGCGCCACCGCAAAGACGACGGCCTGCGAGGGTGGCATCGTCGTGGGGGCGTTAGTCTGGCCAGTTGGCGCAGCAGCAGAGCTCGAAGCCGGCGGGGGAGGAGGAGGCGTTTTCCTAGATCTCTTGGAGCCTTTCCCAGGCTGGCTGGTTTTCAGTCCCCCTGCCCTGGGGTGTTTGCTCCTCTTGGCACCCGCATTGTCGATAAGGGCGTCGAGGTCGGAGTCCATATTGCCTGCACAAGTCATCACAGTGAGTCAGTAAAAGAGATACAAGTTACTTCAGTATCACGTATAGAGTGATGGTAGAAAAAACCTAACTGGAATTTTCCCCCGAGCTTGAGCTTGGGGACCATGAAATTCCCCCGTCTTCAGAAGAGGCGGGGGGAGTGCCTTCCCTATAAGTTGGTGATAACCTCGAAAGGTCCCTATAATCATTGGTCCCATACTGCACAGCTATCCCATTCCACACCTCGTCCGTGGTATACATAGTGTCGTATTTCCCGAGCCCACTATCAAACCTATGGACACAGTCATCTACCCAACTCCATATGTAGAAGTGGTATCTATCCTGTGGGCACGAGACTAGTCTATTGGGCCTGTGTTTTAGCAAAGTGGGGGACCACATTCTCGAAGTAGGAAGGGTTTTACCTTCATCTGAGTCCGAGCTCGAGGTTTCGTCGTTGGCTTCGTTCCCAGATCGCGGACTCCTCAAGCGAACTGGGAGAGGTGCCCTCTTTTCTCTCCTCGGAAGAAGGGTGTTTGTGGGCTGTGGCACCTCCTCCCAACGTTGGTATTTTTTATTAGACCAGTCAGAGGTTGACTGACCTTCTCCCAACAACCCACAGGCTCGGAGCTGGTCCTCATGAAGAAGATATGAGAGAGACCTCCTGCCATAAGGAAGTCCGAGCAAGGCCTCTCTATGTTCCCTCATTGTCTTGGAGGGGGAGGGACGCTGAAAATTAGCTGAAAGGCGAAGCACATTTCAGCTAAGTATGGACTTAAGGGCTAAAACTCCGAGCTCAAAAAAAAATATATATAGTAACAAGAGTACTTACGAATTCGCCTGAAAGAATGATGTCGAGACAGGGACAGACCGTCTATCCAGAAAAAAGCCTTCTTGGAGTCAGGAGGGTGGTTTGGAAGATCTTCAAAGATCTTTGTCTCTTTGGGGTAGCTCGAAAGATAGTAAAAACCATCTCCTCCCCGAGCTCGGGAGGGATTGCTCTTCAAACAAAAGAGATATAAAATCTCTTGGGGAGAAGGCCCTGTCCAACCCAGCTCGTGGAACAAGGACCTCAGGGCAGACATCACCCTGTATGAATTGGTGTTGAGTTGGAATGGAGCCAACCCAACGAAATCAGTGAAGTCTCTGAAAAAGGACTTCAGGGGCATCAAAGCTCCTGCCCTTATATGTTCCTGGCTCCAGGCCGCGTATTTCACACTGGAATCGCGACCCCCAGGGGCGAAACAGCTCCGTTCATGCCTTGTCGGAGCTCGACACTTCAGTGTGTCCAACGAACTAAGGCCATGGAGGGCCAAGATATCAGTTATTTGGTCGGTGGTGGTAACCGAGCTCTGGTAGAATTCGGCTTCAAACATCTCCCTCCTAGGCTGTGAGGACGAAGGCTCCGTCATTAAGGAAAACTGGAGTTCCCCTGGGTGGTATGCAACCGTGACTTTTAACGCTGGGTCGAGGGGAATTGGCCTAGGTCCTGGGTTGGGCTCCGGATAGATGGCTTCCCGAAGGACTTTTCTCTTCTTTTTAATGACCTCGTCTATCTGACGACGATAGTGGGCTCGAATGTCCTCCTGCTCGCGCGCAAGCTCGTATTCTTTTATCCGACGTTGGTTCCGGGCAAAGACCGATTCCGGACTCGGAGATTTGGGCTCGTAAGGGATTGCTCGTAATGACCCCCACTGTCTTTCCGGATTCTGTGACATCTAACGAGAAAGAAAAAATGGTGAGGGCCATGCATGCAAGGATCACGAGCTCGATGGGATGAGCTCGGATATCTAAGGACAAGAAACTAAGTATGAAGACCCTCACTAAAGAGTCAGAGCGCGTGTTCCACAGGGAAGAAAAAGAACGTGGATGATTTTTTGAAAATCCCGAAATTCAAGGGAAAGAAAGGTGGCGGTTAGCCAGGAAAGGGCATTTTTGGGTTTCGTGTAATTGTCAAGAACAAGGGTTTTTACCCGAAAACTTAGTGTACAAGAAACATGGCCTAAAATTTTCAAAACCCAGAAAGTTGAAACTCCGTTCAAAGGACAAAACTGGGCATAAACCAGAGGCGAACATCCAGAAAGAAAATCCAGAAAACATAAAAGCCTATTGATTCAAAACCTCCTATCGTATCATTCTAGTATACGCAACAAGTACGACATAAAAAAAAAGAGCTAAAAACAAAAATGGCATACTTACATAGTGATGGTGATTGCAGCAAAATCGTCGTTCGGAGAAGAGGTTGCAAGAAAGAACTCACTGACTCGAACAGACCAGGATTCCTTTGTTTTTTGGGTCGAGAAAACATGCACGGGACGGAAGTTTCTTAAGAAAGTTTCTGGCTTTCTTGTTTTTTCTTTTCTTTCTGGTTTACGATGAACAAACGTAAAGAAGAAGACGAAGAGGAGGTCTTATATATATAGGTGGGAAAACTAAATTGATCAGGAGCGTTGGTTAAAATCCTCAACAGATCGAATGGATGGGAATCGGTGACAAGATGGCGCCGAAAAGTTGTCAGACGAACGATCGTGGGCGTGTTCCCAAGGTACTCAAGTACCTAAAGTGAGCAATACCCATCTGGCACGTGTCCATTTTCAAGAGTGTGACGGTATGGTTCCCAGAAAGAGTAGTTCAAAAGTTTCCTTCTCTTAGGATTCGAACAAATACTTTTGAGGGGGCAAAATGTTATACCCAGATTTCGAGCCATAGTAAATATGACATCGAAAGCTGAGTTCACAACAAATGGTCTCGTGAGGATTAGAGTGATCTAGGATTGTAAGTCGAGCCTGCAAAGTATGATGTATGATCTCGAATGCGGTGATCTCGAAATGATCTCGATCTCGAAAGGTAGCTCCGAGAACACCTTCATCCTCAGGAACTTCGGAGCATGGGTCTTAAGCTCGATGTCCCATCTCGAAAGCAACGTTAGCTCGGGAGATGTCAGTGGCTCGCACAATGACATGAGACCTGAAATGCTGGAGCCTTGAAGATGCGTTATAACACCTTGAATATCTACAAGTATTATAACTATGAGATGTAGCCCTCATTAATTGATGTAAATCCCCAAGAATTGTGGGATATTATTTAATACAGTTATACGCCCCCTGATCTTTGGGGGACGTTTCCTTTTATATCTGATTATTGGCATTTAAAGCCATTTATTTTTATTCACAAAAGAGTAACTACCCAAAATATGTGGGATAGTATTCTGCATCCTTCTCTATAAATAGAGAAGTCATGCACCATTGTAAAGGACCGAAATTCTGATCCTTGAGAGAAAACTCTGGAGAATTCATGCTAAAGAATTGCTCAGAGATAATCTTGAGATTAATAACAGAGACTCGTGGACTAGGCAGATTTAACTGCTGAACCACGTAAAAAACCGTGTGTTTGATTTGTTTGTTTCTTTTGGCCATTGTCTTTAATTGTTTACGTGCTCTCTTCTTTTATCTGTTGACGAAAAACGGCGTCAACATACATAGATTACTGTATTACCTTATTATTCCTAATAATGATAGTAATATAATAATAATAATATCATAATGATGATAGGAATTGATTTAGGTACAAATCTAACTTACCAAATTTGAAAATATCAATTTTTAAATTATTATTTTATTAAATAAATAAAATAAAAACAACACGGATACATTATCTGTGCACTACTACACGCATGACACAGTCCGTGGACTGTGTGATGCATGAACTATAGTATTCCCTTTCCAAGGATATTGCATTTTTCTTTAATTTATTTATTTAACTAAAATCAATCCTTCCACAAAATATGGTATTATCTTTTTAAGGAAATTATTACAACCATATTTCAAAATTTAAATTTTAAATTCAAAATTCAAAATTCAAATTGATGATCATCATTATCATCATCTTTTAAAATTCATTAAATCAAAAACTATTTTTGACATACCAATTTTATTTTCTCCCACTCAAATAAAATAATTAATTTCAAAATTTTATTTATTTCTTTATATATACGAATTTCGAAATTATATATTCAAATTAATAAACATATTTTTTAAATTTTAATAATTAATTCTAAATTAATTATTCAATCTCAATTACTATATAATTGTATACTTGACCCGAAGAATTAAATTATTCTCCAATTTCCAAATTACAGTTTTACCCTTGTATCAACTCTTACCTTGATATGGTGTTGATAGAGCCACCCTGGGGACCTATGGACCTATAATATCAAACTCTAATAAATATTAGATTATTAATCAAAGCTCTTTGATTTAATAATCATATTTATTAATCTCATGATTACTCCACTATAAATATGAAATTGAACTCTTGATAATTATAGACATTTATTTACAAACTACTTTATTAAAGAATAAACTTTCCATTGATATAATCATTACATACAACGTTAATCTTCTATTAATGGTTCATAATTAAAAGGAATAAAATTATCATTTTACCCTTTTAACTGTATCTTGTTCCTAGAGTACCATTGACTTTACTAGTGAAGGTTGTGTCACAACAAGTTTGCGATGTGAGCACTCATAACCTTTTCAGTTCCAAAAGTCAACACAATATGGAACCATTATTCAATCTATAAGAAGGTATAGATTCCATATCTGTTGAACTATGTCCCCAGCCATATATATCATTGAGTCCCCAAAACAATTTTTCTTAGCCTGATCATTCTGACAAACCTTCACGCATGAATCAAAGGATCAGCTGACATATATAGGAGTTAATAGTAACCTCAGGATTAAGATAATCGTGTATATGATCATCGTTTGATGTGTTTGATTAATACTACGAAACGATGTTTAAGCAAGTATTAACAAATCGCATCTAGTCTAGTTCTATATATCACTATATATAAAGTACATTCACTAAAGTGTCCTAACACACTAGTGACCTGGATCTAGGTCACATATATTCTTAATACTAGCGAACCTTACTAGCAGTAATTAATCTAAAGATTCCATAACTTTATTTTACTACAAATTGTTTCAAGCTTATTATCTTAATCTCGACCTTTTATACCAATATGAGATTTAGACTACATAGATAAACTTTGGAATTTTATGATATTTACTTAATATTATCAACATAATATCAGACATATTCTATATATACATAATAATTAAATTCAATTATTTATTTCATTTAAAACATTTGTCAACTACAATTGCTATAAGAGCACCATTCCCAACAATACAATCATACAATAAGCTCGAAAAAAAATATAACAAAAATAAAAATAAATTTAAGTGCTTGGATCACTAACCAAGCACGAGCATAAAAATAAGTGCATGGATCACTAACCAAACACGAGCATAAAAATAAATGCATGGATCAATAACCAAGCATGAGCATAAAAATAAGTGCCACTACTACAAAACTGTACTTAGGCAACGCACGAGAGACAACAGTTTTTGTAGAACTATTGTCTTGTGTCAAAAATAGACATGGCACAACAGTAGCTCTTGAATTATCGTGTCATGAAAATTAAAATTTACATGAGACAACAGTTCTAGTGAGATTGTCGTAACATGTCTACTTTTAACACGAGATGGCATTTCTACAAAAATTGTTGTCTCATCCAATACAATTTTTTTTAATCAAGTATGGATAAAATTGTATTTTTTATTATAAGTTAATATATTATATAAATATATATAAAAAAAATTATAAATTAATAATATGCAACATAGAATAGCTATTAGTCAAAAATGAGTTTTTTTTAAATAATTATTCTAATAATTGTATAATTTTATAATAATTTGTAATATTAATTGTTAATTCAATTAGTTAATATATATTTAATAAATGAAGTTTGTTTAAATAAAAATTTATGAATGCTACTTATTATGATGTTATAGTACTAATTTTCTTTTTTTTTTCTTTGAAACTAATAACAACTATTTAAAAAATGAACAGAAAAATTAATTAATATTGAAATAAAACTTGTCAAAGTAGTAATTAATAATTTGTAATACTAAATTTTTTTAGTTAAAAATAAGTTATTTTAATTAATTTATCCAAAGTTTTAATGTTTTTTTTTTAAATTAGTTCAATTAAATCTGGATCTTCTTATATAATTTAATAAATATAGCTGTTAGTTGAAAATGAGTTATTTAAATCATTAAAGAAAATTAATATCAATTAGTTGTTAAATTTTTTATAATATTGTACTTTTAATAAATTGTATATTATATTAATAATATTTATTAAGATAAAAAGTTAACTCAAATAAAAAATATATATAATTTTGATAAATAATAATACGTGTTTTTATTTTATAAATAAAAAATAATTTACATAAAAAAGAAATATATTTATATATTTTAATACTATATATATTGCAAAAATTATATATATTTAAAAAATATAACTTAAAATTTTGATTCAATTCCAAGGGTGATTGACACTAAAATGACTTTAATTTTAAAAAAATCTCAGCTGGTTTAACTTTAACCTTAAATCCCTTCACTTCAATCCCTTTCTATCTCTCGATTCCCTCCCTCCCTCTCGTTCTTGCAGTTCTCATTTCTCTCTATGTTTCTATAGACGATGGTTGGAGTTGTGTTTCAGGGGGCGAGGTGGATGGTGGTAAGTTCTCTCTCTCTCTCTCTCTCTCTCTCTCTCTCTCTCTCTCTCTCTCTCTCTCTCTCTCTCTTTTCTTTTCTTTTAATCTGATCTGCTTTTTTTCTTTTTTCTCCACTGATTTGACGATGGTTCTAGGTTGTGGAAGAGGTATTCTATTTTTTTCTTCTATTTGGGGTTGTGCTATGCAGGTTTGTTGGCATGATGGTGATGGTGGAGGTGAGGGTTCGTAGTGGTGGCTCAAAGGGCAAAGGGTGGTGTCTTCTTCATATCAATGTCTGGGTTGTTGAGTGGAGCCGAGACAAAAAGATGTGTTTCATATTTCTTTTTGTTTTGATTTAACTTATTATTTTTAAAGAATTATCTATGGTTGAGTATGTTAAATCTTTAATTTTGAATTTACTGCATTTTTTATACCAATTTATGTGTGTATTTTCATAAAACATATGTTTGCATAATAATCTAATGAAGTTATTTCTGATTCTTTTGATGTGATAATGTGTGCATAGAATCTTTTTGATTAAATTTTTTAATGACCTGTATTTACATTAACACATTACTTCATCCTTCCTGTTTCTATAAGCTTCTTCAGGCACTTTAACCATTTTTTAAGTCCTTTTGTTTATTTATGTATTTTGATCACCAAGAGTTTTGTTATTGTTAATTTTAGGCCATTTATTTCAACTTTTACAGCTTTTGGTGGTGTAATCAATCTAGGCCATTTATTTAATTGTAACACTCGACTAATTAGAATTCGCTACTATGTGTGTTTAAAACTAGTGCTGGACTCACTAAACGAGTCATTTGGACTAAACATGTGATTAAGCCACTAAAGGTTCATGTATTTAAAATTTTGGTCAAGTCATAAACAGTTGCATCAAACAAAAACTTTGGTCTTTACATGGGATCCCAAAAATACAAGTTTAAAATTCGGTTACAATTCCAAGGTTACAAAATAACCCGACCTAGGCGGCAAAACTGGGTCCAACCCTAGCTTCCTTGAAATTTCTCGACTATGGCGGTCGAGCGAACTGCATATGTACATGTCACTGCTATCGCTCTCCAACTCATGGTTGGCCAAGCTTCTCCTTACCCTTACCTGCACCACAAAGCATCCATGAGCTAAAAGACTTAGCAAGAAAACATATTCAAACAATTCACGAAATAATACAGCAGGCTTAGCAGTAATAACTTGAATGAAGCATAAACATTATTCAGATCAACAACCATAGGGTTGCACAAGTACGTGTTGCACTCCCTTTTTATTCTTATGGCATCCGAGCCAGTCAAGTGCTTGGTGGACTCCCAAGGTGGCCCAGCCCTAGCAGCCTGTGCTCAACACGCGTGATGTCGGTCTCGGCTCATAGGCCGAGTCTTACAGAACCTCGACTTATAAGTCGAGCCTTGGAGACCCTCGTCTTATAAGTCGAGCCTCGGCGACTCTCGACTTATAGGTCGAGCACCTTAAATCAAGTATGCTCTCGACTAGTACATCGATCTTTAACCAGATATAACAACAGATTCTCAGCTTATAAACCAAGCTTCCTTGCCATAGCAGACAATCACATAATATGTTTATCACACATATAGACACAATGCATTGCAACACATTAAAACATAATCATAATCATGCACATTTACAGAGCCAATGCCCAAATCAAGACTATGTTCAGCATTCGGGCCAAGCCCTAATCATGTATATCATATTCTGGGTGCAGTTTTCTCACCTTTGGTCCAAGTACAAGCTA
Source organism: Humulus lupulus (assembly GCF_963169125.1). Classification (NCBI taxonomy): domain Eukaryota; kingdom Viridiplantae; phylum Streptophyta; class Magnoliopsida; order Rosales; family Cannabaceae; genus Humulus; species Humulus lupulus. The sequence goes on from NC_084793.1 coordinate 261,323,565, forward strand.
CTAATGAACGACCCCTGAGTATGCTCCCTGATCCGAGCCCCTAGCGATGACCTAGTCACAACCATGATAAAGAATCTCATCAATAATGAGTGAATAAAGTCTTCCAGACCGAGTAATAGCCCCCAGGACATCGAATTCCACTCAACTAGGTAGTAGGATCGATCCCGAGCCCCTAGGGTTGAGTTCCCGCACTCAAAAATACTCTTGGGGTTCATAACCCCTTAAGCGTCGTGGCCCTAAGCCTTTGCGTTGTGGTCCACCCCTAGACAGAGTCTCAGCCTCCCTTTTAACTAGACACGCGCTGCGGCACTGCCAAATAGGCGACGCGGCACGCCCTCGCGACAGAGCCCTCACTTGGCTCCCTAGGTTCAAGATCGTCGCGGCATCCCAAGAACAGGGCCACAACCCGACCCCTTCGAACCCAGAATTTTTGCATTTTCCCTCAGCCAAACCCAATCAAAATTACCCCAAATCGAACCTAAAACCTCAATTCAATTCCCATAACAGATACAACACTTTCCCAACAACAGAACCTAACTGAAAACTTGATAGAAAACTCATCAAAAATCCAAAATTCAATCTTTAAACCCTCTCGCATGAACTCTAAACTTCCTACAGAAATCAACAGAACTGACATAGAAATACTAAGTTCAAGCCCTTACCTCTAAGATATGCTCAACCCTGAATCAATTCCCCAGCTCAACCAGTCCAATCCTTCAATTCCTTAGTCTTGAATCCTCCAAATTTCCTCAAACCTCCAAGCACCACAAGAGGGAGAGAGAACCGTGAGATAGAGAGAGAGAGAGAGAGTTGAAGTATCTGTTTCTTTCTAAGTGTTTCTAAAGTATCAGCTACCTAAGCCCAAGCATATCCCATTTTGCGAAAAAGTCCAAAATTCCCTCAAGACTATCTTAAATCCTCTAGTGCCACTAAGGGCAATTCTGTCAATTGCAACTTACCGCCAAATCCTCGAGTGTTTCTCTAAATCCCCAACTATCTCAAAAATAATAACCATTTAATCTCCCATTACCCGATAAACCCCGATAATGTACAAAATTACCAAAATACCCCTAGGGTCACCCCGAGCCAGGTGTTAACCCTGTTGTGACTTTTCCGCTAACATGCTTGCTAGGACCGTCTCATGCCGAATAACCCAAATATATCCACATAATAATGTGGTCTCAATCATACACACACATATTTACAATTATACCCTCATCGGGTCAAAATTACGAAAATGCCATTCTTATAAGAAACGGACCCACATGCATATTTAATATTTCTAACATGCAAGCATAATTATATTATAATATAATTCACATAATGACATGCTCATAATATATAAACACACAATTAAAACAATTATTGCCTCCCGGCCCCCTAATCCAAGCACTAAGCCACATTGGGGAATTTGAGATGTTACATTAATGATGAGTTGTATCAAGATTTTGCTAACTGGGTTGCTTTGATTGAGATATTTCTAATTCCTTTTTTGTGTAGCTCTTAATCTGAAACTTTTGTTGTTTCTATTGTTGCTTTTTTTTTTCTGGTGGTGTGTGCTCTATAGCCTTGCATTTAGTTAGCTTAATATTCAGCTCATCTTTCTTGGGTCGTTGCACTGAGTCCCCTTAATCAAGAGTCATATTCTGTCCCAAGGACAATACTCATCTTTTAGTTAATTCCATTTGAATTTGAACCTTTTCAACTTGTATCTTGATCAGGTTATGAAGTAATTTTTTTTATTATCTATATTGTTGTGAGAGTTTATGTATATGTTGGAGAGAAAAACTATCTAGCCATAGTCTTTGTTTGTAGTGAGATATAAAATGTAAGACCAGGTTTATAAGTAGTATATATATATAAATGATATGGTGTCATATAAGAGACAAAAAAGGTGTTTAGTCTTTAGAAGAACATCTACGCTTTAATTAATAAAATGTACTAAAGTCATTTGAATAAGCTATAAGAGAAGAGAAATTGGGATTTTTTTTATCATGTTCTATTAAGATTATATTAGAATATCACAATAATTTTCTATTTTTAGAAGATATATATTCTGTGTATCTCTTTATGATTTGTTCAAATGGGATAATAGTCATAATATAGCCATAATTCTAGGGTACATACATAGCTGTAGGCAGACTTTAGCTTGTAATATTGTATATATATATTACCTAAAGGAGAATGAAAAAGATCAAGAAAACACATTTTACCAATTTTGACATGGTACCAGAGCCCTAGCAGCCTAGCAAGCTCACACCATTTTTTTTTCCTTCCCTACCACGAAAGAAATCAGACAACTCCCAATATTCCACATATCTCTCTATCTCATCTACCATATACCATATATCCCATATACCATTCTCTATATATATATATATATTCATATATACCTCCTTAACCTCTAGTCGACCAACCCAGAACCCACCACCATCTCTCTCTCCATCTATATATATATATATATATCTTAAAAAAAAAAAAACCATCTATTCTTCTGATTATGGCCGATGATGGGAAAATCGATCCCCACTCTCCCTATTATCTTGGGTCTGGGGATCAACCCGGCAATATGATCACCCATGTGATCCTCTCTAATGACAATTATATTGCATGGGCACGTGCAATTAAATTGTCCTTGAAAGCTCGCCGAAAGTTTGTGTTTGTTGATGGGACAATCACCAAACCGACGAAGAAGAAGAAACAACTCGATTGGGACACTGTCAATTATATGCTTGTCTCATGGATCCTGCGGACTCTTGATCCCAAATTGGCGGCCTCCATTCCTTTTCATGATGAAGCCAAACAACTTTGGGATTATCTTGAGAAACGTTTTTGCGTGGCCAACGGTCCTCGCCTTCAACAATTGCGGGCCGATATTACCAACTGTAAGCAAACTTCGAATATGTCTATTGATGATTATTATACTCATTTGATGGGATTGTATGATGAATTGGATCATCTCAAACCTCTCCATGCGTGTGACTATGGTAAGTGTACTTGTAATCTTACTGGTCGGTTCGCTGCGGATCGAGAGGAGGAGAAACTCCATCAATTTCTCATTGGCATCAACGATGATTTATATGCCACGGTACGTTCTAATTTGTTGTCCACTTCTCCTTTACCTGATCTCGATCGTGTGTATCAAGCATGTGTTCAGGAAGAAAATTCTCGGGGTATTGCTCGAGATAGAGCGGACAAGGAGGAAATCCATGCGTTTGCTCTCCAAACTACACGACCCAAGCCTCGTTTTACCCGTCCCGATAAATCAAAATTGTATTGTTCTGTTTGTAAGCGATCGGGTCATGACGACAATTCTTGTTTCAAAACGCATGGATATCCAGATTGGTGGGAAGATCGGAATCGTGGCGTCCAAGGCGGTGCACGACCCCATGCACAACCATCTCCTGCGCCTCCTCCGACTGCTCCTCGTGGTCAGCCCAAAGCCATGGCCGCCACGGTCATTACTGCCAATGCTATGGCTAGTGGTGGGAATGATTCAATGGCTTCCTCTCATGGGCCTTCTGGCATTTCTTTGCATGATCTGAAACCAGAGCAGGTTCAAATTTTATTGAATATGATAAATAATCGCCACCCTGATCAGATGATGGGTGAGTTCTCTCCTTTTTCCTGGATTATTGATACTGGCGCTTCTCATCATGTTACTGGCACTGAATCATGTTTGACGGACCTTCATCCTATTTTGCAATGTTCTGTTGGGTTACCTAACGGTGCACATGCCATTGCTACTAAGGCTGGGCGCGTTTTGTTAACTGATGGGTTGATACTTGAGCATGTGTTATTTGTACCACAATTCCATTGTAACTTAATCTCGGTGTCACAATTAATTGATGATTCTAAATGCCTTTTACAATTCACTGATTCTTTATGTGCTATACAGGACCTACGCTCGGGGAGTCTGATTGGAGCCGGTGAACGTAAGGATGGACTCTATTATTTTCGACGGATTCCTATAGTGTGTGCGGTAACGGTTCCAGAGATTTCAAATTTTGAGTTGTGGCATCGTCGTCTCGGGCATCCATCAGATAGAGTCGTCAAATTAGTTCCTGCTATTCCTCTAGTACTTCTCGAAAGAAATTGAATAAAGCATGTGATGTTTGTCCTCAAGCAAAACAAAAACGTGATAGTTTTCCTGTTAGTGATAGTAAAGCTCGTCGAATTTTTGAACTTATTCATTGTGATTTATGGGGCCCAAATAAGATACCCTCTTCGTGTGGAGCACATTATTTTTTAACTTTGGTGGATGATTTTTCAAGAGCTGTATGGGTTTATTTATTGCGTTCAAAATCAGAAGTTTATCAAATTTTTTGCTATGATTGCCCGTCAATTTGAAACACATGTCAAATTAGTAAGGAGTGATAATGGTACGGAGTTTAAATGCATGTTGGATTATTTCGATACAAATGGCATTATTTTTCAAACCTCCTGTGTTGGGACTCCTCAACAACATGGTCGTGTGGAACGAAAACATCAACATATTCTTAATGTGGGTCGTGCTTTAATGTTTCAAGGAAATCTTCCTATTACTTTTTGGGGAGAATGTGTGCTTGGTGCAGTGTATCTCATTAACAGAACTCCTTCTGGTTTACTCCAAAATAAAACTCCCTTTGAAATTCTCTTTGGCCAGGCACCTGATTTTGATGAACTTAAGGTCTTTGGTTGTTTAGCTTTTTCTCACAATCAAAAGGCTAAAGGTAATAAATTTGCTCCTCGAAGTAGGAAGTGTGTTTTTATTGGTTACCCACATGGGAAGAAAGGGTAGAAATTGTATGACCTTCAGACTGGTGACATCTTTGTTTCCAGAGATGTAAAGTTTCATGAAAATGAATTTCCTTACGAGACTGCTTCTACTTCTCAAGTGCCCACTCCTTCCTCGCCGCCACTTGATTCTAATGTGGGGATTAATGTTGATTTTTTGGATGACTTGGAGTCTGTTTTGGTTGATGACCATGCAACCCCTACAATTGGGACTGATGATGTGCTGGAACGCCCATCCCCGATGCCTCCTGCATCCGCTGATGCCTTGGGGCGCGGGTTGCGGGATAAGCGTCCCTCCGTTCTTCTTCGTGACTTTGTTACCCACACTGTACAATCTTCGAGTCCATCTGAGTGTTCATCGTCTTCTACCAGCTCCTCAGGTACTTCTTATCCTATAGCACATTATGTGAATTGTAATAAGTTTTCTCCACAACACCGTGCTTTTCTTGCAGCTATCACTGACGGCATTGAGCCTCGTTCCTTTAAAGAAGCTATGCAATATGAAGGTTGGCGCAAGGCTATGCAGAAAGAAATTGCTACATTAGAAGCTAATGGCACTTGGGAAATGGTAGTTTTACCTCCTCATAAAAAGGCTCTTGGTTCTAAATGGGTCTACAAAATCAAATATCATGCAGATGGGCAAGTAGAGCATCTTAAGGCTCGTCTAGTTATTTTTGGCAATCATCAAGTTGAGGGGGTTGATTATAATGAAACTTTTGCTCCAGTTGCGAAAATGGTCACTGTTCGCGCCTTCTTAGCAGTTGCAGCAGTCAAGAATTGGGCTTTGCATCAGATGGATGTTCATAATGAATTTTTGCATGGTGATCTTGATGAAGAAGTTTACATGAAACTTCCTCCTGGCTTCAACATTCGCAATCCTGGTTTAGTGTGTCGTCTCAAGAAGTCTTTGTATGGTCTACGACAAGCTCCGCGATGTTGGTTTGCTAAGTTAGCTGCTTCTTTGAAGACCTATGGTTTCCTTCAATCTTATTCAGATTATTTTTTGTTTACACTCCATCAGGGATCGATCCAACTCAATGTTCTTGTGTATGTTGATGATCTCATTATTTCTGGTAATGATGCTTCCACTGTTGATCATTTCAAAGCCTATTTGCATGAGTGTTTCCATATGAAAGATTTGGGTGTCCTGAAATATTTTCTTGGTATTGAGGTTGCTCGTAATTCAGAGGGCATCTTCTTGTGTCAGCGAAAATAGACACTTGATATTATTTCTGAAGCTGGCTTATTGGGATCTCGTCCCGTTGGCTTTCCCATTGAGCAGAATCACACATTGGCTCTCGCCAAAGGCCCTTTGCTCGTCGATCCTGAACGGTATAGATGACTTGTGGGTCGTCTCATTTACTTATCATTCACACGTCCAGACTTGGTTTATACTGTTCATATCTTGGCTCAGTTTATGCAACACCCTCGTCAAGATCATTGGGATGCGGCACTTCGTACGGTTCACTACTTAAAAGGGTGTCCGGGTCAAGGCATTCTTCTTCGCACTGATTGTGAATTATCTCTGACAGGTTGGTGTGATTCAGATTGGGCTACGTGTCCTTTGACTAGACGGTCTCTTACTGGTTGGATAGTGTTTCTTGGCTCTTCTCCGATTTCCTGGAAGACCACGAAACAACATACAGTGTCCTGGTCTTCTGCTGAGGCTGAGTATCGTTCCATGGCCACTGTTACTTCCGAGTTGAAGTGGCTCAAATCTTTGCTTGCAAGTTTGGGTGTCACACATTCGCAAGCCATGCACTTATATTGTGATAGTCAATCGGCCCTCTACATTGCTCAAAATCCTGTCTTTCATGAGCGTACCAAGCATATTGAAGTTGATTGTCATTATGTGCGTGATGCCATTCGTGATGGTATTATTTCTACGTATCATGTGTCTACTGATGATCAGCTTGCTGACATCTTCACCAAGGTCCTTGGCAAGCGCAAGTTTTTGTATCTCCTTGGCAAGTTGGGCATTTGTGATCTCCATGCTCCAACTTGAGGGGGGGGGGGGGGGGGGGGGGGGTATTAAGATTATATTAGAATATCACAATAATCTTCTATTTTTAGAAGATGTATATTCTGTGTATCTCTTTATGATTTGGTCAATGGGATAATAGCCATAATATAGCCATAATTCTAGGGTGCATACATAGCTGTAGGCAGACTTTAGCTTGTAATATTGTATATATATATTACCTAAAGGTGAATGAAAAAGATCAAGGAAACACATTTTACCAATTTTGACATGTTCTATTTATATGTCCACGTGAGTTAATGGTCCTTTATTGCTTAATATGGTCGTAATCCATTTTTTTACTTGAATTGATGATTGTAGGATTTGATTATTCAAGAAGATTGATTAACCTTATAATTTTGGCTATAATCAAATACATTTCTGCAATATTTTTCTACCTGATGCCCGAATCCTCTACTTGGACTGCTTGTTAAATAATAATTTTCTTTTGTTTAAAAGTTTGAAAACATTTTCAACATAAATTGACTTTTGATTTTTCTTTTGACATTATTGGCGTTTTGGGGTATCAAATTATTGGGAAAGATTACTTTTAATATTCTGATATGGAAGGAATGAAAAATGAATTTACTAGCTATTTTTGTTTGAATTTACACTCATGTCCTTGTTGTTTTCTCTTTCTAATCAGCTCTGAAGAAAGCCTCCCAAAACTTATTTCTCTTTTGGTATTAATTCTTAAGGCATCTAAACTGCCAACAAGCTAAAGTACCAGTGGTCAACAAGCAACAAATTCTAGCGACAACTTGGGAAGCTATTATTGTAGCTTGAAATCCAATTTTTTGTAGTGTACTTGAGAAAATAATGGGACTTGAAGTCAATGGTCGGGAAGCCAAGCTTCTTTGAGCGGATGAGTTACAAATAGAGTAACTATAGTGTTATTTTATCAAAAATGAAACTTTGTTTTGTATAAATATGTAGTTTTTAGATGTACTTGGTAAAAACAAGTATACTTTTGATAATGAAATTTTACTTTTGAAATTCTATGAATCTGGTGTATTAATGTACAATTTGGAAATTTTGGATGTGTGGTTTAAAAAATATTATTTTATCTATAAGACAATAGTTCCTACAAAATTGTTGTCTCATGTATAACAGGACACTACGTTTGTCTCATGTAATGACATTTGCCCATAAACTATTGTCTCATGTAATACATGAGACGATATTTTTATTTGAAATGTCGTCTCATGGAAGTGCATGACACTACACCGCATGACACAACAGTATTAGAACTAATGTATGGATATTCTTACAACAGTTTTAAATTGTTGTCCCACGTTAGTTTTGTAGTGGTGTGCATGGATCACTAACCAAGCATGAGCATAAATTTAAGTGCATGGATCACTAACCAAGCACGAGCATAAAAATAAGTGCATTGACTAATAACCAAGCATGATCATAACTCCATTACGAGTCTAGGTTAACAAACAATATTCATAAATCGAGACAGAGCTGGAATTTTTTACAAAATAGTTTCAACCTCACAACCTTGAGACCATACTCGAGGATGAGGAAAGTTACTATGACTAAGAAAGAAATAACTAGACTAATGAGACTACAAGCCAATAGGTATTTTTAAACACAAAAATACAAGGTATAAGTAGTATTCGACCTTGAATATAACGAGGTTGAAAGTGAGCAATCAGATGAACCATGTATGATCATATTGAAGTACAAACTTAAGCTCAAAAATGTTCTTGTGTGAGTAAACAAGTATGAAAGCAAGCCCTTAGTAATAAGCTTGAAATATTTCGATACAGAAATATGATGCATGATATTATGGCAATAAGCTATAAGTAGGTAATGTGCAAAACAGTTTTCGATCTAGAGAATTGAAAGCATAAAACTACTTTAAGTTATATAAACATTGACAAGATAATAAAAATAACTCGAACTCGAGCAATAAATTGTCTTTGCCCCAAGGGCATAAAAAAAGAGAATAATTACAATTATCAAATAATACCATGGGTCACAGCCCATGTTTGAATCTTCAAGGATCGGCGGCTCCGGCATCCACCGATCCAACTTGCTCCTTGGCCTTCACAACCTCCTAAGCTGCGAGCTTGGTTTCCTCCTCCTCTAAACAAGCCTGCCACTTGTCGACATACTTAGTCTACTTGAAAGCCAGGAAACTGGTATCGAGGTCGGGATTCATGACCCAGATTCGAGACATCTCCATATCAACGACGTTGTCCTTCTTGGTCCTGAATTCCTCAAGAAGAAAAGTTTTCTCGCTCTCAATGAACTCGTAAGTTGTCTTCTTGTCCTCCTCGAGCTTGGAATTTAGCACTTGAACCCTCTTAAGCTCCAAGTATTTTACCTCCTGCTCCTTTTGTGCCTTCTTAAGGTCATCCTCGGCCTTGATCTGTGCTTCCTTGCCACTTTGAGCATACACGTGTTAGGATTAATGCCCTAAAAGCATGTAAAGATATTTTATTGATTTAAATAAAAGTACAATTTTATTATATTAGAATGTTATAATTATTGTTTGAATAAATTATATAATAATATCAAGAAAATTCCTTAGTCATTCATGAGAATATGATATTGTATTAGTACGAGAGAATTAAGATCATATATAATGAATAATATAGTTAGTAACATATTAAAGTAAGGAATCTTTAATGAATTGTTACTAGTGTCGTTTACTAAGTATACGAGATGCAAGTCATCTAGCTTCAGATTACTGATGTGGATAGACATCTTAGTAAATGTGTTGTTTATAATAGAGATTATATATGATAGGACATATGAGAATTATCTTTATAAACTATCTGTTTGACATAAATATTGAATTCTTATCATAATAGATGATCATTTATAGATCATTCTAAATCTTGAGTATTCATGAACTCGTGTTTATGTTTATTAGATCTTTTGATTCACTCGTTAATGTTTCTTAGTATAGTGAGGCTAATGACTTTCTTTTGGAGATTCAATATCATGAATGGTTGGGAACATGATTTATAATAATGGAATCCATACTTTCCTAACGGATCGAATATTGGTTCCCTTAAGAGTTAATTCTGGAACTGAATAGTTATTGAGCTCAAATCTATAATTTGATTATAGATTAATTATTTGCTAGTGAATTAATGGTACTTAACTATCAAGAGGTAATTAGAAGGGTAAAACGGTAATCTTGACCAGCTCTAATAAATGAACCAATAAATGGATGACATAACTACATTTATTGATTATATTAATGGACTACATGAGAAAACTTTGTAAATATAATTCTATCACCACTACAAAACTGGGCTTTCCCGACACCCTTGACTGTTGTAATTGCTTAGCGGGACTCTACGCCGATAGCTAATAACTGTCACCGTTGCTTTTGACTGTCGCTATTGACCCCAACGCCAATAGTTAATTCGAGACCAATGCCGACAATTAAAATGTGTCGCTATTAACGCCAACGCCGATAGTTAATTCGAGACCAATGTCGATAGTTAAAATGTGTCGCTATTGACCCCAACGCCGACAGTTAATTCAAGAACAATGCCGAAAGTTAAACATTGTTGCTATTGACCCCAACGACGACAGATAATAAAAGTTCAATGCCGACAATCATAAAATGTCACCAAAATTCAAATAAAAAATTATAATTAATGAATAGTATAATTTAAAAAATAAAATAAATTATGTAAATATATATTTATGAAAATTATGTATTTATTAAAAACTTTTAAAACTATATTTTTTTGTTTCTAAATTTATCATATTATTAACTTTTATATTTATAATAATTTTTATATTAAAATTAAAATTTATTATTCTTTAACATATTTATAAAATTAACTATATTATTCTTTAACATATTTATAAAATTCGTATTAGTTAAAATAAAATTGTTTTATTAATTGGAAAAATATTGAAAAAAAAATTAATGAATAGTATAATTTTAAAAATAAAGTAAATTATGTAAATATATATATAAATTATATATGTATTTATTAAAATCTTTTAAAACTATATTTTTTTTTGTTTCTAAATTTTTCATATTATTAACTTTTGTATTTATAATAATTTTTATATTAAATTTTAAATTTATTATTCTTTAACATATTTATAAAATTAACTATATTATTCTTTAACACATTTATAAAATTTGTATTAGTTAAAAAAAAGTTGTTTTATTAATTCAAAAAAATATTGTTAAAAAATTAATGAATAGTATAATTTTAAAAATTAAGTAAATTATGTAAATATATTTTTAAAAATTATGTATTTATTAGAAACTTTTAAAACTATATTTTTTTTTCTAAATTTTTCATATTATTAACTTTTGTATTTATAATAATTTTTATATTAAATTTTAAATTTATTATTCTTTAACATATTTATAAAATTAACTATATTATTCTTTAACACATTTATAAAATTTGTATTAGCTAAAAAAAGTGGTTTTATTAATTCGAAAAATATTGTAAAAAAATTAATGAATAGTATAATTTTAAAAATTAAGTAAATTATGTAAATATATTTTTAAAAATTATGTATTTATTAGAAACTTTTAAAACTATATTTTTTTATAAAATTTTCATATTATTAACTTTTGTATTTATAATAATTTTTATATCAAAATTTAAATTTATTATTCTTTAACATATTTATAAAATTAACTATATTATTATTTAACACATTTATAAAATTTGTATTAGTTAAAAAAGAGTTGTTTTATTAATTGGAAAAATATTGTAAAAAAATTAATGAATAGTATAATTTTAAAAATAAAGTCAATTATGTAAATATATATATTTATAAAAATTATGTATTTATTAAAATCTTTTAAAACTAGATTTTTTTTCTAAATTTTTCATATTATTAGCTTATGTATTTATAATAATTTTTATATAAAAATTTGAATTTATTATTCTTTATTAGTTAAAAAAGAATTATTTTATTAATTGAAAAAATATTGTAAAAAAATTTAATATATAAATTTATTAGTTATGATATTTTTATTAATATATCTATATTTAAATAAATTTTTTATAAAAATATATTGTAACAATGTCAACAGTAAAAATGTATTGTTATTGAGAAACTTAATTTTTTTTTAGGGGTAATGCAGACACCGATAAACTGTCGATTGGAGAGCTTATAGCTGTAGTAGGCATTGCTCCTTAAAATAATTTCAGCCTTTGAAAATTTTAGTTCCCCCCCACCTCACTTTTTTCCTCTTCCCTCTTTATTTCTTATTATGGTCCCAAATTCATTAGTTTTATTTTTAAATATCCACTTTGTACCTATAACATTGGTATGACTCGGTCTAGGGACAAGAATACATACCTCATTCCTTGTGAATTGATCTAACTCTTCTTGCATAGCATTGATCCATGATTCATCATTTAAGGCCTTCTTCACATTTTTTGGTTCCAAAGTGGAAGTAAAACAAACAAATTGAACCAAATTTACATACCTCTTCCGCGTAACCATACTCTCTTCAAGATTTCCCAAAATAAGGTCAGAAGGGTGATTTTTTTTTACTTTGGTTGATGGTTCTTTTTTAACGGAGTCAGAGGAAGTAACTGGATTTTCCTTCTCTGTTTGCCCAGTTGTTGTTTCGACAGAATCGGTGTTTGGTACGTCAGCAGTGGCTATTGTCCCCTCCGAAGGCTGTGCTGTCAGATCTGCCATTTCTTTGTGATGTTGAACATCAATGAGCCTGTCAATTTCCTCCTCATGGGAGTACTCAGAAAAATCTTTTAAATCATCTATAACCACATTAGTTGATTCCATAATAGTTTGGGTTCTCATGTTATAGACACGATAAGCTCTACTATTGGTGGAATAACCAAGAAAAACTCTCATATCGCTTTTGGCATCAAATTTGCCCAGATTCTCACGATCTCTAAGAATATAACACAGACACCCAAAAACATGAAAATAATTAACATTGGGTTTTCCACCTTTCCAAATTTCATAAGGAGTTTTATTTGTACCTGGACGCAGAAAAATACGATTAATTGTGTAACAAGCTGTATTAATTGCTTCTGCCCACAATTTCTTTGTGAGTTTTTTGCTATTAAGTATAACTCTGGCCATTTCCTGCAAGGTACGATTTTTCTGTTCCACTACCCCATTTTGTTCAGGGGTTTTGGGAGCAGAAAATTCATGCAAAATTCCAAAAGATTTACAATATTCATCATAAACAAAATTTTCAAACTCCTTACCATGGTCACTGCTTATTCGTACAATCTTTTCAATGTTACAATTTTTTTCAACTCTCAATCTTGTACATAGAGTTTGAAAAGCTTCAAACGTATCTGATTTTTCTCTTAAGAAATCTACCCAAGTAAATCTAGAAAAATCATCCACGCATACAAAAATGTATCTCTTACCATTAATACTTTCAATTTGTATAGGACCCATGAGATCCATATGCAATAATTCCAACACATTTGAAGTATTAATATCGGATAATGCTTTATGGAAAATTTTCAATTGTTTTCCCAATGGACATGATTCACACTTACCAAGAGATTCTTTACCCAGCTTGGGTATACCACGGATGAGACCTGCATTAGCAATCTTTTTCAAGTTCTTGAAATTTATATGTCCAAGTTTTTCATGCCATAAGTCAGTAATATTAAAACTTGATGAAGATGCATGACATGTGAATTTTTGTGTGAGAGTGTAACAATTATCCAAAGAACGAGAACATTTGAGAACAATATCACCACTTTGATTTAAAACATTACACTCATTATGCAAAAAATTAACAAGAAAACCTTGGTCACAAATTTGACTTATGCTAATTAAGTTGGCTTTCAGCCCATCAATAAGAAGCACATTTTTCAGTTTCAGTAACCCTTCGATGTTTAGAGTACATTTACCTAAAATATCTCCTGTCATTCCATCCCCAAGTGTTACTACTCCACACTTCAAGGATTTGAAGTTGGTAAGTATGTTGGCATTACCTGTCATATGTCTTGAACAACCGCTATCAAAGTACCATGAACTAGATGCATGCATTTTATGACAGGTAAAGGTAGCTAAGCAAACAGAGTTAACTTTCTTGACCCATATTGTTTTTTATTTTGAATTTCTTTTGGTCAAGAATTGATTCATGCTACCAAAGTGTTTAACATAATTCTTTTTTAACAAATTTAACAGAGAAAAGCACTTAGGTCTTATGTGTCTTTTCATCCCACAAAAATGACAAACCGGTACAAATTGTCAATGTTTCTTTTGGGAGAAATTTTCTTTAGTTGTAGATCTGTTGCACCAGATGACAACTTTGTGCTCTCAGCAGCGTGACTTGTTCCTGGAAAGCGGTTAGTTGGCACAACAGGCGGATAATTCATAGATTTTACAAAACCCGTTTTTCTTGAGGACTCAGATCCATTAGATCCTAATCCACTGTAGTCACCAACCTTTTTTCCTACAGAAAGAATATCATCCAATATTCCAGATCTAGGATTAAGCATTTTGACACCTTTTTGCAAAAAATCAATTTCTTTATTCAAAGAATTAATTTCATCATTTTTGGAAGCAATAATCATCTCAAGTTTTTCAACAAATTTTTTATTATTGCTAGCCATTAGACGATTCTCAGAACACACTTTCAGCCATTGATCATACATTATTTTATAAGACTCTTTCAATGACTCCTCATCTAAGTCAGAATCATCAGAATCACTGTCAGAATTCTCATTATTCTGAACAGAGTTATTAAGGCATAACACATCCTTGCAATTAACTAAAGAGAAAAACATACATTTGTGAACAGAGGTTAAGGCAACACTATTTTCCTCCTCATCACTCTGTTCAGAGTCTTGATCACTCCACGTGGCTGTCATGACTTTCTTTTTCTTTAAGGTATTTGCACACTCAGATTGAATGTGTCCAAATCCTTCACATTCCCTACACTGAATACCATTTTTATTAGTTTCAAAGGGTTTAGAAAAATTACCTTTTGGATTTTTGGATATGGCCTTTTTGTTTCCCAATTTCTTTATGTATTTTTGAAAAAAATTTGTCAACAGAGCCATCTCATCATCCGAACTTTCCTTCTTTTCTTTAGACGATTTCAAGGCAATAGATTTTTCCTTGATTTCCTCTGTCTTACCTTTTTTGTCTAATTTGTTGGTTTAGTTCAAAAGTTCAAAGTGAACCCATCAATTCTTCTACTTTTATTTTGTCCAGGTCTTTTGCTTCTTCAATTGCTGTTAGCTTTGTCTGAAACCTGTCAGGGAGAACTCTAACAATTTTTCGAACCAAAACATTATCTTCAAGTTTTTCACCAAAAGCAAAATATTCGTTAGCAATATCTGAAAATTTCTCATAAAATTCAGTGAGGGTTTCATTTTCATTCATTTTCAAATTTTCAAATTTTGTTGTGAGCATAACAAGCCTAGAATGCTTGACATCAGTAGTTCTTTCAAATTGAGTTTGAAGGATTTGCCAAGCATCTTTGGCCGAAACACATGAAGAAATCAATTTAATGTAACCTTCACCAACGCCGTTAAAAATAGCATGTAATGCTTTATTATTATAACTGGACAGTTTGTCTTCAGCATCAGTCCAGTCAAGTTCAGATTTTACCTTAGTTACATCATCGCTTTCTGCTGGAGGAGTCCAACCACTTAAAACAGCTCTCCAAGCCTTTTCATCTTGAGATTTGATGAAGGCTCTCATTCTAACTTTCGAATATGGATAGTTTGAATCGTTGAGTAAAGGGGGGAGAGTTATGGAGCCTCCTTCCGTGAAAAAAGACATTGCAAGAACAAGAACAACAAACAGAATAAACCAAGATCACACTCAGAAATGAGTGACCCGCTCTGATACCAATTGAAATTCCGTTTTTAGTAATTACCAAATTAATTAAACCATGTGAATTAATTAAAGTGCGGAATGGTAATTAACTGTTTACACATGTTGACGCGGTTCTTCGGCAACAGGTAATTAAGAGAAGAAGAGAAAGAGATTAGTACTTAAAAGTAGAACCGCCGCAGATATGAAATCTTTGTGAGAAGAACTAGGTGACCCTAAACACGTTTTTTAAGTGGTTCGAAGGTTAAAATCCTTCTACTCCACTAGTCAATATTATTGATCTTTTCTGGGTAATTGGTTTACAAAATATATAGTTCTTACAAGACTATTTTTTCCAACCCCTATCAATTCTCAGGGTCTCCATATTTATAGGAGAAGGCACCTGGAAATTGGTAGGGAGGTCATCCCGTGACCTTACCATTTGTCATATCAAGTCTGTGATATTCATGATTACTTCCTAAACCTGACACACAAGTGTGGTCTAATCAGTATGGAAGGAGATAATGGGCCGCACGGCCCAACCCATCCGTGGGTGTCTGAATACGCACGTTCCTGCGGCGTGTCCGAGAAGTCAGGGGGATATCGGACACGTGATGGCAGGATTATGCACGTTTATCTTGCGTGTTGACCTCCCATAGGGTCAGAGCTTCCTGAGAAGCTCGCTACCGGAGCAATCCATAACCCGAGCTGATCCTTCAGTGGTCGTCGGATGTTGTTCCCAGCTCCTAGAACAACAAGAAGGAGCAGGAAACTCCATCCCCTCGAGCTAGAAAGGGCCCGTCCTGAAGATAAAGCCTCTGGCCTGTGGGAGCCTCGGGCTAAATCATGTTTAGTCCGAGGATCGTCCTGCTAAACAGCCCGTGGGAAATCCAGGGCGTACATCTGCCCCCCAAGCTCCTGCTCGTGGTCCATGACGTCAGACATGGGAGACCACAGTTGGAGCTTTTAGACTTCTCCCACAACCCTTCGCATTCCATGCTTTTCGCATGCGTCTGATACGTGGAACGCCGCGGGTGGCGACGGTACATTCTACGAGAACCGCATTAAATGGCCTAGCCTACTGTCCAGCCGTCGTTTCACATTTTGAGTGGAGGGTCTCCCAGGAGCCTTTTACACGTGATCCCCCCTTGTATAAAAAGGGGGTGGTCATCCCACGCACGGACCACCTTACCATTCAGAACCTCTCAAATTTCCTTCTTTTCTCTCTGACCTTCCGAAGAGCAAAACCCTCATTTCCATTGCTCTCATCTTCTTCGTTCACGAAGCTTAAGCGTGCGAGTTCCTTCAAGGCCTTGGAGACTACTGTGCCAACGAAGCCCCTACCCGCGCAGCAACCTCGCTCACCATCCAACCCTATACTGTAAGTCTTCTGTCCCCATTTATTTTTGAAAGCATGCCACTGTAGCCTAGGTAAAAAAATTTACTGTAGCCACATGCAGAGGTTTTCTGGGTCGCGCGGATATGGAGGGTGATGGCCCTTCTTTGATTAGGGCACATTTGCCATGGGACATCGCCTTAGAACATGGGTTCCATGATTCTTTCTTAGGAACAATTTCTGGTAGGATCCGTAGGAACTTTGGGTGCAAAAACCGGGTAGCTTAGGGAATACGCCTTAAAAGCGGTTTTGCCACGCCTTGCCTGTTGAAACTTTCCCCCCAAGGCAAAAATTTTTTTTTTTTACTCTGAGCCATCTGACACACGAATTCCGAGTAATCTGGGATCTGTTGAGGGCATAGGCGCGTGTTCCTTGGAACGCGTGGCACCACTCTCCACGGGCTGGGCTTACCCCAGCTCGTGTACTTAATGCTTGCCTCACTCTCCTGCTTGGGTCGCCTTTTCTAAAGTGTTTTCTTTTGTTCGATAGGCGACCAGATGGCTCCAAAGAGAAATCTGCCACAGAAGAATGTGGGAAGTTCGGCCTCCCAGAAGGATAAAGGAAAGGCGGTGGTGACCAGCTCGCCAATTCCTCACTTTGGACCGGCGGTGGAGAAGCAGGCCGAGGTGGCTCCTGACGCGTTTTTCGAGGCGGAGAGAATCGTCTCGAAGATAACCAGCCAGGCAAAGATCACCAAAATCTTCCTTAACCACAACATTCCTCTGGGGAAGACCTCCGTGATCGCCCGACCTGCTGCGGATGGGGAGAGGAGCTGCACGCCACTCGACGAGTCGTTCGCGGCCTGGAGCGGGGAACACTTCAAGGCAGGGGCCTTCCTCCCCCTGGATCAGTATTTTGCTGATTTTCTGAACTACGTGGGGTTGGCCCCATTTCAGCTCCCCCCCAATTCCTACCGTCTGCTGGCGGGACTGAGGTATTTGTTCCAAAAGCATGAGTGGGAGGTCCCCACTCCTGCTGATATCTTGTATTTCTTCTGCCTCAAAGCCAGCCCGGACCAGCGGGGGCGAGGCGACGGGTTCTATTACTTAACCCGCTTCCCTAACACAGCAGCAGTGATCGAGCTGCCGAGCCATCCAAACGACTTCAAAGACCAGTTTTTTATGTCTACTGGGTTCCGAAACTGCGATCATCATTATTTCAACCGCCCTCGTAAGTAATCCTCCATTTAGCTCGCCTTTTAATGGTTATCTTATTTTAGCCCGTCCCTTATTCCAATTCTGATTTCGACCAACCTTGCAGCCATCTACTCGAGGACCGAAAAGTCCGTGACCCTCGGGGGTCAATACGACACACTGGCGAACCTGCCTCCCAGTGAGAAAGACTACCGCGTGCTCGTGACGGACGAGACGATGGTATTCTAGCAAGCTGATTTTCCCAAATCAGACTTTGAATTTGAAAAGGCCCCGGGGGCCTCCCCCAGCCCGCGACAACAGGCCGATCGTCGCGGAGGAGGTCGCAGATGACGAAGGCGAGGAAGAAGGTGAGGAAGTTCCTCTGGTGAGGAACAGGAAGCGGAGCTTGGAGGTCGCCCAGGGGATGATCGAGGAGAGGGCCCAATCCAGAGCAGCCGCGGGTCCTTCCGGTCAAGGTAACTTTTACTTATTTAAGAACGTAGATAGGGCCACTGCAGACCCCCGGCTGGTTAGGTTCAACCCTAGGCAGCTCGTCCATCATCACCCAAGGAATCCGGACCTGGACACGCTTCTGCTCCACTGCGTTGACCAGCTCGTGCTGGACAACCAAGAAAGTCGGCCCAAGGGTACCGTAGTAGTAGATAATACCCTAGCCTTTAGGTCGGCCATTTTTGAGGAGTACGGGACCAATTTACGCACGTGGCCTGCGCTCCAGAGGGGCGTCTACGCTCCGGCGATTAGGCAGTACGTAGAAGAGTCCAGCCCCGATTCAGAACCGGACCTAGAACCTTCGCCAATTCGTGAGATAATCGTCCTAGGCTCTTCCAGCTCGGGGGGTAGGGCTCCCTTAGTATTTGCTTTCTTATTGCCTTTATTTCTGTATGATTGCTGATAACCGTGTTTTTTGCTCTTTGGCAGAAGAGATGTCTCAGCCCGGGAATAGTCTGCGGGGCGTTGTGTTTGGTGGGAATCCCCCAGCGGGGCCGAGGTTAAAGAGGCTTCGCGAGTCCAAGAGCTCGACCGGGGTCTCCACCAAATCCCCAGCTACGGAGAAGGGGAGAGACCCGTCATCCCAGGTCGCGGGGGCGAACCTCCCTGTCGCCAGGACAGGACTCATGCATCCGCCACCCCAACGATCTCCACTGGCCGCCCAGGACGGGGTAATAGAGGTCGGGAATCTGGCCGCGGTAGCCCCGGACGTGCGTATCCCGGTCGACCCCCGGGCTCTGGAGAAGATGCCCGAAGCATTCCGGGGTACGGTGTACGAGTCGGCCAGCTACGCCGTCAGCCACTATTACAATATCAGGGAGAAGGAGCTCCGGGCCATCGAAACAACGAGCCCGGTCCGAGTTATAGAGTCCGCTATGGACATGACTTTAACGGTAAAGTGCCCCCTTCTTTTAAGGCTTTGACACTCACACGCCGCCTTTCTCCTTCCAGTTTGCTAATTTATCACTCTTTTCTTGCAGGGCATGGCTGCCGCCTATAGAGGCATCGTTAGGACCAAGGCCCAGCTCGAGGGTTTGGAAGCAGATCGCCAGACTGCCCTCCAGGAGTCTCAGGAGGCGAGAGACGCCTTGGCGGCCTCAAAAGCCGAGCTAGAGAAGGTCCGCTCGGAGAACCAAGAGCTTAAACGCTCCCTGGCCGCATCCGAGCTAGAGAAGCTTCGCTCCGAGAACCTAGAGCTTAAAAACTCCCTGGCCGCATCGCGGGCAGACCTTGAGGTGGCGAAGGCCGAAGTCCAGACCTCCCAGACCGCCCTGAAAGACGAGCGGGTCGTGTCGGAGCAGTCCTTACAGGACCTATTCTATCACTGCTGGTCCCACAATCCGGACGCGGACTTCTCCTTCATGCCGCCGGACCTCTGGGCATTCCTGTTGCCGCGGCTTCAAGCCCGCCTGAATAAGGAGGCTCCTCCATCGGAGACTGGAGAGGCCTCTGCCGCGGCGGAGCAGGGTGAGACCGCGACCTCCAAAGGGCCAGCTGATGGGGCTTAGGATGCTTCTTGTTTTCGTATTTTGAACTCTTTTTTTTTTTTTTTTTTATTGTAATTCTCTTTTTTATGTGAGGCGTTTCCGCCTCGAGACAATTTGCTCAACCAGTTTTACATATATATTTTCATGTATTTGGTCATAATTTATCTCTTTATTTTTATGAATGTAGTTCGAGTTAACTTTATCCGTATCCCGGGCTCTTTAAATAAGATCCGCGTTCAACAATTTTCTAGTTCACTCCTAAGTTTTCTGACCTGGTTAAGACCAGGAGCTTATTTTGAAAAAACTCAGATCGCGTCAACTTTTATCCGTATCCCGGGATCTTTAAAGAAGAACCTCGGTCAACAAATTTTAGCTAACTTCTAAGTTTTATGACCTGGTTAAGACCAGGAACTTATTTTGAAAAAAACTTAGTTCGTGTCAACTTTTATCCGTATCCCGGGCTCTTTAAAGAAGAACCTCGGTCAACAAATTTTAGCTAACTTCTAAGTTTTATGACCTGGTTAAGACCAGGAACTTATTTTGAAAAAACTTAGTTCGTGTCAACTTTTATCCGTATCCCGGGCTCTTTAAAGAAGAACCTCGGTCAACAAATTTTAGCTAACTTCTAAGTTTTATGACCTGGTTAAGACCAGGAGCTTATTTTGAAAAAACTTAGTTCGTGTCAACTTTTATCCGTATCCCGGGCTCTTTAAAGAAGAACCTCGGTCAACAAATTTTAGCTAACTTCTAAGTTTTATGACCTGGTTAAGACCAGGAACTTATTTTGAAAAAACTTAGTTCGTGTCAACTTTTATCCGTATCCCGGGCTCTTTAAAGAAGAACCTCGGTCAACAAATTTTAGCTAACTTCTAAGTTTTATGACCTGGTTAAGACCAGGATAGGACTTAGTTTGTGATAACTCTTATCCATAGATAAAAATTAACACCTAAGTCGTTAAGGAGACCTGGATATATCCGGGTACCATATGCCCCCCAAGTAACTGGGAAAGGGTCTTTCATTGTTACTTTAAAATTACCCTTGCAAATAACAAGAAACATTTGATTTTTATTTATACATGGGAGGTGACCTTCTAGGTCTTACACATGTTTATTGATAATATTTCTTTAGGTGGATTGCATTCCAAGTCCGCGGGACCGCCCCTCCACCAAGTCGAGCTAATTTATACGTCCCTTCTTTGATGACTTCGATGACCTGGTATGGTCCTTCCCAGCTTGGTCCCAGAACCCCATCTTTGGGATCTTTCCCGGCCAGGAAAACTCTCCCCAAGACCAAATCGCCGACGCTAAAGGCACGTCTTTTGACCTTAGCGTTGAAGTAGCGAGTGATTTTCTGTTGATAATGGGCGAGCTGGAGTTGTGAATCCTCTCGCCTCTCATCCATCAAGTCTAAGGAGTGGCATAGGAGCTCGTGGTTCTTGTTCTGTTCGTAGGACCGGACCCTGTGCGATAGGACCTTTACCTCCACGGGGAGGACCGCTTCACTTCCAAAGGTTAGGGAGAAAGGAGTGTGACCCGTGGGAGTCCGATGTGAGGTCCTATAGGCCCACAGAACTTGGGGGAGCTGTTCTGGCCAGATCCCCTTTGCCTCATCTAGCCTCTTCTTGAGGCTTGCCTTCAGAGTTTTATTGACAGCTTCGACCTGGCCGTTCGCCTGGGGATAGGCCACGGATGAGAAACTTTTCACAATTCCGTTCTTTTCGCAAAATTCGGTGAACAGGTCGCTGTCAAATTGAGTGCCATTGTCGGAAACGATCTTTTTGGGTAGGCCGAAGCGACAAACGATGCTTTTAACCACGAAGTCTAGCACCTTTTTCGATGTTATTGTCGCCAACGGCTCTGCTTCGGCCCACTTTGTGAAGTAGTCAATGGCTACCACGGCGTAACGGACCCCGCCCTTTCCGGTGGGCAGGGCGCCTATTAGATCTATGCCCCAAATGGCGAAGGGCCAGGGAGACGATATCATTTTTAGCTCGGTCGGGGGTGCTCGTGCAACCGCGGCGAACCGCTGACATTTGTCGCACTTTTTTACGTATGAGATCGAGTCTTTGGACAGAGTCGGCCAGTAAAAACCCTGCCGAAGGATCTTCAAGGCCAGGCTTTGCCCCCCAGTGTGATCTCCGCAGAATCCGTCATGAACTTCCTGCAAGATGGCCTTCGCCTCACTTGGAAGAACACACCGGAGGAGAGGTAATGAATGCCCACGTCGGTACAACACCCCCTCGACTAGCGTATATCTCGGAGCTTGATAAAGGACTCGCCGTACGTCGTTGCGCCCTTCGGGTAACTTGCCCTCGACGAGGTACTCAACAATGGGAGTCATCCAGGTCGGCCTGATGTCAATCATCTCAATATCCACTCGATCTCCGTCTATGCTTGGTTTGTCCAAGAACTCAATTGGCACCAACCCCAGGGTTTCTGCCTCCCCCGAGGTGGCGAGCTTGGCGAGAGCATCTGCATTGGCGTTCTGCTCCCGAGGTATCTGCTCGATCGACCCTTGCCCAAACGTAGACAATTCGGATTTTACCTTAGCCAAATAAGAGGCCATCTTGGGACCCCGCGCCTGATACTCGCCTAAGACCTGATTCACCACGAGCTGGGAGTCGCTGAAGCACTGGACAGAGCTTGCCTTTAGCTCGCTAGCTATCCTAAGTCCGGCTAACAAGGCCTCGTACTCTGCCTCGTTGTTGGACGCCTTGAACCCGAATCTCAGCGCCGAATGGAATCTATGTCCTTCTGGGGATATCAGAATAATTCCGGCCCCGGAGCCGTTCTCGTTAGATGAGCCATCAACGAAGATCCTCCACGATGAGCCTGAGGATGTGAGCTGCTGTGAATCTTCCGATGGGATCTCACGGAATCCCGCGCATTCTGCCACGAAGTCGGCCAAGGCTTGACTTTTTATGGTAGTTCGGGGAGTATAGAAAATCTCGAACTGACTGAGTTCGACCGCCCACTTTAGCAAGCGTCCCGAGGCTTCAGGCTTTTGCAAGACCTGCCTTAGAGGCTGATCGGTCATGACGTGTACAGAGTGGGACTGGAAGTATGGCCTGAGTTTTCGCGAGGCCGTGATTAGGCAGAACGCCAGCTTTTCCATCAACGGGTACCTTGACTCAGATCCGAGGAGTCTCTTGCTGATGTAATAAACCGGTTTCTGAGCCCGGTCCTCTTCTCGCACCAGAACGGCACTAGCTGCGTCCTCAGTCACGGCCATGTAGAGGAAAAGAGGTTCTCCTACCCTGGGCTTTGATAGCACAGGTGGCTCAGCCAGGTGCGTTTTTAGGTCGAGGAATGCGCCCTCGCACTCTACTGTCCATTCGAACTTCTTGTTTCCGCGGAGCAGGTTGTAGAAAGGCAGGCACTTGTCGGTCGATTTGGAAATGAACCGGTTCAGTGCCGCCACCCTTCCTGTGAGTCCTTGGACATCTTTCCGCGACATGGGGGATGGAAGCTCGAGCAGTGACCTGATCTTGTCGGGATTTGCCTCGATTCCTCGGGTATTGACTATGAAACCCAAGAACTTCCCCGATGCGACACCGAAAGTGCATTTCTGAGGATTGAGCCTCATGCCATATTCTCGCAGTATGTTAAAACATTCTTCCAGGTCGGCAACGTGGTTGGTGGCAGTCTTTGACTTGACAAGCATATCATCGACGTACACTTCCATGTTCTTCCCGATCTGATCCGCGAACATTCTATTTACCAGCCTTTGGTAGGTAGCTCCGGCGTTCTTTAGACCGAACGGCATGACCTTATAGCAATAGACATTAGTCGGGGTCATGAAGCTGGTGTGATCCTGGTCTGCTGGATTCATCGCGATCTGATTGTAGCCCGAGTACGCGTCCATGAAGGACATGAGCTCGTGCCCCGCCGTGGCATCCACCAGTTGATCGATCCTCGGCAACGGAAAGCAATCCTTGGGGCAGGCTTTATTCAGGTCGGAAAAATCAATACAGGTCCGCCACTTGCCATTGGGCTTTGGAACTAACACGGGATTGGCAACCCAAATGGGAAATCTGGCTTCGCGGATAAAGCCACATTTCTTGAGCCGGGCCACTTCTTCTTCAAGGGCCTCGGCTCGGGTTGTCCCTAAACGCCTCTGCTTTTGAGACTTTGCAGGGACGCTTTTGTCTAGGTGGAGCGTGTGCATGATTACGCTCGGACTGATCCCTATCATGTCCTCGTGCGACCATGCGAATACGTCTAGGTTCTTTTTCAGAAACGCGGTCAGATCCGCCTTTCTTCTATCGCAGAGGTTCTTTCCGAGCTTCACCGTCCGTGAAGGGTTTTGTTCATCGATGCCTACCTCCTCGAGATCTTCAATAGCTTGGAGCTCGGACCTGTCCTCGCCTACTCGGGGGTCAATGTCCTCGCTTAAGGCGAGCTTTTCGTCTTCGGAAACCCGAGGTTTTTCAATCTCAGGGGCCGCCTTGGGTCCCTGCGATTCCTCTTCATCCTGAATGGCCATCGCCACCTGCCCGGGTTTAGATTTTCCCTTCATGGAAATGCTGTAGCATTCCTTGACAGCGAGCTGATCGCCCTTGATAGTGCAGACCCCTGTCGAAGTAGGGAACTTCATGGCGAGGTGCCGGACGGATGTGATGGCTTCGAAAGCAACGAGCGTTGGTCGGCCCAAAATTGCATTGTAGGCAGCGGAGCAGTCAATGACTACGAATTCGAGCAGTTTGGACACTGTTCGGGACTCGTCGCCTAGGGTGATCACCAGCTCGATCGTTCCTATCGCTGCTGACCCTTCGCCTGAAAAACCATATAGCATCATCGAGGTTGCCTTTAGCTCGGAGACGGTCAGACCCATTTTTTCTAAGGTTGAACGGAATAGGAGATTCACCGAGCTCCCATTGTCCACTAACACCCTCCTTACTCTCCGGTTGGCGAGCTGGACTGCTACGACCAAGGGATCGTTATGAGGGAA
Organism: Humulus lupulus; assembly: GCF_963169125.1. Classification (NCBI taxonomy): domain Eukaryota; kingdom Viridiplantae; phylum Streptophyta; class Magnoliopsida; order Rosales; family Cannabaceae; genus Humulus; species Humulus lupulus. The sequence continues at coordinate 261,348,615 of NC_084793.1, forward strand.
TTGGACATGGCCCGCGTCCTCCTCCGTGAAAGTGACTGGTTGTTTCTCTAACCTTTGTTGTTTTGATTGACGCTGTTCCGGGACGAACTCCCCTCCATTGTGGGCCTTCAACTCATTTATGTACCTCTTCTGGGCGCCTCTGCTCGTGCCAGCCATGTGTGGCCCTCCAGAGATGGTGGAAATCTCTCCCTCGACCACGGGGGGAGGGACGTCCTAATCTACTCGAGGTCCAGGTTGACTGGCTGGGATCTCCGGAGCGGGTCGACCTGTGGGGACCCTGTTCCGCGAGTATTGCACCAACGGACCTGCTCGGATGAGAGTCTCGATTTCATCTTTGAGGTGCCTGCAGTCGTCGGTATTGTGCCCGACGTCGTTATGAAAACGGCAGAATTTGGAAGCGTCTCTCTTTCCCTTAGGGTGCTTTATTGGCTCCGGTCTTTTCCAGGGGACTCGCGTAGCGTTGGCCAGGAAAATATTCTCTCTGGTTTGGGTGAGCTCGGTATACGCTGTGAACACGGGCTTGAATTTATCCACGGACTTATTCTTCTTTTGACCGTGCTGGACGTTTTCACCATTTCCTTTTCTTTTGCCGCCACCGGGCTGGTTGCTCTGCGTGACGTCGGGAGTCGCTACTACGATCTCTGTTCCCGCCCCAGCGGGCTTCTCGAGGACCTGGCTGGTCCCCGCGGCTGAAGCTTCAGCTTCCTCCAAGTTTATCCATTCTTGGGCTCTGTTAAGGAATTCACTAACTGAGCTGACCCCCCTCCTTTGAATATCCTTCCACAGATCTCCGCCTACTAGGATCCCGGTCCTCATAGCCATGAGTTTGGAGCTGTCGTCGGCATCTCTGGCTCGAGCAGCGACATTTGCAAATCTGCTCAAGTAGGCTTTTAGCGTTTCTCCAGGTTGCTGTCTCACGTTAGCTAGGGAGTCGGCCTGGACCCTGGCGGCCTGAGAGGCGCAGAATGCCCTCTTGAAGTCAGCCGAAAAGGTCTTCCAGGAGCTGATTGACTGCCTTTTACTTTGTTTGAACCACTGCCTGGCAGGTCCAGTTAGGGTGGAAGGAAAGATCAAGCAACGAAGCTCTGGCCCGATGTTATGAGCCATCATTAGGGTGTTGAACATCCCTAAGTGGTCAGATGGGTCTCCATCCCCGTTGAACTTTGACAAGTGAGGCATACGAAAGCCAGAAGGGTATGCCGTTGCTGCTATGTTGGGGGCGAAGAGCTCCATCTCATCCCATGAATCATATTCGTCTTTTTCTTTCTCTGACAGGAGCTTCTTCATCAGCTCCTCCATTTGAGTTAAGCGCTCTAAGGTTTTGTCCTGAGATCCTGGGTTATTCCGGGGCTGTTCAACAGCTCCGGACCCGTTGTACATATTAGGCGGGTTATTGCCCCTCCTATCTGGAGATAGGTCATTTGGGGCATTCCCGCCATTACGTACTTCGGATCGGACCCCAACTGAGCGGGCCTGGCTACCATCCCTAACTCGATCCTCTCTGTGAGAGTTGAGGCGATCTCGAAGGTCGCCTCCCTGGGTATTATGGTGACTTTGTGCTGAACTTAGTCGCTGTCGCAGGTCTCCTCCCGAAAGATCACTCCGTGCACTACCGGTCCTGTGACTCCTGCTGGACAGGCTCGATGTGCGTCTTTGGCGGCTCCGACCTGATCCTTCCCCCGGCACCCTGCTGCGCCGGGAAGGCCCGGCCGATGGCGGGTCTCTCCTACTATTTATGTAGGCCGGGATGTCTCGGATGGTTTGAGGAGACGGATATCTGATGGGAGAGGGAGGATGTCTGACCGGAGAGGCGATCCTAGTGCCGTCTGGACGGACTAAATTTGGTGGGGGCCTCTCGGCCCTGCCAGCTTGATGGTTTCGCGCTGGGCGATCTGGACGAGGAACTGGACGCTCTTCGGGGACGGGCTGACGTCTCCGGATCTCCTCGGCCCTCCTTTGGGAATTTCCCCTATCTCTTCTGGGTGTCCTCGAGGAAGGCTGAGAGCTAGGGGTTGATGTCCTAACCGAACGGCTGTACTGCTGCGGTTCGGTCTGAGGCATTTCCCTGAAGTTCGCCTCTTGATGGCGTGATGAAGGGGTGGAGTTGGCTGCAGGGAGTCTACCCGAACGGCTATACCTGGATCGATTACTCCGGCGATACTTAGGAGCCTCGCCTTGCCTCTCTCCAACGTTACCGTTGGTTGTGAGAGGGGGTAGTCGACTCAGAATATCCTGGATTTGCTGACCAGCTGCTGCTAGCTGGCTCCTCAGTTGAGCATTCTCCATCTCCACCGCAGTATAATAACCTGGATTCGGATTAGGCGGCCGGGGCGTCGAACTACCAGTATCGTCTTGGCCGGCCGGCTGCTTTCCTGGCCTTTGCTGGACTTCAGGAACTTGCTCCTCGGGGAGGGCAACATGGCGGGCCTCCTGCCCATCATGCTGTTCTGTCTCGTTGCCATGTTTGGATCGAGTGGTCACCATAGTTGTATGTTTGTGGTAGTACTAATTAGATTCGCTCTCAATGAAAGCACCAAACTGTTGACGCGGTTCTTCGGCAACAGGTAATTAAGAGAAGAAGAGAAAGAGATTAGTACTTAAAAGTAGAACCGCCGCAGATATGAAATCTTTGTGAGAAGAACTAGGTGACCCTAAACACGTTTTTTAAGTGGTTCGAAGGTTAAAATCCTTCTACTCCACTAGTCAATATTATTGATCTTTTCTGGGTAATTGGTTTACAAAATATATAGTTCTTACAAGACTATTTTTTCCAACCCCTATCAATTCCCAGGGTCTCCATATTTATAGGAGAAGGCACCTGGAAATTGGTAGGGAGGTCATCCCGTGACCTTACCATTTGTCATATCAAGTCTGTGATATTCATGATTACTTCCTAAACCTGACACACAAGTGTGGTCTAATCAGTATGGAAGGAGATAATGGGCCGCACGGCCCAACCCATCCGTGGGTGTCTGAATACGCACGTTCCTGCGGCGTGTCCGAGAAGTCAGGGGGATATCGGACACGTGATGGCAGGATTATGCACGTTTATCTTGCGTGTTGACCTCCCATAGGGTCAGAGCTTCCTGAGAAGCTCGCTACCGGAGCAATCCATAACCCGAGCTGATCCTTCAGTGGTCGTCGGATGTTGTTCCCAGCTCCTGGAACAACAAGAAGGAGCAGGAAACTCCATCCCCTCGAGCTAGAAAGGGCCCGTCCTGAAGATAAAGCCTCTGGCCTGTGGGAGCCTCGGGCTAAATCATGTTTAGTCCGAGGATCGTCCTGCTAAACAGCCCGTGGGAAATCCAGGGCGTACAACACAGATTACAGTTCTATCGGGACAGAAACCAAACTTGTCACGACAGAAACTGAATACAATAAAAAAAATAGTGCAAAACAATAAAGAACACAACGAATTTTTACAAGGTTCAGAAACCCTTTCGGATAACCTACTCCTTGGGGCCACGCCCAGAGAATAAAACCAATTAATAAAGAATCACAAGGACAAAAACATTGACTTAAACAAAACAAGGCTCCTTCTTGAGATTTGCCGCAACTTTGTTATACTTCTCTTCACTAATTTGATTTTGATTGAAACGCTCAACCACTTGAACTCCCTTCAATGGCCAGCGAGTGCTTGCATCCTCCCGACGCAAGGCTTGTAAAAATCTTCTCCCGAAGACTATAAAAGTTGTGTTCAAATTATAATGTGTATTCACTCATGTACGTGGTATAAACTCACCACAAAAAAAAACTAAACACTCATATTTCTACAAGATCACGTGAATACTATGATCTTGAATACAAAGAGAAACTCTCACAAATATTACAATAATGCTCACGAATAATGCACAAAAGAGTTCACTTTTCTCACTACCTTTAGAGCCCTATTTATAGTGTCCTTTTTCGTGCTCATAAAGGCTGAGAAAGAATTCTTCTAATGAAGGCAAGAATCATATAAGATATTCTTGATTGATGAAGAGTTGCCTTTTTTACAAGATGCTGATCCGACAGATACGATTTTGGTGGGGACAGCTCAGACCTGTGTCGGATAAAAAACAAGCTAAAAAAGGAAACACCAATTAATGACATTAATGAACCAGTTTCCTGTTTTTAATTCTTGAGCTGCACGAAAATATATAAGCAAATAAACCATAAACAACTTTGGGTAAGTACCGAATATTTGCAATATAAATCTTCCCTTTATAAACAAAATGAGACAATATAAGCTAAATAAGGAAGCTCACAATTATCCAAATTTCACAAAATGGGAAAGTGGATTTCCGAAAATTATAATAAAGGGAAACAAACAATTTCGAAAATTATAATAAAGGGAAACAACCAATTTATCTTTTAAAAAAAAGATGTTTCTATAAAAATGTCAATTATAGGATTTACAAGCCTCTTCTTCAGCTACCAGCCAGCCGCGTGCGACGCCAAACCACCAGCCACCTGCGACGGCCAAAGTCCACCAGCCACGCATCTCCTCCATCTTCCAACAGCTGCAAGGTAGCCATTTATTTGTTATTACTCTTTGGTAAATTAATAGGTGGCTGTTTAGAGGTGAGGATGGAGATGATTGAGAGTTTGGGAGAGATTTATTTGAATTTGTGAAACAAAATCAGAGAGAGAAAGGAAGAGGATCATTTAAATATTTGTGCATGCTATTTCCTTCTTGTTGCTTGATATCATTAACTCATTTAAAGCAGTAATCTCTTACACCTTTTAGAAATTCCCTGATATATATATATATATTTATATATATATATATATCTATATATACATATATACCCTTGATAGTTGTTCACAGACTCTCTAGTCCGACAGTCCCACTGTGTCGTTCTCACGTCAGTCTCTTCCTCACCCCATATTGATTTATATAAATTGTAGAACATATAAATGATCAGGTTGTGTATATATTGAACCTGAAATGATTAGTGATCTCAAGTCACTACATTTGCTTTTGGTATAAACAAAGGAGTTTTGGAGAATTCTGAATATATATATATATATATATATATTATATGTGTGTGCAAAACTCACTACTATCAGTATTTTGTATTTGTATTCACGTTTGCCACCAATTATCATTACAATCAAACCATTTTGGTGAATTAATGTGACAAACTTTATACACACCACCGCCTCTTAGTCTCTTACTCGTGCCACAAATAACCTTTTTTTATTCATTATTATTCCCATTATTTATATTAATTCTCACAATATATAATAACTTATAAATAAAGCTTGGATCACCCAGGCCATTGTAACCCTTCTTTTTTTATCACAACTATGTTCTTCATTTGAAAGAGTCCAAATATTCGAGAATCAACAGCATCTTAATTGAGAATTTTGAAATGAGGTCATCTTGTATCAAAAATAAACAGAACACCTAGCTTGCTGTAATTATATTGGGTAATTACACTAAAAGTGCTCTCTTTGATTTATAATTCATCTTTTTTGCTTTTTTGGTTCATATTTATAGATGAGCTTGTACTGATACTAGTTTTTACTCCTTGGTAAGTTTAGCAATTAGTTTAAAGATATAGTTGAAAATGCAGCTAAATTATGTCTTTTTCTTTGCTTTATGAATTAATACAATTTACAAAGGTTGCTTTGAGGCTTCCCACTTAATTATTTTCATTTTGTGTCCATGCTTTGTCCATTTGCATTGGTATTATTGTACTCCTATCCTATATCTGAATTTGGTGAGTATAACTTTATTTTTTTAAGAGCTAAAGCTAGTCTTCACAACATATAAATCGTGGTGACCAGGTTGGGAAATCCTTCCCCAGCTCATCCTTTTCTGTAAGTTTTTTTTTCATATGATATTTTAAATATACAAGTTGTTCTTATTAAGTAGAATGGAGCAACTAAATTTTCCATTATTTATTGAGGATAAATTCTGTTTAAGCCATGTTATCACAGAAGTGAAATGAGAACTTAAATAGTTGTTTGATAATTGTGACTGCCAATAAGGTTGGTATAGTGGTATGCATGTCATACATATTGCAGCATTAGCTTCACAATCTAAATAACTGTTTTTTTACTTAGCTTTCTAGATTAGACAACAAAACTACAAGTTTATTTACTTGAACTAAAAGCTTTCCTATAGCTGGACTTTGAGGAGTCATGATGCAAATACTTGTCTTTTTAACTTCTTGGCTTAGTTTCAGGAAGTGTATTAATATTCTTTTCTATTAGAGGAGTTTGTTCCTCTGTTTGTTCTGTTTAGGGTCTTTCCCTTGTTTATGAAAGGAACCCTGACTACTTCTCAATCTCATTAAGAGTGACACTATTGAATGTATGATAATATTTTATCAACTGCTCATTTATAGTTCTGTCAACCTACTTGTCCTTCATTGTTTATTCTATTGTCAGAAGAAAAGATTAAAATTCCATGTCTTATCTCTGTCATTGCACATTACATGATTCTCTTTCCCTATAAGATATAAATATATTTCATGTTCTCTTAGAAACATTTGACACAAATTCTCAAACTCATTCCTTCTTTGTTGAACTACTTTGCCTCTTCTTATGCTTAAGCGGATAGGCTTTGAAAATGTTTACACATGGTTCCTTTCAATTATTCTCTTATTATGTGCCATTAAAGTTGTGTCAAATCAATGTTCTTATAAATATTTTTTTTTATATCAATTTTTTTTATTATATATATGAAGGTGTCAGTAATTAGGATTGGTTCTTTTATATATACTGCTATTAACCCGCTATTTTTTTGTTATATTTTCACTATATGGTTATTCAATTTTCTTGAACGTCCTTTCTATTTAGTAATAAATAGAATATTGCCCACTTAAAGTAATTTACCTGAACAAATAGTGATGCTTAATATTGTTGCTTTGGTTTGTTTTATGAGTATTGTGTTTTCTAAGTTGATGGGGTTGGGTATTCATGGGCAGTTCTGTTCAGTTTGAGTGGTTGGATTATCATAAAGGCTGCATTAAAGCTACACAATTATGCAAATATATGTTTATAATAGCTAATAAGCTAGGCATTGCATATTTCCTTTTAGTAAAATTTAAGACTTATACATGAATTTAATTAGCTAGTAATGTGTCAAGCCAACCAATATATTAATTAGTTATTAGTGTTATGTCAACCCACTATATATATATGTAGACACTAATTAATACATATTAAAAAAATAATAGAATTTGTATGCTTTTCATAACTCAAAAGGAAATAAAGAATTCCTCTGTAATATTTAAAAATATTTTTTTGATAACTTGATTGGGAGTACATGCATTTGGTGGATGTGACATTAACTTAAATATAAATCAATATACAATTAGAAGCCAGGTGTCATTGCTTTGAAGAGTATAATACACTATTAATAGTTAGTATGAGTGGAGACCATCACAACTTGAATCTTGAATGGTTTGTATAAAGTTTATATGTTTCTTTGAGTTCATTTCTTGTTTTAAATTGTTTTTTTTTTAAGTTTACTTTTATTTATTGAAGAGTTGTACGGTTGATGTTTATAATTGCAGCACAGAAACTACTTTCGGCTATTCTCTTGCTTTTTGCTATGGCTTGTTTAAGTTGAAGTATCTTCTCACATACAAAGTAAAGTACTTGAATTAGTTACTGAGTTGATATAAATTTGTGTGGGGTTTAATTATTTATTATATATTTATATATTATTCTGAGTTTAAGCTGCTGAATAGGTTGGCATAGACTTACACTTAATTGTTTTAGATAGAAAAGTTTTATAATTTATGTGTGGTTTGTTTGTTATATTTCTGCTACATTCATTTCATGCTGATATATTATTGTATATTTTTCATTCTGCATTTCCATTAGTGAGGCATGACTCATGCATGTGAAGGAGTTGTTCAGCTTCTCTTCTCATTGTTAGTGGTGAGTAGTGATGAACTCTGCTGATTCTCTTTCAACTCAAGAAAGAAAGGAACCAAAATATATAAGCTTGTTTTGTTTGTTGTATTCAAACTCTGATTTGTAACTTCCCAGAGTATCTGTCTTTGTTAAAATTTTGAGTGAAAACAATTGTCTCTACATGTTTCACCACATTGGCATAACTTCATGGGGCCTTATCTTAGCTTGTGATGTACTAATTATCGTATATCAATTTAATCATAATTATTGTACAAAATCCGAAGAACAAATATATCATATTGATTATGCCTTGGAAGTTCTTATGGGATTTGGAATTTATTTTAGTTTTGGTTTGACTTTAATGGTGTTTGTTATGTATTGTAGGCTAAAACTCTACATGGATATTTAAGAGAACCAAGACAATTATATAAAAGAACCAAGGCAACAAGAAATTCTTCTTCAAGTTGTTGGGTATTATTTTCTTTCTTGCTTGTAAGAATTATGTACAGTGATGTTTTTATTTATGTATATAGTTTTGTTGTGTTCTACCATTGTATGTAATACATAGATTAATTTTAATTGTAAAAGTCAGTTTTTTTTTTAAAAAAAGAAGACAATTAAATTGTTAATATAATTAGCTCATTGTAAAGATTTTATTACTATAATCTATAAGTTTTTAGATTTGTATACAAATATTTCATTTAAATCATAATTTTTAATTTAAAATAAATATAAATTAATTTTAAAAAAATTAAAAGTATAACTTTTAAGGGCACGCATTGCGACACCTAATAATTGTCGGCGTTGCCAGCAACGACGATACTTAATAAATGTCAGTGTTGTCAACAACGGCGACACTTAATAATTGTCGACGTAGCCAGCAACGGTGATATCTAATAACTGTCGGCGTAGCCAGCAACAACGACACCTAATAACTGTCGGCGTAGCTACCCCTATGCTGACATAGGCAAATACGACAGTTAGTCGACTGTCATCGTTGCTCAATAGCGACAGTTAAAAACTGTCGGGAAATCTCATTTTTATAGGAGTGAAGTCATATGCATTTTTGCTTCACCCACAATGATTTGCACTCCTGCGCACGCAAGAGAGAGTCTCTTTGCTTATCAACTTACTAAACTAAGGATATAAAACCTATTTAAAAGGGTACTCAAATTTCTATGTGGACTAACACAAATCCTATTATTTTTCCTTATCGGTTTGCCTACTTTAGGTGAAAATTTCTCATTCAACCTATAATATTTTTTAGCATATTAATACTTGATTTTTATGTACTCATAAAGGAGAGCACAAATCTTCAAAGACATCTCACTAATAACAAGTGAATCTCAACAAAAAATCATGCCTCAAAATGTTAGTTTAAAATAGTATTACATTATTTTTCCAACAGTTTATAACAGAGAAAAGTTGAACTGTAGAAATTCTTTGGTGTATAGCTTATAACAGAGACTTTTTTGGTTTATTGAAGCTAAAAGCTCCATCAAGATTCTATATGATTTTTCTAGATCTAGTTCATATTTTTAAATGACACCATATTCCAAGCATCTTACACTCATGCTTTAACCTGGTAAGATTATTTTCTGTTATAATGTCTTTTTGAAATATGTGGAGATTGTTGTGAGTTAATTTTATACATTTCAAAAACTTATGTTTTAACAGCTGAATAATTTATTTTATTATGTTAAATTCTATAATTTTTACTTAATATTAATATTTCAGAGAGTGTAATACGTGCCTATTTTTGTAATTACCGTTATTTTTCTTTTAGTTCTCAAAACGTGTTTTTTTTAGAATTTTTGGTTGGATGGAAAAACGTTCTAATTTTTTCCATATATAATCGATGTCTTGTTTGTTTTTAATTGAGATAAATTTTTTATTTTTTTTTATCGATCTTATCTCTGCCTCTACTTTTTTATGGAAAAATTGACACTCTTTTTACTTTCTCTCTGTTAGATTATTTATTTTTGATGTAGACTAGACGTTCAACATAGTCGGATTAGTGTTTTTTTTAATCGGTCTACATAGCCAAAACTAACATGTGATTAGTTTTTGGCCAGATGGGCCGACAAAGAAAAGCTACTTTTCCAAGATGAAATCATAATCGAACCAGGTAAACTAACACAATGCTCAAAAAGAAGTTTGGTACGTGAACCAATTTCTAATGAATGTCCATACTATTTCTCTATACAACGCTCATTTTTAGTCTCTAACTAAATTGTTTCTCTCTCATGCATTATATGTCTTTAAGAATTTAGGAGAGAGGTCTCTCATTACTTCGTACTACCTCTGGAGTTTAGATCACCTGTATCTGTATATGAACGTCTTTATTACACGTTGACCGACTCATTTTGTCTCTAGCTAGCCATATCAGGTGGACGAAACTTTGTACCAAAATCCCACGTACACGAGTTTACGCGGGTCGAGTTATACGATGGTATGCGGACTATGAAGAATTACGGCGTTAATTAATAAGTTTATTTTATTTATGTTTAAACTTTAATCAAAAAGCAAATCACAATGAAACCAGAGAAAAGTTGGGTAAGACATGTGGGGGCGCCTCCCGAGGAGAGGAGAAATATAACTAACACCTGTGGCTGCGACTAATTTAGCAGAATAAAAAGCCCAACATGCATCTGGTCAGAGCATGAGCATTATTTCGCAGTCTAGAAATCCATTTGTCGAGACATGAGAACAAGAAAAAAAGAACAACTCAAACAAATCAGACATTTTGAGAGCTCCATCCAAACGGTCCATGAGACCCTGCAAGCTTGAAGAGCGAGCCAGAAGACAGGCTCCTCGTTCAGCTTCTAGCCGTGAACTTAATTTGCCTTTAAAAATAAATTAAAAAAATCTGTATGTGCCAGACCCAGACAAAATGTTCCAATATTCATTCCACGTACGCGATATAACGTTAATAATAAGTTAGGAAATTAAGTAGGAACGCAGATATAACGTGTTAATGATAAGTTTGTAAGTAGGAACACAAAATTAATAATTAATTAGGGAATAAGAAACATATAGAAATTGACCGTCGTCACTTATTTATGCATACATATGTAATTGGCTTCTTTGGCCAAAAATGGATTAATAATTGTTAACACATAATTAGGCTTTTCATTTATTCTTTAATTCATGTGTTAACTAATCAAGTGACTCACCTTCTCATTGTACTACACGTGTACTTGCTCTGTTATTTTCCCTTTTTTATTCTGTTATTCGGTACCATCTTCTTTTCAAAGAATTCAATACAACAATTACATATTCCTTCATATCTATATTTTCTATTAATTCTCTCATGGTATTAGAGCATTAACAGCTCCCCATGGCGTTCGACATCGGTGATACAGAAATTCCTGGCACAAGAGCTCAACCTACGGTTACCACTTCAGCTACCCCTCAGATTGTTGGATCCTCGTCCTATCCCCTAGCGCCGCTTCCCTCCGCTACCTCTTGTTCTTCATTTCCTACTTTACCGCTGGTCAATCAAAATCTCACTGTCAATTTTGATGAGCATAACTATCTAGTATGGAAGACCCAGATGCTCAACATCATCATAGCTAATGGACTCGAAGCATATATTAACGGATCTGAGCAATGCTCGCCTCAGTTCCTTGACGACTCTTCCACTTAACTCAATCCTGATTTTTACTCTTGGCGCAGGTATAATAGATTGGTTATGAGTTGGATTTATTCCTCACTAACTGAATCCATGCTCGGTCAAATTGTGGGCTACGCTACCACGTTTGAGAACTGGAATGGTCTCGAACAAATCTACGAAGCTGCCTCCTTCTCTCAGCTCACAGAGCTTCGCACCAAGCTTCAGGCTATCAAGAAGGAAGGTCTTACTGCCTTTGCTTACATTCAGAAGTTTCGATCTATCTACAATGCCCTTGCCTTCATCAGTGAACCACTTTCTCATACTGACCAGTTCGTCTATTTTCTGGGCGGATTGGGACGAGAGTATAACTCGTTCATGATTCTGATTCAGACTGATACAATATTATATGTATATATAGAGACCCCAAAAAATACTTCACTTTATTGATACTTCATTGGCCTATATATAGGCAATACAACTTATACAACTTAGTGAATAACAAAATCTAAACATAGAAATGCCAAAAAAAAATAGGACATGACTAACGTTCTTACTTGCAAACAACTCACTACACATTAACACCTAAAGAATAGGACAAAATATTGATTCAATGACTCACCACAAATAAAACAAACTACTTGACTCATCCAAAACTAACAATAGCTCAAATGATCAACACGTAAGCTGCACTTTAACACCCTCCCTTAAACAGATATATGCAAAAATCAGTTTAAAATTAATTTATTTTTCCACGTTGGAACGTCATTTAGAGAGCAAACTCCAAGCATATTTCTAAGCTTCAGAAACGCAATAGGCTTAAGAGGCTTGGTCAATATATGTGCAATTTGATCTTTACTTTTGCAAAATACCAAATCAATAACTCCATCCTTACATAAATCACGCAGGAAATGATACCTTACATCAATATGTTTGCTTCTTCCATGTGAAACAGGATTCTTTGAGAGCTTAATTGCAGATATATTATCACAATGAATCACTGTGGGATCAACTTGCTGATTGTGTAGCACTTCAAGCAATCTTCTTAAGCAAATAGCTTGACATGAACTTGATGCTGCAGCAACAAACTCAGTTTCTGTAGTTGATAGTGTGACTATTTGTTGCTTATTAGTTGATAGTGTGACTATTTGTTGATTATTAGATGACCATGAAATAGCTCCTGAATTCAATATAAACACTGCCCTTGAGGTGCTCTTTCTATCATCAGGATCCCCAGCATAATCACTATCTGAAAAACCAATTAAACTTGATTTTTTACCTTTTTTGTATAAAATTCCAAAATCCGTAGTACCTTTTGATACTGTAAGATTCTTTTTGCAGCCAAGAGGTGAATTTCAGTTGGATTCTCCATGTATCTGCTGATTAAATTGACTGCATTCATGATATCTGGTCTTGTATATGTTAGATACATAAGACTTCCAATTATTTGCTTGTACATTGTTGAGTCCACCCTTTTTACTGCTCCATTCTTTGAGAGTTTTAGACCAACTTCACTTGGGGTGGTGACTGGATTACAATTCTTCATCATAAATTTGTCCAGTATTTCTAAAGCATATTTCTTTTGAGAAATGAAAATACCAGTATGTGACTGTACAATCTCTATACCAAGAAAATAGTTCATCAACCACAAATCTGTCATATCAAATTCCTTCATCATAGACATCTTACAATCATTAAGCATGGTTTTATCATTACTAGTATAAATAAGATCATCAACATATAAACACACAATTAAAATTTTCTCTTCAACACCATATTTAATGTAAAGAGTGTGTTCATATGGAAATTTGATAAAACTATTACTTAATAAAATAAGCATCTATACGACTGTACCAAGCTCCAAGCTCGTGGTGCTTGCTTTAGTCCATATAGTGCTTTCTTTAATTTATATACCTGACCTTCACAACTTTGTTTCACATATCCAGGAGGTTGGTCAACGTAAACTTCTTCTTCCAACTTTCCATGTAAAAAGGCTGACTTCACATCCAATTGATAGATGTGCCATGAGTTTTGAGCAGTAATTGATAACACCAATCTAATAGTGTCTAGCTTTGCTACTGGTGCGAACACTTCTTTGTAATCCACACCAAATTCTTGCTTGTACCCCTTGGCAACAAGTCGCGCCTTATACTTATCAACTCCGCCATCTTTGTTTAACTTTGTTTTATAAACCCATTTAACACCAATGGATTTCTGCCCTTTAGGAAGTTTGACTAGCTCCCACGTATTGTTTTTCTCTATTGACTCAATCTCTTCATTCATAGCCTTTTTCCACTTTGAGTCTTTGACAGCTTCTTCGAATGTAATGGGATCACAATCTGATAAAAGAGCATAATGAGCAATTGAATCATTATTATCAGATGGAATACATGTTACCTCAAAGTCTTCCATCCATGCGGGCCTCCTCCGAACACGACGAGCACTTGAAATAGCCCTGTCGTAAGTGTTTTCTGCTGCTGTTGGTGAAATTTCAGAAGCTCCATTTGGTGGATATTCAGGTGTATTAGCTGTCAGATTTTTTCTTTGCAGAGGTTGTTGCTTCTCTTCTTCAGCATCGATATCAAGAATAAATTGAGTAGGTTGCTGCTCATCCCAATTCCAGGTGCTTTCTTCATCAAAAATGGCATCTTTGCAGATCACAATCTTCTTTGTGAGTGGATTGAACAATTTATAAGCCTTGGAAGTTTCACTTATTCCAAGAAAGACACATTTTTTACCCTTATCATCAAGCTTCTTCCTTTTCTCATCTGGAACATGTACGTAAGATATGCAACCAAAAATTCTGAAATGGTCTACAGTTGGTTTCCGCCCGCTCCAAGCTTCCTTTGGTGTTAAGTTTTGAACAAAGATGGTTGGACTTCTATTCAACACATGAACGCTCCAATTTACCGCTTCTAGCCAGAAACTCTTTGGAACTCTTCCATTTGCTAGCATGCTTCTCACCATTTTAAGAATTGTTCGATTCTTCCTTTCTGATACACCATTTTGCTGAGGTGTATAGGCAGCGATTAATTCTCTTCGTATTCCTTGATTATCACAGTAGCTTTCAAACTCTTTTGAGCAATATTCTCCGCCATGATCGGTGCGAAGAGTTTTGATGGTGTTTTCCGCTTCTTTTTCAACGTGTGCCTTGAAGCTTTTAAATGTACTAAAAGCTTCTGATTTTTCCTGTAAAAAATACACCCAAGTTTTTCTAGTATAGTCATCAATGAAGGTAATAAAGTATCGTTTACCTCCATTAGAAGTTGGATTTATTGGTCCACAAATGTTTGAGTGAACCAACTCCAAGACTTTTTTCGCTCTCCATGACTTTCCTTGTGGAAATGGCTCCCGATGTTGCTTGCCAATAATGCACTCTTCACACACATTGTTAGTAGGAACAATTTGAGGAAGACCAATCACCATGCCTTTTTGATATAGAGTTTTTAATCCATTAAAGTTTAAATGACCATACCGAAAATGCCAAAGCCATGTTGGATTGCTTACTTTGGCCATGTGACAAGCTTGGACAATGTTGATTTTTAAAGGAAATAATCTATTATGAGCCATTTCAGTTTGAGCAACAAGACCCCTTTTAGGATCAAATATCTCACAAGCACCATTCTTGATGGTAACTTCATATCCTTTTTCTTGTAGTTGTCCAAGGCTTAGCAAATTACTTTTAAGATTAGGAACATAAAACACATTAGACATAACTTCAACACAACCATCATTAGTCTTGATCTGGATATCTCCTTTTCCCATAACATTTATTTTAGAATTATCACCAAAACTAACAGTAGTATGATAATCCTCATTTAAATGGGAAAAAAATGACTTACTTCCACACATATGGTTGCTGCAGCCTGTGTGTAAATATCATATATTTTCTTCTAGCTTGAGCTTGTTGTCATGAGTTGTCATCAATAGAGTTTCCTCTTCTTTCTTCTCTACGAAATTCGATTTCTCCACTTCTCTGTTTTGTGGCAGCCTTGTATAACATTCAGATTTATAATGGCCAAGTCTATGACATCTGTAGCATTCAACATTAGACTTGTCTGCTGACTTTGGTCTATATGAGCCTCGTTCTCCTCCTCGTCCTCTTCCATGATAGTCATGAGAGTAATTGCCTTGATGTTGGAATTGTTGTTGAGTTCCACGAATGTTTTGGTGTTGGGTTTGTTGCTGAGTTTCACGATCATTGCTACCTCTGCCTCTGCCTCGACCTCTGTCTACCATTGGTTTTGAGTGATTGTCTATTGAGGTCTTCAAGGCTTGCTCCTCTTTATCCTTCTCTTGCTGATTTAGTTTATGCTCATGAACTAACAAAGAACCATGTAAGTCATCAACTGAAAGTTCATAAATATCATGAGCTTCTTCGATACAACAAACAACATAATTAAATTTTGGTGTCATTGTTCGGAGAATTTTCTTAACAATAGTGGTGTCCTTCATCGTGTCACCATGGATCCGCATCTTATTCACGATGGCCATTGTCCGAGCAAGATAATCTGACACTGATTCGCTTGTCTTCATTCGAAGTGTCTCGAACTCTGTATGAAGTGTTTGAAGCTGCTGCCTCTTTGCCTTAGTAGAGCCTTGGTACTTCTTCTTCATAGAATCCCAAATATTCGTGGAAGTATCCTTGCAAAAAAATGGTCTCCAAGATTGAGCGATCAATAGCTTGGAAGAGATAATTCTTTGCCTTCAAATCTTTCAGCCGTTGAGCTTCTAGTTCCGCTCTTTGTCCACTTGACACTGCTATGCCATTTGCTGGTTCAGCAATTCCTTCATATACTACTTGCCAATACTCTTTGGATCTTAAAAAATTCTCCATTAACATGCTCCAATGATCATAGTGACCATCAAACTTGGGAATTGCTGGTTAAACAAAGTTATCGGTAGCCATGGTTGACTATTACTGCAAAACAGAAAAAATAAGTGAAATAGAAATATGACTACTGTTATATCACTCTCTCTATCTCACACTCACGTTTTCTCTTAACTTACTGTATCCTTCTCCCTCTCTCTATTAAATTTGCTCTGATACAACTGATACAATATTATATGTATATATAGAGAGAGACCCAAAAAATTACTTCACTTTATTGATACTTCATTGGCCTATATATAGGCAATACAACTTACTGAATAACAAAATCTAAACATTGAAAATGCCTAAAAAATAGGACATGACTAACGTTCTTACTTGCAAACAACCCACTACACATTAACACCTAAAGAATAGGACAAAATATTGACTCAATGACTCAGCACAAATAAAACAAACTACTTGACACATCAAAAACTAACAATAGCTCAAATTATTAACACGTAAGCTGCACTTTAATAGACGAGGCACCCCAAACAATCTATTAAGGAGGTTTACAGGCAAATTCTCACCTATGATGCTTGATTAGATCGTCATAATGTTGCAGACACATTGAGCTCCCTTCAAGCAAACATGGCTAATCTCAGTCCCAATGTTAATTCCAAACAGAAGTTCCCTAGGCCTCCCAACCCCACTTCGCCTACCTTTTATCCTCCTAAATCCCCAAATCGACCACCCCACCATGCTCCGTCTCGCCCACGACCATTTACTCCCTGCCCACACCACAACTCTCAGCCCTATTTCCCACCAAACAATCGTCCTAAACCTCGCTGTCAAATTTGTTTCAAGCCGAGTCACACTGCTAACATTTGTTACCACCGAACAAATCTGCAATGCCAACCACCACCACCTTCTCCCAGACCCTTTAATGCCATGTTCACTCAACAAACCCCTTATCCACCTCCATCCGCTACTCCTACCACTGTGGTTGACCCCTCTTGGTACATGGATTCCAGAGCTTCTCATCACTTCACTCTGGATTTGAATTTAGTGGAATCGGCTCACCCTTATACTGGTACTGATCAGATCACTGTGGGAAATGGTAAGACAACATCAATTTCTCATGTTGGTTATGCTAATTTACCTACAAATAACTCTGTTCTTCATCTCTCTCTCATTTACCAGTCTCCCTCTCTGTCCAAAAATCTGTTGAGTGTTTCTAAGTTATGCCAAGATAGCAATGCTTTTATTGAATTTCATCCATCTTGTTTTTTTTTTGTTAAGCATCAGGTCAGCCTCCGAGTTCTTCTCACCGATCATCTTGATCAAGGCCTTTATCGAGTCACCTCATCTCCTTCATCATTCACTATATTATCTTCCTCTCCCACTTTTTTTTCCGCATCAAAATCGTCTTCAAATCTGTGGCATGCTCTGTTGGGGCACCCTTCACCTGACATTGTTATTTTTGTTTAACAAAATCACCATTTAGCTCATACTAAGGACTCTAGTTCTGTTTTTTGCTCTTCTTGTAATCAGGCTAAATCTCATAGATTGCCTTTTTCTAACTCTGTTTCTCGGGCTTCCTTGCCTTTTGAATTAATACATATCGACTTATGGGGATCGTCTCCTATTTGTGCTATTACAGGTGTTCGTTACTTTATTTTGTTTATTGATGATTTCTCAAGATTCGCTTGGCTTTTTTTGCTTAAAACAAAAGATGAGGCATATCAAGCTTTTTTAACTTTTCAAACAATGATTCAAACACAATTCACAACCACCATTAAACGAGTTTGTTCGGATTGGGGTGGTGAATTCCACTCTCTTTCCTCCTTTTTCACTTCTCACGTCATCCTCCATGAACGTTCTTGTCCTTACACCCCCGAGCAAAATGGTCGGGTGGAACGCAAGAATTGTCATATTGTGGAAACCGATTTAACATTGCTTTCCCATGCCTCTATGCCCTTTCATTTTTGGCCATATGCATTCACTACTACAGTCTACCTTATCAATAGGATGCCTACACGTGTTTTAAACATGGTCAGTCCTTATTTTGTTTTGTATCAAAAACATCCCTCATACTCTCATTTCAAAGCATTCGGCTGTGAGTGCTTTCCTTTTTTGAGTCCATATAACTCCCACAAATTAAAGTTTCACTCCACTTCTTGAATTTTTTTGGGGTATAGTAGTCATCATAAAGGTTTTCTATGTTTGCAACAAGTCGGTTGTATGTCACTCGACATGTTGTTTTTAATGTTCACATTTTCCCCTTTCAAGCTTCTTTGTCCCAATCTCTAGCTCCCTCTGTTCCATCACACACAGTTATCCATTCTCTCCCCATTTGTTCCCTATGCCTCATATACCCCTGCTCCCAATTCTACCCAGTCGCCTATGTCACCCTCCACTGCTGCTGTTACCCCTCCTTCTCCATGTGTTTTGGTTGCACCTGCCCGTCATCCTTCCCCTTCTCCCAGTAATTCCTCCTCTCCACCTTCCCTTCCCCTTGAGGTTGATTTAATTAACCAAAATGAGAAATTCAACATCCCACATAATGATCATTCCATGATAACTAGAGCTAAATCTGGTATTTTTAAACCTCGTTTGTTCTGTAGCATTGCAGCAGGTGTACTCGTTGAGCCTTCCAATTTCAGTGAGGCCAACAAGCATCAAGATGTTGGAAAAGCTTATACAGGATCTTTATTTATTTTCATGTATATCTAATATTAAACAAATTAATACGAGACAGCATAAAACATGTTTCTAAAATTGAATTCAAAGAGAAACAAAGAATAGAATACTTACAGTATACGCAGCGGAATTAAAGAGTCCTTCCTTCAGTTTCTCTAACTCTTGTATCCTCTCTGTCGTGGAGTATTATCAAGAAACTGAACCGATCTTCTATTTTCTTCACAATCTTCCAATGTATCCTTAGAGTCACCTAGACTAGTGTGGGCAATTTTCAACACATGAGATAGATATAGAGAGAAGAAGAGAAAATAACCAAGAGGCTTAGAAAATGACTTGTGTTTAGAGAGAATCTAAAACTATCAGAAAATCTGACTTGTGACTTATCAAACTTATGTTTTGACTTCTTTCTAAGCACTCCTTTTATAGACTCAATTAGGCCATTTAATTTAATTAAAAATCAATAAATAACAACCATTTTGAAGCCCTAGGTCGAAATTATCATGGGCTATAGGCCTGTGAAATTTCCCATTTGATTATAAGCCCATTGGACTTAAAATTAAGGCCTGTATTATTTTCTATTGATTTAATTAATTAAATAATTATTTAAATCCTTTATCAAATTAATTATTTATAATTTGAACCTTGATTTAAACTTATTTATTAATTTAGATACCAATTTATCTTAATTAATAAATCTGCCATAATTTCTCTTTTCTTCTCAAAATTACACAACTCTGTGGAACTATCCAAAATTGACCTGGTCAACTTTGATAATTCTAATTGATGATTAAATCAATTAATTGAGACTATCTGGATGATTTTATCCAAGGTACAATGGGGACCATGGGCCTATGAAATCAAGCTCCAATAAGTTATCATAAATCTAACAAGTAAATTTACTAACTTATTAATTCCTCGTGACTCCATTATAGACTTGGAATTGCACTCTTGAATTCATAGAACGCTCTATAACAAATATAGATACGCTATTAATTATCCATTATTACAACCATAATTGTCACTCAATCCTCTATAAACGGAATACAATGAGAAAAGACTAAAATACCGTTTTACCCATCATTGTATTTTATCCTTAAAACACTTAGTTCCTTGTAAATGATATTTCAGTAAACTAATTTAATTGCTGAAATGAGATCTCTATCATTTATCACCTTGAACCAAACTAAAAGGAAACCATCGTTTCACTTCTTCATCAGAAGCTATAGATGTTCATATCTATGATTAACACTCCCACTCAATTATACTACCGAGTTCCCAAGATGTAAGTATGGGCTAGTCCGTATGGTAAGCTGGTGACAAACAAGTCAAAGAACTCAAATAATACAATCAGTTAGAATACTAACCACTCAGAATTGAGATTGAATTGACCTATGGTCAACTATATGATATGACTAGAATAGATAATAACGGTATGTTTACTTATCTTATCAACTGTCAATATCGGTCCTGTCCGATGTAACAAATACATCCGATCTTATCTACTTTGCTAATGTTCTAGAAAGAACATAACACTGTAATGTGTAAGTAGATCATA
This sequence comes from Humulus lupulus, assembly GCF_963169125.1. Taxonomy (NCBI): domain Eukaryota; kingdom Viridiplantae; phylum Streptophyta; class Magnoliopsida; order Rosales; family Cannabaceae; genus Humulus; species Humulus lupulus. Next base: position 261,369,156 of record NC_084793.1, read on the forward strand.
TCGTAGATTGGCAAGTCAGTGTAAATCCGGTGCACTGACTAATCTTAGGACTAACTTATTTTGAACATATAATCATATTTATATTCCACTGTGATTATGTCACTATAAATAAGATTAGCTATATGCTCGGGATTTAATAGAAGTTTATATTAAACAAATAATCATGAAAATAAAACATGTGAGCAAAGTGATTGACCAAGTCAAAAAATGATTTCTATTCTTTTATTGATAATAAAATGAGATTACAAAGAATTTTGGTTTTAATTAGGGCATAAAACCCCAACACAAGAATGGCGGTCTACTATGGTCATTTAATTCCAAGCTCTTCAGTCACAAGGCACATGGACACCTGTTCCAAAACCTGACAACGCCAAGGTGATTGGCTACAAATGGGTTTGTCGCATCAAGTTAAAAGTTGATGGCTCTGTTGATCGATTCAAAGCTTGGCTCATGGCCAAAAGCTTTCACCAAACTCAGGGTATTGACTTCCATGAAACGTTTAGTCCGGTTATCAAGCCCACCGCCATTCGTTTGGTGCTTAGCATTGCCATTTCTCATGATTGGCCTATTCAACAATTGGACATTCAGAATGCCTTTCTCCATAACGGTCTTACTGAGACAGTGTACATGGCTCAACCTCTTGGTTTCGTTGACACTTCCAAGCCTTCTCACGTCTGCAAATTATCGAAGTCTATTTACGGATTGAAACAATCTCTTCGTGATTGGAACTAAGCTAAGTATGGCTCTCTTACATTGGGGTTTTACTGCCTCCAAGGTTTATCCCTCCTTGTTTCTTTATCGAACGACATCTGTCATGATCATTTTTCTGGTTTACGTTGATGACATAATTGTTACTGGTTCATGTCCCCAGTCTTTTGCTCAGTTGTTTTCCTTTCTTCGAGCTTGGTTTTCCGTTAAGGAGCTTGGCCCTTTGCATTTCTTTCTTGGTATTGAGGTCCACAGATCCTCTCACGGCCTTCATCTCAGTCAAACAAAATATATACAGGATTATTACTCAAAATTGGTTTTCTTGATTCGAAGCCTCTATCCACTACAATTGCTTTAGGAAATCTTTCTGTACATGATGGCAGTCCCCTTGCTGATCCTACAGAGTATCACAGTCTCATTGGTGCATTGCAATATTGCACCATGACTCGACCGGACCTTTCGTTTCCTGTCAATCAGTTATGCCAATTTATGCACTCACCTACCACTACTCATCTCCAAGCTGTTAAGCATGTTTTACACTATCTCAAAGGTACTGCTCACCTTGGACTACTTCTTCAACCTTCGCCTAATCATACCTTGTATGCCTACACTGATGCCGATTGGGCCTCATGTCTAGACGATAGACGAAGTACGAGTGCTTACTGCATTTTTCTTGGTCATAACTTGATTTCTTGGTCCTTTACTAAGCAAAAAGTGGTGTCTCGGTCTAGGACCGATTCCGAGTATCGGGCGCTTGCCAATGGAGCTGCTGAGTTATCCTGACTCTCTTCTGTTTTGACTGAACTTGGCTTCCCTCTTACCACTCCACCTCAGTTGTACTGTGATAATCTCAGTACCATCACTTGGCTTCGAATCCGGTTCTCCATACTCGCACAAAGCATGTCGAGATTGATCTTTATTTTGTCCGCAAACGAGTAGCTCGTCATACCTTGCTGCTATCGTTTCTACCTTATATGAATAAGCTTCCAGACTGCCTCACAAAACCATCGGTTGCCTCTCAGTTCCAAGATCTTCGTACCAAACTCACGGTCCTTCCTCGTCCCATGAGTTTGCGGAGGGATGTTAACACATAATTAGGCTTTTTCATTTATTCTTTAATTCATGTGTTAATTAATCAAGTAACTCACCTTCTCATTGTACTACACGTGTACTTGCTCTGTTATTTTCCTTTTTTTATTCTGCTATATAAAGAGTGTCTTGTACCATCTTCTTTCAAGGAATTCAATACAATAATTACATATTCCTTCATATCTATATTTTCTATTAATTCTGTCAATAATTAAGAATTAACTTGAATTATTATAATTTTTTTTTAAATTTTGATATATATATTATGAATATTTTCATCTATTGAATATATGTATAAACGTTTTAAATTTTATAAATTTACATTAGAAATTCTCAATTATTTATTACACTAAAAAAAGACTCAACTTTTCTATAAAAATAAATTATATTTTTTTATTCTAACAAAAATTAAATGAAATCCCTATAATTTTTTGCACTAATTGATGATGCTCGACACCACCTTACTTATTATGTCATTAGTGTATTAATATTTGATCCACATATTTTAATTTAAAATAAAATATATAAGACTGGATATTAAATTACACTAATTATTATATGGGATCATATATATAACCTATTAGTATTATACTTCTTGAAGAAGTAAGACCTAATTAATTCAAATCTCTCATCTCCCAATATCATTATATATATATATATACTAGATACAAGAAACATGCAAATGCCTGTAGTATTATTTATAAAATTGATTAATTATTTTTATTAATTAATATTAATGTCATATAAATCTAAAAAAATATCCTATTTTAATTAAATATTTTTTTTTAAGTTTATGTTTGTAACGTCCTGGTTACCCCAAGACCGTTACGGTGAATGATGAACTGTGAATTTAACTCGCTACCTGAGTTCTTTGGTTAAAAAAAACATGCTTCTAGGTGTTATTAACAGGTTAAGGTGAGAAACCAATTAAAAGGAAATGATATATTTTATTTAAAATATAAAACTGTTCATGGGCCCATAAAAATGTTTACAAGTTATTTACAACTCAAAATGGTCATTACAGTTTAAATTTACAACCCGCCGACCTAAGCAACAAAAATAGGGTATGTTATCCCAAAATTTGAAAATGATGATGTGGCAATAGAATTGACAAGTGGCATGGAATAGTTGGGTGATCTGGCTTAGCAGTAGCCCAATACATCAGTGAAGAGTTTAGACTGCTTGAGAGATGTCATAACCAAGCCAAGCGCACCCAAGGAGAGTACTTGGGCTGGGGTGTGCCCGGTCGGACCTTGGTCCAAGGAAAGCATGTGATCAGACCTTGGTCCGAGGAGCCCCAAGAGGTCCGGTCGGACCTTAGTCCGAGGAGTTCAAGTGGTGTGCTCGGACCTTAGTCCGAGGGAAGCCCTAAGAGATGGGGTCGGACCCTAGTCCGAGGAGAAGCCCCAAGAGGTCCGGTCGGACCTTGATCCGAGGAGAGCCAAGGAAGGTGTGGCTCGGACCTTGATCCGAGGAGAGCCAAGGAAGGTGTTGCTCGGACCTTGGTCCGAGGAGCACCCATAAGGGGTGGTCGGACCTTGGTCCGAGGAGCACCCATAAGGGGTGGTCGGACCTTGGTCCGAGGAGCACCCATAAGGGGTGGTCGGACCTTGGTCCAAGGAGAACCAAGGAGGGTGTGGTCGGACCTTAGTCCGAGGAGACCCCAAGGCTATGGTTCGAGGTGAGCCCAAAAGGTGACTGGTCAGACTTTGGTCCGAAGAGAGTCTAAGGGGTATGGTCCATATGCAGGTGTCCAGCATGCATATGTCCGACCAGAAGATGATATTCATCAACAAAATGGATCAAACTACGTCAAATTCCCAGAAATGGCTTCAACAAGAATCGGTCTGGCCACACGCGGGAATCTCTCATTTTTCGCTCAAATTGAGGATTCTGTTGTATTTTGAATATTTTGTGTAATTTAAATATAATGTGAGTAATAGAATATCCCGATCCTAGGGGGATATCAGTTTAGGATCCCGAGCCTATAAATAGAGGGTTAATGGGATCAGAAAAGGACTTTTGGCAATTTGAGATTTGGTCTGAGTTTCTAGAGAGAGAAAGTGTGTTTTCCTTGAGAGAGGACCCTTTTTATATTCCTGAAAATTTACACTGAAGAAACTCAGTTGACACTGGTTCATCTGATCTTGAGTGTAGATAAAGTAATAAAATCTCTAAGTGGATTAGGCTATTACCGACTGATCGGGGCTGAACCACTATAAAAATCTTGTGTGTTATTTACTTTCTTTGATAAAACTGTCTGTGTCGTTTAAATTCTCTTGAAGGTTTATCATTTTTGACGTTCTCACGTTGTTGGCTAAAAACACAGTCAACATTTTGGTGCTTTCATTGAGAGCCTGAAGAGAAGAACAGACAGTCCCTGAAGCAATATGGCGCCTAAGAACACCACTGCCGCCTCCAAGAAGACGGGCTCCTTTAAGGAGCATGCTAGATCAGAGGGTCCCAGCGTTCAAGATCGTGAAACTGAGCCTAGAGTCGTGCTTGAGGACGTAGCTCCAGAAGTTGAAGAGCTCCAGGAAGCCATGAGCGCATTCCAGGAGGAGATGGCTCAGTTCAACGCCAGGCAGGAGGCATTCGCTGAGGAAATGGCTAGGCAGAATGCCGCATTCGAGCAGCAGAAACGGGAGATGGACGCTAGGAGTGAGAAGATCTATCGAGAGCAGGAGGAGGCCGACAGGCGACATCGCGAAGCTGCACTCACTCTGGAGGCAGCTACGCAGCTGACCCGAGCCAATGCTCAGGTTGCACCTGGGCTGGCAGCCACCACAGAGGCATGGACCACAGAAGCTGGTCGTAAGAAAATTGATAGACCAGGCAGGGGTGGTAGTAACCCACCTGGTCATGAGGAGGACGGAGCCCGATCGCGCACTGCCTCAACTCAAAGGGGGAACTCCAAAACCCCCTCAAGGAGCCACCGATCAGAGACTTCCAGATCAGGGAGTCACAAGTCAGGCAGCAAGAAAACACCTCCTGAGTAGGAGCACAATAAAGCTCCTCGTGGCAATGAGACTTCCCACTTCAAAGATGGGCATGGGCGTGATGAAGCTGACAGTCATCACACTGACCATTCTAAGGAGAAGAATAATAATAACCATCGAGGAGGGGAGGATCGACCAGCTCAAACAGGAAGGCCACCAAGGCATCCCAACCAGCGCAGTGGCAAGGAGCACGTTCCACCCAGCAAACCGTCCGAGAAGACTCGGAGTACGGTGTTCGATCGGTTGGGAAAGCACACTGCTCAAAAGGACCTGAGGGACGTCATTGATGATAGAAGGAGGAGCATCCCGGTCGAAGGGCAAGAGCCAATCCGTCCTACCAGTCGAGTAGAAATACTCGATGATGGTTTGCCGGATAGGAACACCCGACCAGGCGGTCCCGAAGGTGAATCCCCGGCGGTGGCCCCAGGCATCCAAGCCCAGCTTGATGCTTTGACAGCAGCAGTTCAGAGTTTGTCCAAATAGCCAGCTGCGATTGATCCGGTAGACCACAAAAGTGGCAGCCCTTTTTGTGCTTGAATTAGAGCAGCTCAACCACCAAAGAAATACAAAGCACCGGTACTGCCAGTTTATACAGAAAAGGCAGACCCGGTAAGACACGTTGGGAAGTTTGAAGATCAGATGGAGCTGCTCGGGGTGAGTGATGACTACCGCTACAGAGTCTTCCCCACCACATTGTCAGACACTGCCCAGGAGTGGTACTGGAAATTCAAACCAGACTCCATCACCTCTTGGGAGAGTTTTAGGAAGGAGTTTTGTAGGCAGTTTAGTACTGCCCGAACCCCTCCTAGTTATGCCAATCACTTGGTGGATATTAGGCATGGTAAAGATGAGTCTCTCAAGAACTACATTCAAAGGTTCATGAGAGAAGCTAACCGAGCTACTGCGGTTGGAGAAGAGGGGAAGATGGTGGCAATTTCTTCCAGCATTATCTATCGAAGTCCTTTGTGGGACAGCATCCATCACCATCCAATTTCAACTTTACAGCAGTTTTTAGACCAGGCAGATAAGTATATGAAGTTGGATGATGCGATTGAGAAGGGAGAAAATGGATTGAACAATCCGAGCGGGTCGAATGATCCCCCCAAGAATGGTGGGAATGATCAGAATGGCAGTAAGAAACGTGGGAATAACGGGTCTGACCGCCACAATGAGAAGAAGGCTAAGTCGGGACCAAACGAAAAGCCAACGAAGTATGAACCTTGATACACCAACTACACCACTCTATTGGCGAGCCGAGCGGAGATCTATTTGGCTAGTCATCAAGAGGTCCCTTACCGGAAACCCCCACCAATCAAGAAGGAGATGAGTAAGAGAGATATGAACAAACTCTGTCGCTTCCATGGAGACTATGGTCATGACACGAATGAGTGTAATCATCTCAAAGATGAGATGGAGTTTCTCCTCCGGTCGGGGAAGCTAAAAAAGTACTGAGCGGAGAAGACCCAAGGAGAGGGGAGCAACAATAATCCTGGGTTCAAGCGGCAACGGTCCCCACCTTTGCAACCCGAACCTGTGGACTTCACACTAGATACTATATGTGGAGGACCACATCTTGCTGGAGACAGCAACAAGGCGAGGGAGAGGTATGCTCACACCCTTCGTCATGAGTTGGGCGCGGCATCCACCTCCGAAGTTATGACGATGGAGGAACGACCAACAAAGAACCTAAGATATGAAAGTGAGTCCCTCACTTACTCACTTTCACTGAAGAAGATGCTAAACACGTGAGGTATCCTCACAATGACCCTCTTGTTGTGACAGTCCAAATTGCTAATATGAAGGTGAAGAGATGTTTGGTCGATACATGGAGCTCTGTAAACATTATTTATAAGTCCTCCTTCGAGAAAATGAAGCTATCTGTCAATGACTTGAAGCCGTGTTCTCAAGTCATTTATGGTTTTACTGGAGAAGGATTATCACCAGCTGGGACAATCAAGTTACCAGTCACGACGGGGGAAGCTCCCAAGCATGAAACCTTAATGACTGAGTTTTTGATTGTTGACTGCCTGTCCGCCTACAATGTGGTTATTGGTCGACCACTACTCACCAACTTGCATGCGGTAGTTTCAATCTGGCACCTTTCCATGAAATTCCCGACCAGTGCTGGCATAGGCTGTGTCCAAGGAGACCAAAGGGAGGCTAGGGAGTGCTATAATGCCTTGGTAGCTAAGGCGAAGAAAGGGGCCAAGGAGAACAACATGATTGTATGTGTTGAGAGAGAGGAGGTGGATGAGATGGATGTCGACCGAAGTCTTGTAGTCATAACCGATAAAGAGATGTTAGAGGAGTTTGGCCAGGAGAGCACTCTTGGTCTAGGAGAGCAGAAGACCCCATCCGGTGATGAAGTCACCAAATAGGGCGTTGCCCAAAGCGAGGAAAGGGATTTTGATCCTCGCTTTGGGGATTATGAAAGTGATGTAGGACTGTCCGAGGAGTTAGAGGAGGTCCTTATAGATGAGAATGACCCGACAAGAGAGGTCAAAATTGGGAAAAAGTTGAAAGCAGAGGTGAGAGCACAGCTGATAGAATTCTTGCGAAGGAATTAAGATGTCTTTTCCTGGTCTCACAAGGATATGGTGGGTATCTCACCAACTGTGATCAGCCACGTGCTCAACGTGGATGAAAGCTATCCAGCAGTGCAGCAGAAGAGGAGATTGCTTGACAAGGATCGAGCAAAGGCTCTTAAGGAGGAGGTAGAGCGGTTGAAGGAGAATGGGTTTATCAGAGAGGCATACTACCCTGCTTGGGTTTCAAACCCAGTGTTGGTGCCCAAACCCAATGGAAAGTGGAGGACTTGTGTAGATTTTACTGATCTAAACAAAGCATGCCCGAAGGATTGTTTTCCTTTACCAAGAATAGACCAGTTGATAGATGCAACCTCTGGTCATGAGACCTTGTCCTTTATGGATGCATATTCGGGGTACAACCATATCAGCATGCATCCTCCTGATGAAGAGCATACTAGCTTCCGAACAGATATAGGGCTATAATGATATAGGGTCATGCCCTTCGGATTGAAGAATGCAGGAGCTACCTATCAGCGCTTGGTGAATGGTATGTTTCGTGACTTAATCGGCAAGAGCATGGAGGTGTACGTAGACGATATGTTGGTGAAGTCAAAGGAAGCGGAAGGGCACGTGCGAGACTTAGAGGAGTGCTTCGCAATACTGAGAAAGTACATCATGAAGTTAAACCCCCTCAAGTGCTCATTTGGAGTGGGTTCTGGAAAATTTCTTGGGTTTATTGTGAACTCCCGAGGACTCGAGGCAAACCCAGAGAAGATCAAGGCCCTCGTTGAAATGAAGTTGCCAGCTAGAATAAAGGATGTGCAAAGCTTGACTGGGCGGATTACAGCTCTAAGAAGGTTCGTTTCGAAATTAACAGACAAGTGCGTCCCGTTTTTTAACCTGCTTAGAGGAGGCAAGAAGTTTGAGTGGACTGCAGAATGTGAACAAGCTTTCCAGGCCATAAAGGAGCATTTGGCCCAACCTTCTGTTCTTTCTAAGCCAATTGATGGAGAAGACCTATTTCTGTACCTAGCAGTTACGGAGCATGTTGTTAGTGCTGCCTTAGTACGAGAGAAGGATAGAGTGCAGCACCCGATGTACTATGTTAGCAAGCGATTGATAGGAGCAGAGTCCCGGTATCCCTTGATCGAGAAGTTGGCTTACTGCTTGGTACTTGCATCACGAAAATTGTGGCCATACTTCCAGGTACACCCCATTAAGGTTCTTACTAACCAGCCTCTACGCCAAGTCTTACAGAAGCCGGAGTCGTCTAGTCGGCTACTTAAATGGGCGGTTGAGCTAGGCCAATTTGAAATCAAGTACCAGCCGAGGACTGCTATTAAAGGTCAAGCATTGGCAGATTTCATCGCTGAATGTACTGGAATCGCTGATGTTCCTGACCAGCAAGAGAGTGTTATTGGGCAGAAAGAAGAAATTCCTGCTTGGCAACTTTTTGTTGATGGGTCCTTGAATGAGCATCATTCAGGAGCTGGAATCATATTAGTCACACCAGAGAATCACTGAATTCATTGTGCACTGAGATTCGGATTTAATGCTTCTAACAACGAGGCGGAGTATGAAGCCCTCCTAGCAGGCTTGCGACTGGCTAGAGATGTACGTGCCCGGTCGGTGAAGGTAAATAGTGATTCCCAATTAGTGGTCTACCAAGTCTTGGGGGAGTATCAGGCAAGGGGCCTACACATGGTGGCATACTTAAACAAGACCAAAGATCTGCTAGCATAGTTCGAGGAGTATACCATCAAGCTAGTACCACGGGAGCAGAATTCTAATGCAGATGCTCTAGCAAAGCTTGCTAGTGCAAAAGATGCCGAAACTCTGAATATAGTACCGGTAGAATACTTGGCGGAGCCGAGCGTTGATAAACAAGAGGCCATGCCGATCACGATAGCCAACACATGGATGACTCCCATCATTGCTTACCTTGAGCAAGGGACCCTCCCACATGATCGTAATGAAGCAAGGAAGGTTATGAGGCAAGCTGCTAGGTACACCATGATGGATGGGGTGTTGTATAGAAGAGGGTATTCCTTACCTCTACTCAGGTGCATAACACCCGACCAGTCAAAGAATTTGTTAGCTGAGGTGCATGAAGGGTTTTGTGGAGATCATGCTGGGGGACAGAGTCTATCTAAAAAGATCTTGAGGCAAGGATTTTTCTGGCCTGCCATGAACGAGGACTCTATGGAATATGTGAAGAGGTGTGATAAATGCCAAATATTTTCTAAAGTGCCCAGAGCGCCCCCAAATGTCTTGAAGCAAATGCAAAGTCCATGGCCTTTTGCAGTGTGGGGTATTGATCTGATCGGGAAGTTGCCCAAAGGAAAAGGAGGAGTACAGTTTGCGATGGTTGCAGTAGATTATTTCACTAAGTGGATTGAGGCCGAACCATTAGCCACAATCACATCGAAGAAAGTGTTGGACTTTGTGGTTAAGAACATAATATGTCGCTATGGTCTGCCTAAAAAGATAGTGTCTGACAACGGCACCCAATTTGATAGCGACATATTTACCAATTTTTGCACTCAGCATGGCATCCCAAAAAGTTTCTCCTCAATAGCCCATCCGCAAGCCAATGGGCAGGTTGAAGCAGTAAACAAGACATTGAAGGACACTCTGAAAAAGTGCCTGGAGCGAGCTAAAGGTGCTTGGGCGGAAGAATTACCAGAAGTCCTTTGGTTGTACAGGACTACTGCTCGGACAGCAACTGGACATACCCCATTTTCTTTGGCATATGGGTACGAGGCCATGATACCTGTGGAGATAAACCCTCCATCTCATAGAAGGACCATGTACAACCAAGAGGAGAATCATCAGTTGCTAGCAGAATCCTTGGACTACCTCGAGGAGAGAAGAGAGGAGGCAAACCTGAGAGTTGCTGCTCACCAGCAAAAAGTGGCGCGCTACTTCAATTCCAAAGTCCGAGATCGAAAGTTCCAGGTCGGAGATTTGGTCCTCAGAAAGGTGTTTGTCAGAGACCCAGCAGCTGGTGTGCTAGGACCAAACTGGGAAGGACCATATCAAATTGAGCAAGTCTTGCCACCCGGCACCTACAAGCTGGCTCGGTTGAATGGAGAGATGATAAGGAATTACTGGAACGATGAGCACTTGAGGAAATATTATCAATAAATACTGCTTACAGAGTAGTGGCTTTGTATCAAGTGCTTAACTTGTTATTTAAGTTTTTGTTTATAGACTGGCTATTTGCTAACCAGTCATGTTATTTTGAACAATGTTATTTTGTTTGGAACTCGTTGTCAGACACGTTTTTTCATTTATTATTACGAGTAATAAAAGAGATCACGCGCAACGTGGTCGAATCTTGCTACAAATTTTGCATATGTGTTGATTATTCTTGCTTGGCAGTGTTCAACTGTCATTATGATTTAAACAAAACAGGTCTTCTAAAACTAAGTGTAAATATATACCGGACAGTGTTCAACTGGTCGGTATCATGAAATAAATGACCAACGTTTAAATAATTGCATGTTTTTGTAGTGGTCAACTACTGAAATATGTTTGTATATTTTATGTGTTTCACGAGTAGTAACTACTCGGACAAATTCGATCAAGTAGAAAGTGATCAAGGATTTTTCAACCCTCAATCACTTAGGGGGCACATAGAGTATACTGGTGTGTACTTCAACATAGGCAATAAGAGCACGAGCAAAGATATCTGTTTTTGGGTTGACTTGTAAATTTGGAAGTCTAAAAAGGCCATTAAGCTTACTTGTTTGACAAAGCTCAAGTAACTTAGAATTTTTAAAATTTTAAGTTAGAAACAAATATTCGTGTAATAGTAAAAGTTATGCTCATAAAAAGTTAGAGCAATAAGAGCATGAGGAAGTATATTTAGTATGGACTTATGAAATGTTTAGAATTTCTAAGTTAGAAAACTAAATACTCATGTGAAATTTAAGGCATATAGGAACTTTACTATTCACAATAAAGACTTAAAAGTTTAGAGCTAGTCAAAAAAGAAAAGTAAAGTGCAAGTGTCAAACTGCTCAATCACACGAGCAAAAGTATACAAAATAAAACAAACTATGATAAAAACTAGTAAGACTACAACTAGTCATGCAGGTGTGCTCTAGCAGGATAAGGAGTCACTAGCGTGCTGCTCCGGTGGGTTGATCAACCCCCTCCTCGGCTTCAGCTGCTCCTCTCGCTCGGAATGATAATGTAGAGGAGGCGGGTGTAGGGCCAGGAGGATTGGCAGCTTCCTCAGCAGCCCTTGCTTCACATCTAGCAAGCTCCTCTGCCTGAACCTCATCGGTGAAAAAATTGAGCTTGAGAGGTTTATTCAGTTTCCATACCTGATAAAAGCAGTCGAAGCAAGCCTCCTCGTAACGGGTTAAATCAGCCTCCTTCTCTTGTTTCAACTCTTCATTCTCGCTGATTAATCCCTCATTCTCACGAGCTAACTCCTTGTTCTCAAGGGTCAGCTTCTCCAGTTGGGCGGTCAAGGACTTGTTGGTTTGAACCTGCTACTGATTCTCATTAGATAGTCTCCTAAGAGACTCATCCCGTTCAGCCACGGTCTTCTCTGCCTGCTCCAACTTGGATTTGGAGTCTTTTTCCGAGGCAGTTAGAGTCTCTACTTTAGCTTGGGCCTCCACGAGTTGATCATTTAGTACCTTGATCAACTCCTTGTAATCAACTGATCGCTGCTGGGCGTGATAGAAGGTCATAAGCGTCTGCATGAAAAATGAAAAGTTACTACAAAGCATTAACGTAAGTAACAATCTATCTTGTGGTAAAGTACTTACATTTGTCAGCTGAGCAATCCCTCTATCTAAGACAGCATCAACACTGAGTCGAGGAAAAGATTCAAAGCCTTGAATCATTGATGAGTCATGGAGGGTCTGACCAGCTGCCCCTCTGAGCTTGGTATCAGCAGCTCGGAGTGCCTCGCTCGGGCCAGGCGGGCCTGGGGGAGTTAGGCTCGCTGATGGAGGAAGTGACGAAGGAGTTAACGGTGGGAGTGTAGTCGACCCCTTGGGTTGTCTCCCTCGGCTGGGCGGCACTGCCTTCAGAATCTTCCTCGGGGGCGTGGAGCCACATCCATCGCCAACTTTCCTCTTTGGAGCAGAAGAAGCGATGCACTGCCTAAACATATCTGGATCTGCAAAAGAGGAAAACACAAAATTGTTAGAAATATAAACATAATAAAATGTAGATAAGTATATTACTACTACAACTTTGTTAGTCTCGAACCACCAAGTTATTAAACGTATTCCTATGGTTACTAGACCTGAGTTAAGAATCTGGTCAATGAACTCGTCCTCGTTGTCCGAAGATGAGCTGAGTTCTCTCTCAATCTGGATGGCCTTTCCTTTCCTTGACCGAGCGGGAATAACAAATCTGCGCTGAGGCTAAGGCTCCCTAATGACAAGGTCACCAGGTCTATGAGAAAGCGGAGAGGGTCCGGGAGAAAACTGGTCAGTCACTATCTCCGTGCCCGCATTGGACTGATCAGTTGTGTTGTTCTCCCCGGTGGTACTTTCCACCGCCATATCTTGGTCACACGGTATCAGGCCCACCATCTAAAGGTAGTCTACAGTGACCAATCTTTTCACGTCTTTCTCCTCAGTACTCATGCTGGCCAACGCCTCCGCTCGTTTGAACATCCCTTCAGTAGGCAAGGGTCGCTGGAATGGACCCGCATGTGTAAAGGCCAAGTTGTTGGCCTTGATGTCCGATGTGAGGAAATATTCTCTGTAATACTTCCTGGGGTTTGACTTGTGAGAGATACCGCTAAGGTATGTAGTCCCCCTTTGCCTGTGGTAAAGGTGAAAGAAGCCTGTGTTGTTGTGGGTGGGATTGGTCCTGAAGTCAAATAAATAGTGCACCTCGTGAGGGGTGGGCTCGTCCCAACCTTGCAGAAAGTAGAGAATGTACAGTGCAGACAATTCCTGGATCCCATTCGGTGCGATCTGGAATGGGGAGACATTGAAATAATCTGCTATAGATCAGAAGTAGGGATGTAATGGGAGTGTCGCTCCTGCGTGGACATGATGCCTGGACCAAGCACAGTATGCTCCACCAGGCCTATTGGCTCTCTGATGAGAGCTTGGGCATATCACTTTCGCCCCACTCAAACCCAAAGCCTCGATGTGTTTGTGGAACGACCCGGGATTAAGCTTTGAAGCTTGGGCAGTGAACCAGGAAGGTTCTTCTTCTCTCCCCTTTCGTGGCTTTTGAGTGGCCAAGTTCTGAATTACGGGGGAAAACTTCTGAGAGGGTGATTCTGAAGGAGTTGCAGTGCGGGCGTGACTGCGCTCCACCACCTTCTGCACCGCTCTGCGGGCAACTTGTGGATCTTGGTCCTGGGGAAGTCTGTTAGATTTCTTCACCCTCATCGTCGACTGTGAAGCTTGTTGAAGAAATTGTTCCTCGTGGAGAAGGTACAAGGCTGAGTGGGGAAGGATCCGCTTGAAGCGACGAAGACGATCCTCGGGAGTGCAACTGGTGGAAGATTTTGATGAGGAATCGCGGTTTTGAGGAGTCTCGATTGACTGCGGGATGGATGTATCAGAGTCTGTATGGTTGCCACCTCCCCTATAATCAGAGCGATTCATCTACAAAAATAAATAAAAAATGGGGAGGTGAGTAACCATACAGAGAAAATTCAACAAGAATAAAATTTATTTTTACACTTAGAAAAATTTATCTAAGTGGAAAAAGTATAGCATGCATGGAAAAAAGATTTTTAGTGCTTAGGTGCCTAAAAATATTTAAAATTTCATAAGTGGTTAAAATTTCCTAATGCCAATGAAGGCTTGTGCATCCTACGAGACACGTACAGGGCTAGAAGTGTGTGTCCAGTCGGACACCAAAGGCCCAAGGAGAGGTGTGCCCCAGCCGCATGCCTCCAAGTGTGAACTTGGACTAAGGGCGTGTCCTAGGAGACACTTGGGCAATGTATGCAAAGGGTCATTAGGCATCCGATCGGATGCCATGTGATCGAGGAGAGGCCAAGGGATGCCTAACGTAGAGTGGTGCGCCTAGTGCCTAGAATGTGTGGGTCCGAGCGGAAAGACGTCCGAGGAGAAGCGTGCCCAACGATCTGAGCGGAGTGGCGTCCGAGTGTCCGAGCGGCTTGCGCTGCCTTGCACCTCCGAGGAGCCCAGCACCAAGCACCCCAAAGAGGCCCGATCAGACATGGAGCGTCCGAGGAGAGAAGGCACCTAGGGCGTCCGAGGAGTGTACATGTGGTCCGATCGGACCACATGTTTGCCCAGAAATTTCAGTGACCGATCGGCCACTTCCTTAACTTACCCATTTTTCATACCCCAACTCTAACCATAAAACCCAATCCGAAAAACCAAGGCCCTAGGTTCCCTAACATAAACACATTTGTTCATCCAAACATACAAATACAAGATCAAAACATGGAAGTGGAAAAGTTTTTTCATGTTCTTGAAAACCCTCTATGCTATCAAAAACCCCAAAACCCATAATCATGATTTATATCAAATTGACCTATTTTTCTTGGAATTCCTATGAAATTAAGGGTAATGTTGGGTTACCCATAGCACAAACATCCTCAAAACCCAACAAACCAACACATTATACAAGCATTCTTATGAGATTCATGAACAAATTCAAGAAAAAAGCTATCAATTGGGTTTCGGCCATGGCATGGGTTTTTCATGAAATTTTTTGAAAAATAACAACAATGTAAAGGCATGGAGAAGAAGACTTACTCAAGGTTGGAGAACCTTTGACTTGCTTGGAGATTTCTTGAAGAAATGGAGAGCTTCCCTTGAAGTCCCTTGAAGATTCGGCCAAAGAGAAGGAGAAACTTTGGAGTTTCGACCAAGAGAGAAGAAAGAAGGAGAAAGGTTTTTAAAAAAATGTGATTTTCTTGTGTAAAGAAAAATGTGTAAGAGTAGGGGGTATTTAAAGAAAAAAAGTGTGGCTTATTGTTTATTTTTGGACCCTTGGCATTCCGGGGCTATTTTTTCTCCCCACGATCATGGACAGTTTTTTGCAGTGATCGTGGCCCATAAGTTGTGGTCTGCTGCATGACGGGAAGATGAACAGTTAAAAAGTTTATTATGTGAAAGTATCAAATAATGAACTTGGGAGGCAAATGTTATCCCAAAATTTGAAAATGATGATGTGGCAATAGAATTGACAAGTGGCATGGAATAGTTGGGTGATCTGGCTTAGCAGTAGCCCAATACATCAGTGAAGAGTTTAGACTACTTGAGAGATGTCATAACCAAGCCAAGCGCACCCGAGGAGAGTACTTGGGCTGGGGTGTGCCCGGTCGGACCTTGGTCCAAGGAAAGCATGTGATCGGACCTTGGTCCGAGGAGCCCCAAGAGGTCCGGTCGGACCTTAGTCCGAGGAGTCCAAGTGGTGTGCTCGGACCTTAGTCTGAGGGAAGCCCTAAGAGATGGGGTCGGACCCTAGTCCGAGGAGAAGCCCCAAGAGGTCCGGTCGGACCTTGATCCGAGGAGAACCAAGGAAGGTGTGGCTCGGACCTTGGTCCAAGGAGCACCCATAAGGGGTGGTCGGACCTTGGTCCGAGGAGAACCAAGGAGGGTGTGGTCGAACCTTAGTCCGAGGAGACCCCAAGGCTGTGGTTCGAGGTGAGCCCAAAAGGTGACTGGTCAGACTTTGGTCCGAAGAGAGTCTAAGGGGTATGGTCCGTATGCAGGTGTCCAGCATGCATATGTCCGACCAGAAGACGATATTCATCAACAAAATGGAACAAACTACGTCAAATTCCCATAAACGGCTTCAACAAGAATCGGTCTGGGCACGCGCGGGAATCTCTCATTTTTCGCTCAAATTGAGGATTCTGTTGTATTTTGAATATTTTGTGTAATTTAAATATAATGTGAGTAATAGAATATCCCGATCCTAGGGGGATATCAGTTTAGGATCCCAAGCCTATAAATAGAGGGTTAATGGGATCAGAAAAGGACTTTTGGCAATTTGAGATTTGGTCTGAGTTTCTAGAGAGAGAAAGTGCGTTTTCCTTGAGAGAGAACCCTTTTTGTATTCCTGAAAATTTACACTGAAGAAACTCAGTTGACACTGGTTCATCTGATCTTGAGTGTAGATAAAGTAATAAAATCTCTAAGTGGATTAGGCTATTACCGACTGATCGGGGCTGAACCACTATAAAAATCTTGTGTGTTATTTACTTTCTTTGATAAAACTGTCTATGTCGTTTAAATTCTCTTGAAGGTTTATCGTTTTTGACGTTCTCACGTCGTTGGCTAAAAACACAGTCAACACCCCCTAGTTCCTCTGAGAAATCCTTGGCCGTGGTGGTCAAACGGCCGCATATGTACACAACACCACCTAAGCTCTCCACTCAAGGTTGGGTGAGCTTTTCTTTCCCTTTACCTGCACCACATAGCATCCATGAGCCAAAGCCCAGCAAGAAAACATAATAATGCAAGCATATAATATCAAATGATGATCATGATAATCATACAGAGCTTATAGCCCTGAACAGATAAGTGAATATCACTTTGTGGTTACATTAACCATCAAGTTGCTTATAGCTCTTAATCAAATGAGTGGTTTTAACACTTGAGGTTTTGGTAAACCATAATGAGTGACTGACGAGTATGTCACTAGTATAAACAAATGAGTGACTGATGGGTAAGTCACTAGCTTAAACAGATGAGTGACTGATGAATAAGTCACTAGCTTAAACAGATGAGTGACTGATGGGTAAGTCACACGGGGCTCGACACCCACAGCCATGTGACTAAACAGTCACTGTGGCTCTAAATAACTAGCATTTGGCCAGACAAGTGCTTATAGTATTCATCAAACTTGAGGTCGGTCCGGCATTAACACTCTTCTGAGTCATTTAATGCAGATGTCGATTAGATCTAATCTTTGTTGGCTTGCGTTGAACACACTAAGGTCGTTCCTGACTTATGAGTCAGCACTGTGTGACCAGCGCCCACTACCACTGCCGAACTTGACTAATGAGTCACAGCTTCACAGTTGATACTGACACCTTTGCCAATTCTGACTATTCAGTCAGTACCATGCACAAGTGAGCAAGATTTGCTAAGCATTCAATAGCCATTCCATGTCCACATTTAAACATTCAACATGCCTCATGAATAACCATGCATGTCACATATGGGGTGCATTTTTCTTACCTCTGGTTCGAGCGAGAATTAATATAAGAACGACCCTTGAGAATGATCAACCTTTTAATTCCTTGATGGTCACCTGGTCATAACCAAATATGGGATTCCACCAATAAAATGAATAGCAAAGGTTCCCGAACCAAAACCTAGCCTCCGAGACATTGAATCCTACTAAACCGGGTAGTAGGATCGATCTCGAGGCCTAAGGCTTGAATCCTTAAGCCAAAACCTAATTCTGGCCAAAATGCCACTAAGGGCCGCGGCCCTCCCTGGCCATGCCGCGGCCCGCCCCTCAAATAGAGGCGGCCTCCCTTCAACTCTCAGCACGAGCCGCGGCCCTTCGGCCCTTCAGCCTCTTCCTCTCCTTTTCTCAAGCTTGGATCGCGACGCTCTAGAACAGAGCCGCGACCCCACCTGAAACTCAATTGAAAACCCTATTTTCCTCCCTTCAAACTCAATCCAAAACCTCATTAAAACTCTCCCAACATCACCAAGCAAAGCCCCCAATTGCTACCATAACTTACCCACCATACAAGCATCAAAACCCAAATGAACTTCCTCCAAAAACTTTCATTAATTCTTAACTTAACACCTTAGATTTCTCAGCTGAAAACTATAAGAAAAATAGAGCATAACTAAGGTTTCATGGATGAAATCTTAACTCAAGTTGGATTTGAGTCCTTCTCAATGAATGAATCAAGTTCCTAAGCTCAAACCTTTAGTTTCCTAGCTTAATTCTTCAAATTGGGATCAAAGCTTCAAAGAAGAAAAAGAGAGAAAATGATGAACGTGAGGAGCAAGAACAACCCTCTGTTTTTTATTCTGTTTTCTATAGGTTACCAAAGTCATATATATCCTAGGGGTGAAATGACTATTTTGCCCTTAGGTCATTTAAAGGTTTCTAAAGACTCCCAAGGGTAAAACTGTCATTTCCCACCTATTTCGTTTATCATAATTAACACCCTCCAATTCCCGCTATTCTCAATATCCTCAAATACCAATAATTCATATCCTGTTACCCTTTAATTTTCAAATATGCCCTCAACGGGCCAAATTATCAAAATACCCCTGTAATCAAATGTGGACCCACATGCATGCATTTAACATCATATTATCATATAATTCACATAAACATGCATATAATCATTTAGTGGCATAATAAAATAATTATGGCCCTCCTGGCCTACTAATCCAGTCATTAAACCGCATTAGGGATTTTGAGGCATTACAATGTTTGTTCTAGTTTTTGAATTTGGGAGTGACAACAAGAGATTATATATGAGAGATTTGAGTTTTTATGCTTAATGAAGGGTTCTAAATCAAAAAAATGCTAGGCATTTAAAGCATTTAAAAAAATGCCAATTCTTTTGACAATACCCAAAATACCCCTCTCATAATTTTTCCCATCCACCTCCCCTTCTCTCTTCCCTCTCTCTCCCTCAACCCATTCCTCTCAACTCATTCTCTAGAAAAAAAATTTCATGGGTAAGGTAAAATATAATAGAAATCAATGTAACAGCAAGTATTTCTCATTTAGGACACTAAAATGCTACATTTCGAACAGATCTGGGCATGATTTTGGGATTTTTTTTTGGGATTTTTTTTTTAGATCTGAAACTTTGGAATCTGTAGAAAATCGACGTGGTTCAATGGTGCTCGATGCCAGCTCGATGGGGCCTTCAAAATCATGATTTTCATGAAAAAATCGATGTTGCTCGATAGTGGTTCGATGGTGTTCGATGCGATTCTTGTAAGATACGTAATTTTTCACTCGGGTGTCCGTTTTGGGTTTTTTTTTTGGGTATTTTTTCAAGATCTACACGTTTGAGATGTGTATATACATATTTGGAAAATGTAAGTCTTGAAAAAAAATGACAAATGCAAAACATACCTCATGTTCAAGATATGTTTTGGTATGTTTTCAAGTTCTAAACTTTAAAAATGTGTATGTGAATATCTAAAACATGTAGATCTCAAAAAAATACCCAAAATAAACAAAATCATCCTAAACGGACACCCGGGTAAAAAATTATGTCTCTTACAAGAATTGCATCGAACCACCATCGAGCAACATTGATTTTTTCATGAAAATATTGACTTTAAAGGCCCCATCGAGCTGGTATCGAGCACCATCGAGCAACAATCGAGAAAAGTCAATTTTCTACATATTTCAGAGTTTCAGATCTGAAAAATAACTCAAAAATCATGCCCAAATCGATGGTTTCTCGATGGTGCTCGATGCTAGCTCGATGGGGCCTTCAAAATCAATATTTTCATGAAAAAATCGACGTTGCTCGATGGTGGTTCGATGGTTGCTCAATGGTGGTTCGATGCAATTCTTGTAAGAGACATAATTTTTCACTCGGGTGTCCGTTTGTGATGATTTTTTTATTTTGGGTATTTTTTTGAGATCTACACGTTTTAGATGTTCACATACACATTTTCAAAGTTTAGAACTTGAAAACATACCAAAAAATATCTTGAACATGAGGTATGTTTTGCATTTGTCATTTTTTTTCAAGATATATTTTTCCCAAATGTGTATATACACATTTAAAATGTGTAGATATTGAAAAAATACCCAAAATAATAAAAAAAAAATCACCCCAAACAGACACCCGGGTGAAAAATTACATATCTTGCAAGAATCGCATCGAACACCATCAAACCACCATCGAACCACAATCGAGCAACATCGATTTTTTCATGAAAATCTTGATTTTGAAGGCCCCATTGAGCTAGCATCGAGCACCATCGAACTACGTCGATTTTTTGCAGATTTCAAAATTTCAGATCTGAAAAAAATCGCAAAAAAAAACTCAAAAATCATGCCCAGATCTATTCGAAATGCAATATTTTAGTGTCCTAAGTAAGGAATACTTGCTATTACATTGAGTTCTCTTATATTTTACCTTACCCATGAATTTTTTTTCTAGAGAGAGAGAGTTGAGAGGAATGGGTTGAAGAAGGGAGAAGAGGAAGTTGATGGAAAAATTATTGGAGGGGTATTTTGGGTATTGTAAAAAAAATTGGCATTTTTTGAAATGATTAGAAGGCCTAGCATTTTTTTTTTATTTAGGACACCTCATTAAGCATAAAAACTTAAATTTCCCTTATATATTACATGTTTAATGTAATATTAAATATTATACGCGAATTTTAAATTTAAGTTTCTTGGTATTTTTTTTTAAAAAGTAATTTGTTGCTAATTGACAATAGATTATATTATATGTTTAATATGATATTGTTAACCGAGATTTTCGGCAACTCTATTAATAAGTGATATTTACTGATAATAATAATGAAAGCAGAAAAGCAACACGGGACTTTTACGTGGTTGGGGCGTTAACTAGCCTTAGTCCACGAGTCTATGTTATTAGAGCTTGAAGAAGCTTTTACAATGGAGTTTTTTGTCTATATTTTGACAGAGTTCCTTCCTTTTTTTTTAAAAAGAGACCCCCTTTACAGTGCTCTGTAGCTTATATTTATAAGCTAAGGGGAATATCGGGTCTGGACCGGATCCGATCTGGGTCCATCAGAGAAATGGATATAAGGGGCATTTCTAGTGGAGGCCCAATACAAAAAGGTACAAAGTACGTAAATCCAAAACCAGTTAAGGCCCAACAGGTTGACCTTAGAGCTATATCTCGCCCGACAAAACGACGCTTTTGGCCTGGCCACTTCGAGTCACGAGGCAGATTCAGAAGACAAGACCAGTCAGAGTACTTGGCTGCGCAGTCCTGACACATTGGCGTGCAATCCCGAGATGACCTTTTCTGCAGGTGAAAAGTGGGGGACAACGCCCATGTGGAGCAAGGCGGCGTTAGGGTCCCGGACGCCTGGCCCCTTCAACCAGGGATGAGATGATCCGGGTCCATTTACCTTTGTCCCGCTTCGTTTACCATCGGCCCGGACCGCGTCAGTGGTCCGGGATAGGGATTTGTAGGACGCAGCGATTGGAATGCTCCGCACGCCGCCCGGACGATCCTCATTGAGGATGGACCCGGAGGGACATCCCGGACACCTCCAATGGGCCCAGTCCTGAGTCCCCGGTCGATACCCTTCCCCTTGGGCATTCTCCATACCAAGGGACCTTGGGCCGGGCCCGCGTACAGAGCTGGCCCCCTGAAAGTGGGCCAAGACGAAGGCCCCGAGCCCATGCAGGAAATGGGGATAACATTTACCCCCCAAGCCTTCGCCCGAGTTCACCGGGAGGAGGGTTGCATCATCCCCATGGCACTCGCTAGGTCGCCTCCCCAGTTCTTGCCCGAATTCGTGGGTCCAGGCAGAAAGCCGTGGCATTGGTTGGATGCTTAGCCCGGATCGTTTACCACGATCCGGGGATGTTTACCTTCGGCCCGCTTTATGGCAAGGATACACGTGTCGCGCAGGTGATTGCTGCACGGGTCCTGAAGGGTCGCCTAGACCTCCCAAGGGTCGCTAGGCCTAGACTAGGGTGTCAGTGCACGTCTCGAGGCGTCCCATCCGCACGGGGGGGGGGGGGTCATCATTAATGCCCCTGGAACGAGGTGGACCGTAGGATGGGGCGACTTTGGCATCCGCCCTTCCTGGGCCGTCGGATCCGAGACGGCGAGGATCCTATCTGAAAGGACTCATAAATGCCCCTGCGCGACTCCTGACCGTCAGATGAAAAGACACCTGTCCGTTAGATCGTGGGCCATAAATTGGGGCCAGTATAAATACCCCAAGAAAACCACATTTGGCACTTTCACCTCTTCGAACCAGCTTAAGAAAACGCAAACGCTATTCGAGCTTTGCATGTCCGACAACGCCGGCGACATACACCACCGCCTGCTAGTTCTGCGCCGCCGCCTGTTTCCCAGATTCCCAACTTCTGTTCTTCTACCTGACGACGCTTCTCGGGTTTGTCCCGTCGACAAACTACTACACCGGCTACGCCACTTCAAGAACGAGGTTCTGCCATCCTTACAGTCGGACAACAATCATCTTCAACGATCGACACCATAGAGTAAGTCTTTTTTAACTCTCTTGCCAACTTTGTGAACTTATGTTCTCTAGATGCGTGTGTTTAGGCTCTGTGCTTTAGAAATTTCTAGGAAGGCTGCCTGGTTCGGATTGCTCCGTATTTGGATGCCTCCCGGACAAGGGGCGGGCCTTAGTAGCCTCCTCTCCCGATCAGGGTCTCGGGGCTATTCGGGGTCCCGGGCCTGATCCGACTGGACTCCAAGCAGTCCTTAGGAGACTCCCTGTACCTTGACCGACTTTCTTGGGTTTAGGTACTGACTGCTTGGTCTTTCTTTCTTTGGTCCCAGATCGTCAGTTATGGCAACGGGCGTTACACTCCATTATGAAGAAGAGGTCAATAGGGCCCCTGTCGCCGTTCCCGGATCCAGGACGCCCAAGGGCAACAGGTGGGAAATGAACGTAACGGCTAACTCGTTCCGGAACTACCGGATGATGCTGCTCCTGGAGAAGCAACTGGGCATCGAATCAACTCCGGGCCTCTTTCACAATCGCTTGGCTAAGCTCGAGGAGCGGGCGCATACGTCCGTGGAAGGATTCGGAGCCTGGAGCGCCGGCCATATCAGTGCGGGAGCTACACTCCCGCTTCATGACTACTTCGTGCGGTTCCTGACGTACGTGGGGATCGCACCATTCCAGCTGTTGCCGCAAGCGTACCACCTTCTTGCTGGGTGGAGGGTGTTTTGTGTCGCGAAGGAGATCGCGGAGCCTACCCCTGCGGAAGTCTTGTACTTCTACAAGCTGGTGCCGCAGGTCAACGTCAAAAACAAGACCCTGGACGGCTTTTACAGGCTACAGCCATGGAGCGGCTATCCTGCTCCTACCAGCTCCTGGAGGCACCCCCCGGATGTCAGGCATTATTGGTTCATGACATCCGGGTTCCTCGTTGACAAGAATCCCACATTGCTGCTGGACTTCCAGCAAGTGGGTAAGTATTCCTCCGGACCTCTCTCTTTTATTCATCTTTTCTACTCGTCTCTTATCATGTCTTCCGGGTCGCAGGGCCCTTCGCTCAAACCCCCCTTACCGAGTTCCTCCTGGAAAGGAGGAGGTTTTATGCTAAGTTGACCGCGGAGGAGCTGGACGTAGGGGGCTACGTCAGGGACGACAACCTCCGGCTGGTTGGGATGCTCGCGGCCACCCAGACCATTGTTATCCCAAACCTTCGGGGCATCCCCTGCGAGAAGAACGTCGATGTCCGGGAGCAGTTGGCCCTCGACCACATTGCCACGGTGGTGAGAGCGGCGCAGGCTGACGCGGCCCAGCGTACGAAGAACCAGCTCCCGGCGGAAGCGGCCACCTCAGAGGAGCTCTTCGAAGATGCCCTACCTAACGGCGGGACTCCCGGGGCTAGCGTATCGGGGCGAGGTAACTCCCCTTTAATCTTAACTTATGCTCCCCAAGTTGGGGACTTAGCTAGGGATAGGCTAGTACCCCCGGGCCTCGCGTTTGGGGCCAATGGGGAGATGAGGCCTTCAGCTCCCGTCCCTGTGGGATCAGAGGTCCTAATGTTCTTATCTGGGTTCCTCTAGTACGGGGGCTTTCTGAACCCGGACGACGTAGGAGATCGGGTCCATTCATTCGCTTTAAGGGAATTGAGTCTCGCCCGGGGCCTAGACGAGGGTTCGTCCCGGGTCGTTTTTAACTGCTTTGTGTATTTTCACCTGTTTGGCTTACCGTCCTAACTCCTTTTTCTGTACTTTTGCAGAGGACCCCGACATGTCAAACTCGGCCAGCGAAATGAGGAGACTCATCAAGGACCGGGCGGCTAGGAAAGCAAATGAGGTGACGGGCACGGAGCCCCCCCTTGCCAGTGAAACACCCGGGACTGAGCTCTGTCCAGATGAAGCTCTGGCCGTGGTTCCCTTCCAGGCCGTGGAGCCTGCTGTAGACATCGCTTCTGACCAGCCCCCCGTGATTGATTTGGAGGCGGGCGAAGCAGTTAGCCGGAGTTCTGGGAAGAGGGGCCCGGAAGTCGACGCCGGGGAAGGCAACCTTGGGAAGAGGCCCCGGACGACGCGGGTAGGCTCAACTGAGGAGTCACACAGGAAGAGTCGGCTGACCGCGAAGGAAATCCCTGCGCCGCCAGTCCTTCCCCTTCACCCAACTCTTCTCGAGGGGGAGTCCGCCTTGCGGGACGAGCAGTCCCGGCTGGTCAACCGGACCTGGGAAAACGGCCGGTGCTGGAGGGACGACACTTATAAGGCCCTGAAGATCCGTCGTCAGGTCAAGTTCTCGGATCGTCCTGCTGAGTTCAGCGCTCCCCAGCCGATCGTGGACCGGCTAGTCGCCGAAGCGGGCTTCTGCCCTAAGCTCGGTCAGGATACAGCCCCCATGGCGGCTGATCTGCTAGATCAGGTTGGGAGCACTATGTCCAACCTTCAGCTGAAGAGGTACGCCACGATAGCCAACCCGGATGTGCTGTTCATCTCCCAGGCTCTCCGCCACCAGGCCACTGCGGTAATTTTTACTTCTCTTATACTCCTCCCATCACTTGTTGATGGTGGTTTTATTTTCTAACTTTTCTTTCCTACAGGTTGATCTATTGTCCCAGAGGAGTGCCGATCTGTTGGCCGAGCTTTCCATAAAGATGGAGACGGCCAAGCTGGAGCTGGAGGCGGCAGTGAATCAGAGGGAGGCCGTCAAGGAGACCCTTGGCCAGGAGACAGCCCGCCTCCAGGAAGAAGTGGCCCGTGTGAAGGCGGAGCGCGAGGAGCTCGGCCGCGCCAAGGCCGGGTTGGAAGAGGAGTTGTCCCGGAAGACAAAGGATGCCGACGAACGGGCGACGCTCTTGGAGACGGCCGCGGCACAATCCGCCCTGGACAAGGAGGAGATCCTGGCCTTGAAAGCCCGAGTTTGCGAACTGGGCGACTCTCTGCTTCAGGAGAAGGCGGCGCATGAAACGACCCGTCAGGGAAAGGAGGAGGCCGAGGGCCTACTGGATGTCACCTTTGATGAGGCCATCTACATGGCCTGGTGCAAGGATAAGAAAATGAACCTTCTTGTCTTCCCTGATCCAGAATCAAAGTGGGCCGAGTATGAGGCCAAGGAGAGGGAGGATGCGGATCTCCGGGCGGATGCAATGTAGGCCCGAACCCCGACCTTGTAATTTTGTTATTGTTTTTGGCTTGTAATTAAATTTAAAACACTGCTACTTTCATTGGTTTTTACGAAAGCTTCTTTCCATTGCTCAGTAGAAATTTCGTTTAGTCGCCGCGACTAACTAATTGCAGGGGTTTAGTTCCGGTTCCAACGGCCGGGACTAGACCCAACGACTTAATTTTCCAAGTTTCCAGCCTTGGCATTCAGTCTAGGGCCCTCAGGGCTTGGTTTAACCCGGAGTTTTGTTCTCCCTTTACCCGTTTCTAGGCCCTGGCTTTGCCTGGGACGAAACCGGATGTTTTCATATCCTGGAGGCCAATTTTTCCGGATTAGATGAGCTTAGAGCTCTGTCCTATCTTTCATACCCCCGGACATTGTCTGTCCGGGGTGGGACCGACCTTGGGCACGACCCCTTTTTTATACCCCCGGACGATGCTCGTCCGGGGTGGGACCGGCCTTGGGCTCGGTCCTCTTTATTTCATACCCCCGAACATCGTTCGTCCGGGGCGGGACCAGTCTTAGGCGTGGCCCCTTTTTTATACCCCCGGACGGTGCTCGTCCGGGGTTGGACCGGCCCTGGGCTCGGTCCTCTTTATTTTATACCCCCGGACATCGTTCGTCCGGGGCGGGACCAGCCTTGGGCGTGGCCCCTTCTTTATACCCCCGGACGTCGCTCGTCCGGGGTGGGACCGGGCTTGGACTCGGTCCTCTTTATTTTATACCCCCGGACATCGTTCGTCTGGGACGGGACCAGCCTTGGGCGTGGCCCCTTCTTTATACCCCCAGACGTCGCTCGTCCGGGGTGGGACCGGGCTTGGGCTCGGTCCTCTATATTTTATACCCCCGGACATCGTTCGTCCGGGGCGGGACCAGCCTTAGGCGTGGCCCCTTTTTTATACCCCCAGACGTCGCTCGTCCGGGGTGGGACCGGGCTTGGGCTCGGTCCTCTTTATTTTATACCCCCGGACATCGTTCGTCCGGGGCGGGACCAGCCTTAGGCGTGGTCCCTTCTTTATACCCCCGGACGTCGCTCGTCCGGGGTGGGACCGGGCTTGGACTCGGTCCTCTTTATTTTATACTGCCGGACATCGCTCGTCCGGGGCGGGACCAGCCTTAGGCGTGGCCTTTCTCTTTATACCCCCGGACGTCGCTCGTCCGGGGTGGGACCGGGCTTGGACTCGGTCCTCGGATTTCCCAGACTGTATTCCGAGCCGGGACTAGCCTGAGCTTGCGCCCCGCCAGGTGTTTGCTTATACCTGGGATGGTACCCCCCCGCAAGTGAGCGGAGACACCAAGTTGGTGTATTCCGAATATTGGGGCTCGTAGCCCCTCTTCCCCTTTTTGGCCAGCTCGGGCCGGTTCTGGCCCTTGCCTGATCGCTTCCCCCGGGAGGGATTCACGCTTGCCTCAGTCACTCCCGTTTGTGACTACTGGGCCACGACGGGGGACATGCTGTGTCCTGCCGGCGCGACGCCATAACCGGAGAAGTGGGTTGACTGGGCCGAGGCGTACCCCGATGTGGCAGAGCCGTATACTGTAGGGGTGTAACTGATGCCGGGCGTGACGGCCGATCCCAGGGCAATGGGGGGCGTGGCGTAGGGCTACGCCGGGAACTGTCCCGCACATCCCGGAATCGTCTGAGAGATGGGGTGAGGAGCTGGGGGCCATCCGAAGGCCTGGATCTGAGCTTCCTCCCAGTTGATGAATCCTTGGGGCCTCCTGATGAATTCTTCCAAGGTTGCGGCTTTGTTGCGTTGCATGTCATCCCAAAGGGGGGATCCGGCCCAGATCCCGGACTGTAGTGCCACCAGGCGCTGTCTGTCATCGACTTTTGTCTTGGAGGCTTCTTCAGTAAAGCGTTGGATGTAGGCTCTCAATGTCTCTGCGGGTAGTTGCTTAATATTGGCGAGGGCGCCGATTTGCATGTCCATCCTCATGGTGGCCACGAACTGCTTCTGAAACGCTGACTGCAGCCCGGACCAGGATTGGATGGACCCCGGTTTAAGCCTCTTCCACCACTCTTCGGCGGGACCGCCCAAAGTGATGGAGAAGCAGAGGCATTTGTCGCCGTCGCTGACGTGAGCCACTGTCATGAGTCGGTTGTACCGGGATAGATGATCCCTAGGATCGGTATTTCCAGTATAGGCGGTGAGGCTCGGCATCTTGAACCCCTTGGGTAGTACGGCGTCCAGGATGTGCCTCGCGCAAGGCTCTTTATCCTCTTCGTCGGAGTCAGTGTCATCGCCTTCCTGCTTGCGGACCAGGCGATCAGTGACCCTTTTTAATGCGGCCATCTGCTCCATGAGCAGCTTGGCCGTGCTGTCCTCCAGGGGGATTCTCTCGTTCCTCCTGTTGTTGATGTCGTTCCTGAGGTCGCTGTCTCGAGGGAGGATTTTTTCCTTGCGGGCCCGCTCTTTCCGAGCATTCAGTCCATCGCGTAAATCTATCCGGGAAGTGTCATCCCCTGAACTGAGAGCGTGACGATCCTCGCGGCGAGGCCGTTCTCGACGGTTCTTGTTGACCGAGGCACTTGGGTGCAAAGACCTTTCCCGCCCGTTTGGCCCTGGGGCGTGCCGGGGCTGTCCATTCCATGGCCGCGTCCCTGCCGATCGATCAGGTGGCCTCGTCTTGGGACGGGGCGCACCTTCTCTTTCCTAGGTAACGGCCGTGAACATGCCCCGACTTTTTCGACGGGGGTGGTCTTCTCCCGGGTCTTTCGTTGCTCCTTGTCCGGGACTCCAGGAGTCGGTTCGGAAAAAGGCTCCGGGGGACGGACCGGGCTGGCACCTCTGGGGGCCCCAGCTTGCTCTTGGGGAGCGGGTCGCTGCGTTTCTGGAAGCGGGCCAGCTGTAGGGTTGGTTGCCGGACCCTGCGTGGCCATGAGCGCCTGCAGGGCTTAGAGAGACTCTTACATCCGGCGATACGCCTCTGCCTGCTCAACGATCCTGGCTTCCTGATCTAGGACTTGTTGCCTTAGTCTAGTCACCTCCAAGTCCTGCTGATCGTCGCGGGGGGTCCTGGGATCCGCAGCTTCGTCGTGGTACTCCCCCTCATTTTCCTCCTCATAATACTCTTCCTCGTTTTCCACTTCGTACTCTGTCCCACCCTCGTAGTCTTGCGACTCATCTTGGTGAGATGTCTGAGGAGGCACGTCCTCGGGCAGGTCTTGAGGAATATGCTGAGAAGGCAGCAGGTCTCCGTTGCCTTGCTCGGGATTGGTAGGGTCGAAGGTGGTGTGTCGTGTGTTCACCATCATAGTAAAGGCCTGACGTTGGCGCTAGCTTCCTTCAGCTCTCAATGAAAGCACCAAACTGTTAACCGAGATTTTCGGCAACTCTATTAATAAGTGATATTTACTGATAATAATAATGAAAGCAGAAAAGCAACACGGGACTTTTACGTGGTTGGGGCGTTAACTAGCCTTAGTCCACGAGTCTATGTTATTAGAGCTTGAAGAAGCTTTTACAATGGAGTTTTTTTCTTCTATATTTTGACAGAGTTCCTTCCTTTTTTTTTTGAAAAGAGACCCCATTTACAGTGTTCTGTAGCTTATATTTATAAGCTGAGGGGAATATCGGGTCTGGACCGGATCTGATCCGGGTCCATCAGAGAAATGGATATAAGGGGCCTTTCTAGTGGAGGCCCAATACAAAAAGGTACAAAGTACGTAAATCCAAAACCAGTTAAGGCCCAACAGGTTGACCTTAGAGCTATATCTCGCCCGACAAAACGGCGCTTTTGGCCTGGCCACTTCGAGTCATGAGGCAGATTCAGGAGACAAGACCAGTCAGAGTACTTGGCTGCGCAGTCCTGACACATTGGCGTGCAATCCTGAGATGACCTTTTCTGCAGGTGAAAAGTGGGGGACAACGCCCATGTGGAGCGAGGCGGCGTCAGGGTCCCGGACGCCTGGCCCCTTCAACCAGGGATGAGACGATCCGGGTCCATTTACCTTTGTCCAGCTTCGTTTACCATCGGCCCGGACCGCGTCAGTGGTCCGGGATAGGGATCCGTAGGACGCAGCGATTGGAATGCTCCGCACGCCGCCCGGACGATCCTCACTGAGGATGGACCCGGAGGGACATCCCGAACACCTCCAATGGGCCCAGTCCTGAGTCCCCGGTCCATACCCTTCCCCTTGGGCATTCTCCATACCAAGGGACCTTGGGCCGGGCCCGCGTGCAGAGCTGGCCCCCTGAAAGTGGGCCAAGACGAAGGTCCCGAGCCCATGCAGGAAATGGGAATAACAGATATTATTCTAATAAGTGAATTTAAGTTTAATTAAATTTTCTTTAAGTTATAAAACATATGATTTTATTATTTTTAAATAATTATCATTGTAAAATATCATATTTTAATTTGTTTTATTATTTATTATTTTTAAATAATTATCATTATAAAATATCTTAAAAATATCACATTTTAATTTGTTTAATTATTTATTATTTTAAAATAATTATCATTGTAAAATATCTCAAAAATATCTTATTTATTTTATTTAAGTTTAAGTGATGTTTACAAATTACCGTTAAATATAAAAATATTCTGTTAAATATAAAAATATTCTATTAAAGTTAATATTAAAAAATAAATAAATAAACTCTGTTAAAGTTAACAATAAAAAAAAATAAAAAACTCTTAAAATTAAGAATTTTCCATATCTACACTGTTGAGTATACTATTAAAGATATATATATATATTTAAATGATGTGTTAATTTAAGTTCCAAACAATAAAAAAAATTATGAAAAATAAACAAGGAATGAATATTATTAAAAAGAGCCATGTTTATTTTGGCATTCTATAGAGCCACACAATATATTGTAATGGGTGGAATTTAATATAATATTATCCTGTTAACAAATTGTTTTTTTTTTCCCACCATAGAGAAAACAAACCTGACTTTTATTCTTCAAATGATAAATATAAAACAAATAATATACTATTACTAGTGGACTATAGTGGCTCCTAATTAGGTGGCGTCACAGAAGTCAGATACATCCTATAAATTAGAAGTTTATCTCTTTCAGATTCCTACCTAGCTATTTGATATCTCCCTTCAAAAGGCTTCAAAATCCTTTGGAAAGAGTTGAAAGTCGTTTGGGTAAAAAATGCCGAGCAAGGGCGCCACTGAGGAAGCCAAGGTTCCACTGTTGGAAGACCTAGCTTCATTAGTGAATAACGAAACATCAAAAGATTTACGACACGATCATGATAGTGATGATGGGGTTGATGAGCAATTATCTCTAGCATGTAGAGTTAAGATTGAATCAAAGAAGCTATGGCACATAGTGGGTCCAGCCATCTTCAGCCGCATCGCCTCTTACTCCATGCTCGTCATCACCCAAGCCTTCGCCGGCCACCTCGGCGACCTAGAACTTGCCGCTATCTCCATCGCTAATAATGTCATCGTCGGATTCGACTTTGGCCTACTCGTAATAAGTCCCCATTTCCCATTTCAACAAATAGATACATATATATATATATATATACATTTTTCAATAGATAATCTTAAATTCTTGTCTTCCTGCCTTTTCTCAGTTGGGAATGGCGAGTGCTTTGGAAACCCTATGCGGACAAGCCTATGGGGCGAAGAAATACTATATGTTGGGTGTATACATGCAACGTTCATGGATAGTCTTATCCATATGTTGCGTTTTCCTACTCCCTATCTACCTATTCGCCACGCCGGTGCTAAAGCTGTTAGGACAGCCGCACGACGTGGCGGAGTTATCTGGTGTGGCGGCGATGTGCATGATTCCACTCCACTTCAGCTTCGCTTTCCAGTTCCCTTTGCAGAGATTCTTGCAGAGCCAGCTAAAGACTGGTGTTATCGCTTGGGTGTCGCTGGCGGCGCTGATTATTCACATCGTCATCAGTTGGCTATTTGTGTTCCAATTCAAGCTAGGCGTTATCGGCACGGCCTTAACTATCAACTTCTCTTGGTGGACCTTGGTCTTCGGGCTTTTGGGCTACACCCTCTGCGGTGGCTGTCCGACCACTTGGGCCGGTTTCTCAACCGAAGCCTTCTCTGGTCTCTGGGAGTTCACCAAACTCTCTATTTCTTCTGGGGTTATGCTATGGTAATAATAGAATGTTTATTTTCTATATATATTGTTTGGAAGTTACATTTTTTGTAAACAATTTTTTTTTTTTTTTGTATTAATTATTTTTTCACAAATTTTGCAAATCAACAGCTTGGAAAATTGGTATTATAGAATACTGATACTGATGACTGGAAACTTGAAAAACGCAGAGATTGCTTTAGACGCTTTATCGATATGGTATGCCAGCTTATTGGTTTTCTTCTCATTTAATGTTATTATTATTTGTAATTTGATATTCTGTCCACTGAATTCGCTTACTTACCATCTTCGTAATCTTAAATATAATATTTCACTCTTTCAGGTATAATATGTATAATATATATATGGTATATTTTAAGATGTGCTTTTAAATCTTATGAGATTACGTTTTCTATATGTATACTAACTCTTTATAAATATATATAAAAAAAATTCTAATATTGTGATTGGGATTTGTCTTGTTTGACATGGCAGCATGACGATTAATGGGTGGGAGATGATGATTCCTTTGGCATTCTTCGCTGGAACCGGGTAATTTCTTGAGTGATCTTTTCATGTCTTTTACTTCAATATTGCATGTACTATATATTAATAATTAAGGTGGGGTCCATGCTGAGCAGGGTCACTCTTAACTCTTTTGGTCATATCTCAGTATTAACAAACAAAATAATTAATTAAGGAAAAAAAAACAAAATAAAAGAAAACAAATTCATTAAGGCAACTTTGTTCGGTGGAATGAAACTTGAGTAATACTAAGTTCAATAATAATAAAAATGAAATAGAATAAAAATTAATAAAAAAATTATTAATTTTTTACATTTTGTATTAGAATAATTTTTATTTTTATTTTTAAATAAAATAATACTAATATAATAAAAAAATTATTCTATTAGAATAATATTTCAATACTCTAAAATAATATATATATATATGAAATGAAAATAAATTCTTCTCAATTCTATTACCCCTCAGCATAACTATAGTAAATTATGATAACTATATTAAATTATGATCATATAGATTTTAATTGTTAAGTTCAATAGTTATTGTTAATTTGATAATTTATCAAATCTAATAAACAATTCTACAGATGATAACATATTATTATTAAAAAATGTAATTTTCATAAAGATATAAGTATTAAAATTATTTCATTGGCTAGGTTCATTGTTCTGATTTATCCTAGCTAGTAGTGAACGGCTTGAAGCAGTCTAGATTTGTTGTCCACAAATACAAAATATATTACGTTAGCCTGAGCTGGTTCTTAAATCACACACGTCATTGCACACATAATCAATTTAGAATGTATTAATGATATGGTCGTCCTTTTATCATCATCAATATATTAAAAACCGCAAACTGGTGGTTCAATATATATTAAGCAACACCTTCTCAAAACTTTCTAAACAGGTCGGCAATCATTATTAACTATATGTTTGAACACTGAGTGTCTAACGTATTAAAAAAAAAATAGTCACAACTTGAATAATATATGTGAATTTAGTTTTTGGTACAGTAAATTATTTAAAAAAATTTAAAAATTTACAGTATATTTTAAATAACTACAATATACACATTCATTAAAAAAAATCGCACAAAAAAACTATTCACGAATTGAGAACACTACGAGCCTACCATTAAGACTTAAAATGAAATCTTATTCTCGTATATATATATATATATATATATATTTATACTTATTTACACACACATGACATATACTCTCCAATGCATCGAATACTATATTGCCTCTATCATGGACTAGGTTTTGCTTTCGTTTTTAGAAAACCAAAAAATGTTATTAGCTTTTTAGGTGTAGTGGGACGCTTGTCCAAGTTTAAGTGGTCACTCTTTTTGTCATGTAGAGCCATTTGGCTCTCTTCTCTTCCAATATAAATTCTCTTTTCCCTTTCTATCTCTCTAATTCTATTTTGAGAGGTCGTATCACTAAAGACATGATATAGTGGAAATATACGACTTTAAATAATTCTGAAAATTATTGTGCTTGGTTTATTGAGAAATGAACTTTCAATTGATTATCAATTTTGTTTCATGGAGAATAGTCAGATAATATATACTTATAGAGTGTAATTGTTTGTGTCTATAACTCATAATCAATAATATACATAGCTTTGTCCATTTATTCATTAATTTTGTAAGAACTTCTTTGTATTATATATAATATTGGGGCTTAGTTAAATTTATACATATAAGACAAAAACATATATATAGATGGTTAAACCTTGGGGCGGAAGCATATATATAACGTTTGAGAATACTTGTACAAGTTTGCAACATTTCCAAATAATATTAATAAATGAAATGTTTAAATTTAAAATAAACCCAGCAGAACATGCTTTGTCTTTTCATCACTCATACGTATGATGTGGCCCAATCCATTGAGTAGGACAATAAACATCAGTCAAATGCAGTATTTTGACTCTTACCTTATATAGTTGTCGTCTCATTGTTTTCTTTTAATAATAGTGTGAAAGAAAGAAAAAAAATATTGTTGTAGTCAGCCAATTACGAGTTACAACCATTTCTATGTCATCTTGAAAAGTTTAAAAAGAACCTTTGGTATTGGGTTGTTTAGCAAAGTTCTTTATCGTATATGAGGCGAATAAAGAGAAAATATCATCTTAATATATTAATCAAATCATTATAAGAGAGAGATATTAGATATAATATATGTATATTTATATAATTATAATTTTTTCTGAAGAAAATTTGGAAACGGATCTAAGATCCCTTATTTCAATCATCTTATTCATGACCATAACTCGTGAACATTTTTAACTTTTATGTAAGAAGTTATGAGTTTAATTTGGACTTGTATAGTGGTATTTATTTCTGGAAGGTACAAACAGCTTGAAAATCTGACGTGGAGGTTTGCTTTTATAGCTCCTGCGCTTGCTTAAATTTGATTAATTATATTTAAGGGTCTGGACTCTGAATATGAAAATCGCTACTATTTTTAATCTTATCATTTACTGTGTTGGGTAGATTGATGTTTTCATTTTTCATGTACGATAAAGATGCATATGCATGTGACGCGAATTAGGCAGTACCATAACAAATAATTAATATTATTTCTCCATTTATTTTTTACTATTATATTGCCAAAAATTTGGTCAATTTTTTACTTAAAATATAGTGTCAATTAGTTACCATAAACAAAACTAATTATTCAAAGGAAAAAAAAAAGTTCTCTTTCCCATCTCCAAAAGCATTAAGTTTTCTTCCTCGTGCTTTCTATAATATAAATCTTTTTTTTTTAAGAATCATGATTAAATTTAAATTTTCAAAGAGGTTGATTGTGACAATAATTTATAATTATTTTAATTGTACTTTTAATTAAATACAGAGTAAGAGTGGCAAATGAGCTCGGAGCTGGAAATGGAAAAGGGGCAAAGTTCGCGACTATAGTGTCAGTGATGACATCAATAGTAATCGGGCTCTTCTTTTGGATTTTGATTATGATTTTCCACAATGAGATCGCCTTGATATTCTCTTCAAGCAAAGCAGTCCTTGAAGCAGTTAATAAACTCTCTCTCCTCTTGGCCTTCACTATTCTCCTCAATAGTGTTCAACCTGTCCTCTCTGGTAAGTTTTTAATTTTGTAAACTTATTTGTTAAAAAATAATTTTTTATTTAATTAATTAAAAATTTGATAATTAAACATAAAATATGTTTAATGATTTTATTTTTGTTTATTATTTTTTAAAATTTTAATTAAAATTTATTAAATTTTGAAAAAAAAAAAATTTCTCAATTTTAAATCGTTTTCAACTTTTAGTTTTTTTTTCTTCAAATCAACTTCTTATATTGTTAAATAAAAAATAAAAATAAAAATTATCAAACTCATTTATTATTTTTTATTTTTAAAAACAAAAAATGAAAATAGTTATTAAACATATTTTTATTTTTTAAAAATAAATAAACAAAAATAAAATAATACCTCCATTTTTGTGTTTAAAAAATTTTAAATCAAAAATTTTACCAAACACAAAAATTAAATTAATTTATTATAATTTTTTCTTAATTTGCAGGAGTGGCTGTGGGATCTGGGTGGCAGTCGTATGTAGCATACATAAACTTAGGTTGCTATTACCTCATTGGGGTGCCATTTGGGTTTTTGATGGGTTGGGGATTCCATCAGGGAGTTATGGTAAGTTAAGTACCATTGTTTACTTATTTTAAATAACATGAAAAATTAATAAAAAAAATATTTGCTATTATGCACTAATATTTCTTATATGCTACATGATAGGGAATTTGGGCTGGCATGATATTTGGAGGGACGGCAGTTCAGACCTTGATATTGGCCATCATTACTATTCGATGTGATTGGGAGAAAGAGGTGTGTATATCATCTTCTAAATTCATACTCATAAGCTACTTAATTTTCTTTTAAATTTCAATTTTAAAATGATCAACAATTTTTGTGAATTTTGGATAAAACTTGCAGGCAGAGAAAGCAAATAAGCATGTATTAAAGTGGGCAGAAGAATCAAAGCAAGAAGGGTTGTAATACATATATATTTTTTGTCGGAGTAATACATATATCTTTTGTGTTGCCACAAAAATGGAAAAAAAATCCTGGGTAGTTTGATAGGCATTCTCTTAATTAGGTCGTATTGATATGAGTGCTAAGAGCAACCTCGTCTTTCAACCTTTTAGTCAATTTTTGCTTTTGAAAACACGTGCTAGAGTATTTTTTTATAATTTTTTTTACGATGGTGTTTGTTGTAGTTCCAATATATAATTGGTAAAATTTCAAAAAATTCTAAATAATTTACAGTGTCAAAAACAAATTTATATTTTTTCGAACATGCGTGATAATCGGAATATCAAGAACTCTATTTTCGGCACTGTAAACTATTCAAAAATTTTCAAAAATTTACAGGAAGAATGTTGTAACTACAGCGTACACCTCCATGAAAAAACAAAAATTGGAAAAAAAAAATACTTTAGTATGTTTTTTTTTAGGCGAAAGTTGATTAAAAGATTGAATTAGGAGGTTGACTAGAGTACTCCTCCGAATGAAAATTTATTAATAATATTTTTAGTTTTAAAATAATCCATTAATTAATTTGGGATCACCCATGATTGATGAGGTATCATTTGGATATTTGTTGCAATTAAATTGATCCCTAAAATTAAGGACTGACTACCGATATAGTAATTTTAACACACTTTTACCTACAAGGCAATGATAAGGCATATGAAAAATGATCTAACAAACATACAATGGAATTAGGTACAAGATGTTTATTTGCTTTTTACACTATAATGTATTATATATATCAAAGCAGATGCTGAGTCGCGGACACGATTCTACTAAAAGAAGAAGAAATAAATTAACTTCAATGGACTCTATTCCCTTCCTAATCCTCTCTATAATGAACTCTCTATAATGAAATCATGCTGACGCGATTTTTTGTCAATAGTGTATTAAGAAATAACAATGGCAGATTAGTGTTTAATGGTAAACCGTAATGAAAAATATCAAGAATTCACTCAAGAACACATAACTTTTACGTGGTTCAATGATTAAAATCCATCTAATCCACGAGTCAATATTATTGTTTATCTCTCTATTTTGACAGAGTTTCGGTATTACAAAATCATCCCCTTTCCTGTCCAATATTCTCAGCATTTATAGGAGAATTCCATGGACAGGTTTGGGTAACCGCGTGAGTCAATCACGCATTTTCATAATGTCTACATTCCATACAAATAATTCTCATTTATATTGGGATATGGTTTGATCACAAAGTAAATATGTCATGTTATCTTAGATAATAAATATGAGACCATGGTCATGAATAAGCGTATAAGCAAATCCCGAATCTTTGGGAATCCTTTAGTATGCAGTATGCGTTATATCTGAATCACCCATGCTGCGTATCTTCCACAGGCTTGCATTCTGACAGCTATCCGACCCCGAGCTAGTGCTTTGATGACTTATCTTATTCGTAGTTCGTGGTAAGGTCAGAACGCCTAAGACCAGGTCTGACCATTACGAACCTCGAGCTGTCTGTATAGATAATAATCAGATATTCTTCTTAACTACTTTTCCACGTAATTATCTGCTAGTTGTACCCGAGCTGAGTGAATGAACTCGTGCTAAGATTAGGGTACAACATTTCCCCCCAAGCTCCTGCTCGTGTATGACGTCATCATTTTCTGACCTACACAATAGGGGCTTTTTAAACTTTCGCTACATAAAACCATGCCGGCCTACTACTCGAGTACTAGACACGTGGTGTACTGCAATTGGCGTATGTTCAGGTTTTGAGGACTACAATAATTGTCTTGTCAACTTTTTGCCACCATTTGGTCTATTTAATCTTGGCCCTTGGATCTTGAGCTAACCCAATTGGATGGCCCAGATTAATTTCTGTAATTTACGTATAAATAGGATAACAAGATTTCAAACCTCACCACCTTTGCATTTAAAAATTTCCCATTTATGAACTTCCAAGCTTCCCTTCTTCCCCAGAATTCCCAAAACTATTCATCGTGCCCAGACATTTAGAAGCTTTCTAGGAGCTTCCCATTGTCGAGTCTACTCCCTCTAATCAGTGAACGTATTTTACTGTAAGTATCTTATCCCTTGGTTTGAAAAGTTTTCCCTTTTTTTTTCGTCCAATGAAATTTCTGTTCTTAACCATGTTTGTCCACAACCCTCATTGTAGTTACCATTAGGCTATTTCTAAATGTTCATAGGGAATAGGTTTCGAATTAGGTTCAATGGGTGAGTCCAAACATGTTTTATAAATAAGATGTCCATAAAACTGGGGAAATATCTAGGTAACCCTAATGGTGAATTGATTTAAAGAATACCCATTCCGAGTAAAGAAACTAAAGGGTCTTTAGGTTTAAAACCAGATAGCTTAGGGGTTACGTTTTCTTGGGTGGTTTTGCACGAAACTGCTTCCCAAGGAAAGTAGTGATCTGACATTTCTGACACACGGATCCCTAAATATCAGGGGACTGTTAAGAACTCGAGGCGCGTAGCTTTGGGTATCGCGTGGCACCATGCAATGGGTTTCGGCTAACTTTAGCTCGTATAACAAAAATAACCCATTTCGTCCGTACCCTCGCGACATAGTTATAGATTATCTTAGTTGTAACGCCCTGCTAATTAGGGTCTGTTACCAAGTGTGTTTAAACAAGTGCTGGACTTGCTAAACAAGTCATTTGGACTAAACATGTGATTAAGCTACAAAAGGTTTAGGTATTTAAAATTTTGATCAAGTCATAACCATTTCATTAAGCCCAAAACATATTCTTTACACGGGATCCCAAAAACATTAGTTTAAAAACTGGTTACAACATCCAAATTACATAGTTGGCCGACTTAGGCGGCAAAAGGTGGGTACAACCCTAGCTTCCTTAAGAATCTTGGCCGTGGTGGTCGAGCGGACTGCATATGTACATGTCACTGCTAACGCCCTCTGACTCATGGCTGGTTGAGCTTCTCTTTACCTTTACCTACACCACAAAGTATTCGTGAGCCAAAATACTCAGCAAGAAAACATATTACAAATTCACAACCAAACAGTAATAATTGAATCTGGTGTATTCATTATACAAATCAGCAACAATAGGGTCATACAAGTGCGTGTCGCACTTCCTTTCAATTTTTTGGCATCCGAGCCAGTCAAGTGCGTGTTGCACTCCCAGGGTGGCCCAGCCATGGTGGCCCGTACTCCACGTGCATAATGCCAATCTCAGCTCATAAGCTAAGTCCTACTGATCCTCGACTCATAAGTCAAGCCTCACAAGTCCCTGACTTATAAGTCCAAGCTTTAAGATCCTCGGCTTATAAGACAAGTCTCTCAGAATTCAATGAACCTTCGACTAATAAGTAGATCTCCAACTAGCATCCTAATAATCCCCCGGTTTATAAACCGAGCTTTCTAGTCACAACAGACAATCACATATTTCATTTAACATACATACCTACAGATACAATGCATTATAATACACTCAAACAACAATCATAGGCATAATCATAATTGTGCACATTCCAGTGTACTCAACCAGATATTCACAAACATAATTATAATCATGCTCAATAACAGGCCAAAGCCTTAATCATGTTTATATTTAACCATTGGGCTAAGCCCTAACCACACATTCACATACTGGATACAGTTTTCTTACCTTCAGTCCAAATGCAAGTTATTAGCGACACCCGTTGAGTACGATCCCTGATTCAACCCCTTAGTGTTGACCTAGTCACAATCATAATAAGGAATTCCATCAACAACGAGAGAATAAAAGCTTCCAGACCAAGTCCTAGCCTCTGAGACATCGAATTCCACCCAACACGGAAGTAGAATCGATCCCGAGCCAAAAAGGTTAAGTTCTCGAACTAAAAACCTTTTCAGGGCCAAAAATCCCCTTAAGGGTCGCGGCCCCATGATTCCATGTCGCGGCCCGCCTCTAATTAGAGGCTTGGCCTCCCAAAAACCAGAAACGTACCGTGGCCCATCCTTTGTGGCGCCGCGGCCCACCCTTGCCTCTGAGCCAACCTGGCTCCCATTTTTCCCTTAGAGGGTCGCGACACACCAAGAACAAAGCCGCGGCTCAGCCCTGCGAACCCAGAATTTATGGGTTTTTTCCTTAGCTGAACCCAACTAGAAACAATCCAATTATATCCCAATCTTTCAATTCAATTCCCATAATCAACATAATCCTTTCCAACAACAAAACCTAGATAATTACTAGATTAAAACTCATCAAAAAATCTCAAAACTCACCCTCCCAATTACCAAGCATGCATGGACTTATGCTTTAGACAAAACCACAAAATTAACATAAACAGGTTTCGAAGTCAAGCCCTTACCTCTAATATGATGATCCCCTTGAGCTAATATCCTAGTTCCCCAAGCTCAATACCTCAATTCCTAGGCTTTGTTCGTCAGTTTTCCCCAAAATTATTCCCAAGCTTCATGAGATAGAGAGAAAATGAGGGAGAGAGAAAGAGTGAGCTGCTGAGACTTTCCTTCCTTTAATTTCCTAAACCATCTGAGAGGTTCCTAGCCCACCAAGTCCTATACTTGGACAGAAATGAACAAATTGACCCTTTTCCCTTAGCCTATTCATCACATGCTTCCAAGGGAAATTTTGTCTTTTGCCTCATACCCCGCTACTCCCAATTTACATCCTATAATTCCCGTTACTTTCAATACTCTCACAAGATTACTAAATAATTTCCCATTACCCACTAAATCCCGATAATGTACTAAACTACTAAAAGTACCCCCAAGCTCACCCCAAGCCGGGTATTAAACCCCGTTGTGACTTTTTCCGCTAACTTGCTCATCAGGGTCGCCTCACATCGAGTAACCCAAATGTATCCACATAATAATGTGGTCTCAATCACACAAACACATATTTGCATTTATACCCTGAACGAGTCAGATTACTAAAATGCCCTTCTTATAAGAAGCAGGCCCACATACACATTTAATAATTCTAAACAGGCAAGCATAATCATATTATAATATAATTCACATAATAACATGCTCATACCATATTGACACATAATTAACACACTTATTGCCTCCCGGCCCCCTAATCCAGGCACTAATCCATATTAGGGAATTTAGGATGTTACATCTATCCCCTCCTTACAGGAATTTCGTCCTCGAAATTTTACCTTAATAGCTCAGGATATTGATCCCGCATGGTTGGTTCCAACTCCCAGGTCACCTCCTCGACCTTGTTGTTCCTCCATAATACTTTCACTAAAGGTATAACTTTATTCCTCAGGACCTTGTCCTTCGTGTCTAATATCTGGACTGGCTGCTCCTCAAAGGAAAAATCTGTCTGCAGCTCCAGATCTTCATAACTCAGTGCGTGAGTCTCATCAGATATATACTTCCGCAGCATTGAAATATGAAACACGTTGTGCACGACCGACAGTGCCGGAGGTAACGCCAACCTATAGGCCACCTGACCGATCCTTTCCAGGATCTCAAATGGTCCCAAGAACCTAGGGCTCAGCTTACCCTTCTTGGCAAATCTCCTCACCCCCTTGAGTGGCGAGACTCTAAGGAAGACATAGTCTCCCACCTGGAACTCCACGTTCCTACGCTTCGGATTCGCGTAACTTCTCTGTCTACTCTGCAATGCGAGCATCCAAGCTCTGATCTTTTCGATAGCTTCATTGGTTCTCTAAATTGCCTCAGGACCCAAGTATTTGCGCTCACCCAACTCATCCCAGTGGATAGGTGACCTGCACTTCCTACCATACAACATCTCATAAGAAGCCACTCCTATGGGCGCCTAATAGCTGTTGTTGTAAGAAAACTCTATCAGGGGTAAATATTTACTCCAAGACCCCTCAAAATCCAGTACACATGCTCTCAGCATGTCCTCCAGTATTTGGATAGTCCTCTCAGACTGACCATCGGTCTGAGGATGATACGCTGTACTAAACTTCAGTTTTATGCCCATTGCCTTCTGTAAGCTTCCCCATAACTTGGAAGTAAAAGTGGGGTCTCAATCCGACACAATCGACCTTGGAGCTCCATGAAGACGTACTATCTCTTTTACATAGAGATCTGCATGCTGGTAAACAGTATAAGTCGTCTTCACTGGTAGAAAGTGAGCTGATTTAGTATATCTGTCTACAATCACCCATACCGAATCATATTGTCCCACTGTCTTAGGTAATCCCACAGCAAAGTCCATTGTGATGTCTTCCCATTTCCACTCTGGAATGTCTAAGGGTTGTAATAATCCTACTGGTCTCTAATGTTCAGCTTTAATCTGCTGACATGTTAAACACTTGGCTACATATTCTGTTACATCACCCCTTCATCCCCGCCCACCAATACAAAGTTCTCAAATCCTATTACATCTTCATGGTGCCGGGATGCAAGGAATACAGAGTGGTATGAGATTCATCCAGAATCTCTCATCTAATAGAAACATCCATCATAACACAAATCCGACCCTTGTACCTTAGTAAACTCGTATCTGATATAGAATAGTCCTTAGCTGTTCCAGTTAGAACATCCTCTCTAATCTTCAGCAACTGTGGCTTTTGTAATTGACTCTCCTTTATCCTTTCTAGGAGAGTATACTATAGGGAAATATTGGCTAACTGGCCCACTACTAACTCGATCCCTGCTTTGGTCATATCCTCTGCTAACTCCTTGGAGATCTGCCTCACACTATACAACTGCCCTGGACCTTTCCGACTTAGGACATCAGCCACCACATTGGCTTTCCCTAGATGATAAAGAATGTCACATTCATAATCTTTCACCAATTCCAACCAACGCATCTGTCTCATATTCAAATCCTTCTGTGTGAAGAAGTACTTGAGGCTCTTGTGGTCTGCATATATCTCACACTTTTCTCCATAAAGGTAATGCCTCCACACCTTCAATGTAAAAGCCACCGCTGCCAACTCCAGATCATGGGTTGGGTATCTCTGCTCATAATCCTTCAACTGACATGATGCATAAGCAATCACCTTCTCTAACTACATAAGGACACAACCTAACCCCTGCCTCGAAGCATCACAGTAAACCATAAACTTCTCTTGATCTGTTGGAAGACTCAGGACCGGAGCAGTAATCAAACGCCGTGTTAACTCCTGAAAGTTGTTCTCGCATATGTCTGACCATGTGAACTTGTGATTCTTACGTGCCAATTCTGTCAATGGGGACGATATTCTTGAGAATCCTTCCACAAACTTCCGATAATAACCTGCCAATCCAAGGAAGCTTCTAATCTCGGAGGCATTTCTTGGCCTTGGCCAATTCCTAACAGCCTCAATCTTAGCTGGGTCTACATTGATCCCATCTCTACTAACAATATAACCCAAGAATGTCACCTGTGGTAACCAAAACTCACACTTTTTAAACTTTGCAAACAACTTGTGCTCTCTCAATCTCTGCAAGACCAACTTGAGGTGCTGCTCATGCTCCTCCTCGGACTGTGAATAAACCAAAATATCATCGATGAAAACGATCACAAACCGGTCTAGATAGTCCTTGAACACCTTGTTCATTAAGTCCATGAAAGCTGCCGGGGCGTTAGTCAAACCAAACGACATAACAAGGAACTCATAGTGCCCATATATGGTACGAAAAGCTGCCTTGGGTATGCCTTCATCCTTAATCCTCAACTGGTGATAACTTGATCGAAGATCTATCTTTGAAAACACCATTTGACCTTGCAGTTGGTCAAATAAGTCATCTATCCTTGGTAGAGGATACTTGTTCTTGATAGTCAACTTATTCAGTTCTCTATAGTCTATGCACATCCTTAGAGAACCATCATTCTTCTTCACAAACAACATCGCGCATCCCATGGTGAGAAACTGGGTCTGATAAAACCCAGATCTAACAATTCTTGTAACTGAACTTTGAGTTCTCTTAACTCAGCTGGGGCCATTCTATAAGGTGCCCTAGACACTGGCTCTGTCCCGGGTGCCAGCTCAATAACAAACTCGATCTCCCTATGTGGCGGTAATCCTGGTAAATCCACTAGAAACAGGTCCAGGAACTCACAGACAAACCTAATCTCTTCTGGTCCCACTGGCACGACCTGTGTGGTATCTACCACACCGGCTAGAAATCCTATGCAACCTCCCTACAGTAGA
Organism: Humulus lupulus; assembly: GCF_963169125.1. NCBI lineage: Eukaryota > Viridiplantae > Streptophyta > Magnoliopsida > Rosales > Cannabaceae > Humulus > Humulus lupulus. Next base: position 261,413,466 of record NC_084793.1, read on the forward strand.
TATCTAGCCCTCAATGTTGAAATCATAGGTTCTCGGGGTCCATGCACAGTGCCAACGAATACGAAAGGTTCCTCACCCTCAGGTTCAAAGGTTACCATCTTCTTTTTACAATCAATGGTTGCTCCATACCTAGTTAACCAGTCCATTCCCAAAATCATGTCAAAGTCGGACATAGCTAACTCTATCAAATCAACTGATAACTCCCTACCATCCACCATTACTGGCAAAGACCTAACCCATCTACTGGAAACCACCAATTCCTCAGTGGGTAGTAACGTTCCAAATCACATAGCATAAAACTCACAGGGCCTACACAGTCTATCAATAATCCAACTAGAAACATAAGATTGTGTAGCACCAGAATCAATTAGCACAGAATAAGATATGCCAGCACTAAAAAGCTGACTTGTGACCACTGAGGGCCTAGCCTCAGCCTCAGCTTGTGTCAGTGCAAATACTTGAGCTGGATTTGAGCTGTCTGGCTTCTTAGGTTCTTCTTTCTTCATTCTTGGGATGTCTTTCTTGAGATGCCCCACAAGTACACATACAAAGCAGGCCTTCGCCCGACACTCACCCAGATGACGCCTCCTGCATCTGGCACATTCTGGATATGTCTTCCAGTTCTCATTGCCGCCCTGACGGCCAACCTGTACACCATGTGGCCTCTTATCAGGTCTAGGTGCCGAACTAGTATCCGGGATCTTCCTTTTTGGTCGCTGGGGCCTCCGCCCCTACCTGATCCTTAGAAGGGAGGTCCCGTCCTCCTCATATCCCTCATGGCCATGTTCTCGCGCTAGCTCTTATTCTCAGCACCCTCTGGAGCAAGGGCTCTCTCCACTACCTGAGCATATGTCGTTACTCCAGGTACTATAGTAATTCTGACATCCCGTGCTATCATAGGCTGTATACCCTGAAGGAATCTTTCCTTCCTTGTCCCATCAGTGGGCATCAAGTCTACAGCGAACTTGGCTAATCTGTTGAATTTCAGGGCATATTCGATCACCGACATATTCCCTTGTAAAAGTTTATTGACTTCCTCGGCCTTTACAGCTTTTAACGGCCTTATTGTAATACTTTTCATTGAAGAGGGTTCTGAACTCTTCCCAACTCATTGTGGTTACATTTCTAATCTGGGACACCACCTCCCACTAGATTCGGGCATCCTCCCGAAACATGTACGTGGCACAGGCCACTCTCTCATTGCCCACAACTCTCATGAAATCCAAAATGGATGTAATCATGGCCATCCACTATTCTGCCTTAAGTGGATTTGCGCTGCCCTCGAAAACCGGAGGGTGTTGCTTCCTAAACCGCTCACATACCAACTCCCAATGATTCTCTAATTTTGTCTGTTATTGTATGGCCGGTACTGGAACAGTAGATGAGACCCCTGATATAGCGTTCCCAGCCGGAACCTGCTGTTGCCTCAACTAGCGAATCTCTTCATCCTGTCTTTGTAGTCTAGCTTGCAGGTATGCAAGCATTTGTTGCCAGTTTTCAGGGGCTAGCGAAGGGTTCTGACCCTGGCCACCACTTTCAATCTGATTCTCAACGCCGGCTAGCTCATTAGATTGCCCTGGAAGCATACTTCCAAGTCTATATGCAATCAATGACTCGGCTTATCAGGCGGTAATAACAATATTTCACATCAACCCACGGTTCAAAACCGACCGAATAAGCATCCACACGCATTGACAATGCTAATAAGCATCCCAATAATTTACACATAACAATCATGCTAATAAGCAGAGGAATTCATGATATTACTTAAAAAAGATGCTAATAAGCACATTCTTGGCATGCATACGCATAACATAATGCTATTAAACATTTTCCAACACTCAAAAGCAAACAAAATGCTAATAAGCATTTTTCCTCTAGAATGCAACGGTGCTGATAAGCATCTTCTATCCAGTGTATACATACGGTAGCGCTAATAAGCGTTTCTGTCATTCATTAATAATAATGATGCTTATAAACAATCCTACAACATTTACAAATATCTATCGTGCTAATAAACACATCCTCAACCCACACACAATAGTCAAGGGCCAGCCCCTATACGAATACCTCATGCTTCTTATTCAAACTAGCAGGTAAAGCATATATAATTCATTTAAGAAAATATACACATAACTATATTAATAGTTACCTAACCCTAAGTCGAGCTTGTCTTTAGCAGTGAATGTACATGCCCAATCCAACATCACGAACCCTTACACCTTGGCAGATCTGATACCAAGTTGTAACGCCCTGCTAATTAGGGTCTGTTACCAAGTGTGTTTAAAACCAATGCTGGACTTGCTAAACAATTCATTTGGACTAAACATGTGATTAAGCTACAAAAGGTTTAGGTATTTAAATTTTTGATCAAGTCATAACCATTTCATTAAACCCAAAACATATTCTTTACACGGGATCCCAAAAACATTAGTTTAAAAACTGGTTACAACATCCAAATTACATAGTAGGTCGACCTAGGCGGCAAAAGGTGGGTACAACCCTAGCTTCCTTAAGAATCTTGGCCGTGGTGGTAAAACGGACTGCATATGTACATGTCACTGCTAACGCCCTCTGACTCATGGCTGGTTGAGCTTCTCTTTACCTTTACCTGCACCACAAAGTATTCGTGAGCCAAAAGACTCAGCAAGAAAACATATCAAACAATTCACAACCAAATAGTAATAACTGAATCTGGTGTATTCATTATACAAATCAGCAACCATAGGGTCATACAAGTGCGTGTCGCACTTCCTTTCAATATGTTGGCATCCGAGCCAGTCAAGTGTGTGTTGCACTCCCAAGGTGGCCCAACCATGGTGGCCTGCACTCCACATGCATAATGCCAATCTCAGCTCATGAGCTAAGTCCTACTGATCCTCGACTCATAAGTTGAGCCTCGCAAGTCCCTGACTTATAAGTCCAAGCTTTAAGACCCTCGACTTATAAGACGAGTCTCTTAGAATTCAATGAACCTTCGATTAATAAGTCGATCTCCAACTAGCATCCTAATAATCCCCCGGTTTATAACTCGAGCTTTCTAGTCACAACAGACAATCACATATTTCATTTAACATACATACCTACAGATACAATGCATTATAATACACTTAAACAACAATCATAGGCATAATCATAATTGTGCGCATTCTAGTGTACTCAATCAGATGTTCACAAACATAATTATAATCATGCTCAATAATAGGCCAAAGCCTTAATCATGTTTATATTTAACCATTGGGCTAAGCCCTAACCACACATTCACAGACTAGGTCCAGTTTTCTTACCTTCGGTCCAAATGCAAGTTACTAGTGACGCCCCTTGAGTACGTTCCCTGATTCGAGCCCTTAGTGTTGACCTAGTCACAATCATAATAAGGAATTTCATCAATAATGAGAGAATAGAGAGATTTGTTCTTCAATTTTCCCCAAAATTCTTCGCAAGCTTCATGAGATAGAGAGATTTGAGGGAGAGAGAAAGAGTGAGCTGCTGAGACTTTCCTTCCTTTAATTTCCTAAACCAACTGAGAGGTTTCCAGCCCACCAAGTCCTATACTTGGACAAAAATGACCGAATTGTCCCTTTTCCCTTAGCCTATTCATCACATGCTTCCAAGGGAAATTTTGTCTTTTGTATCATACCTCGCTACTCCCAATTTACATCCTATAATTCCCGTTACTTTCGATACTCTCACAAGATTACTAAATAATTTCCCATTACCCGCCAAATCGCGATAATGTACTAAACTACTAAAAATACCCCCAAGCTCATCCTGAGCCGGGTATTAAACCCCGTTGTGACTTTTTCCGCTAACTTGGTCATCAAGGTCGCCTCATGTCGAGTAACCCAAATATATCCACATGATAATGTGGTCTCAATCACACAAACACATATTTGCATTTATACCCTGAACGAGTTAGATTACTAAAATGCCCTTCTTATAAGAAGCAGGCCCACGTACACATTCAATAATTCTAAATAGGCAAGCATAGTCATCTTATAATATAATTCACATAATAGCATGCTTATACCATATTAGCACATAATTAACACACTTATTGTCTCCCGGCCCCCTAATCCAGGCACTAAGCCATATTAAGGAATTTAGGATGTTACATTAGGTCGCCTACTAACTAGGTTGCTTTGTCGTCAGGCGATCTGATGGCACCCCAAAGAAGAAATATGCAAGTTCATCTTCCCAACACAAGGACAAAGGGAAGCAAGTCGTCCCTGACTCTCCCATTCCATACTTCGGTTCAGTAGTGGAGAAAGAAGTTCCCATCAACCCCAATCTGTTCTTCGAGGCAGAGCACATCATCTCAAAATTCATGACTCAAGGGAAGGTGAATAAAATCCGGTTGAGTCATAACATCGAGATGGGAGCTGGCGGACTCCTAGCCCGACCTAAGTTCGTAGGGTAACAAAGTTGTGCTCCTTTCTAAGATGACAATGCGGATTGGAGTGATGAGCACCTGAAGGCTGGAGCCTTCCTTCCATGGATATGTATTTTGTAGATTTCTTAAACTACGTAAAAATGGCTCCTTTCTAGCTCCCCCCAATTTCATATAGACTTTTGGCTGGGCTGAAATATCTGTTCTTGAGACATGAGTGGGAGGTCCCCACCCCGGCAAACATATTATATTTCTTCTACCTCAAGGCAAGCCCCGACTAGAGGGGACGCGGTGACGGGTTCTACTACCTCACGCAGTTTCCAAACTCCGCCTCCGTCATTGAGCTCCCAAGCCATCCAAACGACTATAAAGATTTATTCTTTATGTCGAATGGCTTCAAGAATTGCGAACACCGTTACTTCAACCGATCTCATAAGTCTTCTATCTTTTTAAATATAGCTTGGGAACTTTTATTTCTTTTACTTAAAATATTTTTCTTGTACACGTCCTGATTGAATTTGCTTTTCATGTAGCCATATTCGCTAGGACGGGAAAATCTGTGACCCTCAGGGGTCAGTATGAGAAGCTGTCAGGACTTCCCCCTATTGAAAAGGAATATCGCCAAGTCATGAATGACATCACGATGATGGCCTGTAAGTTGATCGGCGAGGGTCAAACACTGGCCCTGTGGACCCAAGCTCCTCTTCCGGTGATCCCTGAGCTTCCCTCCTTTCAAAAGGCCTTGCCAGCCACCAAGGACACTGAGGAGGAAGAGGACGAGGTGCGTCTCCTGCAAAAAAGTGGGCCCCTAAAGCAAACCAGAGGCCAGATCCTGATCGAGCTGCTTCTGGGGCAGCAGCCAGCCCCTCTGGCCAAGGTAACCCATACTTTTTTAGGGAATTAGATCGGGCTGCTACTAGCTTTAGGCTAATTCATTTCAACCCCAACTAGCTAGTTAGTCTCCACCCCACCGATCCGAACCTAAACATAACTCTCCTCCAATTCGTGGACCGTTTGGTGGCGTGCTACGAACATAGCTACCCCAAAGGAACCATTGTTGTTGACAATACATTGCACTTTAGGTCGTCTATTTTTTAAGAATATGGAACCAACCTTAGGACTTGGCCCTCTCTGCTCCAAGGGGCATTTGCTCCTAGATCTAGGTAGTATGTAGACAAATCTAGCCCTGAGAAGGGGCCTGAACCCCCTAGGATTTTAGAGATTGTACACCTAGATTCCCCCTCCTCTCCATTACTCTCAGAGCTAGAGGTCACAATGCTTAGCCCGGTTCATACACCCGAGCTGATGATTATATATTCCTCCCCCAGCCCGGAGGGTAGGATCTTTATCTCATCTTTCTTTATATATGTTTTTGACAATTTTTTTGAACTAACCCCCTTCATTCTTTATAGGCGAAGAAATGGAACAAGCAGGAGCTCCTGACCTACGGAGTGTTTTTTAGGCTAAAAAGCCTGGAGCGGGCCCCGTTGTGAAGAGGCCCAGGGTAGCGAAGAAGACCACCCCACAAAGGGGAATACTTCAAAATCCCCTGCTAAGGGTAAGGACACGAGCTCAGCTTGAAAGCCAGCACCGGTGGCTAATGTCATTACTGAGCAACTTCCTCCTCCCCCCTCTCGACATATGCCTCCACCTCCCCAAGTTATTCAAGCTGAGGCCGCCCCCATCGTCTGAATACCGGTGGAAACACAGGACCTGGAGAAGATCCCCGAGGCCTTTTGGGGTATAGTATATGAGACGACAACTCATATGGTGGGCCACGCGAACAAAGCCAGTACGAGGGACCTGAGGGCCATAGAAGAGCGCAGCCTAGAGGATGTTCTTGAGTTTTCCATGGGGATGAACCTCACAGTGAGTCCTTCCATAACTGATTTTAATATGTTTTTCCTCTTTTATATATATATCTCTGAGATTGTCCTGTTATTCTACAGTCTGTCCTGGCCCAATACCAGAGCATAGCTCGTGCCAAGGCCAGAAATGAAGAAGTCCGGGCTGAGTTGGCTACTGCCAAGGCCGCCTTGAAGACTGCTCAAGAAAATGAGCAAGCTGCAAAGGCTGCTCTTATTTCTTCCCAAGAAAATGAGCAGACCGCAATGTCTGCCTCCCAAACTCAGACCGCAGAAGCGAACCACCAAGCTGAACAACTTCAAGTCGAGATAGGTGAGCTTAAATCGAAACCACTCAAGGTCGAAGTTAAAGCTAAGGAGGAAAAGGCAGCGTCATCATCAGCCATGGAGGAGATGTTGTACCATTGTTGGGCCTTCAACTAGGATGGGAACTTCTCCTTCATGGAACCCAGGCTGTGGGATCCATACCTTGCTAAGTTCAAGGCTCGGCTTCTGCAAGAACCCTCGGAGACGGGTGAGGCCTTTGGTGCGGTGGAGGGAGATGGTGAGGAAGTTACCTCGGTGGGGCGAGCTGACCGAGCCCAATGATCTCTTTTATAATTTTCTTTGTATTTGTCTAACAATCTTTTGATATTAAACAATTCCCTTCGGGCTTAGTTCGAGGTTTTTTCTCCTTGGTGTGACAATATATTTGCTTGTCTTACTTTAATATATATATCTAACTTTTGTTCCATTCGTCTTTCCTTTATTACCTTCTCATGCTTATGAATCCTTGGACTCTTATACATTCGAGATTTTAGGAATCGACTTTTAGATCGAGATAGATCTTATCGAACTTGGTTATAACTAAGTTTTTGTTTGCTTATTTGTATCATACCTGTTAAGAATCAGACCTTGAACTTGGTTATATCCAGGATTTTAATGATTTAAACTTAGTTTGAGCTTTAAAAAGCCCTTGAATAATCAATTTTCCCAAATTTCTAAGTTTTGACTTAGTTATATCCAGGGTTTTTGATGATTTAAACTTAGCTTGAGCTTTAAAAAGCCCTTGAATAATCAATTTTCCCAAATTTCTAAGTTTTTGACTTAGTTATATCTAGGGATTTTGATGATTCAAACTTAGTTCGCGTTAGGTTTATTGAAAACTTGAGCTTTAAAAAGCCCTTGAATAATCAGTTTTTCCAAACTTCTAAGTTTCGGATCTGGTTATGCCTAGGGTTTTAAACAATTTAAACTTAGTTCGCGCTAGGTTTATTGAAAACTCAAGCTTTAAAAATCCCTTGAGTAATCAAATTTTCCAAGCTTCTAAGTTTTTTGATTTTATCCGAGCAGGCTTAATTTTTCCAACTTCGGTTATGTGCCCCCCAAGTAACCAGGATGTATAAACTTTCCTGGTTGCTTTTACAAACACGAGAACACGAGCTTGCAATAACAGCATTAAGAAATAGCCGCTCAATAATTCATCTATTATTTAATAAAAATGGCTTTTATAAATAAGCCTTACATTGATGATGGTAATATTGATAATACTTTTTCAAAATACAGGGCATTCTAGGTCTGTGGGACTACTTCCCCATTCAGTCGAGCTATCTTGAAAGTTCCTTCACGCAAAACTTCTATGATCTAGTATGGCCCCTCCCAGCATGGGCCCAATACACCATCCTTGGGGTCTTTATTTTCCAAAAAGATCCTTCGGAGAACTAGGTCGCCCAATCCAAGTCTGCGCCCCTTAACTTTAGAATTAAAATAGTGAGTAATTTTTTGTTGATAATGGGAGAGTTGTAACTGCGACTTATCATGTTTTTCTTTAATCAGATCGAGAGATGTGTTAAGTAGTCCATCATTCTATTCTTGATTAAATGTCCTTTGCCTGTGAGTAGCTACCATGGCCTAGATTGGAAGTACGACCTCGCTTCCAAAAGTTAGGAAAAAGGAGTATGCCCCGTGGAGGTCCTGTGAGAAGTTCGGTAGGCCCAAAGTACTTGCGAAAGCTGTTCGGGCCATAATCCTTTGGCTTCATCTAACCTCTTTTTCAGGCTTGCCTTAAGTGTTTTGTTTACAGCCTCGACCTGCCCGTTGGCTTATGGATATGCTACTGACGAGAAACTCTTCGTGATGTCATATTTTTAACAAAAGTTAGTGAAGAGATCAATATCGAACTGTGTCTCGTTGTCTTGCACGATCTTTTTAGGAAGCCCAAATCGACATATAATATTCTTTACCACGAAGTCCAGGACTCTTTTTGAAGTGATGGTTGCTAGAGGCTCGGCTTCCACCCACTTCGTGAAGTAGTCGATCGGCACCACTGTGTATCAAACTCCCCCTTTTCCCATAGGTAGGGAGCCTATTAGGTCGATTCCCCATATCACAAATGGCCATGGGGATGAAATCATCGTTAGATGGACCGGAGAAGCTTGTGAAACCATGGCGAAACGCTGGCATTTGTCACACTTCTGAGCATACGAGATCGAGTCTTTCGTTATAGTGGGACAGAAATAGCCCTGCCTTAGTATCTTCATTGCCAGGTAACTTTCTTGTATTTTGTTAAAGTGGGCATGATCTCCACAAAAGCCTTTGTGTATTTCTTGTAAAATGGTTATGGCTTCCTCGGGTAGAATGCATCATAGGAGAGGCAACGAATGACCATGCCGATATAAGGTTCCATCTACTATTATGTATCGTGGAGCTTCATAAAGTATTTTTCTCGCGTCTTTTATGTTGTCAGGTAACTTTCCAGTTGCGAGGTATTCCATTATGGGAGTCATCCAGGTCGACCTTATGTCGATCATTTCGACCTCTATCACTTCTCCTGTCACGCTCGAGCTCTCCAAGAACTCCACTGGCACCACATTCAATGTCTCAGCCTCTTTTGTGGTAACAAGCCGTGCCAAAGCATCAGCGTTAGAATTATGCTCACTGGGAATCTGTTCAGTAGAGTTGTACTCAAATTCTGACAGTTCTCCATTTACCTTAGCTAGGTAGGCCACCATCTTGGTACCTTGGGCTTGATACTCTCCCAATACCTGATTGACTACGAGGTGGGAATCGCTATAGCATTGGATGGCTTTCGCCTTGAGTTCTCTTTCTACACTAAGTCCTGCTAGTAAGGCCTCATATTCAGCTTCATTATTGGATGCTTCAAATTTGAACCTTAGAGCTATGTAAAATTGATGCCCTTCTGGTGAGATTAAGATGATCCCAGCTCCTGATCCGTTCTCGTTTTTGACGATTCGTCAACAAAAATTTTCCATAATTTCTGCACTGACTCCCTCAAGAGCTCCCTTGAAAACAGGTGCATTCAGCCATAAAATCAACAAGGGCCTGACTTTTAATTGAGGGTTGTGGCATGTACAATATCTCAAACTAGCTAAGTTCGATGGCCCATTTTAGAAGATGTCCTGAAGTCTCAGGTTTTGCAAAACCTGCCTTAAAGGTTGGTCGGTTAAGACGTTGATTGAATGGGACTGGAAATATGGCCGGAGCTTTCAGGAAGCCAATATCAAATAGAATGCCAACTTCTCTATCAGTGGATATCGTGACTCAGCTCCGAGAAGTCTCTTGCTTACATAATAAACTGGTTTCTGAGCACGGCCTTCTTCTCGAACTAATACGACGCTTACTGCATTCTCTGTCACTGCCAAATAAAGGAACAGAGATTCTCCATACATAGGTTTAGATAATATGGGGGGCTCGGCTATATGCGTTTTTAGGTCATGGAATGCATGTTCGCACTCCTCGGTCCACTCAAATTTTTTGTTTCCTCTGAGCAAGTTGTAGAATGGCAGACACTTGTCAGTGGATTTTGAAATGAAACGATTGAAAGCCACCACCCTTCCAGTTAAACTTTGAACTTCTTTAAGCAACCTGGGTGAGGGCATTTCTAACAACGATCTGATTTTCTCAGGATTCACCTCGATCCCCCTCGTGTTGGCTATGAACCCTAGGAATTTTCCAGAGGCCACTCCGAAAGTACATTTCTGGGGATTCAACTTCATGTCATACCTCCTTAATATTCCAAAACACTCTTCTAGATCGGACACATAGTTGTTGGCAGTTTTTGATTTGACAAGCATGTCAACAACATACACTTCCATACTTTTCCTGATCTGATTAGCGAACATCTTGTTGACCAACCGTTGATATGTAGCCTCGACATTCTTCAGCCTGAAGGGCATAACTTTATAAAAATATACGTTATGTTCGGTCATGAAGCTAGTATGTTCCTGGTCCATAGAATTCATTGCGATCTAGTTATATCCATAATACGCTTCCATGAAGGACATGAGCTTGTGACCTGCCATGGCATCTACCAACTGATCAATCCTTGGTAGTGGGAAACAATCCTTGGGACAAGATTTATTTAGATCAGAGAAGTCGATACAGGTCCTCCACTTCCCGTTTGGCTTAAGGACCAGCACGGGATTGGTGACCCAGATCGGGTATTTTGCCTCCTGAATAAACCCGCATTTTAATAATCGAGCTACTTCTTCCTCAAGGGCTTCAGCTCGGATCATTCCCAAACGTCTCCATTTTTTAGATTTTGCAGGCACATTCTTGTCCAAATTTAAGGTGTGCATGATTACATTTGGACTTATTCCCACCATATCTTCATGTGACCAAGCGAAAACGTCCAGGTTTTCCTGTAAGAAATCAACCAGCTCATTTTTTCTTTTATCGTCAAGATTCTCCCCAATCTTTACGACTCTTGAAGCATCTTTGGGGTCGATGTTTACTTCCTCAAGATCTTCTATGGCTTGGAGTTCTTATCTATCTTCGCCTACCTGTGGGTCAATGTCATCACATTGGGCGACGTCACTATCCTCTTTTTGCTAAGGTTCTTCCGTCCCGGGAGTAACTTCTACTCCCTGGGACTCCTCACCTCCATCATTTATGACCATCGCTTGCTGCCCAGGTTGTGATTTTCCCTTCATAGTAATGCTATAGCATTCCCTGGCAGCGAGAAGATCACCTTTGACGGTGCATATTCCCGCGACTTAGGGGAATTTCATTGCTAGGTGGCGGATAGAGGTTATGGCTTCAAACGCCATCAGTGCAGGTCGACCCAAAATTGCATTGTATGAAACAAGACAATCGATCACCACGAACTCAAGTAACTTGGAAACAGTTCGCAAGTCTTCTCCCAATGTCACCACCAATCTGATTGTCTCGATGGCTGTCGACCCTTCACCAGAAAACCCGTACAGAGTCATTGAGGTCACCTTCAAATCAGTTACAGATAACCCCATTTATTCCACGGTGGACCTGAAAAGTAGGTTCACAGAACTTCCATTATCCACTAGTGTTCTTCGGACCCTTCGGTTGGTGAGTTGAACGGTTACAACCAATGGATCATTATGTGGGAATTGGTCGTGGCTATCATCCTCTTTTGTGAAAATGATTGGTTACTTTTCTAATCGCTGTTATTTTGATAACCGTTGTTCCGGGATGAACTCCATCCCGTTATGGGACTTCAGTTCATTAATGTACCTCTTTTAGGGCCCCGCTGCTCGTGCCTGCCAAATGAGTTCCTCCTGAAATGGTGGTTATATCGCCCCTACTATCGGGGGAGGGTCGACCTGATTTGCTTGAGATCCAAATTGGTTATTCGGAGCTTCTGGAACTGGCAGCAGGGTTCGACCAACGGGCTAACTCGGATTCACCTGATTTCAGGCGTACTGGGCCAAAGGTCCCACCCTAATGAGGGTTTCAATCTCATCCTTCAGCTACCGACAATCATTAGTGTCAGGACCAATGTCATTATGGAATCAGCAGAACTTTGACGAATCTCTCTTCGCCCGCTGGTTCTTTAATAGTTCTGGCTTCTTCCATGGAAGGCAATTAGAATTTGCCAGGAAGATGTGCTCCCTAGTGTCCGTTAGGTCAGCATAAGTAGCGTAAACATGTTTGAACTTCTCCACAGACTTATTTTTCTTTGTCCCATTCTGGTCGCCCTCGCCGTTTCCCTTCCTTTTGCTATTCTCCCCTTGGTTATTCTGGGTAACGGTTTGTGTCGTAGCTGCAACGTCTGTTACCGCTCCAACAGGCTGAACAGGGGTCTAGTTGGTTCCCGCAACAGAAGCTCGTGCCTCTTCTAGGTTAATCCATTCTTGCGCTCGGGCCAAGAATTCGTCCACACTCTTAACTCCTTTTCTTTGGAGTTCCTGCCACAGGTCGCCCCCGACGAGGATTCTTGCCCTCATTGCCATTAGCTTAAAGCTATCATCAGCATCCCTAGCTCATGTCGCGACATTGGTAAATCTACTTAGACATGCTTTCAACGTCTTGCCAGGTTGTTGCTTTATGTTGGCCAATGAATCTGTATCAACCCGAGCTACCTGTGAAGCTCGAAATGCTTTTTTGAAATAAAAAGAAAACTTCTTCCACGAGCTTATGGAATGCCTCTTGTATTGCTTAAACCATTGCTTGGCTGGCTCGACCAGAGTTGCGGGATATAAAATACACCTTAGATCAAGCCCGACATTGTGAGTCGTCATCATGGTGTTAAACATTCCAAGGTATTCTGACGGATCTCCATCTCCATCAAATTTTGACAGGTGTGGCATTCTAAAGCCTACCGGATATGGGACCGTCGCAATATTTGGAGTGAAAGGCTTGAGCTCCTCATCTGAGTCGCAATCGTCTTTCTTTTCCAGATAAAAGCCTCTTCATTTACTCTTCCATTAAGACTAGTCTTTCAAGGGTTTGGTCCATAGTCCCTAGGTTACCTAGGGGCTGTTCAACAGCTCCCATCCTATCGTATGTGTTTGAAGGGTTATTGTCCCTCCAAGTTCGAGCTTGGTTTTGTGGGGCATTCCCATTATCACGTACTATAGACGAACCTCCTTCTTGTCGAGTATGGCTAATATCTTCGTTCTGAGCTGAATTCCTTCTTTGCGAATTTAGACGATCGTGCAAATCAGGTTGCGGATCATACCGAGGGCTCTGTGCTGAACTCAACTAATTTCTTAGGTCACCCTCGGACCTATTGCTACAACGACTTTCGGTCTAGTAACTCCCATTTGCGAAGCTTACAGCTCGCGATTGGGGCCGAGGATCTGGATTTTTGACACATGTTCGTGGGACGTAAGTGTTGGCAGATGGGGGAGGATTTCTCCTCCTGTCTCCATAAGCCGAAATGTCCCGTTGAGGATGAGGTGGTGTCGGATGTCTTATAGGTGACGGGGGATGCCTTATTGGTGAGGCTATCCTCGTTCCATCAGGGCGAGCTAAATTAGCCCACCTGTGTTCTACTCCAATGTCTCTAGTTCTCTGTGCTTGGTGATCCGATCATGGTTTGTTGGAGCATTTTGTCTTCGTGAGCCTGTCCCAACCACCCCTCGTGGATTTTCATGGGCATTCCTGGGTGCCGGTGAAGAAGGCACCAAACTTGGGGTTGCAGTCCTAACCGGCCAACTAACATGCTGACGACCCCTATGATGATCGCTGGGTCAAGAAATCTGGCGATCTTGCCCTGTAGGTACAAAACTTGGAGTTGCAGTTCCAACTGATCGACTTAGTTTGGATTGGTTATTCTTGTTGGACTTATGAGACCCACTCTGCCTCTTTCCGACATTAACTTCGGTTGCCAAAGGGGGTAACCGAGCCAAAACCTCCTCAATCTGCCTGTTTGCCTTAGCGAGATGGCTCCTCAATTGCATGTTTTCCAACTCAACGATAGTTAGGTAGTCTGGATTTGGGTTCGACGACAATGACGCTGAACTCCTACTGTCGCCTTATCCTACCAGTTGTTTTCCCGGACGTTGCTGAATCTCAGGGCCACGTTCGTCCGAAACAGCGATATGATGGGCCTCCTGCCCACCAGGCTGTTCCATCTCATTATCATGCATTGAGTGATTGAGCACCATGATGAGAATCGACTGGGATTTTGATGAAGTACTAATTTGCTCTCAATGGAAGCACCAAACTATTGACGTAATTTTTCGCTAACAGTGTATTAAGAAATAACAAGGGTAGATTAGTGCTTAATGGTAAGCCGTAAAATATCAAGAATTCACTCAAGAACACAGAACTTTTACGTGGTTCACTGGTTAAAATCCACCTAATCCACGAGTCTATATTATTGTTGTTTCTCTCTCTATTTTGGCAGAGTTTCAGTATTACAAAATCATCTCCTTTCCTGTCCAATATTCCCAACATTTATAGGGGAATTCCATAGACATGTTTGGGTAACCGCGTGAGTCAATCATGCACTTTCAAAATGTCTACATTCCATACAAATAATTCTCATTTATATTGGGATATGACACAAAGTAAATATGTCCTGTTATCTTGGATAATAAATATGACAGTCTGGTCATGAATAACCGTATAAGCAAATCTTGAATCTTTGGGAATCCTTTAGTATGCAGTATGCGTTATATCTGAATCACTTGAGCTGCGTATCTTCCAGGGGCTTGCATTATGACAGCTATCCGACCCCAAGCTAGTGCTTTGATGACTTATCTTATTCGTAGTTCGTGGTAAGTTCAGAAAGCCTAACACCAGGTTTGACCATTACGAACATCGAGCTGTCCGTATAGATAATAATAAGATATTCTTCTTGACTACTTTTCCACGTAATTATCTGCCAGCTGTACCCGAACTGAGTGAATAAGTTCGTGCTAAGATTAGGGTACAACAAATCCAATTTGAACATTTATTTGTCAAGATTGTATCAAAATATTGCATGCTTGTTGTTTTGTTGAATCAAATTAACAATTTATCATATTTGAGAGTATTTTTTTAACCTGAAATGTGGTCCAAGATACGAAGATGTTGAGAACTATGTGAGAGAGAAATGATGAAAATGCTTACCATTAGAAAAACTCAAACGCTAAATATTCATTTATTACAAAAAAAATGGTGCTTAATTAAATGTAATATGACACTCTTTTCTCAACAATAAGAGCAATGCTTAGGAGATATTTTTTGCACCCTTTGCGATAAATGGTAATAATATTTTAACTTTATTACAATTATGTGATTATAATTAAGGCGAATTCTACTATACGGGTGTACTTTTAGTTCGTATGGGTAAATGTCTTTTTATACAATGAGATTTTTACACTTATCTTATTTGTTTGGGTGTCATATGAGATTAAGAGCATATAATTGTTTCTTCTTATTTTTTTTAATGCCTTATTTGTTTTTGCAGCGGACCCACCACATGTTGCAGCCTTTCATTGTTCATCAAACCCCATGTGTTTCTTTATCTATTTCTTTCACCACCCTTCCAATTTATACTTCAGATTTTAGTAAACCAATCACCCATTATCTATTTACCGCGTTCATATTTTTTTTCATCTTGAAATATCTTGTTTGTTTTTAGCAAGGTTTTTTCTTTTGTTTTGGTCTAACTTTTATGATATTGTTTTGTTACTTGCACTATATTCTAAATGAGTAGTATATTTTTCTATAGGTTGATTATCCATTTTTTTCTTACTTTTGAAGGAAATAATTTATCTTGATTTTTATGTAGTGTTCCCATTTATGACAAAGAGGGCAATTTTCGAAAAAGGAAGAAAAATTGCAGGGGTTTGGAGAGGTAGTGGGGGCGGACTGAATATGGAACGAGTGGGGTCAACTGACCCCAGTGAACTTTTAGAAATTACATGTACATATGTTAATATTTTTGTAATATTTTAAGTATTTTAATAATTAAATGTATTGACCCACTAAAATATTTACATTTTTTTTAAGAAAATATATTTACATTTTGGTGCATCACACTAAAAAGCAAAAAATTTTCGTGCACCACACTCTAACTATCTGCTACATTAATGCTTTTCTTTTCATTATTTTTTTTTTTGAATTTTTTTTTTGACCCCAGTAAAAATATATTCTAAGTCCGTCCTGATTGTGGGTATGGAAGATCTCTGTCAAAGAGTTAATGGACGATAAGTTTCTCAAAATTCTGTACCCAATAGAACATTAAACTCCATGGCTACTTTTGTTAAGAACTCGATCAAGGACTTGATGTACAGTTGCAACAGATCTATTGCAAAAACAAATAAGGCATTTGAAAGAACCAAGATAACAAATTACATGAACTCAATCTCATATTAAACCCAACAAATAAGACAAGTGTTGAAATTTCATTGGATAACAAAGACCCCCCACAAACAAATAAGACAGGTGTAAAAATCTCATTGGATAAAAAAGATCTTTACCCATACGAACTAAAAGTACACCCGAATAGCGAAATTCTCCATTAATTAAATCTCTCAATTAATCCCATATTACACCCAAACAAATAAGACAAGTGTAGAAATCTCATTGGATAAAAAAGACCTTTACCCATACGGACTAAGAGTACACCAGTATAGCAGAATTCTCCATTAATTAAATCTCTCCACTCATTTTTTTTTAAAAGGAACATACTTTTTTATTTATGGGGAATCAAAATTAGGAAAGGGCTTAATTAGTCATTTTTAAAAAAAAATTTATAAGTATGGAATCATTAAAACACATTTTCCAATTCTACATATAGGAGGAATGTAAATTAGAAGACAAAAATAATAGGTCATCATTTTTTAAACATTATCCTCTTACCCAAATAATGTAAGAAAACCTTTTAAAAAATAATGGGAGAAAAAAAAACATCACAAGATTTTCCTATAACTAGGTAATAATAGCGAGCAATGCATGTTGGTGACTGTCTTTTTCGCTATCAACCTAATCTAAGAACTTGACAGAAATTAGAAGAAAATGTCATGGAGATTTTACACGGTTCAAGCTATAAAAGAGCCCTAGTCCATGAGTCTTTGATATTAGTGAGTTATAAGCTTGTTTGAGCATGCTTCAATGGAGTCTCGGGCAGCATATATATTGCTCTGAGTTTATAATGCTTTTTTCTAGCCAGAGTTCTTAACCCGATACAAGGAGATACCACATCTCTATTTATAGAGGCTTGGGTCATTAATGCCCTTAACGAATAATTAATACAACACTCCCCATTATTTGGGCAATAAACTGCTAATTAATTACATAGAGATGCAATAACAAAGACCATGGGCCTAGGAGGATCGCACGGGACCCATTTGTAGAAAGTTGGCTACAAACTTTATGCAGAGCAGGTATCTGACCGTGTCAAGACACGATGCACGTTCGCCCATGTCAACCAGCGTTGTGGGAAATGCCGATTGTCAAGAGTACGAATTCGACACTACTAATCAAGGCTCACCAAAAGTTGTCAAATGATCCGGTGGGCTATAGCTGTGGCGACCGACGCCTGGCAGCCACTCCAGATCCGACTACAAGAATCCTAAACCTAGGAGATTGGAAAATGAAGAGAGCGAGGACCATCTGAAGGGTCCTTGGGTCGTGACCTTATTGGGAGACATCCACACCTTGGAGGTGGGTCACGGGATGCGACCTCGCCTTGAGACATCCGCACCTTGAGGATAGACCTCGAGGCATGGCTTCACTTGGAGACATCCGCGTCTGACATGATCAGAGTACAGAACCTCGTTAGCACTCAAGGAGCTTAATTACTCCTCTAATTAATGCCACGTGTGCCCTGGTGAAAATACAGACAACATTTGCCCCCCAAGTCTTCAGTTGTCTTTGAACAGTGGAGACTTAGACTGAGAGGAGTAATTTGAAAGGTCTTCGGGATGAGTCGCTTGGGTTCTTCATGTTGTCACTCTCGAAAAAAGTAGTGCCACATGTCGACTCCCTATTATTGAGCCCATCAATTTGTGCCATTAATAAGGAATCCATTCCACTACCCGAAACTTCCAATATGTACCCTAGGTGTCCTTTTGCTCCATATCTGAGGCATCATTTTCCCATGCTAATGATCACGATCCACGCCTCTTGAATTCTAACTATCAGATTGCTCTCGCGTTCGTATTTCGTAGGTAATCAATAGTCGGGGTGGAGTTGCTTCCACCCTAAGCTGTTCGAGTATAAAACTTCAAGAACTGCCTCTCGGAAATCACTTTTAGAATTCGAAATTCAAAACCTCAAAACCTTCAAAATCTCTCTTCCTCTTCACTTCCTTGTTCCCCAGCTTTTCCCATTTTCCAAGTTCCTTTCGCCTTGGGCGGCTGGCGAGAATCATCATATTTCTAGTCAAACGACAAATAGTTTTTCAAAGTCCAGACTCACTTCAACACTTACAAGCGTTTCATTTCGAGTAAGTTTTAGTTCTGTCTCCTGTTTGGCTTTGAGCTCCCTTTTGAATTATGTTGAGGGTTTTAGGTGCATGCCTAGGATTTTGAATTTTTTGTGCTTCAGAGGTCATTTTGACCTCATTTCTGTATGTGACTTTTCTTATTTCTGGACATTCGACTGGAATCTGAAAAATTCCCAGATTCCTACAATGTTTATAATTTCCAGTGGTGCTTTCTAGCGGCCAACCTTTGGCCCCGAAGACACCCCAATCTCCTTTGGAATTTTCCTTATCATCTTCCCGAGCAGTAGTCTTAGGGGTTCTTGTCCTTGGCTTATTTTCTTCGGGTCATGACGCTAACTGCTTGGTTTCTTGTTTCAAATGTCTGAGGAGCTTCAAAAACTACACCAGCAGACGTTCTACGTGTTCGACTCTAAGATACTAAAGATGGCACGAGAAGCCAGAAGACTCCCCAATAAGAGAAAATAGGAAGAGAGTAGTCAGGCTTTCGTGGTAATGGAAGATAATCCTTCGGCAGCGAAGAGGCCTCTCCGACACGAAATCTCGGAGGTATAGGCGAACTCGGGCCCTCTGCTCTCGAACAAAACATATACCACCTCCGTGGGTTTCAAGGCGATGGTGACCCCCAACAAGCTCATACACTGAAGAGCTCTGGATAGGATTGAAACCCACCATAGGGTGGACACCACTGCGATGTGGGTGCACCTGTCTTGGGAGGACGAGAGAGAACATGAGAGTATCCACGACCTCGGGGCCTGGAGCACATCTCATCTACAAGCTGGTACAGCTTTTCCATTGAACTAGTACTATGTCGAGTTTTTGAAGTTCATCGGCATAGCTCCATTCCAGCTATCCCCGAACATATATCAGGTGTTGGTCGCTCCTTCTTCAGCTGAGATATTGTACATCTACAGCTTCCGATCATGCCTGAAGAAGGACAAGTGGGATGGGCACGATATGGTTTTGTCAATATGACACCAACACAACACCGGAGATGGGCCGACTCATTCGTCAATTTTCCCATTCCACACTTCACCCAGAGGAGCCTTATCGTGGTGGGGATCCCAAGGAGATTTCTTTTGTGCCTTGCATGCATGTTTTTTTTATAGGTAGTTTCCTTTTTTTTCCTTCGACGACTAACCTTATCTGTTTCATTTTGCAGAAAGCATGGGCCTGTCTAGATTGGTCAGGCAGAAGCACTAGAGGATGATGGGGCCCTCTCAAATAGACACCCCAAAGGCATCGATCGTGGTGCCCTTGTCCTTGGCGTCCATGCCTTTGGCTCCGGTTGTCGGTCCTCCACTTCGGCGGCTCTTGTTGTCCCAGAAGCTGCTCCGTTGGCCACTCCTTCGAGGCCAACGGTTATTGTAGAGGTAATTGACCTCGAGGTCTCCATACTCGAGATGAGGGGCCCTCTTGTAAGGTTCAAGAAATCCCTTCAAGGGTGTCTGACTGTCATTCGGTCAGGACACCTCGCCTAGTGGTCTTTCTTGAGCACTTTGAGGGAGAAGACA
The DNA here is from genome assembly GCF_963169125.1 of Humulus lupulus. Classification (NCBI taxonomy): domain Eukaryota; kingdom Viridiplantae; phylum Streptophyta; class Magnoliopsida; order Rosales; family Cannabaceae; genus Humulus; species Humulus lupulus. Next base: position 261,433,371 of record NC_084793.1, read on the forward strand.
TGGAACAGCACAGATAGATAGTTGAGTACTTCAATACCCGTCTTGATGAAGGAAACGAGGATTGTAAAGTCCTCACGAAGTACCTGTGGGAACATAGACCGCAGGGCTCCTCCTAGCCACGAGGAGCTGGATCATCTCCTCACAAGGAGATTTGAAGAAATAATGCCCCCCTCACCGCGAAGCTGCTCCAGGGCTTGGCGGGGTTGTTGTGTGACATGCCCTTCCGCAGCTTTGCTCGTTGCGGCAGTGACAACGAGATCTCACTGATCGCTGCCAGTCGCCACATATCCTTGAGGGTAAGTCTCAAAAATATTTAACTCCCCTTTCTCTATTTTTATCTCAGTTCTTTATCGAGCTAACAAGTACCATTTTGGTGCAGATTGCAACCTTCAACCAATGACTCAAGGACATAATGACCATAAGGTCCTTCGAGCTGAAGGAGCTCCAGGAGGAGATAACACAACTCAAGGAGACTGTGGTCCCATTGGCAGAGCACTTGTTGCTTTAGAAGCACTTGGAGGATCTCAAGGTCCGTGCCTTTTAGTTGGAGACTTGACTGGCCACGTAGCAGCTGAATTTGTCCTCTCTCAAAGACACTTCCATGAAGTTGTTGGAAGAGGCCACAAGTTAGACCCGGTTCATGGAGGAGGCCAAAGACAAGCTATCAACGGAGGTCACAGCTGTTCAGAAGGAACTCCTCCTGAGCCGCGAGAAGTCCTCAGCTCGTGTCGCTGAATTGGCAAGAGTCTAGGAGGAGGATGCCTCCTGCCCCGAGACCCTAGCTCAAGAGAATGAGAGCCTCAGACTCTGAGCAGAGGAACTGGAGAAGGATATCGATGTGATGGCAGATGACACCCTATTTATGGCATGGAAGAGCAACAGGGACATGGTTTTGTTATTCACTGAGGAGTCGAACATGCGGATGATGCTTGAGGTGCGCCTTTAGGCTGAGGAGGCCAAAGTAGCCAAGGAGAAGGAAGCTGTAGTGGCTGGTCATGCTCCCAAGGTGGATCTTTTCATTGAGGTGGCGGCGGAAGTTCCTCCGTGCGAGGGCCCGAAGTGACTTTACTTTTCTTTGTTTGATTAAGTGGTCCTGCATTCCTTTTGGTTTATTGAGGGGTAAACAATTAAATGCTTGAACCCCCCAGCTCAATTGTAAATACCTTTCAACCTCTAGCAGCTTGCACTACTTTTCTTAACATTATTGCCCTTTTTATTAACATGATAACACTTGATAATTATGCAATTCGGTCTTATTAATTTGGTTGGGTTTTCACGTAACACAATGTAACGTAACGCCACAAGTGTTCGAGACCTCAACATGTCCACGCTTTGTTGACCTCAAGTCTTAGAGACTTAGGTCTTGCACTCGAATCTTGGTGACTCGAGTCTATCGACTTCTCTTAGTGTTTGGATAGTCTAAGGCACTTAGTGTTGTCCCAAGGCTCATAGACCTCAGGATTAACTTTTAATGTGATGTCAAGTAGGAACACTTAACGTAGTCCTATGTCCCTGAGTCTCAATAACTCAGGGCCTAGGCTGTCCATTGTACTTAGAGTTTGAAGATCTTTCTTTTAGTGTTTAGACACTTCGGGCATTTAGTGTTGTCTCCCAGGTACGTGGTACTCGGGATTAACTTTAACGCCTTGTCACGTGGGACCCTTGTCGATCCTACGCTCTCGAGTCTCAACAACTCGGGCCTTAGGAGGTGTTATTACACTACAAGGTTCTAAGGTTCTTATTTCAATATTGATTCTTTGGACATCTAGTGTTGTTTCATAGGCTTGTTTTCCTCGGAAGTAACTTTAACGCCATCCAGTATCCTTTAGTGCAAGTCACTCAGGCTCTAGGAGGTCAAATGTACTGAGATAATCGCTCGTCAAGGTGCACTGTACCCGGGATGCTATCATGGGCTTTGCCACGTGGAAGTCATGAACTCGTTGTCTATCAGCTCTAAGTCCCCGGAGCATGCAACCAAGTCTCACATCCTTAGGCCAGGCCTCACGATCTTAGATTTTTGTTCACACCTTGAGTCAGCACTCACGTTACTTGGATTTCTCATCGCCAAGGGTAGTTTTTTTTTGGATTGTGCCTGAGTACAAATGACTTAGGACTTCGTTCACATCTCAAAGATTGGGACCTGGTCTACATTCCTCGGGTACACACAGTCCTCAAGAGAATACCTTAGGTCCAACCTCGCATTACTTAGATTTTTCTGACGCTGGGAATTTTCCCAAGTCTTAGCTTAAGGGTCCCATGAAAATTAGGCTGCTTCGCTTGTCGGCTAGCTTAACTTCCCAGGTCATTAACTCATTATGTTAGGATTAACCTTATGGTGCTCAAGTTTTGGCGACTCGAGGCTTTGGGCCCGAGTGCATGACTTGGGCTTCCGTTTGCATCTTGAGATTTAGGAACTTGGCCATAGCTCCTCGTGAGGTAACCCAAGTTCACTCTCATGCAATTAAGATTTTCTAATCTTTGAAGTTTCGTGACACTAGGCCTACTCCGCTCATGACAAGCTTAGCTTCCAAGTTCTCTAGGCCCGAGTATAGATGACTTGGGTTCCATTCGCATCTCGATATTTAAGGACTTTGGTCAAGGCTTCTCAGGCTCAATGTCCTCGGGAGGTAACCCAAAGTTCATTCTCGTGCTACTAGCATTTTCTAATCTTCGAAGTCCCTTGACACTAGGCCTACTCCGCTCATGACAAGCTTAACTTCCTAGTTCTCTAGGCCCGAGTACAAATGACTCAGTTCCATTCGTTTTTTGTGATTTAAGGACTTTGGTCAAGGCTTCTCGGGCTCAATGCCCTCAGGAGGTAACCTAAAGTTCATTCTCGTGCTACTAGGGTTTTCTAATCTTCGAAGTCCCGTGACACTAGGCCTACTTCGCTCGTGCCAAGCTTAGCTTCCTAGTTCTCTAGGCTCGAGTACAGATGGCTCGGGTTTTGTTCGCATCTCGAGATTTAAGGACTTTGGTCAAGGATCCTCAGGCTCAATGTCCTTAGGAGGTAACCCAAAGTTTGTTCTTGTGCTACAAGGATCTTTATGTCATGGACTTCCCCAGACTTTGCTTGGTTCCCTAGATTTTTCTATTCTCTGGGTATTGACACTAGGCTTACTCTGCTCATGACAAGCTTAGTTTCCTAGGTCATCCTCTGCAAGACACGGTACTCTGCAAGGCTTCCCTAACCTCATACCTTCCAAGTGATCGAAGACTAATATGCGCTCACTTGTCTAGGCCAGCGAGTGGGTTCCCTACGAGTAGTACAAATAGAATAAAAAGGAAACTAAAATATAAGTAGATTCTTTTAAATTTTATACCGAGTTTTGTCTACATGATTTCCATTACTTGTGCCTGAAGGCTACAAAATGATTACAGAATTTAACAAAAATACAATGCTCATATCACTGGCAATACCGACGAAGATGCTTAGTATTCCAGGCATGGGGTACTAACTCCCTACCAAGTCGAGCAAGCTTGTAATTCCCAGGACATACAACGCTCTCGACTTGGTACAGACCTTCCCAGTTAGGGCCCAACACTTTAGTACCAGGATCTCTGGTGGCTAAGAAAACTCTTCGTAACACCAAATCTTCGACTCCAAATTTTCTATCCTTCACTTTCGAGTTAAAATATCTAGCTACTTTCTGCTGGTAGGAAGGTACTCGAAGCTGAGAAGCTTCGCGGAGCTCCTCCACCAGGTGCAGAGACTCCTAGAGTAAAGTGTGATTTATGGTCAGATCATACGTATCTCTTTTGTGCTTGTAGATTGCTGCCTCAACCGGGAGCATGGCTTCATACCCGTAGGCCATGGAAAAGGGTGAGTTGTTGGTAAAGGTCCTGGCAGCAGTACGGTAACTCCACATTGCCTTAGGCAGCTCCTTGGGCCAAGCGCCTTTTGCTTGCTCTAGTCGTTTCTTCAAGGTGGCTTTAAGCGTCTTGTTGACTGCTTCCACTTGCCCATTTGCTCGCAGGTGTGCTATGGAGGAGAAGCTCTTCACCACCCTATGCCTTTGACTGAAATCCATAAACAACTCACTGTCGAAATGCAGGCCATTGTCGGAGACTATCTTCCTCGGGAGCCCTTAGCGGCAAACGATATTCTTGATGATGAAGTACAGTGCCTTCTTGGAGGTGATGGTAGCAATGGGTTTGTCCTCGACCCACTTCGTGAAGTAATCAACCGCCACAATTTCATATTTCACTCCTCCTTTTCCCGTAGGCAAGGAGCCAATAAGGTTAATGCCCCAGACTGTGAAGGGCCATGGATTCATCATCTGAGTGAGCACATTTGGAGGAGCTTTGGGTATGTTGGCAAATCGTTCGCACTTGTCACAGTTCTTACCATAATCCATCGCATCACCATTCATAATTGGCTTGAAGTATACTTGTCTCAAGATTTTCTTGGCGAGGGTTTGCCCCCTAGTGTGGTCCCCGCAAAAGCCTTCATGTACTTCCCGACTTATAAGATTGGCTTCTTTCTTGGACACACATCGGAGTAAGGGCAATATGTACCCTCACTAGAATAGCTTATTGTCCATGATGACGTATCAAGGCGCCTGGTAAAGTAGCTTCCAAGTTGTTTTCATGTCATGCGCTAACTCCCAGGATACAAGATACTTCACAATGGGCTCCATCCAGCCATCCTGGGGCTAGATTGCTTCTACCTCCTCAGGGGCTGAGATGCTCAGAGCATCCATGTATTTAATAGGGACTACATTGATTAACTCAGTGTCCTTGGTGGTAGCATGCTTAGCCAGGGCATCAGCATTAGAATTTTGTTCCTGAGGCACTTGTCGTATGGTAAATTTCTTGAAGCTACGTAGCATTTCTTGGGCATCACCAAATAAGTAGCCATATTTGTCCCCTGGGCCTGGTACTCTTCGAGCACCTGATTGACTACCAAATGCAAGTCGCTGAAGATCTCAAGGTCCTCGGCCTTGAGCTCCAGGGCCACTCGGAGTCCAGTAATGAGTGCTTCGTATTCAGCCTCATTGATTGCAGCATTGAACCTAAACCTCAGGGCACTGTGGACCCTGTGTCCTTCGGGGGACACCAAGATTAGACCCGCTCTGATTCCGTTCTCATTGGAAGACCCGTCTACGTATAGCTTCCATATAGGCCCAACCACTAGGACATCCCTAGGTCTTTCGTGATTTCTCGTGCATTTGGCGATGAAATCTGCCAGTGTTTGTCCCTTGATGGGCATTCTCGGGTGATAGGTGATGTCAAACTGACTTAGTTCAACCGCCCATTTAAGGAGTCTCCCAGATGACTCCAGCTTCTGAAGGACCTGGCGCAAGGGATGGTTAGTGAGGACCTTGATGGGATGCACTTCAAAATAGGGTTGTAATTTCCGAGAGGCCACCATTAGACAAAAGGTTAACTTGTCCATAAGCAGGTTTCTGGATTCCGCTCTGAGGAGTCTCTTACTTGTATAGTATACGGGGTGTTGGACCCGACACTCCTCGCGCACCAAGGCGATAGTGATGGCACTCTCCAATACAGCCATATAAAGGAGGAGGAGTTCTGTAACGTCCTCCTAATCTAGGACTATTACACTGTGTATTTTAAACATTGTTTAACATGCTAAACGAGTCATTTAAGTTTAAATTGTGTAATTAAAACTAACCACAGGTTTAGGTACTAAAAATTTCATTCAAAGGTCAACCATTTCATTAAAAGATTTTAACTTCCATACATGGGATCCCATCATATTTTAAAACACTTACAAAACCCACCAAAATGAATACAAAAGATGACCTAGGTGGAAAAATCAAGGTCCAACCCTAGTTCCAACTGATAGCCTCGGCCGTGGAGGACGAGCAGGCCGTATATGTACACTCTAACCCTAAAGCTCTCTAACTCATGGCTAGTATAGCTTTTCCTTTCCTTTACCTGAACCATTTAGTACCCAAGAGCCAAGGCTCAGAAAGAAAACATAAACATGCTTATAAGCAGTACATTATCAGATCGCAAAATCATAACTAGCATGCGAGCAGTAATAACCCTACTCATGCATGCAATTAACCCAAATGAGTGACTATAGAGTCACACTAGGGCCTATTGCCCATCTTTCATATAACCATCCTTAGAGCTGGCCAAGCAGGTCTGATGTTTAACATCCTAGATGACCCTAGGGGCGTTAAAGCGTATATTTGGCTTTCGGGTTGGCTTAACCCTATTGGCCAGTTTTTAGCACGATACTGCCACCCTCAACTCCTGAGTCGAGCCTATAAACCCTCGGCTTATAAGCCAAGTCCCTTAACCTTCAACTGATAAGTTGAGTCATTTAACGTTAGACTGATAAGTTGAGTCTTTCAACTCTCGATTGATAAGTCGAGTCTTTTAACCTTCGACTAATAAATCGAGTTCTTCACCTTTGATTGATAAGTCGAGTCTATGGTTTTTGATTAATAAGTCGAGTCCTTTAACCTTCAACTAATAAGTCAATTCTATAATCTTTGACTGATAAGTCAAGTCCTCAACCCTTGACTGATAAGTCGAGTCCTTAACCTTCGACTGATAAGTCAAGTCTTTAACCTTTGACTGATAAGTCGAGTCTGTACCCTTTGACTAATAAATCAAGACTGTAATCTTCAATTGATAAGTCGAGTCTTTAACCTTCGACTGATAAGTCGAGCTTTTAGAACCAGCTATACCCTTGACTATTAAGCCAAGCCTTTCATCAGATAACATAAATAAATCTTCAGCTTATACGTTGAGCTTCCCAATTAGATATACAGACCAATGGTTATTACATAACATAGGTAAACACAACACATTCAATATGTTTAATAAAACATTCTCAATATAACGATAATCATATACTATAATCGGGTCGAGCCCTAAACGCAGACTGGGTGCAGCTTTCTTACCATAGCTCAAAATGCAAAGTGTATTAAGAATAACCCTCGAGCACAATCCTAGTTTCGAGCCCCTAGCGATAACCTAGTCACAACAAATAGAGAATCTCGTCAAAATGAGTGAATAAAGGCTTCCGGACTGAGTCCTAGTCTCCGGGACGGCGAATTCTACTAAACTGGGTAGTAGGACAATCTCGAGCCCTTAGGTTTGAGTTCCCGCACTCAAAAACCCTCCCGGTGCTCAAAACCCTTAAGCGTTGCGACTCAAAACAAAAGAGTCGCGACCCACCCCAAGTCAGAGAGCCCAAGGCTCTCCTCTATTCCGACACGCACTGCGGTGCACCCCTATTGGTTTCGCAGCTCAAATGGAGGTTCGTCACCTCCCTCTCCTTCCTGCTGATGAGAGCCGCGATGCTCCAAGAACAGGGCCACTGCTCAACATGAAAACCAAGAATTTTCCCCATTTTCCATAAGCCAAATCCCTCCAAAAACCTATACAAAGATAGCTAAAACTCAAAAGTAAAGCCCCCAATCAATTTAGTAGCTCAAACCCATCAAAACCTAGGCCAAAGCATGGCTAAAACTTCATCAATTCCCAAAATCAGAAATGAGTTTTCTAAACTCCAAAATCTCAACTAAAAACAAGAAAACATAGAGATTTAGGGCTAGAAATTGTTACCTCAGTTGCCCCAATCGACGCTAAGCCTTTCCCCAAGCAATCCCGAGTCTAAACTAGCCTCGATTCTCCTTAGATCGCAATGAAATTCCCAAGAGTTGAGAGAGGAAGTGTGTGAACGAGAAAGAGAGAGAGATCCTCTATATTTTTTTTGTGTTGTTGTTCAGTTATGAGGGGTTACTTAGAGTTCAAGTAACTCTAAGTGAATCCTGAGGGCTCGGGGTACCCAAAAACATCCCTGATGGTAAAATGGTCAAAATCCCCAGAACTCCCACCTAATCTCACTAACTCCAAATATATCCTCAAATATATACTCCCATTACCCGACATCTCGGTAATGTACTAAATACCCAAAATACCCCTTGACTCACCCCGAGTTGGGTATAGGATCCCGTTGTGACTTTTCCGCTAACTTGCTCCCTAAGATCGCCTCGCGCCAAGTAACCCAAATAATAATGTGGTCTCACACATATATTACATACATGCCAAATATACCCATAATAGACCAAATTACGAAAATTTCCCTTCTAATAAGAAAAAGGCCTACATGCATTTTGAATACACCTAAACATGCATATCTAGTTATATTATCATATAACTCACATAATCACATAATTACATGCATACACATCACACAAACATATAATTTTCATAAATTCCCATCCTGGCCCCCTAATGAAGGCCCTAAGCCTTATTAGGTAATTTGGGGCGTTACAGGTTCCCCATCTACAGGCTTCGAGAGGATCGGTGGGTTGGCGATGTGCACCTTTCACTGGTAGAACGTCTGTTCACACTCCTCCATCCATTCGAACCTCTGATCCCCTCAGAGTATGTTGAATAACGACATGCACCTGTCAGTTTCTTTGGAGACAAACCGGCTTAGTGCGACGATTCTCCCGGTGAGGTTTTGATCTTCTCGGGGTTTGCCTCTATTCCTCGGGTGCTGAATATGAAACCCAAGAACTTCCCAGAGGTAACTCCAAAAGTGCACTTTTGGGGATTCAACTTCATTCCAAACCTGTGAAGTACTGAGAACACTTCCTCCAGGTCTTTTACGTGGTCGGGGGCAGTTCTGGACTTAAACAACATGTCATCCATGTAAACCTCCATGTTCCAACCCAATTGGTTTTTGAACATATGATTTACCAGTCTCTGATAGGTGGCACTGAAATTCTTGAGCTCGAAGGGCATCACTTTGTAGAAGTACCCTCCTTTGTCCGTTCAGAAGCTGGTGTGCTCTTGGTTCGCGACATGCATGAAATTCTAGTTGTACCCTGAGTATGCATCCATGAAGGACAAGAGTTCATATCCGAAGCTGGCATTGACCATCTGATCTATCTTCGGCAAAGGAAAACATTCCTTTGGTCAGGCCTTGTTGAGGTCGGAGAAATCTATACAGGTCCTCCAGGTGCCATTTGGCTTGGGCACCAAGACCAAATTAGATACCCATTTCGGATACTGAGCCTCTCGGATGAACCAATTTGTGAGGATCTTGTCAATAGTCCTACACTTTTGTTGAATTAGAGCGACATTGGGATCAATGTTCAAGGCGTGACATATGATATTCGGGTTAATGCTTGTCATGCTAGAGTCAGACCAAGCAAAAACATCTTGGTTGTCCCAGAGAAAGCTCACTAGCGCTTCTCGAACCTCCGTCTTGAGGTTCTTCCCAACCTTGGTCTTCTTGTCGGGGATGGAAGCGTCAAGAGTTACCTCATCAACCTCATCCATGGGCTCGACAGCCCTCTCTTCCTGAACTCGAGGGGCCAACTAATCGAACTCTTCTGCTTGAATAGCCCGTACCTCCACCTCCCGGGGGCCGCCGCCTTAATCAACATCACTAGTTGCTTGAGGGATACGTTGCAGCATTGCCTGCCTCCTTCTGGTCTCCTCAGACCATGGCGACTCCTACTTCCATGGGGAACTTCATGAACAAGTGGCAAATTAAAGTGAGCGCTCTAAATTCTACCAAGGCCGGACACTCCAAGATGGTGTTGTACACCGAGAAGCATTCTACTACAACGAAGGTGTAGTACTTGAAGGCCTGATGAGGCACTTTTCCAAGTGTAATGTGCAGCTTAATTGCCCTATCGTAATGATACCTTCTCAGAAGAACCCATTTAGAGTCGAGGTGCATGGGGATAGGTCGCTCATGGTCAGCCCGATCTTCTCATAGGCTGACTTAAACGGGATGTTCATCGAACTCCCATAGTCCACTAAGATCCAAGCCACCATCATATTGGAAATCTAGCTCTCAGCCACCAAAGGATCGTGGTGGGGAAAATGGACCCTCAGAGCATCGTCCTCGGAGAATGCGATGACTTGGTTATTCATCCTAGGCATCTATGCCGACAGCTAAGCTAACGCTATCACTTCATCATCATAATTCAAGGCTCGCACATATCTATTACGTGAACCCTAGGAGGTGCCCCCAAAGTGAGGTCCTCCAGAGATAGTTCCCACTCTCCCAATCATTGGGGGATGCCCGAGGGACTATTTTTTCTATGGTGGGGCTGCGGGTACCGTTCCTGAAGCTTGGGGAGTTTCCTGCTGCAGAGGCGCTCCTGCGGCCGAGGCCTGAACTGGACATACTATGCCATGAGTATACTGTTGCATATGCCCTAGCTTGATGAGGTTCTCAATATCATACTTGATTTTTCGGCACTCATTGTTGTGGTGACCCACGCCATTATGGAACCGACAAAATTTGTTGGGATCTCTCCTCTTCCTATCCCTTCTGATGAGTTGTGGTTTTCGATAGTGGACGTTGTGCTCTGTGGCTAAGAAGATGTTCTCCCAAGAATCTACCAGGTCTATGTACTTGGAGTACTGCGAGACATACTTATCATCGGGGGCCGCTCCTTCTCCTGTCGATGTTGCCTCAGTTCCCTTCGGATTTCTGCCCTTGCCTTTGCCCCTGCGCTTATTTCTACTCTAGATCCTGCTTGGTGCAACCAACGGTGATGCATTCTAGCACTGAACGCAAGTTGAAAAGTATTGTATCCAGTGGGCGCAGCTCCATATCCTGCCGGAGAGGCACTGAAGCGAGTAGGAGGCATGGCACTAAAACTGACTGACTGGACAGTCGAGCTAAACTGCTCGGCATCCACCACACTCTGTTGGACGAGAGTGTAAGGGGGTACCCCCCGGAGCCACTGGACTCAGAGCTATCAGAGCATGGGCTCGACGAACCTTCCTCTACCCTGGATCAAGGTTGTCATCCACTCTACCCTTGCCACGCTCTTGTGGCACAGGTGGGGCTTTAAATCCAACTGGGTGCGCAGGCGGCACATCAGCTGGTAGATCCTGTGCCACGTCAGTGGGGTGCTCGGGAAGCACACTATAACGTCCCAAATTTGCTAATAAAGCTTAATGCCTTGATTAGTGTGACGGAATGGCATAATTGGATTTATATGTGAACTTAATTGAAATATGTGTGATTATGTGAAGTATATTAGTTATATTAACATATAACTATTTATGCATGCTTATGTGTATAAAATGTGATTGTGGGCCCGTTTTTGTGGAAAAAAGGCATTTTTGCAATTTCGACCCATTAAGGGTATAATTGAAAATATGTGTTATGTGATTGAGTCCACATCATTATGTGGATATAATTGCGATAACCGGCTTAAGTCGATCCTTTAGAGTGATTTGGCAGAAAAGTTACAATGGGGATTTATACCCGGCTTGGGTTGAGCCAAGGGGTCTTTTGGTAATTTGGCATACTTTGGGAATTATGGAGATATTATTGAGGAAAAATGTTCGTATTTGGGGAGATTAGTGGGATAGTTGGGAACCATAAGTGCAATTTGAGGTTTAGTGGGATTAGTGGCAAAATGACTATTTTGACCTTCGAGGGCCATTCGAAAGGGTATTGGGAGGAAGGGTAAATTGGTCTTTTGACCTTAAGGATAGTGAAATCTGGCCTAAGTCTTTCCTTCCTTCCTAGTCACGTTGTAAGCTCTTTCTCTCTCTCTCTCCTCCCTGATTACTCTCAAGAACTCTCCCAAGAACACAAAACACAAAGGCTTGAAATTGGAGGAATTTTCTTGGAAATTTGGGGTATTAGGAAGGATTAGGAGCTGCACAATCATCCCCACTCTAGGTGTTTCAAAATTCAGAGAAGGTAAGGACCCATTTGCTATGTTTTTCATTTCAATTATGGCGTTCTTGATTAAGTTGAGGTTAAGATAGATTTTGATGAAATTGAGGTTTTTTTTGTTGTTGGAGGAAATGTGGTTTGGTAGCTGTTCCAAGCTTGAAATTGAGTTTAAAGCTCACAATTCAGACTTAGATTCTTAGATTTGGGTAAGTTTCTAAACCTTTGGTTCCCATTTGTTCAATGGTTGGTGTTTTGTTTTTTGATGAGTTTGTGTAAGTTTTGGTACTATTTTCGTAGTGGTATTATGTAATGACCGAACTATTTCTAAGACCTTAGACCATTAAAACTACTAGACATAACTACTATTTTTGAGAAAACATACATAAGAAATAATCATAACTTTATCAAAACTCCAAAATAAATATTGTATCAATAACATAAAATTATAAATTTAAAATGTAATATGGCATGGGTACCCATTGTTTATAAAACATAAAACATAACTTTAAATACTAATTGTTCAAAGACTAATGCGAATTTACAAAAGAAACATAATTCAAAAGACTAAAAATAAATAACGTTGTCCTCGATCGACACGCAGTCCATTCAGTCCATTCATCCCTAACACACAAGCCAAGCTGCGAAGAATCCTTCCGCCTTCCATATCTATTTTTCTGCATCGCACTAAAAATAAAGGAGTGAGCCTAATGCCCAGCAAGGAAAATCTACTAACACATATAAACACAAAACTATATTATAAACATATACTAGAAAACATATGACTATAAAAGAAACATATATCATATAGGACTACAATGGCCATCATACTTCTTAGGGCTTGTTAACTAAGCAAGTCATATGCCCATAAATTTGTGGGGCTTGCTGTCTAAGCAAGTCATATGCCCATAAATTATTGGGGGTTGCTAGCTAAACAAGTCATATGCCCAAGGACTATAAAACATACTTTACATATACATATCATAACATAAACATATCATATCATAACATATTAGAACATATAAGAACATAAAATATATCATATTTTCCTTACCAAAAGCTGGGATATTTGGGAACAAGAACAGGATTAGAACACTCCTATAAACCAACAGTAAAATGGTGAGAATCTAAAGAAAAGAGATGAAAAAGAATACTAAACCATCCAAGAAGAGTCTTACCAAGAAGAACCTTAAGTTTTAAGAACTTAAATACCTAATCAAGCATCATAAACAAGAGTTGGGGTCTGAATAAAAGAAACTAAAGAAAACTGAAGAGTCATAAAGAACTGGACTTAAGGAAAAGGAATACCTTGAATGGCCTTATAGATTGGTCTAAACCTCAATACCGAGATCATACTACATCTCACTTCCCAAGTGTTTATAAAAGTTTAGAATGATAAAGCTTTAACCCAAAACCCAAGTGTATCTCTCTATAGTAACACTAGCACCTTGGAGGCTCTGATCAAATGCTTGAAGAATGAAGAAAATGGCTGAGCACTAGGTCCTATTTATAGAGTTCAAGGAGTGAAACTAAACCCTTTTAATTTGAATAAATAAATGATTATAAAATGAAAAAGATTTGAATTTTCGTTCAATTGACGCCCAGAACTCGGTCAAAATTGTTCAAAGGCATGTCTAAGTGGTTAAGGGTATTTTTAAATTCAAAATCACAAACTTTTCAAAAATCATCACTAGTGGCGATATATTGGCTCTACCCTAATCCCGAGCCCCCGTTCGTCCGTTCGTGCGAAGTCGACATGTTTTCCGTATCTTCCATAGGCGATATATCGGCCCCTATGCTGCGATATATCGGCATACGTTGATATATTAAACACGTATTTGCACTTTTTCAGCAAAATTTGAATTGGATAAACAACTTTGACTGAGTCGTAATACGATCCTAACAGCTGTTGGAAGGTTCTAGAGCTTCTAGATCTTTCTTTTATTAAAACTATTCATCAAAATACTTAATTCCTTAAAAATCATGATTATTCCAAGTGTCATGCTCTTATTGGCTCTATCTAAACCTTAGGTTATAATAAATAATATCTCTATGACCAGCAATATTAATCAAGCCTTATGTTATAATTAATATTCTTAAACTATAGGTTAAACTTATAAAATCCATAACTGTTGTTATGAGTTTCCAACTAAGTCCCGGTTTGAACCAAAATCCACGGTAACTAACATACTACTAACTAATACTACTATCTAGCTAGCTAAGTAAATATTCTGGGACACTACATATTAGGTTGTTAGGAGGTATAGGATATTTCGTGGTCATCAACTTGCTGAAAATATCTAGTTGGGTCGAGTTTCAGGTCTGGTATTGCAGGGGAATTGCGGTTTTTGATTTTGGGAACGAACATGTTAGTTCCTAGGTATTTTTGGGTTTCTGGTGACATAGCATGATCGCGCTAGGTTGAAGCGTGACTGCTCTAGGGTCCCAGATTCTTAGAAATTGGTTTTGATTTTGGGTTTTGGAGTTAGTCGGGTGACCGTGCTGGGCCAGAGTGTGACCGCATCAGTACCCCAGAAAGCCCAAACTTTTTTACAGGCGCGCCCGCTCCATGTGCCCCGAAATATGGTTTTGCTGATTTTAGGATTAGGGCTCGGGGAGTTTGGGAACCCATTTGGTGGCCCACTTGGGAGCTCGGGAAACGTTTCTAATGTCCCAACAACTAGGAATAGTAATATTAAGAATTGGGTCTGGAGTGAGGCTCGGGATTTGAAGTTAATCCATAATATGAATATGTTTATGTTGTGACAAGATTATCATAAGGCTCGGGATCATGATCGTACTTGAGGCCGTATTGTTTATCACACGAAACTCGAGGTAAGAAAATTGCACCTGGTTGTGATCGGGGCTTGGACCCCTATAAATGGATATGACTGTGATTATAATTTTAATTATTCGATTATCCATGCTTGTATATGCTGCATCTAAATGTGTTATGTAGTATATATACTTGTTTATATCTAATCTGAAAGATTGGCCTAAAGGCGTCGAGTCGACATCAAGCGTGTGGAACGTAGCTTGGCCTAAGAGAGTCGGGGTCGGCAATAAGGTCTGAGGGCTCGGTCTAAAAAAGTCAGGCTTGAACGTCATCTGAATAATTAGAAGTTCTGATTGCACTTGTTTAACTTATTGATTGTTAACTTGGATCATGTGCTTGTTTGAGCTGGTTTTTACTGCTAAGCATATTGTTTATACTCGCTTGCTTATTGAATTTGTTGATTTAAGTTTTCTTTCTAGGCTTTGGCTCACAGGTGCTATGTGGTGCAAGTAAGGGAAAAGGAAAGGTGGACCAGCCATGAGTTGGAAAGCTTTAGGGGCAGCGTGTACATATGCAGTTGCTCGACTGCCATGACTGAGGGATCAACAGGGACTTTAACCGAAACTTAATTTTGCCGCTTAGGTCGGCTTATGTTGTAATTACTTTTGAAGTTGTAAATGCCTTGTAAACACTTATTTTTTGGATCCTATGTATAGTCTCAAACTTTTTTGTGAAACAATTATTCCTACGAACAAAATGTTTAAACCCTAATCTGAAAATTATCCTTAGTTACATGTTTATATCTAAATGACTTGATTAGAAAATCCAGCACCATTTCAAATACACAGTTTCATGGTCTTGTCTATCCAGGGCATTACAACTTGGTATCAGAGCAGTCTAGGATTAAGGGTCCATAACGACTGGCTGGGCATGTACACTCGCCGCTAAAGACAAGCTCGACTCAGAATTTGGTAACTAAATATGTGGTTATGTGTCTAACTGTTCAAATAAGATATAAATGCCTTATCTTCCTGTTTAATTGGAAGCGTGAGATATACTGATATGGCCTGGCCTTTGACTTCTATGTGTACATAAAAAGGAATGTTTATTTGCTTTGATATTGTATGATAGTACTATTGGAATATCTATTAGCATTATGATTGCATATTGTTGCTTGATTGTTGGCATTAGACCGTGGAGTGACTTCAACAACATGTTATCAGTGTCTGATCAGTTGAGTCATTGATTGTAGATAAACTTGGAGAGTTATGCCTCCAAAGCAATCAGTTTGACTAGTCAGTGCTGATATCGAGGCTAGAGATGATAACTAGGGCCAGAACCCTCCGCCAGTCCCAAAGAATTGGTAGCAGATGCTTGTTGATATGCAAGCCATACTTTAGAGTCAAAGGGAAGAGATTTGTTTACTAAGATAGCAGGTTCCGCCAGGGAACGCTGCACCAGACCTGCCACCTACCGTGGCACCAGTCGTACAGCAGACTGAGATTGGAAACAGGTGGGAACTGATGTACGAGAGATCCAAGAAGAAACATCCTCAAATTTTTTAAGGAGGACCAAATCTGCTCAAGGCTGAGCAGTGGGTGAGCCTGACTACCTCCATCTTGGATTTTATGACGGTGGTAGGTGATGACAGAGTGGCTTGCACCACCTTTATGTTCTGGGATGATGCCCATATATGATGGGAGGTGGCATCCCAGACTCAAAAAGTTTTTACCATGAGTTGGGATGAATTTAGTGATATGTTCAACCAGAAGTACTACAGTAATTTCGTTAGGACGACAAAGGTGAACGAGTTTACCAGTTTTGTATAGGGCAGTATGACAGTTACTGAGTATGCCCTGAAATTTGATAGGTTGGCAAAGTTTGCACTTGATCTAATGCCTACAGATGCAGCCAGGCAAGAAAAATTTGTTCGGGGGCTGAATGCTATGATAGCCTAGGATGTGCAGATTACATCAGTACCTGGGGAGACTACTTATGCCTAGGTGGTAGAGAAAGCTCTCACAGCTGAGGAGGCAGAGAACAAGATATAGAGGGAGAGCGTTGCACGACAGGATATTTGAAAGGAAGTGCTTCCATTTGTAGAATCTGGTAGGGGCAGAGGCCATAGTGATCAGAAGAGGAAGACCCCTGACACCTCAACCACTGTTGGTCTTGGTAGGAGGGGGCGGGGTGTCTAGGGCGGCAGTGAGACATGGAGGAATTACCCAGAGTGTATCAAGTGAGGAAGGGCCATCTGGGTGAATGTCGGGTGAAAGCATATTATTTTTGTGGGATTATTGGACATCTCAAGAAAGACTGCCCAAGCTTGAAGAAAGAAGAACCAAGGAAGGTAGACAACTTGACTCCACTTCGAGTGTTCGCTCTAACTCAGGTAGAGGCTAAGGCTAGTCCTTCGGTGGTGATAGGTCATCTTTCTAATGTTGGCACTCCATATACTCTATTGATTGATTCTGGTGCAACACATTCATTTGTTTCTTGTAGAGTGGTTGATAGATTGTGTAGGCCATGTGATCATTATACTGCGGGTGTAATGCCCCAATTTTCCTAATAAGGTTTAGGACCTTGATTAGGAGGATGGGAGGGCCATAATTGATTTATTATGCAATTAAATGATTATATGCATGTTTAGGTGTATTAAATATGCATGTGAACCCATTTATGATTAATTGGGTGATTTTCATATTTTAGCCATTTTGGGCATATTTGGCATATATGTGGCATGTGTGTGGTGCTTCATTATTATTGGGTTATGATAGGGTTACTCAGCACGAGACGATCCTAGGAGGTAAGCTAGTGGAAAAGTCATAATGAGATTTATACTTGATTCGGAGTGAGTCAAGGGGTATTTAGCACATTACTGGGTTATTGGGTAATGGGAATAAGTATTTGATGATAAATTGGGAGTTAATAAGATCAGGGGAAATTCTGGAAGTTTTGACTATTTTACCCCCGGGGGTGTTTTCGAGACCCCAAGCATTAGGATTTGTTTCAGGCTACTTGAGCTTGAGGTAACCTATTAAGAAATAAAAAAGAACGTTCAGAACGTTCTCTCTCCTTCAAAGTTCCATTTTCGTCTCCCGATCGCATTTGCGATAGAAACTTGAGTTCTAGGACTCAGATTCAAGTGAGGATCGAGGCATAGCGATTCTAGGGAAGATTAGAAGCTTATTAGCCGGAGGGTTTAGTTGGGAAACGACATAATCGAAGGTAATCTAAGTTTTAAGTTCTAAGTTTTTAAGCTTGGATTGGATTTTGTGTTTTGATGAGTTTTTGAATGAATTGAAGCTTGGGTTTTGTTGATTTTGGATCATGGGGATGTTTGGGAACTTTGATTTTGGGATTTGGAGATGTTTGGGTAGGATTTTGAAAGGTTTTAAATTGTTAAAAATGAGGTTTTTAGGCTGGTTTGAGGTTGGGTCGCGACCCTATTCTAGGGCGTCGCGGCCTAAGCTTACAGAAGGAGGAGGCAGGCTCTGTCTGGGGGCGGGCCACGGCATGGTGTCTGGATGGCCGCGGCGCTTAAGGGAAAATTTTTCCAGATTCGGTTTTTAGTCGTGGGAACTTAACTCTAAGGGCTTGAGATCGATCCTACTACCCAGTTGAGTGGGATTCGATGTCCCGGAGGCTTGGGTTGGGTTCTAAAGTATTCATTTACTCATTTTGATGAGGTTTTATATTATGGTTATGACTAGGTTATCGCTAGGGGCTTGGAATCAAGATCGTACTTATGGCTCGTTTATTGGTAACCTGTGCTTGGACCAGAGGTAAGAAAACTGCACCCAGTATATGATACATGTGATGCACGAGAAACATGTGGTTAGGGTATGCCATGAATGTTGAATATGAGATTGATCAGAGCTTGAGTCTCTGTGTTTGTGCATGATCCTAATTATGCTAGCAATTGTTAAGTATGCATGCTGAATGCCCTACATTCGAATATTTGACATATGATATATGCCTGGTAGCATTGCTTACTTGTGCGTGGCACTGACTTACTAGTCAGAATCAGCAATGGTGTCAGAACTGGCTGTGAAGCTGTGACTTACTAGTCAAGTTCGACAGCAGTACTGAGCACTGCTCGTATGTTATTGACCTATGAGTCAAGAGCGTCATAAGTGTCATGAATGCAGAGCCGAAAAGATTAGATCTAGTCGACATCTACATTGAATGACTCACCCTGAGCATTAATGCCGGACCGACCTCAAGTTCGATGAAAACTAAAAGCGCTTGTCTTGTTCTATGACTAGTTACTCAGAGCTAGGGCCAGAAGGTCCAGGTGACCACATCGTGACATGGCTAAGGGTACGAAACCCACACTAGCGACTCCATGGTCACTCATTTGGTTCAAGTTAGTGACTTGCTTATCAGTCACTCATCTTAGGGTGTAGATCCCATGTTAGTGACTTGCTTATCAATCACTCATCTAAGGGTGCAAATCCCATGTTAGTGACTTGCTTTTCAGTCACTCATCTCAGGGTTGGCTATATATGGTCATTTGTTGCATTGTGAATGCCTGGTTGCATTGCTTACTTGTGAGTGGCACTAACTTATTAGTCAGAAACGGCAATAGTGTTGAGTGCTGGTCCTGAAGCTCAGACTTATCAGTCAAGATCGGCAATAGTATTGAGCGCTGGTCGTATGGCATCGACTTATAAGTCAAAAGCGGCAATAACGCAACGAGCGCTGGTCGATTTGATTAGATCTAATCAACAGAGCATTATACGCTCGTCCAACCCTATGGTCGAAGAAAATTAAAGCGCTTGGCTAGTATATGGCTAGTTACTCAGTGCCAGGACTAAAAGGCTCAGTCACATGGCTTAGGGCGTAGAACCCCAAGATGTCTTATTAGTCGTCTATTCAGGGCACAAAACCCCAGGTTGACTTAATAGTCATCTATCTAGGGCGCATGGCCCCAAAATGACTTAACAATCATTGATCCAGGGCGCAAGACCCCAGCATGACGTAATAGTCATCATCTGATTAGGGCTGCGAGCCCCAGAATTATTATTTATTTATGCTTGTATACATGCAGTAATAAGTTTTCTTACTGAGCCTTGGCTCACCGGTGATATGTGATGCAGGTAAAGATAAAGACAAGCTTACCCAGCCTTGAGTGGAAAGCTTAGGTGGCAATGCGCACATATGCGGCCGCTTGACTACCATGGCCAAGGTGTTTCTCAGGGGAAATTTTTGCCGCTTAGGTTGGCGGATTGTAACTTTTGAATTGTAATGACCATTTTGGATTGTAAACAACTTTGTAAACACTTTTATAGGATCCCATGCATAGTTTAATGTTTTAAATAAAATATATCCATTCCTTTTGACAGATATTCTTAACCCTAGCCATTAATAATACCTAGATGCACGTTTATGGCCTAATGACTCATTTAGCGAGTTAAGCATTATTTAAAGTACACAGTGTGATGGTCTTGGCTAACCAGGGTGTTACAACTTGGTATCAGAGCGTGCCAAGGTTTAGGGTTCCTGTAGACTGGCTGGGCATGTACACTCGCCACTGAAGACAAGCTCGACTCATGGTTCGATAACTATTTATGTGGTTATGTGCTTAACTGCTTTAATATAATATAAATGCTTTATCTGCCTGCATGAGATACATTGATAGGGCTGGCCCTTGACTGTTGCATGATGAGCAAGAACGTGCATATTAGCACTGATATTGCTAGAACATGCTTATTAGCAACGTTAATTGATAATTGCTAGGTGCTAAATGTTAATTGTTATGTGCTTATGAATTGACATGGTTATTAGCATGACTGTCAAACGTGGATGAGTTTCTACTTGATCTTGGACCGTGAGGCAGCAAGAGTTTTAGTAATCACTACCTAACTGGTTGCATTGATTATTGCAACAAGGTATAATTTGAAAGAATGCTTCCAAGATAGGTAGATTCATCAGCTGGCCAGGAAGATCAGGGCCAGAGTGACTGACAGGGTCAGGATAATGACCAGGGTCAGACCCCTTAGCCAGCTCTTAATAACTGGCAACAGGTGCTTGTTGACTTACAAGCCAGGGTATTGAGGCAATAAGAAGAAATACGCCTCCTAAGACAACAATAGGTTCCTGTAGGGAACATTTTGCCAGAAGCACCACTTATAATGGTGCCAATAGTTGAGTCACCGCCAGAGGCTGGGAATAAATGGGAACCTCTTTATGAAAGGTTTGGGAAATAGCACCCTCCAGTTTTTTAGGGTAGTGCGGATCCAGCTAAGGCCGAGCAATGGATGAGCATGGTTATCACCATCTGATGGACCCAAAATGGGTATGTTTAAAAATTTATACTCGCAAGCGCACGAATCGTATTTATAGAATAGTTTTCGTGTAAGCACGAGATCGAACCCAAGGGAGTTGTCTAAAATCAAAAAGAAAACTATTTTAAGTCAAAAGTAATAAATTCTAACCTAGTTCCAAAGATTGATGAGTTTTAATATTATGAACATAAACTAAAAGATTGTAAAATAAAGCTATTTAAGAGAATGAAAATAAACCAATAATGATTTGACAATAAGTGTTAAAAGAAAAGATTATTAAGATACTAGAATCCACAAAATGTAAGTTTAATAATATTTATTAGTATATTGATTCCCAAGTTTTAGTGATAGTTAAAATAATTTAAACTATCCTTTTCCAAAAAGATTTATAATTTTAAACACAAATTTCTTATAAAAAGATAGGATTTTTCTTCACTTTTCAAAATTATAATTTCAAAGCATTTAGTGTAAATCAATCTAATGAAATAACAAATAAATCAATGAACATTATTTATAAGGAAAAACATAATATTTTTGTTCTAAGCATGGATGTGTACAATTTAATGACACATCTTACACAAAGAATATTATGTTTATGCACTAATGAAGAACAAAGTGTAAATATGTTCTAACAATCTAAAATACAAGATATTTAAGATGAAAGAAATATATGAAGAAGAAAAATCCATAGACTTTGTTGCATTACAAGGGAAATCAACATACAACATAAATATTACCTAGTTACAAGTTGCTTCATCATGATCTTAATAATCTTATGAAAAAGATTAGAAGCACATAACTAGAATAGAAAATACAAACAAAAAATTACAACATAAATGGGAAAATTTGGAGGAGAAACCCCCAAATTTTTCCTCTAAAAATACATAGAAAGTAACCAAAAAGAAGAAGAAGAGAATAGAGAGGTTTTGAAATTGGTAGAATTTTTGGTATGGAAACCTCCCCCAAAATGGACACCCTAAATCTCTTATTTATAGCCAAAAATGAGGTATTAAAATAATCAATTTAAATTAATTAAATTGATTAAATTAATTTAATTAATTATAATATGGTAACTATGGGTAAATTATAGGGTGTAATAATTATGTTTTGGGGTAAAATGTGTATAAAGTGGGGTAAAAATGTTGGTATTTTTAGACAAAAGGGACAATGTTGGGCTCAATAAAATTGGGCAGCTTTGTGCTTGAGGCAGGCGTGTGGCTGGGTGCAAGGGGCTGTTGCAGAGTGTTGCACATGACTGTGGAGAGCTGGCTGGGGGATTCGGTTGGGCAGAGGTGAATGGAAGCTGCTGATTGTTGGGAGGGACACTTGAACGTGGAGGTGTTGATGGATGAATTGGGCTGGAAGATGCTTGGAGAAGCTTGGCATTGGGCCTTGTGCTGATGGGCCCAAATTGCTTGGGAAAATGCCAATTTCCTTTGCTATTCTTCACAAAAATGCCATCTTTTTTCATCATTTTCATTGCTTTTCAAGAGCATAAATTTCCTACAAAATAAATATAAAATAAATCATAATACAATATTTTCAATTATAAAATAAATTAATTTAATTATTTGAAAATATTAATTATAACTTAATTATATTTTACATTTAAGTTCAATAATACAACATTTTTTTACCACTAATAAAACAACAATAATTCAAATAATTAACTATAATATTTTACAACAAAATAACTATAAAAACACACAAAAATATATAAAATCAAAATAAGACTAAGAAATTCAAAATTACTTAAAAACTTAATAAATCAATTAAAATATCAAGAATTAAGCAACAATTAACACAAAAAAAGTGGTAAAATAACTCTATTTTGTAGAGTTATCACCATCCTTGACTTTATGAGGGTATCTGGTAATGAGAGGGCAGCTTGTGCCACATATATGTTTCGGGAGGATGCCCGAATTTGGTGAGAAGTGATATCCCATACCAGAAATGTCAATGCCCTGAGTTGGGAATATTTTCAGACTCTGTTCAATGAAAAGTACTATAATGATGCGATTAGGGCAGCAAAAGCTGAATACTTCAGCAAGCTATTTCTGGGGATTTTGTCAGTGACTGAATATGCTTTAAAGTTTGACAAACTAGCAAAATTTGTAATGGAACTGGTGCCCACTGATCGGACTAGAAGGGAGAGGTTTCTCCAGGGGCTACAACCTAGGATAGCCCGTGATGTTCGTATTACCACCGTGTCTGGAGTTGCTACTTATGCATAGGTGGTTGAATAGGCGCTCACAACTGAGAGCGCAGAGAACAAAATCTGGCGTGATAATGCAACCAGAAGAGACATTAGGAGGGTGGGACCTCCATTTATAGGTTTAGGTAGGGGTGAAGGCCCCAGTGATCAGAAAAGGAAGGCTACTGATGCCTTCCAAGCTCTAGGTCCTGACAAGAGACCATGTGGTATTACAATGGGCCACTAGGGCGGTAATGAGGTCTGGAGGACTTTTCCTGAGTGCCCTTGAAAGGAAGGAGGACAAATCAGTTTGGCGACTGTCCAGTCCAAGCTAAAGAAATTCTTTGATTGTCGAAGATGAGTTTGATTTGCATCTTATGTTAGAAGTCAAATTTTGGAATCTCAGCTTGTGCTTCGAAGCACACTCTTAGGATTGGCAGGCTTGTTTTATCCTCTTTTAGGCACTATTTACGGGAGTGTTGGGCAAGAGCATGCTTTTTGTGCGGGGTAGTGGGACATTTGAGGAAAGATTGCCCGAGAGCAAAGAAGGAAGAGCCAATAAAAGTGTACAACCCAACCCCAGCTCGAGTGTTCGCATTGACTTGGGAAGAAGTTGAGGCTTTTCCCTCAGTAGTTACATGTTAGCTTTTTAATGCTGGAACCCCTCATACTATTTTTATTGACTCTGGTGCTACACATTCTTTTGTTGCTAGTAGAATTATTGATAGACTGTGCAGACCATGTGATTACTATGTTGTGGGATTCAGATTCTTACTATCCACTGGGGAATTAGTAGTATCCAGGAGATGATCAGATTATTGCCAGTAACAGTAGAGGGCAGAGAGTTATCAGTTAATTTGATAGAGTTGGTTATGACCGACTTTGACATGATTTTGGGTATGGACTGGTTAGTGAAGTATGGGGAAACTATAGATTGCAGAAGGAAGACATTAACCTTTGAGCCTGAAGGTGAGGATCCTTTTGTATTTTTTTGGCACTGTGCATGGACCCTGTATACCTATGATATTTGTTCTGAAGGCTAGAAATCTATTGCAAGGGGGTTGCATAGGATTCTTAGCCAGTGTGGTTGATACAACTCAGGTCATTCCAGTGAGACCAGAGGAGACCAGACTAGTCTGTGAGTTTCTGGATGTGTTTCCAAAGGAATTACCAAGGTTGCTGCCACATAGAGAGATTGAATTTGTGATTGATCTGGCACCAGGGATGGAGCCAGTGTCTAGAGCACCTTACAGAATGGCCCCAGGAGAATTATAAGAACTGAAGGTACAGCTGCAGGAGCTGTTAGACTTGGATTTTATTAGACCTAGTTTCTCACCGTGGGGTGCACGAAATATGTTTGTGAAGAAGAATGATTGTTCTCTAAGGATGTGTTTTGATTACAAAGAACTAACAAATTAACAATTAAGAGCAAGCATCATTTGCCAAGGATAGATGATCTATTTGATCAATTGCAAGGTAAAAGGGTATTCTCAAAGATAGACCTTCGATCTAGTTATCATTAGTTGAGGATCAAGGAGGGGGATATACCGAAGACTGCCTTTCGCACCAAATATGGGCATTATGAGTTTTTATTCATGTCCCTTGGGTTGACTAATGCCCCAGCTACTTTTATGGATTTGATGAACAGAGTGTTCAAGGATTATTTGGACCAGTTTGTGAATGTCTTCAATGTGGATATTCTGGTTTATTCTCTGTCAGAGTCAAGACATGAGCAGCACTTGAGGTTGGTTCTACAGAGACTGAGAGAAAACAAATTGCATGCAAAGTTCAAGAAATGTGAGTTCTGGTTATCTCTGGTAACTTTCCTTGGGGACATTGTCAGTAAGGAAGGGATCAAGGTGGACCCAACCAAGATAGAGGCGGTCAGAGATTGGCCAAGGCCAAAGAATGCTTCAGAGGTTAGAAGTTTCCTTGGGTTGGCAGGTTATTACAAGCATTTTGTGGAAGGATTCTCAAAGATTGCCACTTCATTGATTGAACTGGCACGCAAGAATAAGAAATTTGTATGGTCAGATAAGTGTGAGAACAACTTCCAGTAATTGAAGCAGAGATTGATTACAGCTCCAGTTCTGAGACTCCCAACAAATCAGGAGATGTTTGTGATATACTGTGATGCCTCACATCAGGGTTTGGGTTGTGTTCTTATGCAGTCAGGGAAGGTGATTGCTTATGCCTCACGTTAGTTGAAAGAGTATGAACGAAGGTACCCCACTCATGATTGTGAGTTGGCAGCAGTAGTCTTCACATTAATTGTATGGAGACATTATCTTTATGGAGAGAAGTGTGAGATTTACACTGACCACAACAGCTTGAAGTACTTTTTCACACAGAAAGACCTGAACATGAGACAAAGGTGTTGGCTAGAGTTAGTAAAGGATTATGATTGTGAAATCTTATATCAACCAGGAAAGACCAATGTGGTAGCAGATGCTTTAAGTCGGAAGGGTCCGAGATAGATTTTCAGTGCGAGGCTGATATTTAGAGAATTAGTAAAGGAGATGACCAGAGCTGGCATAGAGTTGTTAGTTGGCCAATTGGCCAACATTACGCTGCAGTCTACCCTGTCTGAGAGAATAAAGGAAGGTCAGTTTGGTGATCCGCAACTAACCAAGATTAGAGAGGGTGTTCTAGCTGGAGTATCCAGAGATTATATAGTGTCAGACATGGACTTGTTGAGATACAAAGGTTGGATATGTGTTTTGATGGACACTACTTTGAGGCAGGAAATTCTGGATGAATCTCATACTACTCCTTACTCTTTGCATCCAAGCACCACGAAGATGTATCAGGATGTGAGATCTCTGTATTGGTGGCCTGGGATGAAGAGGGATGTGATAGAATATGTGGCTAAGTGCTTGACATGTCAACAAGTCAAGGTTGAGCATCAGAGGCAGTAGGGCTATTGCAGCCTCTGGATATCCCATAGTGGAAATGGGAGGACATCACGATGGATTTCGTGGTAGTGTTACTCAGGACTGTTGGTCAACATGATTCGGTGTGGGTTATCGTGGATCGATACACCAACTTAGCTTAATTCTTACCAGTGAGGACAGCTTATACAGTTAACTAGTATGCAGATCTATATGTGAAAGAGATTGTGTGCCTTCATGGGGCACCGAGGTCGATCATGTCAGATCGGGACACCACATTAACTTCTAAGTTATGGGGAAGTTTGCAAAGGGCCATGGGCACACATTTGAAGTTCAGTACTGCTTAACATCCTCGAACAGATGGACAATCTGAGAGGATGATCCAGATATTAGAAGACATGTTGAGAGCATGTGTGCTGGACTTTGGTGGGTCCTGGAGTAGGTATTTTCCTTTGATTGAGTTTTCCTACAACAACAGTTATCACTCGACCATTGGGTGGCTCTTTATGAGATGTTGTATGGTAGGAAATGCAGATCTCCCATTCATTGGGATGAAACAGGAGAAAGGAGATACTTGGGTCCTTAGGCAGTTCAAAGGACCAATGAGGCCATTGAGAAGATTAGAGTTCGGATGCTCACTTCTCAAAGCAGACAGAAAATTTATGCTGATCCCAAATGCATGAACGTGGAGTTCCAAGTGGGAGACTACGCCTTCCTTAGAGTCTCGCTATGGAAAGGGGTGAGAAGATTTGGGAAGAAGGGCAAGCTGAGCCCTAGATTAGTAGGTCCATTTGAGATCCTGGAGAGGATTGGTAGGTGGCCTATAGGTTGGCCTTACCACTGGCATTGTCGGCCGTACATAACGTATTTCATATTTCAGCTCTTCGGAGGTATGTATCCGATGTGACTCATGTATTAAGTTATGAGGATCTGTAGCTTGACGCAGATCTCTCCTATGAGGAACAACCAATTCAGATACTAGACAGAAAAGACAAGGTCTTGAGAAATAATATATACCTTTGGTTACGGTATTATGAAGGAACGGCAAGGTCGAGGAAGCGACCTGGGAGCTGGAGTAAGATATGCAGAGTTAGTATCCCGAGCTGTTCAGGTCAATTTCGAGGACGAAATTTTTGTAAGGAGAGGATAGTTGTAGTGTCCCAAATTCCCTAATATAGCTTAGTGCCTGGATTAGGGGGCCAAGAGGGCGATAATTGATTTAAAGCATTATTATGTGATGATATGCATTATTATTCGTGTTGTATTATTATATAACTGTGTTTGCATCTACATGGGCCCGTTTCTTATAAGAATGGCATTTCTGTAATTTTGGCCCGTTGAGGGCATATTTGTATATTTATGTGCATGAATGTGACATATGGGTGAGATCACATTATTATGTGATTATGTTTGAGCTATTCGGCATGAGACGATCCTAGGAAGAAAGTTAGCGGTTCAGTCATAATAGGGTTAATTACCTAACTCGGGGTGAGCCTAGGGGTAATTTGGTGCTTAGTACATTACTGGGAATGAGCAGGTAATGGGAAATGATTTGGTGATTATTTGAGGATATTGGGAGTAACGAGAATTTAGGGACATTAATTAAGATTAACGGGGTAGGTGGAAATGACGAAATCACCCTTAGGTGGCTTCGAAGGTTTTAGATTGCTCTAGGGGCAATTTAGTCAGTTAGGCCATTAGATATACTTAGCCAAGTAGGCTGTAGAAGAAACCAAGGCAGGAAAACAGGGGTTCTCTCTTTCTCTCGATCATACTCTCTCTCACTCACTCGATTAATTTTCGAAGCATGAGGTTGGGAAAATTGGAGCTATTTGAGCTAGGTTCTTGATTGAGTAAAGCTTAAAGATAATTCGAGGATTGAGGTAAGGGTTCTTAGCTTGAACTTTAAGGCTTTTACTCTATTTTTATGTTGTTTGAAAGCTTGAGAGTTTGGTTGTCGGATTTAGTATTTGATGGTGTTTTGAGTGTTTCTAGGCTTCGGTTTTATACCTAGATTGGTGGTAGTGTGGTTTTGATTTTTGGTTTTAATATTGGGATTGTTTGGTGGAAGTTTTGGCTGAGTTAGGATTGAAGAAAATGCAGGGGAGTTGGGTTCGCAGGGTCAAGTCGTGACTTGAGTGAACCCCAGAGCCTTTGCTGGGCTCTATCTGGAAGGCACACCGCGACCTTAAAGGGCAAGTCGCGGCCCACCCCTAGCACCCAGACATGGGGCTTGTATGTCTGGGAGGCGCGCCGCGGCCCTTGGGGGCAAGTCGCGACTCGCCTGTTCTTTTTGAGCCAAGCATGGTTTTACTTAGTTTTAAGTGCGGGTTTTCGAACCTCAAGGCTCGGTATCAAATCTACTAATCGTTTTAGTAGAATTCGAGGTCCCGGGGCTAGGTTTTAGTCTAGGAATCTTTTATTACTCATTTTATTTATGGGATTTCATATTTGGTTATGATTAGGTTGCAGCTAAGGGCCTTAAGGACAAGATCATTCTCAAGGGTCGTTCTTAATTATTTTACGCTTGAACCATAGGTAAGAAAACTGCACCCATTATGTGACATACATGATTATTGACGAGGCATGTTGAGTGCTCTATATATGGACATTTATTGCATTGTGAATGCCTGGTTGCATTTCTTACTTATGAGTGGCACTGACTTATTTGTCAGAAACGACAATAGTTTTGAGTGCTGGTCATGAAGCTCTGACTTATCAGTCAGGATCGGAAATAGTATTGAGCGCTGGTCATATGGCATCGACTTATGAGTCAAAAGCGGCAATAGCGCAACGAGCATCAACTGAGCATTATACGCTCATCCGACCCTATGGTCGAAGAAAATTAAAGTGGTGACTTGATGGTCACATGGCTTAAGGCGTAGAACCCCAGGATGTCTTATTAGTCATCTATTCAGGGCACAAGACCCCATGTTGACTTAATAGTCATCTATTTAGGGCGCAAGACCCCAGAATGACTTAACAGTCATTGATCCAGGGCGCAGGACCCCAGCATGACTTAATAGTCATCATCTGATCAGTGCTGTGAGCCCCAGAATGATTATTTATTTATGCTTGTATACATGCAGTAATAAGTTTTCTTGCTGAGTGT
Source organism: Humulus lupulus (assembly GCF_963169125.1). NCBI lineage: Eukaryota > Viridiplantae > Streptophyta > Magnoliopsida > Rosales > Cannabaceae > Humulus > Humulus lupulus. Next base: position 261,462,281 of record NC_084793.1, read on the forward strand.
TGGCTCACAGGTGCTATGTGGTGCAAGTAAAGAGAAAGAGAAGCTTACCCCGCCTTGAGTGGAGAGCTTAGGTGGCGATGAGTACATATGCAGCCTCTTGACCACCATGGGCAAGGTGTTTCTCAGAGGAACTAGGGTTTAACCTTATTTTTGCCGCTTAGGTCGACGGATTGTAACTTCTGAATTGTAATGACCATTTTGGATTGTAAACAACTTTGTAAACACTTTTATGAGATCACATGCACAGTTTAATGTTTTAAATAAAATATATCCATTCCTTTTGACAGATATTCTTAACCCTAGGCATTAATAATACCTAGATGCATGTTTATGGCCTAATGACTCGTTTAGCGAGTTAAGCATTATTTAAAGTACACAGTGTGACAGTCTTGGCTAACTAGGGCGTTACACTCTCTCTCCTCTTTGGTTACTCTAAGAACTCTCCCAAGAACACAAAACACAAAGGCTTGAAATTGGAGGAATTTCCTTGTAAATTTGGGGTATTGGGACGGATTAGGAGAAGCACAATCATCCCCGCTCTAGGGTTTTTGAAATTCATAGAAGGTAAGGACCCATTTGCTCGATTTTTCATTTCAATTATAGTGTTCTTGATTAAGTTGAGGTTGAGATAACTTTTGATGAAATTGAGGTTTCTAGGGTTTTCGGTGTGGTTTGTTGGAGGAAATGTGTTTTGGTGGCTGTTCCAAGCTTGAAATTGAGTTTAAAGCTCACAATTCAGACTTAGATTCTCAGATTTGGGTAAGTTTCTAAACCTTTGGTTCCCAATTGTTCAATGGTTGGTGTTTTGTTGTTTGATGAGTTTGTATAAGTTTTGGTACTATTTTAGTAGTGGTATTAAGTTGTTAGGAGTGTATAGGACGTTTTGTGGTCATTAATCTGCTGAAAATACCTGGATGGGTCGAGTTTCAGGTCTGGTATTGCAGAGGAATCGCGGTTTTTTATTTTGAAAAAGAACATGTTAGTTCCTAGGTATTTTTGTGTTTATGGTGATCTAGCGCAACCGCGCTAGGGTCCTGGAACAGTTGGAAATTGGTTTTGATTTTGGGTTTTGGAGTTAGTGGCGTGAACGCACTAGGCTAGGGTGCGATCGTGCCAGTACCTCTGAAAGCCCAAATTTTTGCAAGCACAACCGCGCCAGGTGCCCTGAAATGTGGTTTTGCTAATTTTAGGATTAAGGCTCGGGGAGTTCGGGATCCCATTTGGTGGCCCACTTGGGGGCTCGGGAGACGTTTCTAACGTCCTGACGACTAGGAATAATAATTTGAAGAATTGGATCTGGAGTGAGGCTCGAGATTTGAAGTGAATCCATAATACGAGTATGTTTATGTTGTGACTAGATTATCACAAGGCTCGGGATCAGGATTGTAATTGAGGCCATATTGTCTATTGCACGAAACTCGAGGTAAGAAAACTGCACCTGGTTGTGATCGGGGCCTGGACCCCTATAAATGGATATGACTGCGATTATAATTATGATTATTCGATTAGACATGATTGTATATGTTGTATATGATTGTGTTATGCAATCTATATACTTGTTTATATCTAATCTGAAAGCTCGACCTAAAGGCGCTAGGCCCGACATCATGCGTGTGGAACGCAACTCAGCCTAAGAGAGTCGGGGTCTGCAATAAGGTCTGAGGGCTTAGCCTAAGAGAGTCGGGCCTTAACATCATCTAAATAATCAGAAGTGTCGATTGCACTTGTTTAATTTATTGATTGTTAACTTGGATCATGTGCTTGTTTGAGTTGGATTTTACTACTAAGCATATTGTTTATATTTTGTTGCTTATTGAATTTGTTAATTTAAGTTTTCTTGTTAGGCCTTGGCTCACGGGTGCTATGTGGTGCAAGTAAAGGAAATGGAAAGTTGGACCAGCCATGAGTTGGAGAGCTTTAGGGGCGGCGTGTGTTCGATTAGCATATACAGGATCTTTATTTATTTTCATGTATATCTAATATTAAACAAATTAATACGAGATAGCCTAAAACATGTTTCTAAAATTGAATTCAAAGAGAAACAAATAATAGAATACTTACAGTATACGCAGCGGAATTAAAGAGTCCTTCCTTCAGTTTCTCAACTCTTGTATCCTCTCTGTCGCAGAGTATTATCAAGAAACTGAACCGATCTTCTATTTTCTTCACGATCTTCCAATGTATCCTTAGAACCACCTAGACTAGTGTGGGCAATTCTCAACACATGAGATAGATATAGAGAGAAGAAGAGAAAATAACAAAGAGACTTAGAAAATGACTTGTGTTTAGAGAGAATCTAAAACTATCAGAAAATGTAACTTGTGACTTATCAAACTTCTGTTTTGACTTCTCTCGAAGCACTCCTTTTATAAACTCAATTAGGCCATTTAATTTAATTAAAAAATCAATAAAATAACAGCCATTTTGAAGCCCTAGGTCGAAATTATCATGGGCTATAGGCCCGTGAAATTTCCCATTTGATTATAAGCTCATTGGACTTAAAATCAAGGTCTGTATTATTTTCTATTGATTTAATTAATTAAATAATTATTTAAATCCTTTATCAAATTAATTATTTATAATTTGAACCTTGATTTAAACTTATTTATTAATTTAGATACCAATTTATAAATCTGCCATAATTTCTCTTTTCTTCTCAAAATTACACAACTCTGTGAAACTATCAAAAATTGACCTGGTCAACTTTGATAATTCTAATTGATGATTAAATCAATTAATTGAGACTATCTAGATGATTTTATCCAAGGTACAATGGGGACCATGGGCCTATGAAATCAAGCTCCAATAAGTTATCATAAATCTAACAAATAAATTTACTAACTTATTAATTCCTCGTGACTCCACTATAGACTTGGAATTGCACTCTTGAATTCATAGAACGCTCTATAACAAATATAGATACGCTATTAATTATCCATTGTTACAACCTAAATTGTCACTCAATCCTCTATAGACGGTCTACAATGAGATGGGACTAAAATACCGTTTTACCCATCATTGTATTTTATCCTTAAAACACTTAGTTCCTTGTAAATGATATTTCAGTAAACTAATTTAATTACTGAAATGAGATCTCTATCATTTAACACCTTGAACCAAACTAAAAGGAAACCATCGTTTCACTTCTTCATCAGAAACTATAGATGTTCATATCTATGATTAACAATCCCACTCAATTATACTACCGAGTTCCCAAGATGTAAGTATGGGCTAGTCCGTAGGGTAAGCTGGTAGCGAACAAGTCAAAGAACTCAAATAATACAATCAGTTAGAATAATAACCACTCAAAATTGAGAATGAATTGACCTATGGTCAACTATATGATATGACTAGAATAGATAATAACGGTATGTTTACTTATCTTATCAACTGTCAATATCGGTCCTGTCCGATGTAACATATACATCCGATCTTATCTACTTTGCTAATGTTCTGGAAAGAACATAACACTGTAATGTGTAAGTAGATCATATCGTAGATTGACAAGTCAGTGTAAATCCAGTGCACTGACTAATCTTAGGACTAACTTATTTTGAACATATAATCATATTTATATTCCACTGTGATTACGTCACTATAAATAGGATTAGCTATATGCTCGGGATTTAATAGAAGTTTATATTAAACAAATAATCATGAAAATAAAACATGTGAGCAAAGTGATTGACCAAGTCAAAAAATGATTTCTATTCTTTTATTGATAATAAAATGAGATTACAAAGAATTTGGGTTTTAATTAGGGCATAAAACCCCAACAAACTCCCACTTGCACTAATTGAAACTAATGCCTTAATTCTACTAATCCCATTTCCTTGATATGCTTATCAAATGTAGCTTCTGGTAGTGTCTTTGTAAATGGATCCGCAAGATTGTCTTCAGTTGCAATCTTCATAACCTTCACATCTCCCCTGGCCACATATTCTCGAATAATGTGATACTTCCTTTCTATATGCTTACTCCTCTTGTGACTTCGAGGTTCTTTCGAGTTGACTATCGCTCCTGTATTGTCACAAAACAACACAAGCGGTTTATCCATTTCTGAAATAACACCAAGATCTGAATAGAACTTCTTTAGCCAGACTATTTCCTTAGCTGCTTCTGACACAGCTATGTACTCAGCCTCCATGGTGGAATCTGAGATTGCAGACTGCTTTACGCTTCTCCAAATCACAGCTCCACCCCCAAGAGTAAACACCATTCCAGAAGTAGACTTTCTGTCATCGACATCAGTCTGAAAATCTGAATCGGTGTAGCCTACAGGGTTCAGAACACCACCCTTGTAGACTAACATATAATCCCTAGTCCGTCTCAAATACTTCAGGATATGCTTAACTGCTATCCAATGTTCCGGTCCTGGGTTTGACTGATACCTGCTCACTACTCCCACTGCATAGCAGATATCTGGTTTAGTACACAACATGGCATACATCAGACTTCGAACTGCAGATGCGTAAGGAACTTTTCTCATTGCATCCTCCTCTTCAGGAGTCTGGGGAGACTGCTTCTTTGAAAGATGAATTCCATGGCGGGACGGTAGACGCCCTTTCTTGGAATTTTTCATTGAGAAACGTTCAAGCACTTTATCAATGTAAGCTGCTTGAGATAGAGCTAAAAGTTTGTTCTTTCTATCCCTGATGATCTGGATACCTAGATAACTTGCTTCACCCAAATCCTTCATCTGGAATTGAGTGCTCAACCAATTCTTCACATCTGATAATTTCTTAACATTGTTCCCAATGAGTAAGATATCATCTACATAAAGAACCAGGAATACCACTATTTGATTTTCCTTCAGTTGGTAAACACAGGGCTCATCAATATTTTGTTCAAAGCCATAGGTTTTCATTATTTCATCAAACCTAAGATTCCAGGAACGAGAAGCTTGCTTAAGTCCATAGATGGACCTATTCAACTTGCAAACTTTTCCTTCTTGTCCAAATACTCTAAATCCTTCTGGTTGATCCATATAAATGACTTTGTCAAGCTTTCCATTAAGAAAAGTTGTCTTGACGTCCATTTGCCAGATCTCATAGTCGAGAGCGGCTGCTATGGATAGGAGGATGCGAATGGATTTGAGCATGGCTACCGGACTAAAAGTTTCCTCATAGTCCACGCCTTCTCTTTGGGTATAACCCTTTGCCACCAATCGAGCTTTATAAGTCTCGATATTTCCATCAACACCTCATTTCTTCTTGTAGATCTACTTACACCCAATGGCCCTAAAGTCACTAGGTGCTTCCATAAGATCCCAGACAGAATTTGAGTACATAGACTCCATTTCCTGTTTCATGGCTTCGAGCCATAGTTCCTTTTCAGGGCTAGCCATTGCCTATTTGAAAGACAATGGATCATCATCACTAGTGTCACCAACAACCATATTGGTTTCACCATCCAAACCATAGCGAACTGGGTTTCTAGAAACCCTCCCACTACAACGAGACTCCGTGACTGTTTGCTCAGGAACAGTGGTACTTTCTTCATTTAAATCGACTTGCGTTAGTTGTACATGAAGAGTGGGAATTTCATCATCAACCCGCGTTGATGATGATGGAACATTGGTTGGAGCCAATTCTTTAACCATCTCCTCTAAAACTACTTTGCTGCGAGGTTTAAAGTTCTGGACATAGTCATTTTCCAGAAAAATAGCATTTGTAGAAGTAAACACTTTCTTTTCTGAATGACTATAGAAAAGTCCACCCCGAGTACCTTTAGGATAGCCAACAAACATGCAAACTTCAGTTCGCGGTTCTAGCTCTCCCTGCTTTTTCCTTAGGACGTGAACGGGACACCCCCAGATTCTATAATGGTGTAAACTAGGTTCACGACCATTCCAGCGTTCTAAAGGTGTTTTGGGGATTGATTTTCACGGCACAACATTGAGAATGTCATTCGTGGTTTCAATTGCATGTCCCCAGAACGAAGTTGGTAGAGTTGAGTAACTAAGCATGCATCTAACCATTTCCAATAAAGTTCTGTTTCAGCATTCCGCTACACCATTTTGTTGCGGAGTACCTGGGGCAGTAAGTTGTGATAAAATCCCAAGTTCAGTTAAATGATCTTGGAACTGCATATCCAAATATTCTCCACCCCTATCAGATCGCAAGATCTTTAACGTTTTACCTAATTGGTTCTGAGCCATTGCTAAGAATTCCTGAAACTTTGAAATTGTTTCTGATTTCCTATGCATTAGGTAAAGACATGAGTATCTAGAGTAATCGTCAATGAAAGTGACAAAATACTCAAAACCACCCCTGGCTTGTACATTCAAAGGTCCACAAACATCTGAATGCACAAGACCAAGTGGTTCTTCGGCCCTATCACCCTTTGCAGAGAATGGACGCTTGGTCAGTTTGTCTTCTAGACAAGATTCACAGACAGGTAATTCACCTAAGGTGAGTTCCCTCAAAGGTCTGTCCTTTGTAAGTCTTTGAATCCTATCATAGCCAATGTGACCTAGTCTCAAGTGCCATAAATACGTCATATTTTTGTTATCGGTCTTTTGACGTTTATTGGTCCTAGGTTTAGCTACTTTGAATAAATCATTGTTAAGAGCGAGGGGTTCGTTAGGTCGCAGAATATAAAGCCCATTTTCCAAACATGCAATACATAATTGTTATCCATTGAAACAAATAGATATATTAAAACTTGTGAAAGTCATAACAAATCGTTCTAATTGTAACATGGAAACTGAAATTAAATTTCTACTAAAATCTGGAATAAAAAATACATCTTTTAAAATTAAAAATTTATTTCCGAACTTCAGACGAGCTCTTCCTCTAGCTTGGACCGGAACAAACGCTCCGTTCCCAACTCTAAGCTTTAAGCCGCCTTCGTTCACTTCCTCCCACGATTCAAGAAGTTGTAAAGAGTTACAAACATGGTTAGTAGATCCAGAATCAATAATCCAAACAGAGTTATCATTCTCTAAAACACATGTTTCTAAGATAAATGAACTATGATCATTACCTTTGTTTTTATCTGCTAAAAACTTGGGGCAATCTTGTTTCCAATGCCCCTTTTCTTTGCAGTGAAAACATTTACCTTTACCTTTCTTGTTTTTCCCCTTAGGCGTCTGTGCACTTGGTTGTGCACTCGCCTTTGCAGCCTTTGCAGGCTTGGGGTTGTTTTTTTGCCCACCTTTCCTCTTGTTTCCATCTTTTGAGGACGAAGCTTGGTTAGCTTCAGCCTTAGCTGGATCAGCGGCAGTAGTAGTAGTTGTCTTCTTTTCTCCTCCCTTACTAGGTCCACCCATGATAGACTCAAAAGTTTGAAGCTCATTCATGAGATGCGTCAGACCATAGTTGAGTTTATTCAGCACATAGTTGGTGGTGAATGGAAGGAAAGCTGGAGAAAGACTGTTGAGGATTAAGCCAACTTGAGTTTCCTCATCTATTATGGCTCCGTGCAGTTCAGCTTCCTGAAAGTAGTTTGTCATCTTGATCAGGTGATCACGAACATGTTGAGAAGGTGCCATTCGAGCATTGGCCTATTTCTTGGTGGCCTCAAAACGAGTCTACGCTGACTTGGCACCAAACATGTCTTGGAGCTGATCCATGATTTCGTAAGCTGTCTCAACATTCTCCATCTTTTTCTTGAGAGTGTCGACCATACTTGTTGTTAACCGCCTGCCAACGCTCATACTTGTCCCTCACAGACTTGGTAGCTCCTTCAGCTGGAACTTCCGGGGATTCCTCAGTCATGACGAACTTGGAGTTGTCACCTATCAACACAATTTTGATGTTTTGCTTCCATCTAAGGAAGTTTTCTCCAGTGAGTTTCTCCATCGAAAGTTGAGAAAAGATTGGAGTAGACACAGCCATAACTCAAAACTACAAATTACCAATAAAATAGAAATCAATCACATTTGCTCAATAAAACTTCTATTCACACAAATTTTAAGAAATAGCACAACATATACCAAAAATATGTAAGATATGCGAAAAAAATACCAAAAACAATCATATCTCTATTTCTTTAGGTTTTTAACTAATCTATGATATCCTTTTCCCGGTTGGCGAGAGTAAAAAATACCACTAGTTAAATAGAGTTGTAAACTCATTTAATAATGGACACCACTATTAACAACCTACTATTCGATCAAAATAAGAAAACAAAATCTCTTATTTTATGAGCTAGACCCACGGTTTCAATAATCATAGATTTAGTCCTAGTAGTCACCGTAGGGGTGAGTCTAGTAGAATTTGACCTATAATTATCTATCTTTCGAAATCTAACCTTGTCAAAATAACTAATGAACACCTTCCGTAGGGGGACGAATCAAAGCGCCTCGAGGCCCCATTAAGCTATTGACTATGTTAAACCAACGGTGGAGATCGAATAAAATCCTTAAAATAAGCTCATTATAAAATTAAAATAGTATTTTTATTATTTATTTTTTAGAAAATTAATGACTATGGTTTCCCCAAAAAAAATTAAACAGATTAAAAATTTTTAAAACCAAAGTCCTATAATTTCTTATTAATTCTAAAGTGTCACATTGAAACAAATTCAATTAATTTAGAATTAATTTGTTGCTAATCAATATTTAGGTTTAACTAATATAATGAACCTATACAATTAAGTCCAACTCAGGTAAATGGGCCTTAACAATTGAGCTTGTATGGAGGAGGGCTGGGTCCAATATGTCGTTCCCACTACAAAGGCCCCCTATCTTCCATACAAGGTCCAAAAGACAGGAATTTAAACCTTCGTTTTATTAATTGTTATTAATTGATTAGGCCCACTATAGTCATGCAAAGCAAATGGGCCTTCACAAGTGGAATCACCCACAAGAGAGGAATTTAAACTTTACATTTTCTAATGGGCCCAAATAAAACCTATCATTTTATGAATATTTTATTTGGCAAAATACCATATATCCAACAAACATATGGGCCACTATATGCATCTAAGCCCAATTGCAAAAATACCACATATAGTGCAAACAAACATGTTATAATTGGATGGACCTAATCATGTTACTATATGAGCAATTCTATGAATTTATGTAAAAATATCACAATTTATTTCATTTGCAAAAATACCACAATTAATTATATAGAATTTATCAAAAAATTCAAATTAATTAAATTTTTACAAAAAATAAGTCAATTTAAATGAAATTTATCAACAATTAACAATAGTTAATTTAAATTTCATTTATCAACAATCAACTTAGTTTTAGATTAATTTGATAAAAAAATATTAATTTAATTTAAATAGGATTTATCAACAATTAATCAAAGTTAATTTAAATCCCATTAAAAAAATATTTTATTAATTGGCTGAAAAAATTATATTTTTCAAAATTTAACCAATTTTAAATTTTAAAATCAATATCGTAACTATTTTCCAAAATATATTGTGTTATTATAACTATTGGCTAATATTTTAACAATTAAAAAATAAAATAAAATAAAAATAGTTATAACAATCCTAAAATATCTCAAAATAGTTAAACAAATTCAAATATCCATAAAAATATCTAACTAACAATATTCAAATTTCAAATAATTTAAATATTAAAAACTATAAAATAAAAAGATATTTATATTTTCAAATAAAAATTTAATAAATATATCAAGAATTTAAATGAAAATCTGATATCATAATTCTAATATTTTAATATATTAAAATATTTAAAATTAAGTTGTTAGTCTATTTTTAAATTTGAACTTGAATTTTGTATAAAATATCTAATTATTTAAATCTCAACAAACAAAAATATCTTATTTTTTAAAAAAAAATTAAATGATAAAACAAAAAAGATATTTTTGGTTTTTATTATAAATAATTTATTTCTACAAATTTTAATTTTCTTAAAATTAAAAAAAAAACTCAATGAACAGTATCGTCCGTACGATTACTGTTCACTGATGGTTGCTGGCTGGGCGTGCGTGCGCTGGTGCGCACGCATGGGAGCCAGGCCAAATTTTCCAAAAAAAAAAATTTTGAGCAATTTTTCAAACCAAAACCATTTTCTAATTAATTTTGACCATGTTTTACACAAAATAAACACATATATAAAAATTAATAGTATAGAAAAAAAATAACAAAATAACCTAAAAATTGCTAAAATTCACATAAAATCAATATGTTCATAAAAACATGAAAACCATCCAATTATTCAAACATATCAAATAATCCAATTTTAAACATGTTCATGCATGAAAATAAAGATTACCAAAGGCTCTGAGGTCTTTATTTATTTTCATGTATATCTAATATTAAACAACTTAATACGAGATAGCCTAAAACATGTTTCTAAAATTGAATTCAAAGAGAAACAAAGAATAGAATACTTACAGTATACGCAGCAAAATTAAAGAGTCATTCCTTCAGTTTCTCAACTCTTGTATCCTCTCTGTCACAGAGTATTATCAAGAAACTGAACCGAACTTCTATTTTCTTCACGATCTTCCATTGTATCCTTAGAACCACCTAGACTAGCGTGTGAAATTCTCAACACATGAGATAGATATAGAGAGAAGAAGAGAAAATAACAAAGAGACTTAAAAAAGGACTTGTGTTTAGAGAGAATCTAAAACTATCAGAAAATCTGACTTGTGACTTATCAAACTTCTGTTTTGACTTCTCTCGAAGCACTACTTTTATAGACTCAATTAGGCCATTTAATTTAATTAAAAAATCAATAAAATAACAGCCATTTTGAAGCCCTAGGTCGAAATTATCATGGGCTATAAGCCCGTGAAATTTCCCATTTGATTATAAGCCCATTGGACTTAAAATCAAAGCCTGTATTATTTTCTATTGATTTAATTAATTAAATAATTATTTAAATCCTTTATCAAATTAATTATTTATAATTTGAACATTGATTTAAACTTATTTATTAATTTAGATACCAATTTATCTTAATTAATAAATCTGCCATAATTTCTCTTTTCTTCTCAAAATTACACAACTCTGTGAAACTATCAAAAATTGACCTGGTCAACTTTGATAATTCTAATTGATGATTAAGTCAATTAATTGAGACTATCTAGATGATTTTATCCAATGTACAATGGGGACCATGGGCCTATGAAATCAAGCTCCAATAAGTTATCATAAATCTAACAAATAAATTTACCAACTTATTAATTCCTCGTGACTCCACTATAGACTTGGAATTGCACTCTTGAATTCATAGAACACTCTATAACAAATATAGATACGCTATTAATTATCCATTGTTACAACCAAAATTGTCACTCAATCCTCTATAGACGGTCTACAATGAGATGGGACTAAAATACCGTTTTACCCATCATTGTATTTTATCCTTAAAACACTTAGTTCCTTGTAAATGATATTTCAATAAACTAATTTAATTACTGAAATGAGATCTCTATCATTTAACACCTTGAACCAAACTAAAAGGAAACCATCGTTTCACTTCTTCATCAGAAGCTATAGATGTTTATATCTATGATTAACACTCCCACTCAATTATACTACCGAGTTCCCAAGATGTAAGTATGGGCTAGTCCGTAGGGTAAACTGGTAACGAACAAGTCAAAGAACTCAAATAATACAATCAGTTAGAATACTAACCACTCAGAATTGAGAATGAATTGACCTATGGTCAACTATATGATATGACTAGAATAGATAATAACGGTATGTTTACTTATCTTATCAACTGTCAATATCGGTCCTGTCTGATGTAACATATACATCCGATCTTATTTACTTTGCTAATGTTCTAGAAAGAACATAACACTGTAATGTGTAAGTAGATCATATCGTAGATTGACAAGTCAGTGTAAATCCAGTGCACTGACTAATCTTAGGACTAACTTATTTTGAACATATAATCATATTTATATTCCACTGTGATTACGTCACTATAAATAAGATTAGCTATATGCTCGGGATTTAATAGAAGTTTATATTAAACAAATAATCATGAAAATAAAACATGTGAGCAAAGTGATTGACCAAGTCAAAAAATGATTTCTATTCTTTTATTGATAATAAAATGAGATTACAAAGAATTTGAGTTTTAATTAGGGCATAAAACCCCAACAACGTGTACATTTGCAGCTGCTCGACCACTACGACCGTGGAATCAACAGGGACTATAACCAAAACTTAATTTTGCCGCTTAGGTCGGCTTATGTTGTAATTACTTTTGAAGTTGTAAATGCCTTGTAAACACTTATTTTTGGGATCCCATGAACAATCTCAAACTTTTTAATGAAATCTACTATTCCTATGATCAAAATGTTTAAACTCTAATCCGATAATTATCCTTAGCCACACGTTTATATCCAAATGACTTGATTAGCAAGTCTATAACTATTTAAAATACACAGTGTAATGGTCTTGGTTATCCAGGGCGTTACACACATATGTCACGTTAATAGGTGGCACTCCAGCTAGGTGCATGGGTAACACACCAGCTGGCTGCCAATACGGTACTTCGCCATGCGAGTCCACTCGCAGCCCTTGAGCTGCCAGAGTGGCCCTCATGGCGTTAACCATCTCCTGCAGGGCGGCAATATTCCCATTCTGGGCATCAAGCTTTTGCTGCTGGGTAGCAACCTGGTCGCTGAGCACCCCCACCTCTAGTGTATCCTCCGTGTCCATAGGCTGAGAATAATCCTCCTCATAATATTCATCATCGCCTCCATCGTCTATGTCGTTGTAATTGTCGTTTTTTTCGTAATCCTCCTGAACCATCTCGGGGAGGTCTTGTGAAGGCGGACGGCTACTTTCTCCTCCCTCAGCTCCGGTGGGAGGAGCTACGTCGTTTGGTGCATTCTGTCTTGTGGTCACCATGGTCGTTTATTCTTCAAGCTTTCTTCAAGCTCTCAATGAAAGCACCAAAATGTTGACTGTCTTTTTCGCTATCAACCTAATCTAAGAACTTGACAGAAATTAGAAGAAAATAACAATGAGATTTTGCGTGGTTCAGCTATAAAAGAGCCCTATTCTATGAGTCTTTGATATTAGTGAGTTAGAAGCATGTTTGAGCAAGCTTCAATGGAGTATCAGGCAGCGTATATATTGCTCTAAGTTTACAATACTTTTTTCAAGCTAGAGTTTTGAACATTTTACAAGGAGATACCCAACCTTATTTATAGAGGCCTGGGGTCATTAATGCCCTTCATGAACAATTAATACAACATTCCCCATCATTTGGAGAGTAAACTACTAATTTATTACATAGGGATGCACTAACAAAGACCATGGGCCCAGGTGGATCGCACGGGGCCCATTTGGAGAAAGTTGCCAACCAACTTTATGGGGAACATGTATTTGACCGTGTCAGGATATGGCACACGTTCGCCCATGTCAGGTGGCATTGTGGGAAATGTCGATTGCCAGGAGTACGAACTCGATACCACTAATCAAGGCTCTTCAAAAGTTGTTAGATGATTTGGTGGGCCACAGCTGCGGCGACCGACATCTGGCAGCCAATCTAGATCTGATGATAAGAATCCTAAACCTGGGAGATTGGCGAAGGAAGAGGGCGAGGACCATCTGAATGGTCATCGGGGCGTGACCTTACTGGGAGACATCCACACCTTGGAGATGGGTCACAGGACGCGGACTCACCTTGAGACATCCGCGCCTCGAGGATAGACCTCAGGGCATGACTTCACTTTAAGACATCCGCGTCTGGCATGATCAGAGAACGAAACCTCATTAGCGCTCGAGGAGCTTAATTACTTCTCTAATGAATGTCACGTGTCCCCTGGTGAAAGCACAGACAACAGACGTTTGCTTAGTTTATATCTGTAATTTTATACCAATTAAATAAGCTTTTATGTGTATTTAGTTAGTAATTTTTAAGTCTAAAACCAAGACAACTAAACAAAATCTAAAATAAATATATAAAAAATTAATATTTTTCATAGCATTAATATTTATGAACTTATTTGTGTGTGTGCTTTTCCTTTTATATATTATATATATTTTAAGATTATTTGTGTATGATTAAAAAGTAAATTATTTATTATTTTGAAATTTAGTGTTCATAATAATTTAAATTTTGTCATTTTTTATATTTTGATTTATATATTATACATGGTATATTCTAGTTTTAAAATTAAATATATTTTTTTCTAGTTTTCATTAACAAAATACATATGAATTTGAATATAATAAAATATTAAACTTATGAATTTCAAAAGTTTATTTGATCAAATTTTAAGTATTTTAATTTTAATATTTTTAAAGCCAACAAAAAGTTATACATAAATATATATTGTTTAGTTAATAGTTAGAGCAATTAAAATAAGTAATTTCTATTTAAAATAAATAAATAAATAAATAAAAAATAAAGAAAATATGTATATTTATGTCATATTTTACTATTACATATTTATTTGGATTAAAAAAATATGTTAAATAACAAAATAAATAATTAACAAAAGAAATAAAAGAATAAATTTAAACACAAATATTTTTTGGCTATAGTTTTGAAACCATAATTAATATATTAATTTAAATATTTTAATATAAAATTTTAAAATATGTGATGAGAAATTATTATGGCTTATTTATTATTATTTTTTTAAATTTATTTACCTTATTTAAATAACATTATTATTATTTTAATTTATATAAAATTAACAGTGTTAGAAAATAATAAAAAAAATATTAAATCTCACGAAAAAAATAATTTCTGTTAAACACACATTTATAATTTATAATATATGAAGATAAAAATTTCCTTAGCAAAAATACCTAAGTCTTACACAAAATTATACTCTAATACCCAACTTAATTTTTTGAAAGATAAAATATATTGCGTCAATAATTCTACGTTCGTATGTACTTGCTCATTAAGTGCCAAGTAGACGCATTAGTGGTGATACATGATCGGCCTAGGTCCTTTGTTTTTCATTTTTATTTAAATCTTAAAAAATTAAAATAAAATAATTAAAAATCTAATAAAAATTGAATTTCTTTTAAAATTTCATATTAAATATTAAAATTATAAAACTAAATTAAACTTAATTTTTAATTAACATAACTCAAACCCAACCATTACATTGTGCTCTAATATTTTCTGAAATAATCAGAGAAAATCTTAACCCAGAAATACAACAAAAATGTAAAACTTTTCTTTTTTTATTTTTCTTTTCAAATCCAAGTTGAACAATTAACAAAAACCCAGCGAAATGGGTAAGACCATAGAACAAAAACTCAAAACTCAGATTGATGAGAAAAGGAAAAAAATGATTCTTTCGCATATCTGCTTGGCTGAGATTGATGGAGAAAGCAGCATGTGCCAATTCGAAAAAAGCCAAACTAATTAATGTTCTTGAGCTCACCCATAACAGTGTTCATCTTTTTCTAATTGAAAAACATTGATTTGTGTTCATCAAAATCTCATCTAAAGTTCAACCTAAAATTACCCAAAAACATACTCATATGCAAATGCACAGATCCAAACCTAAATCTTTTCATATTCTCAATTCATCAATCACAACACAAACAAATGCAAATACATAGATCTAAAATCTAAAATAATTCATACCCAATCTCATAATATTTTATAGATCTGAAAGAGCTTCTCAGCTAAAATTGGGGATTTTGGGGATCTACAGAACTAAGATGGTTGAAGTGCTTCTCCTCCCTTCTCTAGTGTCTGACCAGCTACAACCCAGATGTCGCATGAGCTTCCTGGCACCCATCAAGAGAAGCTTGCATCTATCAGGAGAATAGGCAGGGGAGAATCAACCGACACGAGAAGAAGAAAGAAATTTCCTTGCCATCGTCAATCTCAGCGCCGCCCACCTCTGTTGCTCATCTTTCTGGGTTGCAAAGCAAGAAGAAGGAGAAGAATAAGGAACGGGAAAAGGTCTTATGTTTAGTTTTTTTAATTTTTAATAATATTTTTTTATGTTTAATGAATTTTTTTTTTTTTAGTTTTATATTGGGGTTTTTTTTAATAATACCCAAATATACAAGTTTCTATTCATATATACAGTAATTTAAAATTTATTGCAAAAATAGATAAAATAAATTTTTATTTGTAATTATACGGTTTACTCTAAAAATGTCTACAACCCCAAAATAATGACTCCAGCCATTTTAGATAAAAGAAAATCGACAACTCTCCTTTTTGGCTGATGGAACTCCAGCGATAGCCATTGTTAGGGCAAATGTGAGCTTCAATCTTCAACAACAAATGCTCTCGTCAAATCCAAAACACCATATCAACCAAGTTTGCAATTAAAATTAAAAAACCAGCAATATTGTTAGATGGTATAGTTGAAAGCTCTTTGAATTTTGACTTCAAAATCAAACCTAGTAATTAAAATCTCTGCAACTTTCAAGCAAGTTTTAATCTTAAAATTTAATGCACTTATAAATAGGATTTAATCATCTAAATTAAATGAATATCATATAATGTATTTCCAAAATAAATGTAAATATGAATGAAATTTTGCCACCCACCATTGAAATTTGGTTTCTGAAAAAGAAAAAGAAACAAAACCAATTGCTTGATTTGGTTGAATATGAATGGGTTGCTTTAAATCCTTAGGTTGCTACAATAATATTCATAAAACAAGCAATTGGAAGGAGGTGTGACAACAAACAATTGCCAAATTCTTGGGATTTAAGGTGGAGTTCTTCAAAAGAGGTAAATCTGATTTTATATTTCGCTTAAATCAATTGGTATCTTAATTTGCTTTGTTTTTACTTTTGTTGCTTTGTTTTTGTGTTGGGGTGTTTCAAAGGTTTCTCTTAATAGGTTGTTGTACATGTTGCTTATGGGTTGCTAAAGTAACAGTAAAGTTTGTTGTAAATGTTGTTTATAATGATTGATAGTTGCTGAATAGGTTGTTTAATGGTTTCTTTATATGTTGCTTATGATGATTATGAGTTTCTTTAAGGGTTGTTAATAATTAGGTTATAACAAAGATGATGGGTTGCTGAATAAGTTGCTTAAGTAGTTGTAAAAATTGTTGTATATAATGATAATAAAGGTTGAGGGTTGCTGAATAGGTTGCTCACTAATTGCTTAAGGGGTTGTAAATGTTGATGAAGAGATTTCTAAGATTTTATTTATATGTTGCTTAGGTTGCTTAATGGTTTCTTTATATGTTGCTTATGGAGATTATGAGTTGTTAATAATTAGGTTACAATAAAGATGGCGGGTTGCTGAATAAGTTGTTTTATAGTTGCGTAAAAGATTGTAAATGTTGTTGTATATATGTTGATAATAAAAATGGTGGGTTGCTGAATAAGTTGATTTGTAGTTGCATAAGTAGTTGTAAATATTGTTGTATATACTAATAATAAAGGTTGAGGGTTGTCGAATATGTAGCTTACTAATTGCTTAAGGGGTTGTAAATGTTGCTGAAGAGGTTGCTTAAGATTTTCTTTATATATTGCTTAGGTTGATTATGGGTTGCTTAAGGGTTTCTTTATATGTTGCTTGTGGGGATTATGAGTTTATTTAAGAGTTGTTAATAAATAGGTTATAATAAAGATGGTGAGTTGCTTAATAAGTTGCATAAGGGTTGTAAATGTTGTTGTATATATGTTGATAATAAAGATGGTGAAGTGTTGAATAAATTGATTTATAGTTGCTTAAGTAGTTGTAAATATTGTTGTATATACTAATAATAATGGTTGAAGGTTGTTGAATATGTTGCTTACTAGTTGCTCAAGGGGTTGTAAATGTTGCTGAAGAGGTTGCTTAAGATTTTCTTTATATGCTGCTTAGGTTGCTTATGTGTTGCTTAAGGGTTTCTTTATATTTTGCTTGTGGGGATTATGAGTTTCTTTAAGGATTGCGAATAAATAGGTTATAATAAAGATGAAGGGTTATTGAATTAGTTTCTTTATATTTGCTTAAGGGGTTGTAAATGTTGTTGTATATATGATGATAATATAGATGGTGAGTTGCTGAATAAATTACTTTATTGTTGCTTAAGGGGTTGTAAATGTTGTTGTATATATGATGATCATAAAGAAGGTGGGTTGTTGAATAAGTTGCTTTATAGTTGTTTAACTAGTTGTAAATGTTGTTTGTATCTACTTTTAATAAAGGTTGAGGGTTGTTGAATAGGTTGCTTACTGCTAGTTGCTTAAGGGGTTGTAAAGGTTGCTTAAGATTATATTTATATGTTGCTTAGGCTGATAATCACGTGTATGCACCTCAAGTATTGCTTGTGTTTGCCTGTCTCTAAATTTTATGAAACTTTTTTTTACTAGTCTAGTCTACAAATACCAAATATAAATATATAACACCAAAAAGCATATTTCTTAAGTAAAGTAACTATAATTCAATTCAACATAAAGGTGATTTTCATGCCTTTTTAATTATACTAAAATTCAATAATCATGGCCCGATTTGTTCTCAAATGCAAGCCTGACCATCTTTTAGGTGAATACAGAGGTGGACCATCAATATCACATTTAAGAAAAAACAGAGTAATAAAAGTCTTAATAAATCATTTATTATTGGGTATAACTTCCTCTACCTTTTTCTTGGACAGAGCAAAAGTAGGCTTCTTCATCCGGCTAAACCCCATATTTGTCTCTCCCTCTCAAGAATACTCTCTCTCATAACCTAATCATCTATACTTTAGCCCAACCCTTTAATCTTTGAGTGTTCAACAACAAAATATGATTTATATATATAAGGCTTATTTTTTATTGTGATAGTAATTGTTCAAAAAACATTTTTGAAAGTTAAATATCAACACACAATAAATAAAAAGGTCAATCTAATAGTGTTATTGATAACCTCAAAATATCTTACAAATAGATATATAACATTCTAGCTAAAATAAGAAGAAAAAAAATACACAGTAAATTGCATATATAGAAGGAAGTATACATAAACCAAATAAAAATTAAAGCTGGAAGAACATATAGCTCGGCTAGAGTAATAGACTATACATACAAAAATCCTTTTAACAATATTAGTTTTTCATAATATATATATATATATATATATATAACATAATCAATTGCAATTGAGTTTGTAAACTGCAAAAAGATAAGCCAGATGTTGCAGGAGAAAGAGAATAGAAGTGCAAGCATCATGGAGAGAAGGAACAAAAGTGGGATAAATGTTTGTTGTATAAACCGTATTAATGAAATAAAAAAAATTAGGTTGATGTACAATTAAAAAAAACAACACATATAAAAATGAAAGGAAATAAAAACATACGTAAAAATGAAAAAAAAGAAAGAAGTTATCGTATTTGAGATAATTTCCCTTTATATTGTTATTTAGTTTAAGTTTAATTTTCAAATATGATTTTAGTTTAATTTTTGTAAATATATCTCAATTTTTAAATTGATTTTTACAATTTTTAATATATTTTTTAATATTTGAATGATTTTTTAAATAAAAAATATTTATCTGGACCAATAAAAGGCTATCACATAGATACTAATCTTGTACTTAACAACTAAGTACTTACGGCTGCCAAGAATTATTGATGGAATGTATTTTATCCGTCAAAAAATAAATTTAGGTGTTAAAGTGCAATTTTGTGTAAAAGTGTGGTATTTTCACCCTAAGTTATTTTCTTTTTTATTTTCTCTCAAATTCATTTATAATTACAATATATATATATATATATCTGAAAGACTTCTCAATGGTTACTACTCATAAATGAGTATTAATAATTATGATGATATGACAACATAGTGACTTGGTATAGCAAGTCACCATCAGATAAATAATTTTTTTCTATATTAGTTTCGAATTTTGTTTTTTTTTTGTCATAATTTATGATGTTTCCAACCAATGAGAAACATTAGCTATATTTAGAAATTGACATGCATTTGAAAAATGAAAAGTTTACAATATTATATTTTCATAATAAATACACGTTTTTCATCAAGTAACCCTTCAAAAAATTTGAAAAAAAACAAAATTTATTTTTAGAAATATTAATTAACAACTATAAATATGGACCATCATTGATCTTAATCCAATGGTTAATATTAAAGTAACCATCTATGGGTAGCAACCATTAAAAATACACCCATATATATATATATAACAATTAAAAAAAATATGTGGGTTCAACATCATTAACTCAACTTATATATTTATATTACTAAAAAATATCAAATGTTTATATGTATAAATAAATAAAGAAAGAAATAAAAAGGAAAAAATAAGTACAAATCATTAATTCAATAATATAAATTTATATGAATAATATAAATAATAACAAATAATATAAATAAAAATAAACAAATAACAAAAGAAAAATGGGTACAAATGTGTGTATATATGTATGTAATAATATATGCAAAATAAGAGAAGTTATTATTTGTATAATTATTATAGGGATATAACTGTAACATCCCAAATTTATTAATCAGGCTTAATTCCTTGATTAATGTGTCAGGATGACATAAATGAATATCATGTGTATTTTGTGATTATATATGTATGTTTATGTGAATTACATGAGCTATATTATAATATAACTGTCTATGCATTATTAAGTGTATTAAATATGCATGCGGGCTCATTTATAATTAGAATGGTATTTTCGTAATATTGATCAGTTAAGGGTATAATTGAAATTATAGGTGTTTTATAGTTGAGACCACATTATTATGTGTATATATTTGAGTTATTCGTCACGAGGCAATCCTAGTAAGCGAGTTAGCGAAAAAGTTACAACAGGATTAAATACCTGGCTCGGGATGAGCCAGAGGTATTTTAGTAATTTAGTACATTATCGAGGTTTATAAGGAAATGGGGATTTATTTTGTGATTATTTGGAGAGATTAGAATTAAGTGGTAAAATGTGGTGTTATTTGAGATTAGTGAAATGGTGGCAAAAGACTAACTTGTCTTGAGGGCATTAAAGGAGTAAGGCTTGGCCAAAGGGCAGTTTGGTCTTTTCCAAGATTTGGGGTGACTTAGTTTACTAGAAGCTTTTAGAACTCAAAACAAACATTCAGCTGTCTCATCTTCTTTCTCTCATTACCCTCTTGCTTCTTGGGAGGTTTGATTGGATTCTTTGAGATTTTTAGGAAGAAAGGCTTGGGAACTTGAAGCTTGGTGTTAGGGATTGGTTTAAGGGCAGCTTAGGGTCGTGTTTTCACAGTTGAGGTAAGATCCTATGCTCTGTTTTGGTGAAATTTTGATGTGGTTTAAGTTTTGGTTGAGTTTTAAACTTATAGTTGGGTTTTGATTTAGGTTAAGGATTTGACTTGGTTTTTAGGGTGTTTAGGTTGCTTATGATATGTTATTAAGAGTCTTAGACTCATTTGGGACCATGATACAAATTTGGGAGGAGTTTGGGAGAGATCGGGCTAAGAGAAAATGGTGGAAAAACCCAGAAATTTTGGGTTTGCGAAGGTGCTCTGCAGTTTTAGGTTGAAGTTTGGCATGGGTAGTTTTTGCACGCCGTGGCGCAACCCAATGGAAGTTGTGACGATGTAACACCATAATTAGCCAAGACTGTTACACTGTGTATTTTAAATACTGCTAAATTCGCTAAATGAGTCATTTGACCATAAACGTGCATCTAAATGCAATTAATGTTCCAGGGTTAAAAATTTCGGTCAAAAGGGATAGATATATTTCATTAAAACGTTAAGCTGTGCATGTGAGCCCATAGTAAACATTTACAAAGTTGTTTACAGTTCCCAAAAGGTTAATTGCAACTTAAAAGTTACAACCTGCTGACCTAAGCGGTAAAAATAGGGTTTAACCCTAGTTCCTCTGATAAACCTTGGCCGTGGTGGTCAAGCAACCGCATATGTACACGCCGCCACCTAAGCTCTCCAACTCATGGCTGGTCCAACTTCCCTTTCCCGTACCTGCACCACTTAGCACCGATGAGTCAAGGCCCAACAAGAAAACTCAAACATGCTCATAAGCAGTTAATAATACGTTACCAATCCATAATAAGCATGTCTAGCAGTAATAGTCCTACTCATGCATGCATACCATTCATATAAATGACTACAGTATCATATGGGGCCAGTTGACATAATTAACAGACTAATAAGTCAGACTGAGGCCCAATGCCCTAGGATACGGGACTAATAAGTCACCTGGGGCCCATTGCCCTATCCTATGTATAATCAGCCTTAGAGCTAGCCCATCATACTTGGCATTGAATTTTCCACGACCATTGGATTGAACAAGCGTATAATGCGCTCCTGATTAGGCCTAACCAATATGATCTTCTCAGCGCGGTATTGTCGTCCTTGACTCACAAGTCAATGCTTTTCGACCAGCGCTCCATGCTATTGTCGACCTTGACTCATAAGTCAATGCTTTTCGACGAACGATTGACGCTATTGTCGATCTTGACTCATAAGTCAATATTTTTCTCAATTATATAATGCTAATAGGCATTTATCACATAATAAATATCTAGATACAGAACATTTATCACATAATCAATCATTCACAGGCATAACCATAATCATGCACATTTACAAGGGCCCACGCCCAATTAAAACTATATTCAACATTCAAGTCAAGCCCTAATCATGTACATCATGTAATGGGTGCAGTTTTCTTACCTCAGGTTCGAGTGTAGAGTAAAATAAGAACGACCCTCGAGCACGATCCTGATCCCGAGCCCCTAACAATAACCAAGTCACAACCAAGTACAGAATCTCATCAATAACAAGTAAATAAAGGCTTTCAGACCAAGTCCTAACCTTCGGGACGTCGAATCCTTGTAAACCGGGTAGTGGGATCGATCCCGTGCCCTTAGGTTTGAGTTCCCGCACTGAAAACCTCCCCAAGGCCCAAAACCCCTTAAGCGTTGCGGCCCCCAAACATTTGAGTTGCGGCCCGCTCAAGTCAGAGGCCTAAGCCTCATCTCTGCCTGCATCTGTGCCGCAGCGCGCTTTAATAGGTGTCGCTGCTCAAAAGCCACAAAGTCACCAGCTTCTCCCAGCGCTCAAGAGAGGCGCGACGCCCCAAGAATAAGGTCACGACTCAACCTGCAAACTCTATTTTTCCTCAATTTTTCTCAATCAACATCCCTCCATAAACCTATCCAAACATAGCCAAATCCCATAAACAAAGTTCCCAATCAACTCAGCAACCCGAAACCATCAAAACCCAAGTTACAATCCAATAAAAAACTCATCAAAATGATAAAATCCAATCAAAGCTTACAAACTAAAAAACTCAAAACTTAAAGCTTGGATTACCTCTGATTAAGTCTTTTTCCAGTTAAATTCTCCAGTTATCAAGCTTCTAATCTTCCCTAGAATCGTTATGATTCTAACCTTTCTTGAATCCGAGCCCTAAAACTCGAGTTTCCTTCGAAAATGCTATCGAGCGGTAAAATGGGGAATGGGAGAAAGAGAGAGAGAGAGAGAGAGAGAGAAAGTGTTTGAACTTATTTCTGTTTCTATTAGGTTACTTTAAGCTCAGGTAACCTTAAGTAAATCTCAAGGCTTGGGGTACCAAAAATGCCCCCGAGGGTAAAATAGTCAAAATCCTCAGAATTCCCTCCAGATTTTACTAACTCCAAATATATCTTCGAATATCCATTCCCATTACCCAATATCCTGGTAATGTACTAAATACCAAAATACCCCTTACCTCACCTCGAGTCAAGTATTGATCTCATTGTGACATTCCCGCTAACTTGCTCCCTAGGATCGCCTCATGCCGAGGAACCCAAATATATCCACATAATAATGTGGCCTGGCACATATATCACATATATGCCAAATATACCCATAACGGGCCAAATTACGAAAATTGCCCTTTGTTATCCCTGTTTTCCACCCGTGACACATGGCCTGACTCAATGGGTGTGTGGGCCCTCTTAAAGAGGTCCGGGCCCATCCTAAGCCGAATAAACGGGGAAGGAGGAAGTCCTGATAGCCCTATCATCATCGAGCCCCACAACGTTCGATGGGCGCGACCATAACGAGGGAATCGGGAATAAGATGCAGGCCCGACTCATCTTCTCGGTCCCAACCTACTTGTATCCTCCAGAATGCCAATAAAGGTGGCAGACTAACTAGTCGATGGAAATAGCCCTAGTCAAGAATCCAGGGGAGATATTCAGTGTCACAATGTTTATCTTGGCGAACAAACCTGAGTCCTGGTGAACGAACCAGGACTCCAGTAAATAAACCAGGACATTAGTTAACAAACCTAGACCAGACTTTCAGATAGGGTAAGCCTGATGTTCCCTGACGCTGACATGTCCCCGAGAAATACGAAAGTTTGTCTCCTCAACTAACTTGCAGAAAAGGGTACACATGGAATGTACACTGTTCCTAGGAAATAGTACTGCCACTACTCTGACAGATCCTGTCCCCAGATCTCCTTAGAAGCTTACGCGAACCAGTCTGAGCTAACGTACTATGGGCAGCTGTAAGGCTTGGCCATGCCCAAGCCGGCCCAATGGGCCCAGATTATTACATTTTATTATATATCATTCTTTGTATTATAACTCCATTAGCGAGCAAACCGTAATTATATCCCTGTTGGGCCCGAATTAGTTCGGCCCAAGCCCACTGCACCTGACTGCCGATAAATAGGGCCAGTTGTGCACTGTTGCGAGGATCCAGATTTTCTCTTGTAAGCAATTACTCTGCTAAAACTTGCAAAAAACTCAATTGTCAAAAGATCTCTAAAATCTAATACAATAGACTCGTGGACTAAGGCTTATTAACGCCCCAACCACGTTAAATCTCTGTTGGTTCATCTTTTATCCTTTCTTTCTAACTCTTATTTCTTCATATATTCCTGGTTTCTGAAAAACTTGGTAAACACGCTTCTTATAAAAAAAATGGGCTCACATGCATATTTAATACACCTAAACATGCATATTAAGTCATATTATAATATAACTCACATAATTATATAATAACACCCAAATATATCACATAAGCACATAATTTCCATAATTTGTCATCCTGGCCCTCTAATCAAGGCCCTAAGCCTTATTAGGTAATTTAGGACATTATAACTATCCCCCCCATACAGGAATTTTGTCCTCAAAATTTTTTCTGAACAGCTCGGGATACTGATTCGGCATATCTGACTCTAGTTCCCAGGTCACTTCCTCGACCTTGTTGTTCCTCCATAATACCTTAACTAAAGGTATAGTCTTGTTCCTCAAGACCTTGTCCTTCCTGTATAGTATCTGGACTGGCTGTTCCTCATAGGAGAGATCTGTCTCAAGCTCTAGATCCTCATAGCTCAATAACATGAGTCACGTCTGATACATATTTCTGAAGGACCAAAATATGAAATACATTATGTACGGCCAATAGTGCCGAAGGTAAGGCCAACCTATAGGCCACTTGACCAATCCTTTCTAGGATCTCAAATGGTCTCACAAATCTAGGGCTCAGCTTGCCCTTCTTCCAAAATCTCCTCACCCCTTTCCATGATGAGACTCTAAGGAAGACGTAGTCTCCCACTTGGAACTCCACATTCCTACGTTTGGGATCAGCATAACTTTTTTTCCTGCTTTGAGAAGCGAGCATCCGATCTCTAATTTTCTCAATAGCCTCATTGGTCCTCTGAACTGCCTCAGGACCCAAGCATTTCCTTTCTCCTGTCTCATCCCAATGAATGGGAGATTTTCATTTCTTATCATACAACATCTCATAAGGAGCCACCCCAATGGTTGACTGATAGATGTTATTGTAGAAAAACTTTATCAAAGGCAAATATTTATTCTAGGATCCTTCAAAGTCCAGCACACATGCTCATAGAATGTCCTCTAATATCTGTATCATCCTCTCAGATTGTCCATCTGTCTGAGGATGATAGGCAGTACTGAACTTCAACTGTGTACCCATAGCCTTGTGCAAACTTCTCGATCTAACAGGATCAACCTTGGAGCCCCATGAAGGCACACTATCTCTCTCACATAGAGATATGCGTACTGGTCAACTGTATAAGTCACCCTCACTGGTAAGAAGTCAGCTGATTTGGTGTATCGATCCATGATAACCCATACCCAATCGTGTTGACCCACGGTCCTGGGTAACCCCACCATGAAATTCATCATGATGTCCTCCCATTTTCATTTTGGGATGTTCAAAGGCTGTAATAGTCCTGCTCGTCTCTGATGCTCTGCCTTGACCTGTTGACATGTCAAGCACTTAGCCACATATTCTGTCACATCCTTCTTTATCCCAGGTGACCAATATAGTGATCTCACATCTTGTTACATCTTCTTGGTGCCTGGATGTAAAGATTAAGGGGTAGTATGATATTCATCCAAAATCTCTCGTCTGATAACAGTGTCCATCGGAACACAGATCCCACCTTTATACCTTAGCAAACCCATATCTGACACTGTATAATCCCTAGACACTCCAACTAGGACATCACCTCTGATCTTTGTCAATTGTGGATCACTCAACTGACTCTCATTTATCCTTTCTAAAAGCGAAGACTGTAGCGTGATATTGACCAACTGGCCCACCAACAACTCTATTCCAGATTTGGTCATATCCTCTGCCAACTCCCTGGATATATGTCTCGCACTGTATAACTGCCCCAGACCCTTCTGGCTTAAGGCATCTGCCACCACGTTGGCCTTTCCTAGGTGATATAGGATTTTACAATCATAATCCTTCACCAACTCTAGCCAATGCCTATGTCTCATGTTCAAATCCTTCTGTGTGAAAAAGTACTTCAGGATCTTGTGGTTAGTGTTAGAGAATATATTTTTATACTCAATGGAAATATGGAAAAACAAAATCACAACTCTATGAAAAAATACAATAGACAAGATAATATTGATTAAAGAAATATTACAACTCAATTGCTCAAAATACAAGTAAATAGAAATAAGGGAAAAAAGAGATTTATTAGAACTAAAACTCTAAAACAAAAGATACTAATAAATATGTAAATAGAAATAGAAGAAGATGATTACAAACTCAATACAATAATAATACAAGAAGAGCAACAAAATGAAAAGATCAATGAAAAAAACAAACTCTCACACAACCAAATAGTAGAGTAGTGGGGATCACCAACTTGAACAAGGTTTAAAACTTTTGTCCAAAAGCTTATTTCCCCTATTCTCTAAGCACTAAGGGATCTCTCTAGAATTATCAAGCCTCTATGGTGTATTTTCCAGCCAAGTGCTTTGTGGATGGAAAATGGTGTGTCTTACAAGTGAGCATTAGGCTCCTATTTATAGAGTTTAAGATACCCTTTGAATTTCAAATTTCACCAACCCTCATGGTTGTTGCCAATGTTTAATTGGATGTTTATGGAATTAAAATGGAGATTTGGGAGTTATTTGAGATGTTAGAACCATTCAATTTGGAAAAAACTGAAAAACTAAGTTAGCTGTCAGCCTCACTGACCGTGGCCACTGGCCTCTGTCCCCCAGGCCGCGGCCAGGGAAAGACAGTGGCCACGACCACAACCTATTTTCAGCACAAAAAAGGTCATTTTCCAAAACGTTCAAAAACATCCCAAATCCTTTCCCACATGATTTTGTAACCTCCAAACCCCTTAAGCCATGGCCCGCTCAAGTCAGAGGCCTAAGCCTCATCTCTGCCTCCACCTGTGTTGCAACGCGCCCTAATAGGCTCCGCAGCTCAAATGCCCCAAAGTCACCAACTTCTCCCTGCACTCAAGAGAGCTGCGGCGCCCCAAGAATAGGGTCGCAACTTGACTTGCAAACTCTATTTTTCCTCCATTTTTCTCAATCCAAATCCCTCCATAAACCTATCCAAACATAGCCAAATCCCATAAACAAAGTTCCTAATCAACTCAACAACCCAAAATCATCAAAACCCAAGTTACAAACCAATAAAAAATTCATCAAATCCAATTAAATCTCACAAACTCAAAAACTCAAAAATTAAAGCTTGGATTACCTCTGATTAAGTTGTTTTCCAGTTAAATCCTCTTGCTATCAAGCTTCTAATCTTCCCTAGAATCGTTATGACTCTAACCTTGCTTGAATTTGAGCCCTAAAACTCGAGTTTCCTTTGAAAATGCTAGCGAGCGGTAAAAAGGAGAACGGGAGAGAGAGAGAGAGAGAGAGAGAGAGAGAGAGAGAGAGAGAGAGAGAGAAAGAGATTTTGAATGTATTTATGTTTTTGTCAGGTCACTTCAAGCTCAGGTAACCTTTAGTAAATCCTAAGGCTTAGGGTACACCAAAAATTCCCCCGAGGGTAAAATAGTCAAAATCCTCAAAATTTCCTTCGGATCTCACTAACTCCAAATATTTCTTTGAATATTCATTCCCATTACCCAATATCCCAATAAGTTCTAAATACCCAAAATACCCCTTGACGCACCCCGAGTCAAGTATAGATCCCGTTGTGACATTCTCGCTAACTTTCTCCCTAGGATCGTCTCGTGCCGAGTAACCCAAATATATCCTCATAATAATTTGGCCTCACACATATATCACATATATGCCAAATATACCCATAACAAGCCAAATTACGAAAATTGCCCTTCTGATAAGAAATGGGCCCACATGCATATTTAATACACCTAAACATGCATATTAAGTCATATTATAATATAACTCACATAATCATATAATAACTCCCAAATATATCACATAATCACATAATTTCCATAATTTTCCATCCTGGCCCCCTAATCAAGGCCCTAAGCCTTATTAGGTAATTTGGGACGTTACAGAGGCTAGGATTAATTTCAAGAGTCCAAATTTCACTTTTTAAGGCATAGGCCTAGGGGATCGGGAGACGATTTCACCACCCCGCTTGGTGGAATTGGAGGTCCCGAGAGCACGGGATCGGTCTCGGGATTCATTTATTGAATTGAATCTTAATGAGGATGTTATTTTTGGGTTGTGACTAATCTAACGCCAAGGCTCGGGACATGATCGTGTTCGAGGGTCGTTTCTATCTATCCAACGTTCAGACAATAGGTAAGAAAACTGCACCCAATATGTGATTATGGCTTGGCCCGGTTATTGAAAATGGTATGACCATGCTTGGATTGTTTTATTAGACATGTTAACTGTTAGGAAAAAAATAGATGGCCTCAATGGAAATGGTAAGATAATACAACTCTATGCCATAATATTACAAATAAATATTGATTGATTGAATAAGGTTACAACTCTATAACTGAAAATACAAATAAACTAAAGAAAAAGAAGAAGAGAAGAATAATAGAATAGTGAAAAATACAACTCAAAGCAAAATATTACAAGTAAAGTAAAAGTGTTTTGAAATAAAGAAAAGAAGATTACAACTCAAAACAAGAATACAAATAAACAAAAGAGAAGAATATGAAGATGAAGAGAAATAGAATAGAAAGAAAGAACAAACACACTAAATAGAAACAACTCTCACTCACACTACCAAAGTGAAGAGTGTTGGGGATCACCAACTTGAACAAGGTTTGAAACCTTTGTCCAAAAGCTCATTTCCCCCTAACTCAAGCACTAAGGGATCTCTCACAGATTATAGGAAATGCTTTCTGGAATTATCAAGCCTCAAGGTGTTTCTAGCCAAGTGCTCTAATGGATATAAATGTTGTGTCTTTCAAGTGAGTTATAGGCTCCTATTTATAGAGTTTAGAGACACCCTTTGAATTTCAAATTCCACCAACCCCCATGGCTGTTACCAATGTTTAATTGGATTAGTATGGAATTAAAAATGAGATTTGGGAGTTATTTGGGTTTTTTGAGCCGTTCAACAAAGATTGAAAAAACTGAAAAAATGGTCAGTTTTGGCCTGTGGCCGCGGCCACTGACCATTTTCAGCACTTAAGAATGTGTTATTTGTTATCCAATAAATTAGCATTGGTGACGTGGCAAATATCTCTTGACACGTGGCTGATACCTGGAAGCGTCTGCTAGAGTATCGACCAGAAGACACAGTAGAAGCAGGGCAAGCCTGTCTTACCCGCGACCAGTCTGGTCGGTAGTTCCGCATACAAGGCAACATTTATGGGAAGATCTTTATGAATCCCGAATTTATCTCATACAATCTTTTGGATACCCGATTATTCAGGGAAGAATATCTGTAACAATCTCTTGTAACCCTCCTTGAGCCTATAAATAAGAAGAGATAGCTCAAGGGAAGGGGGCTTTTGCTGGGACTTTGGAATCATAGGAAGCAATAGTAATTCTCCAAGTAAATCAGTATTGTTCTTGAGAAGAGTGTGAAACTCATTGAACCCTGGTTCTTTGATCACCCTTCTTATTTTATATCAATATTATTCTAAGTGGACGTAGGTCATTACCAGATCCTGGGGCCGAACCACTATAAATTATTGTGTTTTCTTTACTTTTGTCATTGCGTTCTTCTCTATACATTCGTCCATATCAATCACGTTTTGACTCCGTGTCAGTTGGCCAAATCTTGGGCCAACACTATTTTTCCAAACGGTTCCAAACCCTCCTAAATGATTTTGTAACTCCTAAAACACATTATTAGGGTTAAAATCATATCTCTAACAACCAATTTCACATATAGCTTTATGGAATTCATCTCAATATTGTGTAACACCAAATTTATACAATAAAGGGTAATATTTGGAAGTTACAAATTTGTAACACCAAATATGTTACATTATTTGGATATATCTCATATATCTAAATATTGTAACTCTCTATTATATGTTACAATATGTGACACTCTTTGTCACATTTATTAAATCTAAAATATTATATTATAATATAATATTACATTATATTATAAAATAATATAACATTAACTGTGATATGCATACTTGTAATATATAATGTATTCTTATCTATTTTACTTGATTGAAACGCTTGACTTATAAGTCAAGGGCAGAAATAACGCGCTGAGCGCTGGCAGAGATTGTTAGGCCTATCTAGGAGTGTGGTATACACTTGACCGACCCTATGGTCGCTTAGAAAATAAAGCCCCATGTACGCTTAGCGGAAGATGAGCCGCAACTAGATTTTGAAGAGGAGGAAATGGACGATGCGACGCTGAAGAGCACCCTGGGCGCGTTGCAGGAAGAATTGGCTAGTCTGAGGGCCAATCAAGAGACTGCCGCAGAAGTTATGGCGCGGCAACAGCAGGAGATTGATCGACAGCGTGCGGAGCTGAGCGAGAGATAGGCGGAGGTGAATCATTGCCAGACCGAAGCCATGGCCGCCCTCGAAGCAGCCCTGCTGTTGGCTAGAAATCAGGCCGCACCTGCCTCGCAGCCTGACCAACCTGCGAATGGTCCACCCCAGAAGGGTCCCAATCCTAGCCCACCAATTCAGCCTTCAAGTTCGTAAAGGCCCGAGCAGCCTCAGACTCCCCATGACGATGTCCCGTTGGACCCTGAGGCAAATCCACCATCCCAAGCTGCTCGGGGTAATCCCCCGCAGCAAAGGAAGAATAGGGCCGAGCGTCAGCCTCGTAGTACTAGGCGCCATGAGAATGATGGGCCAAACCAAGCGAACAGAGGTCACTACCCTCCTGGTAACAGGAGGGACTCGGAGCTAGGCTCTGCGGTCCGTGGACCCCCACGGCATGACGATGCACGGGGACACCGCGACCAGCGCAGGCCACCCTCTAACGCTCGGGGCGTTTCTGCCAGAGACGGGAATAGAGGGAACAGTCAGTCTCACCACAGCCAGTCAAGGTTCAGAGATGGCCACGGGTACAATGAGGCTAACTCAGGCAAGGGAAATGCTGGTGGGAGGAATGGAGAAAGAGGTAAAGGCAGGAGCCAAGTACCTCAAGGTGACCAGCCAAATAGACAAGATGCTGGGGGGCAGCCCAGACAAAATAATGTCTTCAACTGGCTCGAAGGTAGCGAGCAGCGAAGAAGAGAAGAGGACATGAGAGATGTACTCAACGATCGTCGCGAAAGGCACGGCGAGAACATCCCCCCAGCCACAGAGGCCACCACAATTCCTGCCGCAGTGCAAGCCCAGATAGACGGACTCAATCAGGCTGTGCAGCAGCTGGTCGGAGGAAGGACTTCTTACATCGACCACGACAGGAGGAAAGGTACTCCTTTCGTCCAGAGGATAGCTAACGCCGAAACTCCCAACAAGTTCAAAATGCCTACGCTCCCAAACTTTGATGGATATGGGGACCCAGTCTCGCATGTGAATAAATTTGAGATTCAGATGGACATTCAGAAAGTGTCCGCAGACGCTTGGTGCAGGATCTTCCCTGCAACACTTTCTGAAGCAGCGCAGGAGTGGTTCTTTAAGTTCCCCCTTGCAAGCATAGTTTCTTGGGAAATGTTCGTAAGGGAGTTCTACGGACAGTTCTATGCGGGTCGCGTGCACCCAACCGAAGCAAATCAGCTGGTCGAGATTCGCCAGCAGGACGGAGAGTCAGTGAAGGATTACGTCCAGCACTTTATGCGAGCGGCAGCTGGAGCAAAAACAGTAGGAGATGAAGGCAAGATGATGGCCATTACCGCAGGGGTAAAGCGTTGCTCTCCCCTCTAGAAGAGTCTCCGAAAGGAAGGAGTTAAAACAACCCAGGAGTTCCTGGACCGAGCTGATCGATACATCAAGCTCGAGGAAGCCATTGCTGACGATGGAAAACCCTCGAACAAGGGTAAGAAGGCCTCCGAACCTGCCAAAGCCGCCAATGGTTACAAACCTAATGGAAACGACAAAGGCCACGGAAATGGCAACAATAATGGCAAAAATGGTGGGAAACGGCCGTATAACGAGCCTTCCACCTCTGACAACAAACGAGCCAAGGGTAATCGTTATGAACCTAGGTTCACTAACTACACTGCCCTCGTCGAGTCTCGGGGAGAGGTTTACCAGGCCACAAGCTCTAGTGTGCCTTATAAGAAACCGGGACCCATTCGAAAAGACATTTCGAAAAGAGACACCACCAAGTTCTGTCGTTACCATAACGACTACGGACATGACACTAACGAATGCAACCAGTTAAAAGACGAAATCGAGTTCCTTATTAGACAAGGACACTTGAGAAGATACGTACGGGCCTTGGGAACTTCCCAACGAGAAGCTCCAGGTGGCAACGAGCAGGCGTCTACACGCCAACACTCGCCCCCATTACAGCCTGCCCCCGTGGCCGGAACACTCTTAACCATCTGTGGAGGCCCGCTCCTCGCGGGAAATAGCGGAAAGGCCAGAGAACGATACGCTCGAACTCTACGTCACGACCAGGACATCGAGATGATGACTGTGGAGGACCGTGCACAGAAAAAGGCTCGCTCAGAGAAGGGTGAGATAACCTTCTCTGATGGCGATTCCCAACACGTCCGGTTCCCGCTGGTCGTGGACGTCCAGATGGCCAATATGATGGTAAAAAGAGTTCTGGTCGATACAGGAAGTTCAGTGAACATCCTGTATAAGTCAACACTGGAACGCATGAAGTTGTCCGTAAAGGACTTGGAGCCTTGCAATCAAACCATATATGGCTTCTCTGGAGAAGGACTCACCCCTGCCGGAATGATCAAGCTTCCAGTAACGACGGGTACAGCGCCCGCAACAAGGACATTACCCACCACTTTTGTAGTGGTCGATTGCCCTTCGGCATACAACGCCGTTATTGGAAGGCCCATACTGGTTGATCTACGGGCCGTCATCTCTATGTGGCACCTAGCCATGAAATTCCCGACGGACGCGGGGGTAGGACGCGTCTTAGGAAACCAAAGGGAAGCCAGGGAGTGCTACAATGCCTCGATCACAAAGGCAAAAAGTGGGACATCGAGGAGCACTACCCCAGATCGATCGCAGATGGCAATAGACACGCAATCCCAATCCGGTGGTGAAGTTACAAAATAGGGTGTTGCCCAAAGTGAGGATGGAGATTTGGATCCTCGCTTTGGGGATTTTGAAGAAAATGTTGGACCCGTCGAGGACTTGGAGGAGGTCCAACTCGACAAAAAAGACCCGACCAGAGTCATAAAGGTTAGGAAGAACTTAGAGCCTACTATAAAGCAAGCACTGGTGGAATTCTTGCAAAAGAACCAAGAGGTTTTCGCCTGGACGCACAAAGACATGGTTGGGATATATCCTGCAGTAATCAGCCATGTCCTAAACATAGATAAAACCTTTCCACCCGTGCAACAAAAGAGAAGGCTGCTCGATAAAGAAAGATCAAGGGCCTTGAAAGAAGAAGTCGAAAGACTTAAGGAGAACGGGTTTATCAGGGTGGCGTTTTATCCGTCGTGGGTCTCCAATCCGGTGCTGGTTCCCAAGCCTAACGGCAAATGGCGGACCTGTGTGGATTTTACGGACCTCAATAAAGCCTGCCCAAAGGACTGCTTCCCGCTCCCAAGAATCGACCAGCTGGTCGATGCAACTGCAGGACATGAGATCCTCTCGTTCATGGATGCATATTCAGGCTACAACCAGATCAGCATGCATCCCCCTGACGAGGATCACACCAGCTTTCAGACCGATACGGGCTTATACTGTTACAGAGTGATGCCCTTCGGGCTGAAAAACGCAGGTGCGACTTACCAACGGCTAGTCAACCACATGTTTAAGGAACTGATCGGTGCAAACATGGAGGTATATGTGGATGACATGCTGGTAAAGTCTAAGAAGGCAGAAGGACATGTGAGGGATCTACAAGAATGCTTCAATGTGCTAAGCAAGTACCGAATGAAGTTGAATCCCCTCAAGTGTTCCTTTGGAGTCGGATCAGGTAAGTTTTTGGGTTT
Source organism: Humulus lupulus (assembly GCF_963169125.1). Classification (NCBI taxonomy): domain Eukaryota; kingdom Viridiplantae; phylum Streptophyta; class Magnoliopsida; order Rosales; family Cannabaceae; genus Humulus; species Humulus lupulus. The sequence goes on from NC_084793.1 coordinate 261,496,851, forward strand.
TATAGTAAACTCAAGAGGAATCGAGGCCAATCCTGACAAGATAAGAGCTCTGATCGACATGAAGTCGCCAGAGAGGATTAAGGATGTACAAAGTTTAACTGGGAGGATCGCGGCCTCGAGTAGATTTATCTCGAAATCAACTGACAAGTGTGTCCCATTCTTCAATCTACTCAGGGGGAATAAGAAGTTTGAATGGACGGGAGACTGCAAACAAGCATTCCAGGCCTTAAAAACTCATATGGCGCAACCTCCCATCTTATCAAAACCAATCGAAGGAGAAACTTTGTATATTTATCTGGCAATTACCGAAGTTGCTGCTAGTGCGGTACTAGTACGGGAGGAAGAAGGCGTACAGAAAGCAATCTATTATGTCAGCAAAAGGTTGATCGGTGCAGAATTAAGATATCCGCCAATCGAAAGATTAGCATATTGCTTAATTCTAGCCTCCAGGAAGTTGCGTCCTTACTTCCAAGTCCATCCTATCATAGTTCTAACCGACCAGCCCCTTCGGCAAGTCCTCCAAAAACCTGAGGCGGCTAGAAGGTTGTTAAAATGGGCAGTTGAACTAGGGCAGTTCGATGTAACTTATTCACCGCGGGCAGCAATCAAAGGACAAGTTTTGGCCGATCTTGTCGCAGAGTTGACCGAACTCCCAGGCAGTGAGCAAAGTGAACAGCCTGAAGCGCCCATGCCTCAAGACAAAACTCCTTCGTGGAAGCTATTCACGGACGGTTCATCCAACGAATCCCACGCTGGAGCAGGAGTGATATTGATAACGCCGGAGGGGCATCGATTTCACTGCGCAATCAGGTTCGACTTTGCAGCATCAAACAATGAAGTGGAATACGAAGCGCTCCTAGCTGGATTGAGAATGGCCAAAGATATGAGCATAAAGACGCTTGATATTTACAGTGACTCTCAGCTAGTCGTAAATCAAGTCCTAGGAGAATATCAAGCACGAGGATTAAAGATGATGGCCTACCTGAATAAAACGAAGGATTTGCTAGCCCAGTTTACAAAGTACACCCTCCAGCAAATCCCGCGAGACCAAAATTCGAATGCAGATGCCTTAGCTAAACTCGCGAGCGCGAAGGACGCTGACACTTTGAACATTGTGCCAGTGGAAAGATTAAGCAAGCCAAGTATACAAGCAACTGAGTCCAGTATGGAAATTCGAATGGAAGATACATGGATGGCGCCTTACTTGGAGTATCTGACAAATGGTGCACTACCAACAGATAGAAACAAAGCCAGGACTCTGCAACGGCGAGCTGTTAGGTACATACTGGTCGATGGTGTTATGTATCGAAGAGGATATTCAATGCCACTGCTCAGGTGCGTTACACCAGAAAAAGCTAAGGAACTCATGAGGGAGGTGCATGACGGCTTCTGCGGAGATCATGTTGGGGGGCAGAGTTTGGCAAAAAAGGTTCTAAGACAAGGTTACTTCTGGCCAACAATGAACGAGGATTCAATGGAGTATGTACGAAGATGCGACAAATGTCAGAGGTTCTGCAAGATCCCACGAGCAGCTCCGAATGAACTAAAACAGATGCAGAGCCCATGGCCCTTCGCAGTATGGGGGATAGATTTGATTGGATCCCTGTCAACAGGGAAAGGAGGAGTAAAGTACGCAGTTGTGGAAGTCGATTACTTCACAAAATGGGCCGAAGCTGAACCACTCGCAACCATCACGACCAAAAAAGTTCTTGACTTCGTCATCAAGAACATTGTATGCCGATATGGATTGCCCAGGAAGATAGTTTCAGACAATGGGACCCAATTTGACAGTGATTTATTCACCGATTTCTGCGAAAGGCATGGAGTCATTAAAAGTTTTTCTTCAGTCGCACATCCCCAAGCGAATGGGCAAGTCGAAGCCGTGAACAAAACTCTTAAGGGCACCCTGAAGAAAAGACTTGAAGAAGCCAAAGGAGCGTGGCCAGAACAACTGCCTGAAGTCCTCTGGTCGTATAGAACATCCCACCGAACAGCAACAGGGCATACCCCATTTTCCCTAGCCTACGGATATGAGGCCATGTTACTTGTCGAGTTAGATCCCCCCTCACATCGGCGTTTGACTTACAACCAGGACATGAACAGCCAGCTGATGATGGAGTCCCTAGACTCGATCGACGAGATGTGAGAAAAATCTCAACTCCGAGTTGCTGCTTACCAGCAAAAAGTCGCCCGGTACTTTAACTCCAAAGTTAAAGAAAGAAAATTCAACGTCGGAGATTTGGTGCTACGACGAGTTTTCTTAAATACCCGCGACCCCACTGCTGGAGTGCTCGGACCTAACTGGGAAGGACCTTACCAGATTGAAGAAGTCCTTCACCCAGGCACCTACAAACTTGCACGCTTAAACGGAGATCTCGTTCCGCGCTATTGGAATGGAGAACACCTGCGCAAGTATTATCAATGAACAACCCTTCTTAAAGGACTGGCTTGTTTAAATTTCTCTTTTTAATTTTTACAAGTTTTGCAAAGAGAGTTAGCCACGTTGTATGGCTAACTGCTCGTATATGTAAGATTCTATTTCAGAATCACTCGTAAAGACATGTTTAGTCCATTTTTAATACGAGATTATAAGGGACTGTGCTCAGGCAGTCATTCTTGCCAACCTTTGTGAATTTATATTTACAAGTATTTGTTCATTACGTGTGTTGTTTTGCTGTATTACAAGTATCAGTTTTACTACGAACAAGAATGTTCGAGCAGGTTATGGTCAAGGCAAGTGACCAAGGACCTAAAGCTCCTCGATCACTTGGGGGGCATATAAGGCACATCGATAGCAAAGCATACTTCTCAAGGTATGTAAACACATGAACAAAATAAGTGAAAGCATGCGACAGTACTTAGAGTATTTTTCAAAATTTGTGTTTGTTAAATCATGGCAAAGTACTATGCTAAGTTCGGTCATACGGACAAATGTTATAAATATTATAGCATTAAGATTTAAGCTTTTACACCGCAAGCATCGCACCTTGGGTGTAACTGTTCAAGTAAAAAGATTTGCTGCCCGTGCAGCAAAATTTAAAAAAGAAACTACTGTCTTTACATCACGACCCTTGGGTCGTATATCCAAAAAAGAAGAAAAAACAAATGAGAAGAATTCAAGAGGCACTTGGGGCTGGAGGATCCTGGGCAGCATCCTGATTAGTCACGTCCTCAACAACATCTTCTTCTTCCAAACCAGCGACGCTTGGAGTGGCAGGGGTCGCGGCTCTTGCCTCCTCTTCGGCCAGTTGGGCAGCACATCGGGCCAGCTCCGCAGTTCTGACTTCCTCTGAAAGGTAGCTAAAGTCAGCACCCTGATTGTGTTTCCAGAAATTGTAGAAACATCGGAGTGTTGTCCTCTTATACTTTTCCAGATTCTTGGAGTTGTCAAGCTCCAACTGCTTCACTTTGCCCTCGAGGGAGAGAATAGCCTCATCCTTGGTCTTGAGTACCTCCCCCAGATGCTTGATTTCGCGGAGATGGGTTTTGTTGAACTCCCGGTACTCTTGCCTCAACTTGACCGCTGCTTCCTTCGCAGCTTCAGCCTCGGATAGCTTAGTCACCGCTGCATCCCTCTCTCGGATCACTGCCTCCAACTCCTTAACATGCTTAGCCTCAGCAGCCAAAAGCTCCTCGGCTGCCTTCACCTGATACCTCTCGATGGCTTTTGCCTCGGCCTGCTCGATGTAAGCCTGGGCTCGGGTACGAGCAGCAATGGCAGAAAGTAAGGCCTGTGCACGAAGAAAAAGGAGTTAGAACTTATCACAAGGACTAAAAAACTAAAGACTCGAAGAATAAAGAAACACTTACGCTGGAGATTTCGTTCAAAGCCCTGTTCATGATCTGGTCGACTGGCAGCTCTTCAGCTTGAACCATTGCGACCTTAACACGCTCGCCTTTGCCAATGCGATCGAGGCGGTCCCTGGCAGATCGGATGGCATGGCTCATGAGTCTGGCCCCATGAGCCTCTTCACGAGAAAAATGCTCCCTGGTAGGCGCAGCTGGAGGATTCGGCCGAACAGGAGTAGTTTGCTGTTCAGAAGAAGCTGGAGGAGGAGTAGGAGTTCGCCCAGTTGGCGTAGGACTTTGCCCAGTAGGCGTACCCTGAGGAGGATCTTCTGATCGACCCTTCTTGGCTGGAGGGCCTCGACTGGATTCACCAGTTCTCTTCTTAGGCTTCCGTTGGAGTTGAGGAACTTCCTCTTCCTCCTCGGCCTGGTACATGTCGAAAATGTTGGGAGTTGACATATTTGCATGAAGATAAACATAGCAAGTTTATAAAAAGGAGGCAGGTGAGAGTAAGTTAGACAATTTAAAGGAGGTAACAAAGTAAATACCCGAGCTACAACTACTGGTCGCTACACTATTGACTCTATTAGTCATATACTCATTATCTGGCATGAAGAAGTCTGACCCTAAGTTTGGAGCATATGTAAAGTTACCATCCCGTCAAGCAAGTGACAGGGAATCGGCAAACCATTTAAAAGCGAAATAACTTTACCATTATCATCGGAAGATTCTCCCAAGTCAACAATGGGTTCTTTGGCCTTTTCTTTCCCCTTGCCTTGGGGAGCAGAAGGCCTTTCTGCGGAAGGGCTACCCGTGGGTTCCCTGATCATAACTCCTGTTGGCCTCCTCCTAGGAGGAGGCACAGGAGGTTGCTACTCGGGAACCCCCTCGGCAGTGGCTTCATCCACCACAGGCCCTCTATTTTCATGGCGAGGAGCCAGGAGGCCAGACGACCTCAAGTTCTTTTCGAGTGTCAGGGTCTTGACACATTTTGCTGCATCAGACATCCTGGCCAGAGTGTTAGACCTCGACACCATGTTTGGTGTTGGGGTCGGACGTAACCAAGGGCCTGAAAAACAGATTAAGTTTGAGAAAAAATGAAAGGAAACACTCTATGTTAAAGTATCGACTAGAAGAAGACAAGTTTATACCTCCTCTCGTGAAGGCCAAGTTGTCACTGGTTATGTTCGGAGTAAAGAAGTACTCCTTGTTGTAGTGCCCCACGTTTGATATATGGGTAGTACCACTCAAGAACGTCCGGCCGGTCTCCTGGTGGCAGAAGTGGAAAAAGCCTGTCTCGTTGTGCTGTGGGTTGGAATTGAGGTCAAAAAGATAGTTGACCTCGTGAGGTGAAGGTTCTGGCCATTTGTTAAGTTAGTACAGGACATAGAGTGCGGCCAGCATTCTATATCCGTTTGGGGTTATTTGGAAGGGAGCGACGCCGAAATAATTGGCCACCCCCACAAAGAAGGGATGAAGAGGGAGATAAGCTCCCGCCTCAATGTGATACCGGGACCAGGCACTGTTCGCCCCTCCTGGACGGTTAGCCCTCTGGTCCGCGGTGGGACGTATAATGGTTACCCCCGTAAGGGGGAATTTCCTGAAGCAGTTGGCAACCATTCCAAGGGTCACCGAACTGGCTGGGGGAGTATACCACTCGACATCAGGCGGATTCCGATGACGATGACGAGCCCTAGTTTGGATATTAGGGTCAGGAACAAGATTTTCTCAAACGCTGGTCGAGGGAGCCCTAGCCTGCGAATCAGGCTGGGCAGGAGGAGTAGTGTTGCTTTCAGACTCGGGCCTTTTCTTGCCAGAAGACTTGGAACGGGCCATTGGAGAGGAAGGATGTGGTCTGGAAGAGGGTCGCGAGAAAGGAATCTCGTGGACACGAACAGCTGGTTGTTCTTCCCCCTCGAGCAGCTGGGCAAGAGGGTTGTCGTCGATGGGTCTTTCACCTCCCCACAAATATGGCATTAAAGTCTGCAAACAGAAGAATGGGGAGGTGAGGAAATAGAACTCTAAAAAGCTTTTTAGAATAACGCTGGTCGAGTATAAAAGTTAGGCTTTTATACAACAGCATTCTATCAAAAAGCTAGTTTTTCTACACGAACAGTTTGAAAAGTGGATCAAAGGGTGAAAGTAAAAAGTTTTTCTGTAAAAGCTTTTTCAACTCCCCATAGGGCGGGAGAAATTTATTTTTCAACTGGCTTAAAAATCGAAATGTTACTTTGGTTTTATATCCTAAAAAGCATGATCCTGGGTTTTTAAACTAACTCGTAACTCTACTACGCCTACAAAACATTCTGCCTACAAGCATTTTAAACCAGAAACAGAAAGACTTAAACAGTATACCACCAGAAGCATGCATCACGAGAAATTAGAAGCATGGGGTTTCGAAAACTCACCAAGAAAAGTGATCGTGAAGGTGGAAGAAAGGTCTTCGGAGATTAAAGAGTCCGCGGTCTGAGTCTTGGAAGTGCAGGAAAACGGTCTCCGGAGATGATGAAAGCTTTGGTTTTTAGGGTTTTCTGCAAAGATAATGGCGTGCGTAAAAAGAAAGAAGAGGCTCCGACGGTCTTATATAAGTTTGTCTCTGATATTAAAAAAGTGTGATCATTAGTTTTCCTTTTTCAATGTGTGGGGAAACGTGATGGCCGTCAAAATCGTTTCTGGGGAACTGAAAAGACACGATTAGACAGAAGTGGGTTGCTTTTTTCAAGAACACACGAAGGGTTCTGACACGTCAGTAGGAGTTATCGAAGAGTCGTTCGTTCAAAGTTTATTTACTGTTCGTAGTAAATAAACTTTGGGGGGCAAATGTTATCCAATAAATTAGCATTGGTGACGTGGAAAATAATCTCTTGACACGTGGCTGATACCTGGAAGTGTTTGCTAGAGTATCGACCAGAAGACACAGTAGAAGCAGGGCAAGCCTGTCTTACCCGCGACCAGTCTGGTCGGTAGTTCCGCATACAAGGCAACATTTATGGGAAGATCTTTATGAATCCCGAATTTATCTCATACAATCTTCTGGATACCCGATTATTCAGGGAAGAATATCTATAACAATCTCTTGTAACCCTCCTTGAGCCTATAAATAAGAAGAGATAGCTCAAGGGAAGGGGGCTTTTGCTGGGACTTTGGAATCATAGGAAGCAATAGTAATTCTCCAAGTAAATTAGTATTGTTCTTGAGAAGAGTGTGAAACTCATTGAACCCTGTTTCTTTGATCACCCTTCTTATTTTATATCAATATTATTCTAAGTGGACGTAGGTCATTACCAGATCCTGGGGCCGAACCACTATAAATTATTGTGTTTTCTTTACTTTTGTCATTGCGTTCTTCTCTATACATTCGTCCATATCAATCACGTTTTGACTCCGTGTTAGTTGGCCAAATCTTGGGTCAACACTATTTTTCCAAACGGTCCCAAACCCTCCCAAATGATTTTGTAACTCCCAAAACACATTATTAGGGTTAAAATCATATCTCTAACAACCAATTTCACATATGGCTTTATGGAATTCATCTCAATATTGTGTAACACCAAATTTATACAATAAAGGGTAATATTTGGAAGTTACAAATTTGTAACACCAAATATGTTACATTATTTGGATATATCTCATATATCTAAATATTGTAACTCTCTATTATATGTTACAATATGTGACACTCTTTGTCACATTTATTAAATCTAAAATATTATATTATAATATAATATTACATTATATTATAAAATAATATAACATTAACTGTGATATGCATACTTGTAATATATAATGTATTCTTATCTATTTTACTTGATTGAAACGCTTGACTTATAAGTCAAGGGCAGAAATAACGCGCTGAGCGCTGGCAGAGATTGTTAGGCCTATCTAGGAGTGTGGTATACACTTGACCGACCCTATGGTCGCTTAGAAAATAAAGCCCCATGTACGCTTAGCCAGCTCTAAGGCTGGTTATATAGAGGATGGGCCCCTGGTTGACTCTACAGTCCCTTATCATAGGGCAACGGGCCCCAATGTATGTAATGTCTCAAATTCCCTAATGTGGATTAGTGCCTAGATTAGGGGGCCAGGAGGGCCATAATTAATTTAATGTGTTATTATGTGATCATATGCATGATTATGTGCATTATATTATTATATGACTATATTTGTACATTTATGTGCATGTATGTAATATATGGGTGAGATCACATTATTATGTGATTATGCTTGAGCTATTCGACATGAGACAATCTTAGAAAGCAATTTAGAGGTTTAGTCAGAACGGGGTCAATTATCGGGATATTAGGTAATGAGAATGATTATTTGATGATATATTGGGAGTTAGTGAGATCAAGAGGAAATTCTAGGAATTTTGACTATTTTACCCTCGGGGGCACTTTTGGGACCCCGCGCATTGGGATTTACTTGAGATTACTTAAGCTCGAAGTAACCTGATAGAAAGAAAATACGTTCAAAACACTTTTTCGCTCTCTCCCGTTATCCCTTTTTGTCGTTCGTCTCATTTTTGAAGGAATCTCGAATTTTAGGACTTGGATTCAAGCAAGGATCGAGTTAAAGCGATTCTAGGGAAGTTTAGAAGCTTCTAGCCGGAGGATTGAGCTAGGAAACGACTAAATCAGAGGTAATCCAAGCTTTAAGTTTTGAGTTTTCGAGTTTGTAAGCTTTGATTGGATTTTATGTGTTGTTGAGTTGTTTGAGGCTTGGGTTTTGATGGTTTTGGGCCATTGGGATGTTTGGGAACTTTGTTTTTGGGATTTGGATTTGTTTAGGTAGGTTTTTGGAAGATTTTTAAATGAGAAAACTGAAGGTTTTAGCTGGGTTCCTGGTTGGGCCGCGATCCTGTTCTTGGGCGCTGCGGCCCAAGGTTAACGAAGAGGAGAAGAGTGGTTGATGGACATTAGGGCCACGATGCCTGGTAGGCGGGCCACGGTGCGAGGTGCAGGTAGAATGGGGCAGGGGCTTCTGTCTGGAAGCGGGCTACGACTCAGTGGTGTGGGGTCGTGACGCTTAAGGACAGGTTTGGCCAAAGTTGTATTTTAATTGTGGGAACTCAAACCTAAGGGCTCGGTGTAATGTCCCAAAATCCCTAATGCGGTTTAATGACTGGATTAGTAGGTCGGGAGGGCCATAATTTTTTAATTATGCCATTAAATGATTATATGCATGTTTATGTGAATTATATTATAACGTGATGTTAAATGCATGCATGTGGGTCCAAATTTCTTTACAAGGGTGTTTTGATAATTGGGCCCGTTGAGGGCATAATTGTATATTTGTATGCATGTCAGTGACATATTGTAACGACCCAAATTCAGTGTTTAGGCTTAAGGGCCTGGAGAAGTGTGCCTGGAGGGCATAATGGGATTTTGTGTGCGACTTTTATGAGTTTAATGCATGATTATGACTTATTGCACGTTATATGACTATTTGATTATTTGAGATGCATGACTATGTGAGTTAGTATGCATGTAGACCTGATTGTCTTAGAATGAGCATGATTGTAATCTGGCCATGCTAGGGCATAACTGTGATAATTGTACTATGTGAATTGTGCCATGTGAGTGTGGTGTTATTATCAGGATGCACGCATCGAGACGGTCCTAGTGAGCCAACTAGTCTAAAAGTCACAACGGGAGGTTGTACCCGGCTCGGGAGGAGCCTAGGGGTACTTCGGGAATCTTATAAGTTGAGTTGAGAATGAGTGGTTAGTTACTGGTAATTGGGTAACTTGGGTAACCATTTGTAACTGTTGTGGGTAACAAGTTTTAAGATAGAAAGTGATAGAATTGAAATAGAAGTGTAAAGACTTAAGTGCCCTTGAAGGTTTAGTTAGGAAGGATTATTAAGAAGGGGTAAAATGGTCTTTTGGCAAGGGTAATAGACAAAAGGCAGCTGGGATATAGGGGGGCACGGTTTGGGGCATTGGGCATTTGGGTGTTTTGATAAAATTAGAAGAAAGGAAAAAGAAGAAGAAAGAAAGGTTAGGGCAAGAAGAAGAAGAGAAGGAGAAGTGGGAGTCAAGGAGGAGATCAAGGAAGCTTTGTGTGGATTCTCCATTTGAGGTAAGGGTTTTATACACATTTAAGTTTGGGTTCTATTTTGATTTGAGGAATTTAATGCCTAAGCTAAGCATTATTGAGTTATGGGGTAGTTGCTGAAATTTAAGAACAAAGGTGTGGATCTTGGGTGTGTTGATGTTTTGACCTTGATTCTAGTGTCTATAGGTTGTTAGATTGTTCATATGAAGTTTGGAATTGAGTTTTGTGGTTGAGATATGTGTTTGGCATGGTTCTTGGTGAGCCGCGGCCCTTCGAAGAAGTTGTATGCTGATGGAGAAGGGCGGGCCGCGGCATGGCCCAAGCAATGCCGCGGCCCTTACCTGTTTTTGGGCCTTTGAGGGTTCTGTTTGGGGGCCATGCCGCGGCATGGGTGGCCTATGCCGCGGCGCTTAAGGGATTTTGGGATTTTAGGATTTTAGGCTTGGGAATTTAACCTAGGGTGCTCGGGGTTGAGTCTTTTACCATGTTTGGTGAATTTCAACGTTCCGAGTACTAGAACTTGGCCTGGAAGCTCATTTAAGGTTGTTAAAAGTGTCTTTTGTGTGTTGTGACTAGGATTTCGGGGAGGCTCGTGCTAGTGGACCGTGCTCGTGACCGTGGTGCATTGGAAAGCTCGGGATACAGGTAAGAAAACCATAACACCCGAGAATAGGGCATGGCCCCCACTGTGTGATTGTAGGGCATGGCCCGAGATTGTATTATGTGCAAATGTTTAATCTTAAATGAATCATGATGTGTGTGAATGATTATTTCGAATGTGCTATATGTGTGATTACAATGTAATGAACGGCATGGGCCGAGAGCGGCATAGGCCGGGTACGGCCGTGGGGCCGAAAGTAACACTCAGCACATGGGATGCTTATATATATTCAGGGTGGGACCCAAGGGATACATGAGTTATCCTCGCGGTGAGAACCGAAACCCCAGGCTTTGGTAAGGCCTCTGGGGCGGCATGGCCGTACTTGTTTATTATGATGGTTCTTCCTATTTATCAGTGAATTATGTCAGCTATATGATTTGCATATGTTATGTGTTATTTGGGTTTTCTTGCTGGGCTTCGGCTCACGGGTGCTCCGTGTGGCAGGTAAAAGCAAGGAGTCAGTCAACCGGCCATGAGTATGGAGAGCGTGGGGGCGGCGCGTACGTGTTCGGCCTGCCCGACTGCTTTGGTTGGGGGCATTTTGTATATGGCTGTATTTAACCATTCTTTTGATAGCTGATCAAGTGTAAACCTATTTTGAGTTGTAAATATTTTGTAAACCTTATTTTGGGATCCCAGATGTTTTATATTTAACGCTTTCAATGAAGTTAAACATTTTAAATGAATACAGCCTTAAACTCTGGTTTAATCACACTTTTGGTTTTAGAAACCACTTTGAGTCAATTAAATGCACAATTTCTGTTTTAAACTCACTTAGTAACGGCTCTAAGGTAGTAGGGCGTTACACATATTGTTGAGACCACATTATAATGTGGATTTGTTCGAGCTATTCGGCATGAGACGATCTTTGAATATTAATTAACGGTTTAGTCATAATAGGTTTAAGCTCGGGGCTCGGGGTGAGTCTCGGGGTGATTTTAATGATTAGAGTGTTGCCAGGAATTAAAGGGTAATGTGATGTGAATTATTGGTGTTTGAGAATATCAAGAATAGTGGGAATTGGAGAGCGTTAATTATGATTAACGAAATAGGTGGAAAATGTCAATTTTGCCCTTGGGAGCCTTTAGAAATCCTTATTTGACCTAGGGGTATTTTGGTCTTTTCACCCCTAGGATAGATTTAAGCCATTGAAGGTTGTAGAAGGAAGAGAAAACAGAGCATAAAACAAAGCTTCTCCCGTACTTGTTTTTCCTCATTTTCTCTTTGGATTTTTGAGCCTAACTTGAGGATTCAAGCTTGGGAAGTAAGTCTTGAGAGCTTGGGAGTGTGTTCCACAATAGAAGAGCATCATAATCTGAGCTTGAGGTAAGTTTCTAGCAATTAAAATTCCTGGTTTGCTATGTTTTAGTTGTGGTTTTCAGTTGAGATTTCTAGGTTTTATGATTGGTTTTGTTGGGAGTTTTTGGCTAGGGTTCTTGTGGTTGTAATGCTTAGGGCATGTGGGGATGGTTTTTGGGTTCATTTGGCACCAAAAATGAGGTTTGGAAGCATTGGAATTGAGTTGGAATTGAAGGAGTCGAAGGAAGAGGTTTCAGGGGAGGATCTGGCTGGGTGTAGCGCTACAGCGCCCACCAGGGAGCGCTATAGCGCTACCCAGTGCTCTGTTGGGCGGTTTGGGGTTCTGAGAATAGTGCTGGGGTGCTAGTGAGCAGCGCTGTAGCGCTACTCTGTTCCTTCACAATCCCATTTTGAGTGTTTTTAAGGGTTTTTGGCTCGGGGTTTCAATCCTTAAGGCCCAGGATCGAATCTACTCACTGTTAGGAAAAAATAGATTGCCTCAATGGAAATGGTAAGATAATACAACTCTATGCAATAATATTACAAATAAATATTGATTCATTGAATAAGGTTGCAACTCTATAATTGAAAATACAAATAAACTAAAGAAAAAGAAGAAGAGAAGAAGAATAGAATAGTGAAAAATACAACTCAAAGAAAAATATTATAAGTAAAGTAAAAGTGTTTCGAAATAAAGAAAAGAAGATTACAACTCAAAACAAGAAATACAAATAAAAAAAAGAGAAGAATATGAAGATGAAGAGAAATAGAATAGAAAGAAAGAACAAACAAACTAAATAGAAACAACTCTCACTCACACTACCAAAGTGAAGAGTGTTGGGAATCACCAACTTGAACAAGGTTTGAAACCTTTGTTCAAAAGCTCATTTCCCCATAACTCAAACACTAAGGGATCTCTCACAGATTATAGGAAATGCTTTCTGGAATTATCAAGCCTCAAGGTATTTCTAGCCAAGTGCTCTAATGGATAGAAATGTTGTGTCTTTCAAGTGAGCTATAGGCTCCTATTTATAGAGTTTAGAGACACCCTTTGAATTTCAAATTCCACCAACCCCCATGGCTGTTACCAATGTTTAATTGGATTAATAAGAAATTAAAAATGAGATTTGGGAATTATTTGGGTTTTTTGAGCCGTTCAACAAATATTGAAAAAACTGAAAAAATGGTCTGTTTTGGCCTGTGGCCGTGGCCACTACTTTCTATCCCACAGGCCGCGGCAACCAACATTCAGTGGCCGCGGCCATTGACCATTTTTAGCACTTAAAAATGTGTTGTTTTTTCAAACGGTTCCAAACCCTCCCACATGATTTTGTAACCCCCAAAACACATTATTGGGGTTAAAATCATATCTCTAACAGCCATTTCGCATATGGATTTATGAAATTCATCTCAATATTGTGTAACACCAAATTTATACAATAAAGGGTAATATTTGGAAATTACAAATTTGTAACACCAAATATGTTACATTATTGGGATATATCTAAATATTGTAACTCTCTATTATATGTTACAATATGTGACACTATTTTTCACATTTATTTAATCTAAAACATTATATTATAATATAATATAATATTACATTACATTATATTATAAAATAATATAACATTCCCCCACTTGATTAAATAAGAACTCTCTCTTATAGGAGTCATTGCATTAGTGCATAAAGCACAGTGTTTTTCAACTTGAACTTTACTATAGTGTAATTATCACAAATTTGTCGAAAATTCGGTTGCACTAGGCATTAAACCATCTTTTCATGATAACAAATCGGTGATAACACACACACCTTTGCGATGTTCACTTGAGACCTCTATGTCTCGCTTTGCACCGTTAATGGCCACGTGCACTTTCCATTCATGGACGTTCTTGAGAATACTCCCAATTCTCATGAGAGGCGACACCACCCCTGGGTCCATATAGGTAGAATTCTTACAGTATTTTGTTAGCAAAAATACTTGTTTTCACAAGACTGAATTCTATTAAAATACCTTTCGGTTTTAACCCTCAACTTGGTAACACACAAGTACTCAATATCTCAGATGGGACTTGTTTTGAATACAACTAATATTCACTTGATTGACTTTTTGTTACCTATTGAACCTAACACTAGTTGAATAACTAGTGTTAAGATAGGTTACCATTAATCGTGAATCTCTTTAGGGAGTTTAAGTCCCATCCCTCGAGATGATGCAGCCACTAAATCCCTCATTAGTGGCTTAGTGAAAGGATCCGCCAGATTTTCACTTGTTCTCACATAGGATATTGAGATGACTCCTCTTTGAATCAATTCTCTTACATATCCATGTCTTAGACTAATATGTCTATACTTCCCATTATACAGTCCGCTGTATGCTCTAGCCAATGTCGCTTGGCTATCACAATGTATCGATATAGTAGATACATTCTCTTTGATTAGGGGAATCTCTATCAACAGATCCCTTAACCATTCGACCTCTTTGTCGGTAGCAGCTAGAGATATGAACTATGCGTTCATAGTGGAATGAGATATATAGTTTTGTTTCTTGAAACCCCAAGAAATTGCACCTCCACCAAGTGTAAATACCCAACTAGTTGTGGACAAGTTGTCCCCAAGATTGGATATCCAACTTGCATCTGTATATCCTTCTAAAATTGAAGGAAATTTGGAGTAGTGAAGGCATAATCCTTTGGTTTTCTTGAGATAACCTAGGACTCTTCCAATTGCCTTCCAGTGATCCACACTTGGATTACTTGTAAACCTACTAAGTTTACTTAACGCAAATGCTATTTCAGGTCTAGTACATTGGGCAACGTACATTAGACTCCCTATAGCACTAGCGTACTCCAATTGAGCCACCGCTCTTCCTTCATTCTTCTCTAGTTTTACACTATGATCGAATGGAGTATTGGCATCTTTAACCTTGAGATGGTTAAATTTGTTCAATACTTCTCAACATAGTGGGCTTTCCCTAATGCAAAACCCCCACTATGTTTCTTTACTTTGATACCGAGTATGGTATCAACTTCTCCAATATCTTTCATCTTGAAGGTTGATGATAGAAACATCTTCGTTTCTTCTATCCCTTTCATGCTATTACTTAGAATAAGCATGTCATCCACATATAAGCAAACAATGATCACATATCCCTTACAAGTTTTGGAATACAAACATTTGTCTCCATTGTTATGTCTAAACCCATTAGACATGATGGCTTGATCAAATTTCTCATGCCATTACTTAGGAGCTTGTTTCAATCCATATAAGAATTTTACAAGTCTACATACTTTATGTCATATTTTGGTAGGACAAACCCTTCGGGTTGTTCCATATAGACCTCCTCATTGAGGTCACCATTAAGGAATGCCGTTTTGACATCCATTTGATGGACATACAAGTTATGTATAGAAGCTAAAGCGAACAAAATTCTTATAGAAGTTGTTATTGCAACAGGCGCATAAGTATTGAAATAATCGATACCCTCTTTTTGCCTAAACCCTTTAGCTACTAATCTAGCTTTAAAGGTTTGGATAGTGCCGTCAGTGTGGTATTTTCTCCTAATTACCCACTTACATCCAATTGGCTTAGACCCCGGTGGGAGGTCTACCAATTCCCAAGTGTTATTAGAAAGAATGGAATCCATCTCATCACTGATGGCTTCTTTCCAAAATGCACTATCTCTCAATTGCATAGCTTCTCTATAAGTCTTAGGATCATCCTCAACGAGAAGTACAATAGGAATTTTCCTAATAACTTCCTCTCTATTTCCTTCTACCATGTAGAATGAAATTCGTTGAGAATCTATCTCGTCCACTACTAGACTTTTATTATTTTTAAGCCTTTGACTTCTTCTAGGATCAAAGGGTTGATTTACATCCTTTTGAGAATTCTCCTCTTGAGAATCAACTTTGGATGTAGAAGCTTGAGAATTGTTCTCATATAACAAATTCTCCTTTAGAGATGTTGAAGCTTGAGAATTGTTGTCACATAACATATTCTCAAAAAATTCAACTTCTCTAGATTCAATCACAATATTAGACTCTAAGTCTAATAGCCTATAAGCTTTTCTATTGTTGGGATAACCAACAAAAGCACACTTTATGGCTCTTGAACCTAACTTTGTTCTATTAGGTTCGTTTTTCTTGCAATATGCAAGACACCCCCACACTTTGAAGTACCCTATGTTGGGTTTTCTTCCTTTCCATAACTCATATGGAGATATCTTATTTTTCTTCATCGATATTGGATTAAGAATGTGACAAGCGGTTAAAAGCGCTTCACCCCATAAGTTGAAGTTCAACTTAGAAAACACCAACATAGAATTTATCATCTCTAGATAAGTCCTATTTTTCCTTTCGGCAACACCATTGTGTTGTGGTGTATAAGGTGCAGTGCAATAATGAATTATGTCATTTTCTTCACAAAATGTATTGAATTCATTAGAGAAGCACTCTCCTCCTCTATCACTTCTTAGCACCTTAATCTTTTTATTTAGTTGATTTTCAACTTCCAATTTATACAATTTAAAAGCATCAAAAGTTTCATCTTTATGCTTTAAAAGAAACACATAGGTATATCTACTAAAATCATCTATAAAAGTAAGAAAATACATTTTACCACCTCTAGTTAAAACACCATTTAATTCATAAAGATTACCATGGATTAAATCTAGTAAATTAGATGATCTTTCTACACTAGGAAATGGTTTCTTAATCATTTTTGCCTTAACACACGTTTCACATTTACCATAGTTTTTAATATTGCATACAATCATACCACATTTTACTACTCTTTTCCTGGTTGAAAAACCTATATGCGATAGTCTAAGATGCCACAAAAATAAAGAATCATACTCAACAATATAGGCAGAATTAGCATTTTTATTGATAACATTGAAAGTTACATCATTGGTGCACAATTTAACCATACCCTCACAAGAGTACCCCTTTCCCAAAAATACATTTGATTTGGTAAGTATAAGTTTACCGGGCTCAAAAACGGCTTTAATGCCGGGCTTGCAAAGCAAATCAACACTTACCAAGTTTCTACTCATTTCGGGAACATAAAGTACATTTACTAATGTAACTTTCTTGCCGGAGGTAAAAAAGACTTCAATGGTACTATTGCCAAGTATCTTGGATTTTCCCTCATTGCCCATTTGAATCTCATGGTTTCCCTTTGATTCTTCAAAGGTCTTGAACAATGATTTGTCATAGGTGACATGGACGGTGGCACATGTATCATACCACCACCCTTTCACCTTGCCTTGGACCGCATTCACCTCACTAAGGGTAGCAACTATGTTTTCCTCTTGAGTTGCGTTCACCTTAGGTCCTTGTTGGTATTTTCTATGCCTACACTCTCTAGCATAGTGACCATTTTTCCTACACACAAAGCAAGGACCTTTCTCGCCCTTAAACTTGTTTGGGTTGGTTTTTGGACCCAAAGGTTTCTCGTTACCCTTTTTCACTTTGTTTTTGTGATGTTTTGGTTGTGACACCGCATTTGCTTTGGAAGTCTCTCCATTAGACCCCTCCACAAGTTTATCTCTACATATCGATTCCTCTTCGATTCGAATATGCTTTTGGATTTCCTCCAAAGAATAATCCTCATTTTTATGAAGGATTATTTTCCTATAGCTCTTCCAAATTGATGGTAATTTAGCCACTATAGCACCAACTTGAAAGGCCTCAGGAAGCTCAATCTTTAAAACTTTCATTTTTTTAACAATTATTTGCAATTCATGAATTTGAGGAAGAATAGGTTTATCACCAAAGAATTTGAAATCGAAGTATTGAGATATCAAAAACTTTTTGGTACCTTCCTCTTCTGCCTTGAACTTTTTCTCAAGTGCATCCCATATCTCCTTGGTCAATTTGGTCTCGGTGTAGAGGTCATAGAGCCTATCGGATAGGGCATTGAGGATATGACCCCTACAAAGGAGATTGTCCTCCTCCCTCTTCCTTCTTTTCTCCTCCTCCTGGGGAGTGTCCTTGTCGAATGGAGTTGGGAGAGGTTCTAGAGTGGATTCTAAAATGTAGGCGATTTTGAGAGTGGTAAAAAAGAATCTCACCTTGTCTTGCCACCTAGTGAAATTGGACCCATCAAACCTATCCAACCTCACTAGGTCTTGATTCATGATTTTGATGGTCTCACCTTCCATTGAAACAAACAAAGGGATAAGCCTTTGAATGTTAGGAAAAAATAGATTGCCTCAATGGAAATGGTAAGATAATACAACTCTATGCAATAATATTACAAATAAATATTGATTGATTGAATAAGGTTACAACTCTATAACTGAAAATACAAATAAACTAAAGAACAACAAGAAGAGAATAGTGAAAAATACAACTCAAAGCAAAATATTACAAGTAAAGTAAAAGTGTTTTGAAATAAAGAAAAGAAGATTACAACTCAAAACAAGAAATACAAATAAACAAAAGAGAAGAATATGAAGATGAAGAGAAATAGAATAGAAAGAAAGAACAAACAAACTAAATAGAAACAACTCTCACTCACACTACTAAAGTGAAGAGTGTTGGGGATCACCAACTTGAACAAGGTTTGAAACCTTTTTCCAAAAGCTTATTTCCCCCTAACTCAAGAACTAAGGGATCCCTCATAGATTATAGGAATTGCTTTCTAGAATTATCAAGCCTCAAGGTGTTTCTAGCCAAGTGCTCTAATGGATAGAAATGTTGTGTCTTTCAAGTGAGCTATATGCTCCTATTTATAGAGTTTAGAGATACCCTTTGAATTTCAAATTCCACCAACCCCCATGGTTGTTACCAATGTTTAATTGGATTAATATGGAATTACAAATGAGATTTTGGAGTTATTTGGGTTTTTTGAGCCGTTCAACAAAGATTGAAAAAACTGAAAAAATGGTCAGTTTTGGCCTGTGGCCACGGCCAGAGACATTAGTGGCTGCGGCCACTACTTTCTGTCCCACAGGCTGCGGCCACCAACATTCAGTGGCCGCGGCCATTGACTATTTTCAGCACTTAAAAATGTGTTGTTTTTCCAAACGGTTCCAAACCCTCCCAAATGATTTTGTAATCCCCAAAACACATTATTGGGATTAAAATCATATCTCTAACAGCCATTTTACATATGGATTTATGAAATTCATCTCAATATTGTGTAACACCAAATTTACACAATAAAGGGTAATATTTGGAAGTTACAAATTTGTAACACCAAATATGTTACATTATTTGGATATATCTCATATATCTAAATATTGTAACTCTCTATTATATGTTACAATATGTGACACTCTTTGTCACATTTATTTAATCTAAAACATTATATTATAATATAATATAATATAATATTACATTATAATATAATATAATATAATATAATATTACATTATATTATAAAATAATATAACACTCACCGTGTAGGCACGTTTCGAGGTCCCGAGAGTGGGGTTTAGGTTAAGACCCTTTCATTGTTGATTTTCATTAATGGAGGTTATAATTGGTTATGATTAGGTAACCGCTAAGGAATCAAAAGGTTGATCGTTCTCAGGAGTCGTTCTTGTTACATTTCTCGCTCGAACCAGAGGTAAGAAAACTGCATCCCATATGTGGCATGCATGGTTAGTCATGAGGCATTTTGAATGTTTAAATGTGGACATGGATTGATTATTGAATGCTTAGCAAATCTTGCTCACTTGTGCATGGTACTGACTGAATAGTCAGAATTGGCAAAGGTGTCAGTATCAACTATGAAGCTGTGACTCATTAGTCAAGTTCGGCAGAGGTACTGGGCACTGGTCACACAGTGTTGACTCATAAGTCAGGAACAGCCTTAGCGTGTTCAACGCAATCCAATAAAGATTAGATCTAATCGAAATCTGCATTAAATGACTCAGATGAGCGTTAATGCCAGACCGACCTCAAGTTCGAGGAAAACTAAAAGTGCTTATGTGACTTACCCATTAGTCACTCATCTGTTAAATTAGAGACTTACCCATCAGTCTCTCATTTATTTGAGCTAGTGACGTGCTTGTCAGTCACTCAGTATGGTTTACCAGAACCTCAAGTGTTTAACCACTCATCTGATTGAGAGCTATAAGCTCCTTCATGGTTAATGTAACCACAAAGTGATATTCACTCATTTGTTCAGAGCTATAAGTTCTGTATGATTATTATGATCATCATTTGATATTATATTTGTGCTATATTGTGTTTTCTTGCTGGGCTTTGACTCATGGGTGCTATTCACTCATCTGTTCCACTTGAATTAGTGACCTACTTGTCAGTCACTCAGTATGGTTTATCAGAACCTCAAGTGATATTCACTCATCTGTTTGAAAGCTATGAGCTCAGTGTGATTATAATGATAATCATTTGATGATGTTTACATATAATGCTATGTTTTCTTGCTGGGCTTTGGCTCATGGGTGCTATGTGGTGCAGGTAAAGGGAAAGAAAAGCTCACCCAGCCTTGAGTGGAGAGCTTAGGTGGTGCTGTGTACATATGCGGCCGCTTGACCACCACGGCCAAGGAGTTCTCAGAGGAACTAGGGGGTTTACCCTATTTTTGCCGCTTAGGTCAGCAGGTTTGTAAATTTGAAATAGTAATGACCATTTTGAGCTGTAACAGTTTTATGTTTTAAATAAAATATATCCTTTCTTTTTTATTGGCTTTCCACCTTAGCTTGTTAATAACACTTAAAAGCACGTTTTTAACCAAAGGACTCGGGTAGCGAGTTAAATTTCCGGTTCACCGTAACTGTTCTGGGGTAACCAGGGCGTTACACTCAGGGTCGATTATACTACCCGGTTTAGTAGGATTCGAGGTCCCGGGGCTAGGACTTGGTCCGTGAACCTTTTATTACTCATTTTATTGATGGGATTTCATATTTGGTTATGAATAGGTAACCGCTAAGGGCCAAAGGTCAGGATCGTTCTCAAGGGTCGTTCTTTATCTATTTTACGCTCAAGCTTGAGGTAAGAAAATTGCACCCATTATGTGACATACATGATTATTGTTAAAGCATGTTGATTGCTCTATATTTGGATATATGTTGCATTATGAATGCTTTAATGCATTTTTTATCTGAGCAACGCACTGACTTATTAGTTAGAAACGACAATGGTATTCAGTGCTGGTCGTGAAGCTCTGACTTATCAGCCAGGATCAGCAATAGTACCGAGCGCTAGTCGTATGGAATTGACTTATGAGTCAAGAGTGACAATAGTGCATTGAATGCTGGTCAATATGATTAGACCTAATCAACAAGAGCATTATATGCTCGTTTGACCTATTGGTCGAAGAAAACTAAAGTGCTTGGCTAGTCTATGGCTAGTACTCAGAGCCAGGGATAAAAGGCTCAGGTGACTTGATGGTCACATGGCTTAGGGTGCAGGACCCTAGGATGTATTATTTATCATCTATTTAAGGCACGTGATCCCAAGATGTCTTATTAGTCATCTATTCAGGGTGCAGGACCCCAGGATGTCATATTAGTCATCTATTCAAGGCACAGGATCCCAGGATGTCTTATTAGTCATCTATTGAGGGTGCAAGACCCCAGGATGTCTTATTAGTCATCTATATAGGGTGCAGGACCCCAGAATGACTTAATAGTCATTCATCCACGGCGCAGGACCCCAGAATGACTTAACAATCATCATCTGGTTAATGCTGCAAGCCCCAGAATGATCATTTATTAATACTTGTATACATGCAGTAATAAGTATTCTTATTGAGCTTTGGCTCATGGGTGCTATGTGGTGCAGGTAAAGGGAAAGAAAAGCTTACCCAACCTTGAATGGAGAGCTTAGGTGGCGATGTGTACGTATGCAGCCACTTGACCACCATAGCCAAGGTGTTTCTCAAGGGAACTAGGGTTTAACCCTATTTTTGCTGCTTCGGTCGGCGAGATTGTAACTTTTGAATTGTAATGACCATTTTGGATTGTAAACACTTTTATGGGATCCCATGCACAATTTAACATTTTAAACAAAATATATCCATTCCTTTTGACCGAAATTTCAACCCTGGCCATTAATAACACTTAGATGCATGCTTATTGCCTAATGACTCGTTTAGTGAGTTAAGCATTATTTAAAGTACACAGTGTGACGGTCTTGGCTAACCAGGGCGCTACAATGTGACTCACTTATTTGGATTGAATGCAAGTATGAGTAGGGTTATTACTGCTCGGCAAGCTAACTATAGTTCTGTAATATGTTATTAACTACTTATGAGTATGTTTAAGTTTTCTTGCTGATTCTTGGCTCACGGGTGCTAGGTGGTGCAAGTAAGGGAAATGGGAAGCTAGACCAGTCATGAGTTGGAGAGCTTCAGTGGCGACGTGTGTTGGGAAAACTTATACATGATCTTGTTTATTTTCATGTAAATCTTATATTAAACAAATAAATATAAGAAAACCTATAACATGTTTCTAAAATTGAATTCATACAGAGATAATGATAAGAACACTTAAATTATTGTGCAACAGAATGATTGAGTAATTCCTTCAGTTTCTCTAACCCTTGTATCCTTTCTGTCGCAGGGTATCACCAAGAAACTGAACCGTTCTTCAATTTTCTTCATAGCCTTCCAAAGTATCCTTAGAATCACCTAGACTAGAGTGGAAAATTCTCAACACATGAGATAGATATAGAGAGAAGAAGAGAAAGGAATATTGAGGCTTAGAAAAGGACTTTTGTTGTAGAGAGAATCTAAAACCTAGAGCATCTAGAATAGACCTTTTGATTTTCAGTCAGATAGTCTTTCTGTAATCTGTTTTCAACTCTCACTTAGGTCACTTATTTAATTAAAAAATCAATAAAATAATAGCAAATTATCAGCCCTAGGTCGAAATTATCATGGGCTTTAGGCCCGTGAAATTTCCCATTTAATTATAAGCCCGTTGGACTTAAAATCAATGTCTGTATTATTTTCTATTGAGTTAATTAATTAAATAATTATTTGTATCCTTTATCAAATTAATTATTTATAATTAGAACCTTGATTTAAACTTATTTATTAATTTAGATACTAATTTATCTTAATTAATGAATCTACCCTAATTTCTCTTTTCTTCTCTAAATTACATAACTCTGTGAAACTATCCAAAATTGACATGGTCAACTTTGATAATTCTAATTGATAATTAAATCAATTAATTGAGACTATCTAGATGATTTTATCTAAGGTACAGTGGGGACCATGGGCCTATGAAATCAAGCTTCAATAATTTATCATAAATTTAACAAATAGATATACTAACTTACTAATTCCTCGTGACTCCACTAAAGACTCAGAATTGCACCCTTGAATTCATAGAACACTCTATAAGCAATATAGATACGTTATTAATTATCCATTGTTACAACCATAATTGTCACTCAATCCTCTATAGACGGTCTACAATGAGATGGGACTAAAATACTGTTTTACCTTTCATTGTATTTTATCCTTAAAACTCTTAGTTCCTTGTAAATGATATTTCAGTAAACTAATATTAATTATTGAAATGAGATCTCTATCATTTAGCACCTTGAACCAAACTAAAAGGAAACCATCGTTTCACTTCTTCATCAGAAGCTATAGATATTCATATCTCTGATGAACACTCCCACTCAATTATACTACTAAGTTCCCAAGATGTAAGTATGGGCTAGTCCGTAGGGTAAGCTGGTAATGAACAAGTCAAAGAACTCAAATAATACAATCAGTTAGAATACTAACCACTCATAATTGAGATTGAATAGACCTATGGTCAACTATATGATATGACTAGAATATATAATAACGATATGTTTACTTATCCCATAAACTGTCAATATCGGTCTAGTCTGATGTAATAAATACATCCGATCTTATCTACTTTGCTAATGGTGTGGAAAGAACATAACATTACAATGTGTAAGTAGATCATATCGTAGATTGGCAAGTCAGTGTAAATCCTGTGCACTGACTAATCTTAGGACTAACTTATATTTGAACATATAATCATATTTATATTCCACTGTGATTACATCACTATAAATACGACTAGCTATATGCTCGAGATTTAATAGTTTTTTTTATATCAAATAATCATGAAAATAAAACATGTGAGCAAAGTGATTGACCAAGTCAAAAAATAATTATATTATTTTATTGATAATAAATGAGATTACAAAGAAATTGAGTTTTAATTAGGGCATAATACCCCAACAACGTGTACATATGCAGCTTGCTCGATCACCACGACCGGAGATTCACAGAGGAACTAGAATTAAACCCTAATTTTTCTACTTAGGCCGGCTTGTGTTGTAAACACCCTTTTGAACTATAGATGACCATTTAAATGTTTATTTTGGGATCTCATGTATGAACTTAAATATTTTAATAAAATGATCATTCCTTTTGACCAAAATTTTTAACCCGAATCTGTTAATCACTTTTAGTTACACATTTATGGCCTAATAACTTGATTAGCAAGTCTAGCACTATTTAAATTACACAATGTAATGATCTTGGCTATCCAGGGTGTTACAATAAATGTAATAAAGTTAAAATATTATGACTATTTATTTTGTAAAAATAGACATTCTTTAAAAGAAGATACATGTCACTAGATTAAGGAAAGAGTGCAAAAGAGAGTAATTCTAGAGTCTCCTTAGCACTCGTCTTCCAAATAATTAGCAAGCACTCCCAATGATCGGATGAGTTAAATAGCCCAACCTTCAAAATTTTGAAGAAATAAGGAAAATAAACATGGCCCAATGGGTGAGCTAAAAATTAGAATAATAATGATATTTATTATAATATTTGAATATTATATTTTTGAATAATGATAATGATATTATTATAATATTTGAATTTATATTAATATAATTACTAAATATCTTGTATTAAATATTATTATAACAATGATATTTTATAATATGTAAATTTATATTAATATAATTACTAAATATTTATTTTACCAAAATTTTATAAAAGTAAGATTATACACATAATAATATTAATATTTTATAACATTTATAATTATTACACATTTAGCCTTGAATTAAATATTATTTTATAATATTTGAATTTATATCAATGTAATTAATAAATATATTTTTTTAATTAATTTTAAAAATTTATTATGTTAAAATACATATTTTTATATATAAAGATATAAATATAGATAATTAACTAATAATACATAAATCCTTGCAAAATGGAGCCATAGCAAATAATCATATATTATGTGGAAGAAGAAAAAGCCTACACGGATATACCCACTCATTTAAAGGGCAGCCATTTTTATGGTAGGAGACTATGATCCAACCACTCGATACAGTGATCTATTAGATCGTGTCCTTAGGCTTTTTTATGATTTTTTACATTTTTACGTTCCTTCATTTTTTTTTACATTTTTACTAACTCATGTTTTCAAAAATATGATTTTAATGTTTCAAAATTACAAAAATATGATTTACACTAAACATCAACCCACAAAACATAACGTTAAAAAAACAATAAGAAAGCAACATGACAACAACCTCACAACAACATAGTGCAACCCATTGCAGCTACAAAAAAAAAACACAAAACACAACATCAAAAAATTCATTCTTACATTTTAAAAAAAGCAACACACTAAAACACACTGGAATGCCTGACCGCGATGGAGGCTGGTCCAGTGGCGGAGAAGCCACTAGCAATAGTGCGCCTACTGACTGAGACAGAGGTTAACATTGCTCCCATCCCCAATGAAGCAACTTGATACAAGGCCTCAGGACTTGAGGCGGAGCACATCCCGAGTAAGTTGAAGAACCTGGATGCTTTGGCCAGCATCAGGTCCCATTACTAGCTTCCGGTCGAGGCCTACCTCATCTATCTTTGTTGGGAGACGAAGAGGTCCCACCGGAGCATCTATGGGCTCAGGGCCTGGAGCCAGTCGCATCTCCAGGCGGAACAAATTCTCCCACTCCACTAGTACTTCCTGAACTTTCTAAAGTACGTAGGGATCTCCCTCTTCCAGCTGATTCCTAACGGCTATAGAGTCCTCGTGGGCCTGTATGTCTTGTACAAGCGCCAAAGGTAGCCTGACAGAGATTATGTATCTTTACAGCTTTCGGGCGTGTGCAAAGAAGAAGGATGTAACTTGGACGGATTCTACACTCTAATGAAGTATTCCCAGGCCCACTACAAGGCTCCTCATCTAAACGAGAGCCACGCTTGGGATTTCTAGGACCAATTCGTCTTCACCAGTGGCTTCTCGCTCCAGGCCAACCCCACCTTACTCCTGGACTTCTCCAGGGTTGGTAAGTTTTCTTGTTACCTTCCGATCATTCATTCATCGGTTCTCATAGATCTTCTTAGACTTAGTTTATTTTCTTCAATTAGGTCTTTTTGTCCACACCCCATTTATCCAGACATACCATGATCACCTATAGGCGATCACAGAACTCCTGGACGTGGAGTTGGAGCTGAGTCAATTAGTGACTATGGGGAACTTGGTCTGGGTAGGGCTTCTCCAGGCTGGGCAGCGTATCAACAACTTGTACTTGACCCGATTCTAGAACTCCACGAAGTCCCAAATAGGCTTTGGTCCACATAGATCAGGTAGACGCGGTTTCTTGGGCCTAGTAAAACCAATGGTTGAAGGAGGAGCACCGCAAGAATCCTCGGGCTATCTGAACGACCCAAGAATCTCACCCTGATCATGAGATCGAGGAGGAGCTCCAAGTGTGGATTGAGTCCTCCTCCTTGGATCAAGGTAAATCTCCCATCCTTGTTTATAATGCTAAGTCGGTTGGAGATAGGGTAAGTCATGAGCACGTGTGGGTTTCTCCTTCGCTCCTCTGGTGTGGTCTTACTCACGATCGTCATTGGACACGGGAGGAATATCAAGACTACCAAGACCTCATCGATTGTTACCTCCAACAGCCGAAAAGATGTTTGCCTCCTTGGGGTTTTGTGCCTCTCGACGATGTGACATCATTCTGGGTGTCGTGGTTTTGCTGATACAATGCAATGGTGGAGCATTTCAATGCTCTCCTAGAAGACGACCTTCAATCCATCCATGTGACAGCTGATTATATCCGCCAGCTCAAGCCTCCAAAGGAGAGACCTCGAGAGGTGCCAATTGGTTGGGCTGAGCTAGAGGGTCTATTTGCCGAGAAGCTCAACAATTTTGTCAGTCCATTATCCATGGAGCTTCTCCAAGGGGTCAGCTCCGCAATGTGTGAGCTGACTGCTCACAGTTTTTC
Source organism: Humulus lupulus (assembly GCF_963169125.1). NCBI lineage: Eukaryota > Viridiplantae > Streptophyta > Magnoliopsida > Rosales > Cannabaceae > Humulus > Humulus lupulus. The sequence goes on from NC_084793.1 coordinate 261,523,881, forward strand.
CCAGTTGGGCAATAATAACGAAGTTCCCACCTCTCCTTGTGTCGGTACTCTATCGTCAGAGTAAGTGTTTCTTTCCATAGTCCGAGCAATGTTCCCATTTTGTGATTAGGGCTTAATTTCTGTTTGTTTCTTTATTTTTTCAGTCAGTCTTAGCGACCCAATGCTTGAGGGACGTCATGTTGGAGTTGGAGCAGTCCTTCAAGTTATAATGGACCAAGGATAAACTAGCCAAATTGAAGGCACAGGCCAGCACCCCTGCCGAGGAGTTGACCCAGCTGCAGGTAGCTCTTAAGGATGAGAAGTTCCACTCTCAGGAGCTCGGGCAGGCTTCTATCAAGGCACCAGAAGAGGTCCGAGTGAACAAGGAGAAGGCCAAGGCAGCCAAATAGGAGGCCAAAATGATTGGTGATGAGACCGACAAGGCTCAGGACGGTCCCGCCAAGGCTTGGGCGGAGGCAGCCAAGGTTCGCGAAGAGGCTACTCGAGCAGTGGAGATGGCCCAATTAACTGAGAAGGTGGCTCAGGCGGAAAAGGGCGAGGCAACCAAGGTCCAAGAAGAAGACAAGTCCCTTAGAGAGTGTAGTGTCCCATAAATCCTAATGAGATTTAATACTTTGATTAGCATGTTGGGAGGGCACGTGTGGTAATTATATGATTGAGTATGTATTATTATGTGCATTAAATGTGTTTAATCACCCACTTTTGTTAAAAAATGGCAATTTTAAAATTTTGACCTGTTGAGGGTATATTTGTAATTATTATGTGCTATGTGCTTGAGACCACATTAGTATGTGGATATATTTGTGATTTTCGGCAGAAGTGGATCCGTTCAAGAGATTAAGAGGAAAAGTCAAAACGGGATAAATGCCCGGCTCAGGTCGATCCTAGGGCTATTTGAGGAATCATTGGTAAATAAAGTAAATCGGGGAAAATATTTGTGTTTGGAAGAATATTGGATTTAATTTGGAGATAAGTGGTGTAATTATATTTTTAGATAAATGACCAAAATGCCCTTGGGATTAGTTTTGAGGTTAAGTAAAGGCAAGGGAAAAATGGTATTTTGGCCATGGAATTGGATAAAAATTAACTGAGTTTTTGATCCCTTGGGTACTTTCACATTCTCTCTCTCTCTCCTTCTTCAAGTTACCAAAAGCACAAACACTCAATTAGCAAGTTAAAGGCCAAACCTTGGGGAATTTGAGGATTGTAATGGGAATTGGACTTCAAGAGCAAGGCGTTTTGCTGCTGAAAGCCGCTAACACCATAGGAATCCAAGGAATTTAGAGGAAGAGGTATGGTTTTCTTTCCCACTTGTTTTTCATTTTGTTCTTGATAGAATTTGGAAATTTATCTTAATTTTTGAGATCGGGTAGTGTTAGGTTGTTTATTGAGTAAGTTGATAGTTGACTTATGTTGGATTTCTGGTTTAATGGCTAAGTTCAGATTGAAAGTAGAAACTGAATGGGATTTTTCGGATATTATGGGCAAAGTTAGAGTTTAGGACTCTAAGATGCTAAGTTGGGATTTTGGTGTTTTGATGATGTATTAATTTTTATATGAGTTGTTTTAGCTATATGGAGGTTTGATTTTGTATAAAACTGCCTGGAAATCATGTTTTGGAATGAGTTTTGACTTGAGAAATTGCAGGGGAAACGCAAATTTCTAGTTTTATCGTGGTGGTGGCGCCGCAACGCCTCTGGGTGAGCGCCACAGCTGAGAAGCATTTCCTCAAAAGCAGGGTGTGCTCTTCGAATTCTGTGGTGTTGCGACCCGGCATCGCGGGTCAAAATGGGTCTCTTTTAGGTGTAGACCCTATTTTAGGTCACGGTTTTTGGGTTTCATATTTAGGTTATAACTTTTGATCTGAATGTTTGATATGGACGTTCTTTATATGGTTGGAAAGCTTGTGAAAATATCTACAGTTCTAGTTCCTAATTGAAGTTTAGTTGTGAATATATTGGAGTCAGAAGTATAAGCTAAGCTTGATATTAATCGCTTTTGATCAATTGTGCTTAGGTTTGGCTAAAGACGGTTGAACTGTTGGGAATAGTGCCCTTAAAGCAATTGTAGTTAAAAATTGTTTTAAATGAAATAAATAATTGAATTAATTTATTATATATATATAGACTATGTCTGATATTATGTTGATAATATTAAGTAAATATCATAAAATTCCAAAGTTTATGTATGTGGTCTTAATCTCATATTGGTATGAGAGGATCGAGATTAAGATAATAAACTTAAAACAATTCGCAGTAAAATAAAGTTATGGAATCTTTAGATTAATTATTGCTAGTACAGTTTGCTAGTATTATCAATACACGTGACCTAGATTCGAGTCACTAGGGTAGTAGGACAATATAGTGAAGGTACTTTATACATAGTAATATATAGAACTGGACCAGATGTGATTTATTAATACTTGTTTAAACATAGTTTCATAGTATTAATCAAACACATAAAACAATGATCATATACACGATGATCTTAATCCCGAGGTTGCTATGAACTCCTTTATATGTCATTTGATTCATGTGTTAAGGTTTGTCAGAATGATCAGGCTAAGAACAATTGTTTTGAATGATATATACGGCTGGGGACATAGTTTAACAGATATGAAATTTATACCTTCTTATAGATTGCATAATGGTTTCCTATTGGGTTGACTTTTGGAACTGAAAAAGTTATGAGCGCTCACATCGCAAACTTGTTGTAACACAACCTTCACTAGTAAAGTCAATGGTACTTTAGGAACAAGATATAACTAAAAGGGTAAAACGGTAATTTTATTCCCTTTTAATTACGAACCATTAATAGAGGATTATCGTTGCATGTAATGATTATATCAATGGACACTTTATTCTTTAATAAAATACTCTGTAAATATATGTCTATAATTATCAAGAGTTCAATCTCATATTTATAGTGGAGTAATCATGAGATTAATAAATATGATTATTTAATCAAAGAGCTGTGATTAATAATCTAATATTTATTGGAGCTTGATATGACAGGTCCATAGGTCCCCAGGGTGGCTCTATCAATACCATATCAAGGTGAGAGTTGACATAAGGGTAAAACTGCAATTTGGAAATTTGAGAAGAATTTTATTCTTCGGATCAAATATACAATTATATGATAATTGAGGTTAAATAGTTAATTTGGAATTAATTATTAAATTTTCAAAAATATGTTTATTAATTTAAATATATAATTTTCAAAATTCATATATATATAAATAAATAAATAAAATTTTGAAATTAATTATTTTATTTGAGTGAGAAAATAAAATTGGTAAGTCAAAAAATAGTTTTTTGATTTATTGAATTTTAAAAGATTATAATGTTGATCATCAATTTGAATTTTGAATTTAAAATTTAAAATTTTAAATATGGTTATCATCTTTTTCTTAAAAATATAAATACCTTATTTTGTAGAAGATTGATTTTTGTTAGATAAATAAATAAATGAAATATCCCTGAAAAAGGAATGTAGTAGTTCATGCATGACACAGTCCAGGCACTGTGCCATGCATGTAGCACTACACTGATACTATATCAGTGTTGTTTTTATTTTATTTATTTAATTAAATAATAATTTAAAAATAGATATTTTTAAATTTGGTAAGTTAGATATTTACCTAAATCAATTTCTATTATCATTATGAAATTATTCTATTACTATTATTATTAGGAATAATAAAGTAATAGAATAATCTCTATATATATGATATAGAATAATAAGAAGAAAATATACAATAAGCAATACACTAGTCAGTAAGAATTCAGAATAGCTTTAAGAATTTTAGTCAGACAAAAGATTATCTTCTTCTTCATTGTTCTAACATTTCTCACACTATAATCCAAGTTCTCATGTGTTGAGAAATACTTGTGATTCCTAAATTACAAACCCATGTTCTCTACGTGCCCACACACATCTTGAGGTGTAGAGAACACTCCGGAAGATCATGGTTTGAGTACTCAAAGCGTTGGATAGGAAGATCGATATATATATATATATACATACAAAAAGCCTCAAGGGCACTTGATAGACTTCATGAGGTAAATACTCATGTTCTTGAATATTTATATATGTATTTATATGATATATATAAATATACTGTATATTTATATATATGTTGCTGTCTGGATGTTTTCTTGATCATATAAACTGTTTATATGAGAGATGGACAATTTTGTTGTTGTAAACAATGGGTCCACCACACCTATTCCTCTACGTACTCTGATTGTTTTTTCAACATGAACAGGATCGCACTTGGGTGGTTTTGCTGCTATTACTCGAATACATGTATGAAAAGTTGGCATTGCACGTAGAGCGGGCATTGGCCCTATTGTATCTACAAAGAATTATAACCATGTAATATTGAAATAAGCTAGGGTTGTGTATCCTTATTGCATGCTTTGTTTATTATGCTTATTAGTATCTGATTTGGTTATGGGCATACGATTATTAACGTAAGCTTAGTGCCAGGAGACACACTTTACTAGACATTGACCGTTCATATGTTGTTGGTGATGCGAATTATGCGGTTATTACCGTAATCTTAATGTCGGGAGACACACTCTACTAGGCATTGACCGTTCATATGGTGCTGGTGATGAGAATTACTTGATATAGGTTATATTGAATGGAAATATTATTATTGAATATAGGTGGCTATGACTTATGAGTTATGTGAATAGTTATTTATATGAATTGTTATATGTTCATGTGGTGGTTATTATGCATGTCTTCTGGAACACTTCTTGCTGGGCCTTGGCTTGTGGGTGCTCTATGGTGCAGGTAAGGGGAAGGGGAAAGTCGGCCAGCCATGAGTTGGAGGGCTTTGGATCGGCACTGGCATGTTCGGCCGGCTCGACCACCACGATCGAGTTATTTTGAGGAACATAGGTCATAAGTTCAACTTTGTCGCTTAGGACAACTATTTCGTATCTTTGGATGTAATTATACTTTGTAAATTATTTTGTGGGATCATATGTAAATGTTTAAAGTTTAATGAAGAATTTAGTCCTTTTAGACCAAATTTTTTAACACCTAAACCTCAGTTCAATTCTAATTACAATTTTGAGTTCAAATGACTCGCTTAATGAGTTAAGCATTATTTTAAACAAACGGTGTAACGGTCCTGGATTAGTAGGGCATTACAAATTGGTGCCATAGGTTCCAAGGCTCTATTGTTCCTAAAGATCAATCGAACATGTTCGTTCACTGCTAAAGAGAAGCTCAATGCATGCTAGAGTAGAGAGCATGATATATATACTGTTAGAGCATGGCCTTCTTGATTGCTACATTAATGTCATGGAAATTCTTATTAGCAATATTGTTGCATGTGAATGCCGTGTTTGTTTGGTTTTGACCATGGAACGGTTTCTGGATATTGTAATCATGCCTGATAAGCTAAGTCATTGATTACAGACGTACTTGGAAGTTATGCTTCCAAGGTGTGAATCAGACTAGGTGACGCTAATATCGAAGGTGGAGATGATAACCAGGGCCAAAACCCTCCACATATCCCTCAGAATTGGCAACAAATGTTTGTAGATATGCAATAGATACTCCAGAGGTAAGAGGAAGATATCAGATGATTGAGGCAGTAGTTTCTGTCAAGGAACGCTGCCCCATTTGTGCCACCAGTAGTGGCACCATTTATAGCACAACAAGAGGTAGAGAACAAATGGGAATCATTATATGAGATATTTCGAAAACAATATCCTTCAACCTTTGAGGGAGGCCCAGATCCACTTAGGGCAGAGTAGTGGATGAGCATAATCACCTATGTCCTTGAATTTATGAGGGTGGCAGGTAATGACAGGGTTGTCTGTGCCACATATATGTTACAGGATGATGCCTGGACTTGGTGGGAGGTGGTATCCCAGACTCAGAATGTTGCTATGATGGGCTGCGAGGAATTCTGACAATTGTTCAATGAGAAGTATTACAATGATGCACTTCGATCGATGAAGACGTATGAAATTGTGAATCGGGTTCAGGGTAATATGACAGTGACAAACTACGCCATGGAATTCGATTGGTTGGCCAAGTTAGCTTTTGACTTGGTGTCGAATGAGCGATTTGTGAATCTAGTTCAGGGTAATATGTGGCTCAAAAGGAGTAATTTGTACAGGACGGAATTTTAGGATAGCCCAGGATGAAAGAATCGCTTCAGTACTTGGGATTTCTACATATGCTCAGGCAGTAGAGAAGACCCATATTGTTGAGGGTGCAAAAGATGAGACATGGAGGGAGAGCGCCGCAAGGCATGATACTCGGAGGGTGGTACCTCCGTTTGCTGGGTCTAGTTGGGGGTGGAGTCCCTAGTGAACAAATAAGAAAGACTTGGGATATAGTTAGTACCGCAGGTTCAGAGAAGGGACTCCGGGCTACTTAGAGTGGCCGTCAGGGCGGAAGTGAGAGCTGGAAGAATTATCCAAAGTGTGCCCGGTCCGGGCGACGTCATCTAAGAGAATGTCATGGTAAGGCATGTTTTCTATGCGAAGTGGTGGGACATCTCAAGAAAGACTGCCTGCAGTTGATGAAAGAGGAACCAAGGAAGGGTGACAGTTGGGTTCCAGCCCGAGTCGTTACGCTGACTCAGACTGAGACTGAGGCCAGTTCCTCGGTAGTTACTGGTCAGATATCTAGTGATGGTTCTCCTTATACAGTGTTGATTGATTCTGGTGATACACATTATTTTGTTTCAAGTAGGGTGATATACAAACTTAGTAAACCCTGCGATGTGTTTGTTGTGGGGTTTGAGACTTTGTTGCTACTGAGAAATTAATAATTTCTAGGAGATGGGTCAGAACATTACCAGTATAGGAAGATAGTAGAGAATTGTATGTGGACTTGATCAAGTTAGCCATGGAAGAGTTGTATATGATACTGAACATGGATTGGTTAGCCAAGTATGCTGCGACCATAGATTGTAAAAGGAGGATGGTGACTTTTGAACCTGGAGGAGAGGACCACTCGTGTTTGTGAGTGCTTTGAACGAGCCTCATGTTCCTTTGATTTTGGCATTGAGGGCTAGAGACCTATTGCAAAGAGGTTGCATATGATTCCTAGCTAGTGTGGTGGATACCACCAAGGCTGTACCGGTCGGAACAGAGAATACTAGATTGGTCTCTGAGTTTCTAGATATGTTCCCAAAAGACTTACCGGGAATTCCACCACCTCGAGAGATTGAGTTTGTTATTGAATTGAAACTAGGGACAGAACCGATATCCAAGGCACCATACAGAATGGCATCGACAGAATTGAAAGAATTCAAGGTTCAGTTGCAAGAGTTACATGACTTGGGGTTTATCACACCCATCTTCTCACCATGGGGTGTGCCAGTGTTATTTTTTAAGAAGAAGGATGGGACGTTAAGGATGTGTATTGACTACAGGGAATTGAAAAAGCTAACTATCAAGAATAAATATTCACTACCTAGAATGGATGACTTATTTGACCAGTTACAGTGCAAGATAGTGTTCTCGAAGATTGATCTTCAATCTGGTTGTCACCAACTGAGGATCAAGGAAAAATATATTCCAAAGACAACCTTTCGCATGAGGTATGGGCATTATGAGTTTTTGGTTATGTTTGTTGGATTGACCAATGCCCCAGTAGCATTTATGGATATGATGAATAGGGTGTTCAAGGATTATCTATAAAAGTTTGTGATTGTGTTCATTGACGATATACTGATCTACTCTTAATCATAGAATGAACATGAGTGTAACACCCCAACTCCAAGGAGCGCTACGTGCACATTGCAAACAGTGCTAAACTCGCTAATCGAGTCGTTTGGCCATAAACGTGTAACTAAGTATGATTAGCGGTTTAGGGATTAAAATTTTTGGTTAAGATATAACGTTTCGTTAGAACGTCTACTATATACATTGGGATCCCAAAAATATAATTTCAGAGTCTATTACAAGAGAATATTTACAACAGGTCGTTCTAAGCGGCAAAACAGGGTTTAACCCTGGTTCCTCTTTCAAACCTCGTCCAAGTATTGGTCGAGCAGCTACATATGTACACATCATCACCTAAGCTCTCCAAATCAAGGATGGTCCAGCTTCCTTTTGCCTTTACCTGCACCACAAAGCACCCGTGAGCTGAAGCCCAGCAAGAAAACTCATATGCTCATAAACAGTCATATTGTGATATCAAATCATATCTGGCATGCCTAGCAAACATAGCTTTATTAAAGCATGCAAATGAATTCAACCATTGCTGGGGTATCCAGGATAAGAAATCCTGCCCTTCTGATTGGATGACTATCAAGTCAGTCCCAATCAGATGAGTATCTCAACACTTGAGGTTCTGGTAAACCATGCTGAGTGACCAACAAGCAAGTCACTAATTCAAATGGAAGAGTGGCTGCTGGGTAAGCCACTAGCCTTCAACAAATGAGAGACTGATGGGTAAGTCTCTATTTTAACAAATGAGTGGCTGATGGGTAAGCCACACAAGCGCTTATAATATTCATCAAACTTGAGGTCGGTCCGCCATTAATGCTCTTTGAGTCATCTAATGCAGATTGTCGATTAGATCTAATCTTTGTTGGCTTGCATGGAACATGGTAAGGCTGTCCTGACTAATGAGTCAACGCATTGTGACCAGTGCCCAGTACCACTGCCGAACCTGACTAATGAGTCACAGCTTCACAGTTGATACTAACACCTTTGCCAATTCTGACTAATGAGTGAGTACCATGCACAAGTAAGCACTGCTACCAAACATATATCATATGTCAAACATCCAAAGATGGGCATTCAACATGCTTACTTAACAAATGCGAGCATAATAATGATCATGCACAAACACAGAGACTCAAGCTCTGACCAATCTCATATCCATCATTCATGGCATGCCCTAATCACATGTTTCTCATGCATCACATGCATCACACTTAATCATCCAGCATGCCTCAGTAATAATCATATGCAAATGAGCAAGATTGCTAAGCATTCATTATGCTATCAATGTTTACATTTAAACATCCAACATGCATCAATAATAGCCATGCATGTCACACATGGGGTGCAGTATTCTTACCTTGGGTCTAAGCACAGGTTACCAACAAATGAACCACAAGCACGATCCTGATTCCAAGCCTCTAGTGATAACCTAGTCACAACCACAAATGGCGATCCAATGAGTTCAAGTTCTAAAACCAATCCTTGAACTAAAACTTAGCCTCCAAGACATCAATCCTCACTAATCCGGGTAGTAGGAATGATCCCGAGGCCCAAAACCATGTTCCCGGGGTTAAAACACGCAAACGGGCTCAAAAGCCTGCCTGTGCCGCGGCCCCCAGCCAACTCTGAAGCAAGGGCCGCAGTGCCCAGCAGGAAAAAATTCCTGCACCAGCTTCATCAAGCAAAGGCCGCGACCCAACTTCGGGGCAGCCATTTTCCTTTGTTTTTAACCTTTTAAAACCTCCCAAAAACATGTCTAAACATTCCCAAATCATCAAATCAAAGTTCCCAAACTCCCCAATGGTCCAAAACCACCAAAACCTAAGGCTCAAACGAACTAAAAACTCAACGATTTACAAAGTCCAATTCATGCTTAAAAACTTTTAAAAACTTAAAACTTAAACTTGCATTACCTCCGATTGAGTTGTTTTCAACTAAATCCTCCGGCTAATAAGCTTCTAATTCTCCTTAGGATTGCTATGCCTCGATCCTCGCTTGAATCTGAGTCCTAAAACTCAAGATACCTTCGAAAACACGATCAGGAAACGAAAAGGGAACTTTTAGGGAGAGAGAACGTACAAAACGTTCTTTTTATTTTCTTAAAAGGTTACTTCAAGCTTAAGTAGCTTCCAATAAAACCTAATGCTCGGGGTCCCGAAAACAGCCCCGGGGACATTATAGTCAAAACTTCTAGAATTTCCCCCTGATCTTACTAACTCCCAATTTATCACCAAATATTAATTCCCATTCCCCGATAACCCGGTAATGCTCTAAATACCCCTTGACTTACTCCAAGTCAAGCTTAAATCCCATTGTAACTTTCCCACTAGCTTACCTCCTCGGATCGTCTTGTGCTGGGTAACCCTGGCATAACCAAATAATAACAAAGCACCACGCCTATTTCACATATATGCCAAAAATGCCTGAAATGGCCAAAATATGAAAATCGCCCAATTAATCACAAATGGGTTCACATGCATATTTAATACCCCTAAACATGCTTATTATCATTAATTAGCATAATAAATCAATTATGGCCCTCCCGACCTCCTAATAAAGGTCCTAAACCTTATTAGGATATTTGGGGCATTACAACTATCCCCTCCATACAGAAATTCCGTCCTCGAAATTTATCTGAACCGCCCGGAATATGAATTCCGCACAACTGATTCCAATTTCTCAGGTCGTTCTCTCGACCTCACTGTTTCTGCAACATACCTTAAATCAAGGTATACTTTGTTCCTCAGAACCTTATTTTTCTGTTACAATCTGAACTGGCTATTTCTTATAGGAAAACTTAACTTTAGTTCCCAGATTCTCATAGCTCAACTCATGAGTTCTTTCAACCCATGTCCACTGCATGGAAATACATAACACGATGTACAACCGTCAGAGCCAAAACTATGGCCCAACAAAAGGTAATCTGACCAGTCCTATTCAGGACTCAAACTGTCATACTAATCTAGGCTTAACTTGCCTTTACTCATCACCCCTTTCCATGGTGATTCACTTAGGAAGACACAACTTCCTACCTGGAACTCCATGTTCCTACTTTTCAATTCAGTAACACTTTTCTACTTACTCTGAGAAGTGAGCATTCAAGCTCCCACCTCTAATAATTTCAATGGTCCCTTGAACCATCTCATGATCTCGATACAACATCTCACCCATCTCACTCCAATGAAAGGGTGACAACATGTTCCGCCATACCTTATCTCATAAGGTCCCTTTTCATCTCTGGACAATTCTCCCTCTGATTATGATCAGCCTGAGAATAATGAACTGTACTAAATTCCATCTGTATATTCATCGCCTTCCCCTCACCCTTCCATAACTTAGAAGTAATAATAAAGTCTTCATCTGATAAGATAGACATTAAATTTCATGAAGGCGCACTATCTCTTTCACAACACTGGTCCACAATAGCCCAAGTCAATCATGCTGACCCACTTTCCTGGGTAGCCCCACCAAGAAACCCATTGCGATGCCTTCTTATTTCCATTACAAAATACTCAAAGGCTGCAATGACCTTACTGATTCCTGATACCTTGTCTGGATCTGCTAACAGATTGAGAACTTTATCATGCATTCCATTATGCCCCTCTCCACCTCGGGCCATCACCATAAAGCTTTCATACTCTGGTATACTGACATGATGCCTGAATGAAGAGAATAAGAGAGTAACATGAGATTCATCCAGAATCTCCCATTTAATCCCAGTATCCATCGGATCCCAAATCCGATTCTTCTATCCCAATAAATTCATACCTGACACTGTAACACCCTCAGCTAATCCAACTAAGACTTCCCACTCAACTTTCCTATCTGTGGTTCCCTTAGTCGTCTTTTCTTTTGAGCTCCTCTGAGATAGTAATCTCAAGCACAGAACTGGCTACTTGGCTCACTAGAACCCTACTCTAGTTCTAGTTAAATCCTTTTAGCCAACATATTGCATAATCAATCATTTCTCTGTATCACTAAGGTGTCATATAAACCTGTCAATTGATTGTGATCTGTAAAAAGAAACTCAGAACTCTTTCCACAAAACACATATAATATCATGCCCGTCCAAGGTCACTCCTGCCTTATAAGGTGCCAAATTTCCACAGAGAATACACCACAATACCATCGTCCAAGATGATCACAAATCCCCATTCAAATAATCACTTGAACGCTCTGTTCTTCTGATTCATAAACACTTAGCATTAAACAAATTCTCAAAATATAATCCAGCACTTCCCAGTGCTTTTATCTGATAAAAACACAGCCTTTTGCATATTCGTTTCCCCTGATCCCTAACTGGTACTAACCAGATCAAAAATCAACTTTTGAGAATTCCATCTCATTCAAAACCTAAGCCTCGGGTTCTTACAACCCTACTGAGTCATTCAAAATAGTGCCTTCAATCCAACTCTATCCCTGGCACTAATCAAACCACCATTCTATCTCTTCATATAAAAGGAACCCTGACTAATCCCCTGGAAACCCATCCAAGAACTCACAGACTAGTCCAGCCTGTCCTGATCCCACTAGCACAATCTAAGTGGTATCCATCACATTAGCTAGGAGTTCTATGCATTTCCCCGCCATAAAACTCTAGCTCTCAAGCCCAAAAGATGCTATTCTTTCCTTACCATTTAGCATTGCCATTCGAAACCAAATTTATCAAAATCATTGATGAGTCATTTCCATAACCCAACTTATTTCTTAAGTCACCAATACAGTATCATCTTCCCATCGCAACATGACCATGTGATCATCATATCAACTTTATGCCTTTCTATATGCAACAGACAAAGGAACAGCATGGCACCAAAACCAATTAGCACAACTCAGAAATCAGAACTAGAAAACTGACCTGCCACTCCCGAGGAGCTAGTCTCGGTCTCAGACTCTGACTGCCTCGGAATAAACACTCGAGCTGGAGTCGAGCTGTCTATCCTCTTTTGCTCAAGCTCTCTTAGCCTTGGGCAACCCTTTCTGAAATGCCCAACCATGCCACAAGCAAAACATGACCTTGCTCGGCATTCTCCCAGATGATGCCTCTTGCACCGTGCGCATTCTGGGTAAGGCTTCCAACTTTTCTTCTTGCTTGCTCCACTAAATGGAGATACCACTATCTGAGCTCCATGCTCAGTGGCACTCTTTTTCTCATCTCTGATGCTCTCAACAGCAAGAGCCTTCTCTACCACCTGAGCATAGGTAGAGACTTCATGCATTGGGGCAACTCTAATGCCCTGAGCTATTCCAGGATTCAATCCTTGAACAAACCTTTCCTTCCGAGCTACATCTGTGGGTACCATGTCTAAAGCAAACTTGGTCAACCCATTAAATCTATTAACATACTCGGATACAGATGCCTTTCCCTGAACGAGATTCAGAAACTCATTCATCTTGGCAGGCTTAGCTACATCACAGTAATACCTTTCATTAAACAACTGCCTAAATTCTTTCCAATTCATCACAGCTGTGTCTCGTGTCTGGGATATCACTTCCCACCATGTCTGGGCATCATCCCACAGTACATATGTCGCACAGATCACCCTATCGTGACCTACCAGCCCCATACTGTCAAGAATGGAACTGATCATGCCCATCCATTGCTCAGCTCTAAATGGATCTAGACCTCCCTCAAAAACTGGAGGGTAATACTCCTGGAATCTTCCACAGAGAAATTCCCATCTGCTCTCAACCCTAGGCTGAGCCAAACTTGGTGCCACTCCTGGCACAACATAGGAAGAGGTGCTCCCCAACAGATTCTGTTGTTGCCTCAAACACCTGATCTCTTCCTCATGTCTCTGCAATCTTGATTGCAAATCTGTGACTATCTGTTGAAAACTCTTAGGGGCAGATGAAGAACTCAATTCCTGGCTGAAATTCCCAGCCTCAGTATATCCACCACCTGGCCTCATTATCTGCCTTGGCTATAAACCTGCTCTGCAGTCAATAACTTGACCCATTAGACACGATGAGCATATCATGAGTTTTCCCCCACGGGATTAATCTTACCACACCACATACACAAATCACTGTCGTGCTATAAACATTCCCATGGCATTCATACATCAATCAAAATCCCTGCTCTTCCAACATTCACACCATGCCTCCACTCCAGCATGCAAATATCACAATTATGTAATCCTGGAGCAGGTAATCAAATGATCATGCTCATAGATATATTCATGGAGCATATAATCAAATAGTCAAGAGCCAAGCTCTATCAGAATCTCATGCTCCCTAATGCAATGTGCGGGTAAAGCATTCACAATCTATTTAAGCAACTAAACACATAACTACAAAAATAGCTACCATTCCTTGAGTGAAGCTGTCTTCAGTGATGAGTGTACATGCCCAGCTTGTCTTCAGGAACACATAAACCTTGGCACGCTCTAATACCAAAATTGTAACGCCCCAACTCCAGGGACCGCTACAGTGCACATTGCAAACAGTGCTAAACTCGCTAATCGAGTCGTTTGGCCATAAACGTGTAACTAAGTATGATTAGCGGTTTAGGGATTAAAAATTTTGGTTAAGATATAACGTTTCATTAGAACGTCTACTATATACATTGGGATCCCAAAAATATAATTTCAGAGTCTATTACAAGAGAATATTTACAACAGGCCGTTCTAAGCGGCAAAACAGGGTTTAACCCTAGTTCCTCTTTCAAACCTCGCACAAGTATTGGTCGAGCAGCTGCATATGTACACATCGTCACCTAAGCTCTCCAACTCAAGGATGGTCCAGCTTCCTTTTCCCTTTACCTGCACCACAAAGCACCCGTGAGCAGAAGCCCAGCAAGAAAACTCATATGCTCATAAACAGTCATATTGTGATATCAAATCATATCTGGCATGCCTAGCAAACATATGCAAATGAATTCAACCATTGCTGGGGTATCCAGGATAAGAAATCCTGCCCTTCTGATTGGATGACTATTAAGTCAGTCCCAATCAGATGAGTGTCTCAACACTTGAGGTTCTGGTAAACCATGTTGAGTGACCAACAAGCAAATCACTAATTCAAATGGAAGAGTGGCTGCTGGGTAAGCCACTAGCCTTCAACAAATGAGAGACTGATGGGTAAGTCTCTATTTTAACAAATGAGTGACTGATGTGTAAGCCACACAAGCAATTATAATATTCATCGAACTTGAGGTCCGTCTGGAATTAATGCTCTTTGAGTCATCTAATGCAGATTGTCGATTAGATCTAATCTTTGTTGGCTTGCATGGAACATGGTAAGGCTGTCCTGACTAATGAGTCAACGCATTGTGACCAGTGCCCAGTACCACTGCCGAACCTGACTAATGAGTCACAGCTTCACAGTTGATACTAACACCTTTGCCAATTCTGACTAATGAGTGAGTACCATGCACAAGTAAGCACTGCTACCAAACATATATCATATGTCAAACATCCAAAGATGGGCATTCAACATGCTTACTTAACAAATGCGAGCATAATAATGATCATGCACAAACACAGAGACTCAAGCTCTGACCAATCTCATATCCATCATTCATGGCATGCCCTAATCACATGTTTCTCATGCATCACACTTAATCATCCATCATGCCTCAGTAATAATCATATGCAAATGAGCAAGATTGCTAAGCATTCATTATGCTATCAATGTTTACATTTAAACATCCAACATGCATCAATAATAGCCATGCATGTCACACATGGGGTGCAGTTTTCTTACCTTGGGTCCAAGCACAGGTTACCAACAAATGAGCCACAAGCACGATCCTGATTCCAAGCCTCTAATGATAACCTAGTCACAATCACAAATGGTGATCCAATGAGTTCAAGTTCTAAAACCAATCCTTGAACTAAAACTTAGCCTCCAAGACATCAATCCTCACTAATCCGGGTAGTAGGAATGATCCCGAGGCCCAAAACCATGTTCCCGGGGTTAAAACACGCAAACGGGCTCAAAAGCCTGCCTGAGCCGCTGCCCCTAGCCAACTCTGAAGCAAGGGCTGCGGTGCCCAATGCATAGGACTGCGGCGCCCAGCAGGAACAAATTCCTGCACCAGCTTCATCAAGCAAGGGCCGTGGCCCAACTTCGGGGCAACCATTTTCCTTTGTTTTTAACCTTTTAAAACCTCCCAAAAACATGTCTAAACATTCCCAAATCATCAAATCAAAGTTCCCAAACTCCCCAATGGTCCAAAACCACCAAAACCTAAGGCTCAAATGAATTAAAAACTCAACGATTCACAAAGTCCAATTCAAGCTTTAAAACTTTTAAAAACATAAAACTTATACTAGAATTACCTCCGATTGAGTTGTTTTCAACTAAATCCTCTGGCTAATAAGCTTCTAATTCTCTTTAGGATTGCTATGCCTCGATCCTCGCTTGAATCCGAGTCCTAAAACTCAAGATATCTTCAAAAACACGATCAGGAAACGAAAAGGGAACTTTTAGGGAGAGAGAACGTACAAAACGTTCTTTTTATTTTCTTAAAAGGTTACTTCAAGCTTAAGTAGCTTCCAATAAAACCTAATGCTCGGGGTCCCGAAAACACCCCTGGGGACATTATAGTCTAAACTTCCAGAATTTCCCCCTGATCTTACTAACTCCCAATTTATCACCAAATATTAATTCCCATTCCCCGATAACTCGGTAATGCTCTAAATACCCCTTGACTTACTCCAAGTCAAGCTTAAATCCCATTGTGACTTTCCCACTAGCTTACCTCCTAGGATCGTCTTGTGCTGGGTAACCCTAGCATAACCAAATAATAACAAAGCACCACGCCTATTTCACATATATGCCAAAAATGCCCGAAATGGCCAAAATATGAAAATCGCCCAATTAATCACAAATGGGTTCACATGCATATTTAATACACCTAAACATGCTTATTATCATTAATTAGCATAATAAATCAATTATGGCCCTCCCAGCCTCCTAATAAAGGTCCTAAACCTTATTAGGAAATTTGGGGCATTACAATGAGCAACATCTTCATTTGGTATTATAGAGGCCGAGGGAACACAGGTTATTTGCCAAGTTTAAGAAGTGCGAGTTCTGGTTACCTCAGGTGACATTTCTTGGTGGGTTGGCTCAGTGTACAACAAAATTTTTGTAACATATTTAAACTACTTTTAAATATGCGGATCCATTAATATACATACATTAATCATAAGCAATAATATAAAACATACCTCTTGATGTCTACCAAGTGTCCTTGCTATCTTTTCGTAATTTGAATGAACTTTTTATCCAAGCTGCTCCCAAGTACTCACATCAAGATCTTCCACAACGTTCTCTACACGTCAAGAAGTGTGTGGGCACTTAGAGAATAAAGGATAGTTAATTTCTGATTGTACTTGATGTACTAAACACTTGAGATCAAGAGAATAGGCCTGAGATTGGTTCTTTATCTTTTTCAGGGAGAGAAAAGTATCATTCTCTTTTCTTCAGAGCGAATAAAATTTTATATTGAGTATATCCTTTTCTATTTTCTGATAAGTCTAACTTAAATAGAAAATATTCAAATTTAAAAAATAAATCTGTAACCAATTTACAATTTATCTTTTAATTAGTTAATTAATTATCTTATTAATGAAAATATCCAAAAACTAATGTTATACCCAAAAATTGGAGAATGCATCCTAGGAGGCTAAGGAGAATGCATTCTAGGAGAGCTAAAGGGAGTGGTCTTAGGAGACCCCAAGGAGAAAGTGGTCTTAGGAGACCCCAAGGAGGACGTGGTCCTAAGAGACCCCAAGGGTGTGTAGGAGGCAAGCCTCCCTAGGTTTCCTAAGTGTTGGCTCGAACGTGTCCAAGGTAAGTAGCTAAGGAGGAGGAGTCTCATGCAAGAGGATGGAGACTTAGATTTTGATAAGGAGAGCCTATACAATGTTCGATCGGACATGTTTGGGAGATGCTAAAGGAGAATGCCTTGAACTTGTCCAAGGTGAGATGTCATGGAGGAGGTTGCCTCAATGTTGTCCAAGGTGAGATGTCATGGAGGAGGTTGCCTCAATGTTGTCCAAGGTGAGGTGCCAAGGAGGTTGCCTCAATGTTGTCCAAGGTGAGGTGCCAAGGAGGTTGCCTCGGACCATCTTGGTCCGAGGAGAAGCCAAGGAGATTGGTTCAAGGATGAACATGGCATGTTAGAGGAGAGTGCCATGTTAGAGGAGAGAAGTGCATGTCCTACCACCATGCACGTTCAACCCACGAAAACATGTCCTACCACCATGCACGTCCGACCAACACTTGCATGGGTGGTCAGTAGGAGGTGGATCAACTAGCTAGAGGAGACTAAGTCAAGAGTACCAGAGACAGCTTCAACAACATACGCGGGAATCTCTCATTCTTCCCACAAATGGGGGGTTACATTTCGAATTTTGAATGTTTAAATGTAATAAATATAATAAAATATCCCTATCATAAGGGGATATCAGTTGAGGATCCCAGGCCTATAAATAGAGAGCTTATGGGATGAGAGAGGGGTCTTCTTCTGCTTCTTCTTTCTAGAGAGAGAAAATTGGGACTGTGTATTCTAGAGAGAGAAAGTTGGGTCTGAGTATTCTAGAGAGAGAATTCTTGTATTTTTGCAATTTGTACTGAAGAAACTCAGTTGGCTCAGTCCATCTGATCTTGAGTACAGGTTTATAAATCACAACTCTAAGTGGATTAGGCTATTACCCACAATCGGGGCTGAACCACTATAAAAATCTCCTGTGTTATTTACTTTTCTTGTTTAAACCGTCTGTGTCGTTTTTATTTCTCTTGAAGGCTTGTCGTATTTGACGTTCTCACGTCGTTGGCTAAAAAGACAGTCAACAACTAACTTTTTAATTTTTCATTAATTAATTAAATATATAAAATTGAAAAATATATCCTTAAAATTGAAAAATTATATTTTGGGGATATTTGATTTTTTCATAATTATTTAATTATTTATTCAAACTACCTTATCAGATAAAAATCCAACAACTTGATAATTAATTCAAAATTGAATTAATTATATTTTTAACTAATTATCACATATAATTAGTTATTTGAATAAATATCAATCTTTTAAATTCAAATCTAATTTGGACTTATCAGATTATTATCTCCCACTCAAATAAAGATATTTAATTAATTCTACCAATTAATTAAAACCAATTTAAATTAAATAATAATTTCAAAATTAAATATTTAATTTATTATAATTTTGAAAATTATAATTAATTAATTATTTAATATAATTTCGAAAATAAATTTAATTATTTAATATAATTTCAAAACTTACATAATAATTAAATATTAATTACAACTAATTTGTAATTAATTAATTAATCACTATTATCACATAATTGCATATTTGACCCGAAAAATAAATTTCTTATTAAATATGTCTTTTAACCATTTTTTCCCTTTATATAAACTCTTGCCTTGAATAGTGTTGATAGAGTCGCTGTGGGGACTTATGAACCTATAATTCCAAGCTCCAATAAATTTAAGATTATTAATTATAATCTTTAATTAAATAATCTTAATTTATTAATCTCATGATTACTCCACTATAAATATGAGAGTGCACTCTTGTAATTATAGACATTTCATTTATTGAGTACTTTATAAAATAAAGCGTCCATTGATATAATCATTCCATACAAATTAACCCTCTAATAATGGTTCATAATTAATTGGGAATGAAATTATCGTTTTACCCTTTTAATTATATCTTGTTTCCTTAAGTACCATTGACTTTACTAGTGTAGGTTAATTCATAACTAAATTATGAATTTGAGCTCAATAACCTTTCAGTCCTAAAAGTCAACCCTTAAGAGAACCATTATTCAATCTCTTACAAGAAGGTATAGATTCCATATCTGTATACTATGTTCCCAACCATTTACATGAATGAGTTACCAAAACAAAAGTTTCTAGCCTGATCATTCGGACAAACCCTAACGAGTGAATCAAAGAACTCATATAACATAAACAGGAGTTCATAGTAACTTCAAGATTAAGATCTATTTGTATATGATCATTAGTTGATATATTTAATTAATACTTTGAAACGGTATTTAACTAAGTATTAATAAACATATCTGGTGTAGTTCTATATATTCTCTAATATATAAAGTACCTCCACTAAAGTGTTCTACTGCACTAGTAATCTAGATCTAGATCACATGTATTCATAATACTAGTGGACCGTACGTGCAGTAATTAATCTAAAGATTTCATAACTTTATTTTACTGCGAACTATTCAAGTTCATTTATCTCAAACACAATCCTCCCGTACCAATACGTGGTTGAGATCACATATATGAACTTAGGAATTTTTCTGATATTTACTTAATATTATCACAGAATAGTATAGTCCACAAAATATATGCATAATAAATTCAATTTATTTATTTATTTCTTTCTTAAAACAATGTCTACTACATATGCTTTTAGGGCACAATTCCCAACATATTTAAGGCGTGTCAGATGATGTTAGGGTCAATACCCGTCATGTCTGCATGAGACCAAGCAAACACATATTGGTTCTCGCGGAGAAATCTCACCATTGCTTCCGGGACTTCCACCTTGAGGTTCCTCCCATCCTTAGTTGATAGACCCAAAACGGGTATGTTTTAAACATTTATACTCGCAAGCGCACGAATCGTATATGAAATATAGTGTTCGTGTAAGCGCGAGATCGAACCAAAAGGAGTTGTCTAAAATCGAAAAGAAAACTATTTTAAACCAAAATTAATAAATTCTAACCTAGCTCCAAAGATTTATGAGAATTTGTGACAAGAAAATCAAATAAGAAACAATAATAAAGAAACTAAAGACAATAAATAAACATAAATTAATAATAGAAATCAAGATGGTAAAAGAAAGATTATTAAGATAATAGAATCCACAAAATATAAGTTCAATAATATTTAAAAGTACATTGATTCTCAAGTTTTAGTAATAGTAGAAATTAATCAAACCATCACTAATTCAAATTAGATATTCTATTTAAGCACAAGTTTTTATAAAAATATAGGATCTATCTTCACTTTTTAAAATTATAATTTCAAAGTATTTAATGTAAATCAATCTAGTGAAATAACAAATAAATCAACAAATATTATTTATAAGGCAAAACATAATATTTTTGTTCTAAGCATTGGATGTGTACAATTTAATGACACATCTTACACAAAGAATATTATGTTTTTGCACTAATAAAGAACAAAGTGTAAATATGTGCTAACAATCCAAAATACATGATATTTAAGATGAAAGAATATATTTGAAAAAGAAAATCCATAAGCTTTATTGCACAAAATGGGAAATCAACATACAACATAAATACTATCTAGTTACATATTGTTTCATCATCACCTTAACAATCTTAAAAAGATTAGAAACTCATAACTAGAATAGAAAATACAAACAGAAAAAATTACAAACATAACTTAGGAAAATTTGGAGGAAAACCCCCAAATTCTTCCTCTAAAAATACATAGAAAATTAACCAAAAAGAAGAAGAAGATGAAGAGAATAGAGAGGTTTGAAAGTGTAAAAACTTTGTGGTATGACCTCTCCCAAAAATAAGCACTCCACTCCCTTATTTATAGCAAAAAAAAAAGTGTATTAAAATAATCAATTTAAATTAATTAAATTGATTAAATTAATTGAATTAATAATAATATGGAAAATAGGGGTAAATTGTAGGGTGTAATGATAATTTTTGGGTAAAATGTGTAGAAAAGTTTGGGTAAAAAAAATGGTATTTTTAGACATATGGGACAAGGGAACATTGGGCAATTTATGGGCTCAATAAGGCTATGGTTGTTAGCAGTGGTGTGTCAGGCGGGCTTGTGGATTGTTGGGCTCGGGCTGGCAGATGTGGGCAGGCCCACGGTGGGCTGGGGGAGTGTTGGATGGGAAGCTGGCATGCGGCCCTTTGTGCTGGAGCTGCAGGAGGCAGGCGGTTAGCTGGAGGAAGGGAAGCAGTAGGGAAGAGGACCTGGGCTGGGCAGCTGCGAATTGGGCTTGGGCCGTGAAGCTGCTGGAGCTAGCTGGTGCATCAGGCGGGCTGGGGTGGCTTCAGCTGAGTGGCTTGGGCCTGGACTGCTTCTTTCCAATCTCAAAAATGCCATTTTTTCCTTTCTTTCCTTGAAAATGCCACCTTTCCTTCATTTTTCTTTCTTTTCAAGAGTAAAAATGCCATAAATTCCCTACAAAATAAATATAAAATAAATCATAATAAAGTATTTTCAATTATAAAATAAATCAATTTAATTCTTTGAAAATATTAATTATAACTTAATTTATATTTAACTTTTAATTTCAATAATACAACATTTTTTACCTCCAATTAAACAACAATAATTCAAATAATTAACTACAACATTTTACAACAAAATAACTATAAAAACAAACAAAAATATATAAATCAAAATAAACCCAATAAATTCAAAATTACTTTAAAACTTAATAAATCAATTAAAAACTCAAGAATTAAGCAACAATTAGCACATAAAAAGTGGTAAAATAACTCTATTTTGTAGAGTTGTCATTAGTTTTCTTCTCCTAGTTGGCTTCATCAAGGATAACCACTTCGATTTCCTCCAAGGGCTCTATTTCCCTATTATTTCCAACTCAGGGGTCAAGTTCCTTGGGTTACCCTCTCACTTTGAGGACTACTTGCACCTTCATCTCCTCTAAATGATGTTGCTAAGGAGTTGTTGCATCAATCACCATTATTGGGTGCTTGAGGGACACGTAGCACTGGCAGGCATCTTTATGGTCCCCGTGAACTGTACCAATCCCTGATTCTGAGGGGAACATCATGCACAAGGGTGTGATAGAAGTGGTTGCTCCAAACTCCACCAGGGCCGGTCGACCCATGATGGCTTTGTAAGCAGATGAGCAGTCCAATACCACAAAAGTGCAGTATTTGAAGGCTTGTCTAGGCACTTCTCCAAGTGACACTTGCAACTTGATCTGCCCCATTAGGATTAATCCTTCGACTGAGAATCCATAAAGGGTCGAAGTAAAAAAGGTGAGTTCAGTTGTTGTCAATCCCATTATCCACTAGGATCCGAGAAACCATTTTGTTTCGCAATCTGGGTCTCAATTACCAAAGAATCGTGTTGTGGAAAGTGCACTCTCCGAGCATGTTCCTCAGTGAAGGCGATGACCTAGTCCATCATCCGGGGCCTTTGTGCAAGAAGCTAGACCAACACACAAACTTTGTCATCATGGTTGAGGGCTCGAGCATATTTGTTTTGCGAACTCCTCGACGTTTCCCCCAGAATGGGTCGTCCTGAGATGATCCCCACTCTTCTGTTCACCGAAGGAGGATCTTGGGCCATAGGCATCAGAACAGCGGGTTCTTGGCCTTGGTTCTGGAAAGGTACCCCCAACTGATTTGAGGCTGGAGTCCCTAAAGGAGTTTGTGCAAGGCGTGCTCCACCCCTGGTATATTGGTCAAGATGTCCCAACTTGATGAGATATTCTATTGACGTGTGTCGTATGCCGTACCAAATTTAATTATATTAATTCTTTATTTCCCATTAAATTATTTGTAAAGGGGTACTAAGGGTCAAAATCACGAGGACTATTATTCAATTTATTATTAAAAATAAAAACAATAATTAAATATGAGATTTTGTTTCAAGATTTAATACCATAAAATAAAGTAATAAACAAAGAACAATGTATAAGACAATTTTAGAAAACAGTTAAGAATAATTCTCAACCTTTGACAATCAATCTATCAACAATGAAAAATAGTATTCCTTATTCCCAAATAATCTATTAACCCCGCAGATAACACTTACGCAGTTAATTATCTCAATTTTCCTATTATAATTAATTAAAGCTAAGCGCTCTTAATTAATCTTTTTTTACCAAGCAACAAAGTCATTAAGCATGTGATCTATTTAACATAGGAAAAACATTACATTCAATGGAAACAAGTTAATCTAGGCAACATATTCATTAAGCATGCAATTCATATAACCTATGTTCTACTCTGCATCACAATAAAAATACCTGTCACAACACCTAATTGCAATCTATCACTCTACTTAGAATCCTAGACAATTATGTGAATAGAAATCCTAACATGATAGTAGAACAATGCCAAATCCTAATTAGTGGCCATGTAGCAAGATTTTATAAGATTCATAACATTATAATAGCAAAATATGAGCAATTCAAAATAAGAGAGTAGAAGGAATAAAATTCATTAATGCATTCAAGATCTCATGTCTAGGTTTTTGAAATAACCGTTAACCTAAAAGGAAACTACTCCATAATCTCAAACATGATCATAAACATAAACATGAATTGAAAATAAAGAAGTTTTAGACAAGAAAGAAAAACTAGATTGAAGAATGTAGATGATGGTGTCTTTTCTTCTCCTCTGCCGCTCTAGACTCTAAAATTCGCAATCCCAAGTTATTCTAAGAGTTAACCCTAACCTTTTTTATAGCCCCTTGAAAATACATTTGAAATTACAAAAATTAAGAAAAAAAATCAATCGTCGGGCACTGGAACAAGAATTTTCCAGAAAATCGGACGCTAGCCGCGACGTGGGACATTGTTGGCTGCGACCGCCAGGCTCTGTTGGTGTGGCTGGCCATGATCGTAGCATTTTTTTTCCTTTTTCTTCAGCTGCTGTCACTGACAGTAATTTAACCATAACTTACTCCATATAGCTCAGAATTAGATGATTAAAAAAGCTATGCAAAGATAAGAAAAATATATAATATGTGTATTTCTTTAAAGATTTCCAAAAGAGTAATGAAAAATTATCAAAATCAAGTGTGAGGTTTCAGACTTGTAATTTCGAGCTTAACCATTGCTTGTAAAACATCTCAAATTCATTATTTTTTACCCAAGTGCATAATCATAGAAGAATAATGAATTAAAAATAGACAAATTCGATACTTATCAAATTCCCTTACACTTGACATTTGCTCGTCCTCAAGCAAACAAAATAAAAACTAAAACCATAAGCAATGGTTTTGTCAAAAGCATTAGTTGTCTCAAAAATTTCTCAAACAAATACGTCATAAAAAAAAACTAAATTCCACACTCCTCATAATTTCAACTCAATACCCAGTCACCACTTAAACTTGATCTCTAATGATTATACACAATCAAATTTACCAAATCATTTGCACCCGAATTAATTTATACATGTCAAAGTATTTTTCAAAGTCTCTTGTATAGAAAATATTTATCATGAAAATCATACACTCCATAGACATTAACCAATTATTTTTCACAAATATAAACACACATAATCAATAGTCAAAAGGTCTTTAAAAGTTTGTAATGTAAGACTAATGTTAAAGGTAGACGAAAAAAGAATATTTAAGCTTAAATCACACCATAACCTATATTCATTCTATTGTCTAGATCTTCCCACTAATTTTCCATACACTTCAAAAATACATAACCTTTCTCTTTTCTTCTTTCCATATCGATCTTACTATTTCCCCTACACTAAATCTTTTTCCAAACTTTTCTCTTTTTTTTTTTCAATATTTCTCAATGCAGATTTTTGTTTTCAAATCAACTCATTGGGAGAAATAGTAGATCATATACTTTCGCTTTACAATCCAACAAACCAATACAATTTCTCCTTACAATACAAATCTCATCCCATAAAATCAAACATTCATATAAAACCATGGTGTAATAGGTCACAAGAAGAGATAAAATTTGCAAGTTGCAAAGGTTTAGCTATTGGCTTCATAAAAGAATTTTTTTTAGTAAATATGACTCAAAATGGGAAACTAGGGAATTATATATCATAGGTAAGCTTGAAAGGCTCAAACGATCCAAAGAACATGCCTTAATCATCTTCCTAATCATGTGTACTTATGATTTCACCTCAAACAATTAATCGATGATTTCTAGAGTGGTCGAGACTATATATAGATAAGAGCATGCATAAATCTCTTCAAATATTAGTGAAAAGTAAATCTAATTGTACACATCATTTGAAAAATCTATGTTCAAGCTTAAGTGACAACCAAATCAAGAGTTAAGCACACAATTCATGTACAACTCATCAATTTTCTATAAATATTCTCATCTCACTAAAAAAATTTATCATCGACAAATGACTTTCAACACAATCATGCTTATGACAACCTAAAAGCAAACTAAAAAAAATGACATTAGAAACAACTAAACATAACGCAAACACAAATAACAACTAAAAAAAATGACAAATAAGAAAAACAAAAATAAAATAGGCAATATTCCCTTTCCCCACACTTAATTTAAGCATTGTCCTCAAGGCAGAAAAAATAAAAATCAATGCAAAATAAAAATTAAAGGGTAAGAAAAAGTGTCAGAAGCGTTTTTGTTAACGTTATTAGCTCAACTAAATGATGTGGTTATGCATATTATGGTGGATTATTTAATAGAACCTTCTTCCTCTTGTACTTATCAGTAGAATTCAACATATTGAATTTTATAACTTCACCGTCAAATTCTATTGTAAGTACCCATACTTTGACATCCATCTTTGTACTTGTAATCAGTAGGAATGACCTTCGAAATAGAACTTGCACCAAAACATCTTCAATTACCTTTAGGGAATAAGCATTAGTACAATCACCCAATCGAATAATAACACCAGATTCTTTAATTAACCCTAAATTTTAAGAAGCACAAATAGAATAAGACATAACATTAATAGGTGCTACTAAATCTATCATACAATGGTGAAACCTGGTTTTACCAATGGTGCATGGAATTGTGAACATCTTAGGATCCTGACACTTGGGTGGCAACTTCCTTTTGAGAACAACAGAAACTTTCTCACCCACACTTATCTTTTTATCACCCTTAAGTTTCCTTTTATTTGTGCACAACTCCTTAAGAAGCTTAACATACTGTGGTACTTGCTTAATGGTCTTAAGGATCAGAATATTGATTTTAAGGATCACCTTATTTTCCTCCTCATTCATAGATTTTGTCAATCTGCTCGGAAAAGGAAGAATAGAGACATATGATCTGACAGTTGGTTTGTGTAGCATGTTCTGTGATGATGGACCAACTGACGTGAAATTTACGATCTTTGGTCCGGTGGAGAAGATGCTTTTGGGGTTGAATTATCCCTTGACAAGGTCCTCAGGAAGTAACGCTTTTCAGAGAACTTACTCCTCCAATGGTAGTGAACCGTGATGAAGACTGGTCTTAACTCTCGTGGAGCTTTGAATAGGTTCCAGGGAACATTAATCAGCTTTTGTTGAGCCTAAATCACTCTTAATTTGTGACACATGTCACCCTGTGAAAACACAAATAACAATATGAATTTTTTTATTTTTAAGTTAATTATGTAAGATTAAAATTTTCATATTTTTGTTTCATTTTCACATATGTTTGAATTATGTTTTCTTGTTTTTTTTAACGATATATTGTTCTATACTTAAATTAAACATTAGGGTGGTGGTTTTCATACCAAGTAATTGGTCTTGAGGTTTGTATAATGGGCCTAGGCCTAATGTAGGCTCAGCTAAGTTCATGGTTTTATTTTCACATATATACAACTATTATAACTTCTTTTTGTTAAAAACTATCGTATTAGATTAAGATTGCAAAGAAGCACAATTACGAATAGGAGGAGAGATCTCTTTTATCAAAGAAAGCTCATCGTCTATCCTAAGGGCATGCTTAGCCAATCCATGAGCCGCAACATTAAAGTTACCACTAAAATGAGAAAGAGATGCCCCTAGAAAGCTAGACAATAAAGCTTTTATGTCAGAATAAATAACCCTTCGTTTATTTTTGTACACTGTATTGCTACCAAAAACTAAGACCAATGATAGAGAATCATGGAAGAATGCTTTTACTGATAGACCAATGATAGAGAATTATAGAAGAATGCTTTTACTGATAGACTAATATCTTGAGCCCATCTTAACCTACCAAAAGTGCAAGTGCTTCTTCCTGAAAAGTCTGTATCACAAAAAACCAATTCCTATAAGAAACTTTTTTTTTTTTTTAAATATTAGTAAATTAAAGTTTTTTTTAATTTGAATTATCTAACCAAAGGGGTGTCCCTTTGGCCTACATATCTTTTTTTGATGAAATATCAACTTCATTGAAATAAATTAGCATTCTGAATACAAAAGATGTTGGAATTCAGCAGTAATGGAAAACTCAGAAATGCTACAATCAGGGTAAAACCGAGAATGTCTAGCAACATGATGTGCTACTCGATTTGCTGATCGTCTTATCCAAAATAACTTGACATTAGGAAGGGT
Source organism: Humulus lupulus (assembly GCF_963169125.1). Taxonomy (NCBI): domain Eukaryota; kingdom Viridiplantae; phylum Streptophyta; class Magnoliopsida; order Rosales; family Cannabaceae; genus Humulus; species Humulus lupulus. The sequence goes on from NC_084793.1 coordinate 261,551,837, forward strand.
AGATAATAGAATTTGGCAGTCCTTGATAAGAAGGCCAAAGGTGGATCTCATGGAGTGGTTGCTTCGGATGGCTTGTACAGAAACAAGGCTGTCCGTCTCAATCTCAACAGATCGCCAATTATTAGTCTGGACCCAGCTGAGGGCCTCCTTAATTCCCATAGCCTCAATGACTTCAGATGCATAAAGGCCACCATAACTGCCAGCACGGGCTGCAACAAGATTACCAAAATGATTCCGGGCAACTAAACCATAGCCGTACTTGTTCTCGCTATCAAAAAGTGCTGCATCCAAATTAATCTTGATTGTGTTTTCACCAGGTTTAGTCCAAGTCTCAGAGCCATCACCGATGATATTCAGACACAACGATGACAACGAAGTTTTATCCTGAGCTTTAATCTAATGGTCAAGAGCTATTTGGGCAGATGCAAGAACATCAGTGACAATGGAGTGCTTTTTATTCCATACTACCTTGTTCCTGACTTTCCAAATTGCCCAACAGTACATGGCGATGAGGCAAACCTTGTCTGCTGCAGCATTCATAAAAATAATCTCCAACCAGCTGCCAAAAGAACCACCGGGGTCAAAAACTAATGGAGTTGCACACCTGCTCCAGCAATCGAGAGCAAACTGGCAAGACAGGAGAATATGACTGGTGGTTTCAGGTTGAGAGTTACACACTGGGCACGTGACAGGAACATCAACATGCTTAGTCACCAACTGAACACAAGTGGGGAGGGTTCCTGTAACCGCTCTCCACAAGAAATTTTTGACTTTTGGGGGAATTTTTAATTGCCATAACTGGCGCCAGAAACCAGAGTTCGCAGCCACCACGTCGTTACTTACTTGGTTCTGAATCAGCTTATAAGCACTTTTGACAGAAAACTCACCATCTCTTTCCCCTATCCAGGACCATGAATCATTTTAAGTATTTGAGCTTAAAGGAATCCCCAGAATGATATCAGCATCACGATTGTTAAACATATCCCGGATAAGCTCGGAGTCCCAAGAGTGGGTATGCTCATGGAAGAGGGAGCTGACCTGTTGATTCAACAAGCCAGGGTGTTTAGTAGAAACATATGGATCCTGCTGCATAGGGAGCCATGGGTGGTTGAGAATGCTGACTGTGTTCCCTGATCCAATCGTTCTTCTGGTGCCCAAACGAAGAAGGGACTGGGTTTTCCAAATGCTTCTCCAAACAAAGCTAGGATTACTTCCTAACTCTGCTGACAGGAAATCAGATCGAGGATAGTATCTAGCTTTATAAACCTTCCCAACAAGAGATTCAGGATTACAAAGCAATCGCCAACCTTGTTTAGCGAGCATAGCAATGTTGAAGTCATGTAAATGTCGAAAACCCATGCCACCATCAAATTTATGTGCCGCCATACGATCCCAAGACATCCATATAATACCTTTCCCTTTGCTGGAAGAGGTTTTCCACCAAAAACTAGCCATGAGTTTTTCAATTTCATGACATGTACCGACAGGAAGAAGGAAGATACTCATAGCATATGTAGGGAGCGATTGGACAACAGTTTTCAAAAGAACTTCTTTGCCGGCACGAGATAGAATTTTCCCGTCCCAACTATTGATTCTCGAAATCACCTTGTTCTTTAGAAATCCTAAAACAGCATTTTTGTTTCTCCCAATTATGTTCGGTAACCCCAAATAGAGACTTCCCTCAGAGGCTTCAGGCATATGGAGAATATCACAAATCTGAGCACGTGCAGAAGAGCTAGTATTAGGGCTGAAGAACACTGTGGACTTTGAATAGTTCACCTTTTGGCCAGATGCGGATTCAAATTGGTTGAGTAAATTAGATACACTTTCAGCAGCACTAGGGGTTGATTGACAAAACAGATAGCTATCGTCGGCAAAAAGCATATGAGTGATAGGAGGAGCACCGTGAGCAACCTTGCATCCTTGTAAGAGACGATGGGATTCAAACTTCTTGATAAGAGAAGATAGCCCTTCAGCACATATGATGAAAAGATATGTTGAAAGGGGATCACCCTGCCGAATACCTCTCGTGGGAATGATAGGACCCAAAGTATGACCTCCATGAATCACAGAATAGCTAACAGATGACACACAAGCCATAACAAGATTTATCCATCTCTCAGCAAAACCCATACGAGTCATAACAAGTGTGAGGTAGTCCCACTCCACACGGTCATAGGCCTTGCTCATGTCAAGCTTGAGGGCCATGAAGCTTTTCTGGCCTTTAGTTTTCCTCTTGAGATAGTGCATCACTTCAAAAGCCACCATAACATTATCTGAGATAAGGCGTCCCGGGATGAAAGCACTTTGTGTGTCTGAAATAACATGGTCAATGAGACTTTTCATACGGTTGGCCAGAACTTTTGAAAGCACTTTGTAGGCAACATTACATAGAGCAATTGGACGCAAGTCACCCATAGAAGTGAAGTTCTTCTTTTTCGGAATCAGAACCAAGTATGTTTCGTTGAGTTCACGAGGAAAGCAACCCGAATCAAAGAAGTCAGATACCAGTTTAACCACATCCAACCGTACAGTGTCCCAATGTTTCTGAAAGAAGCCAGGACCCATACCATCTGGGTCAGGAGCTTTGTCAGGGTGCATCTGGAAAAGAGCTGTTCTAACTTCCTCTTCAGAAACCGGTTTCAAGAGCTCTTCATTTTGTTCATCAGTCACGGAGCAAGTAATTTCATTCACAACATTATTATTCAAAGAATAGTGAGCAGTAAACAGATCAGAGAAATAAGAGATAATAACATGATCTAGGCCATTTCCCCAGTTGGTCCAAACTCCATCAGAGTTTTTAAGGTGCTGAAGCTGATTGTTCCTTTTCCTGGCACTAGCAACAGCATGAAAATATTTGGTGTTTTTATCCCCATTGTGGAGCCAAAATTGCTTCGATCTCTGTTTCCAAAAGATTTCTTGCTGGGCTAGGAGTTCGAAGTAATTATTTTGTTCATTGATGAATTCGGTATTGGAAAGGAAGTCCTGTCGCTGCTTCAGCCGAGTCATTGTCTTCTTGCTAGCTGAAATTCTTTTTGTAAAGTTCCCAGTCAACTCCGTACCCCACTTATCCAAGGTAGCACCACATAATTTAATTTTATCATAGAGGGAGAGGTGACTATTACAGCTCCAGCAGTCTTTCACAATCTGTACACATATGGGTTCACGGGACCATGCATTTTCGTAACGAAAACGGTGAGGAGAGGCAGTGAGATGATTAACATCGGGTTGCAAGAAGATTGGGGCATGGTCGGAGCTTGAGAAACCGATGTTGGTGAGTGTAGCTTCGGTGAAAATACCCAGCCAGCTATGAGAGACTGTAGCTTTATCGAGACGAATTTCAACACAATGATCAGTGCTACGCCCACGATCCCAAGTAAAGGGATAACCACGAAGGTCCAGATCAATTAAATTGCACTCATCAAGGACCGATTGAAAGCCAGAGATTAAAGATGTTGGGTAAGGGCGTCCACCTTTCTTGTCGCTTTGGCTTGAAATGTTGTTAAAGTCACCGATGATGCACCAGGGAAGAGATGATTCGTGATGCAGAGATCGAAGCAGAGTCCATGTTCGGTCACGCAGTCGTCTGTTTGGTTCGCCATAAAATCCGGTGAGACGCCACTTCGGTCTGCCGCTGCTACATACTTCAATGTCAATATGATTTGAAGAGAAACCAAGAAGGTTAGCTTCTTCAGAGGTTTTCCAAAAGAGAGCTAAGCCTCCTTTTCTGCCTGTGGCATCAACGGAGAAGCCACCTTCGAAACCGAGTTGAACCCGTAACCGCTCAACCAGTTCTTTTTTGCTGAGCGTTTCACACAAAAACAAGAATTTGGGCTGCTTTTGACTGCATATGTCAACTAGGAACTGAACGGCCCGTGGGTTCCCAAGCCCACGGCAGTTCCAACTGAGTGTGCTCATGATGTGTGGTGGGCCTGGACACCAGAGCCCACCATTTTTCCATTTTTTGAAAGCCCAGCTGCAGTTTCAGTGAAATTCATATCATGCTGCATACTATCTTGTATATCGACTGGCCCATTAAGCAAAGATAAGCCCAACCGCCGCCTTTTAAGTTCAGAAATGGTTAATTCCATATCTGATGAAAACATATCATTGGTTTCTTTTATGAGGACAGCTGGCTCATTAACATCGGAATTTGACTTTATGCTTTTAAGTTTTTGATCACGTGTATCATGCACAAAGTCATGGGGATTCTCTTCCACGATTTTCTCATCAGAAATAGGCAATTGTTTCGGGTTGGCATTAACTGCAGCAGAATCGTCGTAGTCAACCTCTGTTCTGCTAGGCGCATTGGAAGGAACCTGCCGGAGCCATGGTGAAGCTGTGAGGAAGTTCCGTCCTTTTGGTGGTGCTTTCATGAACAGCCCGTAAGGCTTTATGATAGCTTCCAACGGAGTGTCGTAAAGCTTGTCACAGAAAGCTTCGGAGTGGCCTATGATGCCACATATAAAACAAAAAGTCGGGACACGTTCATATTTGAAGTTCGCCCAAAAAGCAACGACGTCGCGTTTCCGAAACTTCATTCTTCTTTTCAGAGGAGCGCTTAAAGGAACAGACACCCGAACGCGGAGATAATCACGCCACACTCCGTTGTAATTATTCGGGTCCGATTTAAGGAAAGCACCTATATAATTACCTGCTTTCTGTACCACTTGTTCGGTTTTGAAACCCGATTGTAGGTCGTGAATCTGCACCCACATATCAAGGGTATCAAGGTTGATGAGCTTTGGATTGTCCCCTGTTTTCAATCTTTTGATTATGAGTTGTTTACGATCATACGTCCATGGGCTACCGTCTAAGACACGGTTGATGTCTATTTCATGATAGAATTGAAAGAGAAACCTGTTTTGCTCCAGGATCTTGACCGTCATTCCCTTACCAGGCTTCCAAAGATCTGCAATCATGTTTTGAAAGATATTGAAATCTGATATCTTTCCTGTAAGGAGGCGTCCGGCTAAGCACCATCGAGCGTCATACTCAGTGGCATCATCCTCTGTAATATCAAGAACCTCTTCACTGTCTTCTTCTTCTTCCAAACATATATTGCTCCATCGAGTTTCAATATCATTGGTGGTACCGCTGCTAGAAGCCATGGACCAGAAAAACAAAACCAGAAAAAACAATCAAACTCTCTCTAAAATCATAGAGACAAAATCACATGTCAAAAGACATGACTTACCAACTTATAATGTTCTCTTGGCCTACATATCTTAGTTCTCTATGTATAGATAAATATAATTTCAAGACTTATTAGACTATGACACTAAGGACCTTTAAACATATCTTAAGCAAATCAATCTTATTATGGAAAAATCTCCTACTAAATGCAATTAAACCTAACATGATATTGTTTACCCAAATTACAAAATATACATTATGTCAGACATTAGAAATCGCAAGATATCCTATTCAAATTGATAGTATATTGCATGCTATTTGATTAAAGAATATCACGAATTTAATATTATTGACCGAGTAAGATTTAACAAATTCAACCCACTCATCAGGGGATCATTGATTCTAAATTAATAACCCTAAAATTCCATTAATGAGCACTATTCTATGTCTATTCATTAGCCATAACTGCAGGATATTCTAGCTGTAGGTATATAACCTTACTAAAAATTTAAAGCACGTAAATCCTCTTTATTGCATTTGCTTCAGTTCTATTTTTATTTTCCAAAAAATTGCTCCCTTATGATTGTTGAATATCTTTATCATTCTTGACACCTAAAAATGATACTTCATTAAAATTAAAAGGATCGATACAAAACCTTTCAAAAGTACTGATACTGCTGCTGACCCTTGAATGTTGAAACTGTAGTGGGTGACGTCCATTCAAATTTCAAAAGTGGAAACTTTACAATAATTCAAAAAAGTAAATATGGATACACGTCTACTTATTTATTTATTAAAATTTTCCAAGAACTATAGAAAAAAAATCTCAAAGGGAGCCGATTTGATAGCTTCCTCAATATACACTACTATATTCTTTATTTTTAATACTTGATCGATGTTATAAATAATGGATATATATATATATATATGAATGTCTAAATTTTTTCAATTAATTACTATTAATTATAATTATTATTCTTTTTCTTTAATTTCTTAATCTATGACTCACATATTTGTATAAATAGGAGATCACCTCAATGAAATAAAGTACTAAGAAAATTCTCTTATTCACTCTGCCTCATCTCTTCTCCTATTTCTTTCTCTAAATTATATTGTTTTATAATACATTATTAACACGAGTCTCCTACCAATGTATATTGTGTGTTGAAGTTCTTGATCAGTTGTTTCAATGTCTCGCTATTCTAAATATATATATATATGTATACGCGATTGAAACTATTTCAAGCATCTATTATTATATATATTATTTTATTTTGTTTGTCATATATATTATTTTATTTTGTGAATTCATACGTGATATATATCTTTTGACATATCTAATATATTATTATACCCTATATATATAATTGGTATGCATCTGTTAGGAGTCCTATATTATAGTATATATTTCTATGAGTTTTTTTTTGTATTATCTGTACGTTTAGTGATCAATGCACACTTAATTCATTCTTTGACATTTACATATATATATGAACATATTCCTCTATGTTAATTATTTATTATTACATTTTCTATTTGCATATATTAGGTATAGACCTATATTTAAAATTGATTCTTATAAATGCCTTATTTTCTTTTTTTTTTCTCCATCTTTTTCTCTCTTGCATAATTATATATTTACATATGTATATTTATTTGTACGTGCCTTATTTTTTTTATGCTCTTTATTTATCTCATTCATATATTTTAAGTATATACATTTTATGCTTATTTTTCTAATACTTTAAATTTTACATTGATATAGTTTTCTTCATGGAAAATCTTACAAAACTCAATTTTGTAGCACTTGATATTTCTGGAAAAAAATATTTATCGTGGATTCTTGATGCTGAAATCCACTTAGATGCTATGGGTCTTGGAGACACCATCAAAGATCAAAATACTGAAATAAAACAAAAGAAGGCCAAAGCTATGATTTTCCTCCGCCATCATCTCCATGAGGGGTTAAGGTCTGAATATTCAACGATAAAGGATCCTCTTACTCTTTGGAAAAATTTGAAAGAAAGATATGACCATCAGAAAACTGTCATACTGCCAAATGCTAAGAATGAATGGTTGCACCTGAGGTTTCTCTGCAATGTTTAATATCACTTCTAAGTTACTTTTGTAAGGAGAAAAAGTTACTGACTATGAAATGTTAGAAAAAACATATACTACTTTTCATGCCTCAAATGTGCTCCTGCAGCAGCAATATAGAGAACGAAATTTTAAAAAATATTCAGAATTGATTTCATATCTTCTAGTAGCAGAGCAAAATAATGAACTTTTGATGAAAAATCATGAATCTCGCCCAACTGGGTGTGTCCCACTCCCTGAAGCGAATGCTACAATATCTGACAATAGTAGTCGTGGTCGTGGTTGTGGCCATAATCAAAGTCATGGATGTGGTCATGGCTATAATCAAAGTTGCGATCGTGGTCGAAACAATGTTTGGCACCGTAATGGTCAGAATAACAACTCTTATACTCCAATGAAAAGCACAACTACTGAGAACAAGGGAAAAGGTCCTCAAAATAATAATCGTAAAAATTCTAAAAACTTATGTTTCAGATGTGGTATGAAAGGACACTGGCCACATACCTGTTTTATGGCAAAACACCTTGTTGATCTTTATCAAGCATCTGTGAAGGGGAAGGAGAAAAGTATAGAAGCAAACTTTGCCTATCAAAATGATGATATTTTCAAAGAGCCCTTGGATATTACACACTTGGATGTTGCAGATTTTTTTAATGAAGATCCCATTAATAGCAACATGAATATCTATAATGGAGATGAGAATGTCTACAATTAGAGTCATTTTCCTTTGTCATGTTCTTTACATTTATTTACTTTAAGGTGTTATATTTTATTTGGGATGTTTATGTAATGAACTTTTTTTTTAAGTATTTATATTTTAAACTTATCATTTTTTTTTTGTTGTTTTTGTTGGTTAATGAAGAAATGGACATTTGTCATCTTATACATGATTCCACAAATAATGGTCAAGATATATGCTTGGCGGATAGTGCAACCACTCATACAATACTTAGAAGTGATAAATATTTTTCAAATTTAACAAGAATGGAGGCAAATGTTAATACAATATCATGCACTGCAAGTTTAATTGAAGGTTCCGGAAGAGCCATTATATTGATAACTAAAGGAACAAAAATTATTATAGAATATACTTTATTAGCCACCAAATCAAAAAGGAATCTATTAAGTTTTAAAGATATACGTCGTAACGGATATCATATTGAGACAATAGATGGAAATAATATTGAGTATCTTTGCATTATATCTATTGCTTCAAGAAGAAAAATCTTTATTAGAAAAATTGCCTACTTTGTCTTCAGGTTTGTACGTTACACGTATAAGTACAATAGAAACTCATGTTATTGTGAACGAGAAGTTTACAAACCTGAAAAATTCATTTATTGTTTGGCATGATTGGTTAGGCCATCCCGGTTCAATCATGATGCGTAGAATTATAGAGAACTCACATGGTCATCCATTGAAGAACCAGAAGATTCTATTATCCAATGAGTTCTCATGTGCTGCGTGTTCTCAAGGAAAGTTAGCCATTAAGCCATCATCAGTAAAAGTTGTAATTGAATCCCCTGGATTTCTTGAACGAATTCAGGGTGACATATGTGGGCCTATTAGCCCACCATGTGGACCATTTAGATATTTTATGGTATTGTTAGATGCATCAACTAGATGGTCACATATTTGTTTATTATCTACTCGTAATGTATCATTTGCAAGATTGCTTGCTCAAATAATTCGATTACGAGCACAATTTCCAGACTATGCAATCAAGACAGTTCATCTTAATAATGTTGGTGAATTTACAACAAGGGCTTTTAATGATTATTATATGTTAACAAGGATAAAATTAGAACATCCTGTTGCTCATGCACATACACAAAATGGTCTAGCAGAATCATTCATTAAACGCCTCCAGTTAATCGCAAGACCATTACTTATGAGAACAAAACTCCCAATTTCAGCTTGGGGACATGCTATTTTACATGCTGTAGCACTTGTATGCATTAGGCCAACATCATATCACAAATTCTCCCCATTACAATTGGATTTTGGTCAGGAGCCAAATATTTCCCATCTAAGAATCTTTGGTTGTACAGTATATGTTCCGATTGCTCCACCACAACGAACAAAGATGGGTCCTCAAAGGAGGTTGGGAATATATGTTGGGTATGAATCTCTGTCTATCATTAAATATCTTTAACCTACATCTGGAGATATATTTATGGCACATTTTGTCGATTGTCATTTTGATGAGACAAGTTTCCCAGCTTTAGGGAGAGGGGAAAAGAAATAGCTGGAAAAAACAAATTACATGGAATGCACAATCATTATCTCAATTTGATCCTCGTACAAATCAATGTGAACTTGAAGTTCAAAGAATAATTCATTTGCAAAATATTTCAAATCAATTACCAGATGCATTCACTGACCCAAAGAAAATTTCAAAATCACATATTCCAGCTGAAAATGCTCCAGCTTGAATTGAAGTCCCAGAAGGAAAATTTGCTAATGAGACTTAAATCATGCTTGAAACGTGGCAGACCAGTCGGTTCCAAAGATAAAAATCCTGAAAAAAGAAAAGGAGCAAATAACTAAGATGGTCCTAATGAAGAGGCTGATAATTTCGAGGAAGATGTTGACATAAACAAATCTCTTGAAGAGATTCAGGTACCTGAAAATATTAGAAATAATGAGATCTCAATAAATGATGTTAACACAAGGAAAGAATGGGACCGACTCAAAGTAGTTGTCAACAATGTTTTTGCTTATAGTGTAGCGCTAGAAATCGTAAACGAAAACGAGGATCTAGAACCTAAATCTGTCAAAAAATGTCAAAATAGAAAAGATTGGCCAAATTGGAAAGAAGCAATTCAAGCATAATTAAATTCACTTGCTAAACACAAAGTATTTGGACCTATAGTCAAAATAGTTGAAGGTGTGAAACCTGTTGGATACAAATGGGTATTTGTACGAAAAAGAAATGAGAAAAATGAAGTTGTAAGATACAAAGCAAGACTTGTAGCACAAGGATTTTCTCAAAGATCAGGTATTGATTATGAAGAGACATATTCTCCTGTGGTGGATGCAATAACATTAAGATATTTGATTAGCCTGGCTGTTAGTGAAAAACTTGATATGCGTTTAATGGATGTAGTCACAGCTTATTTGTATGGATCACTAGATAGTGATATTTACATGAAAATCCCTGAAGAATTTAAGATGCCTCATGCATATAATTCGAGCCATTGAGAAATGTGCTCAATTAAATTACAAAGATCATTGTATGGACTAAAACAATCAGAACGCATGTGGTATAATTGACTTAGTGAATATTTAATAAAGGAAGGGTATACAAATGATCCTATTTGCCCATGTGTTTTTATAAAAAGTTCAAGTTCTGAGCTTGTTATCATTCCTGTTTATGTTGATGACTTGAATATTATTGGAACTCTTGAAAAACTTTAAGAAGCTGTAGAATATTTAAAGAAAGAGTTCGAGATGAAGGATCTTGGAAAAACAAAATTTTGTCTTGGTTTACAAATTGAGCATTTAAAAAATGGGATTTTCATTCATCAATCAACTTCTATTGAAAAGATTTTAAAACGATTTTATATGGATAAATCACACCCATTGAGTAGCCCAATGGTAGTTAGATCACTTGATGTGAAAAATGACCCTTTCCGACCTAGAGAAGAAAATGAAGAGCTCATTGGTCCTGAAGTACCATATCTTAGTGCAATAGGAGAATTAATGTATCTTGCTAAACTGTACAAGACCTGATATAGCATTTTCTGTCAATTTATTAGCAAGATTTAGTTCTGCTCCAACAAATAGACATTAGAAAGGGATTAAGCACATACTTCGCTATCTTTAGGGTAATATTGATAAAGGATTGTTCTATTCTAATAATTGTGGGTCCACATAAGGCTAGATCTCAAACAAGCTATTTGTTCACATGTGGTGACACTGCTATATCTTCGCAGTCAACAAAGAAAACTCTGGTGGCTACTTCCTCAAATCATGCTGAGATACTTGCAATTCATGAGGCAAGTTGAGAATGTGTATGGTTAAGATCAATGACCCAACATATTCGGGAAACATGTGGATTAACAGCCAATAAAGAAGTGCCAATAGTTCTCTATGAAGATAATGCTACTTGCATTGCTCAACTGAAAGGAGGGTATATTAAAGAAGATAGAACTAAACACATTTCACCAAAATTCTTCTTTACACACAATCTTCAAGAGAATGGTGATATCGTTGTTCAACAAATTCGATCAAGTGACAATCTTGCAGATTTATTCATAAAATCATTACCAACATCAACATCTGAGAAGATGCTTCACAAGATCGGAATGCGTCGATTAAAAGATCTCTAAGAATGCCAAAATGAAGGGGAGTGATTTCATACTGCACTCTTTTCCCTTGACCGAGTTTTTGTCCCACTGGGTTTTTTTTTCAGCAAGGTTTTTAATGAGGCAGTTATTATGGACATCCAAGGGGGAGTGTTATAAATAATAGATATATATAGATGTCCAAATCTTTTCAATTAATTACCATTAATTATAATTACTATTCATTTTCTTTAGTTTCCTAATCTATGTCTTACATATTTGTATAAAATAGGGGATCACCCCATTCAAATAAAGAACTCAAAAAATTCTCTCATTCACTCTGTCTCATCTCTTCTCCTATTTATTTCTCTAGACTATATTATTTTATAATAATAATCCTAATTATTGTTAAGATTCATTGTAGACACGATTCTATTCAACATTAAATTCACACTGCTATAATAACCATATTAGGGAATAGAAATATATATAGTAGTTAATAGGATACTTTCAAAATTTAATATTTTAATCTACAAATCGTTAACCACCAGCTACTTAAAAATATCCACCGCAATTGGGGGCTTTTATAGTTTCTTTATAAGATTAATAAGGTGACTAAAATATGATTAATCCAAAAAAAAATTTATATTAAATTTAGCTAATTGAGCTTTAAAACCGGAGGAAGGCGCACCAAACACCTTAGAAGGCACAACAACATCCAATCAATGGCACCAGACAATCAACCAACATAAAATAATGATAGTCTAAGAAGGCACAAAAACATCTAAATAATGGCACTAAACAACCATAACCATAGTACTAAACAGCCTAAAAAGGCACACCATTAGTCTTGGAGCAAGGCAGTAAAATAACTCCATGTAAATCTCTCGATATAATATGAAGAGGCAACTTATACTTGCTAGATAAGTTGTTAGGTCATTTACATTCTATTAGGAGAATCTGTTATTGTACAGATGTAGTTAGTTCAATTTGTTAGCTTAGTTGTGTATTTATATATAGCTTAGTGCTATCTAATCAATACAGAGCATTCATTCTTTCCATTCGCTCATTTCCTTAATATGGTATCAGTGCCACTGCCCTAATTTTTCTTGATTCTTGTTTCGTTATCTCGAAGCTTTTCTCGCTTTCTTCCTCAGTTTATTTCATCGGTCTCCATCAATGGCTTCCACCACTTCTCCCTCAGCCACCACAGTGTCTATGCCTAATTCCACAACTCATCCTCCACCATTTCAACTTGTTGTTTTCTCCCACAAGATCTCTGTCAAGCTGAATACTGAGATTTTTTTGCTTTGGAGAACTCAAGTGTACTCTGCCATTAAAGGACACTAGCTTCACGACTACATCTCCGACTCTGTACAACCTCCAATGATGTATCTTACCGAGCTTGATGAATTGTCTAACACTGTGAATCCACTCTACACTCAATGGGAACACAAGACCAATTGCTATATTCATGGCTTCTCTCTTCCATGACCGAAGGTGTTCTTACTCGTGTTGTTGGGAGTGTTACCTCTGCTCAGGTGTGGAAAACTCTAGAGGTATATTTTGCTACTCAAACTTCTACAAAAATAGATCAGTTTACTAATGCTTTGCAGAATATCAAGAAAGGATCTTTCTCTGTTAACAAATATTTATTGCGCATCAAGACTGTGGTTGATCGCCTTGGATCTGTTGGTCACGTTGTCATCAAAGACCACATTGCTGCTATCTTCAAAGGTCTACCGCCTGATTATGATACCTTCGTTATTTCTATTAATTCGAGAAATCAGCCTTATACTATCGCTGAAATTGAATCTCTACTCATGTCTCAAGAACATCGCATGGACAATCACAATAAAGAGCTGGATTTGGTCAATCTTGCTTCTAATCGAATGAATCATGGCTGCGGTTCATCTTTCCCCAATTTCTCTTCCACCTCGGATCACAGATCTAATTTCTCCAATTCACCTCCCTTCTCTACTCGTGGTGGGTGAAGCAGTTGGAATCCTTATGTTGTCTCTTCTCGTGGTTGTTCCAACAATAATAAACCTTCTGGATCTGGTTTAAGATGTGGCTCATTTTCCACTTACTCTACTTCCTCTATTCAATCCAGCACAGCTTCGACTAGTTGACTAGTGTGTCAACTTTGCTCCAAGCAAGGTCATCTTGCATCTCGATGTTATCCGAGGTTTAATGCTAAATTTCCAGGGGTTGGAACTGCGAATGTTGATAAGAAATCTGCCAATATTGTTTCCGTTGATACTGTTATGAATCCAGCTTGGTATCCTGACTTAGGAGCTTCAAGTCATTACACTGCATATGAAGGTAGTTTCACTCAAAAGACTCCTTACTTTGGCTTTGTGCAAGTCCATATGGGTGATGGTGCAGGCCTGATCATACAAAATGTTGGTAAGTTTTTCTTTCACACTCCTTATTCATCTAAACCTCTCACTCTTAACCGAATGATACATGTTCCTCTTATTTCCAAAAATCTCATCAGTGTTTCTCAGTTTACACTAGACAATAATGTCTATTTCCAATTCTACCCTAATCACTATTTTGCCAAAAATCAGGGTACCAAGGAAATTCTATTGGAATGACATCTTAGTAATGACCTCTATGTCATCCAACCATCTTCCATGAAGTTTGTTCATCATCAATCCTCATCTTCACCTTCCTCTGAACATATGTCTACTTCTTTTAGTCTTTGTTGTCAATAATGCTCAAATGAACTCTTGTAATACAAATTTGTCCACCCCTTTTTTATTGTGGCATAGCAGGTTGGGGCATCCCTCTGCTAGAGTTGTAAAGACTATAATGTCTCTTTGTAATGATCCACAGAGTAATAAAAGTTTCACTGATTTTTGTGATGCTTGTTGCAAAGGCAAAATCCACAAATTCCCTATCCCTAACTCTGAAACTCAATATACAAAACCATTACAGCTCATACATTCGAACCTTTGGGGCTCATCTCCCAAACCCTCATCCAATGGTTACAGATATTACATGCACTTTGTGGATTCATACTCTAGGTATACATGGGTCTATTTGTTAAAAACAAAGTCTGAAGCCTTACAAACCTTTATAAATTTAAAAACTCAAGTGGAAAAAGAATTTGAATGCTCCATTAAAGCTTTACAATCTAATTGGGGTGGGGAATACCAAGCTTTGAAATCCTATCTTTTAGAAAATGGCATTCATCATAGACTTTCTTGTCCCACAACTCACCAACAAAATGCTGTAGCCGAGAGGAAACATAGGCATCTTGTTTAATTCCTCGTGACTTCATTAAAGACTCTGAATGGCACTCTTGAATTCATAAAACACTCTATAACAAATATAGATATGCTATTAATTATTATATTATTTTATAATATAATGTTTTAGATTAAATAAATGTGATAAAGAGTGTCACATATTGTAGCATATAATAGAGAGTTACAATATTTAGATATATGAGATATATCCAAAAAATGTAACATATTCGGTGTTACAAATTTGTAACTTCCAAATATTACCCTTTATTGTGTAAATTTGTTGTTACACAATATTGAGATGACTTTCATAAAGCCATATGTGATATGGCTGTTAGAGATATGATTTTAACCCCAATAATGTGTTTTGGGAGTTACAAAATCATTTAGGAGGGTTTGGAACAGTTTGGAAAAATAGCACACGGCCACTGAATGTTGGTGGCCGCTGCCTGTGGGACACAGACTAGTGGCTGCGGCCACTAATGTCTCTGGCCGCGGCCACAGGCCAAAAACTGACCAATTTTTAGTTTTTTCAATCTTTGTTGAATGGCTCAAAAAACCCAAATAACTCCCAAATGTCTTTTTTAATTTCATATTAATCCAATTAAACATTGGTAACATCCATGAGGGTTGGTGGAATTTGAAATTCAAAGGGTGTCCTTAAACTCTATAAATAGGAGCCTATAGCTCACTTGTAAGACACAACATTTTTATCCATTAGAGCACTTGGCTAGAAACACCTTGAGGCTTGATAATTCCAGAAAGCATTTCCAATATCTGAGAGAGATCCCTTAGTGCTTGAGTTAGGGGGAAATAAGCTTTTGGACAAAGGTTTGAAACCTTGTTCAAGTTGGTGATCCCCAACACTCTTCACTTAGGTTGTGTAAGTGAGAGTTTTCTTTGTTTTGTTCTTACAATTTCCTCTATTGCTTTTCTTCTCATTCCTCTTGTTTTATTTACTTGTAATTTTGTTTAGAGTTGTAATCATCTTTTCTTTTGTTCCAAACACTTTTACTTTATTTGTAATCTTTTGCTTAGAGTTGTATTTTTCACTATTCCATTCTTCTTCTCTTCTTCTTCTTCTTCTTCTTCTTCTATTTTGTTTATTTGTACTTTCAGTTATAGAGTTGTAACCTTATTTAATCAATCTATATTTATTTGTAATATTATTGCATAGAGTTGTAATATTCTTACTCATATCCATTGAGGCAATATATATTTTCCTAACATTAATTATCCATTGTTACAACCATAACTGTCACTCAAATAATACAATTAGTTAGAATACTAACCACTCAAAATTGAGATTGAATTGACCTATGGTCAACTCTATGATATGACTAGAATAGATAATAACGGTATGTTTACTTATCCTATCAACTGTCAATATCGGTCCAGTCTGATGTAACAAATACATCCGATCTTATCTACTTTGCTAATGATCTAGAAAGAACATAACACTACAATGTGTAAGTAGATCATATCGTAGATTGGAAAGTCAGTGTAAATCCTGTGCACTGACTAATCTTAGGACTAACTTATTTTGAACATATAATCATATTTATATGCCACTGTGATTATGTCACTATAAATATGATTAGCTATATACTCGAGATTTAATAGAAGTTTATATTAAACAAATAATCATGAAAATAAAACATGTGAGCAAAGTGATTGACCAAGTCAAAAAATGATTTCTATTCTTTAATTGATAATAAATGAGATTATAAAGAAATTGGGTTTTAATTAGGGCATAAAACCCTAACAAACTCCCACTTGCACTAATTGAAACTAATGCCTTAATTATACTAATCCAATTTCCTTGATATGCTTATCAAATGTAGCTTCTAGTAGTGTCTTCTTAAACCGATCTGCAAGATTATCTTCAGTTGCAATCTTCATAACCTTCACATCTCCCCTGGCCACATATTCTCAAATAATGTGATACTTCCTTTCTATATGCTGACTCCTCTTGTGACTACGAGGTTCTTTCGAGTTGGCTATAACTCCTGTATTGTCACAAAACAACACAAGCGGTTTATCCATTTTTGGAATAAAACCAAGATTTGAATATAATTTCTTTAGCCAGGCTATTTCCTTAGCTGCTTCTGACGCGGCTATGTACTCAGCCTCCATGGTGGAATCTGAGATTGCAGACTGCTTTATACTTCTCCATATCACAGCTCCACCCCCAAGAGTAAACACCATTCCAGAAGTAGACTTCCTGTCATCGATATCAGTCTGAAAATCTGAATTGGTGTAGCCTACAAGGTTCATAACACAACCCGTGTAGACTAACATATAATCCCTAGTCTGTCTTAAATACTTCAGGATGTGCTTAACTGTTATCCAATGTTCAGGTCCTGGGTTTGACTGATACGGTAGACGTCCTTTCTTGGAATTTGTCATTGAGAAATGTTCAATCACTTTTTCTATGTAAGCTGCTTGAGATAGAGCTAAGAGTCTGTTCTTTTTATCCCTGATGATTTGGATACCTAGAACATAACTTGCTTCACCCCAAATCCTTCATTTGGAATTGAGTGCTTAGCCAATTCTTCACATCTGATAATTTCTTAACATTGTTTCCAATGAGTAAGACATCATCTACATAAAGAACCAAGAATACCACTATTTGATTTTCCTTTAGTGGGTAAACACAAGGCTCATCAATATTTTGTTCAAAGCCATAGGTTTTGATTATTTCATCAAACCATTTCCAATAAAGTTGTGTTCCGACGTTCCTCTACTCCATTTTTTTGCGTAGTACCTGGGGCAGTAAGTTGTGATAAAATCCCAAGTTCAGTTAAAAGATCTTGGAACTGCATATCCAAATATTCTCCACCCCTATCAGATCACAAGATCTTTAACGTTTTACCTAATTGACACTGAGACATCACTAGGATTTCCTGAAACTTTGAAAATGTTTCTAATTTCCTATGCATTAGTGTTGACGGTGAGAACTCATCAACGATGTTAGGTCGGAGAACACAATGCTTAGTAAGAAGATAACTAATAAGAACTTAGAATGGACTGGAAGAAAAATAAGTGCAGACCAACAATGGAGTCAATATTTATATATTGCTTAATAGCCTGAGTATACAATGAATTTTCCAACCACTTAGTTTGAGGGGTGGAGGTCTATTTATAGGTTAGGTCTAATGGCCTTCGATACAAGGTGGTCCCAGGGGACAAGAAGGTACTTGGGTACACTATCATGGTAGTGCAATAGGTCGTGGTGGAGCAGAGGATCATTGTGTCGGTGCTTGTTTATTGTCAAAGGCATGCAGGTTATGCCACCACTCCTCGTACTTCAACTACATGTCGAATACGGATGTCAAAGTCATGCCTTTATCTTCCTCAATGTCGTACATCTCGTACCCGTACACGTGCCTCGTACTTGATGGTCTGTCTTACATTCCCAAGACACATATTTTCTCCAAGCTTCCTTATATTTTGCCAAGTGTGGGAAAGCCTGCAAGCCATCATGAGTAGGTTATTTAGTTACCTTCCCCAACTCTAGCCTGATACCAAATGATATTTGGGACCTTACTTGTTCTCCTCATATGTATACTTAGGAAGCTCTAGACTTTATATTTATGAGAAGTCGCAGTAAAGACGTGCCTCACTGGTGGCACCTACTCTTGGGGGATAAATGGGGCTTCTTAGGCGAGACATGGGTCATGTATGATGAGGCAAGGTGCCTTCTGTGGGTCTTCATCCCAGCAAAATTTCGGGTCTCACAGTGACCCTTGAGCGCAAGGCACGACGTCTCGCATAGCGAGGCTTATGAGCCTATGGAGAGGCATTCCTTTGGCTAGGGACGCTTTGGAAAACAGAGTTTGTCCCTATGCGTAGGCGACATCACGATGGTCAGGCGAGATGGGTAAGTCAGGCGTGCGAGGTGCCTCTCGAGTGGCCAAGGTACGATGGCCTTGCGAGGCACCTATGGGGTGTGAGGTGCCATCGCGTGGCTGAGTGGGGCGCGAGATGCTGCTGCATGGGTGAGACGGTGTCCGCAAGGCCCTGCGCGCGAGACGCTGCTGCGTGGGCGAGGTGGTGTCTGCGAGACCCTACGCGAGATGCTGCTGCGTGGGCGAGGTGGTATTCATGAGACCCTGCGCGCGAGAAGCTGCTGCGTGGGCGAGGTGGAGTCCGCGAGACGCTGCTGCGTGGGCGAGGTGGTGTCCGTGAGACCCTGTAGCGTCGTGTGGGGGCTATTTCCACCCCAAGCATATACTCCAAGGTCCACGAGGCGGGGGTCTCGTTCAAGTGAAATTTTGGTATCCACAGAGGCATGTGTGTGAGACGGGGGCATCTCACATTTGCCTCCCATGGGCATGGAATGACCTCATGAGGTATGGGGCCTCACAAATGTGTGGCCTCTTCTGCCTCTATCACATACTTGACACCTTCGGTGCCCCATTAGCCATTTACTTCAATAAGGGACTGGACCATTTTTCCTTGGTGGATTTTTGGCATCCACAATTGCCCCTCTGTCTATAGGGAGGCCTTTAGGCATTCTTGTAGACTCTTCTCTTTCTTTTTGTCTTTTTTTTTTTTGTATGTGAAATCTTTGTGACATTCATAGTGCAAGTGATTTTCTCCATTAACAAGATATGGAAAAACATATTTCAAGAGTGGCGATCCTTAGGACTCCTTTGAAGCTTAATTAATGCCAATCATTATTTTATGCAAATCCCAAGGGTGTCATTATTGTACAAATGTCGGGCTGCCGGAAGAAGCTTGAGGCACTTCTACCTGAAGAGCCAAAGAAGCGTCATTCAGATAGGGTTTTCTCTCGAGTGGTGCTCTTAAGCTATTACCCTGGGTGTTTTATGCGTACTAGTGCTTTTCAGATTTCAGAGTGAAGAGAGCTTTAGCCATTCTTTCTTGTAGCCCTTTCTTCTTGTTGGCTTCTTCTTTTTTTTAACAGGTCGACTCGACAAGGAAGTCTATCAGTACTTGCCCGTCGATTGATACCCTTGATGTATAAGTGATGTCAACAAAAGATCTACCTTTGGCCGAGGCGAAGAATGATAGGCTTATTGCCAAGATTCAGGGACTTGAGAAAAGTTTGTTGAGGCCATACACAAGATAGAAGCGGTTGTAGAGAAGACTTCATCTCCGTCTAAGAGTAAGAAAAGAGCAGAACCTAAAGTTCTTATATGGAACAAAATCTTGGCCCCAACTTCTCCTCATTCGGTGGCTGCAAGGATGCTAAGGTTGCTGAGTGGAGTGCTCGAGACGGGAAACCATGAAGTTTTCTCCTGCCCCATCTTTTGGTTCCACCGTGGGCAGCTTCTTTATTTTTACTTTGATTTGGTTGTAATGTTGCTTGACATATTTTACCTGAGACGTTTTTATGGATTTCTTGTTTTCTTCATGAGGAACTTTTAACGAGTCCCGCTACATCTTATGCTTATCTGGTGATAGAGCATTATCATGTGCCTTTATGCACGCGAGTCTCTTACTAGCACCTTTTTATTTTGAAAGGGTTTCCTTTGGGACTCTCTAGTGTGTGTGATTCGTGTCTGTTGGTGCACCTTGACTACTTGTAAGGATATGTTGGCCCTTTGGGCTCTCGCTATCCTTTTATATATTTTTATGTGCGCATTTTATTTTTTGCGAGAAGAGTCCTTCTCATCATTAGGTATAGTACTATTTTTTCAAGTGTCTTCTTTGAGACCCTTTTTGCAAGCGTCTTCTTTGAGACCCTTTTCATAAGCATCTTCTTTAAGACCTTTTTCATAAGCGTCTTCTTTGAGACCCTTTTTTGGTTTTTGAGGTGATCTCCCCTCAGATCGAGACCCTCATAGGGAGATGGTCCTTGTGAAACCTTGCGAACACCTATTTTCAAGGCCCTTTTTCCCTTGGTAAGGCGACTCAGTCGATCTAGACTTGGGGATCTCTTTGGGCTCCCCTTTCATCTTCTACGTCATGGTCCCTTTGTAGGATGGGTTTGTTCATGAAGAGGTCACTTTTGAGGGACCTTTTGAATTTTTTAGATTCTATAAGGGTAGTTAATCCTTATAGATTCAAATGTTGTCTCATAAGGTTCACCGCTCTCACATATATGTATTATAAGTACTTATATATACATGTCACAGGGCCAGACACCTGTTTTGCACTTGGCCAAGTACCTATTGAGGCTCGTGAGGCTAAGTGCCTACTTTGCACATGGATAGGTGCTTGTTGAGGTTCGCAAGGCTAGGCACCTATTTTGCACATGGCTGGGTGCCTGTTGAGGTTCGCGAGGTTGGACACCTAATTTGCATAAGGCAGGATGCCTGTTGAGGCTCGCAAGGCTAGGCACCTATTTTGCACATGGCTAGGTGCCTGTTGAGGCTCTCGAGGTTGGACACCTAATTTGCATAAGGCAGGATGCTTGTTAAGGCTCACGAGGCTAGGCACCTATTTTGCACATGGCTAGGCGCCTGTTGAGGCTCGCGAGGCTAGGCACCTAAGTTGCACATGGCTAGGTGCCTATTGAGCCTCGCGAGGCTAGGCACCTATTTTGCACACGGCTAGGTGCCTGTTGAGGTCGGATCAAATACCTCCTAAGTGGTTTGTCGGATCTTTCTTGCCAAGTACTTTGTTTTTCGTTCTCTTCGATATGCTTTGACAATTCCAGATCTCTAGAATCAGCTAGGTGACTTATTTGGATCTTTATGGGGGCCGATTGTGATGATTTGATGAATCCTGCTAGCTTCTTCTTTGAAGCCTTTTTGTATTCCTCTTCAAATTTTCAACTTGATCAGCGACTCCTCTATCACGACGTTCTCTTCTACACATAATCATCAGATGTATTGGTAGAGGGGTGATTGGAGAAAAGTTTACTTCCCTCAACATGCAAGTTCTTATAGCCCTCTTCATCACGTATATACTTCTGTGCTCTTTTGAAGAAGTCATCTAAGTTTGTAACCTCTCTCTTGAGCATGTTACCCCATAACTTGCTTCCTGGACGAACTCCGACTGCAATAGCCATCTTGAGTTCCACTTTAGTTGGACTTGCCAGCTTTGTTGCTTCCATATTGAACCTATGGATATAGCTCTTCAAACTTTCATTCCCGCCTTGTTTTATGTTGGCGAGGCTGGTAATTGTCATAATGTAATCACAGACTGCATGGTGTTGTTGAAGAAATTTTCCAGAGAATTGCTGCCACGACTTGATTGTTCCTGGCCTTAACCTCTTGAACCACTTGTACGCAACTCCTTTAAGTGTAACGACAAAGCAATGGCACTATGCTCTGCTGTTGACCCCCCTTAACCTCATCAAGTTATTGAAGGAGTCTAAGTGATACTTTGGATCCATTGTACCCTCATACGGAGTTATGCGAGGCTCTTTGAAGCTGGTGGGGATTTGCTTAACCTGGATCTCCCTTGTGAAGGGTAAATCATGGTCAAATTCTTCATCATCTCTGTGCTCCCCAGGTGCAGTGATAATCTTGATTCGAGGACTTTGCATTTTGATGTCTAGTTCCCTCCCTTTTTTGCTTAAGGAGTCCTGTGGGTTCTCAGACTGGACCCTTGATTTGGTTGTGTCCCTCGGGGGAGCTGCGAGGGGTGTGGTTTTTACCTCGGACCCTCTTGAGTTAAATTTCTCCCTCAGGTCAGGTGAAGCTCTTGTGGGGGTAGTCTTGGGTTTGCACTTCCCGTAGGTGGGGTTCGCGCCAGGTTTCGTCACTGGTGTACAATCTTCCTCGCGTTCTGGGCGAGGGGTGCAACAAGTGGAGAGCTGTGTTTTGTCACCATCCATAGGTATGGTGGTTTCTCCTCATGCATGCTTTTTTCTCCTATGGTGGGGAAAAGGCATGCTTGACCTTCCTTGTAGCAGGTCATTCAACACCTCCTGCATGTACTGTATTGTGGCTTCCAGATTTTGATTTTTTATGCGCAACTTGCGTATCTCATTCTCATAAAAGCGAGTCTTGGAGCTGGGACTCACAGAATGCACCCACAAACTGTTGTCAGGTTTGTGCAAAGAGGGGCATGGATCCCGGTGGCCGGAGCGTGGTGCAACCAGTGGTTGAGGAGGAAGGTGCATACTCAGGCCACCCACACGGGTCATAGATGGTTCACGATGACCTCCCCTAGGTTGGACCGCTGGGAGCGATGCTTCCTTCTTCCCTCTAGGGGTTAAATGTTCCTCCTGCATGCCTCCATTCTCAGGTGCGGAGGGACTCTTTTGAAGGCTTTTAGTTGGCCTCTGTCAAGGTGGATCTCAGCATCCTGAGATTCCCGTAGGCGTTTTGAATGCCTTGGCATTTTTCTAGTCAAAATTGATGGAAGAACAACGACTTGATAGTCGTCCTTCCCACAGATGGCGCCAAACTGTTGACGGTGAGAAATCGTCAACGATGTTAGGTCAGAGAACTCAATGCTTAGTGAAAAGATAACTAAACAAGATCTTAGAATGGACTGGAGGAAAAATAAGTGCATACCAAAAATGGAGTAAACATTTGTATATTGTTTAATAGCCTGATTATAAAATGAATTTTTCAACCCCTTAGTTTGAGGGGTGGAGGTCTATTTATAGGTTGGGTCTAATGGCCTTCGATACAAGGTGGTCCCAGGGGACAAGAAGGTACTTGGGTACACTGTCAATGTAGTGGCATAGGTCGTGGTGGAGCAGAGGATTGTGGTGTCAGTTCTTGTTTGTGGTCAGAGACATGCAGGTCATACCTGTTAGGAAAACTTATACAGGATCTTTATTTATTTTTATGTAGATCTAATATTAAACAAATTAATATGAGATAACCTAGAACATGTTTCTAAAATTGAATTCAAAGAGAAACAATGATAAGAATACTTAAAGTAGATGTAGCGGAATGAATGAGTCATTCCTTCAGTTTCTCTAACCATTGTATCCTTTCTGTCGTAGAGTATTACTAAGAAACTGAACCGATCTTCTATAATCTTCACAGTCTTCCAAAGTATCCTTAGAATCACCTTGACTAGAGTGGGCAATTCTCAACACATGAGATAGATACAGAGAGAAGAAGAGAAAATAACAAAGAGGTTTAGAAAAGGACTTGTGTTTAAAGATAATCTAAAAACTATAAGAAAATGTGACTTGCGACTTATGTTTTCTTCTCTCACTTAGAAATCCTTTTATAGACTCAATTAGGCCATTTAATTTAATTAAAAATCAATAAAATAATATCCAATTAACAACACTAGATGCTTGCACAAGATCCCAGACGAAATTTGAGTACATTGAATCCATTTCCTGTTTCATGGCTTCGAGCCATAGTTCTTTTTCAAGGCTATCCATTGCATGTTTGAAAGGCAACGGGTCATCGTCACCAGTGTCACCAACAATCATATTGGTTTCACCATCCAAACCATAGCAAACTGGGTTCCTAGAAACCCTCCCACTACGACAAGGCTTTGTGACTGTTTGCTCAAGAATAGTAGTACTTTCTTCATTTAAATCGACTTGCGTCGGTTGGAAATGAAGAGTGGGAATTTCATCATCAACTCACCTTGATGATGATGGAACATTGGTTGGAGTCAATTCTTTAACCATCTCCTCTAAAACTACTTTGCTACGTTATTTGCAGTTTTGGACACAGTCATTTTCCAGAAAAGTAGCATTCGTAGAAGTAAACACTTTCTTTTCTAAATGACTAAAGAAAAGTCCACCCCGAGTACCTTTAGGATAGCCAACAAACATGCAAACTTCAGTTCGCGGTTCTAGCTTTCCTTTATTTTTTCGTTGCTAGAAACTTGGGGCAATCCTGTTTCCAATGCCCCTTCTCTTTGCAGTGAAAACACTTACCTTTACCTTTCTTGGTTTTCTTGTTCTTCCCCTTAGGTGTATGTGCATTTGGTTGTGCACTTGTTTTTGCAGGCTTTGCAGGGTTGGGTTGTTGGTTTGTCCACCTTTCCTCTTGTTTCCAGCTTTTGAAGACGAAGCTTGGTTAGCTTCAGTCTTAGCTGGATCAGCAGCAACAATAATAGTCTTATTTGCTCCTCCATTACTAGGTCCACCCATGATAGGCTCAAAAATCTGACACTCATTCATGAGTTGCGTCAGACCATAGTTGATTTGATCACGAACGTGCGGACATAGTGTCATTCGAGCATTCATGGTGTCATCATGTATGTGCAGAGACGGTGCTATCCAAGAATTTATGGTGCCATCACGAGCATTGACGATGCCTTCACGAACATTCAAACACGATGCTCGTTATGGGGATTCCTTAATCATGACGAACTCAGAGTTGTCACCAATAAACTCTATGTTGATATTCTGCTTCCAATTAAGGAAGTTTTCTCTAGTGAGTTTCTCCATCGAAAGTTGAGAAAGGATGGGAGTAGACACAGACACTACTTAACTTAAAACTACAAATTATCAATAAAATAGAAATCAATCACTTTTGCTCAATAAAACTCCTATTCACACAAATTTCAAGAAATAGCACAACATATACCAAAAATATGTAAGATATGAGAAAAAAAAATACAAAAAACAATCATATCTCTATTTATTTAGGATTTTTTTAAATCTATGATATCCTTGTCCCGGTTGGCGAGAGTAAAAAATACCACTAGTTAAATAGAGTTGTAAACTCATTTAATAATGGACACCACTATTAACAACCTTCTATTCGATCAAAATAAGAAAACAAAATTTCTTATTTTATGAGCTAGACCCATAGTTTCGATAATCATAGATTTAGTCCTAGTAGTCACCGTAGGGGTGAGTCTAGTAGAATTTGACCTATAATTATCTATCTTTCAAAATCTAACATTGTCAAAATAGCTAATGAACACCTTCCGTAGGGGGACGAATCAAAGCGCCTCGAGGCCTCATTAAGCTATTGACGTTAAACCAACGGTGGAGATCGAATATAAATCTTAAAATAAGCTTATTATAAATTTAAAAAATAGTATTTTTATTATTTTTCGAAAATTAATGACTAGTTCTTCAAAAAATTGTAAGATTAGAATTTTTAAAACCAAAGTCTTATAATTTCCTATTAATTCTAAAGTGTCACATTGAAACAAATTCAATTAATTTAGAATTAATTTTTTTGTTGCTAATCAATATTTAGTTTTAACTAATATAATGAACCTATACAATTAAGTCCAACTCAGGTAAATGGGCCTTAACAATTGGACTTGTATGGAGGAGGGCTGGGTCCAGTATGTCGTTCCCACTACAAAGACCCCCAAATTCCATACAAGGTCCAAAAGACAGTAATTTAAACTGTCGTTTTATTAATTGTTTTTAATTGATTAGGCCCACTATTGTCATGCAAAGCAAATGAGCCTTCACAAGTGGATTCACCCACAAGAGAGGAATTTAAATTTTACATTTTCCAATGGGCCCAAATAAAACCTATCATTTTATGAATATTTTATTTGGCAAAAACCATATATCTAACAAACATATGGGCCACTATATGCATCTAAGCCCAATTGCAAAAATATCACATATAGTGCAAACAGACATGTTATAATTGAATGGGCCTAATCATGTTACTATTTGAGCAATTTTATGAATTTATGCAAAAATACAACAATTTATTTCATTTGCAAAAATAACACAATTAATTATATAGAATTTATCAAAAAAATTAAAAACTAATTAAATTTTTACAAAACTAAGTTAATTTAAATGAAATTTATCAACAATTAACAGTAGTTGATTTAAATTTCATTTATCAACAATCAACTTGGTTTAGGTTAATTTGAAAAAAAAAATATTAATTTAATTTAAATCTCATTTATTAAAAAAATATTTTATTAATTGGTTGAAAAAAATGATATTTTTCAAAATTTAACCAATTTTAAATTTTAAAATCAATATCCCAACTGTTTTAAAAAATATCTTATGTTACAACTATAAGCAAATATTTTAACCATTTAAAAAAATAAAATATTAATAGTTATAAAAACCCTAAAATATCTTAAAATAGTTAATCAAATTCAAATATCCATGAAAATATCTAACTAACAAATTTCAAATTTCAAATAATTTAAATATTAAAAACTATAGAATAAACAGATGTTTATATTTTCAAATAAAGATTTGATAAAATATCAAGAATTTAAAAGAAAATATCATAAATATCTGATATCTTAATTATAATATTTTAATATATTAAAATATTTAAAATTAAGATGTTTGTCTATATTTAAATTTGACTTTGAATCTTTGTAAAAATATCTAATTATTTAAATCTCAACCAACAAAATATCTTATTTTAAAAAAAAAATTTAAATGCAAAAAAAAAAAAAAAATTAGCTTTGATTATAAATAATTCATTTTCACAATTTTAATTTTCTTTATTAAAAAAATTCGGATGAACAGTACCTGATACTAATCATCACGTGCGTGGGCGTGCACGCAGGGCGCGCAGTGTGCAGTGGGCAATGCGTGCGGGCGTGTGCACGCAATGGCAGCCAGGCAAATTTTTTTTTGTTCAATTTTTCAAACCAAAAACATTTTCTAATTAATTTTTACATGTTTTACACAAAATAAAGCATATATAAAAATTAATAGTATGGAAAACACAAAAAAACAACCTAAAATTGCTGATAATTACATAAAATCAATATGCTTCATATAAACATGAAAAACCATCCAATTATTCAAACACATCAAATAATCCAATTTTTAACATGTTCATGCATGAAAATAAAGATTACCAAATGCTCTGAGGCCAGTTGTTAGGAAAACTTATAGAGGATATTTATTTATTTTCTTGTAAATCTAATATTAAACAAATTAATATGAGATAACCTAGAACGTGTTTCTAAAATTGAATTCAAGGAGAAACAACGATAAGAATACTTACAGTATACGCATCGGAATGAATGAGTCATTCCTTCAGTTTCTCTAGCCCTTGTATCATTTCTGTCGCAGAGTATTACCAAGAAACTGAACCAATCTTCTATAATCTTCACAGTCTTCCAAAGTATCCTTAGAATCACCTAGACTAGAGTGGGCAATTCTCAACACATGAGATCATGCGCACGGGTGGCTGGTGCGCGTGGGGTGCGCGGGTGTGCGCACGCAATGGCAGCCAGGCAAAATTTTTCATAAATTTTTTTTTGTTCAATTTTTCAAACCAAAATGTTTTCTAATTAATTTTTAACATGTTTTACATAAAATAAAGCATATATAAAAATTAATGGCATAGAAAACACAACAAAACAACCTAAAATTGCTAATAATCACATAAAATCAATATGCTTCGTATAAACATGAAAAACCATCAAATTATTCAAACACATCAAATAATCCAATTTTTAACATGTTCATGCATGAAAATAAAGATTACCAAAGGCTCTGAGACCAGTTGTTAGGAAAACTTATACAGGATCTTTATTTAGTTTCATGTAAATCTAATATTAAACAAATTAATATAAGATAACCTAGAACATGTTTCTAAAATTGAATTCAAAGAGAAATAATGATAAGAATACTTACAGTATATACAACGGAATGAATAAGTCATTCCTTCAGTATCTCTAACCCTTGTATCCTTTCTGTCGCAGAGTATAACCAAGAAACTGAACTGATCTTCTATAATCTTCACAGTCTTCCAAAGTACCCTCAGAATCATCTAGACTAGAGTGGGCAATTCTCAACACATGAGATAGATATAAAGAGAAGAAGAGAAAATAACAAAGAGGCTTAGAAAAGGACTTGTGTTTAGAGAGAATCTAAAAAATATAAGAAAATATGACTTGTGACATATGTTTTCTTCTCTCACTTAGTACTCCTTCTATAGACTCAATTAGGCCATTTAATTTAATTAAAAAATCAATAAAATAATAGCCAATAAACAGCTTTAGGTCGAAACACTTCTACAAAAAATGCTTTTTAGGAGTCGCGGGGCACGAGTCCTCTATTTGAGAGCCTTAAAAACTGAGGTTTTTTAGGACTCGCAATGAGAATGTTTTAAGGACTCACAATACGAGTCCTAAAAAGTCTTATTTTTAATTTTTTTAAAATTCATTGATATTCAAAGCATCCTGCCGGAACTCCGACATTAACGGCGGCGCCACCACCCCATGGTGGTGGTTCGGGAAAATGATCAATCATTTAGTGGGTTTTGATGCTTAAAGCACAAGGAATGCACTGGTGGTGTTCATTTGGATCAGGGTAGCTCGAGGCGGTCGGAAAACACTTGGAAGAGTTTGGGAAAAATAGCACCATCGCGACTTCGAACGACTTTAGGCGGCAGAGGGCAGCGCGTGAGGGGCTGGGCTCGCGGGGGTCAAAGGTGGCTGACCTTCTGCATCCATTGCGCCGGCACGTCTAGGAGGGGGTGGCCAGAGCGCCGCCGTCTGTGGCTTGGTTGTGGAGTTCCTGGTAGAGAGAGAGATAGAGAGAGAAATGGGGGAACAGAGCAAGGAGAGAGAGAGAGAATGGGCTGTTGTGTTATATTTTTCTTTGTGATTTAATAAATAATAAAATTTTAGTTAAAAAAATTAGAGGGAATTTGAAATTTTTTAAAATTCAAACTTTTAGGACACACATAGTTTTTAGGACTTGGAATGCGAGTCCAAAACACATTCTTTTGCGAGTCCTAAAAAGTCTAGAAAGTGTTTGTTTAAAAAAAACTCAAACTTTTAGGTCTCGCTCCACGAGCCCTAAAAGAAATTTGTTGCGAGTCCTAAAAAGTCCAGGAGTTCTTTTTAGGACTCACATCTAGGTGAGTGCCCTAAAAAAATGTCCTAAAAGGGTTCTTTGTAGTAGTGAAATTATCATGGGCTTTAGGCCCGTAAAATTTCCCATTTGATAATAAGCCCATTGGACTTAAAATCAAGGCCTGCATTATTTTTCTATTGATTTAATTAATTAAATAATTATTTAAATCTTTTATCAAATTAATTATTTATAATTTGAACCTTGATTTAAACTTATTTATTAATTTAGATACAAATTTATCTTAATTAATAAATATGCCCTAATTTCCCTTTTCTTCTCAAAATTACATAGCTCTGTGAAACTATCCAAAATTGACCTGATCAACTTGGAGAATTCTAATTAATAATTAAATCAATTAATTGAGACTATCTAGATGATTTTATCCAAGGTACAATGGGGACCATGGGCCTATGAAATCAAGCTCCAATAAGTTATCATAAATCTAACAAATAAATTTACTAACTTATTAATTCCTCGTGACTCCACTAAAGACTCATAATTGCACTTTTGAATTCATAGAACGCTCTATAATAAATATAGATATACTATTAATTATCCATTGTTACAACCATAATTGTCACTCAATCCTCTATAGACGATCTACAATGAGATGGGACTAAAATACCGTTTTACCCCTCATTATATTTTATCCTTAAAACACTTAGTTCCTTGTAAATGATATTTCAGCAAACTAATTTAATTACTGTAACGAGATCTCTATCATTTAACAACTTGAACCAAACTGAAAGGAAGCCATCATTCACTTCTTCATCAAAGCTATAGATGTTCATATTTTTTATTAACACTCCTACTCAATTATACTACCAAGTTCCCAAGATGTAAGTATGAATTAGTCCGTAGGGTAAGCTGGTAACGAACAAGTCAAAGAACTCAAATAATACGATCAGTTAGAATACTAACCACTCAAAATTGATATTGAATTGACCTATGGTCAACTATATGATATGACTAGAATAGATAATAACGGTATGTTTACTTATCTTATCAACTGTCAATATCGGTCATGTCTGATGTAACAAATACATCTGATCTTATCTACTTTGCTAATGTTCTGGAAACAATATAAAACTACAATGTGTAAGTAGATCATATGGTAGATTGGCAAGTCAGTGTAAATCTTGTGCATTGACCAATCTTAGGACTAACTTATTTTGAACATATAATCATATTTATATTCCACTGTGATTATGTGACTATAAATACGATTAGCTATATGCTCGAGATTAAATAGAAGTTTATATTAAACAAATAATCATGAAAATAAACATGTGAGCAAAGTGATTGACCAAGTCAAAAAAATGATTTCTATTCTTTTATTGATAATAAATGAGATTACAAAGAAATTGGGTTTTAATTAGGGCATAATACCCCAAAAATGCCACCACTCCTCGTACTTCCACTACCTATCAAATACGGATGTCAGAGTCACGCCTTTATGTTCCTCAGTGTCGTACATTTCGTACCCGTACGCGTGCCTCGTACCTAATGGTTCATCTTACATTCCTAAGACACATATTTTCTCCAAGCTCCCTTGTATTTTGCTAAGTGTGGGAAAAACTGCAAGCCATCATGAGTAGGTTACTTAGTTACCTTCCCCAACTCTAGCCTGATACCAAATGATGGTTGGGCCCTTACTAGTTCTCCTCATATGTATACTTGGGAAGCTCTAGACTTTATATTTTATGAGAAGTCGCAGTAAAGACATGCCTCGGTGGTGCCACCTACTCTTGGGGGATAAGTGGGGCTTCTTAAGCGAGACATGGGTCATGTATGATGAGGCAAGGCACCTTCCACAGGTCTTCATCCTAGCAAGATGCGGGCTCTCACAGCGACCCTTGAGCGCAAGGCACGACATCTCGCATAGCGAGGCTTATGGGCCTATGGCAAGGCATGCCTTTGTGGCTAGAGATGCTTTGGCAAACAGCGTTTGGCCCTATGCGTGGGCGACATCAAGGCGGTCAGGCGAGATGGGTAAGGCAAGCGTGCGAGGCGCCTCCCGTGTGGCCAAGGTACAATGGCCTGGCAAGGCGCCTATGGGGTGCGTGGCACCATTGTGTGGCCGAGTGGCGCACGAGACGCTGTTGCATGGGCTAGACGGTGTCCGCGAGACGCTGCTGTGTGCGTGAGGTGGTGTCCGCGAGACCCTGCGCATGAGACGCTGCTGTGTGGGCGAGGTGGTGTCTGTGAGACCCTGCGCATGAGACGCTGTTGTGTCGGCGAGGTGGTGTCTGCAAGACCCTGTGTGCGAGACGCTGCTGCGTGGGCGAGGTTGTGTCCACGAGACCCTACGCGCGAGACGCTGGTCCATGTGTGAGGTGGTGTCCGCGAGACCCTGCGCGCGAGATGCTACTACGTGGGTGAGGTGGTGTCCGCAAGACCCTGCAGCGTCGTGTGGGGGCTATTTCCACCCCAAGCATATACTCCGAGGGCCATGAGGCGGGGGTCTCATTCAAGTGGAATTTTAGTATCCACAGAGGAATGTGCATGTGACGGGGGCATCTCACATTTGCCTCTGATGGGCATGGAATGACCTCGTGAGGTTGGGGCCTCGCAAATGTGTGGCCTCTTCTACCTCTATCACGTACTTGATGCCTTCCGTGACCCTTAGCCATTTACTTTAATAAGGGACAAAGCCTTTTTTCCTTGGTGGGTTTTTGGCATCCCCAATTAGGTAAAGACATGAGTATCTAGAGTAATCGTCAATGAAAGTGACGAAATACTCAAAACCACTCATGGCTTGTACATTCAAAGGTCCACAAACATCTTAATGCTCAAGTCTAAGTGGTTCTTTGGACCTATCACCCTTTGCAGAGAATGGAAGCTTGGTCAGTTTGCCTTCTAGAAAAGATTCACAGACAGGTAATTCACCTAAGGTGAGTTCCCTCAAAGGCTTGTCCTTTGTAAGTCTTTGAATCCTATCATAGCCAATGTGACCTAGTCTCAAGTGCCATAAATACGTCATATTATCGTTATCAGTCTTTTGACGTTTATTGGTTCTAGGTTTAGCTACTTTGAATAAATCATTTTTAAGAGTGAGGGGTTCATTAGATCGCATAATATAAAGCCCGTTTTCCAAACATGCAATACACAATAGTGATCCATTGAAGAAATAGATATATTAGAACTTGTGAGATTCATAACAAATCATTGTAATTGAACCATGGAAACTGAAATTAAATTTCTACTAAAATCCAGAATAAAAATACATCTTTTAAAATTAAGTATTTATTTCCAAACTTCAGATGAACTCTTCCTCTTGCTTAGACCGCAACGAATGCTTTATTCCCAACTCTAAGCTTTAAGCCGCCATCGTCCACTTCCTCCCACGATTCAAGAAGCTGTAAAGAGATGCAAACATGGTTGGTAGATCTAGAATCAAAATTCCAAACAGATTTATCATTCTCTAAAACACATGTTTCTAAGATAAATGAACTATAATCATTACCTTTGTTTTTCCCTGCTAGAAACTTCAGGCAATCTCATTTCCAATGCCCCTTCTCTTTGCAGCGAAAGCACTTATCTTTACCTTTCTTGTTTTTCTTGTTCTACCTCTTAGGCGTTTGTGCACTTGGTTGTGCACTCGTCTTTGTAGCCTTTGAAGGCTTGGGGTTGTTGTTTTGTCCACCTTTCCTCTTGTTTTAGTTTTTGAAGACGAAGCTTTGTTAGCTTCAGCCTTAGCTAGATCAGCAACAACAACAACAGTCTTATTTTCTCCTCCTTTACTAGGTCCACCCATGATAGGCTCAAAAATCTGAAGCTCGTTCATGAGCTGCGTCAAACATAGTTGAGTTGATCATGAATATGAAGGCACAGTGCCATCCGAGCATTCACGGTGTCATCACGTATGTGCGGAGACAGTGCTATCCAAGCATTTATGGTTCCATCACGAGCATTGATGGTGTCATCACGAATGTGCGGACACAGTGCTCGTTCTGGGGATTCCTAAATCATGACGAACTCGGAGTTGTCACCAATCAACTCTATGTTGATATTCTGCTTCCAATTAAGGAAGTTTTCTATAGTGAGTTTCTCCATCGAAAGTTGAGAAAGGATGGGAGTAGACACAGCCAAACTTAAAACTACCGATTATCAATAAAATATAAATCAATCACATTTGCTCAATGAAACTCCTATTCACACAAATTTCAAGAAATAGCACAACATATACCAAAAAATGTAAGATATGAGAAAGAAAATACCAAAATAATCATATCTCTATTTCTTCAGGTTTTTAACTAATCTATGATATCCTTGTCCCGGTTGGCGAGAGTCATAAATACCACTAGTTAAATAAAGTTGTAAACTTATTTAATAATGGACACCATTATTAACAACCTATTATTCTATCAAAATAAGAAAACAAAAGCTCTTATTTTATGAGCTAGACCCACAGTTTCGATAATCATAGATTTAGTCCTAGTAGTCACCGTAGGGGTGAGTCTAATAGAATTTGACCTATAATTATCTATCTTTTGAAATTTAACCTTGTCAAAATAACTAATGAACACCTTTCGTAGGGGGACGAATCAAAGTGTCTCGAGGCCTCATTAAGCTATTGACTCTGTTAAACCAACGGTGGAGATCGAATTTAGTTCTTAAAATAAGTTCATTATAAAATTTAAAAAAAAATAGTATTTTTATTATTAATTTTTGAAAATTAAAGACTATGGTTCTCCAAAAATTGTCAGATTAGAATTTTTAAAACCAAAGTCCTATAATTTCCTATTAATTCTAAAGTGTCATATTGAAACAAATTCAATTAATTTAGAATTAATTTGTTGCTATTCAATATTTAGGTTTAACTAATATAATGAACCTATACAATTAAGTCCAACTTAGGCAAATGAGCCTTAACAATTGGGCTTGTATGGAGGAGGGCTGGGTCCAGTATGTCATTCCCATTACAAAGGTCCTCAATCTTCCATACATGGTCCAACAGACATGAATTTAAACATTCATTTTATTAATTGATTATGCTCACTATAGTCATGCAAAGCAAATGGGCTTTCACAAGTGGAATCACCTACAAGAGACGAATTTAAACTTTACATTTTCTAATGAGCCCAAATAAAACCTATCATTTTATGAATATTTTATTTGGCAAAATTAGTATATCTAACAAACAAATGGGCCACTATATGCATCTAAGCCAAATTGCAAAAATACCACATATAGTGCAAACAGACATGTTATAATTGGATGAGCCTAATCATGTTACTATATGAGCAATTCTATGAATTTACGCAAAAATACTACAATTTATTTCATTTTAAAAAATACAACAATTTATTATCTAGAATTTATCGAAAAATTCGAATTAATTTAAATTTCATTTATCAACAATCAACTTGGTTTATGTTAATTTGAATAATATTAATTTAATTTAAATAGGATTTATCAACAATTAACCAAAGTTAATTTAAATCTCATTTATTAAAAAGTATTTTATTAATTGGTTGAAAAAAATGATATTTTTCAAAATTTAACCAATTTTAAAATTTAAAAATCAATATCTTAACTGTTTTTCAAAAATATATTGTGTTGTTACAACTAAAAACTAATATTTTAACCATTTTAAAAAATATATATTAATAGTTATAACAACCCTAAAATATCTTAAAACTGTTAAACAAATTCAAATATCCATGAAAATATCTAACTAACAAATTTCAAATAATTTAAATATTAAAAACTATAGAATTAACATATATTTATATTTTCAAATAAAGATCTAATAAAAATAACAAGTATTTAAAAGAAAATATCTTAAATATCTGATATCTTAGATATAATATTAAATATATTAAAATATTTAAAATTAAGTTGTTAGTATATTTCTAAATTTGAATTTGAATCTTAGTAAAAATATTTAATTATTTAAATCTCAACTAGTTGTTAGGAAAATTTATACAAGATCTTTATTTATTTTCTTGTAAATCTAATATTAAACAAATTAATATGAGATAACCTAGAACATGTTTCTAAAAAGAGAAATAATGATAAGAATACTTACATTATACGCAGCAGAACGAATGAGTCATTCCTTTAATTTCTCTAACCTTGTATCATTTATGTCGCATAGTATTACCAAGAAACTGAATCGATATTCAATTTTCTTCACAATCTTCCAAAGTACACTTAGAATCACCTAGACTAGGGTGGGCAATTCTCAACACATGAGATAGATACAGAGAGAAGAAGAGAGAAGAACAATAAGGCTTAGAAAATGACTTATGTTTAGAGAAAATCTAAAACCTATCAGAAACTTGTGTTTTATAAATCTAAACTTATGTTTTGACTTCTCTCTTAACATTCCTTTTATAGACTCAATTAGGTCATTTATTTAATTAAAAAAATCAATAAAATAATAGCCAATAAACAACCCTAGGTCGAAATTATCATGGGCTTTAGGTCCGTGAAATTTCTCATTTGATTATAAGCCCATTGAACTTAAAATCAAGGCTTGTATTATTTTCTATTGATTTAATTAATTAAATAATTATTTAAATACTTTATCAAATTAATTATTTATAATTTGAACCTTTATTTAAAATTATTTATTAATTTAGATACTAATTTATCTTAATTAATAAATCTACCATAATTTCTCTTTTCTTCTCAAAATTACATAACTCTGTGAAATTTTCCAAAATTGACCTTGTCAACTTTGATAATTCTAATTGATAATTAAATCAATTAATTGAGACTATCTAGATGATTTTATCCAAGGTATAGTGGAGACCATGGGCCTATGAAATCAAGCTCCAATAAGTTATCATAAATCTAACAAATAAATTTACTAACTTATTAATTCCTCGTGACTCCACTAAAGACTCAGAATTGCACTCTTGAATTCATAGAATGCTCTATAACAAATATAGATACGCTATTAATTATCCATTATTACAA
The DNA here is from genome assembly GCF_963169125.1 of Humulus lupulus. Classification (NCBI taxonomy): domain Eukaryota; kingdom Viridiplantae; phylum Streptophyta; class Magnoliopsida; order Rosales; family Cannabaceae; genus Humulus; species Humulus lupulus. Next base: position 261,588,214 of record NC_084793.1, read on the forward strand.
CCATAATTGTCACTCAATCCTCTATATACGGTCTACAATGAGATGAGACTAAAATACCGTTTTACCCCTCATTGTATTTTATCCTTAAAACACTTAGTTCTTTGTAAATGATATTTCAGTAAACTAATATTAATTACTGAAATGAGATCTCTATCATTTAGCACCTTGAACCAAACTAAAAGAAAACCATCGTTTTACTTCTTCATCAGAAGCTATAGATGTTTATATCTATGATTAACACTCTCACTTAATTATACTACCGAGTTCCCAAGATGTAAGTATGGGCTAGTCTGTAGGGTAAGATGGTAACGAACAAGTCAAAAAAATCAAATAATACAATCAATTAGAATATTAACCACTCAGAATTGAGATTGAATTGACCTATGGTAACCTATATGATATGACTAGAATAGATAATAACGGTATGTTTAATTTTCCTATCAGCTGTCAATATCGGTCCAGTCCGATGTAACAAATACATCCGATCTTATCTACTACTTTCTAATGTTCTGGAAAGAATATAACACTACAATGTGTAAGTAGATCATATCGTAGATTGGCAAGTCAGTGTAAATCCTGTGCACTGACTAATCTTAGGACTAACTTATTTTGAACATATAATCATATTTATATTTCACTGTTATTACGTCACTATAAATACGATTAGCTATATACTCGAGATTTAATAGAAGTTTATATTAAACAAATAATTATGAAAATAAAACATGAGAGCAAAGTGATTGACCAAGTCAAAAAATGATTTCTATTCTTTTATTGATAATAAATGAGATTATAAAGAAATTGGTTTTTAATTAGGGCATAAAACCCTTACACTTGCCACCATGAATAAGGGGTAAACCACTACTTAGGAGGCCCTTAATGTTGCTTTCAAAAAATAAAGGAGAGACTTCCAAGAATGGATGGATCGACATGCTCGGGAGGTGCAGTCCCATTAGGAAGACATGGAGTGTCGGACTAGGGAGGCTGCTGAATCCATCTGAAATTATATGCAACAAAAACAAACCCAAGGTATGGGAACTGCAGCTAAAACTACTATCCAAAACAAACAACGTTCTCCAGTTTTTGGTTTCGGTGAGGGTGTCATGCATGGACCAGAGGCTCAACCTCAGAATGGGAATCAGGGTCCGACCAGGAGTTACAAATCTGGTCAGGGCGCTCAAGCCAACCACAATAGGCAACCCTTACCGCCTGATGAGCAAGTCCTTCCAAGGCGCGACATGGGACAAGACCAGATTGGAAACTTTCGTCTGAGATCTCAGTGCAGTGGCCGTGATAGAAATCTTGGTGCTCCGGGACAGGATGGCAACCCTCAAGCACCAATGCCGAATAGGAGCGGTCAACCCTAAAACTACTAGCAACAGTCTGGTAGGTACAGACAGCACCAAGAATACCGACCAAGATCCCGAAGGGATGAGCCAGAAGTTAGTAGTGCTTACAAACCCCATTATGCTGATGATTATGACCATGATAGGGCAATGAGCCAAGTTCGCCAGCAAAATAATCAAGGCCAACAGAATAACCAAAGTTAGAGAGGTAACCAGCCCGAAAGACCGTTTGTCCTACAAGGGCAGGATATCCCAAACAACCAATCACCCAGAGGTGGAGGGTTTCAGGGAGTACCTGTAACGACCCAAATTGACTAATAAGGCTTAAGGGTCTTGATTAGTGTGCCGGGAGGGCATAATTGGGATATATGTGATTTAATGATTAAAATTATGCTATATGACTGTTTGAATATCTGTGATGCATGACTATGTGTATTAGCATGCATGTAGGCCCTGATTAGGTTAGAAAGGGCATAACTGTAATTTTGGCCCGTTGAGGGCATAACTGTATATATATGTGATAATTGTTGAGACCACATTATTATGTGGATATACTTGTGATTTGTGATTCGAGATGATCCTAGTGAGCAGGTTAGCGAAAAAGTCACGGCGGGGATTTATACCCGACTCGGGGCGAGCCAGGGGGTATAAATCAGAATTTAGAGAATATATTGGGGTTAATTTTGACATTGAGGAATATAATTGGTGATTAATTAGGTATCGGGAAGTAAGCGAAAAATATTAGAGACACTCGAGGAATTAGCGAGAATTGGGTGAAATGACCAAAATGCCCCTAGGTGGATTAAAAGATTTAGAATTAAAGGGGAGGGTATTGTGGTCATTTGGAATATAAAGGATAGGTACAACTCAGGTTTTATTCCTTAGTGGGAAGTGTAGAAAAGGCTGGAAACTCTGAAAGAAAAGAAAGAAAAAGAAGGGAAAGAAAAGGGAAAGGAAAACAGGGTATTTTTCAAGGTCGGTTTGGCTTTCCCCCATCAGTTCTTGAGGTCTTTTGGAGCAGAAACTCAGGAAGAGTTTGGGAAAGAGCTAGAGGATAGGATCCCTGTTCTAGCTTGAGGGATTGGCAGAGCAATTCATTCAGTTGAGGTAAGACTTTGAAGTTTTCTTTAGTTTCTGGTTTTGGTGTTGAACTATGATGTCTAAGCTGAATTTGATGGGAACTCTAGGGAATTCAAGCTAAGGGTTTGAGGAGGAGTAAGCCAATGAGGTGTAGAGGCTAACTTAAGGTCGAATCCCCATTGAAGGTATGAAATTCTAGCTCCAAATTCTGAGGTTTTGGTTGTTTTGCTGAAGTTTCTGAGTTTGAGGTTCAACCATGGTGAATTTTGAGATTAGGGGTGCATGTGTTTAAGTTTTGTATGGTTGGGATGCTTGGGATGAGTTATACATGTTAGTAAGCTTGATTCTAGGTTTGGTAGAAGTTTGGAGAAGTTTTGGTAAGGTTTGGCTCGGGGAAAGTCGAAGGAGGGAAAAACAGCATTAGCTGTTCTGTGACTAGCGCTACAGCGCTAACCTTTGGGCGCTGTAGCGCTAGGCCAAGTGTTATGGGCGAGTTTGGGCTCTATTTGTAGCACTGTAGCGCCCTCCTTAGAGCGCTGTAGCGCTACCCTGTTTCCAGAAAGGGGTTTTTGAGTTATTTTCAAGGGTTTTTGTCCGGGGGTTCGAGGTTCGATTCCACCACCCCGTTTGGTGGAATTGGGGCTACCCGAGGGCTCAGGATTGGTCCCAAGGTTAGGTTTTGGACTTAAGGTTTGGTGATGATTTTGACCTATGATTGTGACTAGGTGTGCGCTAGGGCTCAAGAGGGATCGTGCTCAAGTATCAAAGTGAACGAAGCTAGCGAATTTAAAGGTAAGAAAACTGCACCCGGTTATATGTTTGTGATGGGACTAAGTGCTCCCGATATCTATATAATGTCATAGATGGTATTATGTCATGGGACATGTGATAAATGGCCTAAGGGTGTCGTATACAGTATTTGCGCACAGGGTGCGGCTTGGCCACTGGTAGCCGAGGACAACTTAATATTCACTGAGCTCGGTTTAAGCGAGCCGGAGTTAGTGAGATAAACAGAGGGTGTGGCCTAAGGGCGCTAACCCTAGTTATCATTTGTGAATGGATTATTGATATGAGATGATATGTTTGGTATGCTGAATACTTGGTTATCATGAATGCTTAAACTGTTGAGAACATGTTTATGTGATATGAGATATTGGATTGTTTGTTGATTGTTTATGCTCTGTTATTGTGTTTTCTTGCTGGGCCTTGGCTCACGGGTGCTACATGGTGCAGGTAAAGGCAAAGGCAAGTTGGACCAATCCTAAGATGGAGAGCTGCGGGGCTGAATGTACATAGTCAGTTGTTCGGTCGCCATGGCCGAGGAGTGGATCAGGACAAGGAATGCCTAATAGTCTGTTTTGCCTTAGAATAGCTAATTATTGTATTTAAATCTTGAATCTTTGTAAATGGTTTTAATCTTATTATTTTCGAGATCCCGTGTAAGTAGAAAATGTTATTTATAAGAAATGCGGCTTTTGAGACCAAAAAATTTTAACCCTAGTTCCTTTATAGTTTCAGTAACACGCTTTTAATTAAATGACTTGATTAGCAAGTCTAGCACTTTTATAAACACATAGTGTAATGGTCTTGGCTATCCAGGGCGTTACAGTACCCCTAGTACCAAACTAAGCAGACAGCCAGAATGCTGGAGGCAGACCTCGGCCAAACTCCAATTTCAACCGAATAAGCCCCAGGATGCTCTTAATCTTAGCAGGGAAAATTGGGATTCGAACAACATAGCTTCGCCCGAGCCTGTTCGAGACCTGAGAATGGATGAGGTTAGCAATGCAGCATAGCACCAAGAAGCTACAGACCCTAACATCCAGGCCCAGCTAGATCTGTTAACTCGACTGGTAAGGGACTTGACAGCTCCCAAGTTATCAGATATGGAAATGGAGAGGCAAAGAGGTTCCCCATTTTCTGAACGTATTAATCAGCTGCCCATACATGTCAAATTCAAAATGTCGACATGGAAGATGTACATTGGACTGGAAGACCCAGCATCCCATGTTCACAACTTTGAACTACAGACTGATCTACAGGGGGTTCAGGATGATGCTAGGTGCAGAATCTTCCCGGCCACCCTATCAGAAATTTCCAAGCAATGCTTCTTCAAGTTACAACAAGGGTCAATTACATCATGGGATGGATTTGTACGCATAATCTATTCCCAATTCTCTTTGGCAATGCCCCTTTCGACCGAGCTGAATGACCTGGTGGACATAAAACAAAGGGATAATGAACCTTTAAAAGACTACATTCAACATTTTATGTGGGAAGTCACCAGGGTGAAATCCCTTAGTGATGATGGTAAATTGATAGCCATCAATTTGGGAGTCAAAGTAAAAAGTCTGTTCTGGAGCAGTTTGAAAAGGAAGTCTACACATACCACTCAAGAGTTCCTTGATCGGGCAGAGGAATTCATCAAGCTAGAGGAAGCCGAGTGGAAGATGGATAATCCAACTCAGACAGCTGCTGAGCAGGGGAAAACAGATGTTGGGAATACCACTAACCCTGCAGATGGAGGTAATAATGGGGCTAAGAATGACAAACACAGAAATTTCCTAAGTTTACTACTTACTCCATCCTGTTGGAGCCTCGTGCAAATGTTTTCAACGCTACATAGGCAGTCGTACCGTACAGAAGACCTCCACCAATGAGGAAGGATGTTAACAAACAGGATATGACTAAGTTCTGTCGGTTTCACAATGACTATGATCATGAAACCAATGAATGTAACCACCTGAAGAAGAAGATAGAATTCCTCATTTACAAAATAATGATCATCTGAAGAGGTATGTCCGACCGATTGCCGACTAGCATCCTCAACAGCCTCCTCAGTAATAGTCTCAACAATATCAGAGTAATCATCATTTCTTATCACCACCAGTTGATGGTTGGCTAGATATGATCTGCATTTGGCCGGCAACTTTGGAAAAGCTCGAGAGAGATACGATCACTCCCTTAGCCACGAGCAAGAGGAATATGTATTGGTTGTCCAGGACTGTACTCCCAAACAGCCTCGCTACAAGTGTGAGCCCATCACATTCAGCGAGGAAGACACAAGTTAGGTACATCATCTGCATAATGATCCTTTGGTGGTAGAAGTACAAATCACTACTATGATCGTGGCCTCGAACGATGATTGAGCATGGGTCATCTGCCAACATCTTGTTCAAGAGTACTTTGGAAAGGATGAATTTGAGCATCATAGATATGGAACCATGCGATCAACTATTGTATGGGTTTACAGGGAATGGCATGGCCCCAGCAGGAAGCATAATGTTGCCTTTGACAGTGGGGAAGGCACCTAATAGCAATATTGTAATGGCTTTGTTTGTAATAATCGACATCCCCTCTCCGTACAATGCCATGATAGGCCGACCAGCCCTATATAACCTCTGAGCAGTCACTTCAGTCTTCCATCTTCTCGTCAAATTCCCAACCAGGGTAGGTATAGGATGTCTTAAAGGGAACCAACTGCTGGCTAGAGAATGTTATAATTCATCAGTAAAAAAGGCAAGGGAGGCAGTCCACCGCACAGCCTGCAGGGTCTAGTCACCAGAAATAGGATGCAGCCCAAAACCGGGGGGTGGGGAGGATATAAACCCTTGTTTTGGGGATATTGATACAGGGGTGGGTCCATTCGAAGAATTAGAAGAAGTCCCGCTTAACCCAAAAATACTCGCCCAGGGTTGTCAAGGTAGGGAAAGGGTTGTTTGAGAACATAAGATCCGCCTTGATCCAGTTCTTATGGGACAACCAAGATATATTCGCCTAATCTCATGATGATATGGTGGGGATCTGCCTAACCTTTATAAGCCACACCCTCAACATCGATACCGAACACTTCAGGCATGTACAACAGAAAAGGAGGTTACTAGATCCAACAAGGGCAAAGGCATTGAAGGAGGATGTGGAGAAAGTTCGAACTAACAATTTCATTAGGGAAGCCTTCTACCCAGTATGGGTGTCCAATCTCGTATTGGTACCGAAGCCTAATAACAAGTGGAGGGTGTGCATAGATTTCACAGATTTAAATAAAGCATGCCCAAAGGATTGCTTCCCACTTCCGAGAATTGACCAGGCTGTGGATGCTACAGCCGGTCATGAAATCTTAACCTTTATGGATGCCTACTCGGGGTACAACCAGATAAGAATGCATCCACCCGACCAGGAGCACTCCAGCTTCTGCATGGATGTAGGGCTGTACTTCTATAGAGTTATGTCATTCGGCTTAAAAAATGCTGGAGCCACGTATCAACAGCTGGTAAACTGTATGTTTAAAGACCAGATAGGAAATAACATGGAGGTTTATGTGGATGATATGTTGGTGAAATCCAACAAGGCTGGGGGTCACATTGAGGACTTGAAGGAATGTTTCAGCATCTTGTGGCAGTATAGAATGAAGTTGAACCCCCTGAAGTGCTTTTTTGGTGTGGGGTCGGGAAAATTCCTGGGGTTCATAGTGAACTCCAGGGGAATCAAAGCAAACCCCAAGAAGATAAAGGCATTGCTAGACATGCCCTCACCAGCAAGGATCAAGGACGTGTAGAGCCTAACAAGATGCATAACAACACTAAGCAGATTTGTGTCCAAATCCACTGATAGGTGTATTCTATTTTTTAATATCCTCAGAGGTACAAAGAAATTTGAATGGATTGAGGAATGCGAACAAGTCTTCCAAGCTCTAAAGCAACAGCTAGCACAACCACCGATTCTTTCAAAATCTCTCGAAGGCGAAGAACTGTGCATATACCTAGCAGTGACTAAACATGTCGTCAGTGCAGTTCTGGTTAGAGAAGAAAACAAGATTCAACATCTAGTCTACTATGTCAGTAAAAGGTTGGTCGAAGCTGAGAGCAGGTATCCTCTAATTGAAAAATTAAGTTACTGCCTGCTCTTGTCTTCTAGAAAACTTTGCCCATATTTCCAAGCTCATCTCATAAAGGTTCTTACCGACTAACCATTGCGCCAAGTACTGCAAAAGCTGGACACCTCTGGTCGGTTACTCAAAAGGACTATAGAGCTCAGACAATATGAAATCACATACCAGCCTCGAAGAGCAATTAAAGAACAAGCTCGTAGATTTTATAGCTGAATGTACTTGTATACTAGAAACAGATGAGGAAATGGTCGAGCAGCCAGACCGTCACTCAGTATAGGTGTTGAGCATAACACTGAGCATCCAAAATCCAGCCCTGTTCATTCTGAAGAAGAATCACAAGTTTGGAAGCTACACGTCGATGGTTCCTCTACCGACCTGCTGTCTCGAGCCGGTCTTTCCCTCATCACACCTGAAGGGCAACACATCCATTGTGCACTCTGTTTTGGGTTTAATGCATCTAATAATGAAGCAGAGTATGAAGCATTAATTGAGGGGATGAAATTAGCAAAAAAGGTCAAGGCTGAATTCTTGGACATATACAATGATTTGCAACTTGTTGTCAATCAGGTCCTTGGTGAGTACACTGCTCAAGGATAAAAAAAGTGATGGCCTATCTTGGTAAGATCAAAGACCTGCTCGCTCAACTCAAGAATTACATCATCGAACAAATATCAAGAAAACAGAACGCCACAGCAGATGCACTAGCCAAGCTGGCCAGCAGTATTATGATGGACAAGGCCAACCTGGTCCCTATTGAATACCTGGTCGAACCTAGTATCAACCTGCCAGAACCAGTCCTTCTAATAGATGACACTCCATCCTAGATGACTCCAATTGCAACTTATCTGGAGCACGGAATCCTGCCCAACAGTCGTAATGAATCTAGGAAATTGATGAGGAAAGCTACTCGGTACCTAATCATGGACGGGGTTATGTAAAGAAAGGGGTTTTCCATGACATTACTTAGTTGTGTCAACCGAACAAAATCAGGATGGCAGCTGGAGGAGGTGCATGGGGGTTTATGTGGGAACCATGCATGGGGGGGGGGGGGGGGGGGGGGGGGGGCAAAGTCTGTCTAAAAAGATTCTAAGGCAAGGTTACTTCTGGCCAACTATGAAAGAAGATGCCTTTGCATATGTTCGAAGATGTGACAAATGCCAAAGATTTGCCAAAATCCCTCGGCCAGCTCCAAATGAACTTATTCAGATGCAAAGTCTGTGGCCCTTTGCCATTTGGGGAATTGGCCTCATTGGTCCGTTAATAAAAGGAAAGGGGGGGAGTATAGTATGCAGCAGTGGCAGTTGATTACTTCACCAAGTGGACGAAAGCCAAACCAATGACAACCATCACTTCCAAAAAGTACTGGAGTTTATGGTGAAGAATATAATTTGCAGATTTGGTCCACCCTAGAAGATAGTGTTCGACAACGACACCCAGTTTGATAACTAACTATTCACTGACTTCTGTTTTAGGCATGGCATCACAAAAAAAAAAAATCAGTAGTCTCGCACCCTCAAGCCAATGGGCAGGTAGAAGTAGTTCACGAGACTCTCAAAGACACTCTGAAGAAGCGTCTAGAAGAGGCTGAACAAAACTTGCCTGAGAAATTGCTTGAAGTACTCTGGTCATACAAGACTACTGAGCGAATAGTTACTGGTGATACACCCTTTGCACTTACATATGGTTATGACGCAATGTTGTCGGTTGAGGTAACTCCCGCATCTCACCGGCGTGTGGCATATAGCCAAGAACATAACCACCAGCTGCTAGCCAAATCATTGGACTAAATTGAAGAAAGACGTGAAAACTTCAACATACGCCTGGCTGCCTATCAGCAAAAAGTTACCCAGTACTTCAATTCCAGAGTTAAGGAATGAAAGTTAATGTGGGAGATCTAGTTCTGCAAAGAATATTACCAGAAACTCGAGATGCCTCAGCATGAGTACTAGGGCCAAGCTGGGAAGGCCCCTACCAGATCAAGGAGATAGTACCACCCGACACGTACAAGCTAGCACGGTATGACCAAGATCTCCAGTTAGTCCCTGTCCCCCGTTACCGGAATGGGGAGCACCTAAGAAAGTACTACATATAAAGATTACTTTTAAGTGATCGTTGACTGGTCGGTACAAGCACGAATTGCCCCTACCACCGACCATCAAAAATTAGCATTATTAATTATGCACAGGCACGATTTTCCCATTTATTGTAATAATTAATATTTATGAATGTAAGCTACAGTGTATTGATGCTACTTAAATGATTAATTTTTAATCAATAAGACATGATTTTTTTCCATTTTTACAAGCCTTACTTTACAATGATTACCTTGCTACCTAGTGATTTGTTTCACGAACTATCACCAGTGTATGAAACCTTCGTAGGTTTTGGCAAACCCAAGTGGTCCTGTGCAGGTTATTATGAGCAACTCTGGTCAATTAACAAGTGACCAAGACGATAACCCATGAGTTATGAATCCTGCTCGGTCACTTGGGGGGTACCATAGTCATACATGGACAAACAAAGGAAAAAGCGTGTAATTAAAAGGACTTAGAAACGTTAATCTTTATTAATGTTAAAGTGCTTGCACGTTGCTCGATATATACCAGGCAACAAAAAGAACCATAAGACAATTTTTGTAGATAGGGTTGAATATTTTTTATTTACAACCCATTTAAAAAAAATTGAACAGCTCCGATTTACAAAGTCGCACAGCTCCAAAAACAGTATACACTAAGTAGTAAGAAAAAATAAGGCACGAGCAAATATACAGTTAAAACGAGAAGAATTTTATAGAAGAGTGTTAAGATTGCTTGAGATTAAAGGCTACTCTGCTCAACCATGATGTCTTTACCAAAGTAAAAGATTGCTTGAGATTAAAGGCTGCTCGGCTCAGCCATTTTTTGTCTTTGCAAAAATAAAAGAAAAGCTAGAAATATTAAGTGTTTCAATGGTCTTGAGGCTACGCGGCAGGCAAGTCTTGAGACTGGTCGACAGGGACAAAGGTGTCACCTGAAGCATTCGGACCGGAGGGCAAAGCAGAATCCTCGGTGGTAGGAGTGTTGTCTTGTTTGGCAACAGAGAAAGTAGGATCTTGAACAATTAGAATTTGTTCAGTGGACACAGTTTGAGCCTCGACTTGTTCTCACTTAGTACAGTATTACATAAGCTCATCAAAATCCTCCCCTGGATAGTTGTAGTCAACCCCCCTATTGCACACCCATAAGTCATAGAAAGTGCTCATGCCAAAAGCCTTGTAGGCCACAACATCAGCAGCCCTTCTAGCTTTCTCTTCACCGATGGCCTTTATAGTTCATCCTTTTCTTCTTCGACAGATCTCCCCTCGGCAGCATTTCTCATGGAAATATCCTTCAGCTCTTCCAGCCTCCTCGCTAATCAGTTGACGTCCAAGTTCCTTTGTTCAGCAGCAGCTTGGAGGCCCTCGTTATCCTTGGTAACCTTCTTAGAATTTTGTTGTAGCTCCTGGACCTGCTCAGTCAGTTGAGAAACCTGGGCCTTTTAGGAAGCATTTCTCCTCAGAGTCCTTCAGCAAGCCGTTCACTTGCTTGTTGACCACCTTGACCCGGTGGTGAGCGTAGCTAAGTGCCAGGATGCCTTGTAATATTAAAAGAAGAAAGTTAAGGGAATTAATGAAGGTAATAATAAAAAAATAACAATACTAAGCAGATGGAAACTTACCCTGAAAACATCCTGGAGACCATTGCTATTGATGTTCTCCAGAGATCTGGTGCTCAAGGTAGCCAAGAAGTTGACCTGGGAGGCAGACAACCTTTTTATATGCCCTTGGTGAAGAAAAAATCATAATTAAGCAAAAGTAAAAACAAGTTGTGAAAATAGAGTTAAATCACCCTCTTCGGCTCCCTCCGACCAGAAGATCCCCATCACTGTCTGATGAGTTTGAATCTATGTGCTCTACTGTAGCTTGCTTTCCCTTTCAAGGATGGGGGGTAGCGACAGTTTTGGGAGGACCATGCTCGGCAGGCTCCCTAATAACGACTCCAGCTGAACTCCTTGTTCGGTGGCCTACGCAGGGTCTGGATGGGGGAATTTGTGGTTTGGTGTGCCTTTTACTAGGTGGTGGTGAACTGGGCGACCTAGTGTTGGACAAGGGTTTCCTAGGCAACTGCCTGGTAGGGGTGGCACCCTTAACCTTTGTCTTGGGAACAGGGTAGAGCCCGACAGTTGCAAGTTTTTCTGCAGTGGTCATGGCCACCAAGTCTTTGCATCTAGGGTCCATGGGTACTACTTCTCTGGCCCATTTCTCCATCTTCCTGGTGAGGGCCAACCAGCTGAAGGGGACATTACGACGAAAGGACAAGTGATTGGCAGCAATGTCTGCTGTAACGAAGTATTAACTGACATACTCCCAAACCTTGGAGAGACCTTCAGTATTCGCTAAATAAATATTGGAGTCTCTATGGCTAAAGTAGAAATACCACGACTGGCCTTGTTAGGGGCTGGATTTGAGGTCAAAAAGATAATTTAATTCATACGCAGACGACACTGGCCAATTTAAGGATTTGTACAAAACATAGGGGCTGAGAGGAACCTGATGCCCTTAGGATTGATCTGGGTGGGGCAAAGCCCAAAATAATCTGCAACACTTTGGAAGTATGGCAGAAATGGAAGGGTGGCACCAGTAATGTGAAATCTGCTTCAGGCGCAAAATTGGGCCTCAGGATGCTCAGCAATCTGTGATGCAGTAGGTTTGAGGACTGAAACATCTTCAAGCTTGAAATGCTCTTTGATGTTTTGCTGCTATTTATTAGAGATGGTGCTGGCCTGAGCTACATACAGGGGGGCCTCCTCTGTCTTTGGTGAGGGTTTGAGAATGGCCTCAGTGTAGATCTCCGTGGCATAATCTATTTCGGTCTCCCTTTCCTGCCCTGAGATGCTCGGCTCTTCCTCAGGGGGTAGGGCTTCCTAGGGATCCCCGGATATGGCACAACGTGCCACATGGGGATCTTCATCATCCGCACCACGGGTAGTTTTTTTTTATATGTGCCATTGTTGTTCCCAAGTGATGAGTTTACAAACTGGTTTGGTGATCACGTTCCCCAATAGTCTGCACACACAAGAAAAGTGGGTAAGATGAGGCGAGAACACCAAACTGTACTTGCCGGTAGGGATGTCGTAGACTATATCGACCAGCCCAGAACAAACATGGTACGACATATGGAATAGCAGGCGTATCTAATCAAAAGCAAAGAAAACCAAGAAAGTGAAGGGTTTACCCCAAAATTTCTCAGGAGTTGTTCTTGGTGTTCTTCAAGAACAGCAAGCATAAATCAACAAAAATGGGACGTTAAAACTCAAATTTTACAAAATCAGAGATTCAAATAGGCTCCCCAGGCCGAGGGCTACTCAAAATAGTCATCTATTAATTGATTTAGGAAACATGCATTCAAGAAGGGATTTATCAAAATATTACTCACAGCCACAATGAAAAAATGCAAAGAAAAAGGAAAGAATTTTGCATGAGTTGTAGAAAAATCAAAAGAAAAAATGAAGGACTTGCTGGTACCAAGCGGGTGAGACGAGCACGGTGCGAAGAACTTCGATAAATCACGACTGGGCGCTGGTCGGTGTGGGAGTTTGAAGTTCAAAGAAATCTGAGTATTCATAATGTCTGAAAAAGGGAGAGTGTAAAGTGGTAACAGGGAAGGAGGAGGCTATTTATAAGCCAGGCACAACACCTTCTCTCCTCACACAACATCGATGAGTGCTCTCTTCAACTGCTGCAGTCACTCCTCCCCAGACATGCCAGCACGTCTTTCTAATCACCTCGCCTCAACCACCGAATACGTCAGCCACTCTTCGGTAATTGCACAATACAATTAGTGGAAGACCATTATGATGCTTTATGGTTCCAAAAAGAGGAAAGATAAAGTGAAAAGTCATTTCTTGGAAATACTAAGGCTATTAACTACACTAGATTCTATGCCACGTAGCAATGAGCTTATACCCCTATCCAGGTTGGACAGTATTGTCCCCAAAAGAAAGTTTCCATGCTGCTTAGCACCATTGCAAACTTGGGGGCAAATGTTATCCCAAAAATGGACATATCTGATGTGAATTAAGCTATGACACGTGGAGTAGATTGGGTAGGCCCCCTGGCAGGCTGATCGGTGTATACCCGTAGGGTATACAACAAGTTACTACTCCGCAGGATCACCAGAAAACCTGCTGGTCGGTGTGACAAACAGATAAACCTGGTCGGCTGAAAGCAATTACACTCACCTTTAACAATTAGCAGGAATCGCCCAACCACCCACAAAGAGCGCCAACAGCCCTAAAAAATTGGCCTAGGCTCTTGAAGAATAGGATAGCAACCACTTGCATAAATGTAGGGATATTTCTCCATCAGTTATGCTCAGGCGCAACCCTTGGAGGAGAAGGACAGTATAAATAAAAACCCTCCACCAGGGTGGAGGGGGTTCACGAAATTAGCCTACCGACTATCACCAAAAACATATCGAGCAGCCTGGTTTGGTACTTAGCAGTGATTCTGCCATTTTGTATTGTCTTTTACACCGAGGAATTTACCTGTATTAACTGGTTAACTTTTGTAAACCTTTAAGATCAATACAAATCTAAGAGGAAGTAGGTCATTACCATTTATTTGGGCCGAACCTCTATAATTTTTGTGCTGTCTGACATTTATTGCCCATAGTTATTAGGTTTTTGACTTATTTATGGTTCATTGATTGTCTAATTGAAAGATCTTTAATAAATTAATTTAACTTCGCGTTAGTTGACCAAAAATCCAGCCAACGCATTATGATATTTAACCTCATCTACTTTCTACACTTTACATGGTATCGGACCTCTACTCGATTCTTTCTTAATTTTCTTTTCCCAATTTCTTCTACTATTCTACAATGGCGAACACCACCACGGATGCTTCCACTACTACTACTCAGTCGAATGTTCCTGCAGTTCCCACCACTGCTAATTCATCTTTGTTTGCTCTCACAGCTCAGCATCATAAATTATTTGCCCTCACGCAAGCACTAAATCATACTCTAAGTGTGAAACTTGATCGAATAAATTTCCTTCTCTAGCATGCTCAAATGGAAAATGTCAACTTTGCCAATGCCAATAAAGACTTTCTTGATGGTACCAATGTTGTTCCTACTTAACATGTTGATGGAACTCCAGTCATCAATCTAGAATTGTCGCTTTGGTGTAGGAAAGATCGCCTTATCCTAAGTTTGATCTACTTGTCTCTCACTCAAGAATTATGTCCCAGATTGTTGGATACACCATAAGTGTTGCTTCCTAGTATGCTTTTAGTCAGATCTACTCCTCATCGTCTCATGCTCGAATCATGTAACTTCGTCTACTATTACAAACCATCAAGAAAGGTTCATCTTCTATGATGGACTATATCCTCAAAGTTAAAAGTCTTGCTGCCAACTAGCTGCTGTCTCTAAGAAAGTCTTTAATAGAGACCAAGTACATTTCCTTCTTGCTGGCCTAAGTGCCGAGTACAACTCTTTTGTGGTGTATGTCACCTCCAAATCGAAGAGTGTCTCCTTCGAACACGTTACTAGTCTCATATTTGCTCATGAATCACGTCTTGAACAAAAATTGTCTGTGGATGAAGCTACCCCCATCGTGGCCAATGTTTCTTATCGCCACTCGCAATCCTATCATCCTTATTGGAATCGATCTACTCAGGGTCATGGCAGTAATCATAATCAAGACCTTAATAGCTTCAATTGGGGAACTTTCCCTAGTTCAAGAACCTCTAATGGATCAAGACTAATTTGACAACTTTGCCTAGGCCCTAGTCACAATTCGTACAACTGCTATAGATGTTTTGATCCACATCTGCCAGCTCCAGATCCCTCTACTTCACAATTGGCCACACCATCTGATTCTACTATGGTTGCCATTGCAAACACAGTCGTTGATGATACATGGCTGCTTGATTCTTGTGCATCTCACCATCTCACTCCAAATCCAACCAATCTTGACAACCATTTATCTTATCATGGCTCTAGCTCTGTAGCCATTGGTAATGGTCACTCAATTCCTATTGTTTCCCACAAATTTTTCATGATGAGGAGGCACAAACATAAGGCACGTAAAGCACACATGACGAGACATTTGTAGAGGAGGACTGGTCGACTCACGACCAGACAGGAGAAGAAAACGTGCTATTAGGTAAATTCAGAATTTATGGGGAACAACAAGAAAATAAGTTGACAAGAGACATGCGACAGAGCTGCTCAGTTAAATGCAGTTAAAGCTCAAAGTTAGTTTAATATACAGATATTTGTGAGATATCTATTATTTCAAATATAAAGGGCATTATTTACCTATTATTTTTTATTTAATTAACGGAAGGCCCATGGCCCATCTATGTACATTCTTGAGTCTATAAATATAGGACTCAAGAATTCATTTATTTTTACGCTGTAATTCTTTACTTTCAGAGAATTCAAAGAATCTAGTGCTATTATCTGCATCTTCGTATCCTCTCTTAGCTTGTGAAACTTGGTTGACTCTAGTCATCTGATCGCAGGTTTTGAGAATTTACATAAATACGAATGTAAAGTGGACGCAGATCATTACCGATCAGCAGGGCCGAACCACTATAAATTTGTGTGTCATTTGTTATTCTTAAGTCCAGTTCTTATTTTATATCATAATTTTGAATCAGGGTCGTTGACCGAATCTCTGGTCAACACCTATAACTTCAATTGGAAATGCATCTATCAATATTTCAAACCATTCCTTTCATTTACATAATGTCTATCATGTTGCTCAATTGGCTACTAATGTAACATCCCAAATTCCCTAATATGGCTTAGTGCCTTGATTAGGGGATCAGGAGGGCAATAATTGGTTTATGGTATTATTATGTGTAAATATGCATGATTATGTGAGTTATATTATTATATGACTGTTTTTGCATGCATGTGGGCCTGTTTCTTATTAGAATGACATTTTAGTAATTTTGGTCCGTTGATGGCATATTTGTATATTTTTGTGTTTATGGATTGAGACCACATTATTATTGGGATATATTTGAGCTATTCAGGATGATGCGATCCTTGATAGCAGGTTAGCGATTTCGTCATAACAGGGTCAAGTACCCGACTCGAGGTGAGCCTAGGGGTAATTTGATAATTTATCACATTACCGAGGTTGATTGGGTAATGGGAAATTATTTGGTAACTATTCGAGGATATTGGAAGTAACAAGAATTATAAGGCATTAATTATGATTAACGAGATATGTGGCAAAGGACAAAATTGCCCTTGAGGGGCTTTCAGAGAGAGATTTGGCCATAGGGGCATTTAGGTCATCTTGAGCCAAATTAGTGACTTAGTCACTCTTTCCTTTAGCTGAAGGGAACCAAGAAATAGGGTAAACCAACACAATTAGCTCTCTCTCTCTCTCTCTCTCTCTCTCTAGTGTTGGCTTGGTTTTGGGGCAAAGCTAGTGAGATTCAAGGCATGGGAGCTTGAGCTTGGTGTGGTTGATGTTCTTGAGACTAGGGTTGGGTTAGTTGCAGCTAGGAGGACTTAATCCACAGTTGAGGTAAGCCATATACTCAGTTTTAATTGAATTTTGTTTATGCTTTATGGTGTTCTTGAGCTTTGAGGCTCAAGGTTGTGAATTTTAGTTTTAAAGCGGTTTTAAGGGAGTTTGGGGATGGGTTTTGTTGCTAGTTCGATGTTGATGTTATACTAGGATTTGGTTCTTTCTTTGGGTATGATTTGGGGTGATTTTTGGTTAGGTTTGGATGAAGAAAAACAGGGAAAATCTGTGTTCTAAGGGTCGCGTTGCGATCCTGTTCTTGGGGCGCCACGACCCATCTGAACCCAGGGCCCAGGAAGGGTTTCTGTTTTAGAGGAGCCCTGTGACTCTCCGAGGCAAGTCGTGGCCCATGTCTTGAATTCTAGACAGGGGGCTTTCTATTCTGGGAGGTGCATCGCGACCCTTAGGGTCAAGTCATGGCCCGCATGGGAAACTTTGGCCAGGATAGGTTTTGAGTAATGAGAACTCAAACCTAAGGGCTCAGGATCGATTCTATTACCCGGTTTAGTAGAATCTGTGGTCCTAAAGGCTAAGACTCGGTCTGGAAGCCTTTATTTACTCGATAGTGATAAATATCATTTATTTGGTTATGACTAGGGTACCGCTAGGGCTTGGGAAAGGATCGTGCACGAGGGTCGTTCTTATTATTACGTTGTACTCGGACTTGAGGTAAGAAAACTGCACCCAATACGTGATATATGTGAATAGGGCTTGGCCCAGTTGTTGATTATAACTATGAATAGGGCCCGGACCCTTGAGAATAAATGTGATTGAGTTATGCTTATGCTCTTCGATTAAACATGTTTGAATGCTCCATTTTTGGCTAAGTGTTATATGATTGTTCGCATGGTCTGCGTGGTTAGGGCTTGGCCCCGTTAAGGAACTTGGTGATTACAAATTACTATGTTTGCATTTAGTTGATTGTGTTATATAATTAATATGTATGCAGACTTGTATTGTCTAAAATATGCTTATCTGTATCTGAATTTGAATACCTGGTTCAAGGCTTGACATATATTAGTCAAGGGTGGAAATAGCGCGCTGCGCGCTGGTCGAAAGGCTTAGGCCCAATCAGGGACATACTATTATGTTGGCCAACCCTATGGTCATTGGAAAACAAATCACTTGGCTAGCTCTATGGCTAGTTACTCAGAGCTAAGGGCAAGGGCCCTAAGTGACTCTATGGTCACATAGCTAGGGCATAGGGCTCCGAGTTGACTCTATGGTCATCTATTCAGAGCAACGGGCCCAAGGGTGATCCAATGATCATTTATTTGTAATTGTATGCATGCATGAGTAGGTTATTACTGTTGGGTATGCTAGATATGTATTTGGAATATGTATTTACTGTTCATGCACATGTTTAAGTTTTCTTGCTGTGCCTTGGCTCACAGGTGTTATGTGGTGCAGGTAAGAGGAAAGGAAAGCTAGACTAACCATGAGTTGGAGAGCTTCAGTGGTAGTGTGTACATATGCGTCTAATCGTCCTACACGGCCAAAGGATATCTAAGAGGAACTAGGGTTGTATCCCTTATTTTGTCGCTTAGGTCGACTGGTTGTAACTTTTGATTGTTTATACCTTTTCAAACATCTATTTGTAACCTTTTGGGATCCCATGTATGTATTAAACTTTTTAATGAAAAGTCAACGATTCTTTTAACTAAAAATTTTAACCTTAACCCTTGACATTAACCTTGATTACACGTATATAACCAAATGACTTGATTATCAAGTCTGACACTATTTAAAGTACACAGTGTATTGGTCTTGGCTATCTAGGGCGTTACAACTTGGTATTAGAGCTACCATGGTTTAAGGGTTCCTGAAGACTGGCCAGGCATATACACTCACCACTAAAGACAAGCTCGACTCAGGGTTTGGTAACGACTTATGTGATTAAGTGTTTAATTGTTTAAAATAAATGTTAACGCCTTATCTGCATGCCTTATTAAAAAGCATGAGTATTCTAATAGGGCCTGGCCCTTAACTGTTGCATGAATGATAAAGAACATGCTTATTTGCATTTTTATTGCTTGTGAATGCAAAGGAACCACTTATTATCGTTATTATATGGACATGTAGGTTAGGACACGCTTATTAGCGTTGTTATTTGCATATAGGCCAAGAAATGCTTATTAGCACTATTAATACTGGCAGGGATTAAAGAACATGCTTATTAGCATTGCTATATGTGTATAAATGCTTTAACATGCTTATTTTCATTGTTAATTGCTTATGAATGCCAGAAATGACTATTAGCATTGTTATTTGCTGATGAATATCAAGAAGTGCTTATTAGCACCATAATTGAATGGATTACGTGTTGGCATGCTTATTAACATTGCATTTGTTGGTTTGTTCGGTCTTGTACCGTCAGGCAGCAAGAGGTATAGTTATTACTTATCTAACGATCGATTTGATCACTTCAAAGTGGGATAGTTATCAGTATGCTTCCTCGAACGTCAAAGAGGTTGACTGGCCAAGAGATATAGGCCAGGGAAGATAATGACCAAGGCGAGGCCCCACCGCCAGCTCCAGAGAACTGGCAGCAAGTGCTTGCTGATATGCAACACAGGTTACAACCAGAGGTACCAGTGGTGGTACAGCCCCAGGCAGGGGGAGATAGATGGGAACCCCTGTATGAGAGGTTCAAAAAATAGCACCCTCCAGTTTTTTAGGGCAGCTCAGACCCACTAAAAGTTGAACAGTGGATGCTATGATAACCGCCATACTGGATTTCATGAGGGTAGGTGGTAATGAAAGAGTGGCTTGCGCCACTTACATGTTTCAGGAAGATGCCCGAATATGGTGGGAGGTGGTATCCCAGACCAGGGCAGAAAATACTATGGAATAGGAGGAATTCATAACTCTATTCAATAAGAAATACTACAATGATGTAGTTAAAGCTGCGATGGCTGAAGAGTTCAGTAAGTTACTTCAGGGGAATATGTCAGTGACCAATTACACCTTGAAGTTTAATAGATTGCAAAGTTTGTCGGGGATCTGGTGCCTACTGATGGGACCAGAAGAGAGAGGTTACTCCAGGGGCCACAACCTATGATAGCATGGGATGTTCGTATCACTACTGTGCCAGGAGTGACTACCTATGCCAAGGCTGTGGAGAAGGCGTTTACAACTAAGACTGCAGAGAACAAAATCTGGCGTGAGAATGTGGCCAAAATGGATTCTAGGAGGCTGGGACCTCCATTTGTAGGATTTGGTAGGGTCGGAGGCCCTAGTGACTAAAAGAGAAAGACTCCAGACACAGTTTGAGCTCCAGGGCCAGATAGGAGGCCACAAGGCATACAGATAGGCCGCCAGGGTGGCGGTGAGACCTGGAAAGCATTCCTAGAGTGTACTCAATGTAGGAGGCGCCATATTAGGGAATGTCGAGTGAAGTCATGCTTCATCTGCGGGTAGTGTGGGACACCTGAAGAAGGACTATCCCAAAGCCAGAAAGGAAGAGCCCAAGAAGGTGGATAGCCTGATGCCAACTCGGGTGTTCACCCTGACCCAGGCAGAGGCCGAGGCTAGTCTTTCGGCGGTTATAGGTCAACTTTCTAGTGCTGGGACCTTTTATACTATTTTGATTAACTCGGGTGCTACGCACTCTTTTGTTGCTAGTATGATTATAGATGGATTGTGTAGACCATGTGACTTTTATCCTGTGGGGATTGGTACTATGTTGCCTACTATGGAGTTAGTCATTTTTAGGAGATGAGTCAGATCACTACCAGTGATAGTGGATGGCAGGGAGTCATCAGTTGACTTGATAGAGTTAGTTATGACCGACTTTGACATAATTATGGGTATGGATTGGTTACAGAAGTACGGGGCAACGATAGATTACAAGAAGAAGATGGTAACCTTTGAGCCTAAGGGTGAGGACCCATTTGTATTCATTGGCACTGTGCATGGACCCCGTACACCTATGATATCTATTATGAGAGCTAGGGACCTATTGCAAGGGGGATGCATAGGATTCTTACCTAGTGTGGTGGATACCACTCATGTCGTGCTAGTGGGACCAGGACAGACCAGATTAGTCTGTGAGTTTCTGGATGTGTTTCTAGAGGATCTGCCAGGGTTACCTCCACACAAGGAGATAAAGATTGTGATTGAATTGGCGCTAGGGACAGAGCCAGATTCTAAGGCACCTTATAGGATGGCTCCAGTAGATCTGAAAGAACTAAAGGATCAACTACATGAGTTACTAGACTTGGGTTTTACTAGACTAGTGCAGATAATCCTTGAACACTCTGTTCATTAGATCCATAAAAGCAGTAGGGGCATTAGTCAATCCAAAATACATGACTAAGAACTCATAATGCCCATACCTGGTATGAAAAGCAGTCTTCGGTATGTCTCCCTCCTTGACCCTCAACTGATGATAACCAGAACGAAGGTCGATCTTTGAGAATACCTTCTTACCCTGCAACTGATCAAATAAATCATCTATCCTTGGCAAAGGATACTTATTCTTGATTGTCAACTTATTCAGTTCTCTATAATCAATACACATTCTCAGAGAACCATCCTTCTTCTTTACAAACAAAACTGGCGCACCCCAAGGTGAGAAACTAGGTCTGATGAAACCCAAATCCAACAGTTCCTGCAACTGTACTTTCAACTCTTTCAACTCAGCTGGGGCCATTCTGTAAGGTGCTCTAGACACTGGCTCCGTCCCTGGTGCCAGTTCTATCACAAACTCAATTTCTCTATGTGGTGGCAACCCTGGTAAATCTTCTGGAAACACATCTAGAAATTCACAAACAAGCTGGTCTCTTCTGGTCTCACTGGCACGACCTGAGTAGTATCAACCACACTGGCTAGAAATCCAATGCAACCTCCTTACAATAGATCCCTAGCTCTCATAATAAAAATCATAGGTATGCGAGGTCCGTGCATAGTACCAACAAACACAAAAGGATCCTCACCTTCAGGCTCAAAGGTGACCATCTTCCTTCTGCAGTCAATGGTTGCCCCATACTTTGCCAACCAATCCATACCCAATATCATATCGAAGTCAGTCATAACCAACTCTATCAAATCCACTGATAACTCTCTGCCCTCCACTGTCACTGGCAAAGATCTGACCCATCTCCTGGATACCACTAACTCCCCAGTGGGTAACAAAGTTCCAAACCCCACAGCATAAAAATCACAGGGTCTACACAGTCTATCAATAACACCACTAGCAACAAAAGAGTGTGTAGCACTAGAATCAATCAAAACATTATAAGGGGTTCCAGCACTAAGAAGCTGACCTGTAACAACTGAGGGAGAAGCCTCGGCTTCTGCTTGTGTCAATGCGAACACTCGAGCTGGGGTCGAGCTGTCCGCTTTTCTGATCTTAGGGCAATCCTTCTTAAGATGACCCACTGCTCCACATGAGAAACAGGCCCTTGCCATACACTCTCCCAGATGATGCCTCTTGCATCTAGGGCATTCAGGATAAGACTTCCAGGCTTCATTACCACCTGGATGACCCATTGAAATACCACAGGGCCGCCTATCAGGACCTGGAACTGGGAAGGTATTAGGAACCTTCCTCTTCTAATCACTGGGGCCTCCACCCCTACTTGAACCCACAAATGGAGGACCTGTCCTCCTGAACTCCTTTCTGGCTGCACTGTCTCGCTAGATCTTGCTCTCCGCACTCTCAGCTGTGAGTGCCTTCTCTACCACCTGTGCATAGGTAGTAACCCCAGCCACAGTGGTAATACGTACATCACGGGCTAATCTGGGCTGTAGCCCCTGAAGAAATCTCTCTCTTCTGGTCCCATCAGTGGGCACCAGCTCCATGGAAAATTTCGCCAAACGATCAAACTTTAAGGCATACTCAATGACTGATAAACCTCCCTGAAGTAGCCTGATGAACTCCTTAGCTTTTGCTGCCCTGATGGCATCATTGTAATATTTCTCGTTGAACAGAGTCTGGAACTCTTCCTAACTCAGGGCATTAACATTTCTGGTCTAGGAAATAACCTCCCACCAAATCTAGGCATCCTCCCAAAACATATAAGTGGCACAGGCCACCCTCTCATTACCAGTCACCCTCATGAAATCCAGGATGGTGGTAATCATACTCATCCACTGCTCTGCCTTGGCAGGATCTGCACTACCCTAAAAAACAGGAGGTTGTTGCTTCCTGAACCTTTCATAGAGAGGCTCCCATTTATTTCCAACCTCAGGCAGCTGCTGGCACCGACACAGGAGGTGCCTCTGATACACTGGCCACTGCAGGTGCTTGTTGTTGTCTCAGGAGACAAAGTTCTTCCCCCTATCTCAACAGTATTGTGGGAACCTGTCCTTGGTCATTTTCTTGACCCTGATTGTAATTATTCTGGCCTTGATCACTCTAGCCAGCTGACATATCTGTCTGCCCTAGATTCATTCTTATTACTAAGACCTTGCTAAAATAATGATCAATATGGCCAGTCAGGTAGTAATAACTAAACCTCTTGCCGCCTTACGGTCCAAGAACAAGCAGACAATTATCACATTCCACAGTCATACAAATATACAATTGGATACATGATTATAGCATCTAGCACTTAGCATGTATCACATAATAGTTCACAATCAATAATACTAATAAGTATGTTCCAGCAATTTCAGTACTAATTAGCACACGGCTGCAGAGAATGTATTATTCAGGGCACAGGTTTAACATGGTGTCTCATATATACAGGTAAAGCATATATATACTATATTTAAGCAGTTATACATATAACTACATAAATAGTTACCAAACCATGAGTCGAGCTTGACTTCAGTGATGCGTGTACATTGGGATGAGACAGGAGAAAGGAAATATTTGGGTCCTGAGGCAGTTCAGAGGACCAATGAGACTATTAAGAAGATCCTAGATTGGATGTTCGCTTCTCAAAACAGGCAGAAAAGTTATGTTTATCCGAAACGCAGGAACGTGGAGTTCCAAGTGGGAGACTATGTTTTCCTTAGGGTTTCGCCATGGAAAGGGGTGAGGATATTTGGGAAGAAGGGCAAGCTGAGCCCTAGATTTGTAGGACCGTTTGAGATCCTGGAGAGGATCGGTCAGGTGGCCTATAGGTTGGCCCTACCTCCAGCACTGTCGGCCGTGCACAATGTATTCCATATTTTGTCACTTCGGAACTTAAGAAGTACGTGTCAGACGTGACTCATGTGTTAAGTTACAACAATCTAGAGCTTCAGGCAGATCGCTCCTATAAGGAACAGCCAGGCCAGATACTAGACAGGAAGGACAAGGTCCTAAGGAACAAGACTATACCTTTGTTAAGGTATTATGGAGGAACAACAAGGTCGAGGAAGCGACCTGGGAAAGCTGGAGTCAAATATGCAGAATCAGCATCTCAAGTTATTCAGGTAAAATTTCGAGAATGAAATTCTGTAAGGAAGGGATAGTTGTAACGTTCCAAATTCCCTAATATGGATTACTGCCTTGATTATGGGGGCAGGAGAGCAATAACTGGTTTATGGTATTATTATGTGTAAATATTCATGATTATGTGAGTTATATTATTATATGACTGTTTTTGCATGCATGTGGGCATGTTTCTTATTAGAAGGGCATTTTAGTAATTTTGGTCCGTTGAGGGCATATTTGTATATTTTTGTGTTTATGGATTGAGACCACATTATTATGGGGATATATTTGAGCTATTCGGGATGATGCGATCCTTGATAGCAGGTTAGCGATTTAGTCATAACATGGTCAAGTACCCGACTTGAGGTGAGCCTGGGGGTAATTTGATAATTTAGCACATTACCGAGGTTGATCGGGTAATGGGATATTATTTGGTAACTATTCGAGGATATTGGAAGTAACAAGAATTATAAGGCGTTAATTATGATTAACGGGATATGTGGCAATGGACAAAATTGTCCTTGGGGGGCTTTTAGAGAGAGATTTGGCCCTAGGGGCATTTAGGACATTTTGAGCTAAGTTAGTGGCTTTGAGAGAAAGATTTAGCCCTAGGGGCATTTAGGGCATTGAGCTGAGGGGAACCAAGAAACAGGGTAAACAAACACAAGTATCTCTCTCTCTCTAGTGTTGGCTTGGTTTTGGGGCAAAGCTAGTGAGATTCGAGGCTTGGAAGCTTGAGCTTGGTGTAGTTAATGTTCTTGAGACTGGGATTGGGTTAGCAACAGCTAGGAGGATTTAATCCACATTTGAGGTAAGCCATAAACTATATTTTAATTGAATTCTATTTAGGCTTTGTGGTGTTATGTGCTTTGAGGGTCAAGGTTGTGAATTTGAGTTTTAGAGTGGTTTTGAGTGAATTTGGGCATGTGTTTTGTTGCTGGTTTTATATTGATATTATATTGGGATTTGGTTATAGCTTTGGGATTTGGGGTGAGTTTTGGTTAGGTTTGGCTGAAGAAAAATAGGGCAAAACTGTGTTGGAAGGGTCACATCGCGATTCTGTTCTTGGGGTGCCCCGACCCGTGTGAACCCATAGCCCATGAGGGGTTTCTGTTTCGGAGACGCGCCGCCACTCTCGGGAGCAAGTCGCGGCCAGTGTCTTGAATTCCAGATAGGGGGCTTTCTATTCTGGGAGGCGCACCGCAACCCTTAACGTCAAGTTGCAGCGCGCCTTGGCAACTTTTGCCAGGATAGGTTTTGAGTAACGGAAACTCAAACCTAAGGGATCTGAATACCTAGTTCAGGGCTTGACTTATTAGTCAAGGGCAGCAATAGCGCACCGCGCGCTGGTCGAAAGGCTTAGGCACAATCAAGGACGTACTATTACGTTGGCTGACCCTACGGTTGTTGGAAAACAAAGCTCTTGGCTAGCTCTATGGCTAGTTACTCAGACCTAAGGGCAAGGGCCCTAGGTGACTCTATGGTCCCATAGCTAGGGCATAAGGCCCCAAGTTGAATCTATGGTCATTTATTCACGGCATCGATCCCCAGAGTGATACAATGATCATTTATTTGTAATTGTATGCATACATAAGTTGGTTATTACAGCTGGGTATGCTAGATATGTATTTGGAATCTGTATTTACTATTCATGCACGTGTTTTAGTTTTCTTGCTGAGCCTTGGATCACGTGTGCTATGTGGTGCAGGTAAGGGGAAAGGAAAGCTAGACCAGCCATGATTTGGAGAGCTTCGGTGGGTGTACATATGCGGCTACTCGTTCACCACGACCAAGGATATCTCAGAGGAACTAGGGTTGTATCCCTTATTTTTTCGCTTAGGTCGACTGGTTGTAACTTTTGATTGTATATACCTTTTCAAAATCTATTTGTAACCTTTTGGGATCCCATGTATGTATTAAACTTTTAAATGAAAAGTCAACGATTCCTTTAACAAAAAATTTTAACCCTAACGCTTGATATTAACCTTAGTTACACGTTTATAACCAAATGACTTGATTATCAAGTCTTACACTATTTCAAGTACATAGTGTAACGGTATTGGCTATCCAGGGCGTTACAACTAATCTCATTTCTGTTTCTCAATTTTGTCTTGACAATAATGTGTTTCTTGAATTCTATTCTAACTCTTACAAAATAAAGGACCTGTCAATAAAGAAGTTATTACACCAAGGTGCCCTTGATAATGGACTCTACACTCTTTAAGCTTTCAAAGCCTTGCAAGTTGAATACCTTTCTAACATAATGTGCATACATTTCTTCCATAATCAAGTCCGCCTCAACTCTTGAACCGCCCTACATAGTTTAAAGTTGTACATCAGTCGCATGCTGCCATTTGGCATGCAAGACTTGGCCATGTAAATTCTAGCATTGTCAATCATGTGTTAAAATATTTAATAAACAATTTTCATATCATAAAGCACATATTTTCTCTTCCTGTCAACTTGCCAAGAGTCATAAGCTTCCTTTTACATCTTCTACATCTCATGCTACTAAACCACTTGTATTGATCCATTCCGATCTATGGGGTCCCTCTCCCACTCCTGCAATAGACAGATCTTGCTACTTTGTTTTGTTTTTAGATGAAGTTTCAAGATTTACTTGGTTGTACCCTTTACACACGAAAGACTAAGCACTTACTGTTTTAAAAAACTTCAAACTTTTAGCTGAAAACCAATTTGATTCCAAAATCAAAGAGTTTCAGTCAGACAATGGTGAGGAATTTAAGTCTTTCATTCCATTTTTAAACTCATATGGCATTCATCATAAACTATCATGTCCTTATACCTCAACACAAAATGGTAGGGTAGAAAGGAAACATCGCCATGTAGTAGAAACTGGTTTAGCTTTCCTAGCTCATGCCTTCCTACCTCTTCATTATTGGCTCTATGCATTCAAAGCTCCAGTTTATATTATCAACCGACTCCCCACTAAGGTTTTAAATCTGAAATCACATTTTCAAACTTTATATAATAAGTCTCCTGATTACTCTCTCATGAGATATTTTAGTTGTATATGCTTTCCTTGCCTTAGACCATATAATGTTACAAAGCTCCAATACAGGTCCTAACCGTGTATCTTCCTTGGTTATAGTACCAATCACAAAGGATGCCTTTTCTTGGATCCCATTTCACATAGAATCTATACTACTTGACATGTAGTACTTGATGAAACAAGCTTTCCTTTTTACTCTATAGTAAGTAATATTTCACAATCTATTATCACTACTACATGTACACCAACTATTCTTCCCTTTTATACTTCTACTACTACCTCTCGTAGTACTCCTCCCAACATACCTTCTTCCCCCATCCCTTCCTCTCAACACACTTCTCCATTACCTACCACAGATGATAACTCCCCTACTTCCTCACATCTGAGTAATTCTCCTTCTCCACCTTGTCCATATATTACTAGTATATTGAGCAGCCTGATATCACTAAAAAATATATATTGTGGAGGCTACAACTACTGCAAATGTGCACCCAATGATGACTTGGGAAAAATATGGAATTAGTAAACCAAAGGCATATATTTCTAAACAAGTAGCTGCTCCTAATGTGCCTCCCATATCATACAAGCATTCTCTTCAATCTTCTCATTGGAGAACTAAAATGGCTCTTGAACTACAAGCTCTGCAAACTAATGCCACTTAAACAATGGTTCCAGGAACTTTGCATGCCAAAATTATTGACTGCAAATGGCTTTTCAAAATCAAGTACAATCTAGATGGCACCATTGACTGTCACAAAACACGCACGGTTGCCCGTGGCTTTACTCAAACTGCAGGCATCAATTACTTTGATACTTTCTACCTGTTGTGAAGCCAGGAATAGTTAGAGTTATTCTCACCATGGCATTATCCAAGAAGTGGCCACTTTGACAAATAGACATCCACAATACATTTCTAAAAGGTGACCTCTCCGAAACAGTTTATGTAACGCCCTGGTTACCCCAAAACAGTTACGGTGAATGGTGAACCGGAAATTTAACTCGCTACCCGAGTCCTTTGGTTAAAAACGTGCTTCTAAGTGTTATTAACAGGCTAAGGTGGAAAACCAATCAAAAGGAAATGATATGTTTTATTTAATACATAAAATTGTTCATGGGCCCATCAAAACGTTTTACAAGTTATTTACAACTCAAAATGGTCATTACTGTTTCAAATTTACAAACTCGCCGACCTAAGTGGCAAAAATAGGGTAAACCCCCTAGTTCCTCTGAGAACTCCTTGGCCGTGGTGGTCAAGCGGCCACATATGTACACATCACCACCTAAGCTCTCCACTCAAGGCTGGGTGAGCTTTTCCTTCCCTTTACCTGCACCACATAGCAGCCATGAGCCAAAGCCCAGCAAGAAAACACAATATAGCATGAATATAATATCAACAATGATCATAATAATCATTCAGGACTTTCAGTCTAAACATATGAGTGACAGTCGTAAAGTCTCTAAGATGGGTTTTGTTCCCTCTAGCCATGTGATGATAGGGTCACTGGGGCTTTACAAATAACCGAACCTTTCACTAGCTTAAACAGGATAGGTGCATGATGACTAGTCACCAACATAACCTATCGCATGACCATAGAGTCGTAACCATGGGATTCTGCTCCCTAGCCATGTGACAAGCAGTCACCTAGGCCTTAGGCCCTGGCTCTGAGTAACTAGTCAAGCGCTTATAAGTTTCATCGACCTTAGGGTTGGTCCAGCATTAATGCTTTAAAGTCATTCAACGCTGATATCGATTAGATCTAATCTTTTATCGGCCCTGCATTCATAATGCTTATGCAGTTTCTGACTCTCAGGTCAGTAATACGCGACCAATGTCGTCCCTGACTAATTAGTGCCATACACAAGTAAGCAAGCTCTGCCAAGCATTTAATATTCAATCAATGTCCACATTTATCAACCAACATGCCTCAACAACAATCATGCATGTCATATACACAGGGTGCAGTTTTCTTACCTCTAATTCGAGCGAGAATGAATAAAAGAACAACCCTTGAGAATGATCTGACTTTTAACCCTTTAGCGGTCACCTAGTCATAACCAAATATGGGACACTATCAACAAAATGAATAATAAAAGGTTCTCAGACCAAGACCTAGCCTCCGGGACATCGAATCCTATTAAACCGGGTAGTAAGAACGATCTCGAGGCCTAAGGTTTAAGTTCCCATAATTAAAACACAATTTTGGCCAAAAATGCCCTTAGGCGTCGCGGTCCCACACCAGACTTGTGTCGTGGCCTGCCCCCAAATAGAAGCCAAACCCACCTTTTCCTATGCCTAGCGCCGCGTCCCTAACTGCCCAGACAGCAAGCCACCTCCTTCATTAAGCCTAGGCCGCGGCGCCCTAGAACAGAGTCGCGACCCTACCACGAGCCCAGCCAAAAACCTTGTTTTTCCTCTTTTAAATCCCTCCAAAAACATACCTAAACACTTCCAAATCCAAAAATCAAAGTTCCCAAACTTCCCAACGATCCAAAACCATCAAATCCCGAGGCTCAAACGAACTGAAAACTCAACGATTCACAAAAACCAATTTGAAGCTTAGAAACTCTAAAAGCTCAAAACTTAAAACTTAGATTACCTTTGATTGGGTTGTTTCTCATCAAATCCTTTGGTCAAGAAGCTTATAATATTTCCTAGGATCGCTATGCCTCGATCCTCGCTTGATTCCGACTCCTAGAACTCGAGATTTATTCGAAAATGCCTCTGTAAAGAACGCCCTAGACTAGTACTTATTAAAACATTCACATATCGTTGGTCCATAAAGAAAACCACTTTTTATAAAGGTCTCAGTGGGGACTTGCTTAAAATAATGCAAGCTGGGCCCATTAGTTTAAAAAGAAAATATGAGTTTTTATGCAAAGTTCAAAAGAAACAATATTAAATAATTAAGTCCCACTGATAATTTAGAAAGTCTCTTAAAACATAACATAATTAAAATGGCATCCTAAAGTGGTCGTTTATTCCGTCCATAGGATACCCCACGCCATACACCCTACGATGATAGAACTCCTCACATCACCATGCGTGCCACAGAGAAATTCTATTTGCTACCTGGAAGGGAAAGTAAGGGGGTGAGCTAAAAGCCCAGTAAGGAAGTACAAACAATAAGCAAGTAAGGATACAACAAATACAAACACTAACATTCATCTAACACATCATGGCATATCATAACATTATCGTAACATATCATCATAGCATATCATAACGTTTTCGTAACATATCATCATAGCATATCATAACGTAATCGTAACATATCATCATATCACATTCATACAGCATACATGATGAGCATGGCCCGCTGGTTGTCCATGTCACCCTATGAGGTAAACAAGAGTCTCTGGTCCTTGAATAACCTCGGCGCGTTCGCCCTAGGAGTTACGTCTTTATATCCTTAGTAACTCGGGTTACGTCTTTATATCTTTAGTAACCCATTTGATGTGTCGCGTTCATCACGCTAACATCCTTTCATAAACATATCATATTCTTACAAGCCAACATATCATCACATTATGGCATTCATAATTCATAACAATTCATTCATACAACAGTCTTACCATTCATAGCATAAAATCATAGAATCTATCTAACTTCCTTACCTCAGGTCCGAGCTAAGTAAATTCACAACCTCTCAACAAGCCCATACCATAATCAAAACGACATTTCTTAGCTTCATAAAATTACTATTTTTCCCTTTCATACAACTCATGTGTGCATGGGCCATGCACACATAATAAGAGTTACACACAACATGCAATTATTCTTAATTACACATAAGGCCATAAAAAGAATAACTTTTACTTTTCCTACTTTGCATGCATGATCTTTCTATAAAAAAAAACCACATGGTTGAATAATAGACATAATTTTGGACGTAAAAGTGGATTTGCATGTAACATGCATACGTGGGAACATTGCGTAATTGTGTCGTTTTAAAAACGATAATTCTACATATCTTACTTTTATCGTTTTAAAATTAATAGACTTATAACATGTTTTATTTTTCTTAAAATTTCTAGTTTGATTAAATTTCTCAAAACATTATTTTATTTAGCTTTTAAAAAAAGTAAAATATGTGACAATTTCATTTATTATTCTCAAATTACAAAGAAATAACAAAAGCTTGGAATTTAATTAAAATACCTATGATTAATATGTTTCTTTAGAAAAATCAAATTTAATATTGGTTAATTGTGTTACATAAATGATGTGAGAAAAATATATATTTAAGTGTGGGAAAAATATATTTTATTTAAATTATTTAAGACTTAGTTTTATGTAACATAAATCCATATGTGATAATTAAATAATCATTTTTAAACTTTTTACACCAAACTTTCAGCCACTATTTAATTTCTTTAAAAATCACAAATAAATTGATTCTAAATATTTTTCTCAATTAATATAAAGAAAAATCATAACTTATCAAAATATGCATTCATACCATATTAAAATACCACTTTTAATATTACCATAATTTAGGGTATTAATTTTATTTCAAATACTCATCAAATTCATTTTATTGAAACACTTCACATTTTTTTACAAAAAAATTACAGCAACCATTTTTATCTTTAAAAATCACCATATTCAATTTAAAATCTCATATTTTTCTAAAAATACAATAAAAATTCTGTAGGTATTTATTTGAGTAAAATATCATTTTATTGTGACTTAAAATACCTTTTTTAATTTCATAAAATTAACATAACATCAAGGACATTACTTATGCATGCAAATCATTTTTTTATCAAACTTTTACCCAATTATTTACAAAAAAACAGCAAGCTTAATTTCTCATGAAATTCATCTTTTATCTCAAAAATTTCACATAAAATCATACATGTCCAAAATCTCATCATGCTCTTATTATATACATAATTCTAAGAATATTACTAACATATTCACATGCAATCTTATAAAATCCCATTTTTCTATTCCATTGAATCTACACATGAAATCCAACAAAAACAATAATAATGGCAATAACATACATCTTATCATATTTCTAAAATCATTATTATTTCAAAACATACAAGAAAATACACATGATTGAACTTTTTACCCCTAGGCCTAAACATTTAAGATCCACCATAAAACATCACAAAATTCCCATCTACCTTCACATAAAACCTAGTATGCATCTATCATCATTTTTTTGCCATTTTACATAAATCAATGATTTAAAATAACCATAGCAATATAAACATAAAATATAATCCTCATATAAACCCCATCAAATCCATTTTCTCAATCATTCCCATGAGCCCATTTTAAACAAAACATATTCCCTTAAAAATACCAATCATAATCACCAATCCTACAATAATCAAACCATTAACATCACCATCAACAACCTCAAAGATAAACCCATCAAAACCAATATATAGGCTAAGAAAAACCATTACCTCTCTTGGTTATTGAATCAAGAACACTCTAGCAAGAAAACCTTGTCACCTATAGAGGATTTCCAAACACCATACATTCAAAGAAAGAAACCACAAAGTCATCCTTAGATTAGAGAAGAGGAGAAGATACAAATGCACATATGTGAAACTAGTAGATGGATTCTTACCTAGGGTTCGAAACCCTCTTCTC
Source organism: Humulus lupulus (assembly GCF_963169125.1). Lineage (NCBI taxonomy): Eukaryota > Viridiplantae > Streptophyta > Magnoliopsida > Rosales > Cannabaceae > Humulus > Humulus lupulus. Next base: position 261,621,097 of record NC_084793.1, read on the forward strand.
CTTCTCCTTCTCTTTCTTTTCTTCTTCTTCCTTTCTTTTTCTTCTCTAGAAAAATATGGCAGCCTTCCTTTCTCTCTCTCTAGCTCGCCTCCCTCTCTCTCTACCCTCTCTAGATGGATGGATGTGGTATAGAGAAGAGATGAGCAAAAATGCTCTCTAGGGTTCTAAGGTTTCATTTATAGTGTCTAGGTTTTTATTTTTCTAAAATAATAAAAGTTAATTTCTTATAAATTTATTTAATTCTAAAATCTAATTAATTAAATAAATACAATTTTATTTACCCAAAAAGGCAGCTGCAATTGTCCACCCCCCTTTCCTTCCTTGGATTTCTACACTAATAAGGAAAATGTGATTTTCGTAGCTCTAAGATCCTGTGACTTGGGGCTGGGTTTTGACCAATTTTAGTTGCGTTTTAGGAAAAGTTCTATTTCATAAAAAATGTAGATAATTTCATTAGCTTTCTATCGGTACCAGTTATGTCTAAATCGGATATCTACAGCCCATGTAATACCCATTTTACTGAGGCTGGGTCTAAGGTTACGAGAATTAAAAAATGACAACTCTATCCTTTCTCCTCACCATTTGTTTCCCAATATTTTTCATGTGTGAACACAAGCCTCTTTATTTCCCTTTCTTTTTATTTTCTTTTTAAATTCCTTAATTAAATAAAAATAAATAAACCAATAAAAGGAAATAAATGTGTAGAAAACTATTGCATGCACACCATGCAACCATGCACATGCACATACTCAATCACTAGGGTGCATCACTACCTACCATGCACCTTAGTGCATTCAACCAAATCTCACATAATCACATTTTAAAATAAAAATAAATATATATCATTCAACAAGTAATTTCACAAAAATATTCTACAAACAATTTTAACAATTAAATAAAATAACAAACAATCAAATAAAACAAACAACAACTAATAAAATAAACAACATTTAAATAAAAACAATTTATCACACTTAACACTTAAATAAAATAAAACACAAAAATTTTAATAAACTAAAAAAAAAATTTGGTGCACTACAGCCTCGAACGATAAAATGAACTAACGGGAAGAAAGAAAGGGTTTTCTAACGTACGGTTCTATCTGACAATCTACTTCAAGCTTAAGTAACCTCAAATAAAACCTAGTGCTCGGGGTCCCAAAAACACTCCTGGGGGCATTATAGTCAAAACTCCAAGAATTTCCTCATGATCTCAATAACTCCCAATTTATCATCAAATAACATCCTCATAACTCAATATCCCAATAAATGACCCCGTTATGACAAAATCGCTAATTCACAATATAAGACCGTCTCATGCCGAATAGCTCGAATATATCTCCATAATAATGGAATCTCATCCATAAATCACAATATGCACCAAAATACACAAAAATGCCCTCAACGGGCCAAATTACCAAAACACCATAATAATCAAATGTGGACTCACATGCATGCATATGATATCATATTAGAATATAATTCACATAAACATGCACATATTCACTTCATGGCATAATTAAATAGTTATGGCCCTCCCGGCCTACTAATCCAGCCATTAAACCGCATTAGGGATTTCGGGGCATTACATTTTACATGTCACAGCCTTCGGGTGTCATTGACATATCTCAGCCACCATATGTGTGCAAATTGTCAAAATCACTTTATGGCCTAAAGCAGGAAACTCGAGCTTGGTTCTTAAAGCTCAGCTCAGCTTTACAAACTTGGAGTTTTCAAGGTTCAAAAGAAAATTCTTCCTTGTTTGTGATTCATCAATCGAACTTCACTGTCCTCCTCATTATATATGTTTGTTATACCCAAAAATTGGAGATCAATGGCATGGCAATAAAGATGACAAAATGCATCCTAGGAGGCTAAAGAGAGTGATCCTAGGAGAACCCAAGGATGAGGTCCGAGGAGAACTCAAGAAAGTGGTCTTAGGAGACCCCAAGGAGAAAGTGGTCCTAGGAGACCCCAAGGAGTATGTGGTCCTAGGAGACCCCAAGGAGGATGTGGTCCTAGGAGACCCCAAGGGTGTGTCCGAGGAGAGAAACAAGAGAGAAGGATGCCTTGGACCACCTTGGTCCGAGGAGAAGGCCATCATGTCCGATCAGACATGTCATGGAGGAGGTTGCCTCAAAGTTGCCCGAGGTGAGGTGCCAAGGGAGTTGGCTCGGACCACCTTGGTCCGAGGAGAGCCAAGCTTGTATCACCTTGGTCCAAGGAAAGCTTGAAGGAGTAATCAACATGCATGTGAGACTACGTCAAAATCCCCAGAACGACTTCAGCAAGAGTTGGTCTAAGCATCCGGGAATCTCTCATTCCTCACTCAAATTGAGGAATCAGTTGTATTTTAAATATTTCTTGTAATATAAATATAAGATGAATAATAAAATGTCCCTATCTAAAGGGGATATCAGTTGAGTATTCCTGGCCTATAAATAGAGGGCTTAGGGGATGAGAGAGGGGCTTTCTTCTGCTTCTTCTTTCTAGAGAGAGAAAATTGGGTCTGAGTATTCTAGAGAGAGAAAGTGCTGAAATAAGAGAGAATTCTTGTATTTTTGCAATCTGTACTGAAGAAACTCAGTTGGCTCAGTCCATCTGATCTTGAGTACGGATCTATAAATCACAACTCTAAGTGGATTAGGCTATTACCGACAATCGGGGCTGAACCACTATAAAAATCTCCTGTGTTATTTACTTTTCTTGTTTAAACCGTCTGTGTCGTTTTTATTTCTCTTGAAGGCTTGTCTTATTTGACGTTCTCACGTCGTTGGCTAAAAACGCAGTCAACAATGTTGATGACATTATTATCACAGGCTCCTCTCAATGTCATGTTGGTCATGTTATACACATCCTTTAACAAACATTTTCTATCCGAGATCTAGGTACATTGCATTACTTTCTTGGTATTGAGATTACCTATTCTACTAATCAAATACATCTTTGTCAGTAGAAGTACATCAAAGACATATTCTCCATGATAGCAATGTTGGACTCTAAATTTGCTCCAACACCAGGTGTAGTGGGAAAACCATATTATCTAAAAATGATGGCACTCCACTAGAAGATCCATCAAAAAAATATGTTACAATGACTTGTCCAGACATTGCCTTTGTTGTCAACCGAGCGTGCCAATTCATGCAACACCCTACAACAGCTCACTTAATTCCAGTCAAAGATATACTTCGATACTTAAGAGGAACTAAATCATATGGAATCAGTCTTACAGCCGCATCTAATCTTCATCTTGCATCCTTCATAGATGCATATTGGGCCTCCAATCTAGATGATTCTAGATGCACTGGTGGTTATTGTGTATTCCTAGGTGATAACATTGTCTCTTGGTCCTTGGCCAAGCAGAAAGTAGTTTCTTGGAGCAAACAAAATAAAAGTATAGAGCTTTGGCCAATGCTATAGCAGAGCTTACTTGGTTCCAACACTTATTCTCTGAACTTCAGCTTCATGTGTCTTCGACCCCATTCCTGCGGTGTGATAACATTTCAGCTACTCATCTTGCTGTCAATCCAATCTTTCATGCAAGGACCAAACACATTGAAATAGACTATCATTTCATACGTGATATGTCACTCGCAAAAAGCTCAATGTCAGATACATACCTTCGGATGACCAAGTAGTAGACATTCTTACAAAGCACCTTCTCATCAATCGGTTCTCTACTATGTGTACCAAGTTAACTGTTCTTCCCAGACCACTTAACTTAAGGGGGGTTTTCCTACTTGACTAGATTGTTATGTTAGTTAAGTTCATTTATTCTGTTATAATCTTGAATTAGTTACATGAGGGTATACTTGTAATTCTTTTTTGACTCTTTGTGTAACTCGTTCAATATAAATGAGAAGGCTAATAGCTCAGATGAGATTGATTCATTATGAGATTTTACCTGATCTACTTTCAACACTTTACAATGTAAATATTTCCGCATATATCTGCAACGCATTCATATGAGAGTTGTCTCACTGATGTACCAAAAAAGTAACAAGCAAGATCTCCTATTAGCATGGCATGAATAGTCATAGACATGTTCCGCATTCACAAAAGTATAACTAGCGATTTGGATTTGTTGGCTTTTGTGAATGCAACAATCAAGATTCAACTGAAACAATCATGAAAGAAGCACAACAAAATATACACGACTAGAAAACAAAATTATAAAGTTTTGAGAGTAAGTAAATAACTCAATATACAAGCAAGGTATAGAAATGTATCTCTACCAGGAAACACTTAAGAAATAAATGTAAAAACACAACATCAAGATTTTTACCTGTTCAGAAAATTTGTCCTACGTCAAGTTGAGCACCATCTGACAAGTTTTATTGATCAATATTCGAACAACTTTGTACAACTCTCTTTCTTCACAGTTGAGAAGAACACACACTAAGTGAAAGTACAAAACATCCTTTGCACAATAAACTCGACCAAGCTTTCACCCTTTCTTGAAGCTTTCTCTCACTTAGAACTAAACTCGTTCTCTCTCTTTTTTGAAGGACAAAACCACACACAAAGCTAACTCTCTTTCTCTCTCTTGAGTTTACAAGATTTTTCACTATATCCTAAAATAACTATCATAACACCTATTTATAGATTCTAGGCTTGTAACTGACTCAACCTACTAAACCAATAGGAATAGGCAGTTACTATCTTGACCAACAGAAAAGAACCAGCATGCTGAGTCTAGAAGGAATAACTTGCCACAAATTCCACTTTATTTGTTCAGTACGAAGCCTTTAAGTTGCTCGTAAAAGCTTCCAATGGTGGTATACTCTTCCTACAATGATCACCAATGTTCAGAAAGTAATGACAAGGAGCCAACTTGTTGGTCATTATAATCTTTGTGCCTAAGTCTGCATGATTTTCTTCATTGGGAACCTTCTCTAGTTCTAACACCTTGTCTTCAACCTTTTATCTGATCTAATACAGACAACTGTCTATATGCTTGCTTGATTCGTGATATACTGGATTTCTACACAGATGAATAGATGACTAACTATCTGAGTAAATTGTTCCCTTTTTCTTTAACAACTTTAGTTCGAATAAAATCCCTTGTTACTAGATCGCCTCCTTGAAAGCTTCTGCTGTAGCCAGAAATTCTGCTTCAGTTGTAGATAAAACTACTATTTGTTGTAACTGAGATTTCCAACAAATGTAATTTTGATTTAGCTTAAATACATAGCTGGTAGTTGACCTTCTATTATCCTTGTTTGCAGCAAAATCAAAATCTACAAAACCATTCAAGATTAAATTCCCTTAAAATTTTAGGTAGCATAATCCATACTTCACAGTGCCTACCATATACCTTAGTAGCCATTTTAAAGCATTCCAATGCTCCATTCCCAGGTTGGACATAAATCCACTTAACACACTTAAAGCATGAGCTATATCTAATCGTGTACTAACCATGATATACACTAGGCATCCAATTGTCATTGTGTAAGGAACTTTCTCCATTTCCCTTATAGCAAACTCATCTTTTGGACTCTGTTCGTTGCTAAGCTTAAAATGACATGCTAACAATATACTAACTGCTTTAGCATCCGACATGTTAAATCTCTAAATCATGAGCAGTATAACTTGCTTGACTGAGAATTATTCTTCCCGTTTGCCCTTGCCTTAGTATCTATATTCCAAAGATTTTCTTTGCTTGCCCAAGGACTTTCGTCTCAAACTCAGTCTTAAGTTTCTCTTTGACACCTATGATTACTGATCTGTCTTTTCCGAGCAGTAACATATCATCAACGTACAGTATTAAGAACACTGTAGTTGGTAACTCCAAATCCTTGTAATAAAGGCATGAGTCGTACTTCGACCTGCTAAAACCAATTTCTTGCACGAACATATTGAAGCGTTTGTTCCATTGCATTAGATACTGTTTTAGTTCATAAATTGATCTCTTCAATAAGCATACCTATTCAATTCCCTTCTTTTCAACCTGAACTCCAGGTGGTTGCGACATGTATATCACTTCATCCAGGAATCCATTCAGAAAAGTTTTTTTCACATCCGCCTATTCCACCTCCAATGCAAACTGAACTGCAATGGCTAACATCATTCATATCATTTTATACTTGACCACTTGCGAGAAAATGTCACCGTAGTCAATACCTTCCACCTAAGTGAAACCCTTGGCTACCAGCCTTGCTTTAAACTTGATATGTTCCTTGTTAGAAGTCACTTATTTTACCTTGTAGATCCATCTACAGTCAATTACCTTCTGATCCTTTGGTTTCTCAACTAGTTCCCATGCCTTGTTCTTTATCAGAGAATCCATCTCTTCTTTCATTGGGACCAACCATTCTTTACTATACTTGCATGAAATAGCTTCTTCATATGATGAAGGTTCTGAAATATGTTCATGTTTAACTACATTTAAAGCATACGCAATCCGATCATCTTCTCTAAGTTCGGTAGGTGCCTTGATAACTCTTCTTGTCCTATCTCGAGCAAGTTAATAATCTTGTAACTCTGCTTGAGAAATTTCATCTGTTTGAGAAACCTCTCCTACTCAGTGAGCATCTTCTATTTGTGGAACGTCTTATGTTCTATGAATTCCTTTTTTTCTCGGAGCCTCTTCTGTTTGATGAGCATCTCCTGTTCGTGGAACCTCTTCTGCTCAAGAAGTTTTTTCTACTCGAGTTTCTTCGGGAACACATAAATTTATCTCAAATTCAAAATGGTTTGCTTAACCTCGAACTAATGAGCAAACATTTGACCTTATTTAACAAGGTCCTACTCATCCTCTCAGCAACACCATTTTGCTAAGGAGTTTTCACGACAATTCTATGTCTAATAATGCCATAATCAGCACATAATTGGTCAAATTCCTTATTAATAAATTCTAACCCATTATCTGTTCACAATATTTTGATTTTTAGACTTTTTTGTTTTTCAACCTCATTTTTCCATTGAACAAATTTACCTAAACATTCATCTTTTGTTTTAAGCAAATAAGTCCAGACACATCGACTAAAATCATCAATAATGGATAGAAAATATTGATTACCTAAGTGTGTTGTCACTCTGCTCGCCCCCCAAAGGTCATCATGTACATACTCCAAAAGTCTATGCAAACAATGTGTAGCTGATGAAAACTTGAGCCTATGATGTTTTTTGAGTACACATGCTTCACATAATGGGAGTGATCCCACCTTGTTGATCGAACCTCTTTTGTGTAACTCTTTCAATCCCTACTCGCTCATATGACATGTTCGTCTGTGCCATATTTCCATCTTATATTTATGTTCGTGTATAACATCAGCTTCTCCCATGCGAACAGTTTCACCTTTCAGCAAATAAAACCCATGAACCTTTTCTCATTTCATCATGACCAGGGATCCATCTGAGACTTTCAAGTTTCCATTAGCTGATTTAAATCCATATCCTTCATCTTCAAGCGTGCTTAGAGAAATTAAATTCCTTCTTAACTCTGGTATATGTTGAACTTTGTTGAGACGTCTGATCATTCCATCAAAGTGTCTAATTGCTACTGTACTGATTCCCATCACTTTACATGATCTATCATCTCCCATCAAAACTGATCCCGAACTAACTTGTTCGCACTCAATAAGCTTTCATGACTAGGACACATATGAAATGTGCAACCTGAATCAAGAACCCATTCTCGAACCACTTTCGTATCAATCACCATGAACAAATCACCATCTGAGCCAAACTCAGAGTTTCCACGACTGAAGCTAAGTCCTGCATTTTGTCTCCTCATTCTTTGAGTTTCTTCTTATACTCAAAGCATGATTTCTTTACATGTTCGAATTTCCCACAGAAATAAAATTTTCTTGAGTCTTTTGTATACTTTCCTCTTGACTTGGATCTTGATGGAAATTTATGGTGAAATCTTTGATGATCTTTCTTGAACGCTCTTTTTCGAACAAAATAAGATTCTTCTTTGTTCGACTCCCTCTCTTTAATTATCTCACATTCCTTAGACTTTAACGCAGAGACCACATCATCCATGGCCAACTCGTCTCTTCCATACTTGATGACAACTTTTACTTCCTGATAAGCAGAGGGTAAAGATCTTAGCAATATCACAACTTGACTAGCAACATCTACAATATGATTAGCATTAGATAAACCAATAATACTTTGGTTAATGACATCTAAGTTATCATCAAGAAATAAAGAAGAACTCATTTTGTAACTGTATATAGCCTTTCTAATAGGCTAATCTTTTTAGGCAGAGATGGAGTCATGTATAGCTGCTCGAGTTTCGTCCACAGTCCTCGTGTCGTTTTCTCTGATTGTGCTTTCCTCCTAACAATATTGGAAAGATGCATAATTATTGTATAATATGCCAATTCCTCCATCTCTTCTATCTCCTCTATCTTTTTGCCTTCAAGAGGTTTCTTATCTCCAATGGCTTTTTATATCTTTTGGTGCACCACGATTCCCTTCAGACTTTCTCTCCATAGTCTGAAATCTCCAGTTCCTTCCAACTTCTCCAACTCAAATCTAGTCATCGTTGACATTGTTTCTTGATCTAGCTTTTGTGAATCTTTCTAACAAAGGATCGAGACATAGCTCTGATATTGTTGGATTTTGAGAATGCAAAAATCAAGATTCACCTAAAAAAATTATGAAAGAACCACAGCGGAAAATACACGACAAGAAAACAAAATTATAAAGTTGTGAGAGTAAGAAAATAACTAAATATACGAGTTAGGTATAGAAATGTATCTCAAGTAGGAAACAATAGAGAAATAAATGTAGAACAATAAGGGATTGTAATTTTTTCTATCTTACCAAATAACCTAGAAAATGATTCTTTTTCACTTTACTCATTTAAACTCTATTTTAAAATTAACTTCTTGTTTATATAAAGTACTTTTAGTTTATAAAAAAAAATAAAAAAATGAATATGATAATATTAATAAGTATTATAAATAGAATTATAATTTTTTATTTGAATTAAATTTTTATCTTTTGGGACTCGCTGATTTATTAGGACACTCACTGTGCGTTCTAAAATATTTTATTTTAGGACTCTCAATGAGCGTCCTAAAAAGTCTAGAGATGTTTTTTTAGGACTCGTATCTAGGCGAGTACCCTAAAAAGGTGTCCTAAATACAAGTTTTTGTAGTGTGACCACACGTCAATTTTATCTGCAGATTACCAAGTTTGAATTCCTTCCAAAGTAAAATTGTCTATAATAAAATATTTTATATCAAAACATGGTTAAGGAGAGATTTGGCACCAAAAGCATATCTTAAGTCAGTTAAACTCTTTAGCAAACTTGAAAAGTTCTTATAATGATATAGAATGCTTACTTCTCAAAGTGAATCCCTTGTTAAATCTTCTAATGATCTTACCAACCTGAGAAATACATTCAAGATCATGAGAAAAACCTAATTTTAATAGAGTAGAAATACATTAAACACACATATATAGATATATATATATATACCCATTGCACAGGTCTACATCATTGAGCCCAACCCCAACACCTCAGCAAGCCCAACCTTCCCTCCACAAGCCTAGCAGCATCCTCCATGAACTACGACAATGAGTCATGCAACCCATTCCTGTCTTGGGAAAACGGATACTACGAACTCCCTTATCCTTCGTGAATGGCAACGGCGAACAATACGAGATGGAGAATTGAGTAGCGGACCCATGCGTGAGAGGAGGGACGATCACAAAGGTGGGTCGAAGAACAGGGTTGGCTTGTCGGATAGAGGGAGGAGCAGTGAAATATGGAGATGCGTTATGCGGCTTGGGTAGAGAACAAGACACTGGGAGAAGATATAAATTAATTGTATAAGTATTATTAACATGATTTTTTTAATAATGCAAAAAACCCCTAATTTTATATATAAATTAAGCTCAGTTTATAGAAAAATAAAATTATGATAATATTAATAGAATTATAATTTTTTTTATCTCATTATGTTATTAATTAAAAAATATTATTATAAAAAATTTAATAACTTATTTAAAAAAATATTTCAATAGTTTATTTTCAACTAACATTTATACTTAGTGTTACAAGTTATAAATTAACATTATTATATACATTTATATATATATGACCACATAACATATTAAAAGTATATATTAAAAAAATAATACATATTTTTATAATATATTTATATAATTTAGTTTATTTTTTAACTTATATTTCGTTAGCTATATTTTTATAAATATATTTTTAAATTTTTATATTTATAAAAATATATATTTTAATATAATAAATAATTTATTAATAGCTAATATTAAATATTATTAAAAAGTTTGATAAATTATTTAGATAATTTATTTTTAACTACAAAGAATTTAGTATTACAAATTATTAATTACTACTTTGACAAGTTTTATTTCAATATTAATTAACTTTTTTGTAAATAATTGTTATTAGTTTTAAAAGAAAAAAAATTAATACTATAACATCATAAGTATCATTAATGATTTTTTATTTAAAAAAACTATTTATTAAATATATAATAACTAATTGAATTAAAAATTAATATTAGAAATTATTAAAAAAAATTAGACAATTATTTGAATAATTTATTTGAAAAAACTCATTTTTTAACTAATAGCTATTCTATGTTGTAAATTATTAATTTAGAATTTTTTTGTACTTGATTAAAAAAATTATTTTGGATAGACAACAGTTTTTGCAGAAATGTCATCTCATGTTAAAAGTAGAAATGCTACGACATTTTCACCAAAACTGTCGTCTCATGTAAGTTTTAATTTGCATGATACAACATTTCTAGAGCTACTATTGTCACATGTCTATTTTTGACACGAGACAACAGTTCTACAAAAATTATTATCTCTCGTGTGTTGCCTAAGTACAACTTTGTAGTAGTGTATGCCTCTGCTTTAGCATGATACGTCAAAAATAACTTTTCTCAAGTCTTTTGTACTCAATGTTTAACCTAAATTAAAACTATTACAATGTTGAACAAGGAAACTTTTAGTTGTTAAAATTCATTTTAAAAGTTATAAATCGACATTCTTTAAATTAAAAATGTGTGTGTATATATATAATATCACTATATTTTATAATATAGTTGAGTTTTTCTTAGTGGACACGCGATACATCACTATATTTTATAATATAGTTGAGTTTTTCACACGTGATACATCACTATATTTTATATTAACCATACATTAGGGGTGAGCATCGGTCGGTTTGGGCGGTTTTTTCACAACAAAAAATCCAGAATTTAGTTTTCGGTCTGGATTGGTCCAATCCAAAAACCGACCAAACCAAACCAGTTTAAAAAAAAACCGACCGTTTTGGACCGCGGTTTGGTCGGTTAAACCGACCAAACCGAATTGATTATTGTTTTTTTTTTTGTAAGTTTTAGTTAAAAAATTAAAAAATTTACATTGTTGGAATCCATTTTTGTGCATTTTTAAAACATAAATATATAGAACATAATTACATTTACAAATTTTAAAGTTTGAAACATAATTAAATTTTTTTATTTTTATTAAAAATTTTAATAATTAATAATTATATAATATTATATTATTATTTTATTATGTTCGGTCGGTTTCGGTTTTATTGGTCGGTTCACCCAAAATTTCAAAACCGACCGAATAGTGGCGGTTTACACCGTCGGCGGTTTTTTTGATTTTCGTTTTAAATAATTTTAGTTTTTTCAGTGTTCGGTAAGTCGGTGTACAAATTTTTTCAATTCTTCGGATTTTATGCTCAGCCCTTCCATACATATAGCAAAATCACCACGTTCTTACGCAACATGTTTATATTTTCTGCTGTTAAAATAAAATAAAATAAACTATATAAAGATGTATAAACAAACAAAGAAAGCGAAATAAAGAATACCACAAAAAATATATTTTTTTTCTCATCTTGGTGCTCTGCTAGGGTTTTCCTCTCTTAGCTTTGCCCCTATCAAAGGGTTTGAATCTGGTCTGAGTGACCTGGTTGGTGGAGTTCGTTGATTGTTTCTCTGGCGTTCTTTGGCTTTGGTGTTCCGTGGTTTGCAAGGTGGGAGCTCTGTTTCTTCTTCTCCAACGACGACTGCATTTTCTTGAAGATTGGGGATCGATTTGCTTCCCTTATTCTCCAGGTGCCTCAAAGGGCTTTCTTGTCTGAACTCGACTGCGTCTCCAAGGTTTGGGTGTTCTCTATTTTAGGGTGTTCTTCTGGGTGGTTTGGCTCTGTTGGATTTCTCTGTGTTGCAGACTCGTTGGTGGTAGGGACAGTCTGTTCTTGGGTGATTTCAAGGAAATTGGGCCCATTTTTCTGGGTTCGTTTCGGTTCTCAAACTCTTCTTTGACCGATTCGTTTTTTTGTTTCTTGGGCTATCTATGGCGAATTCAAGCCTTTCTTTGAAAGAAATTGAAGAAAGGTGTGTGAAACTCCATCTGGATGATGAATAACAAGGAGGATTATACTATGAAACAGTTTGAACCCTTGGGATTTCCAAGTGATGCAGCATATGATGGTTGCTTGGTGGAAGCTAGGGAACAGTCTGTACATTAAAGAGTTGGAAAGCAATCTGTATATCTTTCAATTCTATCATGAAGTATATATTAAGTTGGTGATAGAGGGTAGCCCTTGGACTTGCAACAAAGCACAGTTGATCTTTGAAAGGCTTAAACCAGGGGACAATCTGAGAGTTGTGAAGCTCCATCGTTTGGACATATGGGTTCAGCTACTTGGGCTACATCCTGGGTTCATGGTTGAACGGGTTGTGAGAGATATTGGCAATCATGTGGGGAAGTTCCTTGAGTCAGACCCAAATAACTTCAATAGGGTTTGAAGAGACTATCTCAGAATCTGGGTTTCCTTGGACATTGATATTCCTTTGAAGCGCAAGATGAAGATTAGTCATTCTAATGGAGATTGGTTTTGGGTGAGTTTCAAGTATGAAAGGATACAAACCTTCTGCTTTATCTGTGGTATCATCGTTCACTCTGAGAAATTCTGTCCTAAACCGTTTGATATTCCACTCGACTTAATTGAGAAGCCGTATGGTTTGTGGATGAGGGCAGTTTCGAGAAGGCAACAACTTTTGATTGGGGCTAAGTGGATGAGACAAGGCGGCAGTGATGACACTCCATCGGCAGATTCCATTGAACATAAACAACAGGAGGGCAGGACTACTACCTCATTTAACCAGGAGTTGGAGGGAGTTGGTCAACAATCTCAAGGGGCAGATGGGGCAGAGCTGGTGGTTTATGAGACCAAAAGGCGACGAATTAGTGGGGAATATGAGACGAAGTTTAACATAGACATGGATCTAGTTGCAAATGGCATCAAGGAGATTGGCTCGTCACATCTGACTAAGGCGGGTTCTGTTGCACAGACCCGCCAAGGATGATGAGTTTCATTAGTTGGAATTGCCAGGGGCTTGGGAACAGTCGGAATGTTCAATTCCTTAAAGAAATTGTTTCTCAAAAGAAGCCCAAGTTTATTTTCCTTTGTGAGAATTATTGCTATCAAGACAAGTTCGAGAGGATTCAGTACTCTTTGGGTTATGAGGGGTTGTTTGTTGTCAATCTCGAAGGGCGTAGAGGTGGGTTGGCAGGGCTTTGGCACCATCAAGATGACGGTTCTGTCATTGGAAATTCTACTAACCACATTGACGTGAGTATCAAAGTTGATGGGATGGCTCCTTGGTGACTCACTGGTTTCAATGGTGAGCCGAATAGATCAACTTGTCGAAGATCTTGGAATTTGCTTCGTACTCTTTATGATAAATCCCAGCTACCTTGGTGTATTATTGGAGACTTTAATAACGTGTTGAATCAAAGTGACAAACAAGGGGGGCGACCTTATCCTGATTGGTTGATTGAGGGCTTCCAACAAGTTCTTATGGATTGCAATCTTGTTAATTTGGAGCTTCTAGGCTATCCTTTCACTTGGGAAAGAGGGCGTGGAACCCTGGATTGGATTGAAGTTAGACTCGATCGGGCTCTTGTCTCCCAAAGCTAGTTGTCTTTATTCTCGGATGCCCAACTATACAACATGGAGATTTCTACTTCCGACCACTTTCCTCTCTTCCTTAATCCAGTTCCCAGCACTATTATTCATGTTTCCAAGCTCTTTTGCTTTGAAAATGCTTGGATGAGAGAGCCATTATGCTCTCAAATTGTTGGCAATAGTTAGAAGTCGTGTGCTGCTCTGTCTTGGGAGAAAAAACATGATCACTGCAGCCAAGCTCTCTCTATGTGGCAGGGAATCACAGGATACTTCACTCACCGACTGAAGAAGTGTAACATTGAGATTCAGAAATGGAAGAGCAGTAACGAGGAAGGGTCTCACGCTCGCTACAAAGCTGCCGAGGAAAATCTTGTTGAGATTTTAAGTCAAAAAGAGATCTATTGGCATCAAATGTCCAAACAGTTATGGCCTAAAGCGAGAGATTTGAATAGCAAGTATTTTCATGCCACTACATCAGTTAGGAAAAGGAACAATATGACTCATAAGCTGAAGAAGGAAGATGGCAGCTGGGATGACTGGAATCATGGCTTGGCTGAGCACATATTTGATTACTATTTTCATCTTTTTCAGGCAGATTGTACTGATTGGCAAGCAGTTGTGGACCTGGTTCCCTTGATTATTAATGATGATTAAAATGACAGCCTCCTTCGGCCTATCACTTTAGAGGAGCTCAAAGTGGCTGCTTTCCAAATGAACCCCGACCAGGCACCAAGACCAGATGGTCTAACTCTAGCATTTTTTTTTTAAAATTTGGAATGTTGTGTGCACTGATGTTCTGAAATTTGCCCAGGATTTTTTTGCTTCAGGTGAGCTTCCATATCATTTCAATGAAACTCACTTGGCTCTCATCCCTAAGAAGAAAGGCCCTACTTCCCTTGGTGTTCTTCAACCTATTTTCCTGTGCAATGTTATTTACAAAATTTTGTCTAAAACTTTGGTTAAATGTCTGAAAGAGGGCGTGGGTCGTTGTATCTCGGACACGCAGAGTGCTTTCTTTCCTGGTCGTTTGATTTCTGACAACATTATGGTCTCCTTTGAGCTTCTTCACTATCTTAAAAGGAAGTCTAGAGGTAAAAAGGGGTATATGGCGCTGCAACTTGATTTAAGCAAAGCTTATGACAGGGTTAATTGGCAGTATTTAGAGGCTTTGTTATCTAAAATGGGTTCTCATAGTAGATGGGTTCATCTCCTCATTGCTTGTTTTAACTCAGTTTCTTATACTGTTGCTGTCAGTGGCAAGTTTATAGGTCCTTTGTTGCCTACTAGGGGAATTCATCAGGGAGATCCACTTTCTCCTTACCCTTTTCTGATTTGTACTAAAGGTTTTTCCTCTCTTGAGAAACTTTGAGAGTAAGGGTTGGAATCATGGTTGTAAAGTTGCTTGAAGTACCCCAGCTGTGTCTCACATGCTTTTTGCGGATGATAGTTACATTTATTGTAAAGCTGATTTAGGAAGCGGAGAATTTTAAAAGGCGGCTGCACTCGTTTGACAAAGCTTTGGGTCAGAAGGTAAATATAGAAAAGTCCTCCATTTTCCTTAGCACTAATTTAGACTCATCTCTTGGTTCTTTGATCTTCCAGGAGCTGGGATTGCCTGAAGCTACTGCTGACTCTACTTATTTGGGTCTTCCTAGCCTCATTGGGAGGAACAAAACTGCTATTTTGGGGTTCCTCAAAGATAAAGTTAGGCAAAGAGTGCAAATCTGGGATGGGAAACTCCTCTCTAGGGCTGGGAAGGATGTTCTTATCAAATCCATTGCTCAGTCTCTCCCCACTTATGCAATGAGTGTCTTCCTCCTTCCTCTGAGTATTTGTGAGGATTTGGAGAGACTTATGTGTAACTTTTGGTGGAAATCTTCTAACAACCATGGTAGAGGTATTTCTTGGATGCATTGGGACAAGTTGTGCGTCCATAAGCATGGAGGTGAAATGGGTTTTCTCCATCTTCGGGAATTCAACTTAGCCATGCTTAGGAAGCAAGGTTTGAGTTTACTTAATAGAGAAGATTCTTTGGTTGCCAAGATCTACAAAGCTCATTACTATCCTCATAGTAATTTTCTTGATGCTCATTTGGGCTGCAACCCAAGCTTTGTTTGGCAAAGTATTTGGGAGTCTAGGAGTTTGATTACCAGTGGCGCTCGAAGACATTTTTGATCGAGGAATCACACTCTCATTCTTGGTTATCCTTGGCTGCTGGATGAAGATCACCCTTTTGTCATCTCTAAGCATCCGAATTTACAGAATAAGAGAGTTTTCTAGGTAAAGAGAACTGATTCGTGAGTGGGATGAGGATGTGTTGGCTGACTTGTTCGAGGATCATGATAGAACTTTGATCAAGTCTATTCCTAATTGCCGGTCCTCTTCGAATGACAACTGGTATTGGGGGCATGAATTTTGGGTTGGTACTCAGTTAGTAGTGCTTATCGGCTTCTCCAAAAGCTTCATGGGCGCTGGGTGTCTGACAATAATTCGGGGTTTTGGAGGACGCTTTGGAACCTGAAAATTCCACCAAAGGTGAAAAAAAATTTGTGGCGGGCCATAGCTGGTTGCCTCCCCACCAACTTGAACTTTAAGCTGCGTTTTGTTGAGGCGAGTCCCATCTGTCCTTTGTGTTTGAAAGATCCTGAATCTACTTTCCAAGCTCTCTGTCTTTGTCCTTGTAGTAGGGATTGTTGGTCTTTTTTTAGTATTAGTTTGGATGGAGTTGATTGGCAGGACTTTGGCAACTGGATTGAGTTTATTTTTTCTCCAGGTATTAGCAAGCGGACTCATTTAATTTGCATGATCAGTTGGTCCAATTGGAATGCCCGAAACAATTTTGTGTGGAATGAATCTTGGCTGCCTGCCCACACTATTGTCACATTTGCTTTGACATACTTTGATCATTGGAGTAGTGCTCAGCATATTCATACTCAGAAGTGGAGTTAGCTTCTGCCCAAGGTGATGGGAAGCATGAGCAATGGACTAAACCTGATGTCAATTGGATCAAAGTGAACGTAGAGGCTGCCATATTCCATCCTAAATCTGCCTTTGGTGTAGGCTGGATTGCTAGGAATCACCATGGCGAGATCATTGAGGCTTGGACAAAGCTTTGGCGCCATTGGAGTTAAGGAGGTCCTTAGCTGGGTTAATAGAAACCAGCTGCATAATGTCTGCATTGAAATAGATTGCCAAGTAGTAGTCCACGCTATTCATAGTTCCATGGCTTTACTGTCTCCGTTTGGCTCTCTCACTAAGGATTGTTCAATTTTACTTTCTCATTGTAACTATGTAAATGTTCATTTTGTGAAACGTTCTGTCAACAAGGTTGCTCATTTTCTTACTAAGAGCTCTTGTGTTAATCCAGGGCGTGTGTATAGTGGAGTGCAAGTTCCTCATAATTTGTTCATTCTTGTTCAGGTTGATTTAGGTTGTTAATAAAAGTTTCTTATCTTCAAAAGAAAAGAAAAAAAAAAAAAAAACAGCGGAACTACAAGGTGTATAGACAATATATAATCAAACGTAGTAGTCTTCCCTTAGCAAGATTAATGTCACATGAATCTCCCACAAATATATTACAAGTCAAACTCTATTATATATATTGTTTCATCTTTATACTATATATATATATAACTGTTTCTTTGCTATTATGAATTGAAGCCATAAAAATCTTTAGAAGTCAAAAGATCTTTGAAAAATACCGAGCATTAATGGCATAATAGAGGAAGAAGTTAAGGTTCCATTATTGACAGACCTAGCTTTCGTCAACCAACATCATGATCATCAACAATCATGACATCACGATGATGATGAAAAGAGTGATCATCATCAACTCTCTTTAGGCAGAAGGATTAGTATTGAATCAAAGAAGCTGTGGCACAGTTGGTTCATCTATCTTCAGCCGAATCACTGCAAACTCTATATTCGTCATCACCCAAGCCTTCGCTGGCCACCTTGGAGACCTTGAGCTCGCTGCAATCTCCATCGGCACTAATATCATCCTTGGATTCACCTCTAGTCTACTCGTAATATTTTCATTCCTCATTTCCAATTTCAAAATTATTTCAAATTCATTAATAATTAGAGATATTTTCATGATCAGTTCGGAATGGCAAGCGCCTTGGAAACTCTATGCGGTCAAGCATATGGGGCAAAGATGCTAGGCCTGTACATGCAACGTTCATGGGTCATCCTATTTATATGTTGCATTTTGCTTCTCCCTCTCTACCTCTTTGCTACGCCCGTCCAAATATTATTGGGAAGCTCTTATGTTAAGTAGCGGGATCCTGCCCTTTCCAAAGTTCTAATCTATAGCATCCATTCTTTCTATATTTAAAAAATTTGCTAAACTTTTCCTAATTCATTCGATTTTGATTAAGAAAAAGAACACATATAGCATGACGATTCACGGGTGGGAGATGATGATTCCTATGACATTCTTCGCTGGAACTTGGGATAAATTCCTCTTCCCTTATTTCTATTAAACCTTTATTTAAATTATATATTTCGGGTGGGACCGCTCTGAAAATGAATATCTCACTACTAATCCATATTTTATTTCATCATATATGATGTCATTGTTAATGCCTGTTTACACTGTCTTGTTTGAAAAAAAATTATGTATGCTATTTTGTGTGAGCTGGGTTCTATTTTATCACCGTGTTATATGTGTTGTCCGCGAATTTGATTAGTTAGTTAGTTGTATTTTTAACAGGTTGTTCAGTACAGCTGGTAAGCTCACATGATCGTGTGATGTGACTTGATCCTATTTGCTTACTATAAATAGACTAATGAGTTGATTAGATCTAATAACTCTGATAGAACAAACCCTAGATTTCTGTGTTCTTGGTTCAAGATTTGTTGTTTCAGGTAAAAGAGCTTGAGGTTGAAGAAGAAGCTAAAGAAACCTGGCTGGGTGTTGAAGATCAAAGAGAAAGCTAAAGCTTGGTTCAGACGATAACTGAAGGGAGTTCAAAGAGAGTTGTCTGATAAAGCTTGCTCGATTAGTGTTTTTTCTTTTTCAATTGTTTACTGTTTCTTGATTCAATTGACAATCTCTATAGTGATACTATGAAAGATTGTATGTTTGTACTTCTCAATTTCTTGAACTAAATAAAATCTGTAATATCTTACTTGAGTTGAGAAATTTAGGTTTCTTTGATTGTCTTGTTCATTAATTGTGATTGATTTTATTCTATTAATAACAAATACTATAGATTTGTCATAAAAGTAGCAAAACCATTTTCGAATTGGTATCAAAGCATGGTTTTTTAAGTTCGATCTCTAACTGTTTGATGTTTTGATTGGTTTTATTTGCTTTGGTGACTTTGTTCATCTTAGAGATCGTGAGAATCTTGGCAAATTTGATGCCAAAAGGGATCTAGGGGTTTTTCTTGGTTATTCCAATAATAGTAGGGCTTATCATGTTTATAACATGAGAACCCAAATTGTTATGGAATCTACTAATGTGGTTGTTGATGATTTGAAAAAAAAATTCTGAGTAATCCTGTTGACGCGGTTCTTCGCCAACAGGTAATTAAGAAAATAAGAGGAATGGATTAGTGCTTAACAATAAACCGAAATAGATGAATGATCTTTAAATGGACTGATGACACTGTTGACTGTGTTTTTAGTCAACGACGTGAGAACGTCAATAACGACAAGCCTTCAAGAGAATGTAAACGACAACAAACAATTTAATCAATGAAAGTAAATAACACGAGATTTTATAGTGGTTCAGCCCCGATAGTCGGTAATAGCCTAATCCACTTAGAGATTTTATTACTTTACTCACACTCAAGATCAGATGAACCAGTGTCAACTGAGTTTCTTAAATGTAAATATTCCAGAATACAAAAAGGGATTCTCTCAAGAAAAACACACGTTCTCTCTCTAGAACACAGACTAATTCTCAATTTGCCAAAAAAAGTCCTTTTACGATCCCATCAACCCTCTATTTATAGGCTTGGGATCTCAACTGATATCCCCCTCAGATAGGGATATTTTATTATTCATCTTATATTTAAATTACAAGAAATATTTAAAATACAACAGATTCCTCAATTTGAGTGAGGAATGAGAGATTCCCGGGTGCCTAGACCGATTCTTGCTGAAGTCGTTCCGGGGATTTTGACGTAGTCTCCTGGTCGAACACATGCATGTTGGTTACATGCAAGTATTGGTCAGATATACTCCTCTAGGCTTTCCTTGGCTCAAGGTTATGCATGCATGGCTCTCCTCGGACCAAGGTGGTCCGAGCCAATCTCCTTGGCTTCTCCTCGGACCAAGGTGGTCCGAGCCAATCTCCTTGTCTTCTCACCTTGGATAGGTCCGAGGCAATCTTCTTGTCTCCTCACCTCGGATAGGTCCGAGGCAATCTTCTTGGCTTCTCACCTCGGATAGGTCCGAGGCAATCTTCTTGGCTTCTCCAACTAAGGTCCGATCGGACCTTTTGTGGCCTTTCCTTGGCCAAAATCTAAGTCCATCTCTTGGCATGCATGGGACTTCTCCTCGGACTTGGTCCGAACCAACCATCTTGGAGGCTCACCTCGGACATGTTCGAGCCAAACCTCTTGAAAACTTACCTCGGATATGTCCGAGCCAAACCTCTTGAAAGCTTACCTCGGATAGGTTCGAGCCAAGCATCTTGAAAGCTTACCTCGGATAGGTTCGAGCCAAGCATCTAGGGGCTCTTCAAGCTAAGGTCCGATCGGACCTGCTGCTTCTGTCCCTCGAGCCAAAGTCCAAACCCATCCTTTAAGCTCCTTAGACTTGAGCTTGAACTAAACACTTGGGCTTCTCGGACAAGGGTCCGAGCCAAGCTCCCTTTAGCCCAAGTATTCTCCTCGGGTGTATTTGGCTTGACCATGGCATCTCTCAAGCAGCTCAAATTTTTCACTGATGCATCGGGCTACTACTAAGCCAGATCACCCACCTAATCCATGCCACGTGTCAATTTTACTGCCACATCATCCTTTTCAAATTTTGGGATAACAGACACAAATACGTTTTTTAGGTGGTTCAAAGGTTAAAATCCTTCTACTCCACCAGCCAATATTATTGCTATATGCCTGGTATTCTTTACAGGGTATTTCCTTACACAATCGAATCCAACCCCTTGCAACTCCCAGGGTCTCCATATTTATAGGAGAGGGCACTTGGGAGTTGGTAAAGGGGGGGCATCCCATGACCTTCTTACCTATCATGTCACTTCTGTGACATTCATGATTAATTCCTAAAACCTGACACATGAAGTGGGGTCTAATCAATAGGTAAGGGGGATAATGGGCCACACGGCCCAACCCAGTCGTGGGTGCCTGAATATGCACGTTCATGCTGCGTGTCCGAGAAGTCAGGGATATATCAGACACGTAATGTCTGATATATGCACGTTTACCTTGCGTGGTTGACTTTATAAAGGGTCATAGCTTCCAACTCCAGCTCGTACCCGAGCTGGATGCCTACTCGACCTGTGGCCTTCACAGACCTGACTCGATCCTTAAGTAATCCTGGCAAACCTCTTGATATCCCTGAGCTAGCGAGGTAGGACCTGACGACAATAGCTCCGGTCATGGGGGATCCACGTGGCTGATATAATTAGGCCGCATCTCAACTCGCTAATAGCCAGTTGGAAAATTAGGGCGTACAACTCCCATGAGGAAGAAACTGACAGGTTCATTGATGTTCAACATTAGAAAGGGAGACCAGATCTTACAAAAGAACATTCAGTGTCGACAACTTCTGCTGATGTTGTATCAGACACAGATTCTGTTGTGACAACAACTCAAAGAATAGAGAAGGAAACCCCAGTTAATTCTTTTGACTCCATTAATAAAGAACCCTCAACTAGAGTAAAAAAGAATCACCCTTCTGAACTTATTTTGGGAAATCTTGAAGAAAGTATGGTCACTCGAATAAGGTATGTAAATTTGGTTCAATTTTTTTGCTTTACTTCTACATTTGAACCAAAAAATTTGAAGGAAGCATTAAATGATGAATCATGGATTACTACGATGCAAGAAGAGCTAGATCAATTCACAAGGAATGAGGTATGGATTATTGTCCCTAGACCGAGCCATACTAATGTTATGAGTAAAAAATGGACATTTAAAGACAAAATTGATGAATTTGGTACCATAATAAGGAATAAAGCTAGGCTAGTTGCACATGTGTACACTCAAGTTGAAGTAATTAATTTTGATGAGACATTTGCCTATGTTGCAAGACTTGAATCTATAAGATTATTGCTAGCTATTTCATGTGTTCTTTGTTTTAAATTATTCCAAATGGACGTCAAATTTGCTTTTTTAAATGGGCTCTTGAATGAAGAGGCTTATGTTGAGCAACCCAAAGGGTTTGGGGACCCTCACTTTCCAAATCATGTTTTTAAGCTACAAAAAGCATTGTATGGGTTGAAACAAGCCCCTCAAGGTATGAAATATTGACTCAATATTTGGTCTCAAAGGGGTACAAGAGAGGAGGAGTAGACAAGACACTTTTTATCAAAAATGTTGATACTGATATTATGATAGCTCAAATATATGGTGATCATCTAGTGTTTGGTTCTACTAACGATTCTATAGTGTAGGAATTTGTGAAACAAATACAGGAAGAGTTTGAGATGATCATGGTGGGAGAACTCATTTTTTCTTGGGGCTCCAAGTTAAGTAGTCCGATGAGGGAATTTTCATTTCACAAAGCAAGTATGCCAGGAATTTGGTGAAAATATTTGGGCTCTAGGCATCCAAACCATCTAAAACTCCCATGGGAACCACTATCAAACTATCTAAAGATGAGAATGGGACAAAAGTCGATCCAACTCTTTACAGGAGTATGATTGGGAGTCTTCTATACTTAACTGCTAGTCGCCCAGATATCAGTTACAATGTTGGAGTGTGTGCTTGCTTCCAAGGGAACCCTATGAAGTCTCATGTGACTGCTGTAAGAAGAATTATTTGTTATATCAATAATACTCTTGAATTAGGCATTTGGTACTCTAAAGAAACAAACTCTAACCTTGTGTGCTATAGTGATGCAGATTGGGCAGGAAACATTGATCACTGCAAGAGTGCAAGTGGTGGTTGCTTTTATTTAGGAAACAATTTGGTTTCCTGGCATAGTAAAAAACAAAAATTCATCTCCTTGTTAACAACCAAGGCTGAGTACATAGCTACTGGGAGCTGTTGTACTCAACTTTTGTGGATGAAACAAATGTTGGTTAATTATGGGTTTGATCTAAAATCTTTAACAATTTTTTGTGATAATACAAGTGCTATTAATATCTACAAAAATCTTATTCAGCACTCTCACACCAAACGTATTGACGTTCGTCATCATTTTATCGGGGAACTTGTGTGAAAATAAAACTCTGATTTTAGAATATGTTGACACTAACAAACAAATTGCAGATATTTTTACTAAAGCTTTAGACATGGTCAGATTTGATTCCCTCGGGAAATCTTTGGGATTTTGTTTTCTTTGAAATTGGCAATAATTGATTGACTTGCCTTGCATATGTGATTGTGTAAATCTCTTGTCCTATTTGGAAGAAATTTGTTGACCATATTTTTCAAATTTTGGAGAATGAACATTATAATTTCTATACATTGTGAGGAATAAAAACTATATTTGAAAAAGTTGTAGACCCTCCAATTTATATATGATTAAATTATTATGTCAATTTAGTATGAGCATTTCTTAATCCGATTTCTTCCTTGGGCTCCATTATGGAAAAGTGCTACCTATACTAATGTGTGAAAGCAAACATTGAGTATGTTGGTACCAGGTAATTAGCAATTATATTGGAGGATACTCTACCAGTGTAAAGGGCCACCATCAGTATAAGAGTCATAGACTCCAATATGGTTACAAATTGAAAAAGGCTACAATTGTCTAACATGGGCAATGAACGTAGCTTCAAAAGGCCAAAAAGAAACGTCAATATGTTTACACATGCACACACAAATGCATGTTGACTAGACTGTGTAAGAAATGTTGTAAGACTCATACACATAATGATTTGATTAAAATATTTTTTTGTGACTGGTATATTCTTTTTTAATTATGTTTATCATCATCACTTAGTATTCTAATTATAATTTATTTTCTAATTATTTAAGAAAATAGTTATCTTGGTTATCTTGAACAGGACTTGGCATTTCCATGGACACATATGGTATGCCAATTTAAACTTTTAATCTTGGCATTTTAAAAAAAAAAATTAATATAATTAAATATATTTAATATTCCTTGTTGATCGAGTACTAAAGACTAACAAAATTTGAAACAAAAATGGAATGCAATTTATTTGTTTTATCTCATTATATCCTAATTCTTGAAAAAGTTTCCCAATTTTGTGGTGTGAGAGAATATTTTAAAAAATGAGTTTTTTTTTTTTTGCATTTATAAAAAAAAATTGGTTACCCATTTTTTTTTTACCCATTTTCGAACTTGCCTCATTTGTTCACAGAATTCTCTATATATCCGGATTTCCTTTGGCATTTTGGTTCTACGTGTTTCTTGTTCCACTTTCTTGTTAACTTGGCAGGTTCTAGGTCTGTAGATATCGAGCCTGACTCCCCTGCTGTTCAAACTACTCTTACTTCTGCCCAGACATGTATTACCAGTCTCTCAGAGCGATTCACTGCCATGGAGGATACTCAGCGCCAAATTCTGGCTTCTTTGGCGATCATCAATGCCTCTACCACTCCAGCTCCATGACGGTTTCAGTTCCTCTCATTCTCCTTTTATTTTCTTTCAATAAATGTAAAAGAACACTAAATGTGTATTTGTTTTAGTTCTAGTTTCTTTTTACTTTGGAATTTTCTTATACAATGCGAGGGGGAGAGAGAGTAATCTACTCGTTTTTTTTTTTTTATGTTTTGACTTGCATTAGTCACTTATTTTAGTTATGTTCTTTGGTTATATTTGGCAGGGGGGGCCATTTTGTGACTCTTTTCATTATTTGTGGATTTAAGCACTAACTTGTTTTTTGTAGGGTCTTTTAAAAATAGATATGCCTTGTCTACAAATTGCCAAAGGGGGAGATTGTAAATCCTAAAATTGGCAAATTTTATAGAGATATCTTTTTATTTAAAAGATGATTTTAAATTCCTTTTTATTGTGATTTTCAGAATTAATACCTTGGATTATTTTGTATGGTTTGCAAATAATTCCTTATTTAGTTTGATATTCTCACAATATGTTTATAAAATGAATTTGTATCTTGGTTTTATAAAGAAAATATTATGTGCTTATGCGAATTCATTTCTGGATTATTTTCTATTGATTTTCGTACTTTACAAGATAATTTACTACAGGAAATACAATTCTTGAGAAATTAATTGTTATTTCTATCTTGAGAACTTTGATCTGACTCAGGTATTAGCTGTCCCTGAAAAATCCGTGCATGTCGGAACAGAGTCAACTAAATTGGCCAATCTTCATTAATCAATAATTTCATAAAATATTCTTACTTTTATTGGCGATTCTTTCTCAGCTTTTCTGAGTATGAAATGGTCCCTATAAATAGGCTTTTAGGGCCTTGAGAAAAAGCTTGGTGCATATTTTTGTGAGTAAATTGTTTTATTTGTGAGGGTTCATGGTTTGTATTCAAGATCATTGTATTCACGTGTTCTTGTAGTAAAATGAGTGTTTAGTTTTGTGGTGAGTCTATACCACATTCATGAGTGAATACAAGTTGTAATTTTGATCGGTAAATATATGATGTGCAAGTATACACAATTGATTCAAGTAATAAAATAGTAAGTATCATTCTCGCAAGGACTATTAACCAATTACTAATAATTGCTTTTAAATTTCTATTTTGCTGTCGAAAAATAGAGTGATTTTTTAATTAAGACTTAAAATTACAATAAATTTTGCAATAATAAAGATTGATTCAATAATTAAAAACCTAGGGTATTAATTTCTTCAATTTTTCATTCTATCAATTTTACTAATCAGTTCTAAATGTATTCTTCCTATTCTAATAGAAGGTTAACAAAAATCGATTCCTATTCTTTTTCAAGAAATAAGATCTCGACCTATATGCATGTTTTCTACATCTCTGTGATAAACTTAAACACATAACATGCATTAAGCGTAAAATCCTAATTGCTACACAAGTCAGACAGGTACTCTTGTCCAATATGTAACCTATGTCTATATAATGATATCATATTTAATTCACATCTTTCAAATTTTGAATCAAAATCATAAATCAAGCGAATATTGATCAAATATTTGCTAGCATTAGACAAAAATTATATGAATTAGAATAAAGAAGAAGAATCAATAGAACATCATAATAAAATTAAATAGAAATCCAAGCGACTACATTAACCCCTAGATAGAGGATTTAGTTCATATCAGACATAATAACCATAACATTCAAAATAATTGTTCATAAAAAATACCCTAAAGAACTAAGATGAAGAAGAAATCTAGAGAACAATAAACAGATAAAACAAGTAGTGTCCTTAAGGTTTTTTCAGAAATCATCATAATGATGCTTAAATAGTAATATGTGCTTTGAATGTGAAATCATGCTTTTTCCCTTGCATAAAATGCCTTTTTCTACAAAATATGTCACTCAGGCGTCTCGCTCTGTGTCCAAAATACTCTCTATAATGAGGCGTCGCGGCCTGTGTTCAAAATATGGAATTATATCGTCTCTGACTTGCTCAAGCACCGCGGCTCTAATAGACCTACGCCGCGACTCAAATTCATCAACCAAAAGCGTCACGGCTCTCAGAGGCAGCGTCGCGGCTCTCAGAGGCAGCGCCGCGACCCTATGCTTCTTGAGAGATTGACCTCTCTATCTAATCGTAGCGTCGTAGCTCTAACTCCAAGCGTCGTGGCTCAAATGTCTTTTTTTTTTCCATCAAATTCCATCTTTTTGACATCAAATGTAGCCATTTATCAATTACGTCCCATATGTTGGTTTTTATAGATCAAATCAGAGATTATACGCAGCGGAACAACAATGAAAATTGTTAATTTAACCCCACAAGATTTCTAGATCTACTTCTTCACTTACATATATATATATATTGAATCAAAGATATGAATAAAAAATTACCTCAAGTCCTTCCTTGCTGCTATCTTTTTGTACGGAAAAAATCCTTGAGATCTCACACCAGGATCTTCCAAAATGTTCTCAACACACAAAGAACGAGTGTGGGCTCGCTATACAAAACAATAGGCAAGATCTATTTATCAGATGTTCTCAACACATGAGATCTGATAAAGTTTGGACCTAAGTTTGTGAAGAACAGTGACCTATGCTTGTATCACTGTTCTATTTTTCTCAGGGAGATTTCACGATCTGTTTTCTATCACTGAAAAAGTATCACTTTGAAAAACTGATCTCCTATACTTAATATATCCAATATATTAAAAATAAAATATTAGTTATTCAAAACAATTTAAAATAACTAATCAGTTATCATATTTTGTTTAAATAATAATATTTTAATCATATTACAATATCTCATTAAATATTTAATATTTAAATAACTAAAATTGTGGAACCAAGAATCTTCTAGAAGCTTCTTGTGCGTGTAGCACAATGACTGTGCATTGTGCTACACGTCCATCACATGCCATGGAAGGCGTGTGATTTTTCCCAATTTTCATAATGATTTAAATACTAAAAATCCCAAAAATAAATTAATTCAAAATTAATTATAGTTTTGTTAAATCAAATAATTAATTAATTCTCAATTAATTAATTACACATAATTATACAATAATTATGTTTAGTGCATAGAAAAATATTTTACTTATCAAATAAGTCCTTTTGCCCACTCTTGTATTTATTTTTGCCAATGTTTGTTTGGACCATGGACCCATAACATTAACCTCCAATAAATTAAAACTAAATAATTAAACTCTTTAATTATAATAGTTAATTTATTAATTCTGATATTTCTCCACTATAAATTCAGAATTGAACTCTTTATGTTATAGATATACTTTTATAGAAATCTTATTTTAAGTTGTCCATTGATATAACCATCTTACAATAGTTCAACCCTCTAATTAATTAGTTCATAAATTAGAATGGAAGAATTGCCATTTTACCTTTCTAATTTACTTCTTATTCCTTAAGTACCATTAATTCACTAGTGAATAATTAATCTATAATCTAATTATAGATTTGAGCTAAAAATCATTCAGTTCCAGAATTAACCCTTAAGGGAACTAATATACGATCCGTTAGGAAAGATTAGATTCCGTATTGTTGATACATGTTCCCAGCCATCCATGATATTAAATCTCCAAAACAAAAGTCATTAGCCTCATTCTATGAAGAGACCTTAACGAATGAATGAAAAGATTTAATAAACATGAACATGAGTTCACGAACACTCAGGATTTAGGTTGATCTATAAATGATACTCAGTTATGATATCTGTTATCCCCGTTTCTTTCCGGGCGCCCAGGTCCACGCTTCAAGCCCGCGGGCCGTCCGAATGAGTTTGGGCCCAGGGCGGACCCGCTTGGCAATGAGTAAAATAGACGTTGGCAGCCCAAGTCTAGATGAGGCCCAAAGGGCATCTGGGGAGTGTCATCCAGGACGGTCATACGGGAGATGGTATGAGCGTGGCTTCCGATAATGGCATTCGGGATCGCAGTGGATGATCCCAGAGCCTGGTTAACGGTCCGGGACCTTAACGAACGGAGGGGGACGTGGGTAAACGAACCCTGGTCGGCTGTCCGAGGTTGGCAAGGTAAAGCGTCCGTGACGACCTGACTTCGTCCCATGAAGCATGTCCCCACGCTTCACCTGTAGAAAAGGATATCTTGGGATTGTACGCTGTTGGTTCAAACCTGCGCTGCCACTACTCTGACCGATCTTGTCCCCTAAATCTGCCTCATAACTCGAGAAGCCCAGACCAAAGCCCCAACTTGTCGGATGACAGATGTGGTTTGGGCCGGCCTAGTAGGCTCAGATTAGTGTATTTTCTATGTTTTAATCCTTTGTATTGGGCTTCCATTAGAGAAGCCAGCAGTATTTATACCCATATTGGGCCCAGGTCAGCCCGACCCAAGCCCAGTGCACCCGTAAACCTATAAATATAGGTAGTGGGGCATTGGGCAAGAGGGACCTCTGGCTGGTAAGCAGTTACTCTACTAAAACTTATAGAAAACTCCATTGTTATAGATTCTCTAAGCTCTAATACAATTGTCTCGTGGACTAAGGCTCATTAACGCCCCAACCACGTAAAAACCTTGTCTTTATTCCATAAATCCTTTCTTCTAAGCTCTCTAATATTTTATTATTAAGGCTCATTAACGCCCCAACCACGTAAAAACCTTGTCTTTATTCCATAAATCATTTCTTCTAAGCTCTCTAATCTTCTATTATTAAGGTTTCCGAAAAACTCGGTTAACATTTTGGTGCTTTCATTGAGAGCCTGAGAAAGCTAGAGTTGATCTCGAACGTCTGCAACAATGGTGAACACACGACACACAACTTTCGACCCTACTAACCAAGAACCGGGAAATGGAGAGCCACTGCCTAACCAGCCTCTTCCTCGGAGTCCACCTGAGGACGCTCCCCATCAAATGTCCCAGCCCGACGAGTCGCAGAACTATGAAGGTGGAGCAGAATACGAGGAGGACTACTATGAGGAAGAGGAAAATGAGGGGGAATACAAAGACCTAGAGCCTGAGGATCCCGAGGTCCCAGAAGGAGTGGACCCCAACCAGGAGGATCTGGAGGTGACTAAACTGAGGCAACAAGTTCTGGACCAAGAAGCCAGGATTGTTGAGTAGAAGGAGGCTACTCGGCGGATGCAAGAGTCCCTCCAAGCCTTACAAGCTTTCATAGCCGCCCAGGGTTCGGCAGCTAATCCCCCAGTTGTCCTGCCTCCGGTAACGCAACTGCCAGCTCTGCAGGCCAGAAATGGCGCCCCTGAGGATGCGAGCCCGATCCCTCCTCCGGGACAAGCTCCCGAGCAAGGCCCGAGAAACCCGGACTGAGAGAAGACGAAAAACCCTCCCGTCCCGAAAGCCGGGACCCATCCTCGGCCGCTCCCTAGGAAAGAGAAGGTGTGCCCCGTTCTAGGACAGGGCCACCCGACCAATCTCCAAGGGACGCAACCATGGGGTACCAGGCCCCGGTATGCCCCAGGGCAGGCCGGATGGGAACGGTCTTTACATCCTAGCGCTTCAGTGAACAAAAGTCACCGGGAGCGCCCACATAACGATGAGCATCACGCCCTCAGCTCTGGGGACGATATGTCCCGGGTAGACCTGCACGACGGGCTGAATGCTCGAAAGGAGTGGGCCCGCAAGGAAAAGATTCGCCCCCGAGATGGCGACCTTAGAAATGACCTCAACGACATGAGGAACGAGAGGGTTCCCTTAGAAGATGGTGTGGCCAGGAAGCTCATGGAGCAGTTGGCCGCCTTGAAATAGGTCACGGATTGCCTGGTCCGAAAACAGGAAGGAGCGGACACCGATTCCGACGAAGAGGATAAGGAGCCCTGCGCGAGGCACATTCTGGGCACCGTGCTCCCCAAGGGATTCAAGATGCCGAGTCTAACTGCCTACACCAGGAACACTGACCCCCAGGATCATCTGTCCAGGTATAACTGATTAATGACCTGACCCATGTCAGCGGCGACGGCAAGTGCCTCTGTTTTTCAATCACTCTAGGCGGGCCTGCAGAAGAATGGTGGAAGAGACTCAAGCCAGGATCCATCCAATCTTGGTCAGGACTACAGTCGGAGTTTCACAAACAATTTGTGGCCGCCATGAGAATGGACATGCAAATTAGTGCCCTTGCCAATATTAAACAGCTCCCCACGGAGACATTAAGAGCCTACATCCAGTGTTTCACCGAAGAGGCCTCCAAGACCAAGGTGGACGATGGGCAGCGCCTAGTGGCGCTGCAGTCTGGGATCCGGGCCGGATCCTCCCTCTAGGACGATATGCAGTGTAGCAAGGCGGCTACCCTAGAGGAGTTCATAAGGAGGGCCCAAGGATTTATTAACTGGGAAGAGGCCCAGATCTAGGCGTTCGGATGGCAGCCGACACCTCAGCCCAATGCCCAAGCATTTCCGAAATACGGGTGCAGTTTCTGGCACAGCAATACGTCACTCCCCCGCTTGCACCAGGATCGGGAGCCGCGCCTGGGATGACCTTTGCCATGCCCACAATATATGGCCCTGCCTCTTCGGGGTATGTCCCGGCCCAGTCCACCCCTTTTTCTGGATACAGAGTCGCACTGATCGGGTACAGCGCTGCCCCTGTCGGAGCCCAGCCGTCCCAGGTGGGAGGAACTGAGGTGAGTGTGAACCCCTCCCGGGAGAAAAGATCCGGTAAGGGCCAAAACCTGTCCGAGCCGGCTAAGAAGGGAAAGAAGGGCTATGAGCCCCAATACTCGGAGTACACCAACCTAGTAGACACTAGGGAGAACATCTTCCTAGCCACGGAGAGGGCGGTTCATTACCAGAAGTCGACCCCCATGTTCAAAGGAGGAAGGAATCCGAGAGATACTATCAAGCGGTGCGCCTACCATAAGGAGGTGGGTCACACGACCGAAGAATGCCGACAGTTTAAGGATGAGATCGAAAATTTGATCAAGTTAGGGCATCTCCACCAATGGATCAGGATGCCCATGGGAGTTTCGGGCCTGTCAGTAGTCCCCGGATAGTCCACGGCCCCGGGTGCACCTGGAGCGTATCCGCCTCAGGGAGGGTACGCAAAGGTTCCGGTAGCACAGGCCTCTTAGGGGGTCCCCGCCGTGCAAGAACCCGGGCCTGGAATGCCCTATCCATTTGGGACCACACCCCCTGGGTAGATGGCCATGTGGCCACCATCTCAGGCGGGCCTCATCTAGGAGGGCCGTCCCGAAACGATAAAAATGCTACCTTAGGAAGCTCGACCATGATCAAGAGGTATGCGCTTTGGTCTAGGCCCCGACTCAGAGCCTGAAGTTGATGAACCTCCCTATCACCTTCACGGAGGACAACGCCCGTAACGTCCATTTCCCGCACTATGACCCTCTGGTCATAGACGCCCAAATCGCCAATAAATTGGTGTCCTGGGTGCTGGTAGATGACGGAAGCTCTGTCAACATTCTATTCAAGCCCGCCTTCGTCGCAATTGGCTTAACCGAAATAGATCTGACCTCATGCCTAACCCAGATCTACGGCTTCAACGGGGATGCAATACTCCCTATGGGAAAAATCCAGTTGCCCGTAACTTTGGGGAACGAGATGCAATGCTCGTTCAAGTTCTGTACGTTCGTAGTAGTGGACCGTCCCACTGCTTATAATATCATTTTCCGTCGGCCCGCATTGGTCGAGTTCGGGGCTATCACCTCCATCCGTCACTTGTGCATGAAGTTCCCTTGCGATAATGGAGGAGTAGGAACAGTCTGGGGAAAATGCTACCACGTGTCCACCCAACCTATCTACATGGTCCGGGAAAAACCCCGTGAGGGAGCCGTCGGCCAGGTTCCACCTCCTCCAGCTGGAAGGATTGTTCGGGAGGAGGAAAAGTTGGACCTGTGGATAGGAGACGACCGTGTACTGGAACCCATGGACGAGATTGAAGAGGTGTGCATTAGTGACATCGACCTGACCAGGGTAATCCAAGTCGGGAAGAATCTGACGGCAGAGGTCCGGGCCGCAATCATTGCCCAGGTAAAGGAGAACCAGGACATCCTAGCCTGGTCTCATTCGGATATGACGTGGATCGATCGCAACATCATCTGCCATGCCTTGAACATCGACAAAGATGCGACCCCAGTCCGACAAAAACGAAGGCCCCTGGGAACGGAAAGGGCAGGGGGCCCTCAAGCTACAAGTTGAAAAGTTGTCTTCAATCAACTTCATCCGTGAAGTTGTATATCCCGTATGGCTGGCCAACCTGGTTCTGGTACCAAAATCGAACGGGACCTGGAGGACATGCATCGATTTCACGGATCTCAACAAGGCTTTCCCTAAAGATTGCTTCCCACTTCCTTGGATCGATTAGATGGTGGATGCGACGTCCGGGTACGAGATCTTGAGTTTCATGGATGCTTACTCAGGCTAAAATCAGTTCTCTATGCATGTAGTAGACTAGGACCATACTAGTTTCCAGGGCGACAAAGGGGTATACTGCTACATCGTCATGCCTTTCGGGCTCCAAAACATCGGAGCCACCTATCAGAGGCTAGTCAACAGAATGTTCCGGGCCCAGCTGGGGTGGAACATGGAGGTCTATATTGACAACATGCTAGTCAAATCCAAAACCTCCGGCAAACATTCTGGCAACTTGGCCGAGGCCTTCGCGGTCATTCGAAGGTATGGGATGAAGCTGAATCCCAAAAATTGCACTTTCGGCGTGGCATCCGGGAAGTTCCTGGGGTTCATAGTGAGTTTCTGGGGATAGAAGCCAATCCAGACAAGATTAAGGCACTGGTTGAAATGCCCTCTCCCTGGAAGCACAAAGACGTGCAAAGTCTGACCGGGCGGATAGCCGCTTCGTCTCGAAGGCCACGGACAAGTGCATCCTGTTCTTCAACGTTCTTCGGGGAAGCAAGCGTTTTGAATGGTCAGTCAAGTGTGAAAAAGCTTTTCAAAAACTGAAAGAGCATCTAGCCCAAGCACCAATACTGGCAAAACTGGTGGACGAGGAGCCGCTATACCTCTATTTGGCTGTGACCGCACACACGATCATCATCGCACTAGTGCGGGAGGACGGGAAAGCCCAACTCTCGGTGTACTACGTGAGCAAGAGGTTATTGGGGGTAGATTCACGGTATCCGATCATTGAAAAGTTGACATTTTGTCTGATAATGGCGTCCCGGAAGCTCTGGCCTTACTTTCAGGCCCACGCCATAAAAGTTCTGACCAACCATCCTTTGCAGCAAGTGCTGCAGAAGCCCGAGTCATCAGGAAGACTCTTGAAGTGGGCTATGGAATTGAGTCAATTCGACATAGCTTACGTACCTAGAGTCTCGATCAAGGGACAGGCCCTAGTCGACTTCATTGTGGAATGCTCTGGGATAACTGAAGAGGACGATCCTGTAGACCCCGCGGAGCTCGTGTGGAAGGTGTTCGTGGACGGAGCCTCGCATGAAAATGGAGCAGGGGCTGGAATCATCCTAGTGTCGCCACAAGGGAACCAGTTACAAAATGCCTTGCGTTTCCATTTCAAGGCGTCGAACAACGAGGCTGAGCACGAGGCCATGCTGGCCGGATTGCGTCTGGCCCGGGAAGTAGGGGTCGCGAACCTAGAGATCTATAGCGATTCCCAGCTGGCTGTCAGACAAGTCTCAGGAGAATACCAAACCAAAGGGGAAAATATGGCTGCTTACGTGACTCAGATGAGAGAAATTCTGCAAACGTTCAAGAAGCACTCCATCTGCCAGATCCCCAAGGAGCAAAACGTGTTCGCAGACACATTGGAAAAATTGGCCACCGATGCAGAGGCGGAGCTGTCTGGGCTGGTCTCAATCAATCATCTCCCCATCCCTAGCATTCGACCCTCCGTGATCAACGTCATCGACCACTCCGTGTCTTGGACGGGACCCATTGTCTACTACTTGACAACCGAAGAATTGCCAGCAGACAGGGTCGCAGGCAGGAAGCTTCAGTACCAGGTCCACAGATACGTCATGATGGACGGAAAGCTCTACCACAAAGGGTTATCCACGCCATACCTCAGATGCGTATCCGGGACCGAACTGAGCGCAATCATGCATGAAGTGCACGAAGGCTTCTGCGGAGATCACACAGCCGGACTCAGTTTGTCCAAAAAGATCCTGCGCCAAGGATATTTCTGGGCAACCATGAAGAAAGACTGTGTCAATTACGTCTGCAAATGAGAGCAGTTCCAAAGGTACGTGAAGATCCCGTGAGCCCCTCCAATAGAAATAACCTTGATGACGAGTCCCTGGCCTTTTGCGGTATGGGAGATCGACCTAGTGGGATCGCTCCCGACCGGGAAGGGAGGGGTGAAGTATGCCATCGTGGCCGTCGACTACTACACCAAATGGATTGAAGCGGAGCCCATGAATACAATCACCTCAAAGAAGGCCTTGGATTTCTTCATCAACAACATCGTATGCCGGTACGGGCTCCCCTACAAAATTGTGTCCGACAACGAAAAGCAGTTCGACAGCATCCACTTCACGAATTTCTGTGAAAGACATGGTATCATCAAAAGCTTCTCCATAGTCGCCAGGCCTCAAGCGAACAGGCAAGCAGAGGCCATCAATAAAATCTTGAAAAGAACATTGAAGAAAAAGCTCCAAGCCTGCAAGAGCAAGTGGCCCAAAGAGTTGCCCCGCGTGCTGTGGGCGTACTGGACCACTGAAAGAACGTCCACCAGACACACTCCTTACTCCATGGTGTACAGGTACGAAGCCGTTATCCCAGTAGAAACGGCCATCCCGTCCCACAGAAGAGACACGTACGATCCCGCCCAGAACCACGCCTTACTCCAGGAATCCTTTGATCTCATCGAGGAGATCCGGGCAGAGTCTCAAGTTCAGTGTAAGATGTACCAAGGCAAGATCGCGCTACATTTTAACTCAAAGGTAAAAAGCCGAAGGTTCGAAACCGGTGATCTGGTCCTGCGAAGAGTCTTCCCTGCAACCCAAGATCCGGGAGTGAGGGTTCTGGGCCTGAATTGGGAAGGGCCGTACGAAATTCAACATGAAGTTTGTCTAGGAACATACGATTTAAAACGACTCGATGGCACGAAAGTCCCAAGGGCCTGGAACGCGGAACATCTCCGTAAGTACTATCAGTAGTCAGGAGAGCATGTTTCAGTTTTATATTTTCATTGTAAACAATGTACACCTTAGGGAGATTCCTTGAATAATAAAAATGGTGTGTACAAAACGTCATAAAGAAATATTATCAAACAATGAAAATTCCAATCTGCTTCCCTAATCAAGTGACCCAAGACCAGTCTTCTCTCACTTTGGGGGGGGGGGGGGGGGGTTAAGTCCGCTATGAACAAATACGAGAACAAGAAATTAAAGGCCCAGACCGACAAGGTCCAGGGGGTACAAACCCAGTAGGACCCAAGGCTCGGGCCTAGTCCCGACCCAGACCGACAAGGTCTGGGGGTACAAACCCAGTAGGACCTAAGGCTCAGGCTGGTCCCGGTCCGGATGTACGCGGTCTGGGGGTACAATATACAGGACCTAAGGCTCAGGCCTGGTCCCGACCCGGACATGCGTGTCCCGAGAACATAAAATACCTAAAAATTGGTTGACCGCATGCGGTCTGCGGTCCCAAATAACTAAATACTCGTCCGCGTCATTCTTACAACAGCATAGGATTATAAGAACGCGGACCCCCAGGTATAAGTTGTCTAAAATTAGTCTTAGAAATGGCCCAGGCCATGGGAACCTAACCTAGGGTTAAAAACAAGCTAATCAACTAAACTCCGACGGTCCAGACCGTCAAACTCTCAACACGGGGAACTGGGCAAAGAAATTCAGGAATAACTATCAGCTCCCTAATGGCCCAGGCCCTTGGAACCTGAGCAGCAGGATTAAAGCAAGTTGATAGGTCAAAAGCATGAGTAATCTAGCCCAGGTCATGGAGGTCTGAAGATGGATCACCAGGAGAGTTCCCGGCCGTTGGAACCAGGACCAAACACTCGGCTCATTCATGCATAAGTGGTAAAACACTTAGAGAAAGCTTAAACAAATGAGAACGGGAAAGCAATATAAAAAAATAACGTGGGTAAGAACACAAAAATTGTCTTAGATGCACCCACGTCCGTAAAAGTGTTACAAAATAAAACAAAAACAAAAACAAAAAGAGGTCTCGGGCCTAGGCTTCACCCCGCCCTGACGTATCATTGACGAATTCATCCGCCTCTTCCTTGTCCAGGGGCTCCGCGTCTACTTTCTCCTTGGCCTTGAATTCAGCCCTCTTCGCGGTAGGGTCAGGGTAGAGTAGGAGGTTCATATTCTTGTCCTGGACCCAGGCCATGTAGATGGCCTCATCGAAGGTGACCTCCAGCATGGCATCCGCTTTTCTTTCTTGTGGCGAGTCTCATCATGCGCCTTCACCTCCTGCTGGAGCAACTTGTCCAATCCTCTGACCCGGGACTCCAGGTAGGTGATCCTCTCCCGATCCTGGGTAGACTGGGCTGCGGCCGCCTCTTGCAGAGCCTTTACTCAGAGGAGTTCCGCCTCTAGACTGGCCACCAGCTTGCCAGTCTCGACTTATCTCTAGGACATAGTCTCTTCAAGTTAAAACTTAGTCCGGGCGGCCTCTTCAACGTCCTTGGCTAGGGATTCCTTAACGGCTTCCCGCTGGTTCACGGTCGCCTCCAGCTCCAGCTGGATCGTTTCCATCTTCATGGCAGCCTCGGCCACCACATCGGCATTCCGGTGGGCCAGTAGAGAATCCTGGAATAAAGAAAATTTAGAAAGAGTCCTAACTAAACAAGAATAATAATAAAAAAAAGATGCAAAGCAAACTCATAGCGGTGGCTTGGTAGCGGAGAGCTTAGGAGATGAACAACATGTCTTGATTGGCGATGGTGGTGTACCGCTTCAGTTGGAGGTTGGACATGGTATTCCCCACCTGGTCCAGTAAGTCCGCCACGAACGGGGTCGTGTCCTGCCCCAATTTGGGGCGGAAACCTGTCTCGGCGACCAGCCATGTAACACCCTGGATAGCCAAGACCGCTACACCGTGTACTT
Organism: Humulus lupulus; assembly: GCF_963169125.1. Classification (NCBI taxonomy): domain Eukaryota; kingdom Viridiplantae; phylum Streptophyta; class Magnoliopsida; order Rosales; family Cannabaceae; genus Humulus; species Humulus lupulus. The sequence goes on from NC_084793.1 coordinate 261,658,718, forward strand.
ATAAAGGTGCAAGACTTGCTAATCAAGTCATTAATTTAAAAATGTGTCACTAAACATGTATGAGCTAGGGTTAAAAAGGTTTTGGTCTCAAAAATTTCATTTTATATAAGTAAGCAGTTATATACACGGGATCCCAAAAGAAACAGAGTTTAAAAGTTGGATTACAGACTCCCAAAATAATACAAACAACTGTCAGCCATACTAAAAAAAAATGGACAATTTCTGGGTCACGTGTCCGTGCCTAAACCTCAACCGTGGCGGCTGAGCAACTGGCCATGTACATTCCGCTCGCTGAGCTCTCCAAATCAAGGCTGATCAAGCTTTCCCTTGCCTTTACCTGCACCATGTAGCACCCGTGAGCCACGGCCGAGCAAGAAAACAGGATATGTAACACAAACAATAATAACATATAGTAAATTCACTAAGCATGAACTTTCACCAAATAATCCACACTAATCATTCAGCATATATTCAGAATCATGGATGCAATCAATCACTTATAACATTCATATCACATAATAATCAGGGCCAACAACTTAGGCCGCACCCTCTGTTTATCCCACTGACTCCGGCCCGCTTAAACTGAGCTCAGTTCAGATTAAGCTGTCCTCGGCTACTAGTGGCCAAGCCGCGCCCTGTGCACTAGTGTAACCCTTGGCACCCTTAGGCCGTTGGTTCACTAATTAGCTTGCATGGCATAATACCATCTTTTCAAGCATACACAACAAGGAACCCTTAGTCCCGTTACAGATATTCAACTAGGTGCAGTTTTCTTACCTTTGGCTTGCAAGTGAACTAGTTACGAGCGATGCTCCTTGAGCGCGATCTGATCCCCGAGCCCTAGCTTAGCACCTAGTCACAACCAAGATAAAGGATACCATCAACAATCTTAAATGAGCTTCTAGACAAAGTTTTAGTCTCCGGAACATTGAACTTCACCAAACATGGTAAAAGATTCAATCTCGAGCACCCTAGGTTAAATTCCCAAGCCTAGAATCTCAAAATCCCAAAATCCCTTAAGGGTTGCGGCATTAGCCATCCAAGCCATGGCATGGCCCCAATCAGAGACCACCCAATGCCCAAAAATAGGTAAGGGCCGCGGCCCTACTTAGACCATGCTGCGGCCCGCCCTCCTTCCTCAGCATCTATCAGCTTCGAAGGGTCGCGGCTCACCAAGAACTATGCCGCGGCCCGACCCCTTCGAATCCAAAAAACCACCATTTTTAACTCCCAAACCTCATGCAAACTCACTCAAAACCACCCAAAATCCACAACTCAATTATCCAAAAACTTCCCACAAGATTCCAACAACACATCCCAGCTGAATCCTAGGCTAGAAACTCATAAAAAACCCATTTCAATTACTGAAACTTCCTAACCCAAGAACTCAAAACCCAGCCATGCCAAACTCGAATTTAAGCCTCTAAATCATGAATTATAACTTACCTCTTCAGCTGAACTCCTTTTCTAAGTAGAATCCCTGTTAATTCCCAAGTTTTCCAGCTCCAATTCAACCTTAACATCAATATCACAATCATCTCATTACTCAGTCAAAAACTAAAAGTTTCTAACTTCAAAACACAGTTTAATTCTTACCTTAGCCTTGATTAAATGTTCCTTGGAAAATCCTTGAGTTCCTCTAAATCCCCACCTCAATTCTCAGAAATTCCCAGCTTGATTCAATAAATTTTCAGTGGTTTCCTCCTTGTGTTTTTCCTTGAAAGAGAGAGTAGAGAGAAGAGCTGAGAAGATAGGTCAGTCTAATATTTGTTCTACTGTTTTCCTTTAATTTTAACCTATTATTATCCCATTAAGTCAATCCCGAGGCTCGGGGTGCCGGAAACGTCCCCGAGGGTAAAATGGTAAAATTCTCCAATATTCTCGCCTAGACTTCCTAACCTCAAATATATCTCCATATATTTATTTTCATAACCTGATAGTCTAAATAACTACCCGATACCTAAAATACCCCTGACTTATCCAAAGTCAACTATTAAGCCCCGTTGTGACTTTTCCTGCTATCTAGCTCCCTAGGATTGCCTCAGGTCGCACGCTGCAGACTTACCCACATAATAATGTGGTTCTCACATTTATAACATTTAATCGCAATTCAACATTCATATAATCACACATGCATTCTTAACATATAGTCATGTATTAAATCAATAAATTCACACATAAACCAATTATGCCCTCCCGGCACACTAATCAAGGCCCTTAAGCCATATTAGTGATTTTGGGTCGTGACAAGCCGATCCACGATTGGCTGGGGGACACTAAAGGCTGCTGGACGCTCAGCAAATTCAACCTGACGACGAATCGTCAGGGCCTTGTAAATCTCCTCCCTTCTTTCTCGACCACTCTCCCAGGTCCATGAAATTAATTTGGATTGCTAATCCCACAGAACTGCCTCCCCCTCCTCAGGTAAGGCCAGATGGACGGGGAGAGTCGGTGTTGCCGGGAATTCCTTGGCGTTAGGGCGACTCTCCCCGTATGACTCCCCGGCCGAACTAGCGCGTCTAGTCCTGGCCCTCTTGGTTCTTGGTTCCACCTCCGCCTCCGCCGCGCCCAAGTTCGCGGCTTATTTCCCGGAGCTCTGGCTTGCCGCTGGTTCCTGCTATAAGTTAATCACCGAAGGGTGAGTGGGAAGATCAGGGACAGTGGCTGGGTCAACTGTCGTGATCAGAACCGCTACCAAGGCCACCTTGGTGGATCGAAGCTCCAGCACTGGCGTCTGCTTAGGCGTGTTCTTAGCGGCTTTCCTAGCCGTGGCCCTCTCCTTGGCAGCCAGGATCTCGAGGGCCTCCTTCATCTTGTCCATCGGGTTGGACATGTCAGAGTCTTCTGAAATATACGCAAACAATAAAGAGTTAGTAAAATGAATGAGCGATCAAGGAAATCAAGACTAAAAGTGATCCGAGACACACCCTTATCTGGGCCCCGGACTCGACTTAATTCTCCTAAGGCAAAAGAGTAGACTCGGTCCCTGATGTCATCCGGTTGTAGAAAGTTCCCGTATTGAAGGAACCCGGATGAATACATAAGGATTTCCGAGCCTACGGGAATGGGAGACGAAGGTCTCATTTCCCCTTCAACACCGAACACAGGGCCTCGGTGTGCTAGCCTAACCCTAACTAAGTCCCCAACTTGGGGAGCATAAGTCAAAATCAAAGGTGAGTTACCTCGCCCTGATACGCTAGCTCCGGGGGTCCCCACGTTCGGTTGTGCCTTGTCGAAGAGGGCTTCCAGCTCCTCAGAAGCGGCCGCCTCCCTATGCTTAGCTTGGTCCCTCTTTCGTTTGACTGCGTCTGACAGTGCCACGACCTCCACAACCCTGATGTGTTCCAGGGCTAGCTCCTCCCTCAGTGCGGTGTCTTTCTCGCATTGTATCCCCCGGAGGCTTGGGGCCTTGATTGTTTGATGGGCCGCGAGCATCCCGATCACTCAGAGGTTGTCAGTGGTGACGTAGCCCCCCACGTCCAAATCCTCTGCGCTTAGCTCGGAGTAAAGTTTCTTCCTGTCCAAGATGAACTGGGTGAGGGGAGTCTTGGCATAGGGTCCTGCCGCCCAAGACAATGAGTTGAGAATGAGGAATAAAAAACCAAGACAAAAAAGAAGAAAGGGAAGCCAGGGATCGGGAAACCACTTACCCACTCGCTGGAAGTCCAGCATCAGCGTGGGGTTGTTTTCTATAAGGAACCCGAACGTCATGAACCAGTAATGTCTGACGTCCGGGGGATGCTTCCAGGTGCTGGTGGGTAGGTACCCTACGGTTTAAGCTTGTAGAAGCCGTCCAGGGTCTTGTCCTTGACGTTGACTTGCGGCTCCAGCTTGTAGAAGTACAAGACTTCTGTCGAGGTTGGCTCCGGGATCTCCTTCGCGACACAGAAGACGCGCCATCCCGTAAGCAGTCGGTATGCTTGGGGTAGAAGCTGGAAAGGTGCAATCCCCACGAACGTCAAGAATTGCACGAAATAGTCGTGGAGTGGGAGCGTGGCCCTCGCACTGATGTGGCCTATGCTCTAGGCCCCGAATCCACCCACGGAGGTATGGGCCTTCTCCTCTTTCTTGGACAGGTGGTTATGGAATAGTCTAGGAGTCGATTCCACGCCCAAACACCTCTCCAGAGCGTATAGCATCCGGTAGTTCCAAAACAGGTTTGGCACCACGTCCATCTCCCACCTGTTGCTTTTGGGAGTCTTGGACTCGGGCAGAGTGATAGGGGTCGCGTTGACTTGCTCCATCGAGTGAAGGGTGACGCCCGAGGTCATGGCTAATGATCTGGGAGCAGAACATAATGAAACAAACAAACCAAGAAGTCAACACTGAAACCCAAGAAGGTTGGTTAAGGTACGGGGGCTCTCCTATGAACTGCTTGGAAGAGTCCCCTCCGGATCAGGTCCGGAATCACCAAGGATTTGCAATATCCTAATCGAGAACAAAATAGAAAGACTACACTCCTAAGCCGGCCCATCGCCACTTGTCCGGGAACCACCCGAACCCGAAGGGGTCCAGAGCAGCCCGGGCCAAGTTTTCTTTCCCTAACACTCTAATTCTAAGCATAGGCAAGGTCTAGAAACCTAAGCAGATAATAAAAAACAACATAATATATATATATGTATATATGGATGTCTAAAGACGAAAGTCAGGAAAGCTTACTGTAAATTGTTGGTCGTGAAAAATGGTGGTTGTCCGGCGCGACAGTGACGGTCGAATCTCAATCTTGAACTGTTGGAGGCGATTTAGCAGCTCGTCGAGAGGGCAGGCTGGTGTCGTCTGCTCAGGCGAGGGTGCAGATATCAGAATCGTTGGGAATAGGCGACGACGAAGACGGAGCAGACGGCGGAAGATGTCGTCGGCAAGCTCGCTCATAAACAAATCCTTCGAGTTTCTTTTTCTGGCTCAGGAATGTAAAGGTTTCAAATGAAATCCTGGGGAGTATTTATAAGAGCCAAAGTGCTGGTTTTGATCTAACGGTTGGGATCGATCCCCCTTATCGGACGGTCTAGGATTGTGCAGGGACATTAATGGATCCACTTGAGTACTGGATCACGGTACCCCCGAGGCATGATCCGCGCCGATCCAACTTCCCAGAAAGAGGAGCACCTCAAAGGCCGCCCCATCCTACGATCCTCCTTGTCGCAGAAATAATAATGGGACACGTTCGTGCAGATGGGACGCTTCGTGAACCGAGCTGACATAATAGCCCTAGCATAGTGACCCTTGAGGTATTTGTTGACCTTTCAGGATCAAGTGCCATCAATGCGACAGTTGCTAGGGGGCACGTGTATCCCCCATAATGAATTGGGGCCTTGGTAAATGAACCCGGTCCCTGGTAAACGGTCTTGGATCGTGGAACACGGTCCAGGTCAACGTAGCAGGCGGTAGCTCCACACTCGTCCAACACACAATGCCCCTCGCCGTGGACCGGTCGCTTTGGAAACAAACCAGGAAATGCCAGGAAGATTCGGGACTGAGGCAAGCCTCCACCGTGCAAGCCCAGATGAAGGCTTGGGGGGTAAATGCTATCCCCGTTTCTTTCCGAGCGCCCGGGGCCACGCTTCAAGCCCGCGGGCCGCCCGAATGAGTTTGGGCCCAGACCAGACCCACTTTGGTAATGAGTAAAATAGACGTTGGCATCCCAAGTCTAGATGAGGCTCAAAGGGCATACGGGGAGTGTTGTCCGGGACAGTCATACGGGAGATGATATGAGCGTGGCTTTTGATAATGGCAGTCGGGATCGCAGTGGATGATCCCGGAACCTGGTAAACGGTCCGAGATCCTAGTGAATAGTCCGAGCACCTAGTAAACAGTCCGGGCTCCTGGTAAATAATCCGAGCCCCTGGTAAATGATACGGGACCTTGACGAACGGAAGGGGACGTGGGTAAACGAACCCGGGTCGGCTGTCCGAGGTTGGCAAGGTAAAGCGTCCGTGACCCTGACTTCGTCCCATGAAGCGTGGGGGTTGACCCCACGCTTCACCTGCAAAAAAGGCTATCTTGGGATTGCACGCCGTTGGTTCAGACTTGCACCGCCACTATGATGACCGATCTTGTCCCCTGAATCTGCCTCGTAACCCGAGATGCCTAGACCAAAGCCCCAACTTTTCGGATGATAGATGTGGTTTGGGCCGGCCCAGTGGGCTTAGATTAGTGTATTTTCTATGTTTTAATCCTTTGTATTGGGCTTCCATTAGAGAAGCCAGCAGTATTTATACCCATATTGGGCCCGGGTCAGCCCGGCCCAAGTCCAGTGCACCCGTAAACCTATAAATACAGGTAGTGGGGCATTGGGCAAGGGGGACCTCTGGCTGGTAAGCAGTTACTCTGCTGAAACTTATAGAAAACTCCATTGTTATAGATTCTCTAAGCTCTAATACAATTGTCTCGTGGACTAAGGCTCATTAACGCCCCAACCATGTAAAAACCTTGTCTTTATTCCATAAATCATTTCTTCTAAGCTCTCTAATCTTCTATTATTAAGGCTCATTAACGCCCCAACCACGTAAAAACCTTGTCTTTATTCCATAAATCCTTTCTTCTAAGCTCTATAATCTTCTATTATTAAGGTTTCTGAAAAACTTGGTAAACAATATGAATTACAAATATTTATTATTAAATGGTTTTTGGATAAAGACTTTTATTCATATCGGTCCATGTCATATATAATAATATTATATAAAGCACATTTACCGAGATGTCTTACCACATCAATAATCTGAATCTAGGTTATTTGTATCAACATGATACCCAGCAAACCGTAATTACAACCCCAATTAAAGAATTCCATAACTTCAATTTGTTGTTGTTGACTATTTTTATTCATCCATGTGATTTCAATTCTCTCGTACTAATACAAGATCACATCCTCAATAATGAATATGGAAATTATTTAAACAATAATTTAATAATCTAAATATAACAATAATAGACCATTGTATTTATTTATTCATCGAAATAATAAATGTATTTTACATGCTTTTAGGACATACTCTTAACACCATAAATCTGAAATATTATCAAACATAGGCAACAAAACATCATACTGCACAAAAATATTACTAAATAAACCTCAAAAATGAAATAAAATAACCTTTTAAAACACTATAAAAAAAACAGCTCTATCAAACTCTCCCAAACTTAACTTTTACTAGTCCTCGAGTAAAATCTATTGACCCTCTCTAAAAAAAACTAATCACACATATGAATCAAGTTTACCTAACACGCATCCACCTCATGAAAACCATGCAATACGAGCTCAGAATTTTCAACTACATTTCATCCAGAATTTCAATAAAATCAATTCAATAATCAACTTCAATCTTTGCTATGCAAATCAGCCTTAACCAATAAATAGCACACAATCACAATACTATATACATGTCAAATCTTCCAAATCATTCCATCAAAACAAAGTCTTTCATATGCTTACATAATTCATCAATCTCCCCTAATATGATAACACATGCTCAAGAATCAGAAGGACTTTTAAGCTTATAATGAAAGGTTACGGTAAAGGTGGATGAAAATGTCATTTAGGCTAGAGTATACAATAAGCACACAAGCAAACAAACCAATATTGTATCAACTCTCAAACCCCATAAACATTCCCCAACTTTCCCAAAAAAAAAAAAAATCTTTGAGAGAAAATTCATAAACTGAAATATATATATATATATTTGTTTTTCAATTCTCTTTATTTTCTTTATTTTCTAATGATACTACACTCCCCCAAACTTGTTTTTTTGTATTTTCAATTGGAGTGTAGTTCATTTTCAGTATATATATATATATATTTCTTCTCTCAATTTTTTTTCTATTATTGACACAAATTTCTCAATACAAACCCAATTACAATCCATTCCCTAATAACTTTTCATATGTTTATGGTTTACATTTAAGGGAAAAACAAATAACAATGTTTCAATTTAGCTCAAACTAAGTGTCGAACAACAAAAATTATCATTAAGCTCAAAATGTGGATAACTAGGGATTTAATATATAAATGTTGGCTTGAAAGACTCAATCGATTCCAAATTTTTTTTTCCCTAAATCATATTCCTAAGCATGTATTATTCCAATAATTTCACAACTAATAACTAAAGAGTGTTCAACATCACAATAAAAATACAACAAACGACTCAATTTTTAGCAAAACAATAAAAATACAGCAAACTAATAAGAAAGAGAAAATGTGATATAGAAGCAAATGTTTTGATTAATTACGGAGGAATATCTTAAGATTGAAGTAAAATATGTATTAGCATCATAAGAAACATAATAATTTTTTTTAATATTATGTACATTATACTATATAAATATATATGTATTAATTGAAAAAAAATATAAAAAATTTAGTATATATAACAATACGGTATGTATAAAGTGTGATATGAGCTATATTTATAAAATTTAAAATCGTAAACCGTACCATACCGCACAGTTTGACAAAATTATAAATTACAATAGCATCGCGAAGAATTTCAAACAATAAATTTTGGTGTGTAGTAAATGATTTGTACCGTATGGATGGTTTGAGGAAGACTCCTAATTGTAATAATGTGCAAGATGTGTTTGCACATAATATCAATTGGAGTATCATAGAAGCCAGTGAAATTCCAGTCAACATGGTCCATCTCACCTCCAATGTAACAGTCAACATGGTTCATTAAATATGAAAAACTAGTTACAAACTTCCACAACATAGGACCACCACTATTATCACACCTAGGGACCCCAAACAGCACTAGGGAAATTTAATACATTGTGAAACTTAAAAATACAACTGAGATTTTAATTTAGTTTTTATAATAAATAATATAGAGAGAACTTGCTCTGAAACAAGCAAGCGTAAATAACGAAATACAGTCGGGTTTCATAAATAGTTTTACATATAAATCGATATCTATGTTGTTTTATTCTATATGAGGATGTTAAGTTAATTAAAATGGAAATAGGAAATTAGTATATCTACTTATAATAAGGTTCACTTGCATATTTTGCAACCATGTGGTATCATGTATTAAAACTAGGATACCGAATCAAACTAATGTAATTAAAAACATATAGAAACAAATTATGATTATAATTTTAACAACTCAGTTTAGGAGGTATAAATAGTAAAAATACATTGTAGTTTCGACATGACCTAAGAGTATTAAATGAATATTCTTTGTAGTTTCTTATATATTTTGGGGCAATGAAATTAACTCTTTGTTTAATTTTACAAGACTACTTTTACTACATGATCATGCTATCTTTAAGCACTCTTGGTAAATTTAACTATAAATGGAATTTACTTGGGGGTTTTATTATAAACAAAGCAAAGAGCATAAAGATGTAATAATTACTTAAATTAAACTAAAAACCTTCTTAAAGAAATTACATTTGCGTAAAAGAAAAAAAAAAGATATTGCATATATCATACTGTATTCTAATTCTCAGATATTTTTCCTGACAAAAAAAAATCTCAGATAGTTCTTTTTTTTTTTAAATCATAATCACTGTATCGTAATTTTCTCCAAAGAATAACAAAGTTTTTTATAGCCTTTAATTCTAAAAAAAAAAAGCTACAACTGTTTTATTAATTTGACACTTCAATTATCTTTTTCACACGGATGAGTTGACTATTAAAGTAAACAAAAAGCATAGCTGATAACGTTTTGAGATTTAGATGACTATAACAATGAATTTGTAATACTTCTAGGTAGTTAAAAATAAAAGTATCTCTTTATATATAAATAAATATATTTGAAGAAAATATACACATATAACCAAAATATTGTATAATAAGATACCAAATTTATCGTAAGGCTTAAAAAAAATCCTACGGGATGGGACTACTTCATGTTCTTCATTTATGAACAGTTTTTAGTGTATTTTTTTATATACGTGTATATTGTAGTTATTTAGATTATTCTGTAAATTTTTAAAAAATTTTAAATAATTTACAATGCCAAAAGTTAGTTTAAAATCAGATTATTGCATGTTTTTATACACTTGAAAAATAATATATTTAAACTTAATTTTCACTACGGTAAATTATTCAGATTTTTTCTAAAAATTTACAAAATTATTTAAATAACTATACTATGCATAATAATAAAAATAAGGTATTATTTACTAATCGAAAATACAAAATACAAAAGAGCTCAATCGGTGTAGCTCTTTTTTAAGCTCCCATGATAGAATACTCCCCAAATTTAAGTGGTAACGACAGAGGAACATATTATTCAACAGAAAATATTAAAAAAAATGTCTCAACTCTAATTTTTACAACATAATTTCTAAAATTAATTGACCAACCGACCACACTATTCCGTGGAGCCCACAAAAGGCAAAGAATGCCTGTAATTGGTGGCAAATCTTCCGGATGAGAATCGGACCGAGTCATTGAACTTGAAGACTCGGTCACCGAACCGAGCCGACTCAGTACCCTTATCTTTCCTTAACGCCACCACCAAATTATCTTCCCGGTTCTCTTTTTCCCTCCCAAACTTCTCCTTAATTTCACTAATCAGATCCCAAAGGCTTTCACTCAAGTCCTTCTTCACCAAATTAGACGATAACTGAAGCCTTTCTCTGCAATTTTCCAATCTCCTCAAAGCGCATATCAACTCGACCGAGTCCACGAAACTCAAACAACTCAGTCTATCCCCGAACTCAGTGACTCTGATCGATACCTCGTTTACAACCGACAAATAATCCTGACCCACCAATCCCCGAATATCGTCCACCAATCTGTTACCGTTCAAACTCAGATCCAACTCGGGCTGTGCACAAATCCGTTCGAACAAACTCGCCAGCGACTCAGTCTCCTTAATCAAATCACCGTTCCAACTCGCAGAAACTCGCTCCTCCTCCGTGGCGGACGACGACGAGCCGAGAAAGAATCCGAGGACCCGGGAAGTGGAAAGAAGGTTCTCGACGTACTCGGCGTACCAGCGAACCCACGTGGAAAGCTGCCAAGTCACGTGACTAGAGTTGTCTCTGAATCTTGAGAGGTTGAGATAGTTCCGACCACCATGGAAGGGGAAAACGGAGAGCTGATCTTGGAGGATGAAAGTACCGAACTTCACAATGTGGTGGACGGCTACCAGGCACTTGAGGGCCACGGAGGCGTCCCCCGTATTCTGGAGCCGATCCATCAGGATCTCCACGGCGGCGGACACAGTTGCGCGTGAGGAGTGACCAAAGGCTAGTACTGCCGCTAAGTGTTTTGGGTTCGGCGGTGTGTGGAGGTTGTGGGTGGTGGCGCGTAGTAGGGAAAGCGTGTTGGGTCGAGAGAAAATCGCGGCTTTGCTTTGAGACGCTTTGTCCTTGATTGCTCCGACGAGGTCCCTCAGCTTTGTTCCGCGCCGCCCCATGGTTGAGTACCGACTCACCTCAAATATAAGTTAACTCTAATTTAATTATTTAAATAAACGTATACGAGATTGACAAATTGATGGCTTTCGGAACAATTAATGTCTTGGGAATTTGTTTAATTGTTCACTGAAACATGAAAGATTAGTACTGGCGACGACGATAAGATACATAGGTATTAATGTGACCTCATTTGTGTTGTAAATGGTTTGACTTTTAACACAAGAGATAAGATTAGATATTAATGCAAGATTGAGTTTGTAACATTGTTGTTATAGTATTGTACGCAATTGTAATGTTATATCTGTTTTCTTAAGAGAGAATGTAGTATAAAAATAGAAAATGAGACATGGTTATTACCTACTATGCATTCTAGTTAAACGGTAACGTGTCAATCATGAAAAAAAAAAATATATATATATATAGTATTTATTTAACTTTCCTTGCACAACTAATTAGAAAATGGACATTCTTTTCCTTCATAATAGAATTTGTATATTATAAAGGAAAAATATTATTTTGTTCACTGTGTTTTTTCTTAATATACGATTGACTTCTATGTTTTGTTAAATGATAATTCAGACTCATTCTTTTACAAATTGATCAAAATAGTATTTTAGACTCAATTTTGATTAAAATATTTTCAATTATAAGATCAATTCTCGGGTCGTCAGTGATGCGATGAGTTCAAAAAAACAGAAAAAATGATCGAGGAGGTGAGAATAAAAAATTATATTTAAATTTTTTTTGACTAAAATTTAGTATAAACTACTATTTTCATCAATTTTGTAAAACATAAAATTTGATTGCCATTTAACAAAATACATTACATATTTGAGAAAAATACATGCACCAAACTAGTATTTTCCCAATTATAAATATAAAACTAGTTAAAACACGTTGTTTTTTGGGACTACACCGCATGACTACAGTAGGTACTTTTACTAACCTATTTCATTATTATTATTTACTAATTAACAAAAAAATAAAATAATTAATTAAATTTTTTATCCATTATACATATATAAATTATATTTCAACAAGCTCGTATAACATTAATAAATGAATATATCTAGAGAGCAATTAGTGTGCCAAGTGTCAAAATCATAAAGTGGTGATTTAATTACTGTTAAACTCATTCCAATTTTTTAGCATTATGTTATCATTTACATATAATTTTAAATCTGTATAATCCTCTATATTATGAGAATAATTTCTTTAATATAAAGTCTAAAATAAAAAAGAGAATTTACTTATTTGGTACCCTATATTTTTGCAAAGTATCATTTTGGTATTTTCTGTTTTCAATAATGCTCATATAGTACTTGTATTTTAGAATTATACATATTTGATACCCTAAACTCATATTTAATAGATAAAATTTTGTCAATATAATCAAACTATGTAATTAAATTTAAATTTAGAACTTATATAATTCACAGCAATTTAATTAAATTGGCAAAATTTTATTAATTAAATTTAAATTTAAGATAATAAATATGTACGATTTTAAAATATTGAGTAACAAATAAATATTATCATAATTACAAAATACCAAAATCATACTTTACAAAAAACACAATTACTAAATAATTACCTAAAAAAAATGTTACAATAAGACAAATATGTTCCGACGTTCGAGTGTGCGCTGGCCTCTCTTATTTTGTAATATGAAAACATTGAAAAGCATGTGTTTAATTAGTAACACAAATAGTACAATCATTCCAAATTGCCCACTAAATATGACCCATACGAAAAAGTTGTGCAGGGTTATATTTAGCAAATTTTAATAAAATTATAACTCAAATAATATTTAAAAAAAGTTTATTAAATTTGGCACATAATAAAAAATTGTGTCAAATTTATTATAAAATATAATATGTCAAATTTGACACAATAATAAATATTACATTTTTATTTATAATATTATTATTAATTAATTATTAATAATTACTTTTTTTATAAAAAAATTATTTTTTATGAATAATAAATAAATATTAAATATATTATTGATTTATTTTTACTTAATTTAATTTGTATATTGGGTATTGTTAAAAAAAATATAGTTTTGAACAATAGTGGTTAACAGTAGGTCAAGCATGTCAAGCCTCATTTTTTGACTTTTCTTTATTTTATTTATTTTTTTATTTTCCTTAAATTTAATAGCATATACAAAATATAATAATTATATTACTTAACCCGAAGTGTCCGCTAAGCATCTCAATTTGTATTTATAAAATACAGGTACATGTCTTTTAATCAAAATATAAAGTTCCAGTCTATTTCACAATATGCAGTGTCTTACTTTGTGTATTTTATATTTTGGTAATTTTTTAATTCATATGTTACTTTTTCAATTGCATCTGCATTTTGTAATTTGACAGTATTTCAATTCATCTGTTATTTTGCCAGTTACATCTGAAAATTTGATATTGTCATAATATCTTTTTGTTACTTACGTGGCTTGGTTTAAAGTGTCTGTTATGTTTAATTGACTGTGATTTTAGGTTTTGAGTTTTTGGTGTGCTGTGCTAATTTGTTTTCTAATGATTTTCTATTTTTAGAGTGTGGGTATTTGAGTTGGTTAGAACTGAGATCTGGAAGTTTTTTTACAACCTTAGCTCTGCTAGGTTTTGTTTCGTGTGAGTTTTTTCTTTGTTGTTTTTCTTTTACAGGTTGAAGAACTTCATTCTTGGAAGGATGTTCATCCATGGCTGGCAGTGATGTTCTTCAGGTGAAGTATTGGAAGAAAGTCAGATTTGCAAAAGTTCAAGTGTAAAGATTCAAATAGATCAAACTAAGGAATTTTATAAGAAAGACAAGTATAAATGATTTATTGTTATTGTTGTAAAATCAGAGATACTGTGTAGAACTTGCATTTTTTATCTTAGTGAATTTCTTTTTCTGGACTAGGTCTTAAAAATTAGCCATTACTTTGTGTAATGGTGAATTTTGTAAAAATTACTTGATGTGATTCATTTACTTGTTCTTTTGTCATTTCTTTAAATCTTGTTTTACTTCTTCAATAAACTCAATACTTAGTACTTAGGTAGTAAATCACTTTCACAATATAATCAAATCAATGAAGAGGCTAATAAAGTCCCACTTGAACTTGAAGTTAAGTTGGAATTGGAAAGAGACCTGTGAAGAGGCTAATAAAGTATTAAAATTAATGAGCACACTTTTTATTTCAATATAAATACTACTTGTAACGAGTTGGTACGTACATAGTCTATATATATATATAGACTATAGTGCTAGACAGTAGAGTAATAGTATCTAGTATCACGTATGTTATATTTAAAGCACTACTAATTGAATTTGTTAATTATCAACAGACCATTTATTTTTAGTTGCGTGCGTTGTAGTGTTAGTCTCGTTATTATTCCTAACACAATCATTATATATAACTTATAAGCATGTTTAATCTGAAAAAGATAGACTGAATTTAGCTAGTAACTACTTGAAATATAAAGGTACGTAGACATGATGTGGTCCCATGGTCCTTTTGGCAAAACGTAGGTGTTACAAACTGAAGTTTATATCGAAAAATATATTTAGAGGGTTCAATGATTATAATTCTTTTTCTCAGTAAAATATATATTGGACAATTCTTCTACAAAGACTTCATTTTAAGTCCTATCGGTAGGACTCTCAATGTTTCTTGACTCGTTAACAGTTTTTGGCGTGATTTTTTTTTATGACCGTGTATATTGTAGCTATTTAGAGCATCCTGCAAATTTTCAGAAAATTTCGAATAGTTTACAGTACCGAAACTAGATTCAAACATGTTGTTTTCCACGCGCATAAAAAAAATTAGTCATGCGTGCAACATCATGTTTGAACCTAGTTTTCGGTACTGTAAACTATTCGGAATTTTCTGAAAATTTGTAGGATGCTCTAAATAGCTACAATATACACGGTCATAAAAAAAAATCGCGCCGAAAACTGTTCACAAGTTGTAAACACTAAGAGCCCTACTGGTAGGGCTTAAAGTGAAACTCCTATAAAAAAATTCTCATATATATATACATTAATTCTTATATTTCGAGTACCTAACGTTAATTGCACCCTGCCACATATTGAGTATTTGAATATATAATCTACTAGTATGGTTTGAAAAAAATTAGTTTTATTCAGAGCATCGAGTTGTTGTATTTTTATTTATTGGTGTTATACTTAAATTTCGAGAATAAGATAAATGGTCTTGAAATTTCGGCTCGAAGTAGTTAAGCTCGAAGCAGCTAAGCTCGGGTATACGAATGTTAGCAGCACACTTATATGAATTGTTAAATGGTTCCAGATCCGCTACCAGCACTATAATCTACTTACATATCTGTTAGTAGCATTCGAGCATGAGTTGCATTGTTCGAGCTTGCAAATCACCGACCTTCTCTGAGGAACGTATTCGACCAAGTTATTAGATGATGAGGAGGCTATAACTGGAATGATGAGCTCAAAGTCTAAATCGGTCTCGAAAGCGCATCAGCCCAACGATCGAGCTCAATGACGTGTTTTGCATGCGGAAAGACTGTTAGGAAATCTCTATTCCTTAAGGATTTGTTGTTATCAGATATTAAATCCCTATTATCATGGGATAATATGTAATTAGTCCATTATTTGTATTTATTTCAAATTTAAATGCTTGATTATAACTTTCCGAAATAATGAGAATATATTCTTTCAACCAGGTCTATAAATAGCCTGGGAAATTTCATTTGTATTCAGGCACAAATTGTACTGAAAGAATACTCTGCCAAATTGATTTCTAAAAGAGCTTTGGAAGAGTAGTAAGTAGTAATAGTAACTCGTGGACTAGACAGATTTTAATTGATGAATCACGTAAAAAGCTTGTGAATACTTTGATTTTTTCTGCATCATTGTTTAGTGCTTTTCATATCTAAGTTGACGAAAAAACGGCGTAAATAGTTTGATGCTTTCTTTGAGAGCATTAAACAAATATTGTTTAATCAAAAACCTCCTGGATAGCATCAATGGCCGCTGCGAACAATCCTGGAACTGGTGGGCGACCATTGCCACAAATCCTTGAGGAATAAACTCCTTAGACTGAGAACTACCCACGAAGGCTTCAGAAGCAGCCCATGGAAGATCAGAGCCTAGATGAAGGAAGTGCATCATCTCACTCTCGGGGGCCACCTGCTCCAACCCCCAGGCTCGACGAGGACTTATACTATAATCTTGAAAGATAGATGCCCATTGTGGAATTACATAATCACAAACTGTGCGAACAGTTGACCGAAGCCACACGACGAAACGAGGAATTGGCTTGGAAACCAGCTGAGGTACATGCACCTCCTCGGAGGACCAGAGGGTGTCCCCGCGGGAGTACGGGCGCCAGAATGGCCGAACATAGGGCCCAACAGGCCCAGCCGAGGCCTAGGGCAAATACCAGCAACGGTCGCCCTGGGAGAAATACTCAAAATGCAACTGTTGGGAACCCTACGGTGAGTGTAACTGCTGGAACGGGGAATAATTGAGCTCCCTTTGTAGCTCGGAATAATAATCTCGAGCTTGTTAGGAACAACCAGGAGCCAGTCCGAGCCAATTCTGGACCTTCCCGACCCAACAATGGAAGGCCCCCGTTGTCGCCAATAAGGTGTCTCCATCGCCAATAAGGCACCCATCTACAGTTCGGGAGGCACCCTAGCCAGCTCCTAATAGGAAATGGGCGGGGGAACAAGCACACTAAAGACCCTTTTGGAGTGGTGGCGAGATAGAAACCATAGGGCTCAACCTGGACACGGAGGTGAACGAGAAGCTCCCAGAGGACATAGGGCATCCTAGCCAGCAGGAAGTCATATGTCGAGATCACAAACAACTAGAGCGAGGGGGCCAGTGGAAGACCTACCTTGCAACAATCAAGCCACACAATAACTTGAGAGAAATGTTAGCTTCATAAGTGGAAGTTTGGATCTCAGTAGGTCGGTGAGTGTATACAACACTGAACCCAGAAATACTGGAATTATGAGAACCTTGATCTTCGAGATCATTTTAATCAAAACTAGGGGCAGGCTAACCCTTCAAACCTAGATTTGCAAACACATTTGAATAGCCGAAAAGAGCCCATACAACTAGTATATGGGAATTAGTATAACCTTGTACTGGGCTGGAGTTTTCACAAATAATAACGAGTTTCCCCAAGTGCAAGATCAACCTCCGGTGGATTTAGTCCAAGAGAGAATTAACCAACTTGAAAGAGCATTCAGACTCCTTCAAGAGGAGAGAAATAAGGACAAGGTAGACGACTCCGATGAGGAGCTTGAGCCTTTTGCTCTGCATATATCAAACACTATGTTTCCTTACAGATTCAAGATACCCCACGTGGCACCTTTTGACGGGGCCTCAAACTCGTACAACCATCTGAGTATGTTTAACACAATAATTCAAGGCCAGCAACATCGGATACGAGCTCAGGTGCATGCTTTTTCCAACCACATTGACGGGACCAGCAAAAAACTGGTTTGACAAGTTCCGAAGGCATTCGATCTCATCTTGGGAACAACTGGCTAAGGAATTTAAGAAAAAACTCAAGGCCATGGTGGGTGTCAGGCCTGAAGCCTCGACTTTGACTAATGTTAGACAGCAGCCGGTTTAACATAGAGGTGGCACGAGCCCGTAATGTCGATGACAGTGGTCATCTTATGGCAGTACAAGCTGGGGTATTGCCAAGACGTCCCATTTGGGACGATATGCAAAGGAAACCTATAAGGACAATAACTGAGTTCAACAATATGGCTCATAGATTCGTCAATGTAGAAGAGGCGAGGTCAACATTAAAACTGACCCCTCAACTTGTTATAACTACAACGACGAGTGTTAACTCAGCCTCGACCTCGGCTACCCCCTCAACGTCGCGACCTTCAAGAGACAACCCTTAAAAAAGAAAGAAAAATGAAGGGAATAACTCAGAGGCGGATGGGGGGAAAAGAAATAGGGAGAAAAATATTTCTCAATTTACACAGTTTATACTAAGCTTAAAGAAACTCGGGAAAACATTTTTATTGCAAACGAAAATCAGGTCCCGTTTAGACGACTTGATCCAATGCAAAATCAAAAATCAAAGAAAGATACCAATAAATTCAGCAGATTCCATAGAGACACCGGTCATACCATCGATGAATGCAGACAGCTAAAGGACGAGATCGAAGGTCTAATCTCGAGAAGATATTTTGGGCAATATGTAAGAAACAGAACACTTCTAATGACCCAAAATGCTAATTGTAACACCCTACTTCCTTAGAGCCGTTACTAAGTGAGTTTAAAACGTGCATTTAACTCGCTAATCGAGGTTTTAGATCAAACAGTGTAACTAAGCCATAAACAGAGGAAAAACTTTAGAAATAAATTCATTTAATTGAAAATCATAAAAGTTTAACACTTGGGATCCCAAAATATAGTTTAGAAATATTTACAACATATAAACTGAACCAAGTTGACTAAACGACAAAATCTAGGGCTGTTCACAAACATCTCCCAAAATCCACTGGCTGTGGCAGCCAGGCTGGCCAAACATGTACACGCCGCTTCATTCCTGCTACACTCGTGGTTGGTTGGCTTTCTCCTTACCCTTACCTGCACCACAGAGCATCTGTGAGCCGAAGCCCAGCAAGAAAACCCACAAACAGATAACATATGCAACACATATATCAAGCTTATAAAAAGGCCACCAATGGGCTAAACACATACGGCCTAGCCGTCCCAGGCGTTTACCAAGCCCTGGGCTCGCGGTCCACACCGTGAGGATATCCCAGGTATCCTTTTAGGGACTCGCCCTGGCAACTCGCACTCCACGTGCTCAATGCTGCTCCAAGCCCCTTGCCGTACTCGGCCTTGCACTCAACGTGCCTAACGCCGTTCCCGGCCCTTTGCCGTTTCCGGCCCCTGCCGACCTCGGCCTACACCGTTCCCGGCTCTTGCCGATCATTCACATAATTGCACTCAAAGCATAACAAACAAGTACAGAATACTAGCAAATACAATCAAAGGGATACACCCTGCAATTCAAACACGTTGGGCTCAGCCCTGCATACCAGTTCTATTCAAACACATTGGGCCCAGCCCTGCATACAAGCTCTATGGGAACAAGGGTTTTCTTACCTGAGTCCTGAGCTCACCGAGCACCGATGTCCCGAGCACAGTCCTCTAACTTGAGCCTCGCTGAAACCCTAGTCACAACACAATAACCATATCCATCCATCAAGTTCTAATCCATTAAATAACTTCGAGCCATGACTTTAACCTCCGGGACCTTGAATTCTATCAATCTGGGTGATAAAATCCATCCCGAGCCTTAACCATTGAGTTCCCAAACCCAAACACCCATAAAAACACAAACTGGCACTAAGAGCCGCGACCCCACCCTCAAGCGCCACGGCTAGCCTCGAAACAGAGGCTAGCACCTCACTGACCCCCACACAGGCCACGCGCGCGCACACCAAGCGCCGCAACGCGCATGAGCTTCTTGGCCTCCCATGGCCGCGCGCGCACATGAGCCGCGGCGCGCCCATCCTAGGGTCGCGGTCTTCACCTCCAATCCCATAATTCTTCACCAACTTTCTATATTTTCCTCAAGCCAATTCACCCTAAAACTTAGCTAACAATCCCAGATAATTAACACAAACATTCTAGCTCAATATCAACATCAAAACCCCATTAAAACCTACTCCAAAGCTCAACTAAAACACTCAAGACAAATCAAACTTAACCAACATGTAAACTCTAACAAACCAGCAGCAAATCTAAACATAATCTTTATAATTAAGGCTTACCCTTGCTGGATTAAGCTTCAGAACTAGTTCCCTATGCTCCAATCTTCAAGCTTCAAGCTCCCTTAAATCCCCAGCTGCAATCCCTTAGCTTCAAGTTGGTTTCCCCAAAGTTTTCCTTGAGTTTGCCTTAGAGAGTGAAAGAGAGAAAAGGATAAGAACCTATCTTCAGCTGGAAGGAAAATAGGTGTCGGTTTCTACAAGCCTCTAAATGGTTCTTCCTTTTTGTTTTATTTAACTTAATCTATGCGGTTACCTCAAGGCTCGGGGTACCAAAATGTCCCCGAGGGAAAAATGGTGAATTTCCCCAATATTCCCTCCTAGACATTCTATCCTCAAATATATCTCCAAATATTTATTTCCATATCCCGATATCCCGATAACCCCATAACACATCTAATACCCAAATTACCCCTCGACTCACCCCGAGTCGGAATCTCAACCCCATTGTGACTTTATAGCTAATCGCTCCCCAGGACTGTCTCGGATCGTGCTACGCAGACATATCACAAATATATAACAGTTATCACATTTATACCCCTAACATCCAAACGGGGCCCACATGCACATTTAACTCAACTAAACATGCATCATTATCATATATTCACATTAATTCATATATTAACATAATAATCCATTTATTGCCCTCCAGGCACACTAATCAAGGCTCTAAGCCCTATTAGCAAATTCGGGTCGTTACACTAATAGGGTTTAGTGACTTGATTAGCGTGTCGGGAGGGCATAATTGGATATATGTGTGTTTAATTGATTAAATGCGTGACTATGTGGCATGCATGATTTATATGATTATGTGGATATATTATATGCATGTGTTTTGAGTATTAGATATGCATGTGGGCCCTTTATTATTTATAAGGACATATTTGTAATTTTGGCCCGTTGAGGGCATAAATGTGATTATATGTGATAAATGGTTGAGACTACATTATTATGTGGATATATTTGTAGTATATGGCTCGAGACGATCCCAGTGAGTGGATTAGCGAAATAGTCACAACGAGGTTTAATACCTGGCTCGGGGGAGCCTAGAGGTATTTTGGAAATTTAGAGAATATTTTGGGATTGATTGAGCAATGAACAAGTATTTGGTAATTAATTGTAAATGAGAGGATTAATTGGTAAATGGTAGGAACACTTGAGGAATTAGCGGGAATCGGAAGAATGACCGTTGTACCCTTCGAAATCATTAGAAGGCTAAGTAATGCAAGGGGCAGTTTGGACTTTTTGAGTTAAGAGATAAACTCAATAGGAAGTCTAGACTTAGCTAGAAACCACCCAAGTCTATTCACTTCTCAGCTTTCTCTCTCACTCTCTCTCTCATACACGATTCCCTCTCCCTCTCTTGTGTTTAAAGGAATTTTGATGAACTTAAAAAAAGAACTAGGGAATTTAACTTAAGGATTTGGGAAAACTAAGGTCAAGACTCTAAGGGACAGCTCAGGAACAACAACATCATTAAGTTAAGGAATTTTGTCTGGTTTCTGTTAAAAATTCAGGTTTATAGGATCAGTTGGTTTAGGTGTTTAAGTGATGAATTGTCGATGGTTGGATGGTAGTTTCAGTAGAGCTTTCTTTGATATTTTGTGCTTAAGATATATGATTAAGAGTCCTAGACTTGGTTCTAGACTTGGTTAGGGTTTGGGAGTATAATTGAGGTTGAAATTTGAGGATATATCTGAGAAAAACGTTGAGAAAGAGAAGGAAATTATGGGTTTGGGGCCTTTGGTCGCGCCCTGTTCTTCAAGTGTTGCGACCCGCATTTTTTAAGGGGCTGGATGCCTCTGTTCGCCAGGCGCGCTGCGACCTGGAGGGTTGCAAGTCGCGGCCTGCCTCCCCCAGATGCAAGAGGTCGTGCCTCTGACTTGAGGAGCGCCGTGACCCCCAAGACCAAGTTGCGGCCCGCCTAGACAAATTTGGCCTAGGCTAGTTTATAGGCTTGGGGATTCAAACCCAGGCATTCAGGATGAATTCTACTAACCGATTTGGTAGAATTCGAGGTCTTGGAGGCTAATATTTGTTCCCTAAACATTTATTTGGATTAGAGATTGATAGTTACCCATTCTTATTGTGACTAAGGTTATCGCTAAGGCTCAGGACTGAGGATCGTGCTCGAGACAACTCTTAATTTATTACTCGGGATTCGAGGTAAGAAAACTGCACCCATGTGGTTGTGAACAGGACTGAGATTCCCAGTAATTGAATATATGTACTATGGGATTGTATGGTCGTTATGCATTGTATGAAAGTACGACCTAAGGGTGTCGGGGCTGATGATAAGCATACTGAACGCAACTCAACTAAGTGAGCCGGGGTCAGCTAGATAAATAGAGGGCTCGGCCTAAGGGCGCCAACCCTGAACATTTCTATCACTGATTGAAATGTATGCTTGAAAACACATGTTTACTATTGTTTAGCTTAATGCTCGTACTCTGCTGAATTATTGAATTAACTGAATTAAGGTTGATTAGATGCTACTACTGCTATATGTGTTTGATGTTTATGGTTTTCTTGTTGGGCCTTGGCTCATGGGTGCTTCGTGGTGCAGGTAAAGGTAAAGGGAAACTAGACCAACCATGAGTTGGAGAGCTTTGGAGGCAGAGTTTACATCATCAGCTGCTCGACCACCACAACCGAGGGAAAGTTACAGGAATAGAGCTCTAAATTGTATTTTGCCATTAGACTGGCTTTTGTTGTACCAACTTTTGAGGATTGTATTTACCACATATACCATGTTTTTGGGATCCCATGTGTTAAACATCTGTTTTAATGAAAATGAACCGTTTATGATTAAAATATTTTAACCCTAACCTGTTAGTTGACTTTAGGGTCACATTTATGTTCAAACGATTTGATTAGCAAGTCTTGCACTATTTTAAAATACACAGTGTAACGATCTTGGTTATCTAGGGCCTTACAACATGGCCACGCGCACAAGGGAGGATGATCAACCTCCCCCGATAGATGGGGAGGATGTTGTAACCATTTTAGGAGGACCACACCTCGTTGGGTCGGGTAGAAATGCCCAGAAAAGATATGTCAATGAGCTCAAGATGGTGGACGAATCTCCTTATGAACTTGAACCGCGAGCTCCAAAATAACAAAGGGTTGGAACTCAACTCATTACTTTCTCAGAAAAATACGTATCACATGTCCAATTTCCCCACAATGACCCTCTGGTCATCACACTCCAGCTCGCCAATAAAATGGTGCGCTGGGTCCTGATAGATAACGGGAGCTCGATCAACATCCTTTATAAGGTCACTTTAGAAAAGATGGGACTCACAGTCCGAGACTTGAAAGCCTGTACGACGATGTTGTACGGTTTTTAGGAGAAGGGATAGCCAACATAGGTTCCATCGAGCTCCTGGTAACCTTTGGAGACTATCCAGTCTCAATAACCATGATTATGGAGTTTATAGTGGTGGACACCCCATCAGGTTATAATGTTTTGCACGGGAGACCAACCCTGATTGGGTTGGGGGTAGTGTCATCTGTAAGATAGTTGGCCATCAAGTTCCCAACATCCAATGGCAATGGGACGCTGAAGGGAGACCAACTAGGCACCCGAGATTGTTATAGCATTTCCACGAGAGGGAAGGGCCAAAAAAGTGTGCAGGCACTTGTTGTCACCGGGAAATAAGCGGGACAGTCTTCAAAGTCGAAGAAGAGATCGACCCTAGAATAGAAGAGGATAGGGCCGATCTAGGACCAATAGAGGAGCTCGAAGAAGTGGAGCTCGATGGAAAGGATACCACTAAGGTGATAAAGATAGGGAAGAACCTCCCCAAGGATGCGAGATAGCAATTAATTCGCTTCCTGAGGGAAAATCAAGATGTGTTTGCATGGTCGCACTCGGACATGGTTGGGATCAGCCTAAACATTATAAGCCATGCACTCAACATAGACAAAAGCTTCCCTCCAAAGAAACAGAAAAGAAAGCTCCTAGAAGATGAAAGGAAGAAAGCCTTGAAAGAAGAGGCCGATAAGTTGAAGGTAAATCGGTTTATCCGAGATGCTTTCTACCTCTATTGGATAGCCAATCCTGTGCTAGTTTCGAAGCCCAATGGAAAGTGGAAAACTTGCATTGATTATTCATATCTCAATAAGGCATGTCCAAAGGATTGCTTTCCCTTGCCTCGAATTGATCAGCTCGTAGATGCCATCACAGGTCACAACATCATGTCATTCATGGATGCATACTGTGGATATAACTTGATAGCCATGCATGCACCTGACCAATAACATATGAGTTTTATGATAGATATGAGCCTCATGCCAAAGATTAATGAATAGGATGTTTGCCGAACAAATAGGGAATAACATGCAAGTTTACGTGGACGATATGCTAGTCAAGTCCAAGCATAACTGTAACCATGTGGATGATCTCATTGAATGTTTCGCTATACTCCGAAAGTACAATATGAGACTTGACCTGCATGAATGCTCATTCGGAGTATCCTTGGGAAAGTTTCTTGGATTCATAGTAAATGCTCGGGGCATAGAGGCAAACCTAGATAAGATTAAGGCATTAGTTGATACCCTCACCTTGAAAACATAAAGATGTACAGAGCCTATATGGACTAATGATGGCCTTAAAGTAGGTTCATCTCGAAATGTACAGATCGACGCCTCCCATTCTTTAATCTTTTGAGAGGGGGCAAGAAGTTTGAATGGTCAGACAAATGTGAGCTTGCATTTCAAAACCTTAAGAAGCACCTCACCGAACCACCAATCTTATCCAAGACAATCATAGGGGAACTATTGTACTTGTACCTTGCCACAACTGAGCATGCAGTTAGTGCGGTACTTGTTCGGAAGGATAAGAAAGTGCAAAAACCTATTTACTATGTTAGTAAAAGGTTGCTGGGGGCAGAGTTGAGATATCCGTTAATGGAGAAGCTTTCTTTGTGCCTGATACATGCATCTCGAAAGCTTTGACTTTACTTCCAAGCACATCCTATACACGTATTAACTGATTAGCCATTAAGGCAAGTACTATCCAAGCCTGAGGCCTCTGGGAGATTGTTAAAGTGGGTTGTTGAACTCGAGCAGTTTGAAATCACCTATCATCCAAGAACAATGATCAAAGGGCAGGCCTTGGCAGATTTCATAGTTGAATGTACAGGAATCACCAACGAGGAAGTCATAACCCCAGCCCGCGAGTTGTGGAGACTTTACATCGATGGATCTTCTAATGAGAACGGGACAGGGTAGGAATCATTTTGATCACTCCGACAGGAAATCATTTTCATTCAGCTTTACGGTTTGACTTCGAAGCATCAAATACCGAGGTTGAGTACGAAGCACTATTAGCAGGACTCCGGATAGCTTTCGAGCTCAAGGCAAAGGCCATTCACTACTATAGTGATTCCAAATTAGTCGTTAACCAGGTTCTAGGAGAATATCAAGCTCGTGGCATTAAAATGGCAGCCTATTTGGAGAAAGTTAAGGCGACATTCAGGGAATTTGAGTTCTATGCTATAGAACAAGTTCCGTAGGAGCAAAACTCAAATGCACATGCTCTGGTTAGGGTCGCCACGACCAAAGAGGTTGACACAGTCAATGTGGTGCTGGTCTAATTCCTACCGGTCCCAAGTATAGCTAAGCCCGAGGAATAAGATGTCAACAAGATTGACTCGCAACCTACCTGGATGACCCCTATAATTGACTACCTCGAAACTGGGAGTCTCTCGGCAGTTCGAACGAGGCTAACAAACTTATGTACAAAATACCAAGATACACCATCTTGGAAGGGAAGTTGTACAGAAGAAGGTATTTCGTGCCACTATTAAGGTGTGTAACTCCACCCGAAGCAAGAAAAATTCTATAAGAAATCCATGAAGGATTTTGCGGAGACCACACTGGGGGGCATAGTCTGTCGTAAAAGGTGATTAGGCAAGGATACTTCTGGCCTACAGTTAGAGCAGACTCGTTCAAATATGCCAAGC
Source organism: Humulus lupulus (assembly GCF_963169125.1). NCBI lineage: Eukaryota > Viridiplantae > Streptophyta > Magnoliopsida > Rosales > Cannabaceae > Humulus > Humulus lupulus. The sequence goes on from NC_084793.1 coordinate 261,684,837, forward strand.
GCTTTGACAAGTGTCAATGGTTTGCCTCGATACTTCGATCTCCACTTACCGAGCTCACCATGGCCATTCGCGGTACGGGGAATCAACCTCATAGGTTCCCTACCAACCTGAGAAGGAGGAGTAAAATACGTCGTATTCGCTGTTGAGTATTTTACAAAGTGGATCGAGGCTGAACCTTTAGCTACTATCACCTTGAAAAAATTTCTGAATTTCATGGTGAAGCATATAATTTGTAGATATGAGATGCCCAGGAAGATCGTAACAACTAACAGGACCCAGTTCGACAGCGATCTGTTCACACGGTTCTATGAAAAGAATGGGATAATCAAAAGTTTTTCCTCTGTGGCCCATCCATAGGCAAATGGCTAGGTCGAAGCAGTAAATAAAACTTTGAAGAGTTCTATTAAGAAAAGGCTATAATAAGTTAAAGGAAGATGGCCAAAGGAATTACCACAAGTCCTATGGGCATACATAATGACAGTACGAACCTCAACGGGACATACCCCCTTGTCCCTGGCTTATGGTTGCGAGGCCATGTTACCTATTAAGGTTGAAATCCCAACAATAAGGCGCGTGGCATACGACCAGACCTCAAACCAATCCCAGCTCGAAGAGACTCTAGACCTAATTGAAGAAAGATGAGGCTAAACCCAACTAAATAATGTTGCATACCAGAAATGGGCTACAAGATACTTCAATAAGAGGGTTTGAGACATAAAATTTTGATTGGGAGATTTGGTGCTCAGACACATTTTTTTGGTCACACAAGACCCCTCTGCGGGTGTGCTCGGGCCTAATTGGGAATGGCCATACCAACTCGAGTCCATCATTCAACCTGTGTTTATAAACTACTGAGATTGAATGGAGAATTGGCCCCATGAGCTTGGAATGATGAAAATCTACGACCTTATTATCAATAATGTAGGAATGATGTCTATTCATTTTTAACCCAACTTGTATTTAATTTATGCTTTTTATCAATAAAGCACTGATTTTTATTCAAAGTTTTATGTATTTTTATTGTTATACTTTTTTCAAACTCTCAAAATTCAATAACCTAAGATTGCAATCATAGGATATTAAGGGGACATAAATGGTACACGATAGTACCAGAAGCTCAAAAAAGTAGCATCAATAAAAATGAAATAAAAATAATCAAGGTGTAAATAATAATAGTGTATGAATCACTAACCTAAGAAAAATTATACACGTCTGGAACAAACTAGCAAAACCTAATCGACACGATCACAAGTTAGAATTCTAAATAAATCAACAAAAGTTTATAAGTCGAGACAGAGCTAGAATATTTTTGCAAATAAGTTTCGACCTCGCAACCCCAAGACCATAATCAAGGATCAAGAAAAGTTACTATCAATAAGCGAGAAATAACTAGACTAACAAGGTTACATGCCAAATAAGTATTTCCTAACAAAGATACGAGGTAAAAGTAATATTCGATTATGAATACGTCAAAATTCGAGCTTAAGCACAACAATTATTTGTGTAGATAAGAAAATATAGCACTTTATGCACAAGCTCGTAATATTTCGAGGTTAGAAATGTAAAGCGTGTGATAAAGGAAAAAGCATCCAAGGTAGACAATATGCATGAATATTTCGAGTAAGAAATGAAAGCATAAAAATTTAAACTACCATTAAAAGAGTAAAAAACTCAAATCTTGAATTTCAATTGTCTTGGTTCAAAAGGCATGAAAGGAAGATAATTACAAAAATAGATAAAAATAAAAATAAAAATAAGGGATGCAGCCCTTGTAGAGCGATTGTCTTCATGGATTAACAACCCCATCAACCGTGGTCTCGGCTTGCTCAGAGGCCTCTGCCTCCACGTAGCATTGAGCATGGCTTTTTCCTCCTCCACTCGAGCATGCCACCTAGCAATAAATTAAGTCTTTCAGGCAGAGAGGAAGTTGTTATCAAGTTCAAGATTGTTAGCCTAAATATGATACATCACCATGTCTACAGCGCGATCTTTTTTGGTCTTGAACTCCTCAAGAAGAAGAGCCTTCTCGCTCTTGATGAACTCGAAGGTCATATTTTTTTCCTCTTCCAATTTTGCGTTGAGCTCTTGGATTCTTTTGATCTCTGAGTCCCTGGCCTCAACTTCTTTTCAGGTCACCTCTAGCTTGGTCTCAAGTTCCGAGATCCTCTTGATTTCCACATCCCTTGCTTCAAGTTTCAACCAAGCCTTTTTAAGGTCATCCTCGACCCTAAGTTGGGAATCTCGGGCCTCTTGGGAAAGCGCCTTGCTTGCTGTGACCTCGCAATTCAGCACAAAATTATGCCGAACAAAGGACATGAATGCCTGCAATGAAAAACCAATGTTAAAAGAAATTTTTTAAAGTTGGCATAGAAGCAGGGAGCTTGTCAGAAAGTAACTAACCGAAGAAAATAGTTTCCCACTATTGTTAAAAAGAGTGTTGGCATCCTGGAAAGTGGTCAGAATTTCGCACTGAGGATCCCCGAGGTTGCTAAAGCCTTGACCCATGCAAGTCAAAGCATCATAACTAGGGTTGACCCCGGGGTACCAGCAGCACCGTCAACCATGAATTCGGGCACATAGGTCAAGATCGAAAGAAAACGATCTTGGATGGGAGGTTGGGCTCATTTTGGTTGAGCTTCAAGAAGAGGATTTGAGGTTTTTGGGGGAGCTGGGACTCAGTTACTTGGCCCAGATAGGATGGCCTTTATGCGGAAGGAATCACCCCGACTTTCTTGGTGAGTTTGGAAGGGCAGCCTCCCTTCTGGGATGCTTGGTGGCACTTGTTGGCTCTCGAGGCGACGGGCTTGTTGAGGCGGTTGTCCAGATCCAAGTCCATATCACTTGAAAAAAGGGAAGATAAAACGTCAGCAGTTATTTAGGTTACCATAAGTAATGAGACTCCAAGTGGAAATAAACCTGACTGGACGATTCTGTCGAGCTTGAGCTCGGGGACCAGGACATCCCCTTGTCTTCTGATGATTCTAAGGGGGTTCCCTTTCTATAAGTATGGGATAGTTTCGTTAAATCCCTATAGCCATTGGTCTTATATTGAATAGCTACCCCATCCCAGACTTCGTTTAGACTATACATAGTCTGGTATTTCCCTAACCAACTATCACACCTATGGACTTTAAGGCCTACCTCGACCAGACCATGAAATTATTTCTAAGGTCATTAAAAAGAACCACTACATTAGGTTCCATTCTAAGAAGAGTGGGAGACCACATGGATAGGTCCATCATTACTTTACCTCCATCCATCGAGCTCATCGAAGCCTCATCGTGGGCTTTAGTGCCTGAGCCTAGATGCTTAGGCAGGCAAGGAACAGAGACATGGGCTTGCGAGCCCAAGGGCCTCCTCCAGGAAGGAAGTTTAGCAGTGGGGAATGGGACGTCTTCCCATCTCGCATATTTGTGAATTACCGAGTCATCGGTGGACTCGCCTTCGTCCATGATACCATAAGCTCGGAGCTTATCTTCGTGGAGGAGGTAGGTGAGAGACTATCGAGCGTAAGGAAGCTTAAGAATCACTTCCCTGTGATCTTTCATGGCTTTGGTCAGTGTTGGTCATTGATAGTTGGCTGCAGGCAAGAGTTGAGTGAGCATTTCGAGCTCAAAAAACCAAAGAGAAGGAAAATAAAAACGAGTATGGCAAGACACTTACGAATTCGCTGGAAGGAATAAAAGTGAGAGGGAGAAAGAACGTCTGTCCAGAAAAAGATGGTTTTGAAATTAGGAGGATGATTGGGTATATCCTCGAATTGCCACTTCTCCTTGTGATAGCTCGAGAGATGGTAGAACCCATCTCTACCATGAGCTCAGGAAGGGTTACTTTTAAGACAAAAGAAATAAAGGATCTCCTGTGTTGAGGGTCCCTCCCACTTCATCTCCTTGTAAAGCGACCTCAGGGCAGCCAGGACCCTATATGAGTTGGTTTGGAGTTGGAATGGGGCGATATCGGCGTAGTCCAAGAAACTCTGGAAATAATCCCTTAAGGGAAATAAAGCCCAAGCTCGTATATGCTCCCGACACCAGGCCGCGAGCTTAACCTTCCTATCGGGATTACCGTCACCAAGATCATAGCAACTCCTCTCGTTAGAGGTTGCAGGCCAACACATCAATTTTCCAGATAACTTTATCCCATGGAAGGCCAACAACTCGGAGATATATCCAGTGGAGGTCACAGAGCTTTGATAGTGCTCGGCTTCAAATAAATTTTCCTTCGAAGTTGGGATAGAAAGGGCCTTGGAGGTGGTCGGTTGGGTCGAAGCACTCTCCATGAGGCTAAATGAGAGTTCACCTGGAGAGTAGGCTACGGTGACTCTAAACTTAGGGTCTAGTGGAATTGGTCGGATCTCAGGGTCCGATCGGGGTATACTGCAACTCAAAGTTTCTTTCTCTTCCTCTCTTCGACCTCGTCAATCTAACGTCGAAAATGGGCTCGTATATCTTCCGATTTACACTGTTCCTTATGCTATCGGATTAACCATTGATTTCGCGTGAATGTCAATTCAAGGTGAGGACATGATGGGTGGAAAGGGATGGCAAGCTCGGGCCCCCAAAAATTCTCTGAAGACTGCGACATCTAACCAGAAAGAAAAAGGTGAGGGCCAATTATAAAAAAGAAGATGAAGCGATTAAGATCTTGATAAATCGAGCTCGCAAGCTCGAGATAATGAGATCGCAAACTCGAGATAAGAAGATCGCCTGAATCGAGCCTGAAGGCTCGAAATGGCGAGACTAACCCAAATGTCAACACCAAATTGTTATAAAGCTTAGGGCATCGAGGTAAATCCATGTGATACTGTGGTGGTTATTGTCAGTTTAAGAGTATCCCAGATTTCTAGGAAAAGAGTGGGAAATTACCCAAAAAGGAGATACTATTGGGATGCGTGCATTAAAACCCTCATCCAAAACCCTATTTCTTAAGCTACACGAAACTCGTATCCTAATACCCCATAACCTAAAAAGGTTCCATTTTTATCTATTTTTACTAATTTTTTTTTGCCTAAATCATCTTTTTGATCAGTACAAATCTACACAATCAAAACTTACCTATTGCACAGGGGTTTTCAAGAATCTAGTAGAAACCAGAAAAATATTCTTACGAACAGAGGAAATGTAAACAAAAAATTTTACAAGATAAAGATCAGGAAACTTACACAAAGATGATCTTGGAAAAGTGGAAATTATCAACTGAAGAAGGGGAAGCAGAAATGATCCCACTGAGCCAAAAATAGAAAGATTGTGTTGTTTCTTCGGTTTGGAGAACATGCGAAGAAGAAAAACTCTGGTTCGTATTTTCTGAAAGTTAAGATGCAAGTGTGAAGAAAATGGGGAAGAAAGGGTATATATATATATATATGCAAAAGGGAATAGTAAGGGTCGGATGAATCTGAGCCCTTGATTTAAGTTGAAAGGGGATCCAAAGGATCACGTTTGATTACAAAAATTGGCGGCAAAAAGGTAATAGGAAAGAACGTGCATAGGTAGGAGAGTACTCAAGTACTCTCGGTGAGAAATCCCCCAGTGACGTGTGTCCACACTCGAGTGTGGTTGATAGGCACGTTTTCTGAAGGTGAAGTTCAAAAGTTTCATTCTCTGATGATTCGAACCAACACTTTTGAAGGGGAAAAATATTACACTCAAATTTTGAGAATAAGATAAATGGCCTTGAAATGTCGACTCGAAGTAGTTATGCTCGAAAAGGATAAGCTTGGGTATACGAATGTAAGCAACACACTTATATGAATTGTTAAATGGTTCCATATCCGCTACCAGCACTCTAGTCTACTTACATATCTGTTAGTAGCATTCGAGCATGAGTTGCATTGTTTGAGCTTGATTTTCAGGCTCGAAGGCACTGACCTTCTCCAAGGAATGTATTCGACCAAGTTATTAGATGAGGAGGAGACTATAACTGGAATGACGAGCTTGAAGTCTGGATCAGTATCGAAAGTGCATCAGCCCTACGCTCGAGCTTAGTGATGCGTTGTGCATGCGGAAAGACTGTTAGGAAATCTCTATTCCTTAGGGATTTGTTGTTATCAGATATTAAATCCCTATTATCATGGGATATTATGTAATTAATGCATTATTTGTATTTATTTCAAATTTAAATGCTTGATTGTAACTTCCCGAAATAGTGGGAAGATATTCTTTCAACCAGGTCTATAAATTACATGGGGAGTTTCATTTTTATCCAGGCACAAATTATACTGAGAGAATACTCTACCAAATCGCTTTCTAAAAGAGCTTTGGGAGAGTAGTACGTAATAATAGTGACTCGTGGACTAGGCAGATTTTAACTGCTGAACTACATAAAAAAGCTTGTGAATTCTTTGATTTTTTCTACATCATTGTTTAGTGCTCTTCATATCTAAGTTGATGAAAAATGGCGTCAACAAATGGATATTTCATGGGTTAAATAATATGTATAAATATGAAATGGGTCCTCTTATTATTATGAAAGAAAAGGTACTGAGATAATGATCACTAAATAATTAGGATATTTGAAACAAGCCTTTTTTTGTAGAGAAATGCTAAGGGTGTATAACATGATATGAAATTAGCATAGTGTTATCAGTGCAATTCAATATAGGAACTTAATTTAATTTATTAATTAATATTGAGTATCGCTAACCAATTGTAATTAACTATTTCATCTAACGTTGGGCACCTTATTCATATTGGAATTAATTGCCACGGGTAAAAAAAAAACTTGATAGAAAAAATAAATTATTAAGGAGTGCTAAGGATACCCTCTAACCAACTTTCTTTTGCATTCTCCTTTAGTTTGATAACATGTATCATCTTTTAAATAATATTTATTTTTACAAAATAATTAATCATGATATTTTACTTTTGTGGAGTTAATTCTCCAAACCTGCCACATCACTCAAGTCTTTAGTCAAAGGCATGCCATGTGTACAATAAAAGTCACCTCAACTATCTCAACTTGTTAAGACCAAGTTTCCCAAAACCAAAAGTCTTTGTATATATATATATATATATTTGTCTCTATTCTCATTTTAGTGCTAATCAAGTTTTCTTAGAATTGCAGAGAGAGAGACTTGTGAGTTGAGTGCAATTGTGTAATCTAGGTCATGGAAGTGTGTTTGAGAGAGTGCATCACTGTGCGAATGTGCATCTGCTGTTCTAGAAGACCATTTTGGTTCTTGACTGTATTTCTCTGTAATTATTCTTGATCATAGTGGAAAGGGCTCGAGTTTGTGCTCAAACTAGATGTGGGCAAAGATTTCTTTGCTAAACAAGTATAAATTGTTCTGTGTCACTTTTTCTTTTATATTTTTATTGTTTTGGTTCATTTTATTTTTTGATTACCATTATTGTTGTGTTAGTTCTTGAATATTTTTCTAGAATTGTTGCATCTGTGAATCTTGATGTTGAATCTCTCAACACATCAGAGCCATGTTCGATCCAAGAAGTAATCAAGATTCACAAGGCATTCACGATCTTTGGTTGCTACAACAAAGTTCGAACTTGAGAAGTTCGATGGTACAGAAGACTTTGGATTATGGAGGGAAAGTCTCAAAGGGATTCTTGTACACCAAATGATTGCCAAAGTAGTTGAAGATCCAAAAGCCCTTGCTAAAAAAATTCAAAGCTGATGAGATAGAAGAAAAGGAAGAGCTTGCCTACTACACCATCATAATGCATCTGTCAAATAATGTTAGAAGAAAATTGGGTTCTAAGAAGACAGTAAAAGGAATATGAAAAAAGCTTGAGGAGCTATACATGACACCTTCAATCTCAAGCAAAATAAATATTTTAGAGAGATTATATGGTTTTAAAATGAACTCCTCTCTTCCTTTAGATGATAATATAGATAGATTTAATGAAATTATTATGGGTTTAGCTAACATTGATCATCAAGTTGATGAGAAAAGTCAATTCATCATATTTCTTAGATCATTACCCATAGCTTATCAAGAAATCAAAGCTGCAATCAAATATGGCAGGGATGTCATTAAACTCAAAGATGTACTAGAAGCCTTGAAATCTAAAGATTTTGAGTTGTAGCTGGTGAAGGAGCTCAAGAAAGATGAATTGTACTTAGACCAAGGAAGAACTCCAAGGAGAAGTTCACCAAGGCCATTCTATAGATCTCAATCTCGCTCAAAGTCAAGAGGAAGAGATGGAAAGGAGACTCAGAAGTGGTATTATTGTGGAAAACCCAAACACTTGAAGAGATTATGTTTTGAATTCAAGAAATCTTTGAAACATCATTCAAAAGGCCAATCAAGCATTGGTGTAGTAGCTGACGAAGACAATTCCTTATATGGAGAACTTTTCACCATTTCGGACATTAAAAATACAAGGGAGTGAATTATTGATTTGGGGTGTACTTATCATATGTGCTCGAACCAAGAATCATTTTTTGATAATAAGAAAACTAATCAAGGTTCAGTTTTAATGTGGAATGATGCTTCTTGCAGGGTACTTGATGTTGGCTCAGTAGCAATAAAGCAATTTGATGGTTCAGTGAGAATACTAAAGAATGTTAGGCACATACCTAAATTAAGAAGGAATCTAATATCCTTAGGATTGTTGGAAGATGAAAGCTACAATTATAAATCTCAAGATGGTGTATTAAATATTATCAAAGGGTCAATGGTGGTCATTAAAGGAGTGAAAGATCAAGGGTTGTATGTGTTGAAAAGGGAGACTATGAATTCGGCAAAGGCATCTATGGTTCAACTGAAAGAAAATGAGTATGAAGTGTGGCATAAAAAAGATTGGGACATATGGGAGAACCCGGTTTAAGGGAGCTTTACAAGCAAGGAGTGCTAGAAAAATCAGGTTCATTGCCATTTTGTGAAACATGTACAATGGGGAGGCAACATCGACTCAAATTCACACCAGCAAAGCACAATACAAAGAAAAGATTATAATACATACATGCTGACCTTTGGTGCCAAGTAAAGTAGCTACACATGGTGGTTACAGGTATTTCTTATCCTTGGTAGATGATTTTAGTCGATGTGTATGGGTTTACTTGCTAAAATCCAAAGATGAATGCAAAGAAAAGTTTAAAAGTTGGAAAAATCTAGTTGGAAATCAAACCAATCTTAAACTGAAAACTTTAAGGACTAATAATGGATTATAATTCATTAATAATTAATTTGATGTTTTGTGTGATACATTTTGTATAGCTAGACACCGAACAGTTAGGCACACACCACAACAAAATGGTTTCGCCGAGCGCATGAATAAAGCACTTTTAAACAAAGTAAGATGCATGTTGTTAGTTCTGGTCTAAGCAATTTTTTTTTGAGGTGAAACTTTTCATATAACTTGTTATTTGGTCGATAGGAGTCCAAAACACCTTATGAAAAGTGGCATGAAAAACTACCTAATATTAATCATTTGAGAATTTTTGGTTGTACAACTTATGCACACCAAAAATGGGATAAATTAGAATCTAGATCAATAAAAGGTACTTTCTTAAGCTATCATTTGGGAGTAAAAGGTTATAAAATTTGTATTAATTAAAATGAAAAATACAAAACTATTATATCTAGAGATATTATTTTTTATGAAGCTGAATATCCTCACTTGAAAGAGAAAGACAGTGGCTTTTGTGATGTAGGAAAAAAAAGACCCAGAACTAGCTGAGTTTGAAGTGATTTTAAGAAATATTGAAGAAAAATCTGAAGCTGAAAAATGCAACACATGAATCTGAAGTTGGAACTACAGATCAAAAGGCAATGGTTGAAACTGAAATTGATGGTACAAGTCAAGAGATGATGCATGAAACTGAAATTGAAGGTTTATATGACATTCAAGATCCCACAAGTGACTATCAACTACAAACAAGGGATAGAGAAAAGAGAACAATTAGACCTGCATCTCGTTTTGCAGAAGCTGATTGTATTGTATATGCACTAATGATGGCACAATAGAATGAAGAGACTTAACCATGAACCTATGAAGAAGTTATCAAGGGTAAGAATGCAAAGGAATGGAAGCAGGCTATGGCAAAAGAAATGGAGTCACTCTCAACAAAAATGAGACTTGGGTTTTAGTTCCCAAACCTGCAGATAAAAGAGTTATAGATTGCACATGGATATACAAGATTAAGGAAGGAAATACAAATGTTGAACCAAAGAAGTTTAAATTTGGAGTTGTTGCTAAAGGTTTTAGTCCAGAAGGTGTAGATTATTTAGAAATTTTTGCTCCCATGGTCAAGTATAAGACTATCAGACTTCTCATTTCATTGGCTATTCAACTCAACATGGAGATAGAACAACTAGATGTAAAAACAACATTTCTCAATAGATATTTGGAAGAAGTAATCTACATGAAGAAAACTCCAGGATTCAAGGTGGAAAAGCAAGGACAAGAATTGGTATGCTTGTTAAAGATGTCCTTGTATCGACTTAAGCAATCCCCAAGGAAATGGAACAAAAGATTCAACTCCTTTGTCCAAGAGCTTGGTTTCAACATATCAAACTATGACCCATGTTTATATTTCAAATAGTTGGCATCTACAACAATGACTTTTCTTCTTCTATATGTTGATGACATGCTCATAATGAGCAGGGATCAAGGGTAGATTTCACAAGGAATTCAAAATGAAGGATCTTGGGATTGCTAGAAGAATACTTGGGATTGAGATAATAAGAAAGAGAGCAGAAGGTGAGTTAGTGTTATGTCAAGCTAATTACATAAAAAAAAATCTTCAAGAGATTCAGTATGAGTGAAGCCAAAATTGTGTCAGTACCGTTGGGTGGACATTTTAATTTGACAGCAGAAAAATGTCCCAAAATGGAAGAAAAAAAGCAAGAGATAGCCAAGATCCCATATGCTATGGATGTTGGCTGCTTAATGTATGTTATGGTAAGCACCAAACCTGATATTGCTCATTCTTTGAGTGTTCTAAGTCATTACATGTTCAATCCGGGACAAGAACACTAGTAAGGAGTAAAATGGCTAATTAGGTATTTGAAAGGGACTATTAACTATGGTCTCATATATAAGAGAAGGCAAGGAGATATTCAACTTACAATGTATGTAGACTCAAATTTTGCTTCTAATTAAGACTCAAGGAGATCATTCACATCATATGTATTTATTGTAAGTGAAAATTATTTAAGTTGGAAGTCGCAACTACAATAAGTGATTTCCTTATCTACGATAGAAGCAGAATTTATGGCTACTGTAGAGTCTTTTAAGTAATCCATTTGGATACAAGGGTTACTACAATAATTGAATCTACTCAAAGAGAAGGGGGGGGGGGGGGGGTGGGGTGATATTTTCAGACAGCTAGTCATCTATTGATTTGTGTCGAAATCCAGTGTACCACGAGAAAAGTAAGTATATTGATTTTCGGTCATATTGGATTAGAGAAAAGATTGAGCAGAGAGTTATTACTTTGGAAAAGATCTCAACTAATGAGAATCCTGTAGATCTTTGCACAAAAGTCTTGCCATTCAACAAGCGTAGCATTGCTTAAAGCTACTGAATGTTGGTGAAAGTGCTAGTTGCTAATGATCTATACAAACTCGAGTACCTAAGTTGGGACATTGTAATGTTTGAAGAATGAAGGTGGGAATTTGTGGAGTTAATTCTCCAAACCTGCTATATCACTTAAGTCTTTAGTCAAAGGCATGCCATGTGTACAATAAAAGCCACCTCAACTATCTCAACCTGTTAAGAACGACTTTCCAAAAATCAAAAGTCTTTGTGTATATATTTGTCTCTATTCTCAGTTTAGAGCTAATCAAGTTTTCTTAGAATTGCAAAGAGTTGTAAAGAGAATCAGAGAGACAGAGAGACTTGTGAGTTGAGTGCAAGGGTGTAATGTGGGTCTTAGGTAAGAGTGTTTGAGAGAGTGCATCACTATGCAAAGATACATCTGTAGCTATAGAAGACCAATCTAGTTCTTGACTGTTTCTCTCTAATTGTTTTTTTTTTTTTATCTTAATGGAAAGGGCTCGAGTTTCTGCTCAAACTGAATGTAGGCAAATATTTCTTTGCTGAACCAGTATATACTGTTCTATGTCACTTTTTCTTTTATGTTTTTATTGTTTTGGTTCATTTTATTTTTTGATTACCATTATTGTTGTGTTAGTTCATGAATATTTTTCCAGAATTGTTGCATATGTGAATCTTGCTTTTGAATCTCTCAACAAACTTTATTATAATTAAGCCATTATAATTAAATCTCCCTACTCACATTTTTTTTCAACTCACTTCATTATTTATGGGGAATAAAAAATTGGAAAAATAAATAGTTAGTCTATTTAAAAAAAATTATACAATTATGTAATTATTAAAACACTTATTTTATTTTGTAAAAAAAAATACTTATTTTACTTTTATATATAGGAGAAATGTTAATAAGAAAATAATTATTAAAGAAATAATTAGCCATGATTTTTTTAAACATTATTTATTACCGAAATAATAGGAGAAAAAAATATATCTCAGATTTTTCTATCTATGAGTCCCTAAGCTAAAATATAGTCCATATTTTTTATTTATTTGTACTCAAATTCATTTATAATTATTATATTTATAATAAAAATAAACAAATAATCAAATAAAAATGGGTTGAGCGTCGTTAAGTCAATAAATATGTATTATCAAAGAAAATAAGTAGATGTTAACTCAATATTGCAAATATATATAGTAAAACCTCTACATAAGAATAACATGTAAATAATTATACGTTTTTTAAGTCCAGCATTAAGAAAATATACATTTATATAGTAATAATTATATATACAGTCAAATAAATAAATATATATATATTATGTCAGTTATTTGTACATAAATGAGAAAATCAATGATTTATTCTACATTTGAATTACTTAAGTTACTTTTAAATATGTAATAATTATTAGAGAATTTTATTGTTATTGTTGTTAAAGTTGATACTTTTGGGTATTTGGAAATTTTTTGTACCAATACCTCTATCGTTATAACATCTCAATTAGAATAAAATTACTTTGGTCCCAAATTTATTATTATATAGAGGTTTTACTGTATATAATAAACAAAAAATAACAAATGAGAAATGTGTATGGGCGTGTGTGGATGTATACAAAATGAGAAAATAATTTTTTTTACAATAAAAAAGAGAGAAAAGAAGTAATTATATAACATCATCTTTAATGATAGATGTAAATATTGTGCTATATTTGGCACAAAAAAATCAATGTATGGCATATTTGACACAATTTTTAGCACTATGCTCCAATACACAATTGTAAAAGTTGATGCAAAAATCAATATTTCATTAATGCTCATTTGATATTTATTGAAAATAAACAAAAAATAATAATTTCCCAATAAATTTTATTGTTAATAATTAAAGATAATTATAAAATAATGAGGTAATAAGTCTAACGTTTAATTGTGATTATTAAAAATAATAAAAATGACAAAAATGTAAATAAAAAAGTGTACCATTTATTGTAACGCCGTGGATAACTAAGACTGTTACACTATGTAGTTAAAATAGTGCAGGACTTGCTAATCAAGTCAATTTTATTAAAAATGTGATCCTAAGGTTAGCAATTGGATTATGGTTAAAATATTTTGATCATAAACGGTTAATTTTTTTTATTAAAATAGATGTTTGGAACATGGGATCCCAAAAACAGGGTTCAAGTGTTAATCTACAAACTCTCAAAATTATATACAATTAGTGGCCACTCTAATGGAAAAATACAAGTTTTTAGGCTTATGTCCCTGTACTTCCCTCAGTCGTGGAATGCGAGTAGCTGACAATGTACATCTTGCCCCCAGAGCTCTCTAACTCATTGTTGATCCATCTTACCCTTGCCTTTACTTGCACCACGTAGCACCCGTGAGCCAGGGCCCTGCAAGAAAACCATAACAATAATACATAATTAGTGGTGATAGTCATTCAATCATAAAACAGTCATCCAAATAATCAACAAATCATAGACATCAACTAATATCAATAAACATATACATTCAACAACTTATCTCAATCAATATAGAATATTCAGGGTCGATGCCCTTAGGTCGCGCCCTCTGTTTACTCCACCGACTCTGACTTGCTTAGGCCGAGTCCAGTGTTTATCTAGCTGACCTAAGCTCACAGTGGCTGAGCTGCATCCTGTGCACAAATTATCAGCCCCAGCTCTCTTAGGTCGTTCATTCTTATATGCCAAGTCAATCATTTAGCCAAACAGTATATATGTTCAAGTATTGGAAATCTCAGTCCTGTTATAACCACTCAAGGGTACAATTTTCTTACCTTGAATTCCGAGCGTAGATAATAGAACGGTCCCGAGCACGATCCTCAATCTTGAGCCTTGGCGATAAACCTAGTCACAGTGACCAATGGGTAATCGTCAACTTCTAATCCAAATAAATACTTAGGAGATAAAAACTAGCCTCTAGGACCTCAATTTCTACCAAACTGGGTAGTAGAAATTGTCCCTAGCGCTAGGTTCAAATCCCCAAGCCTCACAAACCTTAAAAACAATTATAGGAAAAAATCTCTAGGCGGGCCATGACCTGACCCTTAGGGTCGCGACTTGCCGCTAAGTCAGAGACCAAGAACCCAAGCCACAGGGGAGGCGGGCCGCGACTTGCCTCCTAAGGTCGCGGCGCGCCGCCAACCCGAGAGCACACCGAGGGCCTACAGGGCACACGCGCCGCGGTGCGCCTCCTCCGAACCCAGAAATTTTGGGTTTTCTCCAATCCTTTCCAAAACTTCTCCTCAACAAACCTCCCCAATTAAACCAAGTTAGCCATGACATTAAGACCTTAACTCACATATTTAAGGCAAAAAATAATCCAGCAAACACTACTGAATTTGCTTATAACTCTGCACCTAGAAACCTAAGCAATTAACTCTATAAACCTAAATTCAATCAAGACATAGAATTCTACACATGTTCTAAGCTTCTCAACTACTCAGCTTAAATTCCACCCTATTAATCTAAATTCTTCAAAATATTAAATTTCTAGAACTAACCTCAACTATGGTTAAATCCTCACAAGTTCCAGCTTCAACCCTTGAGCTTACAAACCCAAATTCCCAGTCAAATCCTCTTGGTTCCAAAGCTTCAACTCCTTCAAGTTCTTCAAGAGTGAGAGAGTGATAGAGAGAAAATGAAATTGGGGTCTTTCCTCATATGTCTAGTATAATCTGATTGCCCATAGAGCCTAGCCGACCCTACCTTTAATCCACACACAAATGACCAAACTGCCCCCCTTAGTAATACTAACCATTTAATTGTTCTAGGGGTAGAACAGTCATTCTGCTCTCGGTTCCCGGTAATTCCTCAAAGGTTCCTAATGTTTACCAATTAATCCCGTCATTCTAAATAATTACTAGTTATTTATTCAATATCTAATAATTCCCAAAATATTCTATGAATTCCCAAAAATACCCGTAGGCTCCCCCGAGTTGGGTATTAAACCCCGCTATGACTATTTCACTAATCCACTCACTAGGACCGTCTCAAGCCATATACTGCAAATATATCTACATAATAATGTGGACTCAACAATTTATCACAAATAATCACATTTATGTCCTTAATGGGCCAAAATTACAAATATGCACTTATAAGCTAAAAAGGGCCCACATGCATATTTAATACTCATAACATGCATATCACATAATCATATTAATCATTCATGCCACTTAATCATGCATTTTAACCATTTAATCACACATATAACAATTATGCCCTCCCGGCACGCTAATCAAGGCCCTTAATCCTTATTAGTGATTTTGGGTCGTTACAACTATCCCCTCCCACTGAGAATTTTGTCATCGAAATTTACCTGAATAACTTGGGGTATTGATCCCGCATCACTGACTCAAGCTTCTAGGTCGCTTCCTCGATCCTGCTATTTCTCCATAATACTTTGACTAGAGGAATCGTCTTGTTCCGTAGAACCTTATCTTTCTTGTCCAAGACCTGAATTGGTTGCTCATCATAAGACAAATCTGTTTGCAACTCTAGATCTTCATACTTCAACACATGAGTCGTATATGGGACGTACTTCTGAAGCATAGAAATGTGGAATACGTCTTGGACTCCTGACAATGACGGTGGCAATGCTAATCTATAGGCCACCTACCTGATCCGCTCCAAGATCTCAAAAGGTTCAATAAATCTACTGCTCAGCTTGCCTTTTTCCCAAACTTTCTCACCCTCACAGTGGTGAGACTCGCGGAAACATGTGGTACCCTACCTGGAACTCCACGTCCCTACGCTTAGGATCAGCGTAGCATTTCTATCTGCTTTGGGAAGCGAGCATTCGAGCTTGGATCTTCTTGATAGCTTCATTAGTCTTCTGAACCATCTCTAGTCCCAGATATTTCCTCTCACCCATCTCATCCCAATGAATGGGTGATCTACACCTTCTCCCATATAACATCTCATATGGAGCTACTCCAATCATTGATTGATAACTGTTGTTGTACGAAAACTCAATCAACGGGAGATACTTACTCCAAGACCCCTCGAAGTCTATCACACACGCTCTGAGCATGTCTTCCAATACCTGAATCGTTCTCTTAGATTGTCCATCAGTCTGAGGATGAAAGGCCATACTGAACTTCAACCGAGTCCCCATAGCCCTCTGTAAATCACCCCAAAACTTGGAGGAAAATATAGGATCCCGGTCTGACACTATGGACTTGGGAACCCCATGGAGACGTACAATCTCCTTCACATACAGTTCCGCATACTGATTCACAGTATAGGTCGTCTTCACTAGCAGAAACTGAGCTGACTTGGCGTATTTGTCTACTATCACCCACACCGAGTCATGAAGCCCCACTGTCCTGGGTAAACCTCCCATAAAATCCATTGTAATATCCTCCCATTTCCACTCAGGAATACCCAAAGGCTGTTGCAACCCTGTTGGCCGCTGATGCTCAGTGTGCACTTGATGACAGGTCAAACACTTAGCCACGTACTCCACTACATCATTCTTCATCCTAGGCCACCAATACAACGTCCGTAGATCCTAATACATCTTCGTGGTGCCTGGATGGAGTGAGTATGGTGTAGTATGAGATTCATCGAGTATCTCTCGTCTAATCCCCGTATCAGTCGGGACATAAATTTGATCCTTATACTGTAGTAACCCTGTCTCTGAAATGGAATAATCCTTAGTCACTACTGCTAAGACATTCCTTCTAACTTCCTTTAACTGTGCATCTACCGACTGACCCTCTTTTATCCTTTCCAGGAGGGTAGACTGCAAGGTAATGTTAGCCAACCGACCCACAACCAACTCTATCTTCGCTTTTGACATATCTTCTGCCAACTCTTTTGATATCTGTGCAGAGCTAAAGAACTTTCCTGGGCCCCTTCAGCTTAACACATCTGTAACTACGTTGACTTTCCCTGGGTGGTAAAGGATGTCGCAATCATAGTCCTTCACTAACTCTAGCCAATGCCTCTGCCTCATATTTAAATCCTTCTGGGTGAAGAAATACTTCAAACTCTTTTGATCGGTGTATATCTCGCACTTTTCCCCATACAGATAATGTCGCCACACCTTCAGTGCGAATACCACTGCTGCCAATTCCAGATCATGGAAAGGATACCACTGCTCACACTCCTTCAACTACCATGACACATAAGCAATAGCTTTCTCATTCATCATCAACACGCATCCCAATCCCAACCTGGATGCATCACAGTATATTACAAACTTCCCTTCCTCCGAAGGAAGACTCAACACCGGAGCAGTAATCAGCCACCGCTTCAGTTCTTGGAAGTTATTCTCACACTTGTATGACCAGACGAACTTCAGATTCTTGTGTGTCAATTCTGTCATCGGTGTGACAATCTTCAAGGACCCTTCTACAAACCGTCTCTAATAACCCGCTATCCCAAGGAAACTTCTAACCTCCGAGGCATTTCTTGGTCTCGGTCATTCCCTCACTGCCTCCACCTTTGTTGGATCCACCTTAATTCCATCGTCACCAACAATATGTCCAAGGAATGTCACTTTTGGTAGCCAAAACTCACACTTCTTAAACTTGGCATACAACCAATGCTCCCTTAATCTCTGCAAGATGTGTCGGAGATGTTGCTTGTGCTCTGCCTCTGAACTGGAATAAACTAAGATGTCATCGATGAAGACAATCACAAACTGGTCTAGGAAGTCCTTGAACACCCTGTTCATCAAATCCATGAATGTTGCTGGGGCATTGGTCAACCCAAACGACATGACCAGAAACTCATAATGCCCATACCTCGTTCATAAGGCCGTCTTCGGTATATCCTCATCCTTGATCCTCAGCAGGTGATAACCAGATCGAAGATCAATCTTTGAGAACACTATCTTTCTATACAGCTGATCAAACAAGTCATCGATCCTTGGTAATAGGTACTTATTCTTGGTGGTCAGCTTGTTCAAATCCTTGTAGTCTATACACATCCTCAGAGTCTTGTCCTTCTTCTTCACAAACAAAACTGGAGCACCCCACGACGAGTAACTAGGCCTGATAAACCCCAAATCAAGAAGCTCTTGCAACTGTATCTTTAATTCCTCCAGTTCCACCGGAGCCATCCTATATGTTTTCCTAGAAACTGGCTCAGTCCCCGACACTAACTCAATAACGAACTGAATCTCCTTGTGCGGTGGCAGTCCTGGTAAATCGTCAGGAAACACATCCAAAAACTGGCGTACTAATCTGGTCTCTCCCGGCCCTGCTGGCATAACTCTGGTAGTATCCACCACACTAGCTAGGAAACCTATGCAACCTCCCTATAATAGGTCTCTAGCTCTCAATGCTAATATCATGGGTATGCGGGGTCCAGGCTCAAAAGTTACCATCTTCTTGCTGCAGTCTGTAGTAGCCCCATATCTGACCAGCCAATCCATCCCAAAGATCATATTGAAATCATCCATACTCAACTCGATCAAGTCTACTGATAGTTCCCTACTATCAAACATCATTGGCAGTGCTCTAATCCATCTCCTAGAAACTACCAGTTCCCCTGTAAGCAATATAGTCCCAAACCCCACAGTATAATACTCACTAGGTCTACACAATCTATCAATTATCTTATTAGAAACAAACAAATGTGTAACACCAGAGTCAATCAATACAGTATAAGAAGAGCCAGTGCTAGAAAGCTGACCTGTCACTACTAAGGAACTAGCCTCGGCCTCCGTCTGCGTCAAGGTGAACACTCGAGCTGGATTCAAGCTGTCCACCTTCCTTGATTCCTCCTTCTTCACTGTTGGGCAATCTTTCTTGAGGTGTCCCACCACCCCGCATAGATAGCATGCCTTTGCCTGACATTCATCTAGATGGCGCTTCCTACACCTCGTGCACTCAGGGTAACTCTTCCATGTCTCACCACCTCCCTGGCGGCCACCCTAAATACCCTGACCCCTCCTATCAGGACCAGTAGTGGCCGAAGTGTCAGGGGTCTTCCTTTTCTAATCATTGGGGCTTCCACCCCTACCAGACCCTGAATATGGAGGCACCGTTCTGCGAACCTCCCGTCTCGCAGCATTATCCCTCTAGAACTTATTCTTTGCCTCCTCAACGGTAAGAGCCTTGTCAACATCCTGGGCATAAGTTGTTCCCTTAGGTACTGTTGTAATCCTCACATCCTCGGCTATCATAGCATTAAGCCCTCTAATAAATCAGCCTTGCTTTCCTGCATCGGTAGGCACTAGGTCTGGTGTAAACTTTGCAAGCCTATCGAACTTCAAGGCATACTCTGTAACTGTCATGTTGACCTGTACTAGCCCAATGAACTCATTCACCTTCGCTGCCCTAACGACAACGTCATAGTATTTATGGCTGAACAAGTCTCTAAACCCATCCCAACTCAGAATAGAAACATCTCTTATCTGTGATGCCACCTCCCACAAAATACGGGCATCCTCTCTAAGCATATAGGTGGCATAGGCCACCCTGCCATTACCTTCCGCCCTCATGAAATCTAGGATAGAAGTGATCATACTCATCCACTGCTTAGCTTCAGTGGGTCTGGTCCTTCCTCAAAGGTTGGACGATGCTGCCTCCTGAACCGCTCATACAAGGGCTCCCACTTGTTCCCAACCTCAGGTGTCTGTACAGCTGGTGCCACATCAGGTGGCAAAATAGGTGCAACACTCCCTGACGGAGCCTGCTGTCTTAGAAGAAGGTTTTGCACTTCCTGACTCTGTAACTGGGCTTGCATGTCTGCAAGTATCTGCTGCCAGTTTTCAGGGACTGGTGGAGGGCTCTGGCCCTGGTCATCATCTCTAGCCTTAAACCCTATGCCGGCTAGTCGTATAGATCACCTTGGACGCATAGCTATCAAAGTTTATCTGCAATCAGCGACTTAACAGTCATACCAGGATGACAAGGTAACAATCTTTCCATAATCCATCATTGGAACTCAACCAACCACAAGCAATCAAGATGCAAATAATCATTTAAATATTCATTCACATACAACAGCAGTGCTAATAAGCATGCCTTAATATCATCACACAGTAGTCAACGGCCAGACCCTATCAGTATCTCATACTCCTTATTAATGATGTAGTAAATCATTTATATTCCAATCACACATTTAGGCATACAATTACAAAACCCTAAGATGAGCTTGTCTTTAGCGGCGAGTGTACATGTCCAGCCAGTCTTCAAGAACCCTTAAACCTAGACCGCTTTGATACCAAGTTGTAACGCCCTGGATAACCAAGACCGTTACATTGTGTAGTTAAAATAGTGCAGGACTTGCTAATCAAGTCATTTTATTTAAAATGTGATCCTAAGGCCAGCAATTGTATTATGGTTAAAATATTTTGATCATAAATGGTTAATTTTTCATTAAAATAGATGTTTGGAGCATGGGATCCCAAAAACAGGGTTCAAGTGTTAATCTACAAACTCTCAAAATTATATACAATTAGTGGCCACTCTAATGGGAAAATACAAGTTTTTAGGCTTCTGTCCCTGTACTTCCCTCAGCCGTGGAAAGCGAGTAGCTGACAATGTACATCTCGTCCCCAGAGCTCTCTAACTCATGGTTGATCCATCTTACCCTTGCCTTTACTTGCACCACGTAGCACCCGTGAGCCAGGGCCCTGCAAGAAAACCATAACAATAATACATAATTAGTGGTGATAGTCATTCAATCATAAAACAGTCATCCAAATAATCAACAAATCATAGACATCAACTAATATCAATAAACATATACATTCAACAATTTATCTCAATCAATATAGAATATTCAGGGTCGGTGCCCTTAGGTCGCGCCCTTTGTTTACTCCACCGAATTTTACTTGCTTAGGCCGAGTCCAGTGTTTATCTAGCTGACCTAAGCTCACAGTGACCGAGCTGCATCCTGTGCGCAAATTATCAGCCCCAACTCTCTTAGGTCGTTCATTCTTATATGCCAAGTCAATCATATACCCAAACAGTATATATGTTCAAGCATTGGAAATCTCAGTCCCGTTATAACCACTCAAGGGTACAATTTTCTTACCTTGAATTCCGAGCGAAGATAATAGAACGGTCCCAAGCACGATCCTCAGTCCTGAGCCTTGGCGATAAACCTAGTCACAGTGACCAATGGGTAATCGTCGACTTCTAATCCAAATAATTACTTAGGAGATAAAAACTAGCCTCTAGGACCTCAATTTCTACCAAGCTGGGTAGTAGAATTTATCCCTAGCGCTAGGTTCAAATCCCCAAGCCTCACAAACCTTAAAAACAATTATAGGAAAAAACCTCTAGGCGGGCCGCGACCTGACCCTTAGGGTCGCGACTTGCCCCTAAGTCAGAGACCAAGAACCCAAGCCACAGGGGAGGCGGGCCGCGACTTGCCTCCTAAGGTCACGACGTGCCCCCAACCCGAGAGCACACCAAGGGCCTATAGGGCACACGCGTCACGGCGCGCCTCCTCCGAACCCAGAAATTATGGGTTTTCTCAAACCCTTTTTAGCCAATTTTTCCAAAACTTCTCCTCAACAAACCTCCCCAATTAAACCAAGTTAGCCATGACTTTAAGACCTTAACTCACATATTTAAGGCAAAAAATAATCCAGAAAACACTACTGAATTTGCTTATAACTCTGCACCTAGAAACCTAGGCAATTAACTCTATAAACCTAAATTCAATCAAGACCCAGAATTCTACACATGTTCTAAGCTTCCCAACTACTCAGATTATATTCCACCCTATTAATCTAAATTCTTCAAAAAATTAAATGTCTAGAACTTACCTCAACTATGGTTAAATCCTCACAAGTTCCAGGTTCCACCCTTGAGCTTACACACCCAAATTCTCAGCCGAATCCTCTTGGTTCCAAAGCTTCAACTCCTTCAAGTTCTTCAAGAGTGAGAGAGTGATAGAGAGTAAATGAAAATGGGGTCTTTCCTCATATGTCTAGTATAATCTGAATGCCCATAGAGCATAGTCGACCCTACCTTTAATCTACACATAAATGACCAAACTGCCCCCCTTAGTAATACTAGCCATTTAATTGTTCTAGGGTTAGAACAATCATTCTGCTCCCGATTCCCGGTAATTCCTCAAAGGTTCCTAATGTTTACCAATTAATCCCATCATTCCAAATAATTACCAGTTATTTATTCAATATCTAATAATTCCCAGAATATTCTTTGAATTCCAAAAAATACCCCTAGGCTCCCCCCCCCCCCCCCCCCCGGGTATTAAACTACGCTGTGACTATCTCGCTAATCCGCTCACTAGGACTGTCTCAAGCAATATACTGCAAATATATACACATAATAATGTGGTCTCAACAATTTATCACAAATAATCACATTTATGCCCTTAGCGGGCTAAAATTACCAATATGCCCTTATAAGCTAGAAAAGGCCCGTATGCATATTTAATACTCATAACATGCATATCACATAATCATATTAATCATGCACGCCACTTAATCATGCATTTTAACCATTTAATCACACATATACCAACTATGCCCTTCCGACACGCTAATCAAGGCCCTTAAGCCTTATTAGTGATTTTGGATCGTTACATGTATGGTGATACAAAATATGCATCATGCTATATTGTGTGCCATATTTGGCACATCTTTTAGCATGTGTCAAATTTGACACTGCTTTTGGCACACTATTAGTGCAACTTTTTTGTAAAGTAAGCTATATTTTAGCAATGCATCACAAATTTTGCACTCCATTAGAGATGCTATAAATATATATAATTATAGTAGTACAACTGTAGTAAAGTTAAAATATCATGACTAATTATTTTATAAAAATAAATATTCCTTAAAAGATGACACGTGTCATCCAACTAAAAAGAAAGTGCAAAACATAGTCAGACTCTCTAAATTAATTACACAAAAAGAATGACAAAATTGTTAAGGGAAATTTCACACTCCATGCATGAAAGTGTATACTAATTAAATATATGACAACATTAGTAATCATCCCAAAAATATGCCATTTTATAAAAAAATAGACTTTATTGTCCCTGTCATTGTTAACAGTAGGGGTGTTTGTCGTGCAGGTGGTGCAATTTTCTGCTAATTTATTGGACCGCTCTGCATGTGCGGTTTTAGCAATTTTTCAAACCGCAACCCGCACCACATAGACATCAAACTGCATAAACCGCACACCAAAAATACGGTGCGGTGTGGGCAGTTTATAACTATTTCAAAAATAATTAACAATTAAAGATTCATAATAAAGCTTGTTATCCCAGTTTCCTCCCTCCATTTGCGGATCCGCACATTTAGTCCATGGGCCACCCTGAAGGGACTTAAGGCCTAGATTAGGCCCAATAGATGGAGAGGGCGTAAATCCTGACGGCCTAAATATCTGTACAGCCCAAACGTTGTCCCGGAATGAAAGCCAAGACCATGAGGTTGGCATTTTTCATCTTCTCAGACCCTTCATATGGTGTGTCCGGGATGCGATAAAGATATTAATTCCTCCAAGTCTAAGAATGGACTGGGGCGATAGTAGACGAAACCGGATCCTGTTAAACAAACCGGGGTCTTGGTAAATGAGGAGGGATGTTAGTAAACAAATCCGGACCAGGTGACCAGGTTGGGTATGATAAGTTGTCCCCGAAATCACCTCAAGAAACACGGAGTCTTGTCCCCACAACTAACCTATAGAAGAGGTTACATACGGAATGTACACCGTTATTTCAAAATCGTACTGCCACTACTCTGACGGATCCTGTCCTCCTGATCTCCTTAGACGCCCACGCAAACTGGACTGACGTTGCATACTGTTGTCAATCTTATAGCATGGTTACGCTCCGGTTGGCCCATTGGACCCTGATTACTGCATTTTATTTATTACACTCCTTTGTATTAAGCCTCCATCAGTGAGCTAATAATGTTTATACCCTCATTGGGCCCGGATTAGTCCGGCCAAAACCCAGAGCACTCAACTGCCTATAATTATGAATAGTTGTGCATTGTGGAGGGGGTCAGATTTTTCTCTTGTAAGCATGTACTCTGCTCAAACTTAGAGAAAAACTCCATTAAAAAAGCTCCTCAAGCTCTAATACAACAGACCCGTGGACTAAGGCTCTTTAACGCCCCAACCACGTAAAATTCCTTGGTGTGATTATTTCTAATCCTTTCTTTCTATACTCTCTTATCTTTTATAATTCTAGTTTATGAAAAACTCGGTAAACAAAGCTCATAACTAAAGATTGTTTATGTTGATGACGATTTTCGTGAACAAAAAATAAGAGCAATTAAGCTTATTCAAGAAAATAGGAAGAAAAGAAAAGAATAGAGATTTTTACGTGGTTCAGTAGTTAAATCTACCTAGTGCACGAGTTACTATTATTGAGATAATCAGCGTTAAAACCTCATGGTAGTTTCACATAAATTTTGTCTACAAGAATTGAGCATCATCTTTTTATAAATAAAAGACCCAGTACTTATAGACTCAGTTCAGATACTTCTTCACACATTTTTAGGGAAGTTACAATAGCATTCAATTTAAATTTAAAATATAAAGAATCCCA
The DNA here is from genome assembly GCF_963169125.1 of Humulus lupulus. Taxonomy (NCBI): domain Eukaryota; kingdom Viridiplantae; phylum Streptophyta; class Magnoliopsida; order Rosales; family Cannabaceae; genus Humulus; species Humulus lupulus. The sequence continues at coordinate 261,709,816 of NC_084793.1, forward strand.
TAAGAATCAGATTGAATAAACAAATACATAACTAAACCCACGAATGTAGGCTTTTATTATTTAAATGCAACCGTCTGTTGTACCAAACATTCACTTTCAAGCCTACATCACGATTTGAGCTGACAACTATAGCACTATTCGTGTCACCATTGTAATGACCCAACTACTCTAGACTTTGGACCATTAACGACAACTATACATAGACACTAATTTTTAATAAAACATATAAGTGAAATAATCATTACTTCATTAAAACTTGTAAAACAAATGTTAAACTACATAAAATTTAAAGTAGGATATGGGATCCCATTGTTTTTAAAAGAAAAACATAACATAATTTTAAATAAAATCGATTACACAATAAAGTGCGGAAAATACATATAAAATTCAAAGAGACTTCATCCTCGAATTGAACGCTCGGTTCATCGATTCCATCCAGCCTCAATACACATCCCCAAGCTTCCAAGAACCTTTCCCGCCACCAAAGCTATTTTCCTGCACATAAAAACATAAAGGAGTAAGCCTAATGCCCAGCAAGGAAAACCTAACATGTAAACCATATACATAAAATTCATAACGCAACATAAAACATATCTTAAACATATGTCACACATACTATAATGGCCATTATTACTTGGGGTCCCGTAAACTAAACAAGTCATATGCCCATTAGATTTGTGGGGCTTGCTAGCTAAGCAAGTCATATGCCCATAAATTTATTGGGGCTTGTTAGTTATACGGGTCATATGCCCAAGTCTACAAACATACATAATGTAACATATAACATATACATAACACTTAAATCATAAGATAACACATAACATAACATATAAAATCCTATCCTATTTTCCTTACCAAAAATACCGGGATATGTGAACAGGTTTGGGACCTTGGGACACTCCTAAAAACCATCAAAGGAAGGTGAGTATACTGAAGAAAAAGGAATGAAAAGAATGGACGAACTATACCATCAAGAATATACTTACCAAAAACCTTATGTTCAAGATCTTAGATTTCCTATCCAAAAATAAAGAATAAAGTTACGATGTTGAGTAGAAAACTATAAGAATTTAAGGAAAACAATACCAAAATGAACTAGAGTTTGGAATACCTTGAATGCTTCTATGACCGATCTAAACCTTGAACCGAAATGTGCTATAAACCTTACTTCCCAAGTGTTTGGTAAGCTTATAATGATTAAGCTTATAATCTCCAACCCAAGTGTTTACACTCTCAAAAATAACCTAGTAGCTTGCAGCCTCTGAACTTAGCTTGATGAATGAATAAATGGCTGGGTACTAGGTCCTATTTATAGAGTTCAAGAATGAAAAGATCTTTATTTAACTTGAATAAAATAATGGCTTTTTAAGTGAAAAATATTTGAATTATCGTTCAGCAGAGGCTGAAGACTCGGTCAGAAAGATGCTGGACTTATCAAGAGGTTAAAGATTAAAATGAGAAAATTTTCAAAACATTCAAAAATATACTAAAGGAGCTGATATATCGCCCCTTGTAGGCGATATATCACCTGGGCCAGCATGCCCGAGGCTTGTCGAGGTGATTGTGCGAAGTTACGTGTTTTTCGTATCCCCGTACTACGATATATCGCCCCCTATAGCTGCGATATATCAGCATACGCTGAATATTTAAACACAAAATTACACAATTTCAGCTTAATTTGAATTGAGTAAATAGCCTTGACTAAGTCCTCTAACGTTTTCAAAGCTGCTGACAGACCCTAGGATATTCAAATATTACTCTTAATAAACTTATTCCTCAAAAATACTTAATTATCATTAAACATACACACGACAAGTGTTACTTTCTTATTGGGTCTATCTAAACCTTATAATATAATAAATATCACCATCAATATCAGTCATATTAATCAAACCTTAGGTTAAAATTAATATTCTTAAACTATAGGTTAAACTTAGAAAATCTACAAGTGTTGCTATGAGTGTCCAATTAAATCCCGGTCTGAACCAAAATCCACAGTCATAAAAATACTACTACTATTACTATTATACTACTATCTAACTAGCTAAGTAAAGTTCTGGGACTCTACAACCATCTTCCGAGCTTTCGAAGTGAGCCTTTGGCATGGTACGATCCTTCTGATTTAACCTTTCATTTCAAGCCAGATTGGTGACATGACACCAGTATGATTGGAGTACACACTTGATCATATAAATGCGTGCCTATAAATACATTATTTCCTCAAACCTTATCCTTGCGAGCCTACATTTCGAGAAAACTTATTCCATCTCGAAATTTGGGGTATAACATTTTGCCCCCTCAAAAGTCTCTGCTCGAGCCTTGAGAAAGGGAAACATTTGAAATTCTCACTTGGAAAACATGCCCACTTACTACACTCGAGTGGGTACACGTGTCACTTTGAGAATGGGTAACTATAGTACTCAAGTACTATAGCCTTTGCCCACGTCCTTTCACATGCTCAATTACCGCCACTTTTGAGGATGAACGTGGTCTGTTGGATCAGTAATAAACTTGAATTAATGGTCCTGATCATTCTTCGCTATCACCTTTTGCCTATTTAAACATTCCTTCTCCATTTTCTTCTATTTACATCCTTAATCATTTGCATGTTTTCTGAAAGGAAAAAACCAGACCCCTCTCAATCTTACAAATATCCAAGGTCTTCTCTTTTTCAAGATTTTCCAGTCCATGCTTCAATCACATCCTCGATTACCTTCGTGTAAGTTTCTCCATCACTCTCTATATTTTGGTCAAAAAACATTACACATACATGCACCATTCATTTTTTGAAGTTTTTTCTTGGGATGTTCTAGATATTTTGGAAGGAAAAAGGTGTTTTGATATGGTTTAAATGAGGAATTTTAAATAAAGCTGGTTTTTTTTCTTTAGGTTAATAGGGCATAGGCTATAGGTTTCGTGTAGTTCAAGGATAACACCCTTTTTGGGTCATTGCCCTTTTTCCCTAGAAAATTGGGGCAGCCCAAAATGGAAATTAATCACCCACTTCAAGTGGGCCTACCTCGATACTTCGAGCCTATAGTGGCCTGAATTATTCGAGATGACTTATCTTGTTATTTCGAAACCATCTTGGGTCGATTTTTAGAGATATATTTGTTCAATTATTTTTCTCTTCTTAATTTAGGTAATGGGCCCTCACATTTTTCTTTATTATTAGATGATCCAGTATTGTGAGAAGAATCAATAGGGGTCCAGTTACGCCATTCCTTATCGAACTCCCTCTCCCCGAGCTGAGTCCCTGTTTTTGTGGAACCAAAGACTCATTCGTGAGCACGAAGAATGAGAATAAAGCGAAGATATAAGTGCTTATTTTCAATGTCAGATTGTTAAGGTCCAAGAGGGAAAAAGAAGAAGGCTCTGACTGGCCGTCAATCCCGAGACTGACTCCTTTATTCGTCCTATTCGTTTAGACTGTGCCCTTACAGTTACTGTTTCCCTAAAAATCAGCATGATGACATGGAATAAAAATGGGACACATGGAAGGCACATGACAACTCATTTATGAAGGGCTGGTCGACCCACGACCAGATAAAATAATGTGACTTATTATTCGAAATGAGTTCAGAGCTGGCCACATGTCACGACCAGAGCTGCTCGATGGAATGCGACAAAATCTCAAAATTAGTTGAAGCCGATATATTTATGTGATAATCAATTATTTTGTATCATTTTATTCATGTTTGTTACGTAAATTATGTAAGGTCCATAGCCCATCTATGTACATTATTGAGCCTATAAATAGATGACTCAGTGAATCATTATATTTTAAATTGTAATTCTTTACTTCAGAGAGTTCATAGATTCAAGTGTTGTTATACATGTTTGTAAGGCCCTCTATAGCCAAGACCATTACACTGTGTATTTTAAATAGTGCAGGACTTGCTAATCAAGTTTTTTGGACATAAATATGTTACTAAAATCAATTAACGGATTAGGGTTATAAGATTTTGATAATAAAAATAGTTGTTTTAATTAAAAAGTTGAGTCTATACACGGGATCCCAAAAATAAGGGTTTACAGGGCATTTACATCTCTCAAAATGATTACAATTAAAGCCAGCCTAAGCGGCAAATACAAGTTTGGCTCTAGTCCCTATTGATCCCTCGGCCGTGGCACTCGAGCAGCTACAAATGTACACGCCGCCTCTAAAGCTCTCCAACTCACGGCTAGTCCAGCTTTTCCATTCCCTTACCTGCACTACATAGCATCCGTGAGCCAAGGCTCAACAAGAAAACTTAATTCACAATCACAAATGAACAACAATATATAAACAATAAACTTAAATCTATCAATTCAATAACAACAAAACATAAGCAATAAGCTTGGCAATGATAAACAATTCAATCAAACATGTAATTCAATATCAACATTCAATACAGTTAGTTAAGTGCAAAAAGGCACTTCTATTTATTCAGAGACCTTCATGATTGACGCCCTTAGGCCGAGCCCTCTGGTTATTTAGCTGACCCAGGCACGCTTAGGTCGGGCTGCATTCTACATGCTTAACATTAGCCCCAGTTCTCTAAGGCCGGACTTTCAGATCAAATATAACAAATGAATAGATTGTGGAACACGCAATCGATTACAATACAAACAAGCATGCCTATCCAGATATTCTCAAATACAGATATTTTCATAATCATAAGCATATTCGTTAACAGGGGTCCAAGCCCCAATCACAACCCAGGTGAAATTTTCTTACCTCAAGTCCTGAACTGATGGTCTAAGGCGGTCCCCAGCACGATCCTCAATCTCGAGCCTTAACGGTAAACCTAGTCACAAAGCGATAATGGATAACAATTAAAAACTAAACCAATTAAAAGCTTCAGAATGACATACTAGCCTCTCGAATCTCGAATCTCGAATTCTACTAAACCAGCCAGTAGAATCCTTCTGGAGCATTTAGGTTTGAGTTCTGAAGCCTAAAACCTAGTTTGGCTATTTCTCTCAATTAGAGCCATGACCCAGGCCTAGGGGCCGCGGTGCGCTACAAGTTAGAGAGCCCCAAGGCTCTCTCCTTGGGGATGCGGGCCGCGACACACCCTAACCAGTGCCACGATGCCTGGGCAACTTTAGGGACCCCTAGGGCCTTCTCACGCACACGGGCTGCGGCGTCTAAAGAACAAGGTCGCAGCTCGAGCCCAAAACCTAGAAATTCCCAACGTTTTCAATAAAAAAATCCTCCGAATTTCCTACCAAAGTCCTCATTTTTCCCAAAATTCAAATCCCCAAACAAGTTCACTGCGGCATATACAATATTTAGGTCCTATAAACTAGCTCAAAACTACCTCAAATCTCAAAACTCACACTGAAGCTAACAACTCCAAAAACCTTAACTTGATCACAGAAATTTACAGAGAAGTCAAGTTGTAAAGTTTACCTTAGAAATGGTATTGACCCCTGAGCTAACTCCAATCTTGCTCCTAACTTGATTCCTCAGTTCTCAGCCCCAAACTTTAAAGAATTGGTGTTCTTCCTTCAACTTACCAAAGTTTTCCCCAAAGAGAGTTATAAAGTGGGTAAACGTGAGAGAGAGAACCCTTAGTGGTTTTGTGCTTCTGGTCACTTCCTGAAAACTTTCCCAAGCCTATCTCTTAACACAAAAGACCAAAATGCCCATAAACTTACCCTTAGCCTTTTATTGCCTTTAAGGGAAAACCCGTCATTTACCACATTTCCCGCTAATCCTCAAGTGGTCCTATAAATTCCCAATTAATCCTGACGTGCCCAATTAATCACCAAATAATTACCTGTTACCCAGTAAATCTCAAATATATGCTAAGTTTCCCAAAATACCCATAGGCTCACCCCGAGTCGGGTATTTAACCCTGTTGTGACTATTCCGCTCACTAGGATCGCCTCGAGTCGAATATCGCAAATATATCCACATAATAATGTGGTCTCAATAATTTAGCACATATATATCACATTTATACCCTCAACGGGTCAAAATGACAAATATGCCCTTATTAACAAGAATGGGCCCACATGCATATCCAATACACATAAACATGCATATATATATTCATATTACCATATAAATCATGTATGCCACGTAGTCACACATTCAATCAATTAATTCCATGCATATATATATATATATATATCCAATTATGCTCTCCCAACACACTAATCAAGGCACTAAGCCTTATTAGCAAATTTGGAACATTACAACTATCCCCTCCTACTAAAAATTTTGTCCTCAAAATTTACCTGAATAACTCGGGATGCTGATCCCCCATAACCGACTCTAGCTCCCAGGTCACTTCCTCGACCTTGCTATTCCTCCACAAGACATTAACTAGAGGAATCGTCTTGTTCCTTAGAACCTTGTCCGTTGTGTCTAGGAGCTGCACTGGTCGCTCCTCATAGGACAAGTCTGTCTGTAGCTCCATATCATCTTATCCTAATACATGGGTTGTATCTGACACATACTTCTGTAGCATTAAGGTGTGAACAACATCATGAACTCCTAATAATGACGAGGGCAGAGCCAATCTATAGGCTACCTGCCAAATCCTCTCAAGGATCTCAAAAGGTCCTACGATTCTAGGGCTCAACTTGCCCTTCTTCCCAAATCTCTTTACTCCCCGCAATGGCTAAACTTGCATAAATACATGGTCCCTTACCTGGAACTCCATGTCCCTATGCTTAGGGTCAGCATAGTATTTCAGTCTGCTTTGCGAAGTGCATTTGAGCTAAGATCTTCTTAATAGCTTCATTAGTCTTCTGAACCATCTCTGGTCCCAAATACTTCCTTTCCCCCATCTCATCCCAATGAATGGGCGACCTACATTTCCTTCCATACAACATCTTGTATGGAGCTGCTCCAATCGTTGACTGATAACTGTTATTGTATGAGAATTCAATCAACAGGAGGTACTTACTGTTGGAAAAATAATCAGAGTGCGCAACAAGTTGGTATGGTGTGCCCAGTTGATAAACAACAACAAAATTTCCACCTCTCATATAAACAATTTATCTGTTCGAGAATACATCCATACAGGAAACATTAATATGCAATATCATTAATCATGCAACATATATATAATTATACACATAATTATATATATTATATACACATGTATACAAATATTCAAGAACAAAAATATTTACCTCTTGAAGCCTATCAAGTGTCATCGAGTCTTTTGTATAAATAACGATCTTCCTATCCAACGCTTTGAGTACTCAGACCACGATCTTCCGGAGTGTTCTCTACACCTTAAGATGTGTGTTGGCATATAGAGAACAATGGTTTGTAATTTAGAAATCACAAGTTTATCTCAACACATGAGTACTTGAATTATGGCTTAAGAAAGATTGAAATAATAGAAGAAGATGAGAATTTCTTGTTTTACAATTTCTAAAACTTTTTTTTGAATCACCACTCTCTATTTCTTATTATCACATAGTATATATATAGAGAGATTATATATTACCTTATTACTCACAATAATAATATTAATAGTAATATAATAATACAATCATAATAATGATAGGAATTAATTTAGGTAATAACTAACTTACTAAATTTGAAAAAATATACTTTCAAATTATTAATTATTTAAATAAATAAAATCAAAGCAATACTGATACTTTATTAGTATCATCTTATAGGCATGGCATAGTCCCTGGATTGTGTCATGCGTGTAGCAGTATTCTTTTTCAGGGAATATTGCATTTTTTCTATTTTCTTTTATTTATTTAGTTAGTTAAAATATATCGCTCCCACAAAATACGCTATTATCTTTTTAAGGAAAAGATCACAACCATATTCAAATTTTAAATTTTAAATTTTAAATTAAAAATTAAAAATTCAAATTGATGATCATAATTATCATCATCTTTTAAAAATCAATAAGTAAAAGCTATTTTGACTTACAAATTTTATTTTCTCTCACTCAAATAAAATAATTAATTTCAAAAATTAATTAATTTATTTATATATTTTTAGAAATTCTATATTTAAATAAATAAATATATTTTTAAAATTTTAATAATTAATTCCAAATTAATAATTCAACCTCAATTATCATATAATTGTATATTTGACCCGAAGAATTAAAATTCTTCTCAAATTTTTAAATTATAATTTTACCCTTGTATCAACTTTTACCTTGATATAATGTTGATAGAGCCACCTTGGGGACCTATGGACCTATAATATCAAGCTCCAATAAATATTAGATTATTAATCAAAGCTCTTTGATTAAATAATCATATTTATTAATATCATGATTACTCCACTATAAATATGAGATTGAACTCTTGATAATTATAGACATATATTTACAAAGTACTTTGTTAAAGAATAAACTGTCCATTGATATAATCATTACATACAACATTAATCCTCTATTAATGGTTCATAATTAAAAGGAAATAAAATCACAATTTTACCATTTTAACTATATCTAGTTCCTAGTGTACCATTGACTTTACTAGTGAAGGTTGTGTCACAACGAGTTTGCGACGTGAGCGCTCATAACCTTTTCAGTTCTAAAAGTCAACCCAATAGGGAACCATTATTCAATCTATAAGAAGGTATAGATTCCATATCTGTCAAACTATGTACCCATCCATATATTTCATTGAGTCCCCAAAATAATTGTTCTTAGCCTGATCATTTTGAGAAACCTTAACGCATGAATCAAAGGATCAGATGACATATGTATGAGTTCATAGTAACCTTAGGATTAAGATCATCGTTTATATGATCATCGTTTGGTGTGTTTGATTAATACTACAAAACGGTGTTTAAAAAAATATTAACAAATCACATCTGGTCCAGTTCTATATATCACTATATATAAATTACCTTCACAAAAGTGTCCTACTACACTAGTGACCCGGATATGGGCACTTGTATTCATAATACTAGTGATCCATACTAGCAGTAATTAATCTAAAGATTCCATAACTTTATTTTACTGTGAACTATTTCAAGTTCAATATCTTAATTTAGATCCTCTCATACCAATATGAGATTAAGACAACATAGATAAACTTTGGATTTTTCTGATATTTACGTAATATTATCAACATAATATCAGACATAGTCTATATATATAATAATTCAATTCAATTATTTATTTCATTTAAAAAATTTGTCAACTACAATTTCTTTAAGGACACTATTCCTAATACTTACTCCAAGACCCCTCGAAGTCTAGCACACATGCTCTAAGCATGTGTTCCAATATCTGAATTGTCCTCTCAGACTGCCCGTCTGTCTGAGGATGACAGGTTGTACTAAACTTCAACTGAGTCCCCATAGCCTTTTTTAATCTTCCCCCAAACCTTGAGGTAAATATGGGATCCCGGTCTGATACTATAGACTTTGGAACCCCATGGAGACATACGGTCTACCTCACATACAACTCCGCATACTGGTCCACAATATAGTTTGTCCTCACCGGCAGAAAGTGAGCTGACTTGGTAAATCTGTCTACGATCACCCATACCGAGTCATGTTGCCTTGATTTCCTGGGGAAGCCTCCTACAAAGTCCATGGTAATGTCTTCCCATTTCCACTCGGGAATACCTAAAGATTGTAACGACCCCGCTGACCGCTGGTGTTCAGCCTTCACCTGCTAACAGGTTAAACACTTCGCTACGTAATCGACCACGTGATTCTTCATCCCCAACCACCAGTACAATGACCTTAGATGTTTATACATCTTCGTAGTGCCCGGATGTAAGTAATACAGTGTGGTATAATATTCATCGAGGATCTCTCGTCTGATACCCATGTCCATCGAAACATAGATCTAATCCTTATATCTAAGCAAATCCATCTCCGAAATGGAATAATCCTTAGCTACTCTAGCTAGGACATCCCTTCTAATATCCTTCAACTTGTATCACTCACCTGGCCCTCTTTTACTCTCTCCAAGAGGGTAGACTGCAAAGTAATATTGGCCAACTGACCCACTACGAATTTTATCTTTGCTCTTGTCATGTCTTCTACTAATTCCTTAGATATTTCCTTCGAACTAAATAGATGTCCTTAGCCCCTCCGACTCAAATCATCTGCCACTACATTGGATTTCCTTGGGTGATAAAGGATCTCACAGTCATAATCTTTTACCAACTCTAGCCAACGTCTATGTCTCATATTGAGGTCCTTTTGGGTGAAGAAATACTACAAACTCTTATGATCAGTGCATATCTCGCATTTCTCTCCATACAGGTAGTGTCGCCACACCTTCAGTGCATATACCACCGCTGTCAATTCCAAATCATGAGTAGGGTATCATTGCTCATATTCCTTTAGCTGTCGCGATGCGTAGGAAATAACCTTCCCATTCTACATCAATACACATCCTAACCCCAGTCTTGATGCATCGCAATATGCGACAAACTTATCCCCATCAGAAGGGAGACTGAGCATTGGAGCAGTAATCGACCATCATTTAAACTCTCAAAAACTACTCTCACATCTGTTTGACCATTTGAACCTCAGATTCTTCTGTGTCAACTCAGTCCATGGTGTGGAAATCTTTGAAAACCCTTCCACAAACCACTTGTAATATCCCGCCAACCCAAGGAAGCTCATAACATCTTAGGCATTCCTTGGCCTCGTACAATCTATAACTTCTTTATCTTGGTTGAGTATACCTTAATCACGTCTCCAATGATAATATGGCCAAGGAATGTCACCTCCGGTAGCCAAAACTCGCACTTCTTAAACTTAGCATATAACTAATGGTTTCTTAACCTCTGTAATTCCAATAAGAGATGCTGCTAATGCTCTATCTGTGAATGAGATTAAACTAGGATGTCGTCGATGAAGACAATCATGAGTTGATCCAAATAATCCTTGAACACCCTGTTTATCAGATCCATAAAAGTTGCTGGGCCATTAGTCAATACAAATGACATGACTAAGAACTCATAATGCCCGTACCTCATGCGGAAGGCTGTCTTCGGGATATCCCCGTCCTTGATCCTCAGATGGTGATAACCAGATTGAAGACCAATCTTCGAGAATACTGTCTTACCCTGCAACTGATCGAATAGGTCGTCTATCCTCGGTAGTGGGTACTTGTTCTTGATAATTAACTTGTTCAACTCCCTGTAGTCTATACACATCCTCAGGGTCATCCTTCTTCACAAATAAAACTAGAGCACCCCATGGTGAGAAGCTAGGTCTGATAAATTCCAGGTCTAATAACTCCTATAATTGTACTTCAACTCCTTCAACTTTGTCAGAGCCATTCTGTATGGTGCCCTTGACACTTGTTCTGAACCTGTTGCTAAATCGATGACGAACTCGATCTCTTGGTGCAAGGAAAATCCCAGTAAGTCCTCGAGGAACACATCCAAGAACTCACATACCAGTCTGGTCTCCCCTGGTCCCATTGGCATGACCCTAGTTGTATCCACCACACTAGATATAAAACCTATACAACCCCCTTGTAGTAGGTCTCTAGCCCTCAATGTTGATATCATGGGAATGCGAGGTCCATGCACAGTACCAACAAAGATGAATGGATCCTCACCCTCTGGCTTAAACATCACCATCTTCTTCTTGTAGTCTATAGTCGCCCCAATCTGACTAGCCAATCTATTCCCAAAATCATGTCGAAGTCATCCATACCCAACTCAATCAAGTCTATTGATAGTTCCCTGATGTCCACCATCACTGGCAGTGCTCTAACACATCTCCTAGAAATTACCAGTTCCCCTGTGGGCAGTATAGTGCCAAACCCCGTAGTATAATACACACAAGGCCTACACAATCTATCAATCACTTTGCTAGAAATAAATGAATGTGTAGCACCAGAGTTAATCAATACAGTATATGAGGTGTCAGCACTATAAAGATGACCTGTCACTGCTGAGGGGCTAGCCTTAGCCTCTGCCTGAGTCAAGGCGAACACTCGAGCTGGAGTCATGTTGTCTGCCTTCCTTGGTTCTTCTTTCTTCAAATTCGGTTAGTCTTTCTTGAGATGCCCAACAACTCCGCATAAGTAGCATGCTTTCGCATGACATTCACCCAGATCGCGCATGATTTGGGAACTTTACATAAATAAAAGTACTAAGTGGACGTAGATTATTACCGATCATCGAGGCCAAACCACTATAAAATTTGTGTGTCATTTATTATTAGCAAGTTGATTTCTTATTTCATATCGTTTATTTGACTCATTGTCGTTGACCAATTTGTGGGTCAACATTTTGGATCTTTCACTGAGAGCTGAACTCAAGGAGATCAAAAGCTGTGAAGACATGGCCAAGTCCACCAGGAGAACCCAGGGCCAGAAAAATGGTCAGGTGTCTGAGAACCCCTAGAATCCACCTCCTTATCTAGGAGTAGCTGATTAAGAGCCTCAAGTGGAGCTAGAGGAAGACATGGAGGAGATGGATGTTGAAACCTTGTGAGTATCTATGAGGGTGTTGCAAGATGAGTTGGCCACTTTAAAGGCTAACCAAGAAAATGTTGCTGAGACTATGATCATGCAACAAATGGTGATTGATAGACAGATGCAATAACTAAATGATAGACAAGCTGAGATGGATCATCATCAAAGAGATGCAACTGTTACCCTAGAAGCTGCTATACAGTTAGCACAAGGGTTTCGACCTGCATCAAACCCACAACAACCTGAGTAGCCTCAGAATCCACCACCTTTGCAAAACCCTCCTTAACCAGATCAATCTCGAGCTGCCCAGCCAGAAAGACAACCCCAGAATTGTGGTAGACCCAACGAGCAGTGTCAACCTCCTCGGTCTACTCGGGTAAGTGAGCAGCTACCTCTACAGAACAGGGAAGAGAAGCATCCTTGGAGCCCAAGATGCCTTGTAACAAATGCACAAGTCCTACCTGGGAGAAGACCATAAAATGTCCTCTCAGGAAATAGGAGGAAACCAAACATTGGTTTTGTGGTCAGGGGTCCCCCACAGCATAACAATGCCCCAAGAACAAACAACCAACACAAGCCCCATGTGCCTCCTTGTGTTTATTGAGAAAGTTTTGGATGGAGGGAAGGTGACAGTTTGTATAGTCGATCGCAAACTCATCAGTGAGAGTTTAGAGATGGGCACGATTATAATGAAGGAGATTATGAGTATTATAGGAACCAAAGGAGAAGAGTTGTTCAAGCAAATGAACAAATGCTCGGGTAGTAGGAACCCTCACCTATGAATAATCGACCAGCTAGCCAGAATGCAGGGGGCGGCCAAGACAACACAATGTTTTTTATTTTTAGGAGGATCGAAACAAATATAGAGAGAGGAAGATTTAAGGAATATATTTTTTAGGATTTATGTCCTAAGACCATGTAAAGATATTTCATTGATTTGAATAAAAGTACAATTTTATTATATTTGAATGTTATAATCATTGTTTAAATAATTTATATGAATATCAAGAAAATTCCATATTCATTTATGAGAATATGATCTTGTATTAGTACAAGATAATTAAGATCATATACAATGAAAAAAAAAAGTCAGTAACATATAAAAGTAAGCAATCTTTAATGAATGGTTACTAGTAAAATTTACTAAGCATATCGAAAGTGAGTAATCTAGATTTAGATTACTGATGTCGATAGACATCTTGGTAAACGTACTATATATAATAAAGATTATATATTACAAGACTGATATGAATTAACTATCTTTATAAACTTACCGTTTGCCATAACGATTTAATTATTATTATAATAGATGAATATTTGTAGATCAGTCTGAATCCTGAGTAGTCATGAATTCATGTTTGTGTTTATTGGATCTCTTGATTCATTCGTTAAGGTTTCATAGTATAATGAGGCTAGTGACTTTTGTTTTGAAGATTCAATATCATGAATGGTTGGGAACATGATTTACAATAATGAAATCCACACTTTCTTAATGAACCGAATATTGGTTCTCGTAAGGGTTAATTATGAAATTGAATAGTTATTGAGCTCAAATCTATACTTTGATTATAGACTAATAATTCGCTAGTGAATTAATGGTACTTAAGGAACAAGAGGTAATTATAAGGGTAAACCAATAATTTTGACCAACTCTAATTAACGAACAGATAATTGGAGGACAGAATTGTTGGGAATATATGACTTTACACTTTGCAAATCAACAATTAATAATGAGAACAATTCAATATTTGAAACCCTAAATGTTAAGTAAGAACCTTACTCAAAGTATGAATACAAATCTTGATAATCAAAGAAACATGTTCATTATTTGAATGTCAATCTTGAATATAAGAAACTAAATTATTAAATGAACTTAGAAACATTTAATCATCAATATTAACAATGAAAAAACACAATAGAGTAACACAAAACAAAGTTAGGGTTAGATATATACAACCTTTGATTTAGAGCGACTTGAATCTTCAAACTTGGGGAACTTCTAAGGCTTATACACAATACGAATATACTTGTCCAAAATCTCTATTCCAAGCCTTCCCTTATTTCTTGAAGCTTCAAGTAAGTAGAATGAGATTGGGATTTAACAAGCCTTAAAATTCATGCAAGTCAAGCAAAGCTTGATGATTTTCTTAGAGAAAACTTTAATCTTTGAAAGCTAGAGAGAGACAGAGACAGAGAGAGGGAGAGAGGTTAAATAGGGAGTTGGAAAGTGTGATCAAGACTTTGCAACTCTAATAATCCATATTTATAGTGTAGGTCTAATAATTAGTCTAGCCAATAGGATTAGAGCATTTAAAACACATCATTTGAAGAATTTTACGTAAACTATACAGACACCCGTAAAAGCCTAGATGACGTGTCCCCTGGCACCAAGCGATGGATCGCTTGGTCTGTCTCGACTAGGGTTTTGAAGCCCTAGGCGATGTATCACCAGGCGACACATTGCCGATGCCTCTAATTTGGCACTCCAAGACTTGTCTCAAAACACCTCCAAATGCTCCCAAACTTTTTGGGAATGTTTAGATACCTCATTGTATCACTTTAGACCCATAAACGTCACTTTTAGATGCTTTCTACACAATCTCATGTTTTCACTTCTCCTAAAGTGAAAACAGTTATGTGTTTTGCACCTCAACGTGTAAACACCTTAACCGTTATATTTAACCAATCTCAATATTCCCCCACTTGGTTAAATATAATCATCTCTTCTTAGCTTAACAATTTTGGTGCATAAAATAAAGTATCTAACGATTTGAACTTTACCTTAGTGAAAGTATTACAAAGTTTTATCAAAGTCATTGGTGTCTTAAAGATTGAACCAAGTACTTATTAATGATAAAACTGGTAACAGCTCACACACCTCCACTTGACCATTCATTTTCCCATTTTTCTCCCATAGCAGTCATATGGCCATGTTCTCATTTATTTCATGAGCTTTCTGGGGAGAAACACCAACTCCCATGAGAGGCGACAACACCTCTAAGTTCACATATGTAAAGTTCTTACAACATCTTTGCTACCTTTCGAGATGCTTGTTGTACAAAAATAAACTTCATTAAAATCCCTAGGCTAATCCCTCACTCGAAAACAACCAACATTAACCATCCTTGGATGGAATTCATGGCTTTGTTAGTGTTGAAACTATTCAAACAATAACTTGTTCTTACCCATTGAAATCTTGCCCTTGATGTTCACAAGTTTGGAGTTGGGTTGCCATCATTGGTGAATATATCATTCTAAGAGTTTTAGTCCCATTGCTTTTGAAGTGGAACTTACTAACCTCTTTGCAAAAGGTTATGTAAATGAATCTGCTAAGTTCTAACTTGTCTTAGCATATGAGATCGATATGATTCCTCCTCGAATAAATTGGCTCACATACTCATGTCTTAGACTTATATGTCTGGACTTCCCATTATATATGCCATTATAAGATATATCTAGTGTGGCTTGACTATCACAATGTATTGAGATCATTGATACCTCATCTGTGGAGATTGAGATATCCAACAAGAGATCTCTAAGCCACTCGGCCTCTTTATCGGTTGCCGCTAAAGCTATAAACTTGGCCTCCATTGTCGAGTGTGAAATGAATGTTTGTTTCTTGGAACCCCAAGAGACCGCTCCTCCTCTGAGCATAAACACCCAACTACTTGTGTAGAGATTATCTCCCACACTCGATATCCAACTTGCATTGGAATATCCTTCAAGTATCTTCGGGAACTTTGAATATTGGAGGCCTAGTTGCTTGGTCCTGTTAAGGTACCCCAGAACTCTCTCAATTGCTTTCCAATGTTCCATACTTGGATTTCTAGTAAACCTACTTAGTTTACTAACCGCATATGCAATATTCGCTCTTGTACAATGAGCGGTGTACATTAGACTCTCTAATGCACTTGCATACTCAAGTTGAGCCACTGCTCCACCATTATTATTTTCAAGCTTTATGCTTGAATCAAATGGTGTATTCGCCTCTTTGATTTTTAGATGACTAAACTTGTCAAGCACTTTCTCAACATAGTGCTATTGACTTAAGGCATAACCCCCACTATTTCTTCTCAGTTTTATATCCAAGATGGTATCAAGCTCTCCAAGGTCTTTCATCTTGAAAGTGGAAGACAGAAATCTCTTCGTTTCTAATATGCCTTTCATCTCATTGCTCAAAATTAACATATAGACACACCAAGATTACTTAGTCATCACAAGTCTTAGAGTATAAGCACTTGTTCGCATTATTGTGTCCAAATCTATATGAAATTATGGCTTTATCAAATTTCTCATGCCATTTTTTCAGTTATTGCTTTAAACCATATAATGATTTGACAAGCCTACACACTTTATGTTCATTTCCCCTTAGAATAAAACCCTCCGATTGTTCCATATATATCTTCTCATCGAGATCTTCATTTAGGAATGCTAAATTGACATCCATTAGATGAACATAAAGGTTATATATTGATGATAAGACAAATAGTACTCTTATAGTGGTTTTCCTAGCAACTGGTGCGTATGTGTCAAAATAATCGATTCCTTCCTTTTTTTTAAAACCTTTGGCTACAAATCTTGCCTTGAAGGTTGTAGTGTGCCATCGATGTGATATTTCCTCTGAAATACCCACTTGCACCCAATTGATTTTGAACCTTGTTGAACGTCTACTGATTCCCATGTGTGGTTTGAAATAATTGAATCCATCTTATCATTTATTGCCTCCTTCTAAAAAGTGGAGTCTCTCGAAGACATTTATTCTTGGAATGTTTTGGGATCATCCTTAACTTGAAGTGCCATAGGAAATTTCCATGTGAATTCTTCAAGCTTTCCCTCTACTAAGTAGAGTATCTCCACTTGAGAATGTGTCTCATTTGGTCCAAGTCTTTAATCCTTTGGCTTCTTTGAGGAAATATAGGTTGCTCATCAACCTTTGGATATTTCTCTTTAAGAGATTCTCCAACGCCTGTGGGTTCTTGAGAATTGCTATCAAAATATAACATATTCTCAAAGAACTCCAATTTTTCTGGTTCAATTATCATATTAGACTCCAAGTCCAATAGCCTATAGGCCTTGCTATTTGAGGCATAACCTACAAATGCACACTTAAAGGACCTTGGACCCAACTTAGTCCTTTTAGGCTTCGTGCTCTTGCAATAAGCAAGGCATCCCCACATTTTAAGATAGCCTAGGTTAGGCCTCTTTCCTCTCCATAACTCATATGGAGATACATTGTTCCTTTTTATAGAATTAGCTTAAATATATGGCACGCAGCAAGCAAAGCTTCACCCCATAAATTATAACACAATTTACCATGTAAAAGCATAGACTTAATCATCTCAAGTTAGGTCCTTTTCTTTCTTTCAGCTATTCCATTTTGTTGTAGAGTGTATGGTGTAGTGCATTCATGTATAATGCCATGTTGTTCACAAAACACATTGAAATCATTTGAAAAGTATTCACCACATCTATCACTTCTAGAAGTCTTTATTTTCCTTTCCAATTGCTACTTCAGCTTTATAGATTTTAAATGCCTCACCCTTATTCTTCAGTAAATGCACATAAGTATACCTAGAGCAATCATCTATAAAAGTCATGAAGTATCTATTTCCTCCTCTAGTCAACATATCATTAAATTCACATAAATCACTTTGTATTAAATCAAGCAAGTTTGAACATCTATCAACACTTGGAAAATGTTTCTTTACCATTTTAGATTTAACACATAATTCACATTTATCACTCTCATTTTCATTACAATTAATCAATCAACACTTAACAACTATTTTAATTGTGATATAACCTATATGAGCAAGTCTATTATGCCACAAATTAATAGAATTCGAATTAATACATTGCAAGATTTAGATGTCATATCATCATTGTCACTATCAAGAGCTCAAAGGTTGATCATTCCATCACATGTATAACCCTTTCCCACAAAGTGCCCAATTTAGTCAAAGTGAGTTTATCGAATTCAAACTCTATTTTGATACCGGATTTACTCAATAGACTTCCACCCATAATGTTTCTAGTCATATCGAGAACATAGAAAATATTAGTTAGGGTCACTTTCTTTCCATTAGTGAAGAGCACATCAATGCAACCCTTTCCAAGTACCATGGATCTCTTCTCATTTCCCATTTGGACTTCAAGTCCCACATTTGCACTTTCAAATGTTTTGAAAAGAGTTTTATCATAGGTTGCATGAATGGTGGCACAAGTATCATACCACCATCCTTGCACCTTTCCTTGGGTTGCATAACCTTCACTCAAGGTTGCAATGATCTCAACATCAAATGCATCGACCATAGTATCTTTACTTTCTTTTGCAATGATCTCATCATCAATTGTATTGACATGTTCACCTTATCTTAAGGTTGCATTAGTCTCATCACTACATGCATGAACTATGTCAATTCTTTGTAGGGTTATCATACATTCCTCATTGAATGCAAGAAATTCAATTATGGTCACAAAGATCTCATCATCAATTGTATTAACCCTATTCTCATTATGGTAAGCTTTACTATTACCATATCTCTGTAACGAACGCCCTAGACTAATACTTACAAAACATTCGCATAACATAGTTTATAAAAGAATACCATTCATTATCAAAGTCTCAGGGGGACTTGTTTAAAACCATGCAAGTTGGCACCATAAGTTTTAAAATAAAACATAGATTTTCATGCAAAGTTCAAAGAAACCAAAAATTAAATAACTGAGTCCCACTGATAATTTAGGAAAGTCTCTTAAAAACAAAACATAATTTAAATGGCGTTCTTCGTTGATCGTTTTTCCGTCCATAGGATTACCCCACGCCATACACCCCATGATGAAAGAACTCCTCACGTCACCACGCGTGCCATAAAGAAATCCTATTTGCTACCTGGAAGGAAAGTAAGGGGGTGAGCTAAAAGCCCAGTAAGGAAGTACGAACAAATAAGCAAGTACGAATACAACAAAAACAAACACTAACGTTCATCTAAAACATCATGGTATAACATAACATAATCGTAACATATCATCATATCATAACATAATCGTAACATATCATCATATCATAACATAATCGTAACATATCATCATATCACAAACATACAGCATACATGATGAGCATGGATCGCTAGTTGTCCATGTCACCCTATGAGGTAAACAGGAGATCACTGGTCCTTGAATAACCTCGGCGCGTCTGCCCTAGGAGTTACGTCTCAATGTCCTTAGTAACTCGTTCGATGTATCTGACATCGTAATCTGTTTGATGTATCTAACATTGTAATCTGTTTGATGTATCTAACATCGTAACTGGTTTGATGTATCTAACATCCATACACATATCACATTCAACATATCATCACGTTATGGCATTCATAATTCATAACAATTCATTCATACAACAGTCTTACCATTCATAGCATAAAATCATAGAATCTATCTAACTTCCTTACCTCATGTCCAAGCTAAGAAATTTCACAATCTTTCAACGAGCCTATATCATAATCAAAATAACATTTCTTAGGTTCATAAAATTACTATTTTTCCCTTCCACACAACTCACGTGTGCATGGGCCATGCACACATAATAATCGTTACACATAACATGCAATTATTCTTAACTACACATAAAGCCATGAAAAGAATAATGCTCATTTTACCCATTTTACTAGCATGATCGTTTTATAAAAACCACATAGTTGAATAATAAACATAATTTTGGACGTAAAAGTGGAGTTGCATGTAACATGCATACGTGGGAACATTGCGTAATAGAGACGTTTTCAAAAACAATAATTCTACACTTCTTACTTTTATTGTTTTAAAATCAATAGACTTATTACATGCTTTATTTTTCTTAAAATTTCTAAGTTGATTAAATTTCTCAAAACATTATTTTATTTTATAAAATTATTTTATTTTAGCTCAAAAATAAAATATGTGACAAATTTCATTCATTAATCTCAAATTACAAAGAATTAACCAAAAAGTTTGGATTTAATTAAAATGCCTATTTTTAATATGTTTCTTTAGAAAAATAAATTTTATCATTGTGTTACATAAATGAGGTGAGAAAAATATAGTTTTAAGTGTGGAAAATACATTTTGCTTTAAATTATTTAAGACTTAGTTTTATGTAACAAAAATCCATATGTGACAATTAAATAACAATTTTTTTTTTAACATTTTTAAAACAAACTTTCAGCCACCATTTATTTTCTTCAAAAATCACAAATAAATATAATCTAAATATTTTTCTCAATCAAAACAAAGGAAAAATCATAACTTATCAAAATATGCATTCATACCATTAAAAATACCATTTTTCAATATTACCATAACTTAGGAAAAATAATTTATTCCAAAAACTCATCAAATTCATTTTAGTGAAACTCACTTCATATTTTCTTACAAAAATTCCAGCAACTATTTTTATCATTACAAATCAACATATTCAATTTAAAAGCTCATATTTTTTCAAAAATCAATAAAAATTCTGTAGGTAATTATTTGAGTAAAATATCATTTTAATGAGACTTAAAATCCTCTTTTAATTCCATAAAATTTACATAACATCAAGGACATTACTTATGCATGCAAATCATTTTTAAATCAAACTTTTACCCAATTATTTGCAAAAATCAGCAAGGTTAATTTCTCATGAAACTCATCTTTTATCCCAAAAATTTCACATAAAATCATACATGTCCAAAATCTCATCATACTCTTATTATATACATGATTCTAATATTACTAACATATTCACATGAAATCTTATAAAACCAATTTTCTATTCCATTGAATCTACACATGAAATCCAACAACAATAACCATGGCAATAGCATACATAAATTCATAACACCATATCTCATGAACATGCCTTTACAAAAACCCTAACATAATTCTTATCATATTTCTAAAATCATCATTTACCATTTACATAAATCAAAGATTAAAAAGATAACCATAGCAATATAAACATAACATATATCCTCATTATAAACCCTATCAAATCCATTCCCTCAATCATACCCATGAACCCTTTTTAAACAAATCATATTCTCAAAATATACAAATCATAATCATCAATCCTACAATAATCAACCATTAGCATCACCATCAAAAACCTCAAAGACAAACCCATCAAAACCAATATATAGGCTAAGAAAGACCATTACCTCTCTTGATTGTAAAATCAAGAACACAATAAGATCAACACCCAAACTTCACACCCTTGTTCAAGCCTAGGGTTTTTTATTTGAAAACCACCATGAGGAGGAGAAAGAACTCAAACACGCACAACAAATAAACAAGTCAATAACATATAATCAATAAAAAGAGATTAGACAAACAAGAAAAAGAAGAGAACATACTCTAAGATGGGTTCCTCTTCACCTTCTTCTTCTTTCTTTCTTTCTTCTTCTCCCTCTCTCTCTACACGCCAATCTCTCTCTCTCTCTCTCTCTCTCTCTCTCTCTCTCTCTCTCTCTCTCTCTCTCTCTAATTTCGGCAGCCACAAGAGCAAATGGCTCTTCCCCTCTTTCCTTTCCCCTTTATCCTTATTCTCTCATAATGGCTTAATAAAAAGAAAAGGTAAGTTTCCTATTCTCTCCATATTTTCTCTTAATTTTTGTATAATTGTTTTTATCTTTAAATGGCAAGGAATAAAAAGATGATCACATCCTTACCTAAAATAACCATGGTCTTCTAATTTTAATTTAATTGAATCAAGAAAATAAATGGAATAAACCATTCTTTTCCCACTACACATACACGTCCACACTACATGCCATTTCCTTTATTTTTATTTTATTTTTCTTTAATTCCCTACTTATTAAAATAAACTACCCAAAAATATCATAAATGACAATTATAAAATGTGTAGAAAATCCACACATGTGCACCTTATTACCATGTACTAGCACACACTAAAACACTAGAGTGCATCACTATCTACCATGCACCTTAGTGCATTCAATCACAACTCACATAATTACCTCAATTGTCACATTTATTTAAAATGTAACACTAATAGTAAAATAACACATGTTACACACTATTCACTTATTAAATTAATTAACCAAACAAACAATTAACAAATTTAAATTCAAAAGATTATACCAAACAATTCTAACAATTAAATAAAATAATTAACAATCAAATAAAACAAACAATCAACTAAATAAAATAACAACACTTAAATAAAACAATTCATCACACTTAACATTTAAATAAAATAAATCACAAAAATTTAAATAATCTAAAAAAAAATTTGGTGCACTACAATCTCACATGAGGATCAATAACTTAACAAACAAAACTAGTATAACAATAACCCTTGAATTTTCTATTAACATTCACCATTGTACTCTTAATATAAACAATAATCTCAAACCCACTAAAATATGACAGCAAACACGTTTCATTCAAATTCTTGAAATCTACAAATTTAGAAATAAAGAATTTGATGATACCAATCTCCTTGTGTTGTATCATCCTTTGTTGATGAAGACCTTGAATACATATCCACATTCATGTAGAGAATAACCAAATAGAACTTTCTTTGATCTTTCATGGTTATGTGTTCAACACAATCCAAATCTTGAGGGAAGGATTTGAAGGTTGTAGAAGATGAACCAATTTCTCTCATTGTTGATTATGCAAAACACAAAAATGAAAGTAATTAGACTTAGAGATTTTGACTGTTGGGAATATATGACTTTACACTTTGCAAATCAAAAATTAATAATGAGAATAGTTCAACATTTGAAACGCTAAATGCTAAGCAAGAACCTTATTCAAAGTATGAATGCAGGTCTTGATAATCAAACAAACATTTTCATTATATGAATGTCAATCTTGAATATAAGAAACTAAATGATTAATTGATGATAAGATGAACTTAGAAACATTTAATCATCAAAATTAACAATGAAAAAACACAATAGAGTAACACAAAACAAAGTTAGGGTTAGATAGATACAACCTTTGATTTAAAGCAACTTGAATCTTAAAACTTGGGAACTTCTATGGCTTATACACAATAAGAATATTGTTGTCCAAAATATCTATTCCAAGCCTTCCCTTATTGCTCGAAGCTTCAAATAAGTGGAATAATATTTGTGATTTAACAAGCCTTAAAACTCATGTAGGTCAAGCAAAGATTGATGAGTTTCTTTGAGAAAACTTTGATCTTTGAAAGCTAGAGAGAGAGAGAGGGTAAAAAGAGATTTGGAAAGTGTGATCAAGGCTTTTCAACTCTAATAACCCATATTTATAGTGTAGGCATCATCATTAGTCTAACCAATAGGATTAGAGCATTTAAAAAACATCATTTTGGAGCATTTTACGTAAACTGCATGGACACCCATAACAGCCCAGATGATGCGTCGCCTGGTTTGTCTCAGCTAGGGTTTTGAAGCCCTAGGCGATGTGTCGCCTCCTTTGCCGATGCCTCTGATTTGGCACTCTGAGACTTGTCTAAAAACACCTCCAAATGCTACCAAACGTTTTGGGAATGTTTGGACACCTTATTGTATCACTTTAGACCCATAAAAGTCACTTTTAGATGCCTTCTACACAATCTCATATTTTCACT
This sequence comes from Humulus lupulus, assembly GCF_963169125.1. NCBI lineage: Eukaryota > Viridiplantae > Streptophyta > Magnoliopsida > Rosales > Cannabaceae > Humulus > Humulus lupulus. Next base: position 261,733,798 of record NC_084793.1, read on the forward strand.
TCTCCTTAAGTGAAAATCGTTAAGTGTTTTACACCTCAACATGTAAACATCTTAACAATTATATATAACCAATCTCAACAAGAACTATATTTATTGATTATATCGATGGACAACAAAGAAAACTCTGTAAATATAATTATAGAAATACTTAGAATGAATTCCATTTTATAGTGGAGTAATCTTGGAATTAATAAATAAGATTATTAGATTAAAGAGTTTGATTAATAATCTGGTTTATTGGAGCTTCGTATTATAGGTCCATGGTCCCCAGGTCACCTCTATCCTACACTGTCGAGGGCAAGGATGTCATAAGGAAGATTTGTAGAGAGAATGACTAAATTGCAAATGAACTAATTTTCTAGGACAAGGAAATAATTATGTGATAATTATGGGCAATTGATTATGTTGGTTTTTTATCATGTGATTGACAATGCAGCGGAAGCATGTGATAGTATTTCAATGTGATAATAACAATTATTAAAGCATAAGAATGAATCACTCTAAGAACCATAACTAGAATGAGATCTTTCTCATGCGACATGAATATGAATAAAAAGAAAATACAAAGACCTTTTTGTAGATGTAGAACACATGTTGATCAAATAGCGTCTTAGCTTCCTAAGCCACCATCTTCCATACTATGACTCACACAAAGAAAATGAGACAGGTGGATGTCTATGCTGATTGGTATGATACACAAGAACACACTTTTGAATCTCAACACATGAGAGAGTGTTCTTCTCACAAGACAGAGAGAACAAAGTTCTCTATTTTTCTCTCTTGGCATAATAACGTTAAATGCATCTGTTATCTTTTTCATGATGTTATCTCCTATTAATATAACAATCAAAAGAAGACCTAGCCCTAATCACATTGGGCCTATGCATGGGCCACAAACCATTTGGACTTTGGTTGGAGCCAACTACAGGGTTGTGGGCCCTGTGGTATTGTTTCTCTATAAAATATTATTTGTTAGGCCTTTATCATATTATTTTATACAGTATACAATCATATCACAAAATGAAATATGATTAAATTAATTTTCAATAAAAAATTAATTTCGCAAAATTATCAATATAATTTTATTTTCCATTAAATATTATTTCATAAATAATATTAATTTGCGAGATTAAAAATAATACATTATTAATTTTAATTATTTCTTTTTAATACCGAAACCCTACCTCTATGTTATCAAGCTAGTATGGGGACAGTATGAACCCGTAGTTCTAAGTACCAATACTTTAATTAATTTAATCCAATTATGTCATCTTGGCACAGTAATCAAGGAACTCATAGAAATCATGGAAACTCTCAATTTCACACTTTTCCTTTGTCATACAATTCTAGATCCAATTTTAGATTACCTCTCTCAAGTGTAAATCCTAAATCTCAATTCAATTCAATGGTGATTAAGCATTAAAAAGATAAGTGCATGAACAAATTATAGAAACTTCATGGGAATAATATCAAAATTTTAATTCAATAATCTAAAATAGTTTCATCAATATTCTATAAAATATGTTTAGTTCATGATCACAAACATTAAACCAATAACATTCATGTTCATAACTAATTAAACTAAAGAAAGAAAGTAGAAGAAAAACTAGATTAGATGTTCAATTTGGCTTCAATCCTTCTTCTCCTTGTTCTCCAATGTATTCTCTGCCTCTAAGACGTTCTAAATGTGCCTCCAAGATGTTCTATAGGTCTATTTAATTAAACCCTAAGTGTATACATATAATCCCCTAGAAACTACCCTCAAAATTCTTTAAAAATTTCATAATTTAAGCGCACAACGCAAAGGCGCCGCAAACCAGGCGCAATGGCACCTAAAGCTCTTTCTCGAGGCTTGAAAACTGTAACTAGCAGTAGCCTAGGTGCAATGGCGCCTCCTTTTAGGTGCAATGGTGCCTCTTGGGTCAGTTTTGAGTAGACTTAATTTTTTCAGCTCATTTCATTTCTCGGTTTCGGTACTGCTTAGAAAAACATACATAACATTTTCGTTCAAACTCCAAATACAACGATTCAAAAGGCTATAGAAATATTAGAAAAGGATATACAACTTCCATTTCTAGGAGTTTGTCCCGAATAAAAAATAATAATGGTCATAATTCAGCTTGAAGTTCCAAGTTGGCCACAAAATCATCAATTAAGGTTATTCCTACACACTTTAGAGAATAAAAGCACACCATGTCAAGATAAAAGAGACATAAATGAGTGCATAAAATAGGCACTCAGCCACCCCCAAACTTGAATGATTTCTTGTCCTCAAGCAATAAAATCCATTACTAAAGAAAACTAAAACAAAATTATCAAATGACCATAACTAATAAATGACTTAGACCAAGGGCGTATTATCTCGATATGCTCAAACTTCTTCAACTACTCAACATGTTCAGCAAACATGAGATCATAATTTCAATCCACCAAAATTTAAACATAAACATTGTCATCTCACTTAGGTGCATACATGTCAATTTTACAAACTCTAAACATCATATGATTCATGTGCATCAAGACCCCATCAAACCACAAACCAGTAAAAATAACCATAAGGTTGTTCAATCAATGCATCTCCACTAATGTAAATAAAAAATCATGTCGATCATAAGGACTTTATAAGGCTTATAATGTTAGACTTACGTAAATGGTAGACAAAAATGACATTTAGGCTAAATTTTACAGCATAAACTTACTAACTCAAATAATACAATAACCCCCTTTACAATCCTCTCTTTCAATATTTTTAATTCCATGGTTCAATTTCCAGCACAAATGAGTTATAATCCCTATAACATTTGCCTCTTGGTAATATCTTTTTTTTCCTTTTTTTTCACAAGAACTTTTCAAGAAAATACAATTGGATTAAAACTCAGTAAATATTTACAAACACCCAAAACTTTTCCAAAATAACATTTCCATAATATACCCTGAATTCTCACTTTACATCATACATCCAAGCAAGTCAACTCAACCTATGTTTATGGTGCAAAATAGGACGAAGTTAAAAATTTTCAAGTTCATTGCTCAAAGTCAAAAGCTTAAGATGTTTTCAAATATCAAATAATAAAATAGGAAATATTAGGCTCAAAAGAGAACAACAAAGGATAATGCATATAAAAGGTTATCCTTTTGCCTCAAATGTTCTAAAGAAAAGTCTTAATCATATCTACACAACAAAGACTTAGAATTTTGCCTCAACACATAAATCAAGCAAGTTCTAGTTTTTCCAATATCAGTAAAAAAACCCAAGTCTCTTCATACCCATAGAACCACATTATGCATAGAAAAAGTAAAACGACATGTAATCAAAACATATAAGATGACAATATCAAAGTAAACGTGATAAACCAAGCACACAATCCACACATTTTCTACATATATCGAGTACTACTAAAGTATTAGCATCATCATCAATGCACATAGGTCTCGAATTAAATATTGGTTAATATAGTCATCCAATAATCCAAAATAAATCTAACTACCAAAAAAAACAAAGAAATGCAAAAACATAAAGCAAAAATCATAAAAATATGCTCTCCCCCTAAACTTAGACTAAACATTGTCCTCAATGTAATGCAAATGTAACACACAACATGTTCTGTTCCCCCACATTGATCCTATGGCCGTAGATGTCCAAATAGCCAACATGATGATAAAGAGGGTGTTGGTAGATACAGGAAGTTCAGTGAACATACTATACAAATAATCCTTGGTAAGAATGAATTTGTCTGTACAAGACTTAGAACTATGCAACCAAACTGTAATGCCCCAAATCTCCTAATAAGGTTTAGGACCTTGATTAGGAGGTCGGGAGGGCCATAATTGATTTAATATGATATAAAATGAATATATGCATGTTAATGTGAATTGTATTACTATATGATGATAAATGCATGCATACGGGTGTACTTATAATGATAAGGGCATTCTGGTAATTTGGCCTATTGGGTGCATATTGTAATTTGTGAATGAGATTTCATTATTATGGAGATATATTCGAGCTATGCGGCATGAGACGATCTTAGAATATGAGTTAGCGGTTTTATCATAATGGGGTCAATTTTGGGGTAATAGAAATGTTTATTTGGTGATAGATTGGGAATATTTGAGATCAGGGTGAAATTCTGGAAGTTTTGACTATAGTGTCCCCGGGGGTGTTTTCGGGACCCCGAGCACTAGGTTTTATTTGAGGTTACTTAAGCTTGAAGTAGTTTGACGATAAGAACGTACGTTAGAAACTTCTCGTTCTCTCTCAAAATAGTTTGTTTTACCGTTCGAGCATTTTTTAGGAAATCTTGAGTTCTAGGAGTCGGAATCAAGCGAGGGTCGAGGCATAGCGATCCTAGGAAAGATTAGAAGCTTCTTAACCGAAGTATTTGACGAGAAACAACCCAATCGAAGGTAATCTAAGTTTGAAGTTTTAAGTTTTTAAAGTTTTTAAGCTTAGAATTGGACTTTGTTAATTGTTGAGTTTTTGGTTGGTTTGAGCTTTGGGTTTTGAGGGTTTTGGTGTATTGGGAAGCTTGGAAACTTTGATTTGATGATTGGGGAATGTTTGGGTATGTTTTTGGAAGATTTGGAGTGTTTAAAACGCGTTTGGGAATGGCCCAGGGTTGGGGGCCGCGGCCCTGTTCTTGAGCGCCGCGGCCCTAGTTCGAAGAAGCAGGTGTCAGGAAATTGGCCTTGCTGGGCGCCGCGACCTGGGCCGCAGCCCTAGCCTCAGAGAACCCTAGGGGCCGCGGCCCAAGGTGCTAGGGTCGCAGCCCTTGCCCTGTTTTCACCCCGTTTTCTCGTTTTGACCCCGGGAACTTAGTTATGGGCCTCGGGAGTGTCCCTACTACTTGGATTAGTTTGGATTGATCTCTTGAGGGCTAGATATTGGTGTGGAACCTTTGATTATCATGTTATTAATGGTGTTCCATATATGGTTATGATTAGGTGACCGCTAAGGGCTTAAAGGTTGATCGTTCTCAAGGATCGTTCTTATATTGGTACTAGCTCGAATCTGAGGTAAGAAAACTGCACCCTGTGTATATGTGACATGCATGGTTATCATTGAAGCATGTTGGTTGATTATTGAGTATGACATGCATGGTTATTATTGATGCATGTTGGATGTTTAAATGTAAATGTTGATAGCATAATGAATGCTTGGCAATCTTGCCCATTTGCATATGACTGTTGTTGAGGCATGCTGGATGATTAAGTGTGATGCATGTAATGCACGAGAAACATGTGATTAGGGCATGCCATGAATGATGAATATGAGATTGGCCAGAGCTTGAGCCTCTGAGTTTGTGCATGATCATGATTATGCTAGAAACTGTTTAGTAAGCATGCTGAATGCCCTATTCTTGGATAACTGGCATATGATACATATTGATAGCATTGCTTACTTATGTATGGTACTGACTAATTAGTCAGATTTGACAAAAGGTGCTAGTATCAACTGTGAAGCTGTGACTCATTAGTCAGGTTCGGCAGTGGTACTGGGCACTAGTCACGATGTACTGACTCTTCAGTCAGAATCGACAAAAGTGTTAGTGTTAACTGTGAAGCTGTGACTCATTAGTCAGGTTCGGCAGTGATACTGGACACAGGTCAGGTAGCGCTGACTTATTTGTTAGAACGGCCTTAGCGTGAATCACGCAAGCCAACAGAGATTAGATCTAATCGACTACTAGCATTGAATGACTCAAGGAGCATTAATGCCTGACCGACCCTGAGGGTTGATGAATGAAAAAAGAGCTTGGAGGCTAGTGGCTTACCTAACAGCCGCTCTCCCGCTAGAAAAAGAGAGCTTGGAGGCTAGTGGCTTACCTAACAGCCACTCTCCCGCTAGAAAAGAGAGCTTGGAGACTAGTGGCTTACTTAACAGCCACTCTCCCTCTAGAATCATGTGATGTTCACCCATTGGTTTGAAAGCTTTATGTTCAGTGTGATTATAATGATAATCATTTGATAATGTTTATGAAAAGTGTTATGTTTTCTTGCTGGGCTTCGGCTCACGGGTGCTATGTGGTGCAGGTAAAGGCAAGAGGAAGCTGTACCATCCTTGAGTTGGAGAGCTTAGGTGATGACGTGTACATATGCAGCTACTCGTCCGCCACGGCCGAGGTTTAAAGTGGAACTAGGGTTGAACCCTGTTTTGCCGCTTAGAACGGCCTGTTGTAAATATTTTCTGTAATAAACTCTGAGTTGTATTTTTGGGATCACAATGTATATATTAAACGTTCTAATGAAACGTTACATCATAACCAAAATGTTTAAACCCTGAACCGCTAATCATACTTAGATCACGTTTTGGCCAAATGACTCGATTAGCGAGTTTAGCACTGTTTACAAGGCACACCGTAACGGTCCCAGGAGTTGGGGCGTTACACAAACCATATATGGTTTCTCTGGAGAGGGGCTCGCACCAACAGGGTCGATTAGGCTTCTAGTGATAGCAGGAACAACACATGCGAACTTGAAAATACTCACTACTTTCATAGTAGTTGACTGCCCTTCCGCATATAATGTTGTAATTGGAAGACCTATCTTAGTAGAGTTGCGACTAGTAACATCTATGTGGCATCTAGCCATTAAATTCCAAAATGACTTAGGAATTGGGTGTGTTTTTGGAAACCAAAGTGAGGCTTAGGAATGCTACAATTCCTTGATTTCGAAGGCAAAGAAGTATGGTGAAGGGTGTTAGAGAATATATATTATTATTGCTCAATGGAAATATGGAAAAACCAAAAAATACAACTCTATGCAAAGATACAATGGACAAGATAATTGATTAAATAAATATTACAACTCAATTGCTCAAAATACAAGCAAATAGAAAGATGTAGAAGAATAAGATTACAAACTCAATACTATAATAATACAAGTAAATAAGAAGAACAAGAAGAACAAAAGAATGAAAACACAAACAAACTCTCACACAACCAAAGTGTAGAGTAGTGGGGATCACCAACTTGAACAAGGTTCAAGACCTTTGTCCAAAAGCTTATTTCCCCCTATTCTCTAAGCACTAAGGGGTCTCTCTAGGAAATAGCTCTCTGGAATTATCAAGCCTTTTGGTGTATTTTCAACCAAGTGCTTTGTGGATGAAAAAAATGGTGTGTCATACAAGTGAGCATTAGGCTCCTATTTATAGAGTTTGAGATGTCCCTTTGAATTTCAAATTCCACTAACCCCCATGGTTGTTACCAATGTTTAATTGGATGTTTATGGAATTAAAATGGAGATTTTGGAGTTATTTGGGATGTTAGAACCGTTCAATTTGGAAAAAACTGAAAATTCACATAGGTTGTTAGCCTCATTGGCCACGGCCACTAGCTTCTGTCCCCCAGGCCGTGACCACTAAAAGTCAGTGGCCGCGGCCACAAGCCATTTTCAGCACAAAAAAGTCATTTTTCCAAAACGTCTCAAATCCTTTCCCACATGATTTTGTAACCTCCAAACACCTATTGGGAGTTAAAAACATGTCTCCAACAGTCATATATCATCATGACTTTATGAAATCCAATCTCAAATGTGTAACATATAATATACACATTATTGGGTAATATTTGGGAGTTACAAATTTGTAACTGATTTTGTAACTCCAAAATATGTCACATTTGGGCACACACATTAGTCCAATTTTGTGACTCTCAATAATATGTTACAATGTGTGACAAATCACATTTGTGTGACAAATCACATTTTGTCACATTATTTAATATAATATTATATTATATGAAATAATATAACAAATGGAGTGGACTTATTGCATCGAGCAACTCCAACAGATCAGAAAAAAGGTTGCAAGGAGATGTTAATGAGCTAAATGCCCAATCAAGTGAACAAGTCACCAAATAGGGTTTTTCCCAAAGTGAGAATAGAGATATAGATCCTCGCTTTGGGGATTTTGACGAGGAAGTTGGACCCGTAAAGGATCTTGAGGAGATCCAGCTAGAAAAAAAAACACCTGACCAGAGTTGCGAAAGTCGGTAAAAACTTAGAAACAACAATCAAGAAAGAACTAGTGGATTTTTTAAGAATTAAGAAGCTTTTGCCTGGTTGCATAAAGACATGGTAGGGATCGACCAAGCAGTTATCACCCATGTCTTGAACATCGACAATAATCACCCACTAGTACAACAAAAAAGAAGGTTGCTCGACAAAGATAGGTCTAAAGCACTAAAAGATGAAGTTAAAAAGTTAAGGAAAATGGATTCATCAAGGTAGAATTTTATCCATCTCGGATCTCCAATCTTGTATTAGTCCCAAACCCAAATGGTAAATGGAGAACTTGCGTGGATTTTACAGACCATAGTAAAGCCTACCTGAAGGATTGTTTTCCGCTGCCAAGGATTGACCAGCTGGTTTATGCCACATCAGATCATGAGACGTTATCTTTTATTTATGCATATTCTGGATACAACCAGATAAGTATGAACCCACTAGATGAGGAACACACCAACTTTCGAATAGACACAGAGCTATACTACTACAAAGTAATGCCATTCAGTTTGAAAAATGCTGGTGTGGCTTAGCAATGACTAGTTAATCACATGTTTAAAGACCAGATCGGTAACAAGATGGAAGTTCATGTCAATGACATGTTGGTTAAGTAAAAAAAAAGCCAGTGGACCTGTCAGAGACTTATAGAAATGCTTCAACATCTTGAAGAAATATCAGATGAAGCTTAATCCTCTCAAGTGTTCTTTTGGGGTAGGATCTGAGAAGTTTCTTGGGTTCATAGTAAACTCACAAGGAATAGACGTTAACCTTGAAAAAATCCAAGCCTTAATTGACATGAAATCTCCCACCAGAATCAAAGATGTACAAAGTTTGAAAGGAAGAATTGCTACCCTTAGCAGGTTTTTCTCAAAATCTATGGACAATTGTGTTCCATTTTTTGATCTATGGACAAATGTGTTTCATTTTGATACGTACGCACAAGGGGAACACAAGAAGTTTGAATGGACAGAAGAGTGCGAGCAGACTTTTCAGGCGCTTAAACAACATATGGCTTAACCTCCTATTTTATCCTAACCAATCAAAGAAGAAACCTTGTACACCTACTTAGAAATTATGGAATATGTTGCTAGCGCTGTTCTAATGAGAGAAGAAGATAACATCCAAAAAGCAATGTATTATATAAGTAAACGACTGGTAGGAACAGAGTCACGATATCCAGCCATCGAAAAGTTAGCTTACAACTCGGTTTTAAAATCACGAAAGCTACGACCCTATTTTCAGTCTCACCTGATGATGGTACTTACCGACCATCCATTACGGCAAGTCTTGCAAAAATCAGAAGCCATTGGTTGACTAATGTAGTGGGTCGTGGAATTAGGACAATTTAAAATTTTCTATTTACCACGAGCAGTAATAAAAGACCAAGCATTGGCAGACGCCATGGCAGAATGTACTAGCCTCCTGGTAAACGAGTAGGCACCAAAAGCATAAGTGCAAGAAGAAATCCCAACCAAGAAGCTGTTCTTTGACGGTTCTTCTAATGAGCACAACTCTGGAGCTGGGTTAATTCTTATTACACCAGAAAGGCATCAATTTCACTATGCACTTAGATTTGGCTTTACTGCTTCCAAGAAAGAAGCTGAATACGAAGCACTGCTCGTAGGATTAAAACTAGCCAATTATGTAAGTGTTAAATCACTAGAGATATACAGTGATTCACAGCTGGTCGTTAATCAAATCCTAGGAGAATATCGGGTTAGAGGATTTAAAATGGTCACATATCTTAACAAAACAAAAGACTTGTTAGCACAATTCGAGAAGTATACTCTACAACAAGTACCTCGCGACCAGAACTTCAACGCAGACGCATTAGCCAAGCTTACCAGTGCTAAGTATGCTGATATGCTAAATATAGTATCGATTGAGCATTTGGAAACTCCTAGTATACAAGTTGACTCCACCTTGGTCATACACATGACAAACACTTGGATGACTCCCATCATCAAGTACCTTGAACAGGGATTATTTTCGGTTGAGCGAAATGAATCGAAAAACCTACATAGGCAGTCTGCTCAGTTTATACTGGTCAATGGAATTTTGTAGCGAAGATGATATTCTTTGCAATTATTACGATGTATCCCTAGGGAAAAAGCAAAAGAGCTTTTACACAAGGTACATGAAATATTTTGTGGGGAACATGCTGGGGGGGCAAAGTTTATCGAAGAAGATTCTACGACAAGGGTACTTCTGGCCCACTATGAATAAGGATGATATGGAATTTGTACAAAAATGTGATAAGTGTCAATGATTCTCTAAGATACCTTGAGTAGCTCCAAATGAGTTAAAATAGATGCAAAGTCCTTGGCCTTTCGCAGTCTGGGGAATGGACCTGATCGGATATATACCAACAGGAAAAGGGGGTGTAAAATATGCAGTAGTAGCTGTCGACTACTTTACCAAATGGGTTGAAGCTAAAATGCTAGCAACAATTACGACCAAGAAAGTTCTAGATTTTGTCATCAAAAACATAGTATGTCGTTATGGATTGCCAAAGAAAATAGTGTTAGATAATGGCACACAATTTGACAGTGACCTGTTTACTGATTTATGTGAGTGGCATGTCATTACCAAAAGTTTCTCATTTATATCTTATCCACAAGAAAATGGACAAGTCAAAGTTGTGAATAAGATGACAAAAGACACCCTGAAGAAAAGACTCGATCAGGCGAAATGAGCTTGGCCAGAAGAACTATTCAAGGCCCTCTGGTTGTATAGAACAACAACTGGCCATAAGCCATTCTCACTTGCATATGGGTATGAAGTCATGCTTCCCGTTGAGTTAGACCCACCTTCACATAGAAGGCTAACATACGACTAGGATACCAATCTCCAATTACTGATGGAGTCATTAGACTTGATAGAGGAACGACAAGAAAAGGCATAACTATGAGTAGCAGCCCATCAATAAAAGGTCGCTCGATATTTCAACTCTAAAGTACGATAAAAGACGTTCGTTGTAGGTGACTTAGTACTCATAAGGGTATTTCTCAATACTCACGACAAGGCTGCTAGAGTTCGTGGGCCAAAGTGAGAAGGTCCATATCAATCTAAAGAAATTCTCCAACCAAGAACGTATAAACCTTCTCACTTAAATGAAAACCTCATTCCTCGCTATTGGAATGGAGAACGCCTACACAAGTATTATCAATTAATCATTTCTTTTTAAAGAAGTGGCTTGTCTTTACACATTAATTTTTACAAGTTTTGAACAAGGGCTGGCCATTTTTGGCTGGTCACTTATAAGTGTAAGATCATTTGATCACTCATACATACACAATTTTTTTTTCCATTTTTTACAAGAAATAAAAAGAGTTGTGTGCAGCTAGTTATTCTTGCCAATTTAAATTTAAAATATAAAGAATCGCGCAAGAATCGGTTTGACTAAACAAATACATAACTAAACCCACGAATGTAGGCTTTTATTATTTAAATGCAACTGTCTGCCGCACCAAACATTCAATTTGAGCCTACATCATGATTCGAGCTGACAACTATCCATGTCACCATCTTCCAAGCTTTTGAAGTCAACCTTTGGCATGGTCTGATCCTTTCGAGCTAACTCCTCATTTTGAGCCAGACTAGTGACGTGGCACAAGTATTATTGGAGTACACACTTGATCATATAAATGTGTGCCTATAAATACATTATTTCCTCTAACCTTATCCTTGCGAGCCTATATTTTGAGATGACTTATTCCGTCTCGAAATTTGGGGTATAATAGTATAAGAAAACAATAAATATACAACAAACTAATAAACTTTTAGCAAAACAATAAAATATAACTAACTAATAACAAAGAAAAAATATGATATAGCAGTAAATATTTTGATTAAGGAATAATACATTTTGGTTGAAATAGAATATGTGTTGGCATCTATAAAGCATACTAATTTTTGTATATTGTGTATATAATACTATATAAATATATATATGCATTAAGTTTAAATATAGTAAAATTGAAAAATATATATCTAACAATGTAGTGCGGTGTGATTTGAATTGCATTTATAAAATATAAAATCACAAATCGCACTACACCGCGCAGTTTAGCGAAAGTGCAAACCGCAACCGCACTGCAAAGGGTTCCAAACTCAAATTGTGGTATGGTGTGGGCGGTTTGTGTGATGTGGGTGGTTTGACGAATACCCCCTAGTTAACTCTCTCTCTCTCTCTCTCTCTCTCTCTCTCTATGATGATACTGCCACCACCCACCACCCACCACCCACCACCTCCCCACTACAAAAAAACACCACATCTCAATGCTACCACCACTATTATTATCCTCATCACCATTGATGCCACCACCTCCACCACCATTGAAGCATCCCATCCAAGCTATCTCTTTATTTTTTTAAGGTTTAATTATTAAAAATGCAATCCAAAGCTTAAACCCTAGAAAAGTTGGACTAATTAAGATACAAATTTATAGATTTCAAACACTCTTGTACAAGATTTTTGAGTTTTATTTGCGTTTTCTTCTTCTTCTTCTTCACATCTAGAACTTTGAAAAATTGTAGAAAAATGATGTCTAACGATGCCTAACGATGGTGATGCGATGGTGCCTTGAAAACATAGTTTTTGGTCAAAAACGATGCCTAACAATGTTCATGCGATGCTGATGCAATGGTGCCTTGAAAACATGATTTATTTTTGGCAAAAAATGATGCCTAACGATGCTAATGTGATGCCCGTGCAATGTTGATGCGATGATGTATTGTATACATGGTTTTTGGCCAAAAAACAATGCCTAACGATGCTCATGCAATGCCCGTGTGAGCATCGCACAGGCATTGCATGAGCATCATTAGGCATTGTTTTTGGCCAAAAAAACCATGTTTTTAATAAACCATCAAATCAACATCAACATCACACAAGCATCATTAGACATCGTTTCTGGCAAAAAAAAAAACATGTTTTCAAAGCACCATCGCATCAGCATCGTTAGGCATCATTCTTCTGCAATTTTTCAAAGTTCTAAATTTGAAAAAAAAAACGCAAATGAAACCCAAAAATCTTGTACGAAAGTGTTTGAAATCTATAAATTAGTGTCATAAGTCAATATTTTCTTGGGTTTAAGTTTTGGATTGCATTTTGAATCATTAAAACTTTAAAAAAAAATGAAGAGATAGCTTGGATGGGGTGCTTAGGTGGCTGCGTCAATGGTGATGAGGATAATAACAGTGGTGGCAACATTGAGATGTGGTGTTTTTTCATCATGGGGAGGTGGTGGTTGTGGGTGGTGGTGGTATCATTGTAGAGAGAGAGGTTGTAGAGGATGTGACTGTTAACAATGAGATGGGCAACAAAGTATATATTTTACAAAATGACATATTTTTTTTAAATAATTACTAATGATTGTATATATTTTAATTAGTTTACACTTTCATGCACGTACTATTCTATTAGTATTGGTGAACGCACTGGTGCCTATAACACCATTAGTCAACAAATACTAGTCGTCAATTTTTCATTAAATAGTGAAAAAAAATATAAAGCACGTTAATCATGAAAATGTTGATCGTAATTTTTAATTACATATATTTTGATAAAAAAAATTAAAAACATATATATTTTTTCAAATAAACAGATATTCTCAAAGCATTGAAAATCGTAGACGAGCATTGAACTTAGTCAAAAATATTAAATATCTAATGGTAAAATAAATTCAAGGAGTGTTGTTGGAGGAGTTTTGTAACAACAGAGAATTATGTGAGGGGACTCCAACAATTTTTTGAGTAAACTACAACATGCAAATACTAATATATAAAGTGGAAAATACAGGAAATTATAGTGATTCAGCAAAATGTATGTTTACGTCCACTTGAACACGAATTGTGATTAGATTAGTTCTTTGAATCACTTATTTATAAGAAAATAAAGTGCTTATTACAATATGTGACCACTTACAAATAAATGACAATTGAGACAGTAATTACAACAATACATTAACATATGTTCTTTCCATATTCGAAACACCTGCATTTATCGTGTCTTTAATATTGCTCGAGATTTTCTTCAATGAGCTTCTTGACTTCATAGAGTCCTTTAGGCTTCGTATAAATTGTACAAGTCTCTGGATATACTGGCACATTAAAAAAAATGGAGCGGGATTCCCTAACCATCTTTGCGCATCTCTAATAGGATGGCATGATTGTTTTCACCTAGGAGCTGGCTCAAGAGATATGCTGATAATTATGTCGTGCATAAACACATACTTATACTACTCTCAAAGGGTACTCAAATCGCATAAAAATACTAAGCGAGGTCGTACTCACATGATGGGTAACAATAGCAAAGAGTGTTTTGGATTTCCAAATTCTTGAAACACATACTTTTCTCTTAGAACATTTACAGTGACATAATCTTATCTTTAAAGAACATTAATATAATGTAAATTTTATGAAGAGTTTATCTATCACACACTCAATTGTTAGTGTTAAACCATGATTATATGTAACGTCCTTCTTCCTTAGAGCCGTTACTAAGTGAGTTTAAAAACGTGCTTTCAACTTGCTAAACAAGGTTTTAAGTCAAACAGTGTAATTAAGCCATAAACAGAGAAAAAACTTTAGAAATAATAATTTCCATAGAGAATCTTAAAAGTTTTACACTTGGGATCCCAAAATACTGTTTGGAAATATTTACAACATAAAAATAGAACCAAGTCGGCTAAACGACAAAATCTAAGTTCTTTCGCAAGCATCTCCCAAAAATCCCTCTGGCTGTGGCAGCCAGGCTGGCCAAACATGTACACACCGCCTCACGCCTGCTACACTCATGGTTGGTTGGCCTTCTCTTTACCCTTACCTGCACCACAGAGCATCTGTGAGCCGAAGCCCAGCAAGAAAACCCACAAACAGATAACATATGAAACACATATATCAAGCATATAAGTAGGCCACCAATGGGCTAAACACATACGGCCTAGCCGTCCCAGGTGTTTACCAAGCCCTGGGTTCGCAGACCACGCCGTGAGGATATCCCAGGTATCATTTTAGGGACTCGCCCTAGCAACTCGTACTCCACATGCTCAACGCTACTCCTGGCCCCTTGCCGTTCTCGACCTTCCACTCAGCGTGCCCTTCGCTGTTCCCGGCCTCTGTCGTCCTCAGCGTACACCGTTCCCGGCTCTTGCCGATCTCTCACACAATAGCATTCATAGCATAACAAGCAAATACAGAATTCTAGCTAATTCAATCAAAGGGCTACGCCCTGCAACTTAAACACCTTGGGCTCAGCCCTGCATACCAGTTCTATTCAGACACATTGGGCTCAGCCCTGCATACAAGCTCTATGGGAACAAGGGTTTTCTTACCTGAGTCCTGAGCTTTCCGAGCACTGATGTCCCGAGCACATTCCTCTAACTTGAGCCTCTCCGAAACCCTAGTCACAACATATTAACAATATCCATCCATCAAATTCTAATCCAATAAATAACTTTAAGCCATAACCCTAACCTCCGGGACGTTGAATTCTATCAATCCGGGTGATAAAATCCATCCCGAGCCTTAACCATTGAATTCCCAAGCCTAAACACCCTTAAAAATGCAGACTAGCACTAAGAGCCGCGGCTAGCCTAAAACAGAGGCTAGCACACCCCTGCAACACACACGGGCCGCGGCGCACACACCAAGCGCCACGGCGCGCATGAACTCCTCGGCCACACTCGACCGTGCGCGCACACGGGCCGCGGCGCGACCCTCACCACCGAACCCAGAATTTCCATCTTCTTCTGTGTATTTTCCTCAAGCTAACTCACCCAGAACTCATCTAGCAAACCCAGATAATTAACACATATATTCCAGCTCAATATTAACATCAAAACCCATCAAAATCTGCTCCAAAACCCAACTAAAATACCCAAACACAGATCAAGCTTAACTAACACGCACACTCTAACAAACCAGCAACAATTCTCAACATAATCCCCATAATTAGAGCTTACCTTGCTGAATTCAATCCCTGGAGTTGATCCTCAATCCTCAAGCTTTAAGCTTCTAAGTTTTCTCAGCCCAATTCCTTGCTTAAGCTAGCTTACACCAGAATTTCCTTGAGTTGTTTCTTAGAGAATGAAAGAGAGAAATATAAGAATGGTGAGAAGCTATCCTTAGCTGAAAGCAGGAGTATAAGTCGGTTTCCCCAAAGTTTCTTAAGTGATTCTTCTCTTTGTCTTACTTGACTTAAGTCTAAAGGGTTACCTCAAGGCTCGGGGTACCAAAGCGTCCCCGAGGGCGAAATGGTAAATTTCCCCAGTATTCCCTCCTAGACATTCTATCCTCGAATATATCTCCAGATATTTATTTTCATATCCCGATAATCCCATAACACACCTAGTACCCAAATTACCCCTCGACTCGCCCCGAGTCGGAATCTCAACCCCGTTGTGACTCTCTGGCTAACCGCTCCCCAGGACTGTCTCGGACCGTGCTGCACAGACATATCATATATATATAACATTTATCACATTTATGCCCCTAATATCCAGACGGGGCCCACATGCGCATTTAACTCAACTAAACATGCATCATTATCATATATACACATAAATCCACATATTAGCATATTAAATCATTTATTTCCCTCCAGACACACTAATCAAGGCCCTAAGCCCGATTAGAAAATTCGGGTCGTTACATTATATTTGTATTAACTAAGATTTGTTAGTATTAGTTATTGACTGTACACGTGTACTGTAGTCAAGCCTATAGTGTGATATCTTTGCTATACATGCCTTGTACTGTTTGAGCTCATATCAAGAGATTACAAAATTTTTCTATTTCCTTCCTTTTCTCTTTCATGGTATCAGGCCATTGAAAGCTCATATGGAGTCTGCAACAAGCACTAATAGTACCACAGAGCCCACGTTGGGACCACCTGCTCCCCAGAATTCGATAGCTTCTGCCTCACCCGTGACCTTGGCTGCAAACACACCCATTATCAGCCCTTTCACATCCATTACAACTTTATCTTCTTCTTCTACCCTACCCACTCTACCTTCAGTCAATCGACCCATTGCTGTAAAACTTGCTAAACATAACTTTGTGGTATGGCAAACTCAGATGTTAAACATTATTATTGCAAATGGGCTAGAGGGGTTCATCGATGGCTCTCGATCTTGCCCAGTTCTTGACAGTGCTAACCCCTCCCTTTGTTTTTCAGGCATGGCATCGTTACAATCGTTTGGTGATGAGCTGGATATATGCCTCTATCAATGAATCCCTCCTTGGCCAAATTGTTAGGTAACACTCGACGTTTGAGATCTGGGAAGCCCTTTCTCAGATCTATGCAGCAACTTCTCTCTCTCTCGGTTTGTAGAAATTCGGACCCAACTTCAAAATCTCCGTAAGGATGGCCTCTCAGTGTTTGATTATATCCAAACGTTTCGTTGTCTCTGCAATGTTTTGGCTTCTGTTGGTGACCCTGTCTCTCTTAAGGACCAGCTCATGTATTTTTTGAACGGTTTAGGCCATGATTACAATGCTTATGTTACTCCTCTTCAAGCTCGCTCGGTGGCTCCTACTATGGAGGAAGTGTATAGCATGTTGCTCAGTTATGAAGCTTGCCTCCATCGTCAAAAAAACTTCGACACCATCAGCTCCCTTCAAGCCAATGTCGCCAACCTCACTCTGCAAAAACCAAAACCCTGATCTCCCTCATTTGCTAGTTCTCACCCAAAATCATCCTACTGCCCTTCCTCTTTCCCCACCCATTCTCATCCACCCCAGAGTAATCGACCCCGATGTCAAATTTTTTTGAAGGTGGGGCATACTGCGAATGCTTGCTATCACTGCTAGAACTCCAATATCACCCTTCACCCCTTGTTTAAAGGCCATTCAATGATTTTCTTTTTGAAGACCAAGCTGATACCTCTCCTCCTACCACTCCCAACCCCACTAATTTTTGTTATTTTGATCCGGCATGGTACATGTACTTTGATGCCTCGCATCATTTCACACCAGATTTAAACATTCTTGAGGGTGTTCAACAGATTCCTGGCACTACCTAAGTTACCATTGGCAATGGTAAGGGTGTTCCTCTCTCTAATGTTGGTAATGCTTTCCTGCCTCCTTATCACTCTGTTTTTAAATTGTCTTTTGTTTATCACTCCCCATGTCTCTCCAAAAATCTTCTTAGTGTCTCCCAACTATGTTCTGATAACGATGCTTTTGTTGAATTTTCCCCCATTGTTTTTTTGTGAAGCACCAGGTCACGAAACAAATTCTCCTCACGGGTCTACTTGACAATGGTCTCTTCAAAATCTCCACTCCACTCTCTACTCATCCCGATCCTACCTTTCAACTCTTCTTTGCATCTTCCACTGATCCAAATCTTTGGCACTCCCACTTGGGTCACCCGCCCAGCGATGTCACTAGCTCTATTTTATCTTCTTGTAGTATTTCACTTTCTAAGAGTTCTCCACTGATCGATTGTAATGCTTGTCATCAAGCAAAATCATATAGACTTTCGTTTCCTTTATCTATATCTCGGGCTACCAATCCTTTTGCATTAATGAATACTGATCTTTGGGGACCCTCCCCTATTTCCTCCATTACTGGTGTTAAATATTCTATCCTGTTTATTGATGAATTTTCTCGTTTACTTGGCTATACCTACTTACTTCTAAAGATGAGGCATACAACGCTTTTGTTACTTTTCATTCTATGATTGCTACTCAGTTTGAGACTAACATTAAGAGAGTTCACTCTGATTGGGGTGGTGAATTCCGCTCTCTCACTCCGTTCTTTGCCAAGTTTGGGATTCTCCATGAACTCTCTTGTCCACATACTACCCAACAAAATGGGAGAGTCGAGTGTAAAAATTGCCATGTTGTCGAAATGGGGTTGGCCTTACTCGCTCATGCCTCCATGCCATTCTCATATTGGCCTTGTACATTTTCCACTGCAGCATATCTTATTAACAGGCTGCCTACTCAAGTTCTTCAAATGGCTAGTCCATTTTCTATACTCTATGCTAAACCGCCTGCCTACACTCATCTTCATGTGTTTGGTTGTGAGTATTTCCCATTTTTACGACCTTATAACACTCACAAACTCGAGTTTTGGTCTCATTCGTGTACCTGTCTAGGCTATAGTAGCCATCATAAAGGGTACTTATGCTTGCACCCTGTTTCTGGCAGAATGAGCAACAGTTCCCATTTGCCTCCACTCTGATTTTCGTCCCTTCCCCAGCTCCTATTAGTGTGGTTACTTCTTTACCTTTTATCCCACCAGCTCCTATTAGTGTGGTTCCTTCTTTACCTTTTATCCCACCAGCTCCTCCTACTCCATCTCCCTCCTCCCTCTCACCCCCTTCACCCTCTCCAAGCACCCTACCTCCTCCTCCACCCCATCCAGCTCCCACACCTACCTCCCCTCAGCCTATTTCCCTTTCTCCCTTCTCAATTTCACCACCCCCAGCTGCTGTCCCCACCAATTTATGTCCTATGATTACAAGAGCCAAGTCTAAAATCTTTAAACCACACATATTTTCCCATGTTATCACTTCAGTTCCAGTAGAACCATCTTCCTTTGCTGAAGCCTCCAAACATAAAATATGGTGTGATGCCATGCATGATGAATTTTCAGCTCTCCAAGCTCAGGGTACTTGGCACTTAGTTCCTCCACCTCATGGTGCTAAAGTTGTCGGGTGCAAGTGGGTCTTTCGGCTTAAGCTACATGTAGATGGCTCTGTGGAGCAGTATAAGGCCCGCCTTTTCGCCAAAGGTTATCATCAAACACATGGTCTTGACTTCCATGAGAATTTTAGTCCCGTAATTAAACCCACCACCATCATATTGGTTCTTAGCATTGTTGTATCTTTTGGTTGGAACATCAAACAACTTGATGTTCAAAACGCTTTCTTACATGGTGACCTTACCGATACTTTTTACATGCACCAACCACAGGGATTTGTTTACTCAAATCACCCTACTCATGTCTGCAAATTTTCCAAAGCTTTATATAGGCTCTGTCAATCGCCTAGGGCATGGTTTACCAAGCTGAGTTCTACCCTTTGTCAATGGGGTTTTCAAGCATCCCAAATAGACACATCTATGTTTTACTTCACCATTAGCCAAGTTACTCTCATAGTCCTAGTTTACGTGGATGATATCATCATCACGGGTTGTTGCTCCACCACTGCAGAGGCTCTTACAACGTATTTGAATTCTCATTTTGCAGTGAAGGATCTCAGACCACTTCATTTTTTCTTGGGCATAGATGCTGGCATGTATCTTAGCCAGACAAAATATTTTTGTGACCTCTTATAAAAAATAGGAATGCTTTCTTCTAAACCATTGCCCACGCCCATTGCTTTGGGCACTTTGTCAATTCACGATGGTGATCCACTCCCATCTCCCACTGAGTATAGGAGTTTGGTGGGGGCCTTACAATAGTGCACAATCACACAACCTAACCTCACTTTCCCTGTGAATAAACTCTATCAGATTATGCATTCCCCCACTGATGTACATCTCAAGGCTGCCAAAAGAGTTCTCAGATATATTAGTGGCACTGGGCACCTTGGTTTGTTTCTTCAACCCACTATTGATCACACTCTCCATGCTTATATTGACGCTGATTGGGCATCTTGTCCAAATGATAGATGTAGCATAAGTGAGTATTGTATTTTTCTGGGTAACAATCTAGTTTCGTGGTCTTCCTCCAAGCAGAAAGTCGTTTCCTGTTTGAGTACGGAATCAGAATATCATGCTATGGATAATGGTGCAGCTGAAGTTGGTTGGATTGAATCTCTGCTGTCTGAGATTGGATTTCCTCTGTCTCAGCCTCCCATTTTGTACTGCGATAACATGAGCACACTCCACTTAGCCTCTAATCCAGTCCTACATGCCCGCTCTAAGCATATTGAACTTGATTACCACTTTGTCCTAGACAGAGTTACCCGAATGACACTTCAACTCTCCTTCACTTCTTCTGCTGAAAAAATTGCTGATTGGCTAACAAAGCCTCTTGTTACTCATCAGTTTTAGGAATTACGCACCAAACTCACTGTTTTTCCATGCCCACTGAGTTTGAGGGGATGTTAAACAATGCTTATATTTGTATTGAGTAAGTGTTGTTAGTATTAGTTATTGACTGTACACGTCAACTGTAGTCACGGCTATAGTGTGATAACTTTGTTATATATGCCCTGTATTGTTTCGACTCATATCAAGGGAATACAATATTTTTCCATTTCCTTCCTTTTCTCTTTCAATTAGCCTTATTAAATGAGGTTCCTCTAATTAATTAAAAGTGTATGCCATCATACATATTAGCCTTATTTTAGTAATTTAGCACTTTTGAAAAGTCAACAAATTTTTCCTTTCAAAGAAAAAATCTCCAATTTTAAGATGCTTTTAGTTAGCCGAATATTATAGTTTGGTTAATCTTAGCCCACTCAGATGTAGATCATGGCTGGGATAGATTTTCGAAGCACTTTTGACATTTTAAAAGTGTAGCGTCCCGGAATTTTACTTAGTTAGCTAGATAGTAGTAGTTGTAGTATTTTAGATTCCGTGGATTTTGGTTCAAACCGGGACTTAGTTGGAAACTCCTAGCAATAGTTATGGATTTTATAAGTTAAACCTATAGTTTAAGAATATTAATTATAACATAAGGTTTGATTAATATTGTTGGTTATTAATATGATAATTATTATAACCTAAGGTTTAGATAGAGCCAATAAGAATATGACACTTGTCAGGAGCATGGTTATTCCTAAAGTTTAGATAGAGCCAATAAGATTATGACACTTGTCATATGCATGATTATTAAGTAATTATTATTTTAATGATAAAATAAGGGAAATATAAGACTTAGTCTTCACCAAAATCTGTTAGGAGCATGACATTTGTCACGATTTTATTTAATTGTGGATTATGTTGTTATTTAGATTATTAAATAGATTTTCCCGTTACTTTAGGGTACTGTAACTTCTGACCTATTTTTGACCTAGTTATGTTATGACTTTCAAAAAATAGTATTTCTAGAAAGTTGTAGATAATTGAATTAGCTTTCTAACGGTATAAAGATGGTCTAAATTTGAGTTCTACAGATCCAGTTATATTAATTTTACTATAGGTGATTTTAAAGTTACGAGATTTAGGAAGTTAGAAGTTAGGATTCTATTATTTTTTTATTTATTTTTTATTTTTAAAAACCAACTTTGACTCCTTAGACCAACCTCTGATAGTTTTGACCGAGTCTTCAGCCTCTGATGGACAAATATTCAAATATCTTCAATAAAATTTATTATTTTTATTCAAGCCAAAAAGAAGATTTTTATTCTTAGAACTCTATAAATAGGACTTAGGACCCAGTCCTTTTCACTTACTCTTCAACTGTGATAAGACTCCAAGGTGCTAGTGAGACCATAAGAGTGATAAACACTTGGGTTGGGAAAAAGCTTTTCTATTCTTAAGCTTTATAAAACACTTTGGGAAATGAGGTTAGAGTGTTTCGGTATTGGAGTTAGACTAATCCATAAGGTCCACTGAGGTACCCTTATTCTTAAGTTTCATTCTGCTTGATTCCTTAGTTTCTTTAGTTTTCATTCAGGTTCTAACTTTTGTTATGGTTTTGTGGTTAGGATTTTAAGTTCTTTGAACTTAAGGTGTCTTTTCGGTAAGTTTCATCTTGGTGGTTTAGTTCTATTCCTTTCATCTCTGTCCTTTAGAAATACTCACTATTTTTATTGTTGGTTTTAGGAGTGTTCCAAGTTCCGCATTTGTTATCAATTATCCCGGTATTGGTAAGGAAAATTAGATAGTTTAGTATTATGATCTAGTTTATGTAATGTATGATATAGTTTATGTTTGTATGACCTAACATTTCAGGTACAATAAAGGGGTAAGTGTGTCTGGACCTAAGGTGTCCAATGATGTATGACGGACTATGTCCGGTAGGCTCGGTTGCCAAAACTTTATGACGAACCTATGTCCGGTGTATGACAGACTTTTGTCCGGGGCTTAATTGCCACCTTTGTATAAGCACTTATCTTTTTATTATATCTTATTTGTTATTTTTAGTCATGATTATGATATATGACCTATAGTTATGATTTATGACCTATGATTTATGATCTATGACTTATGAACTATGACTTATGACTTAGAGTATGATTTATGATTTATGGCTTAGATTATGATTTAGAATTATAACTTAAGATATGATATGATCTACATGTTGTGTTTGTATGACTTTGGTGAATATATGTTATGTTTGATTATATGACTAACCCTTGTTTGTATTTTCCTTACTGGGCTTAGAAGCTCACTCCTTATGATGTTGTTATTTCAGGAAATTAAGGATAGAAAGGCCGGTGGTGAATGGGATCTAAGAGCTTCGTGATGTATTCGTTGGGGACCATATAGTCGAGCAAGATCAAGTGGGCCAATTTATTTATTTATTTTTTTTTAAAAGTTTGTTTTATTTAAATGTTGCTCATTTTTATGTTAAAGACAAGTATTTTATTTTTATAAAACCATGAATCTATGTATTTATTTTTAAGTTTTTATTAAATAAAATAGCAATATTTACGATTATGACCTAACCCTGTGTTCTAGGTAATCTATGAGAAAGTAGGGCGTTACAGGTGGTATCAGAGCCCATGGCTATATTGGTCCTGAACGTTCCCACGAAATACACACGATAGCTGTCGGCACTTTAGGAGCTCAACTAGGTTTGGATGCCTTGAGCCACATTGGTCAATGCTACATCAACCTAGCAGCTCCACAGTGAAAGTTCATAATAGGCTGTAAGGACGCCACTGCCATTTTTAACAAGAGTGGAGAGTTGTTCTCTTCAGTAAGTTTGCCTTAAAAATTGATTAACTTTGTACTTTAACACTGAACTCTTTGTTTCTAGGTGTTTAACATCAGTTCTCGATTGCAGGACCACGAGGTTGCAATGAGCAATGTGTTGTTGGTATTAAAAGTGTAAATTAGAGATATGCAGCAGAATGGGTGTTTAAAAAATTTATTAATACCAGTCAAGATCATACATATATAGATATATTAAATCATATACAAATACATTAGAGATTATCTCTTGAAGCCTATCAAGTGTCAACGAATCATTTTGTATAAATCAATGATCACTACTACAAAAATAGGATTTCCCAACAGTTTTTAACTATCGTTATTGAGCAACGACGACAGTCGACTAACTGTCGTATTTGCCTATGCCGGCGTAGGGGTAGCTACACTGACAGTTATTAGGTGTCGCCGTTGCTGGCTACGCCGACAGTTATTAGGTGTCGCCGTTGCTGGCAACGCCGACGAATTTTTTTATTGCGCACAATGCATGTCCTTAAAAGTTATACTTTTAATTTTAAAAAAAATAATTTCTATTTATTTTAAATTAAAAATTATGATTTAAATAAAACATTTGTATACAAATCTAAAAACTTATAGATTATAATAACAAATTTTTTACAAGGAGCTAATTATATTAACAATATAATTATCTTCTTTTTTAAAAAAACTAAATTTTACAATTGAAATTAATCTATCTATTACATACAATATTAGAACGCAACAAAACTATATACATAAATAAAAACCTCAGTGTACATAATTCTTACAAGCAAGAAAGAAAATAATACCCAACAACTTTCTTGTTACCTTGGTTCTCTTATATAATTGTCTTGGTTCTCTTAAATATCCAAGTAGAGTTTTAGCCTACGATACAGAATAAACATCATTAAAGTCAAACCAAAACTAAAATAAATAGAGAACTTGAGGTTGCAAAATTGAGTCTTAAATTCTAAGAATTTAATGCTAAGAATATCGACACTTTCTCATGGTTTAAGTAATTAGTCTTAGCTAGTTAGTTTATCAAATCACATAGACATTATGTAACGACCCAATTATTCTAAACCTTGGACCATTAATAACTACTATACTAATCTTAAGAAAACGTACATATGAAAACACCATAACTTTATTTAAAACTGTAAAGTAAAGGTTTAAATACATAAATATTTCACTTAGGATATGGGATCCCATTGTTTTAAAAATAAAACAAAACATAACTTAAAAAAATTGATTACAAAAATTAAGTGCGAAAAAATAATACATAGAAATCATAACTAAAATACTTAAAAACTTCATCCTTGAATCGAACGCGCAATCCACCGACTCCATCCTGCCTCAATACACATCCCCAAGCTGCCAAGAACCTTCCCGTCGTCATAACTATTTTCCTGCACATATAAAATATAAAGGAATGAGCCAAATGCCCAGCAATGAAAATCTACTATGAGCATGAAACATGTACATACACATAAACTATAAACTGTAAACTATAATCATATAACTATATACATACAACATCTATTATAATAGCCATCATACTTCTTGGGACTTGCTAACTAAGCAATCATATGCCCATAAATTTACGAGGCTAGTTATCTAAACAAGTCATATAAATTTATGGGACTGTTATCTAAACAATCATATGCCCAAGAAATCTACTATTGGGACTTGTTATCTAAACAATCCAACAACTAAAAACATATCATACTTACAACATAAACATATATCAACAACATAAAAGCATACAAATCTGCCCTATTTTCCTTACCAAAATACCAAGATGTGAGAACAAGATCGGGACTTTGGAACACTCCTAAAAACCAAAATAGAGAGGTGAGTATACTAAAGAAAAGAGATGAAAATAATGAACTACACCATCGAAAAGATACTTACCAACAAGAATCTTACGTTCAAGATCTTCGATGCCTAACCAAGAATAGAGAATACGAGTTAGGATTTGAGTAGAAAAACTATAAGAACTTAAGGAAACAATACAGAAATGAACTAGAATTAGGAATACCTTGAATGCTTCTATGACCGAACTACAAATCGAACCGAAATATACTATAAACCTTACTTCCCAAGTGTTTATTAAGCTTATAATGATTAATCTTATAACCCCAACCCAAGTGTTCAACACTCTAAAGTAATCCTAGCAGCTTGTAAGCTCTGAACTCAGCTTGATGAATGAAGAAATTGCTGGGTACTAGATCCTATTTATAGAGTTCAAGAATGAAAAGATATTTATTTAGTTTGAATAAAATAATGGCTTTTTAATTGAAAACATTTGAATAATTGTTCAACAGAGGCTGAAGACTCGGTTAGAAAGATTTTAGACTTATCAAGAAGTTAAGGATTAAAATGAGCTTCATTTCAAAATCGTTTGAAAACCATTCACCACAGTCGATATATCGCCTCTACTGATGCTCCTGAGGCTCGTCAAGGTGGTCGTGCGAAGCTACCTGTTTTTCGTTTCCTCGTATGGCGATATATCGCCCCCTAGAGCTGCGATATATCGGCATACGCTGAAATATTGTACACGTAATTACAATTTTTCAGCCTAATTTGAATTGAGTAAACAGCTTTGACTAAGTCCTTTAATGATTTCAAAGCTACTGGCAGACCTTAGGATGTTCAAATATTACTCTTAATAAACTTATTCCTAAAAAATACTTAATTCCTCATTAATCATACACATGACAAGTGTTAATATCTTATTGGGTCTATATAAACCTTATAATATGATAAATATCATCTCCATAATCAGTCATATTAATCAAACCTTAGGTTATAATTAATACTCTTAAATTATAGGTTAAACTTATAAAATCTACAAGTGTTACTACGCGTGTCCAACTAAGTCCCGGCTTGAATCAAAATCCACAGTAATAAACATACTATAACTACTACTAGCTATTACTATTACTATTACTACTACTACTATCTAACTAGCTAAGTAAAGTTCTTGGACTCTACACATTAATAAACCAAATTACCAATCATTCATAGCACATTAGCAAATATACAATAAACAACGAGAAATTAATATACATATATACACACACATATAAAGACATGCAATGTGTAGGTAATATGCATCACATTCTAAGTCCATAGTACTTAGCAAGAAAAGAAAAGGCAATATAGTTATAAATAAGAGCACCGAGAACATAATAAGGAGTTCTTAGTTTCATAATAAGAAATGTTTAAGTAGAAAGTTTTCATTCAAAATGAGGATAACAAACACACAGTTAATTTAAAAGGAATAAAATGGTCCCCTAGACATACCGCATTGAGAATGTGAGAGAAATAGAAGGACCAAACCTAAACTGAAATTTTCAATTAAATTTACAACTTTTCTGCAAAGAAAAAACACAAGTTGTTTTAGAAGATCTAAAGACAAAGTTGTTAAAGTAACACAATGAGTTGTGAATAAGCCTCATCCAAATTTATAAATCTAATTCACATTTGAAAGTCTACGCAAAATAGAAAATCACAATTCAAAGTTATTTGTGCAAATTCTTAAGGTAGTGCCAACTAACAATAGAAATATATATACAACCCATCATCTTATTTAAGCTTAGTCGAATGCATCACTTGCATAGACAATGCGCTAAACATCTACATAATTCATCTTGCAAAACAATTTATTTTTGCATATGATATATAATTT
Organism: Humulus lupulus; assembly: GCF_963169125.1. Lineage (NCBI taxonomy): Eukaryota > Viridiplantae > Streptophyta > Magnoliopsida > Rosales > Cannabaceae > Humulus > Humulus lupulus. The sequence continues at coordinate 261,761,314 of NC_084793.1, forward strand.
AGTGTAAAATTAAATATGCTAAGTCGATTAGGAAGAGCATGCAGCAGAGTTGCAAAGTAAATCAACCTATCAGTTCATTCTCATTGATAGCTGATGTATTATATATAAAGTGCATAAAACGAGTGATTTTTATAAAAATTAACTAGACAAGAGTCTGTAAATTTCTAGAAACAAGGGCAGCGGAACGACGGCAAATCAGACATCCCCAAATTTTAAAAACCTGCAAACAAGGCATATGACAGTCCCAGAGCAGTCCAATAAAATTACAATTCAACTCATTATACTAATTAACTCTTAATATACTATGAACATACACAATTACATACTATAGATAGATAGATTGTTGATCATTTTTGTTGTGTGTTTGATTACAGCAAGCATTTTGATAGACCACCATTAACTTTTGTGTACAGCCGAAGGTATAACGGACGTAGCAAGGGAAGGGCTGTAGAGGATAATTAGTTGTGGGGGTTAGAATCCGTTAGAGGAGCTGAGTTAGTTTGTGGTGAGGAATACGATAAGTTTGTATGGGGCTGGGGTATTTAGCCAAGGTTGAGAACCTTTGTGTGGGGTGTGGAGATTATTGTAATGTGGAGAGGTCTAGGCTCTCGAATTCCTAGAAGTCAATACACACGTACAAAATTTTCTCATTTCTCTGTCATATTTTTTTTTTTTTCTGGTTCTGTGATATTTCCATAGCTGCCAACTAACCAATTTTGCAGGAAAAGCCTAACAAATTGGTATCAGAGCCAATCGGTCTACTATGGGACCAAAGAGAGCTGACAATCCAATGGAGATCTGGGAAGAGAAATTGGAAGCTGTACAAGTTGAATTTCAGCGGGGGCTCACTGAGGTCAGAACGGATTTTCTCCAATTGCCCAAGGAAATTGACCTCCTGAAAACAGAGATCCAACGTCTGCCTGAAATGGAAAAGAAGATGGACTTCTTAGTTACTCATTTGGCCCATCTGTTGCAAGTATCGAAGAAGAATCCAACGGAGACAGCCGCTGCCAGTGCCGATCGGCATCAACGAGCACTGGATGGTGAATCGTCGCCCATTCCGACAGTCGAATCCCCACCAATTCCGCCACCTTCCTCGTCCACACCGGGATCGGCTCCCCCGCCGCACCAACCACCATTGAACCCAGCCGATCCGTTTTCTTTCACCTCGGAACAGGGCCACGATTTCAGACCACCACGGTTGGAGCTGCCAATATTTTCTGGAGAAAATCCAGAAGGATGGATTTACAAGGTTGAACGATACTTTCTCCTCTCTAGGATGTCAGAATCGATGATGCTTGAGGCAGCGATTGTGGGCTTAGATGGCGATGCGCTCACCTGGTTTCAGTGGGAAAACCAGAGACGACCTATATCTTCATGGGCTACATTGCGAACACTACTCTTACAGCGGTTCCGAGCTACTCCGGTGGGTTCGATTTCGGAGGAGTTCATGTCACTGTCTCAGACTTCAACAGTCAAAGACTACCGTCTTCGTTGGGAGGCTCTGGCATCACGGGTTCCAGACGTTCCCGATCATATATTGGAAGGGAGCTTCGTAAAAGGGCTCAGAGAAGATATTCGTGGGGCTTTGCACATCCTACAACCCGTGGGCTTGGCTAATATCATGGATACAGCCCAACGGGTGGAAGAAGGCCACCTCCTGCTTGCAACGGGTCAGCCTCCTAGGGCTTCCAATAATCGGCCCAACTTGAGCCCAATCTTTCCACCAAGACCGAACGTGCTTCAGTCATTCCAGCGAGCCGCCCATGTCGCGCCATCGTCCTCGGCGACCCCAGCTCCGACCACCGCAGCGTTGGGACCCTCGAAATTCAGTCGGCCACCCCTGGTTCGCCGCCTCTCCGAAGCTGAGTATCAAGAGAAGAAGACGAAGGGACTGTGTTTTAAGTGCAACAAGAAATTTCATCGTGGCCACGAGTGCGACCAGAAACTCTTGCAAGTTTTGCTAACCATGGATGATGAGGAAGACCAGTCACTCACAGAATCACCGCCACCATCTCCGGATGCCAGCCAAACGGAAGGGTCCGAAGAAACTCTCGCAACCTTGTCCTTGAACTCCTTAGTCGGTATCTCATCTGCCCATACTTTGAAATTGGCCGGCCATATAGCATCGAACCCAGTCACGGTCTTGATTGATAGCGGAGCCACGCACAACTTCATCTCCACAGCGGTGGTGGAGGCAGCGGGAATACCGATCAGCCCAACTTCGTGTTATGGAATATTGCTGGGTACCGGTGGTAAAGTCAGAACAGAGGGGATTTGTGCTCATGTTGAACTGGATCTGGGTGCGGTGACGGTGGTAACAGATTTTTTGCCTCTTGAGTTAGGTGGAGCAGACGTCATTTTGGGCATCAAATGGCTTGAAACATTGGGGAACATGGAGGTTAATTGGAAGACTATGGTGATGCGATTCGAAATGGCGGGTACGTGGATCACATTACATGGAGATCCGAGTCTTTGTAAGTCCCCCATCTCGCTGAAAGCTATGATTTATACAGTGGAACACGAAGGAGTGGGGTTTTGGGTTCAGTTGAATAATCTGCAGAAGGAGGCAGTGAGTCCCACTGAAGCAATTCCAGCGCAGTTACAAGCTGTTTTGCAGCGATATGCATCTGTTTTTTCTATGCCGTCGGGGTTACCGCCATCTAGAACTCGCGAGCACCGCATAACACTTAAGGAAGGGGCAGGTCCTATTTCGGTAAGGCCATACCGTTACGCACAGACTCAGAAGGATGAAATAGAAATATTGGTGGCTGATATGTTGAAGGCTGGCATCATTCAGCCGAGTTCTAGCCCCTTTTCGAGCCCCGTTTTGTTGGTTCAGAAGAAGGACGGTAGTTGGAGGTTCTGCGTTGACTATAGGGCGCTCAATAGGGAAACAATCGCCGATAAATTCCCTATTCCAGTCATCGATGAACTCTTGGATGAGCTTCATGGTGCCCAGATTTTTACTAAGTTGGATTTGAAGTTGGGTTATCATCAAATCCGGGTGGCTGCCTGTGATGTGGAGAAGACAGCTTTCCGCACACATGAAGGGCATTACGAGTTCCTAGTTATGCCCTTTGGACTTACGAATGCGCCGACCACCTTTCAAGAGTTGATGAATGAGGTGTTTTGCGAATTTTTGCGTAAATTTGTCCTAGTTTTTTTTGACGATATTTTGATATATAGCAGGTCCCTTAGCGAGCATACAAAGCATCTTGAGCTGGTTTTGGACAGATTAAATCAGCACCAACTGTTCGCTAATAAGAAGAAGTGCTTGGTGGGGCAAACTCAAGTGGAGTATCTCGAGCATTTGATTTCAGGCAAGGGGGTGGCGGCGGACCCAAGCAAGCTGACTGCCATGGAAAACTGGCCTATTCCGACAACAGTGAAAGGTTTGAGAGGTTTTCTGGGTTTAACTGGGTACTACAGGAAATTTGTCAAAGGATATGGGAGTATTGCACGACCTCTTACTGACTTACTAAAAAAGGAGGCGTTTGGCTGGTCCCCCGAGGCTCAGGCAGCGTTTACAGCCCTTAAACAAGCTATGTGTTCAGTGCCCGTACTCGCATTACCAGATTTTTCAGCGCCTTTTATTATTGAAGCAGATGCGTCGGGATCCGGGTTAGGGGCAGTCCTTATGCAAAACAGGCGGCCCATTGCGTTTTTCAGTCAGGTATTATCTTCAAGGGGGAGAACAAAATCGGTATATGAGCGCGAGTTAATGGCAATAGTGCTTGCAATTCAGAAATGGAGACCCTATCTATTGGGCCGCAGATTTATTGTTAGAACGGACCAGCGAAGTTTAAAGTATCTATTGGAGCAGCGTTTGATGGCTTCCGAGCATCAAAAATGGTTAACGAAGATTTTGGGCTACGATTTTGCGATCCAATACAAGCCGGGGTTAGAAAATAAAGTTGCCGACGCACTTTCCCGCATGCACAGTGAGGTTATTTTAGCTGCTGTTTCAGTTCCCAGCGTGATTTCCTTACCAGATTTGCAGTCCCACTTAGCATCCGACCCCAGTTTAGCTAAAATACTCCAAGAGCTGCAGGAGGGCCGCCACAATGGAGGATATTCACTTGTACAAGGCTGTTTAAAGTTTAAAGGCAGATTGGTGTTACCAGCGACATCTCCTTTCATTCCTCTTCTTTTGCAGGAATATCACAGCAGCCCGTTGGGGGGACATTCGGGAGTTTTTCGCACTTTTCAACGCATGGCAGCCGACCTTTACTGGTCAGGAATGAGGAAAGATATTCAGAAGTTTGTGGCAGAATGCAGCATTTGTCAACTGAACAAGACAGTGGCTCAAACTCCAGCTGGTCTCCTTCAGCCTCTGCCGATTCCAGATCAGATTTGGGAGGATGTTTCGATGGATTTCATCGAGGGGCTACCATATTCCAATGGGTTCGACTCTATTTTGGTGGTAGTGGATAGATTGACAAAATATGGGCATTTTATCCCATTGAGACACCCATTCACAGCGGCTACAGTGGCTGGAATCTTCGTCAGGGAAGTGGTGAAGTTACATGGTATTCCACGTTCTATTGTCTCGGACAGAGATAAGATTTTTCTCAGTTTATTCTGGAAAGAACTATTCCGTTTGCAGGGTACACTATTGAAACGCAGTACCGCTTATCACCCACAGTCAGATGGACAAACGGAGGTGGTGAACAGATGCTTAGAAACTTATCTTCGCTGTTTTGTTAGCACAAAACCCAGCAAATGGGCCAAGTGGTTGCCTTGGGCGGAGTATTGGTATAACACTACATTTCACGTCTCGGCGGGGATGACTCCATTTAAAGCGGTCTACCGCAGGGATCCTCCAGCCTTGATTCCTTTTGAACACAATAGTACCCAAGTTTCAGCAGTGGAGAAGAACTTAAAAGACAGAGATGATGTCCTCAGCCTACTCAAACAGAATCTGCACAAGGCTCAGCAGATTATGAAGAGGCAAGCGGATAGGAAACGAAGGGACATTGAATTTAAAGTGGGTGATCCTGTTTATGTGAAGCTTCGACCATACCGATAACGTTCCCCGGCCAAGCGTCTCAATGAAAAGTTAGCTCCCCGTTTCTTTGGACCATTTCCAATCATTGAACGCGTTGGGGCAGTGGCATACCGCTTACAACTACCCCAGGATGCTGCAATTCATCCTGTGTTTCACATTTCCATGTTGAGAGCTGCGCTGGGACCTCAACAACAGGCCTCTAACTTGCCTGCGGGACTCACGGAGGAGCTGGAATGGCTGCTGGAACCAGAGGAGGTGTTAGACGTGAAGCCAGGCTCGCATAAAATGCCCCCCCAAGTGTTGATTAAATGGGCTCAGCTGCCAGAATTTGAAGCAACGTGGGAAGATTTTCGGGTAATACAAGACCAATTCCCTCATTTTCACCTTGAGGACAAGGTGAGACTCCGGGTGGGCGGTATTGATAGACCACCATTAACTTTTGTGTACAGTCGAAGGTATAACGGACGTAGCAAGGGAAGGGCTGTAGAGGATAATTAGTTGTGGGGGTTAGAATCCGTTAGAGGAGCTGAGTTAGTTTGTGGTGAGGAATACGATAAGTTTGTATGGGGCTGGGGTATTTAGCCAAGGTTGAGAACCTTTGTGTGGGGTGTGGAGATTATTGTAATGTGGAGAGGTCTAGGCTCTCGAATTCCTAGAAGTCAATACACACATACAGAATTTTCTCATTTCTCTGTCATATTTTATTTTTTTTCTGGTTCTGTGATATTTCCATAGCTGCCAACTAACCAATTTTGCAGGAAAAGCCTAACACATTTTAATCCAATACATATACTATATAATAATAGTGTTATTTGTAAAGCAAAAGTTTATTATATAAATAATATAATAATGTAATTGACAGATAACACATTAAGTGCAAGCTGAAGCTATTGCACCAAAATCATACAAAAGATATTGTCAATTGATTACAGTAAAATGACAACTTACTTGTACACCTTTAACTTGCATTTGTTGTATAAGTTCTGTGAACACCCCTGAAATGAGACAAAATGCTAACCTTATTTTATCAATTAGTTTTGTTCAATGTGTTCATATACCCATGTCAAAATTAATACATGTCTTTTAAGCAACTAAATCCATCCAAACATAGAAATAACATATACAAAAGACTATTTATAATAGGGAAAAAAAGAACAAGTTCCATTTATATACAAATACAGGCACCTATATACACTTTGGTGTTTGTGCTAGCTACCACTAATAAACAAAAACAAATTAATGACACTAATATAAAATGTAACTACCAACTAAAACTATGACCCAAAAATATTTCGAAAAAAATGCAATCAAGTATTTATTTATCAAATACCCAAATGCAAAACCCCTATATAAAATAGAGCAATATCAAGCAGGCCTGCAGAATCACAAAGCCAATATTAACCACAAAGAATTTATTTCTTGGTATATAATAATGCTCTGCTATATAAATGACCAAATCTTAAACATGGAAATAGAAAAATAGTACAAATGATGTTGAAAACCTACCACAAAAAATATTAATGGAAATACTTTCATTGCTTTGCATTCCCACAAAAAACATAATCAAATATTGCAGAAATGTTTTCCAAATACGGGCTGGCTCTTCAAGCAAAAAAAAAAAAAAAAGAATTCATGTATAATGGATTACCATGGCATTACAAGTTGCTGGATAATCCAACTTTGCATCCAAGACAACTTGCTTTGCAATATCCATGTTTAGCAAATATCAATAAAAATATGACAGATTCCATCTTAGTTGCAAGATAAAAACAAAGGCTATAAGAAAAAAGAGTAAAATGTTCAAAGATTTCTCTGAACATAGAACATTTCATAAGTTAGAGTTGTCAAGTAACAAGAATAAATATTAGGAGTATTTAAGCACGTTGTTACACCAACAATGAGCAATGTTTAGTTTAGAACGCATATATATTAATATGAAAATGTTTATATGCAACAAAAATTAGAAATCAAAATAGGAGTTACTTCAAGTTATGAAATAAAATAAAATGATCACCATGTGATTTTGGCTCCTAATAAAGGTTATGCTGGTGCAACCACTCAAGAAAATATGAGCTCAACATTCCCCAAAATCCCTAATGCGGTTTAATGGTTGGATTAGTAGGTCGGGAGGGTCATAATTGTTTTTTTTCCATTAAATGATTATATGCATGTTTATGTGAATTATATTATAATATGATGTTAAATGCATGCATGTGGGTTCATATTCGATTATAAGGGCATTTTGATAATTTGGCCCGTTGAGGGCATATTTGTATAATTTGGTGCATGCTTGTGAATAATTGTTGAGGTCACATTATAATGTGGATTTGCTCGAGCTATTCGGCATGAGACGATCTTTGATTATAAACTATCGGTTTGGTCATAACAGGCTTAAGCTTGGGGCTCGGGGTGTTTTGGTGATTAGAGCGTTACCGGGAATCAAAAGGTAACGAGATATGAATTATTGATATTTGAGAATATCGAGAATAGCGGGAATTGGAGGGTGTTAATTATGATTAATGAAATAGGTGGGAAAGGACAATTTTACCCTTGGAACTCCTTAGAAACCTTTAAATGACCTAGGGGAAAAATAGTCATTTCACCCCTAAGATATATATCAGCTTTATAGATTGTAGAAGCTTACCAAAATAGAGCAAGTTCTTCCCTTCTCCCGTACATCCCTTCTCTTTCATTTTCCTTTGGAATTCTCGACCTCAATTTGAAGAAAAAGCTGGGAAATCAAGGATTGGAGTTTATAAACTTAGTTCATCCATTGAAGAGGACACAAACCCAGCTTGAGGTAAGAATTCACCCATGAATTTAAGCTATACTATGTTTTTCTTATGGTTTTTGGTCGAGAGATTTTGATGTGGTTAGTTGGGAATTCATGGAGGTTTTTGAGAAAATTTGCTTGGGTTTTGTTGTTGGTATGCTGATTGTGTTGTGGTAATACTTGGTTTTGGATTCGGATATGTTTGAGTAAGTTTTTGGAAGGATTGAAAGAGGAAAAAAATGAGGTTTTAATGGGAGAAAACAGGGGGTTTTGGCTGCTGAGAGGCAATGCCACGGCGCTTGGGAGGCAATGCCGCGGCATTGGGTGCAGAAGCTTGAGGCTGGCGCCTCTGTTTGGGAGGCGGGCCGCGGCATGGTGGAAGTAGGGTCGCGGCCCTTAAGAACTTTTTTGGCCAAAAATGTGTTTTTGTCATGGGAACTCAAACCTTAGGCCTCGGGATCGTTCCTACTACCCGGTTTTGTAGGATTCGACGTCCTGGAGGTAAGATCTTGGTTCAAGAACTTTTTATTATTCATTTTAATGATGGAATCTCATATTTGGTTATGACAAGGTGACCGCTAAGGGACTAAAAGACTGATCGTTGTCAAGGGTCGTTCTTTTATTAATTCTCGCTCGAACCAGAGGTAAGAAAACTACACCCCGTATATGACATGCGTGGTTATTATTGAGGCATGTTGAGTGCTTAAATGTGGACATTGATTGCATATTAAATGCTTGGGAAATCTTGCTTACTTATGCATGGCACTGATTATTCAGAATCGGCACTGGTCATGTGTTACTGGCCTAAGAGTCAGGAATGGCATAAGCGTCATGAACGCAGAGCCGATAAAAGATTAGATCTAATCAACATCAACATTGAATGACTCATACGGGGTATTAATGCTGGACCGACCCTAAGGTCGAAGAAAACTAAAGCGCTTGACTAGTCTATGACTAGTTACTCAGAGCCATGGCCAAAGGCCTAGGTGACTGTTTGTCACATGGCTAAGGGAACGGAATCCCACTGTTGTGACTCTATGGTCACCCGATAGGGTTATGTTGGTGACTATTTCATCAAATACCTATCTTGTTTAAGCTAGTGAAATGATCACTTATCTGAAAAGGGAACGGAACCCACCTTAGAGACTTAACAACTGTCACTCCTCTGTTTTGGACTAAATGTCTTGGATGATTATTTTGATCATCAGTTGATGTTATATTCTTGCAGTATTGAGTTTTCTTGCTGGGCTTTAGCTCATGGGTGCTATGTGGTGCAGGTAAAGGGAAAGAAAAACTCACCCAGCCTTGAGTTGAGAGCTTAGGTGATGCTGTGTACATATGCGGCCGCTTGACCACCACGGCCAAGGATTTCTCAGGAGAACTTGGGGGTTTACCCTATTTTTGTCGCTTAGATCGGTGAGTTGTAAATTTTATAATGTAGTGACCATTTTGCATTGTAAACAACTTGTAAACGTTTTTATGGGCCCATGAACAGTTTTATGTTTTAAATCAAATATATATTTTCCTTTTGATTGGTTTTCCACCTTAACCTGTTAATAACACCTAGAAGCACGTTTTTAACCAAAAAACTCGAGTAGCGAGTTAAATTCACAGTTCAAAGTTCACCATAACTGTCATGGGGTAACTGGGGCGTTACAATTAAGTTAACTAAATGCAGTACTACACCACCAAAAAAAGTAATAATAACAAAGCAACAATGGCAACGCGAATTAGTTTCAAATTGTAATATACTAAGTGCTTAATCACCTTGCCTAATAATTCTATGCACGTTTGCTTACATTTTTACACATGTATTTTATTTATTTTTCCTTTTGCTTTTCTATTGCCACATGTTGTTGTTCCTTTTGATTTACATCATGTATACATACTCAACTCTATTGAATATTATATTCAGAGAATGAATATACAAAAGGTCATTTGTACCTTATATTCTTTCAAAACCCTATATCCTTTTATAGTATCAGCACCGCAAGTCATCCTCATCCTCCTTCAATATACCAACCTTTGACAGTTAAGCTCATTGAAAGCTACACAAGGAAAATATTAGAATATCTCAATAAAATAAAGAGACCTTCAACAAAAAATTGGAAATCAAACTCACCAGCCACATTAAAAATTTCCATTTCTAGGTCCTTACAAAAGTAATTCAAAGTTGCCAAGCAAAACACCAAATTGATATCAATACAATAAATCTCCAAAATCAAAACTAAAACTCACTACCAGCTCCACCATTATTATTATCCATATATCTCAAAAGTAGAGGTTTAAAAATGAACAAATTGTGGAAAAAAATGAAGAAAAAGAAAAAGATAAAAATAACATTGAGAAAGATTACTACAGGTTGAATCTATGAAATATTGAGAGAAAATACCCAAGAGAAAACGACATAGTAGCAGACAGAGGAAGCTTCAGAACTAGAAGAATAAAAAATAAAACATCAAAAGCTTTTGCCCAAATTTAAACCTATACATATATACATACATGTGAGATTTTGAGAGGAAGAATCTAAGAGAGTTCTTCATTTTATTCCCAAGCCACCGTAAAGCCTCCTGAGCTCAGCCATCATGAAACCCACCTACAAACAACAACCACAAGTGTAAACAAAAAAAAAACCAGAAAAAACTCAGCCACAAAAATAGAAGAAGAAGAACTCACCCAGGCATTGGATTCGTCGACTGTTCATCCACCGCCGTCTCCCCGTTCGTGAGCCCACCTTCGATCTCTACCCGTTCGTGATCGCCTATTCGACCTCTGCCCATTTGTAAGCCTCGTCGTTCATGCAAGTGAGGCGAAGAAGATGAACAGATGGAGAGGCTGAGAGAGAAAAAGAGAGCGCGAGACACAGAGAGAGAGGGATGGAAATAGATTAAGTAGTTTTGAGTGAGGGTTAGTGTTAGGCTGAATAAGTAGTTTTTGTTAGTTTAATAAATATATTATATATTTTTGCTTTGATTAATAGATTTTTCAGTCAAAAAAATATTTATATATATAAAAAATATTTAATTAATTATATAATATAATAGATATCTATTATATTATATAATTCCTCAAAAAAATTATCTATTATATAATTAATTAATGGCTAATATTATATATTATTAATAAATTGGGTTGGAAGAAGTGGCTGAATGATTAGCTTGAAGAAGAGAGAAAAAGAAAGAAAGAGGAAAGAAGGAAAAAGAAATGTGTGAGGGGAAATTAATTTATAGTCTGAAATTTTTTTAAGGGGGGAAATTTTTTTAAAAGTTAATAATATGAAAAATTTTAAAACAAAAAAAAAGTTTTAAAAGATTTTAATAAATCCATAATTTTTATAAATATATATTTACATAATTTAGTTTATTTTTAAAAATATACTATTCATTAATTTTTTTACAATATTTTTTCAATTAATAAAACAACTCTTTTTTAACTAATACAAATTTTATAAATATGTTAAAGAATAATATATTAATAATATAGTTAATTTTATAAATATCTTAAAGAATAATAATTTTAAATTTTGATATAAAAATTATTATAAATACAAAAGTTAATAATATGAAAAATTTAGAAAAAAAAATCTAGTTTTAAAAGCTTTTAATAAATACAGAATTTTTATAAATATATATTTACATAATTTAGTTTATTTTTTCATTATACTATACATTAATTATAATTTTTTATTTGAATTTTGGCGACATTTTATGACTGTCGTCATTGGACTTTTATTAACTGTCGGCGTTGGGGTCAATAGCGACAACGTTTAATTGTTGGCATTGGTCTTGAATTAACTGCTTTTGTTGTGGTCAATAGCGACACATTTTAACTGTCGGCATTGGTCTCGAATAAACTGTCGGCGTTAGGGTCAATAGCGACAGTCAAAAGCAACGGTAACAGTTATTAGCTGTCAGCATTGGTCTCTATGCTTACAGTTTTTAACTTTCGGCGTAGAGTCCCACTAAGCAATTACGACAGTCAACAAAGTTGACTGTCGTGGTTGGGTGTCAGGAAAGCCCAGTTTTGTAATAGTGCTTGTGTGCGCTCACACGTCCTGTGGGCACGAATGCTATAAATGTACTTTTTGGCATTTACCCAATTTTGTTTGTTTGATTCTCAAGCTCTTAGTCGCCCTTGAAGGCTATAAAAAGAGGGCTTCACCTGATTATTTGATATACTATTTGAAAATATCTCTTTCAATTTTCAAAATTCTCTCTCTTGGTCAAAATTCTCTTAGTTCCTAGTACAAAATATTCTAGAACACTCTAGAAATGAATTTGGAAGATCTCCTCTTGTCTTGCACGAAAATTGCTTCATACTAATCAATTTTGGGCACTTACCCCGAAATTGACTTTTTGGACAATTACCCAATTTCGTTTGCTTGATTCTCAAGCTCTTGGTCCCCCTTGAAGGCTATAAATAGAGGGCTTCACCTGATTGTTTGATACATCATTCAAAAATCTCTCTTTCAATTTTCGAAATTCTTTCTCTCTTGGTCAAAATTCTCACTACACCAAAATACCGCTTTTGAGTCGGTCAAATGCATCAGTCAATGCACTTAACTGACGTCGTTGACTGAGAATCAGCATTTGTGAGAGTTGGACACTGCCACAAGTGAAAGGGTATTTGCGTCAGTTGTAACACTGACACAGTTATTGGGAGAAGTTTGTGTCAGTGGCCCGATGACGCCATTAAGGGGAGCGTTAGTGTCAGTGTCAAACTGACGGTAACAGACGATTTGTGTAAGTTGGGCACTGACGCAAATTGTTCGTTACCATCAATTTGGCATTGACGATAATGGACCCCTGATAAATTTAACCTAGCCCATCGTCCCCGAGCCCTCACTTTCCCTAAAACAATTTCTGTGTTTTCTCTCCAAGAACCAGCAGCGCCTCCGACCAATTTGACCCATTTGGGGATTGTTTTTTTTTTTTCATTTTTTTTCAAGTTTTAGGTTAAAATAATGATTTATGTATGTTTATAAACCTTATACATAGTTTTTTTTTTTTGTAGATTTTAGATTCTTGAAGATTATAGTTTGAAAACCTAAAAAACTTCTCAGTATTTTGTGGTTTGCGATTTCAATATCTCAGATTACTACATTACCACAAGTAAGTGCAATTTTATTAATTTTTATTAAATAAATTTAATTTTTGTGATATTTTTTATGAATTAGTTATATTTCATATTTTTTTTGTTAGTTTTATATTGATGATTATGTAATTGTTATAGGTTTAAACTTTGCATTTTAGTATTTTATTTTTTTAGAATATTTTTATTACAATTTCTTTATTTTTTGTTAACTTTTTTAATTTTATTTCAGGTTTTAGTGTTTAAATATGTATATATATAATTATATTAAATTATGTGTCTTCTTTAAGGTCCACTTTATTATTTATTTAGTTTAAATAGTGTTAATAAATTTTTCTTTATTTTTTAAGTTTTTCAATTTTTTTTAATTTTAATTTCAGGTTTAAGTGTTCAAATGAGTATTTATATATATATAGGGGAATTCTCCTATAGGGGCTTCACTTTAAGCCCTACCGGTGGGGCTCTCAGTGTTCTCGACCCGTGAACAGTTTTCGGCGCGATTTTTTTTATGACTGTGTATATTATAGCTATTTAGGGCATCTTGCAAATTTTCAGAAAATTCTAAATAGTTTACAATACCGAAAACTAGGTTCAAACATGTTGTTGCATGCGTGACTAATTTTTTCTTTGCGAGTGGAAAGCAACATGTTTGAACCTAGTTTTCGGTATTGTAAAGTATTTGGAATTTTCTGAAAATTTGCAGGATGCTCTAAATAGCTACAATATACATGGTCATAAAAAAAAAACCGCGCCGAAAACTGTTTAGGGGTCGAGAAACAGTGAGAGCCCTACCGGTAGGGCTTAAAGTGAAGCCCATATAGGAGAATTGTCCTATATACATATATATTAAATTGTGTGCTTTCTTTAAGTTTCACTTTAGTATTTATTTAGTTTGAATATTTTTAGTAAATCTTTCTTTATATTTTGTTAACTTTTTCAATTTTTGTTTTTAAATTTAATTTTGTGTTTTAGTGTTTAAATGGGTCTACATATATTAAATTATAGGTTTTTTGTTGACTAATTTGTTGGTGATCAAGTTTTGAAGGATTTTATATTGGAGATAATATATATTTAACTTTAATATATAATATGTATTCAAAGCTAGAAATACTTAATTATGATATTGAACTTAGTGGAATTCAGGATTGGGGAAATAGTGGCAAAAATACCCAATGTTTTAAGAAACTAGTGATTTAGTACCCAATTTTTTTGTGTGGTAATAGTATACCCATTGTCCACTTCCATTGGTTTCTGTCGGTACCCAGCCCAATTCCATTTTATTTTGTCCACGTGTACCGTGGAGATTAATTCACCATTTAGTATTTCAAAAACTGAAATTTGAAATAAAAAAAATGTTTTATTTAAAGACAAAATAAAAACAAACTAAAAATTAAAAAAAAAAACACAATTCCATGAACATCTGAAGAAGAACAAACCCAGAAAACACCCCATTTCGAAAACAAAACGCCACAACTGAAGATTAAAAACAAAACACAACTGAAGAAGATGGGTAGCAATTGAGGAAAATGGAGGGTGAAAGTTCGTACTTTTCCAGTGGATCAAAAGTAATGGCCCAAAGATGTAGGGGTGGGAGTCGATTGCGACATCGACAACAATGTGATTGTGGCTTGGAAAGTGTAGTCAGAACCTCTTGGACTGAAGCATATCTTGGGAGAAGATTTTGAACTTGTCGGTTAATGAAAGTAAGGATAAATTTGTTTTGGTTTTTTTTTTTTTGTAATTGGGTTTTCTTCATCTAGGTTTTCTTCTTGCTTTATGTCAGTCAGAAGGGGGTTGCGATTTTTTCCGGTGGGTGGATCAAGAAATGGCTGAAAGTGGAAGGGTTGTCGTTCCAAACTGGAGAAAAAGAATTATGGGACTGTGTCATGTGGTGATATAAGGTTGTAATTATGCATGTGTTGATTGATTAATTGATTTGTTGTGTTTATGGAACGAATATAGGACTACTAGAAGTATAGTCTTTAACTTCGTTTTTTACCCATAGAATATAAAAAAAACTGAAGTAAAAGTTAAAATAAAAAATAGACAAGGTTCGTGTTTTGTTTGCACACTATATTGTGACTTTCCACTTTGTTTTTTATGAAAAAACCAAAGTAAAAAGTGGAGCAAAGCAAACGCGGCCCTAAAGGGTATTACAACCCTTTTACTTTCTACTTCTCTTTTTATCTAAGAACTGAAGTAAAATGGTTTTAATACCTTTAATATCTAGCTCACGCCTCATTCATCTCTCTGAAACAAAAATCCCAAACGCCAAACCATGAAAACCTCCATTGTTGTCGTACTCCCACAAGGGTTTCACTAAATGTACCATTTTTTATGTTTTTTTTACCATTTGAAACCATTTTTCTTACTTAAAAACAGAAATATTAGTTCTATTTTTATTTTTGAGGGAGAAAATAAAGACTTTGGGTGTGGGTATTTTTAGGGTTCGAAAATGAGTATTGTTATTGGACTTTGACTGGTTTTCTTACATTAAAATGTGTTCTTGAGCTTCAAAAAATGTATGAATCACTAAATCTTTGTTTGTATGATTTTTTTTATTTTCTATATCTTTTTCTTATAGATATAATGTGTTTATTATGTATAGGTTTTAGAGTTGCTAATATTGATTTAGATGTTATTTTGAGCATCAAAGAATGTTTGTTACCTTAAAAATTTATGTGTGTTAATTATTTGTTTTATATTATTCCGAATTTAATACTTTTTTTTAGTATATTTGTGTTATATTTTATTTATTTATTTTGTTATCTTATATAATGTTATTAATTATATATATTAGTAAAGTTTAAAAATTGTCGTGAATTGCTATTTAAATCTTTAAACATAGCTTCAATAGGTAATGTTGTTGCCAATGTTAGAAATTGAAATGTTTGGATTATTAGTGGCATTTGTTTTTATTTTCTATAACTAGCTAGCTTGATATCTTGTTTGATGATTATGTAACTGATTTTTATTTATTTTTGTTTAAGCTTTTTAGTAGGGTTGTTGATTTAGTTGCCAATTTGGTATTGATTTTGGGTGACTTCAAGAGTAATATTGGAGGTGAGTAATCATTAAATTTTATTTATTACTATTGCAATATTTATTTATAAAATTAGAGTTAAATCATGCATGTTTACTTTAGTGAAGTAGGTTATGAGAAATTTGTTATTGACGGTGATATAAAGATGGAATTTTGTGTGTTAATTTTGTGTTTATTTGTATTGAATTTATATATGATTATAAACTTGGGATATGCTACAAAAAACAAAGGAAACTCTGCCAATTTTTTTTATAGATTTTATTAATTGTTTTCATTTTTCAATTTGCACACTATGTTGAGATATTTTGTGTTATTTACAGGTTTTAAAATTTTGGGAGATGTTAAAATTCAGTTGTTATGGTGCCAAAATTTTGTTAGACTTAGAAAATTTTATTAATTAAACTTCATTTATGTTGGATGTCCTAGAAAAAAGAACTAGGAGTGGAAGATGTAGATGTATATGAAATTTGGATAAGAGCACAAGAAATGAAGAAGACTCTTGTCAAATAAAATTTGGACAAAAAAATTGAAGAAAGAGTTGTAAGTGTTTTAAAGTAAAGTAGGAAATTTTTTTAAGTGTTGTTACAAGTTACTAATTTAATCCATCATTGGTTTGTTTCGTAGAATGAACTAAATGACAAAGTTACTAGTAGCCAAATTGTCGCCAAGGGTCGGGAGGACATCTTGCCAATCCAACAAGAATAGTAGTAAGTCGATTGAAGACTTAAATTTATTAGTAAGGCTATTTTTTTTTTATACATGCCTTTAGTTTTATGTGAATGTATATATGGATGTTTAGGCTATTTTACTTAATTACAATTATTTGAATGTATATATGAATGATTAGGTTATTCTACTTAACAATAATATGAATGTATAAATATTTAATTTTATAAGAATTTTAATTCTAAGTGTATAAATTTTGTGATTTTTAAATCTGTTGTAAACTAAATGAAAATAAATAAATAAAACTAAAAGCAATTAAAAATAGAAATTTGTAAAAAAAAAAAAAAGAAATTTATATATAATTCAAATTTAATTTTAATTTTATCAAAATTTGGTGAATTTTTTTTTTTTATAAAAATAGACATTCCACTTTGGTTTTTATGTATAAACTGAAGTGGAAACACCTCAATATGGAGGCGCCATCTCAATATGAAGACCTTCCACTTCGGTTTATATGCATAAACTGAATTAGAAAGCCTACTTTCTACTTCGGTTTATATATAAAAACTGAAGTGGAAAGTCCATTTTCTACTTCGGTTTTTCACCTCTTTTTACTTCGCCTCGAACTAATTCGGTTGCAAATTTATACGAAAACTGAAGTAGTTCCAACTTAAAAATCGAAGTAGTAGCCAATCTTTCTTGTAGTATAGGTTCATTTTAATTTGGGAAATGTGATAGAATTAGAGGAAATGCTGCCCCATTATTTTTAGATTTATTAATATGAGAATTATGCATGTTTGGTTGATCTTTAGAACACTATTGCGTATTATGTGTTGTATACATGTATGTTTTAAATTTGGTAAATGAGATAGAAATAGGAGAAATGTTGCCCAAATTTTTTTGGACATATTGTTTCCTTTATTTGCTTGTCAATCAAGTGATTCATGAACATAATTATTAATGTTTGTTGCTTTGTTCGTTTGCTTTCTTTGTTTGTGTGAAGTTTGACAATGGATAAATATTGGATGTCAACGGATAGGTTATCAGTGAAATATATGAATAGAGTTGAGTTTTTCTTGCAATTTTGTGCAAGGAATACTCAATCTCTTGATGATATTCCTTGTCCTTGTGTTAAGTGGGGTAATATTGTCAGAATGACAATTGTTAAAGTAAAAGATCACTACTTATTTAGAAACACAATAGACAAAGCTTATAAAGTGTGGTTCTTGCACGAAGAAAGAATGAAATTCACTAATGAGGGACCATCTATGAATAGTAAGTATTTTGATATGGATTATGAAGATGATAATATTGTTGAAATGATTGATGATGCACAATATGAATCACACGTGGATCAAGTCAAATTTCAGTCCATCTTAGAAGATGCTAAGAAACCCATTTTCTCTAATTGTAAAAGGTTCACTAAATTATCAACACTGCTTAGGTTATATAACTTAATAGCCAAACATGGGTGTGAGATAAAGGAATGGCGGAGTTACTATCATTTTCATTTTATGAGGCAAAGAAGACATTGCGTTTGTTAAGCATGCAATAAGCAAGAATATATGATTGTCCTAACGATTGCATCTTATATCGAAAGAGATTTGTTGATGCAATTGCATGTCTGACATGTGGCGAGTCTTGATGGCAAAAGAAAAAAAATTTGATGCATCTACAAAAGGTGTCCCTGCAAAGGTTTTATGGTATTTATCACTGATATCTCGTTTGGTTCAGTTTTGCCGAAATGATGATAATACTAAAAAATTAATTTGGCATGCCAAAGATAGAGCAAAAGATGGTAAGCTCGGACATCCAGCTGATTCGCCAGCTTGCAAAACACTTGATGTGAAATGGTTTGAATTTGTGTTGTGAAAATTTTGAACTACGCAAGTGCACGTAATCGTAACAAGTAATATAGTGATAAATCAAGTATCATTCCCACGAAGATTGTTATTAACTACAAAAAATTAATCTTTAATTCTAATTGATTCGACAAAGAATGAATTCAAAATTTATAAAACTAAAGGAATAAAGCAATAACATAATAAAATAGAACAATAAAGAATCAATACTAAAATTTAAATTCAATGAATTAAGAATTAGAGTTATTAATTTCATCAACTATCCACCTAAGCCTCTCTAATGTGAATTTAAGAATTCTTATCTCTATTATGATAGCAGATTACAATTGTAAATTATATTCTTAATAGGACTTTTAATTCTCTACAGGAAGTAATCTCCTACATCTCAGTGGTAAACTAACATATTGCAGGCATTAAACACGTAATCCCTAAGCTACACAAATGATACAGGTACTCTCGTCCAATATAAATCTATGAGTATTTGACTATATCATATTTATCCTTCACTTCTTAGATCTCAGGTTAAAATCATGTAAATGGTGATCAAGCATTCATAAGCATTAAACACAAGTTAAACAATTCACAATATTGATAGAAAATTCATAAAAATTGTATTAGAAAATCATAAGGTTTCAAGAGAATCCATTAACACCATAAATAAGAAAATTAGTTCATGCTAAACATAATCATTTCCATCAAACTAAATATAAACATCATTACAAGAGAAAGTAAAAGAAGAAAAAGAAAAAGAATGATGGAACTAGTTGATCTCCACGCTTTTGCCTCCACAGAGTGCTCCTTCAGTCTCCTCCCAGGGGTTTTTTTCTTTAAGAAATTTTCATAATGTTTCTTAAGTAGTAGTTTGTGTTTTGAACGTGAAATTCCACTTTTTCCCCTACTTAAAAAGCCCTAATCTGCACATTGACCGCCTCAGGCGCCACGACCCTCCAATAAAGGGCCGCGACCCGTCTCTAGGAACCAAAATCCATCTCATCTCTGCCTCAACAAGAGGCGCGACTCTAATGCTAGTGTGCCGCAACTCAAATTCCCCAATCATTAGTGTCGCGACTCTCATAGGTAGCGCAGCAGCCCTCGACTTCTCAGGATTCGACGTCTCTGTCTTATCGCAGCGTCGCGGCTCTAATGCTCAGAGTTATGGCTCAAATTCCTTTTTTTCACCAATTCACATCTTTTCGAAGCCAAACATGGTCATTTATTAAATTTTTTTATAAATCCTGAAATATTATCAAACACAGGCAACAAAAACGTTATATTGCACAAACATAACTAAATAAGCCCAGAAATTCCCTAAAACAATTCTCCAAAACACTTTAAAATCTCCTCTATCAAACTCCCCCAAACTTAACTTTTACTCGTCCTCGAGTAAAACCTATTGACACTTTCTAAAATAAACTAATCATAAACATGAATCAAGTTATGACCTAACAAGCTCAACCTCAAAAACACCATACAATATACGCTCATAAGTTTCAACTACGTTTCATCCAAAATTTCAGTAAAATCAATTCAATAATCAACTTCAATCTTTGCTAGACCAAATAGCCTTAACCAATAAATAACACACAATCACAATGCCATATACATGTAATCTCTTCCAAATCATTCCATCAAAACCAAGTATTCCATATGCTTGCATAATTCATCAATCTCCCCTAATATGATAACACATGCTCAAGAATAAAAAGGACTTTTTAAGCTTTTAACGAAAGGCTTAGGCTCAGGTAGGTAAATAAAAATCAATTAAGCCCAACTATACCATAAGCATACAAGTCAAACAAACCAATATTTCTCAACTTGAAACTAAAAAATAATACCCAAATTTCCCAAAATTTCATACTTTGAGAAAATTCATACTCCTGAAAACTTTTTTTTTATAATGATGCTACACTCACCCAAACTTATTTCTTTATATTTTTATTTGGAGTGTAGTTCATTTACAATATATATATATTTCTCTCAATTTTTATTCTTCCATTGACACAAATTTTCAAATATAAACTCCATTACAAACCATCCCCCAATGACTTTTCATATGCTCATGGTATATCAAAAGGAAAGATAAATAACAAAGTTTTAATTAGGGTCAAAATAAGTGTCAAACAACAAAAAGATACACATTAAGCTCAAAATTGGGCAACTAGGGATTTAATACATTAAGGTTGGCTCGAAAGGCTCAATCATTACAAAGAATTACCTAAATCATCTTCCTAATCATGCATCATTCCAATTTGCAGTCAATTAACAAACTATGCAAGTTCTAGAATATTTTCAAATCTTGATCCACAAATCCACAAACCCACTTAACATGCATATACTAAAGGATTATAAGAAATTTATTAATTAAGTCTTTCATGGCAATTAACACCTAGATCAAAGATAACATATTTCCCCCAATATGTTAAAAAGATAAAAAAAGAAAAGAAAACTTACCAAACCACCACATTAGTATAGTGGAGGAGGCAGCTGCTGCTGATAGGAATGAAATTCCAGAGGATACTGAAAGTAAGGTTGTGGAGCTTCATTTAGATTCCAACAAGTAACCAATGCATTCAGTTTATCAACATGAGTATGCTCATATGCATTCCTTGTACTCCAATACTGCTGCATGTGATGGTTCTGCTGAATAATATAGTTCAACTGATCATTTGTGTATTGGGTATAAGGATCAATCGATCCACCAATTGCCAACAGTGGATTATAATCCATAGAAGCCTCTGTATTTTCCTCTCCTGTGTGAGCAGCCTCTGGTTGAGTAGCCTCGGCACGCCGATGACGACGTGGTCTTTGTTCCTTAAGGTCAGGAGCTGCTATAGGTGCAGGATAACCATAAACAACACCCCTAGTAATAATACCTTGCACCTATCCCTTAACATCAGTCTGATGCATTGGAACCATGTAAGTTTCACACAGGTCCGTGATAAAGGAACCATGCCCCAATCCACCAGTTATCGTGAGTCGACAAATAAACCCAATATTATTTCTAGTCAGTTTACCCACATCAAGTTTCATCCCCTTCATGATTGCATAGACCATAAGCAATCAGTCCATGGCAATATCAGAAAAATGTGAAGAAGGGATCAACCGAGTGTTTTTAAATTACAGGAATGCACGCGCTATTCGGTTGAGCTGACATCTATACATGTTTTTGGGCTCATCATGAGTATAAGTAACCCTAACCCCAGGACAACCAATGAACTCTGCCATCTCCTCATAATTAATTTCAGTGTGTAAGAATGCATTATACTCATCTTGCTCATCCGGGTAAGAATGAAGCTCGTAAAAATTGTTAAATGTCCTAGCACTAACTGTTACCCTCTTTTCCCTAATAAAACATGTATTATTTTCTTGCTCAAGCAGATTTGCATAAAACTAATACACCAGGGAGACATTTGATTTAGGAATGCTCTCAACATTTACCAATGACTGCCAACCTCTATCTTGAAGTATAACATGAATAGGCTCATAGGTCAGATCATCATAAGGAAAATTTTGGTAGTCCATTCCTCGCTCTAGAACCAAACTCCTCTTCCTTAATCGATCATGTCTCTCTTGAGCTTCTATACTTACAAACCTTGACCTATCAAAAGAAGCTGCCCCCTTGAAGACGACACACCACCACTAGATCTCTTAGGTCTCATTATATTGCTCAACACTCAAGTTTGACAAAAATTTGGGGAGCACCTCCCCTTGTTTTTCTACTTCCCCAAAACAGTAAACACACTACAGATTTCTCAAAATCCCCAAGGTAACACAAAAATCTTTCTTCCAACTCAAAATCAACAATCAATATCCAAAAATTCAAAATATCCCATTTTTCTCTCACAATATACAACATCAATCACTACAAACACCAAAATAAATAAATAAATAAAGAGGAATATGCTTTACCCAAATAATGAATCGATGAATGAAACTTCAATCTCTTCAATCCTTCCAATGAGTGCTATGATTCCTCTAAATTTCAAAACTAGGGCATGAAGATGGAGAAAATGGGTTTTAAAGGTAATGTAGGATAAATTGATGGTGAAAAAGTGTTGAAATAAGATCTATATGAAGATTAATCAGGATTTTATGGAACATTTGAGGATTTTGCCTGAAAAATGAGTTTTGGAGATGGTTAGAGCTTTTGAAAGAATAGGAAAAAATCTGAAACAAAAGCCTTTTAGGGTAAAGTTCAAAGTAGCGCCGCGACCCTTATCAATTTCTGGTTTCAATCCTAGGGATGCCCGCTGCGACTAAATTTTAGGGCACCACGACGCCTGGGCACTCGCAAAATGTCTCAGCTCTATGTCTGTGCACGCGCAGTGGCTCAAATGTGAGAGGGTTGCGGCTCAAAATGCATTCCTGCGAAAAACTTAATTTTTTTTTATAGTTTTCACGATTTCCATGATTCATATTTACAATCTAAAGTCTAAAAGTCCAAAACTCTAAAGAAAAACTAAAACAACATAAAAATTCAAGACTACACATAAAAAGAATTGACCAACTAAAATAAAAGAACAAAATACTTAAAAAAACTTGGGATGCCTCCCAAATAGCGCTATTGTTAACGTCATTTAGTTGGATGCTTGCTTCCTCTTCACAAAGGTTGTAGGTGGATGATGGTCTTGATTTGATCAATAGGACCACCCAAATATGGCTTTACTCTCTGCCCGTTCACCTTAAACGTCTCTTAACCCTTTCCTTACAACTCCACTGCCTCATAGGGAAATACTTTAACCACAGTAAATGACCTCAACCACCTTGATTTTAGCTTTCCAGGAAATAGCCTCAACTTAGAGTTATACAACAAAATTTGCTCCCCTGGCGGGAACTACTTTCTATTGAGATTCTTATCGTGCCACGCCTTAGTACGCTCCTCATAGATCTTTGCATTTTCATAAGCTTCATTCCTCCATTCATCAAGTTCATTGATCTTCATTAGCCTAATCTGACCAAATAAATTCAAATCCATATTCAATTGTCTAATTGCCCAATAAGCTTTATGTTCCAACTCTACTGGCAAATGCATGCTTTTCCAAAAATACAACCTATAAGGTGACATGCCAATAGGAGTTTTAAATTCTGTTCTATAAGCCCATTATGCATCATCAAGCTTCTTAGACCAATCTTTCATTGAATTATTAATTGTCTTTTCAAGAATGCTCTTCACTTCCCTATTAGATACTTTTGCTTGCTCATTTGACTGAGGATGGTAAGCAAGCGCTGTTCAATGCCTCACTCCATATCGAGCCAACAAAGCATCAAACTTTTTATTGCAAAAATGAGTGCCTTCATCACATAGAATATCTCTAGGAGTACCAAACCTAGTGAAAATATTCTTATGCAAGAAATTAAGAACCACCTTCCCATCATTAGTTGGAATTGCTGCTGCTTCCACCCATTTCAAAACATAGTCCACTGCTAGCAAAATATACTTATTATTGTATGATGACGGAAAAGTAACCATAAAGTCTATCCCTCAAACATTAAATATTTCCATTTCTAATATACCATGTAGAGGCATCGCATGCCTTTTTTTTTATATATATATTTCATGTTCTCTGACAGTAGTCACAAGATTTTACAAACACATTCGAGTCCTTGAATAAAGTTGGGCAATAAAACCTACATTGTAACACTTTAGCTGTTGTTCTTGTCGCCCAAAAATGTCCACCACAATGAAGAGTATGGAAATGAGTCAAAATAGATAACATCTCTTCTTCTGGTACACAACGAAGAATGACTTGGTCGGGACAATGTTTACACAAAATAGGCTCTTCCCAATAGTAATGCTTGACCTCAGAATAAAACTTTTTCAATTGTTTCCTAGACATCTCTGGAGGTATAATGTTAGCAGCTAAGAAGTTAACATAATCCACAAATCACGATACCTCATTACTAGCCTTCACTTCAAATAAATGCTTATCTGGAAAAGTATCATTTATCTGCACCTCCTTCATACTTGGACTCGCATCCACCTCTAATCTAGACAAATGATCTTCCACCAAATTCACAGTCCCTTTCTTGTCTCTAATATCCATATCAAACTTTTCAACAATAGAACCCAACGAATAAGACGAGGCTTCATATCTTTCTTGTTCATAAGATATTTAATAGCGGAATGATCAGTGTCTACAATAACCTTATTCCCAATCAGAAAGCAAACACAATAGCCAAAAGTTCCTTTTCTGTTGTTGCATAATTAACTTGAGCATCACTCAAAGTGCGACTTTTGTAATAAATTGTTCTAAATACCTTGTCAAGTCTTTGACCCAACAGTACTCCAATTGCATAATCACTAGCATCACACATCAACTCAAATGGCAAATCCCAATTAGGTGCAACAACTATGGGCGCTAAAGTAAATTTCTCCTTAAGTATCTTAAAAGCATGGTGACACTTATCATCAAATTCAAAAGGAACTCCATTCACTAGTAATGTAGATAAAGGCTTCAAAATCATGGAAAAGTCCTTAATGAATCTTTTATAAAACCCTACATGAACAAGAAACTTCCCACTCCTTTAAGTGAGACAGAAGGTGGTAAATTCTCAATTGTTGAAATCTTAGCCTGTTCTACCTCAATTCCCCTACTTGAGATCTTATGCCCTAAAACAATTCCTTCATTTACCATAAAGTGGCACTTCTCCCAATTCAAGACTAAGTGTAATTCCTCACATCTCTTCAGAACTAGCTCCAAATTGGCCAAACAGTTATCAAAAGTAGAATCATACACAGAAAAATCATCCATAAAGATCTCAATACTCTTTTCTACCATGTCAGAAATATAGCCATCATACACCTTTGGAACGTTGTAGATGCATAACAAAGTCCAAATGGAATTCTTCTACACGCAAAAGTATCATACGAGCATGTAAACGTGGCCCTATCTTGATCCTCAGGTGAAATGCAAATTTGATGGTATCTTCAACACCCATCCAAGAAACAATAATAGCTATGGCCCGCCAAACTATCAAACATTTTATCAGCAAAAGGCAAAGGGAAGTGATCCTTTCTAGGAGCCTTATTCAGTTTATGGTAATCTATACATATCCTCCAACTTGTCACAATACGAGTTGGAATCAATTCATTATTCTCATTCTTAACCACTGTCATTCCTCCCTTCTTTGGAACTATTTGCACTGGACTCACCCATGTGCTATCTGATATTGGGTAAATCACTCCAGCTTCTAACCACTAAAGAACTTATTTTCTTACCACTTCCTTGATTTACGGATTTAATCTTCTCTGAGAATCAATTGTCGGTTTAGCACCATCTTCCACAAAAATTCTATGCATCACAGTCGGTGGGCTTATTCCCCTTATGTTAGCTAGAGTCCATCCAATAGCAGTCTTGTGAACTCTTAATACCCTTAATAACTTTTGTATCTCCACCTCAGAAAGAGGTGCATATACTATGACTGGAAGGGTCTCCTTTTCTACAAGATATGCATAGCGTAAATGCTTAGGGAGAGCCTTCAATTCTAAAACAAGTAGGTTCTCAATGGACGATAGTGCTCTCTCAGGCCCTTGACCAAGTTCTTCAAACCTCTTCTCTCTCAACGGTCCATATAAACGTATCCAATTCAAATAACTCACTGCCTCCTCACAATCCTCTTCATCTACGTCATCGACTATAAGACTTAGCTCAAGAGGATCTTCTACTAGCTTCTGACTTGCCACTGCTCCATCAATCACATCAACCGAATAACAACTATCACTCGCCTTAGGATAAGCATGGCCTTGAATACATTGAACACTATTTCATCACCTTGTACTCTCAACCGTAATTCTCCTTTTTGCAGATCTATTAAAGCTTGCATAATTGCTAAAAATGGTCTTCCACAGAATACTTGGGACATTCTCATCCTCTTGCATATCAAGAACAATAAAATCCGCCAAAAAAAATAAACTTATTCACCTTCACCAACACATCTTCTATAATACCTCTTGAGTGCTTGACATATCTATTTGCCAACTATAATGTCACTGTTGTTGGTCTAGCTTCTCCCAATCCAAGTCTGCAAAATACCGGCAATGGCATCAAATTTATACTTGCCCCCAGATCACACAACATATGCTTGCATTCAAACTCCCCAATGGTGCATGGTATAGTAAAACTACCAGGATCTCTTAACTTATTTTGGGAGCTTTCTTTCCAAAATGGCACTACACTCTTCAGTCAATGCTACAGTTTCATAATCTCCCATCTTCCTCTTGTTAGACTGGATCTCCTTTGTTGACGGTGAGAACTCGTCAACGATGTTAGGTCGGAAAACTCAACATTTAGTAAGAGAGTAATTAAGTAAGAATTTAGAATAGACTTGAGGGAAGATAAATGCAAATCAACAATGGAGTAAAAACTCGTATATTGCTTAATAGCCTGAGTATACAATGAATTTCCCAACCCCCTATTCTGAGGGATGAAGGTCTATTTATTGTTGGACTCTAATGACTCCTTATACATGGTGGTCCCTCTGGACAAAATATTACATGGGTACACTGTCAGGGTAGTAGCACAGGTGGTAGTGGTGTTGGAATAGTGGTGGTCGGCTCTAGTACGTGTCAGGGGTCTACAAAAGTACTCTTGCCTTGGTACCATATTATACCTCCAATACTTGTGGGGTACAAACCTCATAGGCGTGCTAGGGGAGTACTTGCTATGAACCATTTTCGTACTACCACTACTTGTCTGGCATGGACATCGTGTCCGTACTCTAACTCCTCTTGGTTTGTAGGTGCATTCCGTACTTGTATGAGCGCCTCGAGTCATACATAGGCTTTCACCCCACAAGATACCTTATTCTTCAAGTATTGAAATCCCTATACGTTATCATGGATGACACGGTCCCAATATGCTTGGGAGGCAAGGAACTCGCGTGATGGCCCTATGAAAATGGTACGTAAGGGGCCGCTCATGCCTTAAGCATGATATCCTTGGCGATAGGTACCTTCGATTAGGTATGTGCAAGGTGTAAGCTCACATGCGGAGTATGTCAGGTCAGGTAAGTACAAACCTGAGAGGTCAGAGGCGTGACGCTGACATCCATATAAGTTAAGTAGTGGTAGTAGGAATTAATACAAAGAGTGGTGGCATTACCTACACACCTTTGACATGTACCAGGGCCGACCACCACAGCCCTTTGCACCATAACGCCCTGCTCCACTACCTCAGCAGTGTACCCATGTACTATTTTGTCCCCAGGGACCACCATGTATTAGGAGCCATTAGAACTCCCCTATAAATAGATCCTCACCCCTCAGGCTAAGGGGTTGAAAATTTGATTGTATACTCAGGCTATTAAGAAATATACGAGTTTTTACTCCATTGTTGATCTGCACTTATCTTTCCTCAAGTCTATTCTAAGTTCTTACTTAGTTCTTTTCTTACTAAGCTTTGAGTTTTCTGACCTAATATAGTAGACGAGTTCTCACTGTCAATAGTTTTGCGATGTCTATGGGAAGAACAACTAACAAATAGTAATTCCTCCATTAATTTAAGTAAGGAAACATGCCTAGGCATTCAAAATGCCTACAAGACCACCAAGAAGCAAAGGTTCACCTAGACGGAACCCAGCTAAGGGTGCCCATGAGGGATCCTCCCTCGCCGATGAATGGAGGTGTGACGTATTTTCCTAGAGACAATGGAAAAGAGGAAGAAGTATCATCCCTTGCCATTCATCCTACACTAAACCCTATAGCATATACCACCACTCCAACGAAGGGTTTTACAACTCACTCTCCGCCACGACCACTGGTGGCCCCAAGTCCGAACCATAAGGACTCGGGTCCATCCAAACAAAGACATGGTGAATTCCCATGAGTACACTCAGTGAGTCCAAGTTCCCAATATCGTTGCTACGAAGAGGAAATACATGACCTACACTTGAAAAACCAAAGTTTGCAGGCCGCTGCGGAGAACATGCAAGAGGTACTCAATGACTTGTTCCACAAAAACTCTGATGTTCCCCTCTCTAAGCATAAAGAGAGGGAACATGTACGTGGAGAAACCACCATGCCCGTGGACGATGGAAAAATGAAACTCTCCACTAGTCATACCCCTCGCCCAGGACACAAGGAAGATTCTACACCAACGGAGCAACCTGGCATGAACCCCACCTACGAGAGGTGCGAACCCAAGACAGCCTCCAAAAGAGCCTCACCCGACCCGAGGGATAAACTTAACCAGAGAGGGTTTGAGGTGAAAACCACACCCACTGTAGCTCCCATGATGGACACAACCAAAGAAAGGGTTCACCCAAGAACCCACGAGACTCATTAAATAAAAAGATGAAGGAATTAAACAATAAAATGCAATGCCCTCGAAGCAAGATTATCACTGCACCTGGGGGCACAGAGATGATGAAGAATTTGACTGTGAGTTGCCCTTCACAATGGTGATCTAGGTTGAGTAACTCCCTACCAACTTCAAAAAGCCTTGCATGACTGCCTACGAGGGCATTACCGACCCAAAATATCACTTAGACACCTTCAATAACCTGATGAAGTTAAGGGGGCTTAACAGCAGAGCAAGGCGCCATTGCTTCATCGTTACACTCAAATGACCAGCGTACAAGTGGTTCAAGAGGTTAAGGCCAGGAACAATCAGGTCATGGCAACAGTTCTTTGATGAATTTCTTCAACAACACCATGCGATCCATGACTATGTTATGCTTAGTACCAGCCTCGCTAACATAAAACAAGGCGAGAGTGAAAAACTGAAGAGCTATGTCCACAGATTCAATATGGAAGCAACTAAGATGGGAAGTATGACTAAAGCAGAGCTCAAGATGGCAATCATAGCCAGAGTTCGCCCTGGAAGCAAGTTATGGGATAACATGCTCAAGAGGGAGATTACAAACCTAGACAAACTCTTCGAAAGAGCCCAAAAGTATATACGTGTGGAAAAGGGCCATAAGAACTTGCATGTTGAGAGAAGCAAACCTTCCTCCAATCACCCTTCTACCAATATGTCTGAAGATTTCGTGTAGAGGAGATTGTTGTGATAGAGGAGTCGCTGATCAATTTGAAGATTGGAAATGGTCTACAAGAAGGCTTCAAGGAAGAACCTAGTGGGATTCATCAAGGATAGCCTTTGATAAGACTCTTTTTATATGAGTCACTTAGGAAAAAAAGAAGTCATCACAATTGACCCCCATAAAGATCCAAAGAGGTCACCAAGCTGACTCCAGAGATCTGGAATTGTTAAAGCATATCGGAGAGCAAAAACAAAGTGCTTGGCAAGATAGATCCCATAGGAGGTATTAGACCCGACCTCAACATGCACCTAGTCGTGTGCAAAATAGGTGCCTAGCCTCACAAACCTCAACATGCACCTAACCTTGTGAAAAATAGGTGTCCAACCGCGCGAGCCTCAACAGGCTCTTAGCCATGTGCAAAATAGGTGCCTAGCCTCGCGAGCCTCAAAAAGTTCCTAGCCAAGTGCAAACAGGTGTCTGGCTCTGTGAGATATGTATAAAAGTACTTATAATATATATATATATGTGGGTCATGAACCTTATAAGACAACATTTGAATCTAGAAGGACTAGCTACCCTTATAGAATCTAAGAAAGTCAAAAGGTCTCTCAAAAGTGACCTTTTCACAAACACATCCACCCTGCAAAGAGACCACGTCGTAGAAGACACAATGGGAGCCCAAAGAGATCCCTACGTCTAGATCGACTGAGTCGCCTTACCAAGGGATAAAGGGCCTTGAAAATAGGCGCTTTCGAGGTTTCACAAGTACCATCTCCCTATAAGGGTCCCAACCCACGGGGAAATCACCTTAAAGACCAAAAAGGGTCCTCATAACAATCCTAGGTCAGCCAAGGTCACCTAGCCCAAAAAGGGTCTTGAAGAGACGCTTGCAAAAATGGTCTCGAAGAGACACTTGCAAAAAGGGTATCGAAGAGACGCTTGCAAAAATAGTACTATGCATAATGACGAGAAGGATGCTTCTTGCACAAAATAAAACGCGTGCGCAAAAATATATAAAAGGATAGCGAGAAACCAAAGGGTCAACATATCCTTACAAGTTGTCAAGGATCACCAACATACATGAATCACACATAGTAGCGGTCCAAAAGGGAACCCTTTCAAAATAAAGCTATTGGCAATAGGACCGTGAGGATTTCCATAAGTTCCTCATACAAAAAGAAAAAAAAAAAAGAACGGCTTCTTAGAGTCCCAGACCAAGGAAAACAAGGCTTCTCAAATCACATACTAAAGAAAAAAGTGGGCTTCTCAAAGTCTCACACCAATGAGAGAAAGAAAAATGCACTTCCCTTATACTTGTGTGAACATATAAAATCATCTTGTGAACTGGTAAATCTGAAAGAGTTGCGAGCTAAGAGTTCCTTATGTCGTAGGCTCTTGGTAAAATGTGCCTGCAATGCGAGGCCGCAATTAAGTAGCCTTCAAATGGAATGCGCTCGCATTGCTAGGACACAATGAAAGTCAACTTATGGATATCTCGATGCTCCCGCAATGTGAGGCCACAATGCGATGCCCTTGTGTATTCACCTCCTAGCTTAGATGCGCCCACATTGCGAGGTCATAATGAAATTTAACTTATGGATATCTCTTTAGTAATTTCCATCTCACAAAAAGAGAGGCATCTCAACTCATAATTTACCAAGTGTGAGTGATATAAATCCTCCCTTGGCCTTGGCTCCCAATTGAGTTTGCTTCCTACCTTAGACATTCCTTATAGCATCACCAAGTAAACATGTCCAAAATGAATAGCTCAAGTCGACAAAGGGATGAGACACCTCACACCATGCAAGAGGGTCTCGCATAGCAAGGGCACCCTCCCTCGGCAAGGTTTCCCTCGGCCTTCTAACTCAATCGGGTTCCACTCCTTCACTAGACATCTATCTAAATGCCACCTTGTAGACATAAATGAAGAATGAAGTCATGAAGACACAAACGAGACTAAGAGGCCTCACACAACGAGAGGGCCCTCGCATAGCGAGACCAACTATAGCCTAGTGCTTCCAAACATTCTTGTCTAATTGTTTAACGTGCCCCTAAGCCTCATATAAGCCTTATCCTTGAAAGGAAGGTCGATGAAGGTCCTAAGATGTCAACAGATGAAGCACAAAGAGAAGTAGGCAAGCCCCACCATATGAGAGGATCTTGCTATGCAATACCATCTTGCATAGCGAGGTCTTCATCACCCAATAGTGTTGAATGACATTCGTCGCTGCCTTATATGCCTCCAAGCATAATGCAAGTATCACATTCATGAAAAAGGTGACAAGCAAAGGCCTTCGCGTGTTTACGGATGAAGGTTGAAGACTCGAAGGCAGGGAGGAAGGTCACCATCGGCCCGATGCTCCCAAATGACTTTGTTTGTAGCCTCGCATGTCTATGCTTAGTTCTTTTCACCTAGCACTCGATCATACCCCAGAGTGTGTTCTTGAGGACCATACGCTTCATCCATGCCTAGTCATCCCGCGAGGTCTCACGAGACAGTAACACCATGCCATGATGCTCGAAAACTCCCCCATGGAGTTGATGCACGCCTGAATATCGATTAGTTGTCTTTCCACTCACTGGACCATGACACCCCAGAGTATGCTACCATTGTCAATAGCATCACGAACTTCATCGATGAGTTCTCAATAGCCGATGCCCATGACACAACCTAAAACACTACCACCAGAGCATAGTAAGTGTAGCATCATAATAAGTCTACAAGGATGCCTAAATACCTCATCATAGACTGGGGGGAAAGTGTGGATGCCAAAAATCCACAAGGAAAAATATATGATGCCGTGTTGAAATAAATAAGAGTTTGTGAGCATGAAAGAGTTAACCCAACAAGTAACGTGTGGATGCCAAGAAATTCCCACTCTAAAAGGACCTTCATTACATGTCTCCTAAGGCATCAGATAAGCATAGGAAACCAAAGAGTACAATCCGACACCAAGCGCACCCTGCACGAGGTCACCTAACACCTTACTCCAAGTATCATGCTCCATAGAAAAGCCAGCTCGCATCAAGAAAAAGTAGCATCAAAGGAGGTGGAATCACTGGGAGGTAGTGGCTTCACCTCGATGGTAGCACCTCATGAAGGACGTTGCATCACACCAAAGAGGTGACTCGCACCAAAGAAGGGCCTCATGCTAGGAGAAGCCCCGCACCTGGAAGGGCGCCTTGCGCTTGGAAGGGTGCCTCGTGCCAGGAGGGCCCCTCGCCCCAGGAGACGCCTCGTGCCTGGAAGGATGCCTTGCGCCAGGAGGCGCCTCGCACCTGTAAGGGCACCTCGCACCTGGAGGGTTCCTAGCGAGGCCCACGCCTTATGTAGTTCAGACCCCATATCGCAAGGCCTCCTGCATGTCTATGCAATCTCACGAAGACACCAAGAAGGGTCGGTCTCGCTATGCGAGTCTCTTACTAGGCTTCCCATCTCGTGGGGCCTAGGCACTCTGCTCATGTCGTGAGGCTTAGATGCACTCTCATATCGCGAAGCCTAGGTGCATTACCTTTCCGTGCAACCATGTCCTCATGAGACCGTGTGTGACCTTTCACGTCTCGCCCATGTGGATAAGACCCTAGGAAAGCCCTCACGTCTTGACCTTGTAGGTCGCTTCACAAGGACCCCTTTGGAGACATCAACTTCACTGACGAGGTCATGCCTTACTCTCTAAGTAGACCAAAAGTAAGTCCAAGGTACCTTCGATTAGGTATGTGCAAGGTGTAAGCTTAGATGCGGAGTACATCAAGTCAAGTACGTACGAACCTGTGGAGGTCAGAGGCGTGACCCTGACATCCGTATCAGTTAAGTAGTGGTGGTACGAATTAGTACAAAGAGTGGTCAAATTACCTACATGCCTCTGACATGTACCAGGGTTGACCACCACAATCCTTTCCACCATAACGCCCTGCTCCACTACCTCAGCAGTGTACCCATGTACTATTTTGTCCCCAAGGACCACCATGTATCAGGAGCAATTAGAGTTTCCCTATAAATAGATCCTCTCCCCTAGGCTAAGGGGTTGAAAAACTTATTGTATACTCAGGCTATTAAGCAATATATGAGTTTTTACTCCATTGTTGATCTGCACTTAAGTCTACTTTAAGTTCTTACTTAGTTATTTTCTTTCTAAGCTTTGAGTTTTCTGACCTAATATAGTTGACGAGTTCTCACCGTCAATAACCTATTGGGTTAACACACTATGGTTGGTGTGAGTGAGATATCAAAAGAGAGAGTGTGTACGAAAGGAGACCGTACGTCCCCACTAGACACTAAAGTCGACGGTGTTAAATTGATACCCTTAGGTTCCCAGGTTCGGGAAAAGGGTCATAGAGGGTGATGGGTATAAGGTTGGAATTTGGAATTAATTGTTACCTTTGTACAATGGATAACCTAAAGGAATAAATCAGACTTTGAGTGTTTTACTCTGAATATGTGAGTTCTGGGACCTTAAGGTAAATCCAGTCCCTGGAATGGATTGTCATGGTGGTGAATGCTGGTTGACGGCTAGAGTGGCTCTGAGTATGATATTGTGAGATAGGGAACAAGAAACATTTATTCTGGAAACCGGGAACAAGGAGTACTCTGGTTTAGAGTGCGTTTGAAGGACCAGTGAAATTATTAAGGATTGTTAGGGCAGAGTATCTACTTTATTTAAGGATATGAATGTTCGCAAATTTGAGTATGGGAATGGAGGATTCCAGGATTGGAGATTTTGTGCCTCCGAATATTATGGACTAAGAAGGGTAATGGAGTTTGGGAAATGAAGAAGAAATTTTGACCCTAGATTTGAATAGATCTAAAAGATCCTAATAAGGACTAGGACAGAGGCTCATGAGATATTACTGGTGCCAATGTTAAGGGAAAAAGTGTGAGTACCACCCTTGATCGGGCAAAGAGGTCCTAGACGTTCAAGGGAATTTATTGTGCAAGGAAACGCTAGGGGAATGCTGGACACAAAAGATAAAGACATACATATTCAAACTATCCTTCTTATGAAGGTGTTGCAAGTAGAGACAAAGTAAAGGACCTAATTCTGGGGTTATAGTCAGGTTTGCGAAATCAGTATCTCGAGATGTTTGAATAAATTTCAAGGATGAAATTTTAATAAGGAGGGGATAGTTGTAACATCCCAAATTTGCTAATAAGGCTTAGTGCGTCGAAAGGGCAATAATTGATTTAATTATGTTATTACACAGATTAAATGATTATGTGATTAGAGATGCATGTTTAGGTGAATTAAATATCCATGTGGGCATATTTTGGTTAATAGGGTCATAACTGTAATTTTGTCCCATTAAGGGCATAAATCTGAATTATATGTGTGTTGTGCTTGATACCACAAGATTTTGGTGATTTCTTTGCGATGTGTGATCTGAGACGGTTCTAGAGAGAAAATTGGAAAAATAGTCACAACGGGGTCTAATCTCCGGCTCGGGGTGAACCTAGGGGTATTTCGGGGATATAGTACGTGTTCGGTGTTACCGGGAAACGGGTAGTGATTTAGTGGTTATCTAAGTATGTAGGGGGGTAAAATGGGGAATTATACGAACACTCGAGGAATTAGTGGGATGTGGTAAAGGATGACTTTGCCCATGGTGATACTAGGAAGCTAGGATTGGTCTTGGGGATAAATTGGTCATTTTATAGCTGGGGGAATAAACTTGGGTTTCACCTAAGTTTCTAGAACTAACCAGAAAACCAAGGAAAAACACAATACATTCTTTCAGCTTTTTTCTCTCTCTCGATGCATTCTCTCCCTCTAGGGTGGTTGAAACTCTGTGGAAATTTTTGGAAGAACTCTTGGGGAAATTGGTTGAAGGCTTTAGGGACTTGAAGCTTGAAGTAATTGGAGCATAGCTAAGGGTCAAATTCCTTAATAGAGGTAAGGTTTTGCTTTGATTTTTTTTAACATATTTATTAAAGTTAGAGGTTTTCTTAGGATAAAAATCTTAAGTCTGATTTTTAATGTTAGTATGGTTATGGGGTAGTTCTTGGGGTTATAATGATGAATATGTTGCACTGATATGAGTTCTAGATTTACTTATGGGTTTACGGATTGATTTAGGTGGAAATTGGTGATGTTAGCTTGAGAAAAAAGCAGGAGATTTCTGGGTTTTTGGGGCTCGAGTCGCGGCCCTGTTCTTCAGGCGGCGCAACCCGCATGAACTCAGAGGCTTGGGGTTTTAGATTTTTGCCCAGGCATCGCGGCGCAGGTTGAGGCGCGTCGTGGCCCGTGTCCCCTTGAAGAAAGCCTAGGACTCTCAGACTTGAGGTGCGCCGCAACCCTAATGGGCTGGGCTGCGGCTCAAATAGGAAATGTTGGCCAAATGAAGGTTTTAAGCTTCGGAACCCAAATGTTAAGGCTTAGGAAGGATTCTACTACCCGGTTTAGTAGAATTCGAGGTCTCGAAGGCTACAATTTTAATTTGAAGTTATTAATTGGTTAGGAATTTATGGATGTCTATTTATTAATGTGTTGTGACTAGGTTTTACCACTCAGGTTCAGGATTAGAGATCATGCTCGGGATCGTTTTGGGTTGTCGACTTGGGACACAAGGTAAGAGAACTGTTTGTGCATGTAGAGCTATGTTGTGTTTAGTGATGTGTGTATTGTTTATAGCTATTGTGTCATACATGTGATTATGGCCGATCGGCAAGAGCCAGGAGCGGCAAATGGCCGACATCGACGTTAAGCATGCTGAATGTAGGTCGCCATGGCGAGACCCTCCAAGGGTGTTGTACACTCCCGATCGGTTAAGACAGTGGGCTTGGTTCTTGATAACGCACCCTGATCGGCGGAGGGTGCTGTACTAT
This sequence comes from Humulus lupulus, assembly GCF_963169125.1. Classification (NCBI taxonomy): domain Eukaryota; kingdom Viridiplantae; phylum Streptophyta; class Magnoliopsida; order Rosales; family Cannabaceae; genus Humulus; species Humulus lupulus. The sequence continues at coordinate 261,797,560 of NC_084793.1, forward strand.
TGTGTTGTTATGCTATTGTGCTATTATCCTGTTGTGTTGCTATACTGTTGTACTGTTGTGTATTCCAATAGAAACTTGTAAATTGTTGTTTTCTTTGATTAAGTACATATTTGTTGAAATAAATTATCGTATGCTGTGTTGTGAAGTTCTCTTGCTGGGCCTCGACTCACGGGTGCTGTGTGATGTAGGTAAAGGCAAGGAAAAGGTTGATCAACCAAGAATTGGAGGGCATGGAGTGGTGCACACATGTTTGGCCTACCTGGTTGCCACAGTTAGGGTATTTTGAGGAGCAGGTTATAAGTGTTTGATTTTCTCGCGTAGGTCGACTGTAAAGTAACTTTTTGAGTTGTAAATATGTTTCTAAACAGAATTTTGGGACCCCATTGTAAGACTTTCATGATTTAAATGAATGTCCAACCCTTTTATTCCAAAATGTTATTTAAATGAGTCTTTATTTTAACTAACCACACTTTTTGGTCTAATATCTCGATTACCGAGCTAATGACACATTTTAAAATCACATGCTAATGACTCTAGGGTAGTAGGGCGTTACATTTGGTATGTTGTAATTGTTTCGTTAAAACTGCCACTTACTCTGTAAACAGGGAAATAACATCCAATTCAATCATTCGAGCCACCTTCTTTGGTTGTCCCCTCTCAGTTGGCCACTAGTAGTTATTCATCACCATCTCCTCTAACAATTCATAAGCTTCATTAACACTTTTGCTCATGAACGGACCACCTATTGCAGCATCTATTATGGTACGAGTAGTACCATTCAACCCATTATGAAAGTTGTTGACCAGCATCCAATTTCCTATACCATGATGCGAGAACTTCCTTAACAACTCTTTGAATCTCTCCCATGCATCATACAACAATTCCCCTTCCATCTGGTGGAAATTATTAATTTCTCATCACAACTTTCCAGCCTTTGCTACAGAGAAAAACTTTGCTAGGAACTTCTGGGCTAACTCCTCCCATGTTGTGATAGAATTGGCTTGCAATGAAATTATACTTGCCCCTAGATCACACAATGCATGCTTGCATTCAAACTCCCCAAAGGTGCATGGTATAGTAAAACTACCAGGATCTCTTAACTTTTCTGGGAGCTTTCTTTGCAAAATGGCACTACACTCTTCAGTCAATGCTATAGTTTCCTAATCTCTCATCTTCCTCTTGTTAGATAGGATCTCCTTCATAAACTTGACATAGCTAGGTATCTGTTACATTGCTTCAGTGAAAGGTATGTTAATATGAAGCTTCTTGAACACCTCTAAAAACGTCGCAAACTGTTTATCTAAATTATGCTTATGGAGTCTTTGTGGATAAGGAATCTTTATATGATGTTCAATGCTCACTGGTGGTACCATTTCTTTCTCTGGAAAGCCTTTAGTAACCTTCTCTTCACTAGACTTCTTCTCTGCCATGCGTTGTCCCTTTTTCTCCTAACTGATCACCTCTGACTGATTTCTCTTTTGCTCTTCTTACTATGTTCCACTTCTCAAGGTGATGGCTTGGCACTATTCTTTAGGATTCACCTTAGTAGTGCTAGGCGAATTTCCTTGAGCTCTATTTGTCATCAAAGTTGCCAACTGCCCTATTTGAGTCTCCAAACTCCATATAGATGTCCTTGTCTCAGTCATGAATTGGTTTAGTACATTAAGTTGTTTTTGTAATGCCCTGGACAACCAAGACTGTTACATTGTGTGTTTTAAATAGTGTTAGACTCTCTCAACGAGTCTCTTGCCCATAAACGTGTAACTAAATGTGATTAATGGTTTAGGGTTAAAAAATTGGTCAAAAAAAATAACCAGTTCATTAAAATGTTTACTATCATACATGGGATCCCAGAATAACGTATAAAAGGATAATTACAATTCAAAAGTTACAACCAGCCAACCTAAGCGGCAAAATAGGGTTTGACCCTAGTTCCTCTAAAAAACCTCGACCTTGGTGGTCGAGCAGTCGTATATGTACACCTTGCCATCGAAGCTCTCCAAATCATGCGTGGTCCAACTTCCCTTTCCCCTTACATGCAACACATAGCACCCGTGAGCCAAGGCCTAGCAAGAAAACTTAAACATGCTCATAAACAGTGAATAGCATATCACAGAGTCATAACAGGCATGCCTAGCAATAATAACCCTACTCATGCATGCATTCTATTCAGATAAGCGAATAAAGTGTCACACTGGGGCCCATTGACCTAAATAAATGACTAGTAAGTCATATCGAGGCCTAGTGCCCTAAGATATGGGACTATGGAGTCACCCTGGGGCCCATTGCCCTATCCTTTATATAACCTGCATTGGAGCTGGTCCAGGATACCCAACACTTTAGTTTTCCAACGACCATTGGGTTGAACAAGCGTATGTCATGCTCCTGATTAGGCCTTACCATATCGACTTGCACTCAGCACGCTGTTGCCGCCCTTGACTTATAAGGAAATGCTTTCTACCAATGCTTAGCGTGCTACTGCCGCCCATGACTTATAAGTCAATGCTTTTCAATCATATAATGCAAATAATCATACATCATTTAACAAGTATCACGATAAAGAGCATTAAAGCATGCTTAACCAAACAATCACTAGCATAATCATAATCATGCTCATTCATAGGTGCCCGAGCCCTAATCATAACTATATCTAACAACTGAGCCAAACCTAAATCACATACATCATGTATTGGGTCCAGTTTTCTTACCTTTGGTCCAAGCGCAAGCAAGCAGACAAGTAACCAAGTACGACTCCCGAGAACAATCCTCTCCCAAGCCACAGTGGTAACCTAGTCACAATCAATAAGTAACGTTCTCATTACCATTTGATTCAACAATGTACCCCAGGACTAATCCCGCAATCTCGGAACCTCCAATTCCACCACACGGGGTGGCAAAACCGTCCTCCGAGCCTGTAGGTCTATGTCCTAAGACTACAAAACCTAGGCCCCTGAAAATGGCCTGGCACCATGACATCCATCTAGAGCCACCTTGCCCTGGACCACCCAAGCGTCGCGACTCGGAAGAATAGCAACGCGGCGCCCCTGAGCGAACCCAAAAAATCCGAGCTTTTCCACCATTTTCTCCGAACCAAAACCCTACAAACTCACCACAGCTCCAAACCAAGACCAGCTGCTCCTAATCAAACCTTAGCTTCAACTCCCTTCAATTCCAAGCATTTCCTCCTTAAAAATGGAAACTCCTCACGACCTTCAAGAGATAGAGAGGGGAATGAGAGAGAAAGTGTGTGAGGTGCTGAGCGTCATTTTTCCTTTGGTTTCCTACCTGTCGAGGAACCCAATGATTAAGTCACTAATAGGAAGGAAAGGACCAAAATGCCCCTTCATCAAGCCTAACTCACTTAATGCCCCAAGGGCAATATCGTCATTTGCCACATTTTCCACTAGTCTCAATTAACGCATCATAATTATCGTTACTTCCAATATCCTAAAATAATCACTAAATAACTCATCATTACCCAGTAAATCCTGGTAATGTACTAAATTATCAAAATACCCCTAGAGTTACCCCGAGCCTGGTATTTTGACCCCGTTATGACTAAACTGCTAACTTGCTCCCTAGGATTGTCTTGTGCCAAATAACCCAATTATATCCACATAATAATGTGGACTCAATCATGTAACACACACATAAATATATATATATATTCAAATATGCCCTTAATAGGCCAAAATTACGAAAATGCCCTTCTAATAAGAAATAGACCCACATGCATGCTTAATACACCTAAACATGCAAATACAATCATATTATAATATAACTCACATAATTCATGTAATCACATAATAAATCAAGTATTGCCCTCCTGGCCCCCGAATAAAGGCATTAAGCATTATTAGGGAAATTGGGACTTACAGTGTTTCAAGTTGTGTCATGGGCATTGGCTATTGTGGTGGTCTATATTGTGGTTGATAAAATCCTGGTGGAGGTTGTTGATAAGATTGTTGGAGTTGTGGGAAAGGCTATTTATTGTGTGGAGGTTGATATTGTGGCTGGGGTTGAGGATAAGATTGTTGAGTGGTTTGATTATTTGTCCAAGAAAAATTTGTGTGGTTCTTCCAACCTTGGTTATATGACATGGAAAAAGGGTTATTGTTTTGTCTTTGGTAATATCCTATAGCTTGCACTTCTTCCATGGGCATGTTATTCATATATACGACAAGGCATTGATTTAGTGGATGGCCGCTACCACATGTCTCCCATAAATTCTGTACTTGCATGGCTTGGGATGGGAGATTCGTGTAACGTCCCAAATTTGCTAATAAGGCTTAGTGTCTTGATTAGCGTGCCAGGAGGGAAATAATTAATTAAATTATGTTATTATGTGGATTAAATTATTATGTGATTAGAGATGCATGTTTAGGTGAATTAAATATGCATGTGGGCCCATATTGGTTAATAGGGGCATAATTGTAATTTTTGCCCGTTGAGGGCATAAATGTGAATTATATGCGTGTTGTGCTTGATACCACAAGATTGTTAAAATATTTGCGATGTGTGATCCAAGACGGTTCTAGGGAGCAGATTGGCGAAATAGCCACAACAGGGTTGAATACCCGACTCGACTTGGTCATGTTACAGCTGGGGGATAGACTTGGTTTTGACTTAATTCTCTAGAACTAACTAGAAAACAGTGAAAAAACACAATACATTCTCATAGCTTCTTTCTCTCTCTCGATGCATTCTCTCCCTCTAGGGTGCTTGAAACTCTGTGGAAATTTTTAGAAGAACTCTTGGGGAAATTCCTTAACAGATGTAAGGTTTTGGTCTGATTTTTGTTAAGATATTTATTGAAGTTAGAGATTTTCTTGGGATAAAAACCTTAGGTCTAATTTTTAATGTTAGTAAGGTTATGGGGTAGTTCTTGGGGTTATAATGATGAATATGTTGCACTAATATGAGTTCTAAATTAACTTATGGGTTTGGGGATTGATTTAGGTGGGAATTGGTGATGTTAGCTTGAGAAAAATGTAGGGGATTTCTGGGTTTTGGGGCTCGAGCTGTGACCCTTTTTCTCAGGCACCGCGACCCACATGAACTTAGACGCTTAGGGGCCTCAGATTTTTGCCCAAGCGCCAAGGTGCAGGTTGAGCCACGTCGCGGCCTGTGGCCCTTAGAAGAGAGCCCAGAGCTCTCTGAGTTGAGGCATGCCACAACACTAATGGGCTAGACCACAGCTCAAATGGGAAATGTTTGCTAAATGAGGGTTTTAAGCTTGGGAACCCAAATGTTAAGGCTCGGGAAGGATTCTACTACCTGGTTTAGTAGAATTCGAGGTCATAAAGGCTAGTATTTATATCTGAAGTTCTTAATTTGTTAGGAATTGATGGATGCCTATTTATTAATGTGTTGTGACTTGGTTTTACTGCTCAGGCTCGGGATTAGAAATCGTGCTCGAGATCGCTTTGTGTTGTCGGCTCAGAACACAAGGTAAGAGAACTATTTGTGCACGTAGAGTTATGTTGTGTTTAGTAATGTGTATATTGTTTATAGCTATTATGTCATACATGTGATTATGACCGATCGGCAAGAGTCGGGAGCGGCAAAGGTCAGGAGTGGGAAACGGCCGGGATCTGCGTTAAGCATGCTGAATGCAGGCCACTAGGGCGAGACCCTTTAACAGTGTTGTACACACCCGCTCGGTTAAGACCTTGGACTTGGTGCCTGATAAAGCACCCTGATCGGCAGAGGCCGCTGTACTGTTGTGCTATTATACTATTGCGCTATTATGCTATTGTTCTGTTGTGGTATTGTGCTGCTATATTGTTGTACTGTTGTGCATTCTAATAGAAACTTGTAAATTATGTTTGTCTTTATGAAGTACGTATTTTTTTAAATAAATTATTGTATGTTGTGCTATGAAGTTCTCTTGCTAGGCCTCAACTCACGAGGTCTTTGTGGTGCAAGTAAGGGAAATGAAAAGGTCATTTAACGATGGGTTGGAGGGCATGGAGTGGTGCGTATATGTTTGGCCTACCTGGCCACCACGGCTGGGGTATTTTGAGGAGCGGGTTATAAGTGTTTGATTTTGTCATTTAGTTCGACTGTAAAGTAAATTTTTTAGTTGTAAATATGTTTCTAAACAGAATTTTGGGATCCCAATGTAACACTTTCATGATTTAAATGAATTTCCAACCCTTTTATTCCAAAATGTTATTTAAATGAGTTTTCATTTTAACTAACCACACTTTTTGGTCTAATATCTCGATTAGCGAGCTAATGGCATATTTTAAAATCACATGGTAACGACTCTAGGGTAGTAGGGTGTTACAACTTGGTATCAGAGCGTGCCAAGGTTTATGGTTCCTGGAGATTGACCGAACATGTACACTCGTTGCCAGAGACAAGCTCGACTCAGGGTCGATTGGTATTAAGTGAAATATTTGTCTAGTTGCATATTTGATCTGCCTTATCTGCTTGTTAATATAGGGAGCATGAGCATTATACATCTGTGTTTTGGTATGCTTTTTGTATGTGACCATTGTGTTGTCTTGCCCCGCTCGGGGAAATGGTTTTGGATGGGATAACACTATCTGATGGATTAAGTCATTAACTGCAGAAAGATTTAGAAGTTATGCATCCAAGGCAGTCAAGTGGACCAGGAATTGTTAATGTTGGGGTTGCGAATAGTAGTCTGGCCAGAATCCTCCATATGCACCCTAAGATTTGCAGTAGGCTAGACTGCAAAAGCAAGAGGAGGAGATTGGGTGGTTGAGACAGCATGTTCCATTAGGGAACGCTGCTCTGTGTGTTTCGATGACTATGGCATCAATTTTGGTTCAACTTGAGGGTGGAAACAGGTGGGAACTATTGTATGAAAGATTCCATAGGCATTATCCTTCAATTTTCGAAGGTGGCTTAGATCCGTTCAGAGCTGAACCGTGGATGGGCATGGTTAGCTCCATCCTTGACTATATAGGAGCAGAAGGCAATGATAGAGTGGCTTGTGTCATGTACATGATGTGGGAGGATGCCCAAATGTGGTAGGAAGTAGTATTCCAGACCCGAAATGTTGTCATGATGGGTTAGGAGGAGTTCAGACAATTGTTCAACGAGAAGTACTACTTTGACGCAATTTGAATTGCGAAGACAGTGACATAGCATGTCAACGAATTTGATGGGTGATCCAAGTTTGATTTTGATTTGGTACTGATAGATGTAGCTCAGAAGGAACAATTTATTTGAGGGTTGAACCCTAGGGAGGCCCATGGAGTTAGGGTCACTCCAGTCCACGAGATTTCTACCTACGCTCAGGTGGTTGGGAGGGCCCTTGCTATAGATGATGCAAGAGGTGAGATATGGAGGAAATGTGTCCTGGGGTAGGAAACTTAGACAATGGTACCCCCATTTGCAGGAGCGGATAGGGGCGGAGGCCCCAGTAGTCACAAAAGAAAGATCCCTAATAGTTCTACCACTTTTGGTCCTAACAGGTGGGGTCATAATATTCAGGCCAGCCGCCAGGGCGGCAACGAGGTCTAGAGAAGTTATCCAGTGTGCGTCAGGTGCAAGAGACGCCATCTGGGAAAATGCCTAGCGAAGGCATGTTTTCTATGTATAGTAGTTGGGCACATCAAGAAGCATTGCTCAGATTTAAAGACAGAAGAACCAAGAAGTACAGATAGCTCGACCTCAGCTCGAGAGTTCGCCTGGAGGCAGCCCAAGGCTGGTCCTTCAGAAATGACAGGTTGGCCCTCTAGTTCTTGTTCCTTATATTGTACTGATTGAGTTTGGTATTATGTACCTCTTAGTAGAAATATAGACATGTGCTACCTACTATTGTGTTATGGGCTTGAGATTTTGCGGTTGCTAGGAAAGTTGGTAATTTCCAGGGAATGGGACAAAGTATTATGGGTAGAAGATTAGCAGTAAGAATTGGTTGGGTTTGTTATATGATGAACTTGGTATGGTCCTAAGTATGGATTAGATTGCCAATAAGGGACAACCATGGACTGTGTGAGAAAGTGGCGACTTCCGAGTGTAAGAGGAGAGGACTCGACTACGATTACGGGATGCCTAACCATGGTGGTAGGTCCCACTAGGGTTATGTCAGTCAGACTGGAGGGAAACTGTGTTAGTCAATGGAATTTCTGATGGGTTTATAAGGATTTTCCAAGATTGCCATCACGACTAGTAAATTGAGTGTACTACGGGAATAAGGCAAGAATAGAACCATTACTAGAAACATCATGAAGAATGATGCTACTTGAGCAGCCAGAATTAAATGTTCAGTCAAAGGAGTTACTTAATTTAAAGGTGATCAGACAGAGCATCTTACCAAAGGACATATCAACGCCATGAGTCAAGGAGAAGGCCAAGCCTACGAGAGTACGTACTGTATATGAAGGACAAATAACGTAATTATTAAGAATAGATAGCCACTACCAAGAATGAAGGACTTATTTGAACAAGTCATATCTAGCTCGATCAAGAATGTTTCGAACTACTTTCAGTTAAGAACAAGATATATAAGTAATACATGTATTGATTCTACTGAGGCTGAGGAAGTGGGGATCGCATGTAGGCTCCAGAAGGGATAAGTTTCGATTTCTCCAAATGCTATTCAAGGTCGCCTTATGGGAAGTGATGAGATTGCATATGATTCACTTAAGATAGATATTGTAAGGCAATTGTTAAAGAAACACCATAGGGGATTAAAAACACGGTGAGACTGGTGAGACATCTTGACTTTTACCTGAAGCATCTTTGGGGATTGTTATACCCTTGATTAAAGTAATATAGAAATCTAAAGTTTGTCTGAATGGATAGTTGTGTTCCGGATTCTCAGAGATTGGACTAAAGGGTTGATTCACACTCCATGGTATTGGGATATGCACGGGATGGACTCGTGACCTAATCTTTTGGTAAGTGAGAGATGATAATTAGAAGCCAGAATGGCTATTATGACTCTCGGATATCCTAAAGTTAGTATGAAGGAATATAGTTATGGACCCTAAAGGTGGATCACCTCATAATGCAAATGAGGTGAGTGGATGCGAAAAGTTGTGACTTGACCTATGTGGATGCCAAAAATCTACAAGGAAAAATATATGATCCCATGTTGAAATAAATAAAGGTCTGTGAGCATGAAAGAATTGACCCAACAAGTAACATGTGGATGCCAAAAAACTCCCACTCTTAAAGAACCTTCATTACATGTCTCCTAAGCCATTAGATAAGCATAGGAAACAAAAGAGTACAATCCGGCACCAAGCGCACCCTGCTTGAGGGCACTTGACACCTTACTCCAAGTATCATGCTCCATAGACAAGCCAACTCGCATAAAAAAAAAGTAGCACCAAAAGAGGTGGAATCATGCGGAAGTTGTGGCCTCACGTCGATGGTAGCACTTCGGGAAGGACATTGCATCACACCAATGAGGCGCCTCGCGCCTGGAAGGTCGCTTCATGCCAGGAGGGCGCCTTGCGTTGGGAGATCAATAATTAAATTGTACTTTTATTTAAAACCAATAAATTGTCTTTACATGCTTTTGGGGCATTAATCCTAATAATCTCCCACTTGCCCTCAAAGCAAGTGAGGCATTTTCCTTAATCCCATATTGTGCTTGTGACCCATGAACGACTTTTCAGGAAGTGTCTTGGTTAACAGGTCAGCTAGGTTCTGTTCCGACGTTGTCTTCATAACAATCACATTACCTCGATGTATAATCTCTCTTACCAATTGGTATTTCTTTTTCTATATGCTTCCCTCTCTTGTGGCTTCTTGGTTCTTTGGAATTAGCTACTGCTCCACCGTTGTCACAATACAGGATTAGTGGCTTATCCACATCTGGAGCAACTTCCAAATCAGTGTAGAACTTCCTCAACCAAACCACTTCCATAGCTGCTTTACAAGCCGCTATGTATTTGGCTTCCATGGTTGAATCAGCTATGCTGGATTGCTTAATGCTTCTCCAGACAACAACTCCTCCACCAAGAGTGAACATTGACCCATATGTCAATTTTCGACTGTCTTTGTATGATTGGAAATCAGAATCAGTGTATTTAGTAGTGTTTAGCTCACCTCGTGAATATACCAGCATATAGTCTCTCATTCTCCTCAAATACTTGAGAATGTGCTTTACTGCAATCTAGTGTTACAAACCAGGATTTGATTGATAATGACTTACAATCCCAACTACATAATATATGTCGGGCCTAGTACACCATATAGCATACATTAGACTCCCGACTGCTGAAGCACAGGGATACTTTCTCATATCCTCTTCCTCCTGAGGTGTCTTGGGACATTGTTCCTTGGAGAGAGTAATGACATGTTTGGTCGGTAATTGACCTTTCTTGAAATTCTCCATAGAGAATCTTTCAAGCCCCTTATCTTTATAACTAGCCTGAGAAAGTGCCAAGAGCTTGTTCTTCCTATCCCTTAGGATTTGGAATCCTAGAGCGTTGCTCGCCTCGCCCAAATCTTTCATTTGGAACTTTTCAGCTAACCATTTCTTTACATGTGACAATGTCTCTACATTGTTCCCAATGAGAAAAATGTCATTAACGTAAAGAACTAAGAAAACCACCACTTTTCCCTTTGATGTATTTATACACACATGCTTCGTTGACATTCTGTTCGAAGTCATATGTTTTTATTGTTTCATCAAAAGTGATATTCCAAAATCTGGATGCTTGCTTTAATTCATAAATGGATTTCAGCAACTTGCACACCTTTTGATCCTCCCTTTTCATTATGAACCCTTCTGGTTGTACCGTATAGATACTTTCATCAAGATAGCCATTCATAAATGTTTTCTTGATGTCCATTTGCCATATCTCATAGTCATTGGCAGGAGAAAATGGATTTTAGCATGGCCACAGGAGAAAATGTTTCTTCATAATCAACACCTTCTCTCTCAGTGTAACCTTTGGCTACAAGCCTGGCTTTGAAAGTCTCTACTTTCCCATCTACACCTCTTTTCTTCTTGTATATCCACTTACACCCTATGGGCCTGACATCTTTAGGTGGATCTACAATTTCCCAGACAGAATTGAAATACATCGATTCCATTTCTTGGTTCATGGCTTCTTGCCATTTCTCCTTTTCAGGCTCGTCCATTGCCGCTTTAAATGTTATTGAAACGTCCTTGTATGTATCAGAAAGAAGGACATGTGCCTCATGTTTGTAGCGAACAGGTTGTCTCACAATCCTCCCACAACGACGTTGCACTGGGGTTTCTTCTCTAGGAATCATGGTTTCCTCGGTTTGTCATTTATCATTTAATGATGAAGAAGATTATGATGGAATCTTATCAGCTGTGAGTTCCTCCAATACTACCTTGCTCCGATGTTAATAGTTATTCATATAGTCATGTTCAAGGAAGGTCACATTTGTGGAAACAATTACCTTTTGATCCTTGGGATTATAGAAATGATCACCTCTTGTTTCTAGAGCGTAGCCAACAAAAATGCACACTTACAACCTTGATTCAAGTTTCCCTTATTTTGGTCTAGGAACATGAGCAGGACAACCCCAGATGCAGAAATGCTGCAAATTATTTTTGTTTCGATTCCACAGTTACAGTGGCGTTTTGCTAATGGTCTTAGATGGGACTACATTTAAAATGTATGTCTTCGTTTGAAGTGCATATCCCCAGAATGAGAGAGGAAGTGAAGAGTAGCTTAACATAGATCTAACCATGTCAATCAAGGTCCTGTTTCTACTTCTAGAAATACCATTTTGCTGGGGTGTTCCTGGTGCTGTGAGTTGGGATAGAATACCATGCTCCAGCAAGAAATTGTTGAATTCTAATCCAAACATTCTCCACCTTGATCAGATCGAAGTGTCTTTAGAGTCTTACCTAACTTCTTCTCAACCTCAGCGTTGAATTCTTGAAACTTACCAAAGGTTTCAGATTTCCTAAGCATTAGATAAGTATGACCATATCTTGAGTAATAGTCAATAAAAGTGACAAAATACTCATACCCACCTCTTGCTTGTACATTTATTGGACCACAGACATCGCTGTGTACAAGTTCTAGAGGTTCTTTGGCTATATTGCCTTTTGCTGAGAACGGATGTTTGGTTATTTTTCCTTCTAGACAAGATTCACAAACTGGAAGAGTTCCAACTCTTAGTTCTCTCAAAGCTCCATCTTTTGTTAACTGGTTTATTCTATCTAGACCTATATGACCAAGTCTAAGATGCCGAAGATATGTGTAATCCTCGTTTGAAACTTTTTGTCTTTTGATACATTGCGGTTTTTCTACTTTAAATACTGAATTATTGAGCAATTGTTCGTTTTAATGAAAGCGATAAAGTCCAAATATTTCAATTGCATGTCTAAAGAAAAAATTAAGAATAATCAAATTATAAATAAAATATTCTAAAGTCATTACATGCAATAAAATTCCAAATTAAATAAAAAATGAACTAAACATTGTTCAAACAACAATAAAGTTTTCTTTTAATAAAACTAAAGAATTTAAAATAAATTAAATTTCTTTAACGCTATCTTGAACTAGACGCTTTTCCTCTTTTCCACTTCATGATCTTCATCAACAACCTTCTTGAACAGTTAGATTCATCCATCTACACAGAATAATAAACATCATTAGTGGACTCTGAGTTAAGAGCTCAGAATGACAAATCTCTTTCCAGTTAGTTATAAGAACAAATAAATCATATCTACCTTTCTTATTCTTCATAAATTCAATGATCATTTCACGCTTGGCTGATAGGATTTCATTCTCATAAAACCACTTATCATATATGTGTCCATACTTAGCATGGATGGCATCCCATATATTGTTAGGAAAATATATATTGCCTCAATGGATATGGGTAAGAATATTACAGCTCTATGCAATAATATTACAAATAAAAATAGATTGATTAAATAAGGTTACAACTCTATAACTGAAAGTACAAATAAACAAAATAGAAGAAGAATGGAATAGTGAAAAATACAACTCTAAGCAAAAGATTACAAATAAAGTAAAAGTGTTTGGAACAAAAGAAAATATGCTTACAACTCTAACAAAAATCACAAGTAAATAAAACAAGAGGAATGAGAAGAAAAGCAATAGAGAAAATTGTAAGAAGAAAACAAAGAAAACTCTCACTTACACAACCTAAGTGAAGAGTGTTGGGGATCACCAACTTGAACAAGGTTTAAAACCTTTGTCCAAAAGCTTATTTCCCCCTAACTCAAGCACTAAGGGATCTCTCTCAGATATTGGAAATGCTTTCTAGAATTATCAAGCCTCAAGGTATTTCTAGCCAAGTGCTCTAATGGATAAAAATGTTGTGTCTTACAAGTGAGCTATAGGCTCCTATTTATAGAGTTTAGAGACACCCTTTGAATTTCAAATTCCACCAACCCCCGTGGTTGTTACCAATGTTTAATTGGATTAATATGAAATTAAAAAAGAGATTTGGGAGTTATTTGGGTTTTTTGAGCCGTTCAACTGTAATGACCCACTACTCTAGACTATTTAGACCATTAACGAAACTATACATAAAAAGTCTTACTAAAACATACATTTGCGAAAATACCATAATTTATTATAAACTTGTAGAAACAAAGGTTACTTTCATAAAAATAAGTAGGATATGGGTACCCATTGTCTTTAAAACAAAAATAGCTTAAAGTAAAAAGAGTTACATAGAAAATGCGGAAAATACATCTAAAATCATAAAAAACATAAACAAGACTACATCCTCGAATCGAATAACGCTCGGCCCCTTGACTCCATTCACCATCGATACACATCCTCCAAGCGTCACGAATCTTTCCGCCTCTAAAGCTTATTTCCTGCACATAAACAGAAAGGAGTGAGCCTAATGCCCAGCAAGGAAAAATCTAACACTTAATCATATACATAATTTCATAAGAAACATAAAGACTTAACATAATACATATAACATACACTTATTATAATGGCCATTATTACTTGGGGTCCCATAGACTAAACAAGCATATGCCCATGGAATTAGTGGGGTCCTACTAGCTAAGTAGGTCATATGCCCATAATCCATTTGGGGTCTTGTTAGTCATATGGGTCATATGCCCAAGCCTACAAACATATATACATATCATAACATATTTAATAACATGAAACATATAGATAACATAAGCACATAACATATTGATTCTAGCCTATTTTCCTTACCAAAGTTACCGGGATATAATGGACTGAGTTGGGACTTTTTGGAACACTCCTAAAACCATAAGAAAGAGTGAGTCTAAAGAAAGGAGATGAAATGAAAGAGATGGAAAGACTAAACCATTTGAGAAACATGCTTACCGAACTTATGTGCTCAAGAACTTAGATCCCCTAACCAAAATGAAGATTAAGGTTAGAGATTGAGTAGAAGACTATGAGGAAGAAAATAACATAATACAGAAATGAACCAGAGTTTTGGTTACCTCAAAGACTTGAAAGACCAATATACACCTCAACCGAAATACTATAGAACCTCTCTTCCCAAAGTGTTTGATAAGCTTATGATGTTTAAGCTTATGATTTTTCCCAAACCAGGTGTTTACACTCTCACACTCACTTAACACTAGCAGCTTCTGAACTTAGAGCAAAAGGTGAATAATGGCTGGGTACTAGGTCCTATTTATAGAGTTTGGAGATGAAAAGATCTTGATTTTACTTGAATAAAAATAATGGCTTTTTAGGTGAAAATCATTTGAATAATCGTTCAGCAGAGGCTGAAGACTCGTTCAAAAGATGCTGGACTGTTGAAGGAGTTTGAATGGCTGAAAGGAAATGAATTCAAAAGAGTTTGAATTTATGCTGAAGGAGGCGATATATCGCCCCCTGTAGGCGATATATCGCCTAGGCCAGTATGCCCGAGGCGACCGTGCATCGTTTCGTGTTTTCCGTATCTACGTGCTGCGATATATCGCCTCCTATAGCTGCGATATATCGGCACACGCTGAATATTTAAACACGAAATTACACATTTTTAGCTAAGTTTGAATGGAGTAAACAGCCTTGACTAAGCCCTCAACGTACTCAAAGCTGCTGACTGACCCTATAACATTCAAACTTTACTCCTTATTAGATTTAATCCCCAAAAATACTTAATCCTTAATCACCATTCATAACATGTGTTTAAAATCCTATTGGTTGATGTCTAAACCTTATAATATAATAAATATAATCCTTAATATCAGTCACTTTAATCAAACCTTAGGTTATACTTAATATTCTTAAACTATAGATTAAACTTAGAAAATCTATAAGTACTACTATGAGTGTCCAAATAATTCCCGGTCTGAACCAAAAATCCACAGTAACAAAGATAATGCTATAAATACTATCATACTACTATCTATCTTAGCTAAGTAAAGTTCTTGGACTCTACAATTCTCCCCTACTAAAAAGAATTTTGTCCTCGAAATTTACTTATAACATAACTCCGGATACTAGCCTTGCATGTCCTCCTCTAACTCCCACGTTGCCTCGCGTTCAGAACTATTGCTCCATAGGACTTTGACTATAGGAAGTCTCTTAGACCGTAACTACTTCATCCCTCTATCTAGGATGCTAACCGGTCATTCCTCGTAACTTAAGTCTTTCTGGAGTGCTATCGTATCGTACTTGAGGACGTGAGATGGATCTGACACATATTTGCGTAACATCGAGATGTGGGAGACGTTGTGACTATCGGCTAGTGCTGGCGGTAGGGCTAGTCTATACGCAACTGTTCCCACTTTGTCCAATATCTAAAAGGACCTATGAATCGGGGACTAAGCTTTCCTTTCTTCCCGAACCGCTTGACACCTTTTATAGGAGATATCTTCAGGAAGACTTGATCTCCAACTTGGAACTCCACATCGTGTCGCTTGGTATCCGCATAGCTTTTCTGATGGTTTTAAGCAGCCAGCATACGCTGTCTAAAAAGCGTTACTGCTTCTTGAGCTTGTCTAACAGCTTCGGGCCTTAGAAGCTGCCTTTCTCCTACCTCGTCCCAGTGCAACGGTGATCGGCACCTTCTTCCATATAGAAACTCATAAGGTGCCATCCCGATCGTCGACTGGTAGCTGTTGTTGTACGAGAACTCGATCAGCGGTAAGTACTTGTTCCACGATCCTCCGAAATCAAGTATACACGCGCGTAGCATATCCTCTAAGATATGAATCGTACGCTCAAACTGCCCATCTGTCTGAGGATGGAAAGTTGTACTAAGGCTTAACTTAGTACCCATATCTCTCTGTAAGTTTCTCCAAAATCTTGACGTAAATACTGATCCTCTATCTGACACTATCGTCTTGGGGATTCCATGCAATCGTACAATCTCTTGGATGTAGATGTCTGCGTATTGGTCTGCCGTGCATGAAGTTCTAACAGGCATAAATGAGCCGACTTGGTCAGTCTATCTATGACTATCCAAGCGGAATCATGCTGCTTATTCGTCTTTGGCAGACCCGTCACGAAGTCCATGGCTATATCGTCCCACTTCCATTCTGGTATGCTAAGCGGTTGCAATAATCCTGCAGGCCGCTGATGCTCCGCCTTCACTTGCTGGCATACAAGACACTTAGATACATACTCTGCTATCTCCTTCTTCATCCCTAGCCACCAATAGACTGCCTTGATGTCATGAGTCATCTTGGTAGACCCTGGATGAACTGAGTACGGGGTATTGTGCGCTTCTTCTAGGATCCTCTTCTTAATACTTTGATCGTCTGGTACGCATACCCGATCCGTATATCTCAATAATCCTTGACTGGATATTGAGAAATCTGTAGTCTTGCCTTCTCTGACTGCATCCGTGTGTGCTGCTAGTGTGTCATCATGTCCTTGACCAATTCTTATATTTTCTAACAAATTTGATTGGATAGACAGGTTAGCCAGCTTGTCTACAACCACTTCTATTCTGGCACTGATAAGCTCCTGCTGTAGCGGCTTTTCTATTCTGGATAAGACTGCTAAGTTCCCATAGCTTTTCCTACTAAGCGCATCGGCAACTACGTTCGCTTTCCCTGGGTGGTATAGGATTTCGCAGTCGTAATCCTTGACTAATTCTATCCACCCGCGCTGCCTCATGTTGAGCTCCTTCTGCGTAAAGAAGTATTTTAAACTCTTGTGGTCCGTATAAATCTCGCACCGTTCTCTGTAAAGATAATGGCGCCAGATTTGCAACGACCACCGCTGCCAACTCCATATCGTGAGTTGGATAGCGTTGTTCATACTCCTTCAACTGATGTGAGGCGTAGGCTATCACCTTGTCGTTTTTACATCAACACGCATCCCAATCCTAGCTTTGATGCATCGCATTAGACAACGAACTTATCGTCGGGTGTTGGTACACTAAGTACTGGTGTTGAGCAAGGATTATCTTTAAGCAACTGGAAGCTTTCTTCACACTTATCGTTCCAGTTAAACTTTTGTTGCTTCCGGGTCAGGTTGGTGAGTGGAGTGGCTATCTTAGAAAAATCCCTCTACAACTTTCTATAATAACCTGCTAGCCCTAAGAAGCTTCTTATTTCTGACGCGTTCTTTGGTCTAGGCCAATCCTTCACGGCCTCTACTTTTGGTGGATCTACTGCAGCTCCATCTTTCGATATGATGTGCCCGAGGAACGTCACTTGCGAAAGCCAAAATTCGCATTTCTTGAACTTGGCGTAGAGTTGATGCTCCTTCAATCGCGTCAAAATCATCCTCAAATGTTCCTCGTGCTCTACTTCATCCTTGGAGTAAATTAAAATGTCGTCGATGAACACAACGATGAATTTATCCAAGTAGTCTTTGAAGACCCTATTCATTAAGTCCTTAAACGCGGCTGGCGCGTTAGTAAGACCAAAAGACATAACCAAGAACTCGTAATGTCCATAACGAGTCCTAAAGGCTGTCTTAGCAATATCTTCTTCTTTTTCCTTGAGCTGGTGATACCCGGATCGTAGATCGATCTTTGAGAATACCGTCGCGCCTCGGAGTTGATCAAACAAATCATCAATCCGAGGTAGCGGGTATTTGTTCTTAATTGTTACTTTATTCAGCTCACGGTAGTCTATGCACATGCGCATACTTCCGTCCTTCTTCTTCACGAATAGTACCGGAGCTCCCCATGGTGAATGGCTTGGCCTAATGAAACCCAAGTCTAGGAGTTCTTGTAGCTGCGTCTTTAACTCCTTGAGTTTCGTAGGTGCCATCCGGTATGGTGCCTTAGAGATAGGCTCGGTGCCCGGTACTAATTCTATCGTGAAGTCTATTTCTTGATTTGGCGGCAATCCTGGCAAGTCATCGGGAAAAACTTCTGGAAATTCTTGTATAACTCGAACATCTCTAACTTTAAGTGACGTCTCCTTTTCCACATTCGTGATGCTGGCTAAGAACGCTTGGCATCCTTTCTCCATCATTCTCTGAGCTTTGAGAGGTGACACTAACGGTGTGCGTAGTCCTGAAGCTTGTCCCATGAAGCACAGTTTCTGGCCGTCAGGAGTCTCGAACATCACCTTCTTGCGTTTGCTGTCGATCGTTGCGCCATGCCGTGCTAGCCGATCCATGCCTAGTATTACATCGAAGTCCTTGATCACTAGCTCTATCAGGTCTCCTTCTAGTTCTATGTCCTCAATCTTGATCGGTACGCCTCGTATTATTCGTGATGATAGAACTACTTTGCCCGAAGGCAACTCGGTTACAAACCTAGTTCTAAATCTTTCACTAGGTTTGTCTAGTTTTTCTATCATTCCTAATGAGATATACGAGTATACTGCTACCAATCAAACGATACTAGAACATATACTATCGAGGATAGGATCTGACCTGCAAATCCTTGTTACTAGCATGGGTTCCTCCTTGGGTCAAGGCAAAGACTTTGGTCTGGAACCATCGTTTAATCCTTCTTCTCCTTACTAACATTAATCTGAATCCTTTCTACTTCTATTGCCATTTCTAGAATATTGGCATAGGTAGTGGTTCCCAGGTTTGCTAACTTAACCCCTAATTCCATCTTTGGTCTAAGTCCTCTGACGAACTTGGTTAACCTCGTAAAGTCGGTTGGGACCAACTCTGGTGCAAACTTGACTAATCTGTTGAACTGACGAGCATATTCTTCTATCATTAGCGATGAATGCCGAGGTGTAATACTTCTTGTGGAACAGCTCCTTAAATCTTGTCCATATCATGGTGGTGACATCGTTAGTCTGCTGAACTAAGTCCCACCATATTCTGGCATCCTTCCTGAGTAATGACGAGACGCAGGATATGCGGTCCGTATTACTGAGGTTCATGTGCGTAAGAATTGGCTCCACATTCCTTAGCCACTCTTCTGCCTCAAAGGGGTCTATAGTCCCTTCGAAGTTTGGAGCGTGCTGCTTGCAGAATCTTTCATACACTGACTCCATATTCGGTACTGGATGTGGTGCGTAGTTCGTCACTGGCCATCCCCCATATGGACCAACTTGTTGGGGTGCTAGGGCCATTTGTTGTAGCTGCGGCTGCAGTTGCGGCGGAGGCTGAGGCTGAGTCTGCGCCTGTTGACGATGTTGCTGCAAGAGTTCCTCGACTTGTTGTCGCCGTCTAGCGATTTCCACGATGTTGTCAACTGACGGTGTCGGCGCGTTGCGGCTAGTAGTAGCATGCACTCCTCTTCTGCGAACGGGAGGGCATCATTGGTCATTGGAACAACGTTGGAGGCGTTTCCGCTGGTGCGTGCAGATCTTCGGAGCGACATCTTCACAAAAAGTTCTAACAGTCGAGAACTTGTTAGAACTTACCCTAATAGGCTCTAAGGCAAAAACTTATTCTAAAACAAACATATCTCGGACCTATTTATTATGACTTCTTATGAAAAATTATATAGGTCTTTATTTATTATTAGAGTGGGTTTCTATACTTAGAAAAACAAGTCATCTTTATTTTCTAAGTGTGTTTCTAATCATCCTATATGACTTAATTCTCAGGCTCGAAACTTATCTTTGTTCCAAAGTTAACCATATTGAGGGAGGGCTGGGATCAGTAAAATCGTTCCCACTACTAAGGCCCCCTAACTCTCAATAAAGAAACTTGGTTCATTGACTTGTATCCACCCTCACTGAACTTAGTCATTATTTATTTTATTTATTACTTATTATGATTGCGAAAATAGAATCAAACTCATACATGATGATAAAATAACATGAAATTAATTTGGAAAAATAATTTTCACTTATTACAATCATAAATAAAGAAAGAAATAAAACAAATAATGAAAACTATTATTCTAAAAATCGGGATCTTCTACATCCGATCCTTCATCTAGCATATCATCATCTATCTCCTTATAATCATCATTGTCTTGAGCCTCAAAATTTCCTCGGGGAAGATTCAAGAAGATTCTATGTTGTTGCTCATTAGTGAATTGAAACTCTAAATCATAGGTGAACTTAAGTATGAGAGAATAATATCTTAGGGCTGCTTGTAAGTCATCATCATTATTTATATTCTCCCATATTTCTTCTAAAGTTAAAATTGCTGAAGGAAAATCTTTTAAAAGCCTAATTACTAGGACATATTGTTCTGCAGCTCTCATCATGATTTGCTTAGACTCTTGAAGGTGACCTATCTCTTTGTGGAACAAGATCAATCTTCGAGTGATCTTTCCTAGTGCTCCTACGGTGTTCCTTGGCTCCCTTATTCTTTTTAAAGCCTTAATGGCTCGGATATCCTCATTGCTTAAAGCTCCGTTCATTCTTAACTGAAAACATAAACACTAAAGGTGTTAGCTATACACATAAGTAACATAACTAGTATCTTAAACACTTACTTGGCGGTCCGATTTGGAGCTTTGAGCGTGTGTATCGAGGAGAACTTCATGCAAAAGAATCGTTGCTCTGATACCAACTGTAATGACCCACTACTCTAGACTATTTAGACCATTAACGAAACTATACATAAAAAGTCTTACTAAAACATACATTTGCGAAAATACCATAATTTATTATAAACTTGTAGAAACAAAGGTTACTTTCATAAAAATAAGTAGGATATGGGTACCCATTGTCTTTAAAACAAAAATAGCTTAAAGTAAAAAGAGTTACATAGAAAATGCGGAAAATACATCTAAAATCATAAAAAACATAAACAAGACTACATCCTCGAATCGAATAACGCTCGGCCCCTTGACTCCATTCACCATCGATACACATCCTCCAAGCGTCACGAATCTTTCCGCCTCTAAAGCTTATTTCCTGCACATAAACAGAAAGGAGTGAGCCTAATGCCCAGCAAGGAAAAATCTAACACTTAATCATATACATAATTTCATAAGAAACATAAAGACTTAACATAATACATATAACATACACTTATTATAATGGCCATTATTACTTGGGGTCCCATAGACTAAACAAGCATATGCCCATGGAATTAGTGGGGTCCTACTAGCTAAGTAGGTCATATGCCCATAATCCATTTGGGGTCTTGTTAGTCATATGGGTCATATGCCCAAGCCTACAAACATATATACATATCATAACATATTTAATAACATGAAACATATAGATAACATAAGCACATAACATATTGATTCTAGCCTATTTTCCTTACCAAAGTTACCGGGATATAATGGACTGAGTTGGGACTTTTTGGAACACTCCTAAAACCATAAGAAAGAGTGAGTCTAAAGAAAGGAGATGAAATGAAAGAGATGGAAAGACTAAACCATTTGAGAAACATGCTTACCGAACTTATGTGCTCAAGAACTTAGATCCCCTAACCAAAATGAAGATTAAGGTTAGAGATTGAGTAGAAGACTATGAGGAAGAAAATAACATAATACAGAAATGAACCAGAGTTTTGGTTACCTCAAAGACTTGAAAGACCAATATACACCTCAACCGAAATACTATAGAACCTCTCTTCCCAAAGTGTTTGATAAGCTTATGATGTTTAAGCTTATGATTTTTCCCAAACCAGGTGTTTACACTCTCACACTCACTTAACACTAGGAGCTTCTGAACTTAGAGCAAAAGGTGAATAATGGCTGGGTACTAGGTCCTATTTATAGAGTTTGGAGATGAAAAGATCTTGATTTTACTTGAATAAAAATAATGGCTATTTAGGTGAAAATCATTTGAATAATCGTTCAGCAGAGGCTGAAGACTCGTTCAAAAGATGCTGGACTGTTGAAGGAGTTTGAATGGCTGAAAGGAAATGAATTCAAAAGAGTTTGAATTTATGCTGAAGGAGGCGATATATCGCCCCCTGTAGGCGATATATCGCCTGGGCCAGTATGCTCGAGGCGACCGTGCATCGTTTCGTGTTTTCCGTATCTACGTGCTGCGATATATCGCCTCCTATAGCTGCGATATATCGGCACACGCTGAATATTTAAACACGAAATTACACATTTTTAGCTAAGTTTGAATGGAGTAAACAGCCTTGACTAAGCCCTCAACGTACTCAAAGCTGCTGACTGACCCTATAACATTCAAACTTTACTCCTTATTAGATTTAATCCCCAAAAATACTTAATCCTTAATCACCATTCATAACATGTGTTTAAAATCCTATTGGTTGATGTCTAAACCTTATAATATAATAAATATAATCCTTAATATCAGTCACTTTAATCAAACCTTAGGTTATACTTAATATTCTTAAACTATAGATTAAACTTAGAAAATCTATAAGTACTACTATGAGTGTCCAAATAATTCCCGGTCTGAACCAAAAATCCACAGTAACAAAGATAATGCTATAAATACTATCATACTACTATCTATCTTAGCTAAGTAAGGTTCTTGGACTCTACAGTTCAACAAAGATTGAAAAAACTGAAAATTGGTTAGTTTTTTGCCTGTGGCCGTGGCCACTAGTCTCTGTCCCACAGGTCGCAGCCACCGACCAATTTCAGCACAAAATATGTGTTGTTTTTCCAAACAGTTCCAAACCCTCCCAAATGATTTTGTAACTCCCAAAACACATTATTGGGGTTAAAATCATATCTCTAATAGTCATATCACATATGGCTTTATGAAATTCATCTCAATATTGTGTAACAACAAATTTACACAATAAAGGGTAATATTTGGAAGTTACAAATTTGTAACACCAAATATGTTACATTATTTGGATATTTCTCATATATCTAAATATTGTAACTTTCTATTATATGTTACAATATGTGACACACATTTATTTAATCTAAAACATTATATTATAATATAATATAATATTACATTATATTATAAAATAATATAACATTCCCCCACTATATTAAATAGTTATCTATTGTAACACTTATTTAATCAATCATTATATTTTGAAATATAATATATCCCCAACTAGATTAATTAAGAACTCTCTCTTATAGGAGTCATTGCATTAGTGCATAAAGCAAAGTGTTTTTCAACTTGAACTTTACTATAGTGTAATTATCACAAAATTTGTTGAAAATTTGGTTGCACTAGGCATTGAACCATCTTTTCATGATAACAAATCGGTGACAACACACACACCTTTGCGATGTTCACTTGAGACCTCTATGTCTCTCTTTGCACTGTTAATGGCCATGTGCACTTTCCATTCATGGATGTTCTTGAGAATACTCCCAATTCTCATGAGAGGCGGCACCACCCCTAGGTCCATATAGGTAGAATTCTTACAGTATTTTGTTACCAAAAATACTTGTCTTTCCAAGACTGAATGCTATTAAAAACCCTTTCGGTTTTAACCCTCCACTTGGTAACACACAAGTACTCAATATCTCAGAAGGGACTTGTTTTGAGTACAACTAATATTCACTTGATTGACTTGTTATTACCTATTGAACCTAACACTAGTTGAATAACTAGTGTTAAGAAGAGGTTACCATCAATTGTGAATCTCTTTTGGGAGTTTAAGTCCCATCCCTCGAGATGATGCGGCCACTAAATCCCTCGTTAGTGGCTTAGTGAAAGGATCCGCCAGATTTTCACTTGTTCTCACATAGGATATTGAGATGACTCCTCTTTGAATCAATTCTCTTACATATCCATGTCTTAGACTAATGTGTCTAGACTTCCCATTATACACTCCGCTGTATGCTCTAGCCAATGTCGCTTGGCTATCACAATGTATCGATATAGTAGATACATTCTCTTTGATTAGGGGAATCTCTATCAACAGATCCCTTAACCATTTGGCCTCTTTGCCGGTAGCAGCTAGAGCTATGAACTCTGCTTCCATAGTGGAATGAGATATACAGGTTTGTTTCTTGGAACCCCAAGAAATTGCACCTCCACCAAGTGTAAATACCCAACCAGTTGTGCACAAGTTGTCCCCAAGATTGGATATCCAACTTGCATCTGTATATCCTTCTAATATCGAAGGAAATTTGGAGTAGTGACGGCTTAGTCCTTTGGTTTCTTGAGATAACCTAGGACTCTTCCAATTGCCTTCCAGTGAACCACACTTGGATTACTTGTAAACCTACTAAGTTTACTTACCGCAAATGCTATATTAGATCTAGTACACTAGGCAGCGTACATTAGACTCCTTATAGCACTAGCGTACTCCAATTGAGCCACCGCTCTTCCTTCATTCTTCTCTAGTTTTACACTATGATCGAATGGAGTATTAGCATCTTTAACCTTGAGATGGTTAAATTTGTTCAATACTTTCTCAACATAACGGGCTTGCCCTAACGCAAAACCCCCAATATGTTTCTTTACTTTGATACCGAGTATGGTATCAACTTCTCCAAGATCTTTCATCTTGAAGGTTGATGATAGAAACCTCTTCGTTTCTTCTATCCCTTTCATGCTATTACTTAGAATAAGCATGTCATCCACATATAAGCAAACAATGATCACATATCTCTTACAAGTTTTGGAATACAAACACTTGTCTCCATTGTTATGTCTAAACCCATTAGACATGATGGCTTGATCAAATTTCTCATGCCATTGCTTAGGAGTATGTTTCAATCCATATAAGGATTTTACAAGTCTACAAACTTTATGTTCATATTTTTGTAGGACAAACCCTTCGGGTTGTTCCATATAGACCTCCTCATCGAGGTCACAATTAAGGAATGACGCTTTGACATCCATTTGATGAACATACAAGTTGTGTATAGAAGCTAAAGCGAACAAAATTCTTATAGAAGTTGTTCTTGCAACAGGCGCATAGGTATCGAAATAATCGATACCCTCTTTTTTCCTAAACCCTTTAGCTACTAATCTAGCTTTGAAGGTTTGGATAGTGTCGTCAGTGTGGTATTTTCTCCTAAATATCCACTTACACCCAATTGGCTTAGACCCCGGTGGGAGGTCTACCAATTCCCAAGTGTTATTGGAAAGAATGGAATCCATCTCATCATTGATGGCTTCTTTCCAAAATGCACTATCTCTCGATTGCATAGCTTCTCTATAAGTCTTAGGATCATCCTCAACGAGAAGTACAATAGGAATTTTCCTAATAACTTCCTCTCTATTTCCTTCTACCATGTAGAACGAAATTCGTTGAGAATTTATCTCATCCACTACTAGACTTTTATGATTTTTAAGCCTTTGACTTCTTCTAGGTTCAAAGGGTTGCTTTACATCCTTTTGAGAATTCTCCTATTGAGAATCAAATTTGGATGTAGAAGCTTGAGAATTGTTCTCATATAACAAATTCTCCTTTAGAGATGTTGAAGCTTGAGAATTGTTTTCACATAACATATTCTCAAAAAATTCAACTTCTCTAGATTCAATCACAATATTAGACTCTAAGTCTAATAACCTATTAGATTTACTATTGTTGGCATAACCAACAAAAGCACACTTTATGGCTCTTGAACCTAACTTTGTTCTATTAGGTTTGTTTTTCTTGCAATATGCAAGACACCCCCACACTTTGAAGTACCCTATGTTGGGTTTTTTTCCTTTCCATAACTCATATGGAGATATCTCATTTTTCTTCATCGGTATTCGATTAAGAATGTGACAAGCGGTTAAAAGTGCTTCACCCCATAAGTTGAAGTTCAACTTAGAAAACACCAACATAGAATTTATCATCTCTAGATAAGTCCTATTTTTCCTTTCGGCAACACCATTGTGTTGTGGCGTTTAAGGTGCCGTGCACTCATGAATTATACCATTTTCTTCACAAAATGTATTGAATTCATAAGAGAAGTACTCTCCTCCTCTATCACTTCTTAGCACTTTAATCTTTTTATTTAGTTGATTTTTAACTTCTAACTTATACAATTTAAAAGCATCAAAAGTTTCATCTTTATGCTTTAAAAGAATCACATAGGTATATCTACTAAAATCATCTATAAAAGTAAGAAAATACCTTTTACCACCTCTAGTTAAAACACCATTTAATTTACAAAGATCACTATGGATTAAATCTAGTAAATTAGATGATCTTTCTACACTAGGAAATGGTTTCTTAATCATTTTCGCCTCAACACATGTTTCACATTTACTATAGTTTTTAATATTGCATGCAATCATACCACATTTTACTACTCTTTTCATGGTTGAAAAACCTATATGTGATAGTCTAAGATGCCACATAAAGAATCATACTCAACAATATAGGTGGAATTAGCATTTTTATTGATAACATTAAAAGTTACATCATTGGTGCACAATTTAACCATTCCCTCACAAGAGTACCCTTTTCCCAAGAATACATTTGATTTGGTAAGTATAAGTTTACCGGACTCAAAAACGGCTTTAATGCCGGGCTTGCCAAGCAAATCACCACTTACCAAGTTTCTACTCATTTCGGGAACATAAAGTACATTCACTAATGTAACTTTCTTGCCGGAGGTGAAGTAGACTTCAATAGTACCTTTGCCAAGTACCTTGGATTTTCCCTCATTGCCCATTTGTATCTCATGGTTGCCCTTTGACTCTTCAAAGGTCTTGAACAATGATTTGTCATAGGTGACATGGACGGTGGCACATGTATCATACCACCACCCTTTCACCTTGTCTTGGACCGCATTCACCTTACTAAGGGTAGCAACTATGTTTTCCTCTTGAGTTGCGTTCACCTTAGGTCCTTGTTGGTCTTTTTTATGCCTACACTCTCTAGCATAGTGAACATTTTTCCCACACACAAAGCAAGGACCTTTCTCGCCCTTAAACTTGTATGGGTTGGTTTTTGGACCCAAAGGTTTCTCGTTACCCTTTTTCCCTTTGTTTTTTGGGATGTTTTGGTTGTGACACCGCATTTTCTTTGGAAGTCTCTCCATTAGACCGCTCCACAAGTTTATCTCCACATATCGATTCCTCTTCGATTCGAATATGCTTTTGGATCTCCTCCAAAGAATAATCCTCATTTTTATGAAGGATTCTTTTCCTATAGCTCTTCCAAGTTGGTGGTAATTTACCTACAATAGCACCAACTTGAAAGGCCTCGGGAAGCTCAATCTTTAACACTTTCAATTTATTAACAATAATTTGCAATTCATGAATTTGAGGAAGAATAGGTTTATCAGCAAAAAATTTGAAATCGAAGTATTGAGATATCAAAAACTTTTTGGTACCTTCCTCTTCCGCCTTAAACTTTTTCTCAAGTGCATCCCATATCTCCTTGGCTGATTTTGTCTCAGTGTAGAGGTCATAGAGCCTATCAGATAAGGCGTTGAGGATATGACCCCTACAAAGGAGATTGTCCTCCTCCTTCTTCCTTCTTTTCTCCACCTCCTTGGGAGTGTCTTTGTCGGATGGCTCGGCTAGAGGTGCCAATGAAGACTCAAGGATGTAGGCGATTTTGAGAGTGGTTAAAAGAAACCTCACCTTGTCTTGCCACCTAGTAAAATTGGATCCATCAAACCTATCCAACCTCACTAGGTCTTGGTTCATGATCTTAATGGTTTTCCCTTCCATTGAAACAAAAAGGGGTAAGCTTTTGAATGTTAGGAAAATATATATTGCCTCAATGGATATGGGTAAGAATATTACAACTCTATGCAATAATATTACAAATAAATATAGATTGATTAAATAAGGTTACAACTCTATAACTGAAAGTACAAATAAACAAAATAGAAGAAGAAGAAGAGAAGAAGAATGGAATAGTGAAAAATACAACTCTAAGCAAAAGATTACAAATAAAGTAAAAGTGTTTGGAATAAAAGAAAATATGATTACAACTCTAAACAAAATTACAAGTTAATAAAACAAGAGGAATGAGAAGAAAGGCAATAGAGGAAATTGTAAGAAGAAAACAAAGAAAACTCTCACTTACACAACCTAAGTGAAGAGTGTTGGGGATCACCAACTTGAACAAGGTTTAAAACCTTTGTCCTAAAGCTTATTTCCCCTAACTCAAGAACCATGCTCCAGCAAGAAATCGTTGAATTCTAATCCAAACATTCTCCACCTTGATCAGATCGAAGTGTTTTTAGAGTCTTACCTAACTTCCTCTCAACCTTAGCGTTGAATTCTTGAAACTTACCAAAAGTTTCAGATTTCCTAAGCATTAGACAAGTATGACCATATCTTGAGTAATTGTCAATAAAAGTGACAAAATACTCATACCCACCTCTTGCTTGTACATTTATTGGACCACAGACATTGTTGTGTACAAGCTCTAGAGGTTCTTTGGCTATATTGCCTTTTGCTGAGAACGGATGTTTGGTCATTTTTCCTTCTAGACAAGATTCACAAACTGGAAGAGTTCCAACTCTTAGTTCTCTCAAAGGTCCTACTTTTGTTAACTGGTTTGTCCTATCTAGACCTATA
The DNA here is from genome assembly GCF_963169125.1 of Humulus lupulus. Lineage (NCBI taxonomy): Eukaryota > Viridiplantae > Streptophyta > Magnoliopsida > Rosales > Cannabaceae > Humulus > Humulus lupulus. Next base: position 261,826,196 of record NC_084793.1, read on the forward strand.
TGACCAAGTCTAAGATGCCGAAGATATGTGTCATCCTCGTTTGAAACTTTTTGTCTTTTGATACATTGCGGCTTTTCTACTTTAAATACTGAATTATTGAGCATTTGTCCGTTTTAATGAAAGTGATAAAGTCCAAATATTTCAATTGCATGTCTAAAGAAAAAATTAAGAATAATCAAATTGTAAATAAAATATTCTAAAGTCATTACATGCAATAAAATTCCAAATTAAATAAAAAATGAACTAAACATTGTTCAAACAACAATAAAGTTTTCTTTTAATAAAACTAAAGAATTTAAAATAAATTAAATTTCTTTAACGCTATCTTGAACTAGATGCTTTTCCTCTTTTCCACTTCATGATCTTCATCAACAACCTTCTTGAACAGTTAGATTTATCCATCTACACAGAAGAATAAACATCATTAGTGGACCATGAGTTAAGAGCTCAGAATGACAAATCTCTTTCCAGTTAGTTATAAGAACAAATAAATCATATCTACCTTTCTTATTCTTCATAAATTCAGTGATCATTTCACGCTTGGCCGATAGGATTTTATTCTCATAAAACCACTTATCATATATGTGTCCATACTTAGCATGGATGGCATCCCATATATTGTTAGGAAAATATATATTGCCTCAATGGATATGGGTAAGAATATTACAGCTCTATGCAATAATATTACAAATAAAAATAGATTGATTAAATAAGGTTACAACTCTATAACTGAAAGTACAAATAAAAAAAATAGAAGAAGAAGAAGAGAAGAAGAATGGAATAGTGAAAAATACAACTCTAAGCAAAAGATTACAAATAAAGTAAAAGTGTTTGGAACAAAAGAAAAGATGATTACAACTCTAAACAAAATTACAAGTAAATAAAATAAGAGGAGTGAGAAGAAAAGAAATAGAGGAAATTGTAAGAAGAAAACAAAGAAAACTCTCACTTACACAACCTAAGTGAAGAGTGTTGGGGATCACCAACTTGAACAAGGTTTAAAACTTTTGTCCAAAAGCTTATTTCCCCCTAACTCAAGCACTAAGGGATCTCTCTCAAATATTGGAAATGCTTTATGGAATTATCAAGCCTCAAGGTGTTTCTAGCCAAGTGCTCTAATGGATAGAAATGTTGTGTCTTACAAGTGAGCTATAGGCTCCTATTTATAGAGTTTAGAGACACCCATTGAATTTCAAATTCCACCAACCTCCATGGCTGTTACCAATGTTTAATTGGATTAATATGGGATTAAAAAAGAGATTTGAGAGTTATTTGGATTTTTTGAGCTGTTCAACAAAGATTTAAAAAAATGAAAATATGTCAGTTTTTGGCCTGTGGCCGCGGCCACCGACCAATTTCAGCACAAAATATGTGTTGTTTCTCCAAACAGTTCCAAACCCTCCCAAATGATGTTTTAACTCCCAAAACACATTATTGTTTTTAAAATCATATCTCTAACAACCATATCACATATGGCTTTATGAAATTCATCTCAATATTGTGTAACAACAAATTTACACAATAAAGGGTAATATTTGGAAGTTACAAATTTGTAACACCAAATATGTTACATTATTTGGATATTTCTCATATATCTAAATATTGTAACTTTCTATTATATGTTACAATATGTGACACACATTTATTTAATCTAAAACATTATATTATAATATAATATAATATTACATTATATTATAAAATAATATAACATATATCATATGCAGATTTAAGGCTTTGTAGAGTATTTTTGGTCTCTATATTCACTGATTGGTGTAAATAATACCTAGCCATATGATTTATTCTTAACCACTTGGCGTACTCCAACTGATCAATCACTGAAGCATCGATTGGTGGTTCATCGATTGGTGGTGTTTTAACAGCCTCCATCAAATTCTCTCTTAACAATAATACATCCATATCATGTCTCCAAAATACTATATTTTCATCATTAAGTTCAACCACTACATTGCAGTTGTTTTGAGACATTTTAACTGAAATAAAATAAAAAACAATAATATTATCATTTGAAAAAATATCAATGTTTTGGAAAGTAAACATGATGCATGAATGCAACAATTAAAACACAAAAATTAACATTTACTTTTCCATGATAAAACTATCCAACAAATAAAGTGTCACCTTAGGGTCGGTCAAGTTAAATCCAGATAGCTTATAAGACAATCTCATCTTTATAATTTAAAACTTAAAATAACTCTTTATTTTCTCTTTTAAATATAAACTATCGCTGGTTTGGTCAAGATGCAATTATCCACTACAAAAGCTTAATTACATCTTTGTAATTGTAACCCATTATTTCACATTTAATGACTTAACTTAGAGAGTGCCGCCTTAGGGTCGATCAAGCCTAAAATATATCACATCATCCGATCTTCGTAAGAAGCCAACCTTGGTATTAATATGTCTAGAAACCTTCCTTAGGGGGACGAAAACAAAGCCGCATTGAGGCCCTATTCATATCTCACGGTGTTGTACTAATAATGGAGACCATAGGTCATATTGAGATGTTCACCTTCTCCCAGTTACTATTTTCGATTAAATGTGTTTTATTAAACTAATCAATTAATTCTAAATTAATTACTAGTTTATGAATAACCCTATGAATGTAAAAAAACATAATTATAAAAGACCCTATTTCTATAATTAATGTGATCTAAATAATTACCCATTACATTCATCTAACTTTACTAAAACACTTTTTACATAAAGTTGGTTATCTTAAAGGCCTATAAAAAATTATTGCCTTTTTTATGGTGCGAGTTACAAAGTATTAACTAATTTAATACTTAGTAGTTTACATGCAATTAATTTCACCAAAAATAATTCATATAAACAAATAGGACAATCCTAGATAATCATGTTTCTAAAATCTGCATGATTAATGAGAAACTATGTGGGGTTTCATGAATGGTATGTAATTGACTAATGCATGATCATATTATCAATCAAATATCAATGAATATTTATTTAAATAAATACAATAAATAAACAATAAATGATGAACCGAGTACTAATGGGTGTTTCTAAGATTTGCAACCCTTAGAAAAAATTAGAAATAAAATTGCAATATAAGCCTATGTAGCTTTCAAGACTCCAAGAATGCTCATCCTCTCCTTTAGACTTTCTCACTAATCTTTAGGAACTTTGTTTTCCCCAACTATTTAATTAGAAACAAATTTTCTAATTAATTTATTTAATTAAAACTAACTATTAATTAAATAACCATTTTGTCACCTTTTTAATTTAGTTGAATTTAAATAATTAAATAATCAAATTCAAATAACTATTTAAACTTAAGACATTAAAATATCTTAACCAAATAAAAGATATTTATTTTCTAATAAAATAAAATAAGATAAATAAACTTTTAAATTCAAATAATTTAAAAATTAATTAAATAAAAGATATTTTATAACAACTTAGGAATTAGGGTTTTTGGCACCAAAATGGTGCCTTAGGGTCGGCGGCACAAGGAGCCAAGGGCTTGGGAGGTTGCACGCTGGTGTGCAAGGGCTCGGCCAAGGGCCTGTCACACGCGGAGGCAGGCAGGTGTGCGCGTGTATGGATGCTGGGTGCACGCTAGGAACCACGGGACTGCACGCAGGGAGCCACGGGGCTACATGCAGGGATTCGTGGGGCTGGGGTGTGTCTGGCCCGTGATAGCAGGTGGAGGCTCGGGCCTAGGCGTGCTCGAGGGTGAGCAGGGGTTCGGGTCATGTGCCTCATAGGTGCATGGCTCGGGTTCCTCCTCATCTTTGTGTATAGACTTTTTTAAAAAATAAAATTTCAAAAAATAAAATTACAAAAATCGTATGCCCTTTATGGCCTACACAAGATCTAGAAAAACAATAAAATTCCTGACCCAATAGCACCATATAATTAAAAATCCATCATTCCACCATATATTCAAACAACATATCCATCCATTTAATATACATACCAACACACATATAACAAATGCAAGAAACCCACACAGTATTTAATATATATATGTATTGACTGCTCTGGTACCAATTGTTGGTATTAGATTATCAAATCAAAGGTACACAGTAGAATATATAGACCCATTTTGATAAATATTAATACCAGTCAGTATCGTATACATATGTAAATATTAAATCGCATACAAATAGATCAGGGATTACCTCTTGTAGCCTATCAAGTGTCCTTGAGTTTTTTTGTATAAATCAACAACCTTCCTATCAAGTGTTCTAAGATTTCACACCCTGATCTTCCAGACTAATCCTCAAACACACAAGGACATGTGTCACTCCTTAGATTTTCTCAACACATCAGATCTAGAGAGTTTTAACAGAGAGAAGGTTTAGAATAGTTTTCAGGTTTAGAGAAAACTATCACTTTAGAGAGAGAGTATGATTATCCATCATTATTATGAATATCACGTATATCAGATTTATAAAGATATTTAATATAATTCAATAATCTTTATTTAATTAAAATATAATTCAAATTAAAACTGATTAGGTATTTTAATTTAATTATCTATTTAAATCATATTTAAAAAATAATAATTAAATAATTGATTAAGCAAACTTATTTGAAATTCTAAATTCAAATCCCAAGGATAAAATCCATGATGCTAAGCGCCACACACTGTACTGTACAGTGTATGTCACCCAGCCCTATTAGGGTTGCCCTAATTTTCTCATATGTTTATTTAATCAACTTTTAAGACAAGATATTTATTCCAACATAAATATCAGTTAATTCAAAATTAACTTTATCGTAAAATATCAGTTTTAAATTATTTAAATAAATATCTTATTATAAATAAGATATTTATTATTTTCTCTCTTTATATTAATCCAAACAAGATTAATATTAATTTTAACCTATAGTTTTTTCACAATTAATTAATTAATTCACAAATAATCAATTACCCATAATTATCAAATAATTATTTCTATGTCCTGGAAAATTAATTTCTTTGCAATTTAGTCATTTCTCTTAACAAATCTTTCTTTTTGACATCCTTACCCTTGACAATGTAGGACAGAGGTGATCTGGGGACCATGGACCTATAATACGAAGCTCCAATAAACCAGATTATTTATTAAACTCTTTAATCTAATATTATTATTTATTAATTCCATGATTACTCCACTATAAATATTGAATTGCACTCTAAGTATTTATAAAATTATATTTACAGAGTTTTCTCTAGTAGTCCATAGATATAATCAATATATGTAGTTTTGTCCTCCATTATTGGTTCGTTAATTAGAGCTGGTCAAAATTACCATTTTTTCCTTCTAATTACTTCTTGATCCTTAAGTACCATTAATTGACTAGAGAATAATTAATCTATAATCTAATTATAGATTTGAGCTCAATCACTATTCAGATCCAGAATCAACCCTTAAGGGAACCAATATTCGATCCGTTAGAAAAGCATGGATTCCAATATTGTAATTCATGTTCCCAGCCATCCATGATATTGAATCTCCAAAACAAAAGTCATTAGCCTCATTATTCTAAGAGACCTTAATGAGTGAGTCAAAAGATCCAATAAACATAAACAGGAGTTCATAAATACTCAAGATTTAGACTGATCTACAAGTGATAATCTATTATGACAAAAATTAAATCTTTACGTCAAACGGCAAGTTTATAAAGATAATTAATTCTTATCAGTCTTGTCATATATAATCTCTATTAAATACAACACCTTTACAAAGATGTCTATCCACATCAGTAATCCGAATCTAGATTACTTACATCTGGTATGCTTAGTAAACCGTACTAGTAATCATTCATTAAAGATTCCTTACTATAATTTGTTACTGACTATTTTATTCATTATATATGATCTTAATTCCCTCGTACTAATACAAGATCACATTCTCATGAATGAATATGAAATTTTCTTGATATTATTATATAATTAATTCAATCAATAATTATAACATTCAAATATAATAAAATTTTACTTTTATTTAAAACCAATAAAATATCTTTACATGCTTTTAGGGCATTAATCCTAACAGAAAAAGTCCAACATCCCCCTAATATTTCGGTTCTGTCTGCAAGTTCTTTAAATTTCAAGATCTACCTGTATAAATTCCTTTTGTTGCATGTACCAATATTTTTGAAAGCACAGTATCAGCCACAAACCGAATGAGTACTAAAATAAAAACCAATTTAGAATAAAAATAACCTATATTGATATTAATAATACAATCCCCGGCAACGACGCCAAAATATTGTTGTGAGAATTTTGAACTACGCAAGTGCACATAACCGTAACAAGTAATAATTGATAAATCAAGTATCGTTCCCACGAAGACTGTTATTAACTACCAAAAATTATTCTGTAATCTAATTGATTAGAAAAAGAATGAATTAAAAATTTATAAACTAAAGGAATAAAACAATAACATATTAAAATATAATAATCAAGAATCAATACTAAAATTTAAATTCAATGGATTAAGAATTAGGGTTATTAATTTCATCAACTATCCACCTATGCCTCTCTAATGTGAATTTAAGAATTCCTATCTCTATTGTGATAGTAGATTACAATTGTAAATTATATTCTTACTAGAATTTTTAATTCTCTGCAATAAGCAATCTCCTACATCTATGTGGTAAACTAACATATTGCAGGCATTAAACACTTAATCCCTAAACTATAAAAATCATAAAGTTACTCTCGTCCAAATAAATCTATGATTATTTGACTATAGCATATTTATTCTTCACTTCTTAGATCCTAGGTTAAAATCATATAATTAATGTAAATAGTGATCAAGCATTCAAAAGCATTAAACACAAGTCAAAAAGTTCACAATATTGATAGGAAATTCAAAAATACTGCATTAGATAATCAAAAGGTTTCAAGAGAATCCATTAACACCCAAAATAAGAAAATTAGTTCATGCTAAACATATTCAAATCCATCAAACTAAATATAAACATCATTACAAGAGAAAGTAAAAGAATAAAAAGAAAAAGAATGATAGAACTAGTTGTCTCCACGCTTTTGCCTCCACCTAGTGTTCCTTCAGTCTCCCCCCAGAGGTTTTTTTTTTCTTTCAGAAATCTCATAATGTTGCTTAAATAGTAGTTTGTTCTTTGACCGTGAAATTCCACATTTACCCCTACTTAAAATGCTCTAATCTCCACACTGACCGCCTTAGGCGCCGCGGTCCTCTAATAAAGCGCTGCGGCCCATGTCCATGAACCAAAATCTGTCTCGTCGCTACCTCAACAAGCGTCGCGCTCTAATGCTAGTGTGCTGCAACTCAAATTCTCCAATCAATAGTGTCGTAGCTCTCAAAGGTAGCACTGTGGCCCTTGACTTCTTAGGATTCGACGTCTTTGTCTAATCGCAACGCCACGACCCAAATGCCTTTTTCACCAATTTACATCTTTTTGAATCCAAACGTGGTCATTTATCAAAATTTTCATAAATCCTGAAATATTATCAAACACAAGCAACAAAAATGTCATACTACACAGGAATAACTAAATAAGCTCAAAAATTCCCTGAAACAATTCTCTAAAACACCACAAAAACTACTATATCAATTTGGTAAGGAATCGAGGAATATTCACCTTGGTCTTTCTACTAGCGGAATTAATCCACACACTCCCTTTAGCAGTAAGTATAGTCGTTGGCCTTTAATGCTAGTAATCTATAATTTACTGCCATGGTTGTGTATGAAGAGGAAGTTTACCATGTTGACCTTGTTGATATTAGGTCCTAAACAACCTAGAAATGAGATTGATGTATACAAATCTCCTTTAATTGACGATTTAAGCACATTGTGGTATGAGGAGATTAATGCTTATCATGCTTATAGGAAAGAAAATTTCAATCTTAAAGCAGTGTTATTATGGACAGTTAATGATTTTCCAGCCTTAGGCAATCTTTATGAATTTGATGTGAAATGGTATATGGCATGTCCCATTTGTGAAGAGGGAACTCATTCTTAATATTTAAAAAACTCTTGAAAGATTTGTTATATGGGACACCGAAAGTTCTTACTTGAAGAACATGAATTTTGAAGTTGGACAAATGCTTTCAATGGTAAATCTGAATTTGGAAGGGCTCCAACACCTTTACTTGGAGGAAAATTGTTAAAAAAAGTTTAACAAAGTCCAATGCATGTTCGGGAAGCCTAGAGATTACACAAATAAGAAAAGAAAGGTTAGACGTGAAAAAACAAAGGAGGTTGTAGATGGTGCGACAGATTGTTCCAAGAAGAAATCTATTTTTTTGAGCTTGAATACTGGGAACATTTGGTTTTGCGACATAACATAACTTGGATGTGATGCACATTGAGAAAAACGTGTCAGATAACTTAATTAGTACATTGCTGATTTAAAAGTAATGGGTCTGCGCAAAAAGTTACAACCATAAGTTGGTGAGAGACATACCTATTTACCCCCTGCATGTCATACCCTGTCTAAAGAAGGAAAACAAATTATGTGTCATTCTTTATTGAATATGAAAGTGCCAGAAGGTTATTCTTCAAATATTTCTGCATTGGTAGATTTGAAAATTTGAATTTTGTTGGAATGAAGTCTCATGATCACCATACACTACTTAAACATCTTCTACAAGTAGATATCTGTTCTATGTTGCCCAAAAAAGTTTGATATGCGATCACGAAACTATGCTTCTTCTTTAAATCTATTTGTTGAACCACATGTACACATTCATGCATCCTGTTTTAGTGTCCACGGATGGAGGAAGCAATGAAGCACGAGCTAAAAATCTTTTTGAACTTTTTCTACAGATGGATCTAGAGACACCACTTCAAATTTGTGCTTGGAACAACAAGTAAGTCAACTAAATTTGATATACATATATTTTGTTTATTGATAAATATCTTACACAGGTTTTTTGGTTGTAGCTTTCACTGGATGTTAGTATTTATTTAGCCACATAGTCATTCGGTGGCACTTTTTGATCCTGTAAGTTCATATTTTCGTTCGGAGATCAAGGAGATAATTATCATGTAAGTTATACATATTACTTAATTAGTTTTCGATTTCATTTAAAACTCACATGTGAATAAATATTAATATTTTGTGCAGGGCATTGGATCTATATGATACACACCGAAGACAAAAAGCGTCTATTAGACTAAAAGCTTGTGTTCCTAAAGTAAAATGTTACTTACCTTATTAAGGTTTTGGACATGATTTTATTGTATAAACTTGCTAAATATGATACTCGCTGTTATCCCCGTTTCTCCCTAAGTGTACGGATCCATACTCTAAGTTAATGGGTCGCCTTCCAGGGAGTTGAAGCCCAGATCAGGCCCAGTAGACGAAGAGAGAACAAATATCGGCAGCCCAAGTCTCGGTACGGCCCAAAGGGCATCCGGGAATATGAGCCAGGACCATTGCCGGGGCATGTTGTATAAACTCGGGACCGCGTCCCGGAATGTCTCCCAAGATGTGGTAAAAGAGGTCGTGGCTCCAAGGTCTGAGATTAGGCCGGGATCGCCGTAGATGAACCCGGGTCCTGGTAAACGAATCGAGACCCTGGTAAATGAAGAGGGATGTTGGTAAATGGACCTAGATCGGATGGTTGAGTTCGGCGTGATAAAGTATCCCCGATGCTGACATCATCCCAAGAAGTGTGGAGCTATGTCCCCATATTTAACTTGCAAAGGAGGTTACATCGGGAATGTACGCCATTGGTTCAGAACTGCCGCTACACTGACAGATCCTGTCCCCCGAATCTTCTTCGCAGCCCACGACACCCACACTAGAGCAACAGTTTGTCGCGAGTCTTATAGTGTGGTTATGTTTGGGCTGGCCTAATGGGCCCTGGTTAATATATGTTTTATACTTCAATCCTTTGTATTAAGTCTCCATTAGAGAGCAAATAATATTTATTCCCTTATTGGGTCCGGATTAGTTCGGCCCAAGCCCAGTGCACTCGCTCGCCTATAAATATGAATAGTGGTGCACTGGGGAGGGGGATCCCAGATTTTTCTTGTAAGCAATTGCTCTGCCCAAACTTGCAAAAAAATCCATTGTCAATAGCTCTATAAGTTCTAATACAAATGTCTCGTGGACTAAGACTCATTAGCGCCCCAACCACGCAAAAACCTTGCTTGCATTTTCTAAATCCTTTCTTTTTAAGCTCTCTTATCTTTTATAATTTTAGTTTCCCAAAAACTCGGTAAACACTCGCATTTGGATAACTATGTTGTAATAGTGTCAAAACCAAACTAGGCCTACCGAGTGTGGTTATTACATTATGAAGTTTTCTAGGGAATTGATTTCACAGCCTAGATCAAAGACCTACTTGAAAAATGAGGTATTGTTTTACCATTTAAATTTAATTTAAACTATCGCTTATGATTTTATTTGGATGAATTCTAACTTATTGTTGATAGTAAGAACTCGTCAACTAGGATAGATCAAGAACTTTGTGAGTTGTAAAAGAAGCAAACTTAAATCGACTGAACTTCAAGAAAACTTTCTTATGGTTTCAAGAACACAAAACGTAAATGCTAGAATTTTAGAATGGAAAATAAAGAGAATTTAGAATGTGTGATTTCATTAGCAATGGCTAATTACAAAATTCCCCAAAATTTGACCCCCTTCTCAGGTGAAGAGAGGTCATATTTAGAGGAGAGCACTATTGGCTCACTGTACATGGTGGTCCCGGGGGGACACAACCCTGTATATGCAGACTGTGAATGGTAGTGGTGTTGGGAGTGTGGTGGTTGGCTCCAGTACACGCCAAAGGTCTGCGAGAGCACCTTAATTTTAATACCTGGTTGTACCTCCACCATATGTTTAGTACGAACGTCAGAGGTTGGCTGGGAAGGATAGCATCAGGTACCTTATTCGTACGAGCACTACTTATCTGGTGTGGTATTTAGGGTCAGACACCTGGGGTCTTCAGGGTCGTTCCCCCGTACGTACTTCGTATTCGTATGATCTCTTTGAGTCATGCGTAGGATTTTATCCTCAAAGTGCATCCTACTCTTTTAACCTTTAAGTGTTAAAGTCTCTATGGGTCATCATGGGAGACACGATCCCAAGAGGCATGGGAGGCAAGAGCCTCGTGAGATGCCTGACGAGAGGGAAAGGAACATGTGCAAGGCTATGCCTCATGAGATGTTGGAGCTTGTGGTGTGAGGCCATGACTTGCGAGGCTCTTGCGCGAGACAGAGGCTTGTGGTGTGAGACGGGGGTTCATGGTACGAGGACATACCTCATGAGGTGCTTGCGCAAGACAAGGGCTCATGGTGTGAGGCCATACCTCATGGGGTGCTTGCACAAGATAGAGGCTCATGACGTGAGGCCTTGCCTCGCGAGGTGCTTGCTCAAGATGGGGGTGAGGCCATGCCTCGCAAGAGAGGTGGGCCATTATTAGCAAGAAATGCACCCCCTTGGGACCCTCAGTGCGAGACGCTATGTTAGTTTTGAGGGGTGATCCTACGTGACCTTGGGAACGAAGCGAGTATCTATAAGAGAGACGCATGCCTTGCGAGGCCTTTGGCGCAGGGCACAAGGCTGGGCTTGGCTGTTTCTATCCCGAGCCTATATTTTGAGGGTCATAAGGTGGGGGCCTTGCGCAACTGAAATTTTGGCATCCACACTTGCCCCCCAGTCTATGGGAGGGCCTTTAGGCACTCTGGAAGACTTTTCGGTATGGTGCATTCAAGCCACTTGTGGTGTTAGTGTGTTTCTTTGCTTTAGTGGTGTGAAGTAACACACTTTGGGGTGGTGATCCTCATGATTCCTTGAGGATAAATGTGTGCCTATCATTTGGCTTCGCAAATCCCAATGCGGGTGTTTGGCTTCATTCTTGTCCATGGATCAAATAAGGATTCAAGACTAGTATGAGTTTGAGCCTCCTACAAATAGGTCTTCTCCTTAAAGACACTCACTACACTCATTTCTCTTAGCTTATTGGTGCTTTAGTCTTGAAAACTTCCAAGAAGAGGGTGGTCCTATCTGCCACAAGTGCACTTTGTCTTTCTTTTCTTTTCTCTTTTTTTTTTATAGATATTTGTAAGCATATTTGGAGAGTAAAAATTTCTTATTTCATCCCCTTTCCTTTTGTATGCGTGTACTTTTGACCCTAGTTATTTTTGATGCTACGACGGTGTGCAACTTCACCTATTCAAGGTATGCCTTTACCATTTCTCATCTTCATTGGGTCTAAATTAGCGGTATTTGGGAAGGGTTTCCTTGGCCGGAACACCGTGTGAGCTGAATTATGCACTTGCAACCATTAACACGTATACCTCCATTGTACCTCGTAGGTGGTCATTTGGAGCACTTGTATCTAGGGGTTTGAGTTTTATTCCTTTGTGTCTTGTAGTACACTTTCCTCAGACACTTGCACCCATGTTCCCAATAAGGCATGGCTTTATGGCATTTAAGGGGTTGTCTAGCATTCCTCCAGGGAAAAAGTTTGTAGACTTGTCCTCAGACTCGGGGTCCCACAAAAACAGCCCCTACTAAAGATACGACACCTTAAGGAGGGCCCGTCTATGTCACTTAGAACGCATGGCTAAGCTTAGGCTAAATATTTGGGTTGTCGAAAGTGAGATAGGCTCAGCCTCAGAGTGAGCCTTCTTGACCTACAAAAGGAGCTAGAGTTCATGGAGGGCATCCTCCCTCTTGAACCCTCACCGTCCTTTTAACAGTCCTTAGGTCACTCCTAGTTCCCCTCATCCCTTATCTTCAATCCACATGTGTTTGACGCTCCCACACTCAATGTCTCAATGGAAAACTCTCGCAAGAAGAAGAAAATGGAGGGTAAAATGATCTGTTTTGACCTCACTTTTCCCTTTGGTTTTGTAGACATGTCGAAGAGAGTGAGGTGATAGGTTGCTCCCAAGAAGCTGGACTTCAATCCTCTATTGGCGTCCACCATTGTTTCTAACGTGTCAAAGAACAAGCTGTTAGAGTTTTTGTGAAATACCATATTTGTAAGGAGTAAAAAATGTATGTACCATCCAATAAATATGTATGTACCATCCAATAAATACCGAGCTAATAACCCCCCCCCCCCCCTTGGGCTACGTTTCTTTTAGCGAACATATATTGAAGGCAGGTGAGACCATTCCTTTACACCCGTTCTTCGTCATGATCCTGAACCACTTTGACCTCGCTCCACTTCAGCTGGCATCCAATAGCTAGTTGACCTTGAGCTGCCTATACATTGAATTCATGAAGCTCAATGGTCGCGCTCCCATGACCCAAGTGGTGCATTTCATGTACAACCTCATGCCCACTCCCATGTCAAAGGGATTCTACTTTTTATAGAAGGCAAACTCCCAGGTCTCTTTGATCAAAGGATCCATTTTTAACCCGGGTTCGTGGAAGCATGACTTTTTCTTGGTCAAAGGCCCACTTTCTATCTGCGAACATTTCTGTTCCTCTCCAAGTAAGTACTTCAAGTCGTTTCTTTTACATTGAGCTTGCTATTGTGGACCTTATATTTATACTGATAGCTGAGTTGGTTGTTTAGAGAATTTTATGTTGGAAATGTGCCCTGAAAGCATATGTAGTAGACATTGTTTTTATGAAATAAATAAATGAATTGAATTTGTTATGCATATATTTTATGGACTATATTATTCTGTGATAATATTAAGTAAATATCAGGAAAATTCCTAAGTTCATATATGTGATATCAAACACGTATTGGTACGGGAGGATTGTGTTTGAGATAAACGAACTTGAATAGTTCGCAGTAAAATAAAGTTATGGAATCTTTAGATTAATTACTGCAAGTACGGTCCACTAGTATTATGAATACATGTGATCTAGATCCGGATCACTAGTGTGGTAGGACACTTTAGTGGAGGTGCTTTATATATTAGAGAATATATAGAACTGGACCAGATATGTTTATTAATACTTAGTTAAATACCTTTTGAAGTATTAATTAAATATATCAACTGATGATCATATACAAATAGATATTAATCCTGAAGTTACTATGAACTCCTGTTTATGTTATATGAGTTCTTTGATTCACTAGTTAGGGTCTGTCAGAATGATCAGGCTAGAAACTTTTGTTTTGGGAACTCATTAATGTAGATGGATGGGGACATAGTATACAGATATGGAATCTATGCCTTCTCGCAAGAGATTGAATGATGGTTCTCTTAAGGGTTGACTTTTGGGACTGAAAGGTTATTGAGCTCAAATTCATAATTTAGTTATGAATAAACCTTCACTAGTAGAGTCAATGGTTCTTAAGGAAACAAGAGATAATTAAAAGGGTAAAACGGTAATTTAATTCCCGATTAATTATGAACCATTATTAGAGGGTCAAGTTGTATGCAATGATTATATCAATGGACGCTTTATGATTATAAAGTACTCAGTAAATGAAATGTCTATAATTACAAGAGTGCAGTCTCATATTTATAGTGGAATAATCATGAGATTAATAAATTAAGATTATTTAATTAAAGAGTTTAATTAATAATCTCAATTTATTGGAGCTTGGAATTATAGGTTCATAGGTCCCCATAGCGACTCTATCAACACTATTCAATGTAAGAGTTGATATGAAGGGGAAATAGTTTAAAGACATATTTAAGAAGAAATTTGTTCTTCAGGCCAAATATGCAATTATATGATAATAGTAATTAATTAATTAATTACAAATTAGTTGTAGTTAACATAATTAATTAATATTTAATTATTGTATAATTTTTGAAATTATATTAAATAATTAAAGTAATTTTGAAATTTAATTAAATAATTAATTAATTATAATTTTCGAAATTATAATAAATTAAATATTTATTTTTTGAAAATTTTGGATTTCATTAATTGGAAGAATTAATTAAATATCTTTATTTGAGTGGGAGATAATAATCTGATAAGTTCAAATTGGATTTGAATTTAAAAGATTAATATTTATTCAAATAATTAATTATATTTGATAATTAATTTAAATTTGAATTAGTTATCAGGTTGTTGGATCTTATCTGACAAAACAGTTTGAATAAATAATTAAATAAAAATTGAAAAAACATCCCTAAAATTAGGGAGGCTACACGTGCACACACAATCCATGGACTGTGTGTGGCGTGTAGGGCAATTTTCAGGGATGGGATTTTCATTTTTATTTATTTAATTAATGGATAATTCAAAAAATTGGTTTTTGGATTTTTTCATTAATAGAATAATTAATTAATTAAAAAGTAAATTGTAAAATGGTTACAGATTTATTTTTTAAAATTTGAATATTTTCTTTTAAGTATGACTAATAAGAAAAATATTCAGTGAAGTGTGAGACAACTCTGAACATTCGCTCTGTGAAAAATAGAACGGTAGTTTTTTCTCCCTAAAAATAAAGAACCAATTCTCAGGCATATTCTCTTGATCTCATGTGTTGAGTACATCAAGTAGAATCACAAATAAACTATCCTTCATTCTCTAGGTGCCCACACATTTCTTGAGGTGTAGAGAATGGTTTGGAAGATCTTGGTGTGAGTACGTGGGAGCGGCTTGGATAGGAAGATCGTTCTAAATACGAAAAGATAGCAAGGATACTTGATAGGCTTCAAGAGGTATGAATTCTATCCTTATCTTGATTATGATTAATGTATGTATATTAATGGATCTGCATATTTAAAGGTAGTTTAAATATGTTACAAAAAAAAATTTGTACACTGGGCCAACCACATCACCATTCCGCTGCGTATTAGGAAACTCGTTCCTAACATTTTACTATCCCTGACGTTCCTGAGTCGGAGGCAGCGTCGGTGGATGTCTTCCTTGATAATGACCCTTCAACAAAAATGGTTGCCCATCTTTTTATTGTGGCCAACCTCAACCATTTTGGTCTATCTAGGGTTTCGGAGCCTGACTTGGTATGGCACATTTATGAGCGAAAGAAGAAAACGACTCTGGTAGAAACTCACTCAGACGAAGGTGATGTTGAATGGGTTCCTAAGGAGACTTCTCCCGAATCCAAACGTCCAACCCAACTGTCTCCAGCCTCCAGGGGACGCCCTTCTTCTATTCCTATGGACTGCAAGATGACTTATCATTCCCACGGTTCACAATCCATGCAAGGGTGCTTTGTTCTGCCTTCTTACAATGAATTTGACAATCTCCCTTATGCCCCCGCTAGTCATGGCTATTATGGGTACCCTTCGTCTAATGCTCTCGCACCTCCTCCTCGCTCAATGAGTGGGTCATTTTTCCTTGCTCACCCGGATGCTCCTGATTTGGAGGGGATGTCTTAGGTGAGTAGCACATCAGCCCCTTATGTGCAAACGTATGCTTGGGTTGCCGAGGATATCCCTAAGACCGAGTGGAGAGTTTTAACACAGCGGAGCTTAGGGAGACCCTCATGCACTCCATTACTTGGGTGAGTTCATGTGTCTTAAATTGGTCTTTTTTGTGTTTGGGTTCCCTATTTTCTCACTTTTTGCTTCCTTGCAGACTTCTCTGGTGGCTAAGCGCTTGATAGACTCAGCACAGGACCTATCTTTGTTTAATGCTGAAAGGGATCGTCTTGCGGCCAGAGTTCAGGAGCTTGAGGGACAACTTGCTGAGCCAATCTCAAGCTAGAGACAGCCCTGGCGAAGGACTCATCGTCAACCAAAAAGAAGAAGATAGCAGAAGCCCAGGCTGAGGTGTTGCGAGAGAGGATCACATTCCCAGAGGCTGATATGGTAGAGGTTGAATATAAGTATGTGGAGCGCACCTTGTATGGAGTGTGGAGGAAGAATCTTGGTTTAGACTTCTCCTCCTTTGGTGATCATGTCGTTGCAAAGTCGACTGAGTGGAATACTCATGGTGGGAGGCCTTGAGATTTCCTTTTTACAGCTTTTATTTTCCCATTTCGATTTGGTTGTATAATTATTCAAACTTTATTATACCGAAGAGGTTTCTCCAGGTTCTTTGCTTTTTCCTTCAAGAACTTTTATAAGTCATGTTGTGGTTGGTGCTGACTTTATCCTATAGCATTGTCACGTCTTTTATATATATATGTGTGTGTATGTGTGTGTGTGATCTTTTGTTACAGTTTCTTTATGCTTAAGGTTCTTTTAAGCCCGCTCCTGTATGCAGGGAAAAAAGGGCTCGACAGGTCTCTCTTTTTTCTGATAACTTGCTGATGATTTATCTAGATTGGTAACGATAGTCTCTTCAGTGAACCTTGACTGTATTTGTAAAGATATATTGACCCTTTGGTTCTAGATATCCTTTTATATATTTTCGCGCGTGCTTGTTATTTTTTTTGCGAGAAGCGTCCTTCTCGTCTTTATGTATAGTACTATTTTTACAAGGGTCTCTTTCCCCTCTAGGCCTATTGGTGGATGCTCTCCCTGAGGCCTTTCCCCTCGTGGAGGTATCAGCCTTTATTAGGGGATTATCCTTGTGAAACCATTTGAATTCTTTTCACAAGTGTCTCTTTTACAATAGACTCTTTTAGGACCCTTTTTGGCTAGACGGGTTGGTGGCCGCCCTAGGCTTATTGGTGGATGTCTCCCTTGAGGCTTTACCCCTCGTGGAGGTGTTAGCCCTTATTAGGGGGTTATCCTCGTGGGACCTTTTGGCTCCCTTGATATCCAAAAGGGTAGCTAATCCTTATGAACCCAAGAAGTGCTCCAAGTTCATCAGCGAATGTCCTCATTGAGACCATACCCCTCGCGGAGGTGTTTAGCCTTTGTTATGAGGTTATCCCTGTAAGACCTTTTGGTCCCTTGATATTCATAAGGGTAGCTAACCCTCATGAATTCAAGAGGTGCCTTGCAAGGTTTTCCTCTTTATTTCTTTTTTTTTCTTTGCTATATACTCTGCCCCCCAAGTGGTTGGCGAGATTTATCTCGTCGAGCCCTTTGATCCTTTTGCTAATGTACTTTGATAATTTCAATTGGCAATGGGTACACAAGAGGCAGATATGTGCTCAATTAAATGAGGAGTATGACACACCAATAAGAAACATATTCATTAAAAATGAGTAGAGTACATAAATATTTATAGAAACAATGTGCCTACTTCGTACCAGGGGAATTAGGCGACCCCTTTAATTCATAGCTTCCTTTGAGGGGGGGGGGGGGGGGGGACTCATAACTATGTTGGGAGGTTAACTAGGGTAACCTCTTTGATTCATCGTACCAAAAGTAGCGCTTTACCCAATATTCCCTCTCAGGAACGTATCCTCAGCTGTTCATGTTCATCCTCTGCTCGGATGCATTCTAAAGCTCTTTCATAGAAGTCGCCTATGTCCCATATTTCTCTCTCGAGCATACTTCCCCACATTCTGCTCTTTGGATGTACCCATTCAGTAATGGCCATTCTTAACTCGTCCTCAGATAACCTTCCCAATTTGGCTACCTCTGCGTTGAAGCACTGGATATACTTTCTCATGCTTTCATTTTTTCCTTGCTTTACATTGACATGGCTCCTAGCGGGTGTCAGCCAGGCAAGGCACATTGTTGTGGAAGGAATTCCCCTCCTCGAGATGTCGTACGCGATTTTTTGGGGTTAGATGGGAGAAATTCTTCTAGGATCTCCTTTGAATGTGGAGATTTTTCCATGGACATTTTGGCTTCCAGCTTCCTTTTCTGCACAACTGCTATTTTTTCTAAGGTTCTTCATCATGTTTCCTAGCTCCTTCTTTCTCCTGTTTATTGAGTTCACAAGGTCGTAGGCAGACAGAGCTCAGGTCTTTCTCTCCTTCATGAAAGAATCTATGAGGACCTTCTTTCCTTTCATTTCATCTTCTCTTTGTTGGGACATGCCTCTCTTGTCCCCCGACTTCTTCCTCGAGGAGGTAGTAGTCATATCATGTATGTGCCCCCCACTTCTTGACCGCACCTGTGGCAAGAAACCTTCATGGTGCTTCAGACGTGGGGAACTACTCTCTGGAAGTTGGACTTTTCCACCATCAATGGGGACGGTCATTTCCTTCTTTCCCTATTCTTCTCCTACATTCATGGTACATCATATTTTTCTTATGCCATGCAATAGAGCACTTCTAGCATTTTTCGCATTGTCTCCTCTAATTTTTTATATTTTAAATGAAGCTCATCTATCTCTCCCTTATCCGTTTTGATTCTGATCTCCTCAGTAAACCCTGGGTCTAACTCATGCGGGTTTGTGCTTCCATGCACTACCATCACCATGGGTACGGAAGGTTTCATGAATGTGTGGAGGAACATGTTATAACATTCCCTCACTTCCTTCTATTCCCCTTTCACACTCGATGTCCCTCCAGGATTTGGGAATTTTATGGACAAGTGGTATACTGAGGTTATTGCCTTCAATTCTCTTAGGGACGGTCTCCCCAATATCGCATTGAAGGCTGAGGCACAGTCTACCACAACAATGTTTATCATTATAGTGGTTTGTCAGGGTTGCTCTCCCATGGTGAGGGCTAACTCGATTGCGCCTAGGGGCTATATCGAGTCCCCTGTAAACCCATAAAGGGGGGTATTGCAAGGCTCTAGGTTCCTGATGCTCAGTCCCATCTTCTCTAAGGCTGGGCGATATAGGATGTCTACGGAGCTCCCATTGTCTACCAGGACCCGATGCACCCTCAAATTAGCCAGTTGTACAGCCAGTACCAAGGGGTCGTTGTGCAGAAAATTCAAATTAGCCATCTTCTTCAGTGAAGGTTATTGAGTTGTTTTCTCCTTTAAAGCTTTCTGGGGGTCGTTGTTCCAAGCTTAAGACACATGGAGGTGGGCTTCACCTTGCTTTCCTGGCATATCTATCTTGCCCCTTACTCGATTCTCCTCCGAATCCTGTCCCTCCAAAGATGGTCCTCACCTCTCCTTGCACCTCTGTGGCTACATCTTGTGCCCGTGGCAAGGGTGGTCTGTCATCTGGTCTTTGATATTATCTTCAGATGTATCTACCCAAGTGTCCCCTGCGTATGAGTTCTTCAATTTCCACCTTTAAATGAGTGCATTCTGTGTGGCGTGGCCAATATCTCTCATCATTGGTGGGGGCTCCAGAAGGGGACCTGATTCTCATTCATGATGAATATATGTTCCCTAGTATGTGTTAGGTTAGTATAAAGGGTGTATGGGTTCTGCCTATGTTCACCCACACAATTGGGTTTCCTAGGATGATGATCGCTCGACCTTTCGTAGGCCCTCTTTTTCTTTGCGCTATTTAGGCCTTCATAGGTTGAGGGTCTTAGGGATGGCTCACTCTTTATAGCCTTAAGACTCTCGTGGCCATCCTCAACGCGGATGTATTTTTGTGCCCCTTCGTAGAAGTCGTCTAAGTTAGTGACCTCCCTCTTTAGCATGTTATCCCATATTGAACCTATGGATTTAGCTCTTCAGGCTCTCGTCCTCTCCTTGTTTTATGTTAGCGAGGCTGGTACCCAGCATGGTGTAATCACACACTATGTGATGTTGCTGGAGAAATTCGTCAAAAAATTGTTGCCAAGACCTGATGGACCCTGCCTAAGTCTCTTAAACCGCTTGTATGCAGGTCCTTTCAAACTGGCAGCGAAGATGTGGCATCGGGCCTTGCTGTTGATTCCCCTTCACTTCATTAGGTTATTGAACGCATAGAGATGGTACTTTGGATCCGTATTGCCCTCGTAGGGGGTCTTGGGGGCTTCTTTGAAGTTGGCTGGGAGCCGCACGACTTGAATTTCTCTAGTGAAGGGGGAGTCGTAATCAAACTCATCGTCGACAACGTGCCCCCCAGACGCAGTGATTATCTTGCTTTGTAGGCTCCTTATTTTGGTGTCTAGGTCTTGTCTCATTCTGTTCAAGGAGTCCCTCAAGTCGCATGGGTTGGCTATTCATTTCCTTTTGTCTTTTGGGGAAGCTGCAGGAGGTCTGGTCCTCACTCCCAACCTTCTCCTGTTGAGCTCTTCCCTCAAGTCTGGGGGTGTTTCCCTTGAATTGACCTCAACTTCATTCTGAGGATTAGTGTCTTTCCTCCACTCCGGCCTCTTAGGCCGCTTCGCCTGCCCGGGACACTCATGCTACTTCGCCCGAGGGGTATTGCTAGTGGAGAGTTGAGTCCTCTCGTCATCCACAAGGACTGTGGTCTCTCCTCTCTCATGGTCTTTCTCCTTTTTCTTAGGAAGAGGCATGCTTTATTTTCCTTGTAATAGGACATTTAACACCTCTTGAATTTTTTCTAAGGTGGCTTCCAGCCTTTGGTTCTTTTGGTGTAACTCACGTATCCCATCTGCGTAGAATCATGTCCTTGAGCTCGCGCTTATGGAATGTACTTGGGGCCTCTGGTCAAGCATGCGCGTTGAAGGATCTGAATCCCCCCGGCCACGGAGGGGGGAATGCTCCTGTGCCACCGTAGGGGCAACAATTGGTCTCGGACGGTTCCCATCAGGTTGGACAGATAGGGATGAAGCCTCTTTTTCATCTTTAGGAACCATGGGCTCCGTTGGTGCATCCACATTTTTGGGGGGTGGAGGGTTCCTCATGGAGGCTTTCAGCTGATCTTTGTCCAAGTGGACATCAACCACTTGTGGTTCTCTCAAACGCTTAGAACGTCTTGGCTGTAAGGAACGGTTCCTAGTGCGCAATGAAAATTGCGATAATGGTATACAAAAAAAAAATTCATATAAAAAATCTTTATATGAGGATCCTTTAATTTTCAATATGTTAATCAATATATAATATGAATATGAAAAATAATACGAAACTATTTACCTCTTGTAGCCTATTAAGAATCCTTGAATCTTTTTGTATGTATTTCAATCTTCCTATCATTGCTTGAGTACTCACACCTAGATCTTCCAAGACGTTCTCTACACCCCCAAGATGTGGGTGGGCTTATACAGAACAAGGATCAATTTTGTGAATCAAAATTATTCTTAACACATGAGACTTTTGATTATAGGCTAGAGAGAATAGGTTTTTCTTTTTGTGAAAAGATGATAGTTTCTCTTCTCTGTATTAAACTTATCAAAAACTTGTTGTTTGTATTTTCTATCAAATAAAATATATAGACAACATTACCATAATAATAATAATGAAGAAGAAGAAAAATCAATCACCTTCTATAATAATAATGATAATAGACAAAAATCTAACATTCTATTTTAAAACCTCTTTTTAAAATGTTTAATTAATTAATTAATTAAAAAATGAAAAACCAATATCTCATAACATCAGATGTGCCACACGCTTAGAGCAGTCCAAGCCCTATGTGTGTGGCCTATCACTGAAAAATGGGATTTTGATAGTTCATGTATTTTTACTTTTAATTAATTAATAATTAGATATTCAAATAAGGTATCATCTTTTAAAGGAAAAAGATAACAACTTAAATTTCAAAATTCAAAATTTAAAATTTGAATTTTCATCATCATCTTATTATTAATTAAATGAATATAATAATCAAAACTAATTTTGGCTATCCATATTTATTTATTCACACTTAAATAAAATAATTGATTAAAATCAATTTCTTTTATTTCTACACAATTTCGAAATTGCACAAATGCAATAATAAATTATGCAACTTCAATTATCACATTTATCGCGAAAAATAAATATTCTCTCAAATAGCACATTCACAGTTTAACCCTTGTATCAACTCTTATCTTGATTAGTGTCTATAGAGCCGTTCCAGGAACCTATGGACCAATAATTCCAAGCTCCAATAAATAAAAGATTATTAACCAAAACTTTTTGATTCAATAATCATATTTATTAATCTCGTGATTATTCCACTATAAATATGAGACTGAACTCTTGAGAATTAAAGACATATATTTACTGAGTACTTTATTGTAACCACAAAGTGTCCATTGATATAATCATTACATACAAATTAATCCTCTATTGATGATTCATAATTAAATGAGAATAAAATTACCATTTTGCCATTTTAATTATATCTTGATTCCTAGTGTACCATTGACTTTACTAGTGAAGGTTAATTCATAACCTGATTATGAATTTGATGTCAATAACCTTTTCAGTTCTAAAAGCCAACCCAAAAGAGAATCATCATTCAATCTATAAGAAGGTATAGATTCCATATATGTTAAACTATGTCCCCAGCCATATACATCATTGAGTCCACAAAACAATTGTTCTTAGCCTGATCATTCTGACAAACTGTAACACATGAATCAAATGATCAAGTAACATATATAGGAGTTCATAGTAACTTCAGGATTAAGATCAGTTTGTAAATGATCACTAGTTGATTTGGTTTATAATAGTACGAAACGATATTTAAATAAGTATTATTAAATCACTTCTGGTATAGTTCAGCATACTCCCAGCATGCAAAGTACCTCCACTAAAGTGTCATACTAAACTAGTAACCTGAATTTAGGTCACATGTATTCATAATACTAAAGGGCCGTACTAGTAGTAATTAATCTAAACATTCCATAAATTTATTTTACTGCAAAGTATTTAAATTCATTATCTCATTCTCGATCCTCTCATACCAATATGAGATTGAGACCACACATATGATCTTGGGAATTTTCTGATATTTACTTAATATTATTAGTAATAATATAGTACATAAGCTACATATATACAATAATTCAATTCATTTATTTATTTTATTAAAACCATTGTCTAATACAATTTCTTTTAGGGCACAATTCCCAACTATTTCATCTTTCCCTGCCGAAATCAATTGAAGAACAGTGGCTTGGCACTTATGGTTCCCACAGACGACGCCAAATTGTTGACAATAAGAACTCGTCAACTAGGTTAGATCAAGAACTTTGTGAGTTGTAAAAGAAGCGAACTTAAATTGACTGAACTTTAAGCAAACTTTCTGATGGTTTCAAGAACACAAAACCTAAATGCTAGAATTTTAGAATGGAAAATAGAGAGAATGTAGAGTGTGTGTTTTCATTAGCAATGGTTGATTAAAAAATTCCCCAAAATTTGACCCCCTTCTCAGGTGAAGGGAGGTCATATTTAGAGGAGAGCACTATTGGCTCACTGTACATGGTGGTCTCAGAGGGACATGGCCCTATATATGTAGACTGCGGATGG
This sequence comes from Humulus lupulus, assembly GCF_963169125.1. NCBI lineage: Eukaryota > Viridiplantae > Streptophyta > Magnoliopsida > Rosales > Cannabaceae > Humulus > Humulus lupulus. The sequence continues at coordinate 261,850,168 of NC_084793.1, forward strand.
TAGTGGTGTTGGGAGTGTGGTGGTCGACTCCAGTACATGCCAAAGTTCTGCGGGAGCACCTCAATTTTAGTATCTGGTTGTACCTCCATCATCTGTTTAGTACGAATGTCAGAGGTTGGTTGGGAAGGACCACATCAGGTACCTTATTCATAGGACCATTACTTGTCTGGCGTGGTGTTTAGGGTTAGACACCTGGAGTCTTCAAGGTCATACCCCCGTACGCACTTCGTATATGTATGATCTCTCTGAGTCCTGCGTAGGTTTTAATCATCACAATGCATCCTTTTCTTTTAACCTTAGTGTTGAAGTATTTATGGGTCATCATGGGAGACACGATCCCAAGAGGCATGGGAGGCAAGAGCCTAACGAGATGCCTGACGTAGGGGAAAGGACTGTTAGCAAGGCTACACCTCGCGAGATGCTAGAGCGTGTGGCGCGAGGCCATGCCTTGGGAGGTGCGTGCGTGAGATGGAGGCTCGTGACGTGAGTCCATACCTCGCGAGGTCTTGGCGCGAGATAGGGGCGAGGCCATGCCTCGCGAGAGAGGTGGGCCATTATTAGCAAGACATGCGCCCCCTTGGGACCCTCACTGGGAGACATATCGTTAGTTTCGAGGGGTGATCCTACGTGACCTTGGGCATGAAGCGAGGCTCTGTAAGAGAGGTGCATGCCTTCCAAGCCCTTTGGCGCAAGGCGCAAGGCGCAAGGCTAAGCTTGGCTGTTTCCATCCCAAGCCTATATTTTGAGGGTCACGTAGCAGGGGCCTTGTGCAACTGAAATTTTGGCATCCATACTTATTATTTTAAATATTTCTTAATTAGTCTAAGAATATGGCACCATATATGGCTGATGAAATCAAAGAGATGCGAGATGAGTGGACTGAATCAATTTTGGTGTATCTCAGTTTGCAAATGAGAAAGTTGGTGAGGAAATTTTAGTTTAAGTGCTTAATGCTTGGAAATTTAGAATACAATAGTTATAACTATATACATGGACTGACTTTGAAATTTGAATTACTTTTGTAGATTTACTCACAAATGTTTTATTAATTTCTTTTGCTTTTTTGTTTTTTGTTTATGTTGTTATTTTTCTGTTTTTGTTGCTGTTTTTATGTTTATGCTTCTGTTTTTATTAAATAGGCCAGGGGATTGGCATACACATTTGTAATTTCACTGGTTAACACATTATGTGACAATGCCTAACTAACGCAAAAAAATCTCAATTTTTAGCATTTGTGGCAATTTTCCACTAATGCAAACCTACTTGGCATTTGCGTCAGTGACAAACTGTCACAAATGTGGCATTTATGGCAGTTCTCCACTGACGCAAAAGCTTGGCATTTGCATCAGTACCCAACTGTCATTAACGTGTCATTTAATTTGTGAATTATATCCACCACACCCTTTTCTTCTTTTAATTTGTCAATTATATCCACCACTCAATTGACAGTGTGGTATAGAGGTGACTTGGGGACCATGAACCTATAATACTAAGCTCCAATAAATAAGATTATTAATTAAACTCTTTATTACTCCACTATAATAATGGAATTGCACTCTTAGTAATTAATTATAGAATTATATATAGATACATATTTATCTCGATTTGTCCATTGATATATCACTTTATGTAGGTTTGTCCTCCAATATATTAGTTAGCTAGTTAGAGCTAATCAAATTTATCGTTTTACCCTTCTAATTACATTTTGTTTCTTAAGTACCATTTACTCATTAACAAACAATTAATTTATGTTCATGTTATAAATTTCATCTCAATAACTATTTAGTTCTAGAATTAACCTTTAAGACTGTTATATTATTTTATAATATAATGTAATATTATATTATTATAATATAATGTTTTAGATTAAATAAATGTGACAAAGAGTGTCACATATGGTAACATATAATAGATAGTTACAATATTTAGATATATGAAAAATATCCAAATATGTAACATATTTGGTGATACAAATTAAGCTACAAATTTGTAACTTCCAAATATTGCCATTTATTGTGTAGATTTGTTGTTACACAATATTGAGATGAATTTCTTAAAGCCATATGTGAAATGTCTGTTAGAGATATGATTTTAACCCCAATAATGTGTTTGGGGTTACAAAATCAATTGGGAGGGTATTGGAGCCGTTTGGAAAAACAACACAATTTTTGTGCTGAAATTGGTCAGTGGCCGCGGCCACAGAATGTTGGTGGTCGCGGCCTATGGGATAGAGAGCAGTGGCTGCGGCCACTGATGTCCCTGGCCGCGGCCATAGGTGTTTTTCTGACCATTTTTTCAGTTTTTTCCATTTTTGTTGAACGGCTCCAAAAACCCAAATAAGTCCCAAATCTCACTTTTAATTCCATATACATCCAATTAATCATTGGTAACAACCATGGGGGTATGTGGAATTTGAAATTCAAAGGGTATCTCTAAACTTTATTAATAGGAGCCTATTTCTCACTTGAAGGACACAATTTTTCTATCCACTAGAGCACTTGCCTAGAAACACCTAGAGGTTTGATTATTCTAGAAAGCATTTCCAAAATCTGTGAGAGATCCTTTAGTGCTTGAGTTAGGGGAAATAATATTTTGGACAAAGGTTTCAAACCTTGATCAAGTTGGTGATCCCCAATACTCTTCACTTTGGTTGTGTGAGTGAGAGTTCTTTGTTGATTGTTCTTGTTCTTATTCTTTGTTCTATTGCTTTTCATTTCTTCTATTATTCTCCTTTCTCTTTTATTTGTATCTTTTTTTTTGGAGTTGTAATCTCATCTATATCTTTCATTCTACTACTTCTAGTTTATTTGTATCCTTTTGTCATACAGTTGTACTTTCTATTTCTATCATCTTCCACCTTTTTCTCTATATTTACATGTATCTTTTGTTATAGAGTTGTAACACTATTTAATCAATCTAAAGTTTATTTGTAATATTTTGTCTAGAGTTGTAACATTTCTTACCTATTTCCCTTGAGGCAAATATAATTTTCCTAACAGGTATTCCACGGGGATGGACTCAAGCATATTTCCATCTCGGGTGGAGGAGAGCTTTGCGAGAGCATCAATATTCGTGATTTTCTCTATTGGGATTTGTTCAATGTTATACTGTTCCAGCTGGTCCAAATACCCTTTCACCTTGGCCATGTATGCGGCCATCTTTGGGCCTCTTGCTTGATATTCATCTTTCACCTGAAATACCACCAATTGTGACTCAATAAAAATATGCAAATGTGTTACCTTTAGCGCATTGGCTAGCCGTAGGCCAGCCATGAGTGCTTTGTATTCAACTTCATTGTTGGAATCTTCGAATCTGAATCTTATTGCGCAATACATCTTGTGCCCCCAGGTCCTGTCATTACTATGCTAGCTCCTGCCCCTCCTTCGTTGGATGCTCCTTCTACATGGAGGCTCCATTCTTCAAGTTGCTTTTCTTCTCCTTCGTAAGTCGGTTCATTTTCTTCTATTTCTCCCTCTTCGTGGGGTCGATAGGCAAACTTGACTATAAATTCTACAAGTACTTGCCCATAGATTGAGATTCTTGGGGTATAAGTGATGTCGAATTGACTTAATTCAATCGACCATTTTAGCAACCTTCCAGAAGTCTCTGGTTTATGCAAGACTTGACGCAAATGGGTGTTTGTGAGCAGTTCAATAGCATGAGCGTGAAAATAGGGCCTTCCCTTTCATGAGGCCACCACCAAAGCATATGCTAATTTTTCTATTTCTGGGTACCGGGTTTCGGCATCTACCAACCGATTGCTGACATAGTATATAGGTTGTTGGTGCTTCTTTTCCCCTTTGACTAGGGTAGTGCTAATGGCGTGTTCTGACACTGCTAAGTATAGGTACAACCTTTCCCCTTTTTTTGGGCTTAGCCAGAAGAGGCGCTTTTCCGAGGTGTTCTTTTACCTTAGCAAAGGCTTCCTGACAATCTTCATCCCAAGCGAACTTTTTGTTCCCTTTTAGGATGTTGTAGAAGGGGAGACACTTTTCGGTTGATCTGTAAATGAACCTGTTGAGTGCTGCTACTCTCCCTATCAAGAATTGCACCTCCTTTTTTTTTCTCAGTGGGCTCATTTCCAATAGTTCTCTAATTTTTCCAGGACTGGCCTTAATACCCCAGGAATTTACCATAAAACCGAGGAACTTCCCCGACGAAACTCCAAAGGTGCACTTGAGTGGGTTCAACTTCATTCTGAATCTTCGGAGGGTGTCAAACATTTCACCGAGGTCATTTGTGAGATCTTCTTCCCTCTTTGTCTTCACCAACATATCATCCACATATACTTCCATATTTATTCCTATCTGATTTGCAAACATTCTGTTTACCAACTATTGATAAGTAGCGCCCGCATTCTTTGACCCAAAAGACATCACATTATAACAATAGAGCCCCTTGTCCATTATAAACAGAGTATGCTCTTCATCGACTGGGTTCATGGGTATTTGGTTGTACCCGGAATAGGCGTTTATGAAGCCGAGTAGCTTATGCCCAGCCGTTGCGTCTACTAACTGATCTATTATAGGAATCGAGAAGCTATCCTTAGGGCAGGCTTTATTAAGGTTAGTAAAATCCACGCAAGTCCTCTACTTCCCTTTAAGCTTTGGTACTAGGACTAGGTTGGATACCCATACTGGGTAGAATGCTTCTTAGATAAATTCATTTGCCTTCAACTTGTCAACTTCTTCTTTCACGACCGCATATCTCTCCAGATCAAGCGCCCTCCTTTTCTGCCTCACTAGTCTTGCTTTTGGGTCGATGTTCAAGTGACGGTACATGATTGATGGATCTATCCCCACCATGTCCTCGTGACTCTAGGTGAATACATCAAGGTTATCTTTCAGAAATTCTGCCAACTTTTCTTTTGCGTTATCCTGAAGGTTTCTCCCTACCTTCAACTTCCTCAACGGCTCATTCATAACTGTGACTTCTTCCAATTCCTCTATTGGCTCAGCCTTGGGTTCCTTTGCGACCCAGGGGTCTACTTCGTGTAGGTTTTCACTTCCATGCACTACCATCACCATAGGCACTGGCAATTTCATGGCTGTGCGGAGGGATGTGTTATAACATTCCCTCGCTTCCTTCAACTCCCCCTTCACGCTCGCTATCCCTCCAAGAGTCAGGAATTTTATCGCCAAGTGATATACTGAGGTTATTGCCTTCAATTCTCTTAGGGAGGGTCTCCCTAATACCACATTGAAGGCCAAGGCAAAGTCTACCACAACAAAGTTTGCCATCATGGTGGTTTGTCTGGGTTGCTATCCCATGGTGAGGGCTAACTCGATTGTGCATATGGGATGTATCGAGTCTTCTGTAAACCCATACAGAGAGGTATTGCAGGGCTTTAGGTTCCTGATGTTCAGTCCCATCTTCTCTAAGGATGGGCGATATAGGATGTCTACGGAGCTCCCATTGTCCACCAGGACCCGATGCACCCTCATGTTAACAAGTTGTACAATCAGCACCAGGAATCATTGTGCGGGAAATGCACATCCCGTGTGTCTTCTTTAGTGAAGGTTATTGAGTCGTTCTCCCCCTTAAAAACTTTTGGGGGTTGTTGTTCCAAACTTAAGACACATGGAGGTGGACTTTGCTTGGCATCCCTGGCGTATCTATTGTTGGTTTTTATTGATCAAATCAGAGATTATGCGCAGCGGAACAACAATCAAATTGTTAGATTAATCCCATAAGATTTCTAGATCTACTTCTTCACACTCATATATATATATTGAATCAAGGACAAGAATAGAAAAATTACCTCAGGTCCTTCCTTGCTGCTATCTTTTCGTATGGTTGAATCCTTGAGATTTCACACCAAGATCTTCCAAAATGTTCTCAGTCACACAAAGAACGAGTGTGGGCTCACTATACAAATAATAGGCAATAACTATTTATCAAATGTTCTCAACACATGAGATCTGATAAAGTTTTGGACCTAAGTTTTATGAAGAACAATGACCTTTGTTTTTGTCACTGTTCTCTTTTCTCTGAGAGAATCCTAGATATTTTTCTATCCCTGAAAACTTATGTTCTGTGAAAACTGATATCCAATATTTAATAATATCCAATATATTAAAATATTTGTTATTTTAAACAAATTCAAAATAACTGATCAGTTATCAGATTTTTGTTTAAATAATAATATTTTAATCATATTAAAATATCTCATTATTTATTTAATATTTAAATAACTAAAATTGTGGAATCAAGAGACTAAGTCCATCTCTTATGCGTGTAGCACAGTGCCTGTGCACTGTGCCACACGTGTACCACATGCATGTGCAGGCATGTGATTTTTCCCAATTTTTCTTATTATTTAAATACGAAAAATCCCAAAAATAAATTAATTCAAAATTAATTATATTTTTGATAAATCAAATAATTAATTAATTACACATAATTAAATAATAATTATGTATGATATATAGAAAAATATTTTACTTATCACATAAGTCCTTTTTGCCCATTTTTTGTATTTGCCTTTGACAGTGATTGTTTGAGCTATTTCAGGGACCATGGACCTATAACATTAAGCTCCAATAAATTGAAACTAAATAATTAAACTCTTTAATTATAATAGTTAATTCATTAATTCTGATATTACTCCACTATAAATTCAGAATTGCACTCTTTATGTTATAGATATACTTTTACAGAAATCTTTTTCTTAAGTCGTCCATTGATATAACCATCTTACAATAGTTCAACCCTCTAATTAATTAGTTCATAAATTAGAATGGGAGAATTACCATTTAACCTTTCTAATTTACTTCTTATTCCTTAAGTACCATTAATTCACTAGTGAATAATTAATCTATAATCTAATTATAGATTTGAGCTCAAAATCATTCAGTTCCAGAATTAACCCTTAAGGGAACTAATATACGATCCGTTAGGAAAGATTAGATTCCGTATTGTTGATACATGTTCCCAGCCATCCATGATATTAAATCTTCAAAACAAAAGTCATTAGCCTCATTCTTTGAAGAGACCTTAACGAATGAATCAAAAGATTTAATAAACATGAACAGGAGTTCATGAACACTCAGGATTTAGGTTGATCTATAAATGATCATCAGTTGTGATATGAATTACAAGTCTTTATTATTAAATGGTTTTTGGATAAAGACTTTAATTCATATCGGTCCATGTCATATATAATCATATTATATAAAGCACATTTACCGAGATGTCTTACCACATCAATAATCTGAATCTAGATTATTTGTATCATTATGATACTCAGTAAACCGTACTTACAACTCCAATTAAAGAATCCCATAACTTTAATTTGTTGTTGTTGACTATTTTTATTCATTCATGTGATCTTAATTCTCTCGTACTAATACAAGATCACATCCTCAATAATGAATATGGAATTTTTCTGATATTTACAAAATTATTCAAACAATAATTTAACAATCTAAATATAACAATAATAATTAAACCATTGTATTTATTTATTCACAGAGAAAACAAATGTCTTTACATGCTTTTAGGACACACTCCTAACATCTATATCGCCCCTCCTCAATTCGCCTCTGAATCCTGGCCCTCCGAAGATGGTCCTAACCTCTCCTTGCACTTCTGGGGCTAAATCTAGTGCCCGTGGTGAGGGTAGTCCTTCTTCCGGTTTTTTATTTTCTTTGCGGACGTATCTACCCAAGTTTCCCCTGCATATAAGTTCTTCGATTTCTACCTTTAAATGAGTGCATTCTACTCTGGTGTGGCCAATGTCTTTATGATACTGAAAATACTTACTGGGGTCTCTTTTTTATTGATCTTTCTTCATTGGTGGGGGTCTCCTGAAGAGGACCTAATTGTCATTCGTGACGAAGATATGTTCCCCAGTATGTGTTAGGTCAGTATAAAAGGTGTATGGGGTCTGTCTGTGTTCACCTACACGTTTGAGCTTCCAAGGACGTGTTAGGAGTGTGTCCTAAAAGCATGTAAAAGATATTTGTTATTTCTGTGAATAAATAAATACAATGGTTTATTATTATTGTTATATTTGGATTATTAAATTATTGTTTGAATAATTTTGTAAATATCAAAAAAATTCCATATTCATTATTGAGGATGTGATCTAGTATTAGTACGAGAGAATTAAGATCACATGAATGAATAAAAATAGTCAACAACAACAAATTAAAGTTATGGAATTCTTTAATTGGGGTTGTAAGTACAGTTTGCTGAGTATCATGTTGATACAAATAATCTAGATTCGGATTATAGATGTGGTAAGACATCTCGGTAAAGGTGTTTTGTATAATATGATTATATATGACATGGATCGATATGAATAAAAGTCTTTATCCAAATACCATTTAACAATAAAGACTTGTAATTCATATCATAACTGATGATCCTTTATAGATCAACCTAAATCCTGAGTGTTCATGAACTCCTGTTCATGTTTATTAAATCTTTTGATTCATTCGTTAAGGTCTCTTCATAGAATGAGGCTAGTGATTTTTGTTTTGGAGATTTAATATCATGGATGGCTGGGAACATGTATCAACAACACGGAATCTAATCCTTCCTAACGGATCGTATATTAGTTCCCTTAAGGGTTAATTTTGGAACTGAATGATTTTGAGCTCAAATCTATAATTAGATTATAGATTAATTATTCACTAGTGAATTCATGGTACTTAAGGAATACAAAGTAAATTAGAAAGGTAAAATGGTAATTCTTCCATTCTAATTTATGAACTAATTAATTAGAGGGTTGAACTATTGTAAGATGGTTATATCAATGGACGACTTAAGATAACATTTCTGTAAAGTATATCTATAACATAAAGAGTACAATTCTGAATTTATAGTGGAGAAATATCAGAATTAATAAATTAACTATAATGATTAAAGAGTTTAATCATTTAGTTTCAATTTATTGGAGCTTAATGTTATAGGTCCATGGTCCCCGAAATGGCTCAAACAAACACTGACAAAGGTAAATACAAAAATGGGCAAAATGACTTATTTGATAAGTAAAATATTTTTCTATGCATCAAACATAATTATTGTATAATAACGTGTAATTAATTAATTGAGAATTAATTAATTATTTGATTTAACAAAAATATAATTAATTTTGAATTAATTTATTTTTGGGATTTTTGGTATTTAAATAATAAGAAAAATTGGGAAAAATCACATGTCATCCCTGGCATGTGGTACACGTGTAGCACAGTGTACAGTCACTATGCTACACGCATAAGAGACTCTGAGTAGTTTCTTGGTTCAACAATTTTAGATATTTAAATATTAAATAAATAATGAGATATTGTAATATGATTTAAATATTATTATTTAAACATAATCTAATAACTGAATAGTTATTTTCAAATTGTTTAAAATAACTAATATTTTATTTTTAATATATTGGATATATTAAATATATGATATCAGTTTTTCATAACGTAACTTTTTAGGAATAGAAAAATATCGTGAAATATCCCTGAGAGAAAAAGAACAGTGATACAAGTATAGGTCACTGTTCTTCACAAACTTAGGTCCAAACTTTATCAGATCTCATGTGTTGAGAACATCTGATAAATAGATTTTGCCTATTATTTTGTATAGCGAGCCCACACTCATTCTTTGTGTGCTGAGAACATTTTGGAAGATCTTGGTGTGAGATCTCAAGGATTTTTGCCATACAAAAAGATAGCAGCAAGGAAGGACCTGAGGTAATTTTCTATTCATATCTTTGATTCAATATATATATGCATGTGAAGAAGTAGATCTAGAAATCTTGTGGGATTAAATTAACAATTTTGATTGTTGTTCCGTTGCCTATAATCTCTGATTTAATCTATAAAAACCAACAGGACGATCATCTCTCGACCCTTCGTAGGCCCTCTTTTTATTTGCGTTGTTTAGGCCTTCACGAATTGAGGGTTTTAGGGATGACTCGCCCTTCCTAACCTTAAGACTCTCGTGACCATCCTCAAAACGAATGTATTTCTGTGCTAGTTCATAGAAATCATCTAAGTTAGTGACCTCCCTCTTTAGCATGTTATCCCACAGCTTACTACCCGGGCGCACTCTGGCTGTAATGGTCATTTTTAACTCCCCTCGGGTCAGGCTTCCTACTTTGGCTTCCTCCATAATGAACCTATGGATATAACTCTATAGGCTCTCATCTTCTCCTTGTTTTACGTTAGCGAGGCTGGTGCCTGGCATGGTGTAATCATGCACAGCATGATGTTGCTGGAGAAATTCGTCAGAAAATTGTTGCCAAGACCTGATGGACCCTGGCAGGAGTCTCTTGAACCACTTGTACGTAGGACCCTTTAATGTGACAGCAAAGCAATGGCATCTGGCTCTGCTATTAATTCCCCTTAACTTCATTAGGTCATTGAATGCGTCAAGATGGTACTTTGGATCTGTATTGCACAACTTGGATTTCCCTAATGAAGGGTGATTCGTAATCAAACTCGTCATCGACAGTGTGCCCCCAGACGCAGTGATTATCTTGCTTCGTAGGCTCCTCATCTCGGTGTCTAAGTCTTGTCTCCTTTTGTTCAAGGAGTCTTTCAAGTTGGATGGGTTGGCCTTTCCTTTCCTTTTGTCTTCTGGGGGAGCCACAGGAGGTGTGTTCCTCTCATTCATTCTTTTCCTGTTGAGTTCTTCCCTCAAATATGGGGGAGTTTCCCTGGAAGTGACCTCAACTTCGTTTTGAGGGTTAGTGTCACTCCTCCACTCTGGCCTCTTAGGCTGCTTCGCTTGCCTGGGACATTCATGCTACTTTGGCCAAGGGGTATTTCTAGTGGAGAGTCGAGTCGAGTCCTCCCATCATCTACGGGAATTGTGGTTTCTCCTCCCTCATGGCCTTTCTCCTTTCACTTAGGAAGAGGCATGCTTTACTTTCCCTATAATAGGTCATTCAACACATCTTGCATATTTTCTAAGGTGCCTTCTAGCCTTTGATTCTTTTGGTGTACTTCGCGTATCTCCTCTTCGTAGAGTCGAGTCCTAGAGCTCAAGCTAATGGAATGTACTCAGGGACTCTTTTTGGGCCTATGCGTTGAAGGACACGGATCTTGCCGACCGGAGTTCGGCACCTGCGGTGACCTTGGGGGAGGAAACGCTCATGCGCCATCCATAGATGCAGCCACTGGTCCTGGATGATTTTCATCGGGCTGGACAACTGGGGATGAAGCCTCCCTTTCATCTTCAAGAGCCCTAGGATCCTTTGGTGCATTCACATTTTTGGGTGGTGGAGGATTCCTCATGGAGGCATTCAGCTTATCTCCATCCAGGTGGACCTCTACCTCTCGTGGTTCTCTCAAACGCTTAGAATGTCTTGGCATCTTTCCTTGCCGGAATCAATAGAAGAACAGTGGCTTAACACTTATCTTCCCACAAATGATGCCAAACTGTTGACAGTAAGAACTCATCAACTAAGTTAGATCAAGAACTTTGTGAGTTGTAAAAGAAGCGAACTTAAATCGATTGAACTTCAAGCAAACTTTCTGATGATTTCAAGAACACAAAACGTAAATGCTAGAATTTTATAATGGAAAATAGAGAGAACGTAGAATGTGTGTTTTCATTAGCAATGACTGGTTACAAAACTCTCAAAATTCGACCCCCTACTCAGGTGAAGGGAGGTCATATTTATAGTAAGGCACTATTGGCTCACTGTACATGGTGGTCCCTGGGGAACATGACCCTGCATATGTAGTCTACGGATGGTAGTGGTGTCGGGAGCATGGTGGTCGGCTCTAGTACACACCAAGGGTCTATGGGAGCACCTCATTTGTAATGCCCCAAATTTCCTAATAAGGTTTAGGACCTTGATTAGGAGGTCGAGAGGGCCATAATTGATTTATTGTGTTATTAAATGATAATATGCATGTTTAGGTGTATTAAATATGCATGCGAACCCATTTTTGAGTAATTGGGTGATTTTCATATTTTGGCCATTTCGGGCATATTTGGCATATATGTGATATGTGTGTGGTGCTTTACTATTGTTTGGTTATGCTAGGGTTACTCAGCATAAGACGATCCTAGGAGGTAAGCTAGTGGGAAAGTCACAACGAGATTTATTCTTAAATTGGAGTGAGTCAAGGGGTATTTAGAGCATTACCAGGTTATTGGGTAATGGGAATTAATATTTGGTGTATATGACACCCTACGCCTCGCGGGTGCACACAGTGCCAGGACCTCCCCACGTCCTCGCAAAACCTCACTAGCCTTATAACATGCTATACCCACCTCGTTGAAAAGGCCCTACGTCACTTGGTGAGGTTGGGGCCACTAACGAAGTGCACTCTCTCCAGTTAGCCAATTGGGACCACTTACAAGAAGGCCAACCAGATATGTCGTTCAAGGTGGCCCACAAGAGACAAAAAATACGGACAAGGTACCTCTAAATAGGTACATGCATGCCTGCAAGGATCAAGGGACAGACCTGACACCAGTACCCGACAAGTAGTGGCGGTTAGGGGTAGTACGAGGAATGGCAGCACCACCTCCATGTCTCTGACATGCACCAGAGCCGACCACCACTCTCCCAACACCATTACACCTGATACCACTCTCTTGAGAATGTACTTGTGTACCATCTGGTCCCCTGGACCACACTGTATCATGGGTCATTAGAGCCTACTATAAAATGAACCCCACTTCCACATGGAAGGGGGTTGGAAAAAATACTGTAGCACCACACCATAAGAAATACAAATTCAGTTCATCATTTTTCTTCTGCAAGTGTTCTTTGAGTTTCCAATTAGATCTTTAAAGTTTTTCTTTTGATAATCTCTACGTTTCTATTTTTCTAACTTAACTTGGTTAACGAGTTCTCACTGTCAACAACTATGAGACTGATCAAAGCTTGAGTCTCTGTGTTTGTGCATGATCATAATTGTGCTAGCAACTGTTAAGTAAGCATATTGAATGCCCTACATTTGAATATTTGACATATGACATATGCTTGGTAGCATTGCTTACTTGTGCATGGCACTGACTAATTAGTCAGAATTGGCAAAGGTGTCAGTATCAACTGTGAAGCTATGACACATTAGTCAAGTTCGGCAGTGGTACTGGGCATTGGTCACACAGTGCTGACTCATAAGTCAGGAACGACCTTAGCGTATTCAACGCAAGCCAACAAAGATTAGATCTAATTGACATCTGCATTAAATGACTTTGAAGAGCGTTAATGCCAGACCGACCCCAAGTTCGATGAAAACTAAAAGCGCTTGTGTGACTTACCCATCAGTCACTCATATGTTTAAGCTAGTGACTTACTCAGCAGCCACTCATCTGTTTAAGCTAGTGACTTACCCAACAGTCACTCATCTGTTTAAGCTAGTGACTTACCCATCAGTCACTTATCTGTTTAAGCTAGTGACGACCCATCAGTCACTCATCTGATTAGAGCCATTGCAGGAAAGCCCAGGTAATTGTTTCGTTACACGACTATGGGCACCGAGCCCCATAGTGACTTGCTTGCAGTCACTCAGTATGGTTAACAGAACCTCAAAGTGATATTCACCCATCTGTTCAGGGCTATAAGCTCTGTATGATCATTCTGATCATCATTTGCATGGCTTTGGGTACTGAGCCCCGTAGTGACTTACTTGTCGGTCACTTAGTATGGTTTACCAGAACCTCTAGTGTTAAATCACTCATTTGATTAGGATCGGCTTGATAGTCATCCAATCAGGAGGGCAGGATTTTCTATCCTCGATTCCCTAGCATTGTTTGAATTTATTTGCATGCTTGAATAAAGTTATGTTTGCTAGGCATGCCAGATATGATTTGATATCATGATATGACTGTTCATGAGCATATTGAGTTTTCATGCTAGGCTTCGGCTCACGGGTGCTATGTGGTGCAGGTAAAGGCAAAAGAAAGCTGGACCATCCTTGAGTTGGAGAGCTTAGGTGACGATGTGTACATATGCAGCTGCTCGACTGCCACGGCCGAGGTTTGAAGGAAAGGAACTAGGGTTAAACCCTGTTTTGCCACTTAGATCGGTTAGTTGTAAATATTTTCTTGTAATAGACTTTAAAATTATATTTTTGGGATCCCAATTTATACAGTAAACGTTCTAGTGAAGTGTTATATCTTAACTAAAATTTTTAATCCCTAAACTGCTAATCATACTTAGCTACATGATTTTGGCCAAATGACTCGATTAGCGAGTTTAGCACTGTTTACAAGGCACACCGTAACGGTCCCTGGAGTTTAGGGCGTTACAATTTGGTATCAGAGCCTGTCAAGGTTTATGGGTTCCTAAAGACAAGCTGGGCATGTACACTCGTCACTGAAGATAGCTTCACTCAGAGAATGGTAACTATTTATGTAGTTATGTGCTTAACTGCTTAAATAGAATGTAAATGCTTTACCTGCACATTGTATTAGGGAGCATGAGATCTTGATAGAGCCTGGCTCTTGACTAAATGATTATATGCTCCATTAATATATATATATATGAATGTGATCATATGATTACCTTCTCCATAAATATATAATTGTAATATTTGCATGCTGGAGTTGGAGGCATGGTGTGAATGTTTGAAGATCAGGGATTATAATTTATGTATGAATGTCGTGGGCATGTTTTTAGCACTGCAAGTGGTTTGAGATTGTGGTGTGGTAAGATTGATCCCGTGGGGAAAACTCTTGATATGCTCATCATGATTAATGGGTCAATTTATTGACTGTAGATTCAAACAGCAAGTTTATAGCCAAGGCAGATAATGAGGCCTAGTGGTGGTTATACAGAGGCTAGGAGTTTCAGCCAGGGGTTAAGTTCTTCATCTACCCCTCAGAGTTTCCAGCAAATGTTCACAGATTTGCAATCAAGATTGCAGAGGCATGAGGAAGAGATCAGGTGTCTAAAGCAACAGTGGAATCTGTTGGGGAGTACTTCCTCTTTGGTTATGCCAGGAGTGACATCAGCTTTGGCTCATCCTAGGGTTGAGAACAGATGGGAATTTCTCTGTGGAAGATTCCAGGAATATTACCCTCCAGTCTTCGAGGGAGGCTTAAATCCATTTGGAGCTGAGCAATGGATGGCCATGATCAGTTCCATTCTTGACAATATGGGGCTGGTAGGTCACGATAGGGTGGCTTGTGCTACATTTGTTTTGCGGGATGATGCCCGGACGTGGTGGGAGGTAGTATCCCAAACATGAGACACAGTTGTGATGGACTGAAAAGAGTTTAGATAGTTGTTCAATGAAAAATATTACTGTGATGTAGCCAAGACTGCTAAGATGAATGAGTGTGTGAATCTCGTTCAGGGTAATGCAACAGTAACCGAGTATGTTAATCGATTTGATAGGTTGGCCAAGTTCGCTTTTGACATGGTACCCACAGATGTAGCTCGGAAGGAAAGGTTTGTTCAAGGATTGAATCCTGGAATAGCTCAGGGCATTAGAGTTGCCCCAGTGCGTGAAGTCTCTACCTATGCTCATGTGGTAGAGAAGGCTCTTGCTGTTGAGAGCATACGAAATGAGAAGAAGAGTGCTAAGGAGCACAGAGCTCAGATAGTGGTATTTCCACTTATTGGAGCAAGAAAAAAGAAAAGTTGGAAGACTTATCCAACATGCACTCAGTGCAAGAGGCGTCATCTGGGAGAATGCCGAGCAAAGGCATGTTTTGCATGTGATATAGTTGGGCATATCATGAAGAATTGCCCAAGGCTAAGAGAGGATGAGAAAAAGGGGATAGACAGCTTGATTCCAACTCGAGTGTTTATTTCGAGGCAGTCAGAGTCTGAGACCGAGACTAGTTCCTCGGGGGTAGCAAGTCAGCTTTTTAGTTCTGATCTTTATTTTGTGCTGACTGATTTGGTGCCATGTTGTTCTTTATTTGTTGCATATAGAGAGGCATAAAGTTGCTATACAGGTCATATGGTTATGTTATGATGAAAAAGTGATTCTGGATCAGGTGAATTATTATGGAATGACTCATTAGTGGTTTTAATGAGTTGGTTATGGCTGACTGGTTTTGGTATGATCCGGGGTATGGATTGGTTAGCCAAGTGTGGGGCAATGCTAAATTGTAAGGAAATGATAGTAGCGCTTGAGCTTGAGAGTGGGAAGCCTTGAGACAATTGGCACTATGCATGGATTTGATATGTTTATGACATATGTAGTGAGAGCTAGAGTTTTATGGCAGAGAGATACATGGAACTCTTAGCTAGTGGAGTGGATACCACTTAGGTTGTGTCAGTGGAGTTAAGACAGACTGGATTAGTCTGTGAGTTCTGGATGTGTTTCTAGGGGATTTGTCAGAGTTCCTTTATGTGAAAAGATAGAATGGTAAATGAATTGGTGCCAGGAATGGATTCAGGTTTTAGGGCACTGTTTTGAATGGCCCAGCAGGGTTGTAAGAACTCGAGGCTTAGATATTGAGTAAGATGGAATTCTCAAAAGTGGATTTTTGATCTGGTTAGTACCAGTTAGAGACTAGGGAGAAGATTAATCAGAAGATTGTTTTATAACAAATAAGAGCACTGGGAGTGTTGAGTTATTTGAGAGGGTAATTAATGTTGAGTTGTCTTGTTGAATCAGATGGACTGAGCATTCAAAGGATTATTTGAATGGGATTTGTGTTCGTCTTGGACAATGGTTTTGTGGTGTATTCTCGGCGGAAATTAGCCAAGGTCAAGGAATGCCTTAGGGACAGGAGTTTCCTTGGGTGGTAAGAATATTACAGGTGCCTTGGGAAATAGTTATGAGTTTTCTTGCAGATCAGGATCAGTTAGTAGGTGGTTATGACACCTCAGTGATAGGAGAAGTGATTGCTTATGCATCAGGTTGGTTAGAGGATCTGACCAGAACTAAAGTAGAGTTTCTGATGGGCCGGGTGGCCAGTTTTATGCTTGAGATTACTATCTCAGAGAAGATGAAAAGGAAATATGACTAAGGGAACCGCAGATAAGAAAGATTGAGTGGAAAGTCTTAGCTGGATTAGCTAAGGGTTTTGCAGTGTCAGATAAGAATTTATTGAGGTGTAAGGACCGGACTTGGGATCCGATGAACACTGGGATTAATTGGGAGATTCTGGATGAATCTCATGCTACTCTTTTATTCTCTGCATTCAAGCATCATGGAAATGTATCAGGATATGAAAGCTTTATAATGGTGTCCTGAGATGGAGAGGGGCATAATGGAATGCGTAGTAAAGTTCTTAGCCTGTTAGCAGGTCAAATCAGAGTATCAGAATCAGTGGGGCCATTGTAGCCTTTGAGTATTTTGTAATGGAAATAAGGAAACATCGCAATGGGTTTCGCGGTGGGATTGCCCAGGTTAGTGGGTCAGCGTGAATTGGTTTAGGTCATTGTGGACCAGTGTTTTAAGTGAGGTTATTTTCGTCAGTAAGGATGAATAATATAGTTGATCAGTGTTCAGATCTCTATGTGAGAGAGAGATAGTGCGCCTTCATGAAATTCAAGGTCTATCTTATCAGATGAAGACTCTATTGTTACTTCCAAGCTATGGAAGGGTTAAGGAAGGCGATGAATATATAGATGGAATTCAGTACAGTTTATCGTTCTCAGATTGATGGTAAATCAGAGGGAGAAAGAGAGTTATCTGGTACTAGAAAGGTGCCTTGTGAAATAAGGTATGGTAGAGCATGTTTGTCACCCATTCATTGAATGAGATGGGTGGGATGTTATATCTGGACCATTGAGACTATTAGAGGTTGGAGCTTCGATGCTCACTTCTCAGAATGAATGGAAAGTTTTACTGAATTGAAAAGCATAAACATAGAGTTCCAAGTAGAAGATTGTATCTTCCTTAAAAGTATCACCATGGAAAGGGGTGAGGAGTTAAGGGCAAGTTGAGCCCTAGATCATTTTGACAGTTTGAGTCCTGGATAGGATTGGTTAGGTTGAGTTTGGATCAACCTTATCTTTAGCACTGTCAGTTGTACCCAATGTGTTATGTATTTCCATACTGAGGACATGGGTTAAAAGAAACTCATGAGTTGAGTTATGAGAATCTGGGGATTTGAGGCTAAGTTATCCTGTAAGGAATAACCAGTCCAGATATGAGACAGAAAGAATAAGGTTCTGAGGAGCAAGAGTGTACCTTGAGTTAAGGTATGTTACAGAAACAGTGAGGTCGAGGGAACAACCTGGGAAACTGGAATCAGTTGAGCAGAATTTATATTCCGGGAAGTTCAGGTAAATTTCAAGGACGAAATTTCTGTAAGGAGGGGATAGTTGTAATGCCCCAAATTTCCCAATAAGGTTTAGGACCTTGATTAGGAGGCCGAGAGGGCCATAATTGATTTATTATGTTATTAAATGATAATATGCATGTTTAGGTGTATTAAATATGCATGTGAACCCATTTCTGAGTAATTGGGTGATTTTCATATTTTGGCCATTTCGGGCATATTTGGCATATATGTGATATGTGTGTGGTGCTTTACTATTGTTTGGTTGTGCTAGGGTTACTCAGCACAAGACGATCCTAGGAGGTAAGCTAGTGGGAAAGTCACAACGGGATTTATTCTTGACTTGGAGTGAGTCAAGGGGTATTTAGAGCATTACCGGG
The DNA here is from genome assembly GCF_963169125.1 of Humulus lupulus. Lineage (NCBI taxonomy): Eukaryota > Viridiplantae > Streptophyta > Magnoliopsida > Rosales > Cannabaceae > Humulus > Humulus lupulus. Next base: position 261,868,710 of record NC_084793.1, read on the forward strand.
TTATTGGGTAATGGGAAGTAATATTTGGTGATAAATTGGGAGTTAGTAAGATCAGGGGAAAATTCTGGAGGTTTTGACTATTTTGCCCCGGGGAGTGTTCTCGGGACCCTGAGCGTTAGGATTTGGTTGAGGCTACTTAAGCTTGAAGTAACCTTTTAAGAAATAAAAATAACGTTCTGTACGGTCTCTCTCCCTCAAAGTTCCATTTTCGTCTCCCGATCGCATTTTCGAAGGAAACTTGAGTTCTAGGACTCGAATTCAAGCGAGGATCGAGGCATAGTGATCCTAGGGAATCTTAGAAGCTTATTAACCGAAGGATTTAGTTGGAAACAACTCAATCGGAGGTAATTCAAGTTTTAAGTTTTTAAAGTTTTTTAAGCTTGAATTGGACTTTGTATTTTGATGAGTTTTTGTTAGATTTGAAGCTTGGGTTTTGTTGGTTTTGGATCATGGGGATGTTTGGGAACTTTGATTTTTGAGTTTGGAGATGTTTGGATATGTTTTTGGGAGGTTTTAAAAGGTTGAAAACGGAGAAAAATGGCCGGTCCAACGTTGGGTCGCGGCCTTGTTCTTGGGCACCGCGGCCCAGGCTCGAAGAAGCAGGTGGAAGACTTTGGGGGCTCTGGGGCCCGCGGCCCTGGGTATAGGGCGCCGCGGCGATTGCCCTTGCTGGTTCTGTTTTGGCTAGGGGCCGCGGTGCTTGAGGGTATTTAAGGCCGAAATGATGTTTTAAGCTTGGGAACTCAAACCTTAGGCCTCGGGATCATTCCTACTACCTGGATTGGTGGGGTTTGATGTCTCGAAGGCTAGGTCTTGGTTCCAGGATTGATTTTGAACTTGAACTCATTGGATCACCATTTGTGGTTGTGACTAGGTTATCACTAGAGGCTTGGAATCAGGATCGTGCTTGTGGCTCATTTATTGGTAACCTGTGCTTGGACCAAAGGTAAGAAAACTGCACCCCATATGTGACATGCATGGTTATTCTTGATGCATGTTGGATGTTTAAATGTGAATATTGATAGCATATTGAATGCTTAGCAATCTTGCTCATTTGCATATGGTTATTATTGAGGCATGCTGGATGATTAAGTGTGATGCATGTAATGCACGAGAAACATATGATTAGGGCATGCCATGAATATTGACTATGAGACTGATTAGAGCTTGAGTCTTTGTGTTTGTGCATGATCATAATTGTGCTAGCAACTGTTAAGCGTGCTGAATGCCCTACGTTTGAATATTCGACATATGACATATGCTTGGTAGCATTGCTTACTTGTGCATGGCACTGACTAATTAGTCAGAATTGGCAAATGTGTCAGTATCAACTGTGAAGCTGTGACTCATTAGTCAAGTTCGGCAGTGGTACTGGGCACTGGTCACACAGTGCTGACTTATAAGTCAGGAACGACCTTAGTGTATTCAACGCAAGCCAATAAAGATTAGATCTAATCGACATCTGCATTAAATGACTCAGAAGAGCGTTAATGCCGGACCGACCTCAAGTTCGATGAAAACTAAAATCGCCTGTGTGACTTACCCATCAGTCACTCATCTGTTTAAGCTAGTGACTTACCCAGCAGTCACTCATCTGTTTAAGCTGGTGACTTACCCAACAGTCACTCATCTGTTTAAGCTAGTGACTTACCCAATAGTCACTCATCTGTTTAAGCTAGTGACTTACCCATCAGTCAGTCATCTGATTAGAGCCATTGCAGGAAAGCCCAGGTAACGGTTTCGTTACACAACTATGGGCAGCGAGCCCCATAATGACTTGCTTGTCAGTCACTCAGTATGGTTAACAGAACCTCAAAGTGATATTCACTCATCTGTTCAGGGCTATAAGCTCTGTATGATCATCCTAATCATCATTTGCATGGCTTTGGGCAATGAGCCCTGTAGTGACTTGCTTGTCGGTCACTTAGTATGGTTTACCTTACCAGAACCTCTAGTGTTAAATCACTCATCTGATTAGGATCGACTTGATAGTCATCCAATCAGGATGGCAGGATTTTCTATCCTCGATTCCACAGCATTGTTTGAATTTATTTGCATGCTTGAATAAAGTTATGTTTGCTAGGCATGCCAGATATGATTTGATATCATGATATGAATGTTCATGAGCATATTGAGTTTTCTTGCTGGGCTTCGGCTCACGGGTGCTATGTGGTGCAGGTAAAGGCAAAAGAAAGCTGGACCATCCTTGAGTTGGAGAGCTTAGGTGACGATGTGTACATATGCAGCTGCTCGACCGCCACGGCCGAGGTTTGAAGGAGAGGAATTAGGGTTAAACCCTGTTTTGCTGCTTAGATCGGGTGGTTGTGATATTTTATTGTAATAGACTTTAAAATTATATTTTTGGGATCCCAATGTATACAGTAAACGTTCTAGTGAAACGTTATATCTTAACCAAAATTTTTAATCCCTAAACTGCTAATCATACTTAGTTACACAATTTTGGACAAATGACTCGATTAGCACTGTTTACAGGGCACACCGTAACGGTCCCTGGAGTTTACGGTATTACATCAATTGTAGTACCTGGTTGTACCTCCACTATCTATTTAGTACGAACGTCAGAGGCTGTTGGGAAGGACCACATCAGGTACCTTGCTCGTATGACCACTACTTGTCTGGTGTGGAGATTAGGATCAGACATCTTGGGTTTTCAAGGTTGTACCCCCGTACGTACTTTGTACTTGCACGATCTCTTTGGGTCATGTGTGGTTTCTTATCCTCACAAGGCGTCCTATTCTTTTAACTTTTAAATGTTGAAGTCCTTATGGGTCCTCATGGATGACCCGCCCCCAAGAGGCATGGGAGGCAAGAGCCTTGCATGCTGCCCGGGGGGGAAGACCATGCGCAAAGCTGTACCTCACAAGATGGGGACCTTATGGCGCGAGATGGTGCTTCGCAAGAAGGAGGCCTCGTGGCGTGAGACCGTGCCTTGCGAGATGAGGACCTTGTGGTGCAAGACGGTGCTTCGCGGGAGTGAGGCCTCGTGGTGCGAGACCGTGCCTCGCAAGATGGGGACCTTGTGGCATGAGACGATGCCTTGCGAAACAAAGGCCTTGTGGCGCAAGGCAGTGCTGTGGGCTTGGCTATTCCATCCTGAGTTTATGTTTTGAGGGTCATAAGGCGGGGACCTTGTGCAACTGAAATTTTGGCATCTACAAAAGGTTTTTTTTTCGTTGTTTTAGTATTTATTTTAAATTTTCATTATAAAATAGATTTATTTATATTGTAAAAGAAAATAAAAATAAAATTAAAAGAAGATTTATTTGGTATTAATTAAAATTTTAATTTATTAAGGATTTAATTATTATTTTTAGAAAAAGAATAATTTTTTTTAATAAAAGGGGTATTATTTCATAGCGATCAAAGTTGGGGGGGGGGGGGGGGGGAGGATTGCTAATTATTCTACGCATGGCAGTGCCACATCTACATGAAAAATGTCAAAATCATCAATCTGTTAGCCACCTAGGACAAAATCTAACAGAAGTCTCATATTTCAATAACGTGCATAGTTCAGGAGGAATTTTTAACATCGCGAATCATTCGGGGGACATGACCAAAGTGATTATAGTCCTAGGGGCAAAAATACTATTTATTCTATTATTATACGCTTTGCATGGTTTTTTTTTTTAAAAAAGTCTAAATTATGTGTATAAGAAAATTTATGTTTTGTGTACGACTTATTTTGGCCAATTACCTGTTTGAAGTGTTTATTTTTAAAAATTAACTTTTAGATCTCATGTTTTGTCAAAATGTTAAAAATTAGAATTGATAGATTGATTATTTAAACACTGTATTTTTGCCGATTACATGTTTTGACCCTTTATTTTTTAAAATGAACATTTGGACCATGTATTTATTTAAATGGTTTAAACTTCTTATAAAAATAAATTATATGTTTATATAATTTTTGTTTTTTGCAAGAGTTCACACCATTTTGAATCTTGTATTTTAGTTGATTACCCGTTGGAACCTTTATTTTTTAAACTCAACTTGTGGACCTCAAGTTTTGTCAAAATGTTAAAATAGAAATAGATAGATTGATTATTTGAACACTATATTTTGGTCAATTACTTGTTTTGATTCTTTATTTTAAAAAATTAATCTTTGGATCATATATTTATTCAAAAGGTTAAAAACTCTTTATAAAAAGTAAATTATTTAAATATATATTATATGTTTTCTATAAGAGTTCACAACATTTTGAAACTTGTATTTTAGTCCTTTACCCATTTGGACTATTTATTTTTTAAAATTAACTTGTGGACCTTGTGTTTTGTCAAAAGGTTAAAAATATGAATATAAAGATAGATTATTTGAACCACGTATAGTTTGGTTGATTACTCGTTTGGATATTTTATTGTCAAAAACTAACATTTGGATCCCGTGTTTTACCAAAAAGTTAAAATATAAATAGATAGATTTTTTTATTATTATATAGATATTTTTATCTATTATAATTTTTATTAAAATAAAAATGAGAAAAAAGAGAAAATAGATAAAAAAAAATCTCATTAATTAATTAATAGCCATAAATTAAAAAAGTAAAATAAAAAATTAGAGAAAAATATTGTTTACTTATTTTATAATTTAATTAAATAGTTATGGTAATTAAATGTCCAATCAAATTTAAATTCAAAATATCTATCGTTGAAATAAATCAAATTTAAATTATATATGTTATTAAGATATATTTTTGTAAAACTATTACATTTAAATTAAAAAAAACATAAATCATTTAAATAAACATTAATTATATTTATTATTATTGTTGTTGTCATCATCGATCATAAAATTGAGGTGTTATTTGTTTAAGCACATGAATATGTATAACTTAAAAATGATTTATTCGATTTTAACTTTTTTAAATTAATTTTTATTAATATTCTTTTTAATTCATAATGTGTTCCTTGTTTCTAAAAAGAATTTTTCGTGCTTCACATCAACCTCCGCATCTTTTGTTGCTGCGGGAATGTCCACTAAAATTGCAATCTAGAAAATATTTATTTACTATAGTGAAAACAAATCACAAATTCAAACAATACCATTAGTAATATCGTATTGTCACAAGCTTAATAAAATATCAAATGAGAGAAAAATACAATTATTAATATTGATGATTGCTGATAATAATTATAATATTTTGCAAAACTATTCACTTTAATTTGAATAAAAAACATAATTATAATATAATAAGAAAAATAGATATATAGAAAACTGAAAACTATTATGTAATCTGCGGGTCTTAATCGATGAGTTCTCTCTACATTTTTCAGGTGTACAAAACTTATTTGAAAATATTTTTTTGAGATATTGTAGTATGAACATAGTTTGATATTCGTGCGTGTGTGGAAATATGCATGATATACATTAAAAGTCATGTACTTGAGTATAATACACGAAAAACTTAAGAAAATAATTGTACACTTGGAAGGATACTCATAGGATATACACAAACCAATAATTTTAGATATACAATCTATATATATATATATATATATAGAATAAGAGAGAGAGAGAAAATTCTACATTGAAATTAGAATTATTGATTACTATTCTCTTGAGCAATTGAGAACCAGGCCATGAAGTTAAATAAATTTTTAGTCAAATTAATATTGTGTGTATATATATTGATATTTTTAATTGTTAAGATATTTAATTTTGAATTTAAAGTAATTTTATTTTTTTTAGTAATTTTTAATGAAAAACTACATGTTAAAACAAGTGAAGTACATTTTATTAGATTATCATTTTCATTAAGATGGTAAATAGGAATAGCTACGTGAGAACGTCTATTGTCATTTTTTTGATTAAATTTATTTATTTTTAGTATATTTCAATGATTAAGTAGTTAACATATTTAAGCTAAATAAATTTTTAATTAAATTAATATGTGTATATATATATTGATATTTGTAATTGTTAAGATATTTTAGTTTTGAATTTAAATTAATATTATCTTTTAGTAATTTTTAGTGAAAATCTACATTTTAAAAAGTATATGGTACATTTTATTATATTATTATTATTAAGATGACAAATATGATAAGAATAACTATATGATGACTCAAATTCTAATATATAATAAACGGGTATATAATTTGTCGTATAAGGTAGTTCAAGAAAAGATATTTTTATGTAATATTATTTATATTAATTTAAATAATAACATGAGATTTTTATATATAATATTATTAATTTAAATAATAACTTCTTATAAATATCTCCTTAAATTAAATTAATTAATAAAAAGAATAAAAAAAAATTATTATTATGTTAATCCGTAAAATGAATAAAAAAAATTAGATTAAAAGAGAAAATAAAAATAGTGTTTTGAAGAGATTTTAGAGTGCCACATAATCTCTTTGAAGCTCTCCTTTATATATACACTAGAAAACATAACTGTGTTTCGCACAGTATTTTGTAATTATTAAAAATATATATATTTTAAAATATTTTTTTGGGAGATTGTGGGGTAGGGATTTCTTTTAAAAAATAAAGTTAAATTTTTTTGTTATACATGTGCTTTTATTTATTATAATTGTTGTTGTTATTATAAGCTTTGAGCGGTTATATATATTTATATATATATATATATAAAGTCTTAGTTAAGTATAAGAAAAATTATGTTTTGTGTAAGGCTTATTTTCACCAATTACCCGTTTGAACCCTTTATTTTTTTAAATTAATTTTTAGACCTCGTGTTTTGTCAAAATGTTAAAAATAAGAATACGAAGATTGATTATTTGAATATTGTATTTTGGTCGATTACCCGTTTTGACCTTTTATTTTTAAAAATTAACCTTTGGACCATGTATTTATTCAAAAGGTTCAAAATTCTTTATAAAAATTCAATTATACACATTTTTATAATTTATGTTTTTTGTAAGGGTTTACACCATTTTGAACATTGTATTTTAGTTGATTACTCGTTGGAACCTTTATTTTAAAAAATTAACTTGTGGACCTTAAGTTTTGTCCAAATGTTAAAAATAGAAATAGATAGATCAATTATTTGAATACTATATTTTGACTGATTACTCGCTTTGACCATTTATTTTTAAAAATTAACATTTAGACCCGTTTGGATCATATATTGTTAAAAACTAACATTTGGATCCCGTGTTTTCTCAAAAGGTTAAAAATTCAAATAGATAGATTATTTACTATTATTATTTAAATATTTTTAATTGGCATCTATTATAATTATTATTATTAAAATAAAAATGAGAAAAAGAGAAAATGGATAGAGCTTTTTTTCCTTAATTAATTAATAGCCATAGATTAGAAAAGTAAAATAAAAAATGTGAAAAATTAATGTTTATTTATATTTATAATTTAATTAACAAACAATATTAACAACAATTGTCATAATAATATTCTTTTTAATTCATAATATATTTCTTGTTTCTAAAAAATATTTTTTTTGTTTTCACATCACCATCTGTATCTTTTGTTGCTGCTGGAATATCCACTAAATTACAATCTAGAAAATATTTATTTATTATAGTGAAAACAAATCACAAATACAAATAATATCATTAGTAATACCATTTTGTCACAAGCTTAAGAAAATATCAAATAAAAGAAAAATACTGATGATTGATGATAATAATTATAATATTTTGTACAACTATTAACTTTTGAATAAAAATATAATTATATTATAATAAAAAAATAGATATATAGATAACCGAAATTAAAACAATATTAATATCAATACCAATACCAATACCAATACTCGGTTAGCTAATTAAATTCGAAGATACAAATATACTTTTTTCAGTACATATAGTAAACAATATCACAACATCTTGATCCACGTTCAATTTCTTCTGCTTCCAAAAAATGTAAGAAAAATATCAAAATCTATAAATCAACTATAAATAAATATACATATATTGCACAATCAGCGAGTTCTCTCTATATATGTCAGGTACATAAAACTTACTTGAAAATACTTTTTGAGATGTATTACAGTGTCAACATAATTTGATATTGATGCGTGTGTGGAAATATGCATGATATACATTGAAAGTTATGTACCTGAATTTGAAATTGAATGAGTTTAGAGAAAATAAGAGAAAAAAAATAGAAAAATTAGAGTAGAGTAAAATATGAGATTAATATAGAATGTTTATAATATTTATATAAAATCACGAATATATATTTACATATAATTTTATTATTTTAAATAATATCGTGTGAATAAAATATTTAGATTTAAACTAATGTGTAACTATATTTTTTCTATATGTAACTAAATTTAAGCTAATGTGTAGCTAATTTAAAAAAAAAAAAAAAAGTAAACGTGTTAATGTGGATTGTGTAATGTTTCTTTTTAAAAAAATATGTTTTTATTTTTCAAAAAAGAAGACGTTAGGTGTAGTGAGATAAAGACTCATGTTATAATATTATATATAATATGAGATATTTATATATAATATTACTAATTTAAATAAATAACTTGTAAATATCTCATTTAAATTTAAACTAATTTGTAACTAAAATGAATAAAAAAAAAGTAAATTAAAGGAGAAAATAAAAATAGTGCTTTGAAGAGATTTTAGAGTGCTAGATCATCTCCTTGAAGTTCTCATTTATATATATACTAGAAAATATAACCATGCTTCGCGCAGTCTTTAATAATTATTAAAAAATATATATTTTTAAATAATTTTTTTGGGAGATTGTGAAATAGGGATTCCTTTTAAAAGATAAAGTTAAAAAAGTTTGTTGTACATGTACTTTTATTTATTATTATTGTTGTTGTTATTATAAGCTTTGGATGGTTTTAGATTATATAAAGTCTAAATTATGTACAAGAAAATGTATGTTTTGTGTAAGATTTATTTTCGCCGATTGCCCGTTTGAACCCTTTATTTTTTAAAATTAACTTTTTGACCTTGTGTTTTGTCAAAAAGTTAAAAATAGGGATACTAATACCAATACTCAGTTAGCTAATTAATTTTGAAGATATAGATATATTTTTTTGAGTACATATAGTAGATAATATCACAACACATGATCCACTTTCAATTTCTTCTACTTCCAAAAAATGTAAGAAAAATACCAAAATCTATAAATCAACCATAAATAAATAAACATATATTGCACAATCAGTGAGTTCTCTCTATATTTGTCACGTGCATAAAACTTACTAAAAAAAATACTTTTTGAGATATATTGCAGTGTAAACATAGTTTGATATTCATGCGTGTGTAGAAATATGCATGATATATATGGAATATTTTATTTAAATTTAAACTAAATTTGAATTCAGAATTCAAAATATGGCTAAAATAAATAATATGAATAATTGTAACAAATATTTTAGAAGACAATGACTTTGTCTTTTTTTTTTTTTTTTTTTTGTCTCGCACAAACTGTACAAGTATAATACAACTCTTTTAATTAAATAGCTTGAAGTAACAGGTGACAAACTGAGTTCGAGTTTGTCACCTTCATGGAGTAAGTCAGCGGATCCCTAGTGAACATGTCCATTAATTACAATATGTACTCAAGGAATTACTTATTCTCTCTCATTGGATGTTTTGTCAACTAACAATAATGTGACTTGAACTTACTTAAATTATTTGACTTCGTAAAGCTTTTTACCAAGACATTACATTTTCCTTCCTTGCTAACGTTTCAGTGATAAAAAGACTCAACCATCATTACTACTACTAACACATTCGAACTATCTATTAATTGGAGTCGAGAGGTATCAAAATTGAAAATTAATAAGGCCCTAGCTTTTATTTATTTATTTATAAAAAATGATGGCATTATCTCATGAATCATTATCGAGTCCACACTTAATCGGACGTGTTAGACAACAAGTACTTAATAAAATTGCATTTTTATTGTGACACAGTACAGCTGAGGAGAAGCCAAAAGGTCCCTAGGAATCTCCAACAACTAAAAAGTGGTGCTGGCTTATGTATGAGTTCAATATCAAAACTATATATAACACTCATCACATTGTTTATCCACGTCCATATGGACAACATGAAGGTTAGATAACTAGTCCTATTCAGTATTCTTTGACAAACTAGACACAGCCTATATGTAAATGGAAGAAAATAGAGATTTCTCTCTCTCTCTTCCCATGTATTCTTTTCAAATTTAGACTAATATGTTATGTGTCACAATTTGATACCAAACGATTACTTTTACTCTAGAAAGAAAAGCCTTTACGTAAAAGTTAATCTTATCTTTGAAGTTACTACTATATAATGCCAAATGCCAAGTGCCAACTTCATGAGCTGTACATATTTTATGTTACATCATCAACAGTAATTCATGAGAAGTATAATGATATGCACAAAACTAATTAAACTATTATTATTCCACTAAAAATAAACTAATTAAAACCTGATCAAACTATTAAGAAATTGTCTACTAAAACTGACCAGGTATTTTCAAGAGGTGCGCACTACATTACCGAAAGGAGTTTGGTAAAATATCTTATAATAACTTCCTATATTCGTTATTAAAGTTAGTATTTATTGAAGTGAAGAAAAATAATAAATCACAAGAAAAAGAATGAAAAACTGTTTTATTAAACTATTATTAGATTTACATCAGACTCATCTACATAAAATCAATACACGTGTTGACACAAAAACAAATGAATCATAGAGCGTAGTCTCCACCATCCCAAAATTCCACCTCTCCACTCAAATCATTCAAGCCCAAATAATGTAGAAGAAATAGAATGAACAAACACAACAGATAAAGAGTAAAATGAAAAAAAATGGAAAAGAAAATAATAATTAACCCCGAAAAAAATAGACAAATAAAATAAATAGATCTCAACCGACCATTCCCATCAAAGATCTAAACGCCGATGAATCACTCACGTGGACGAAATCCATTCTAAGCCAAAGCCACGGCAACGAATGTACCGGCAAGAGCGGTTCCAACGATAACGGCTCGGCTAGCCCAGGTAGAAGCGCCGTTTGGTGAGTCAGAAGCGGGAGCACCAGCTGGCGTGTCAGAAGAGGGAGTACCAGCTGGTGTGGGAGCTGGTGGTGAAGAAGTATCGGGACCAGGAGCCGAAGCCGGTGAGTCGGAGCTGGGAGCCGGGGAGCTGGGAGTTGGAGCAGCGGTTGGGGTTGCGGTTGGGGTTGGGGTTGGGGTTGGGGTTGGGGTTGGGGAAGGGGGGGAGGCAACTGGTGCTGGTGGAGGTGCTACGGCGGGTGGGGTGGCAGTGGGAGGAGTTGCGGTGGGGGGTGTGGCGGTTGGTGGCGTGGCAGTGGGTGGTGAGGCCGTTGGTGGTGATGATGGGGCCTGAGCCATGCATGAGGTCGCCAAGAGAGCCAAGATCATGAAAACTTGAAGACCAGAAGAACCCATCTTCGTATGAGAAAGAGAGAAAGAAAACACAGAGAAGGGAGAGTTGTGCTTAGCGAGAGAGGGAGGGAGAGCTGAGTTGAGTTGTGAGTGGAAAAGAGAAGAATGCGAATATAAAAAGGAGGGGAAGAAAGTGGAGAGCTGAACAAAGACAGCGCTTAATCAATAATGCTTAAGATTCCTCGAATCGTTTAATAAATATTTATATATATATTATTTGTACAATACTTGTATTCACGTATGGATTATGTATACATGTACAACTACTAATGTGCTAACCCAACAAAACATGGCAATTGGGCGGTGTGAATAATTGGTCAGCCTTCTCTACCCTTTAATTTCGTAGAAATTTCTACTAATGATCACATAAGGGGAGGCGCACCTAATTGCAATGTGACATTTCTCCATGTGTCCTTATAAGGTCATTTTGGGACTTAAGTAGTTATTCAGGGGAGTGAAATTACAAATAATGACATATGTGTTGGACATGTGTCGGTTGCAGGGGAGGTTGTTAGTGAAACGTCCAAATCCGAACCAACCGGACGTATAGGTTTTCGGCGTTATAATATTGTTTCTGTAAAGAAGCGTCGAACTTTCACAGTCTGTATTACGCGTTAACCTTTTCAACAACTCCAAATCTGTGTAGCTGGATTTACCGAATTACCCCCGTAACTTTGAAAAAATAGTACAATTGAACCAAAGTCCACACAAAAAATATGATGTACGAACGACCTGACCGTAGTTTCTGTTCCATTTCGACACGTGGCATGATCCTATTCGGTGAATTTGATCATCGCTTCTATGACAAAATTGCCAAGTCAAAAATAAGTTTGGCACACGTGTCGTTATTGTGCAGCTCTGATTAAGACCCCATACGAGAAAGTTCTCGGTAGTCATACATTATTTTAATTTATTTGTTCCAATATTTAATTAGCTGGGTGATTAGCCAGCCTTATGCACATATAATAAATATATTAATAATGTAACCGTTGTAAATGGGAAACAACTAACATGTTCATATGGACTGATTAAAATGTTTTTTTAAAAGAAATTGAGAATAATTTCATTGGCCTAAAAAAATCTCAATGTCTTTTTGTCGTGCTTGGACAGTAACCTAGCCCCGAAGGTGTATGGAAAAACACATTAAACTGGATTTGTACGAAGACACGTATCAAAATCCAATTGTCAGGGACGCGTGGCAAGAAGGGGGTGACAGTGGTATTTATTCTCTGTGATAGGAAATAGATGCAAATTGGTTTAGTTTATCAAGTATTGGTTGTTTATATAGATATAGTATATAGATATATTATTAGAAGAATGACCAAATAGGAGCTGGCAAAAGCTGGCAAAGAAAAGAGGGTTAGATGATTCGGATAGAAGAGGGTCGTGTGTGCATGTGCAACTCACATAATAATTATGATTATTTTGTAGTTGGCCCGCATAATGGTTTTATGCTCCAAAAAGTTGAGAAATTTTGTATTAGGAAATTGACATATTATAGTGTTTGTTAGTGTTTTTAATTTATAGTGCACCCATCTTGATGTTTTCATTTGTTTTATTTTGTCTTCTTTTTTATTTTTTTCCTTTATTCCCTTTTCAGATTGTCTTTAAAAGAACATATATAATTAATTAATAAATTATAGACCCAAAACTAAGATCCCATTGGTTATGAAAGCAATAATTACCATAATGATCGATTCTCCGAATATTTGTATTTTGGTATATTCTACTAATTGAAATCGCAATAGCAATTTGATGAGCTAATTACAATATTACATTAGTATTTTTGGATAACTTATTATTCAACCAAGTTATAGTAGATCAATATATTTTTATGATCTTTTCTTGTAGCACATGAATGAGATCCATGCCATTTGGGTGGGTATCTATAACCCACAAGAAATTAAAAGTAGAAAAAGTTTTAAAATTTTGTCCAAGAAAATAGGTAATATAAGTTCTCACTCAAAATTATACTCAATCTGCCATTGTAAATAAATTCAAATACTTGATTCATATTGAGAGTAATTGACACATTTGGTCTTTGATTATTTAAAGTGTCTTCTAATTCACATTTATTCGATTGATTCTTAAAAGAAAATTACAGTCATCATTAATTTAGTATTTTGGGTAGAAAATACTTAAGTCGAAGTCCAAATCCAATCAAGTGATTTAAATAAGTTATTAAAATTGAAAAAATGTATAACGATTTTAACTAATCAAATTATTAAATATGCTAATAACCCATGAACGAGTTTCATTTTTTATATATAGTTGAAAAAAATCAAAATTTTAAAATGTACCCTTTGAGCATCTTGAAGTGCTAAATTATTGTTGATGCTAAAATTGAGGACAAAATTTCGTTTTTAGCGCAGTGTGTGCTTATTCTTTTTATTTCGTATTTAAGTACAATTATATTGTCATTTATAAGTTGAAAATAATAAGAAATACATATTTTCCAAAGTATATAATTAATGCAAGTATAGTTTTTTTCTTTAGAAAAAATGTAAATAGAGTTGGCAATAGGTTTAATTGGTTTATAAGAAAAACATAATAAATGAAATTGTATAGAGTAAACATGATGTGTCATTTTAGCATAATCAATTATATTTATTAAAATTGAGACCTATTATTATAAAAAAGAATATTATTATTTGACACTTTAAGATGTTTAACATCATTCGAGGTGACACCTTATAATTGGTTAGCCATACTCTATAATACTTTTTAAATTCAAATATGTAAAATCTCATATTAAATTACACCAATAATCATACACTACCTCCTTGTAGTGTTGGACACCACTAGTGCTCATTAACAATTCTCTTATAAAAAGTAGTGTTATTGGTGCTTATTATTATTATTTAAAATCACATAGCTGATCAAAATAAAAATTAGAAAAATATGACCTGTTTTAAAACTCTTATCAGTCTATTCGTCCTAATAATTTAAATTGGAGGAAATCAAAATGAACAAAAGTATTTTTAAGCAATGAACATTGTGAGTTTTTTTTTCTTACCCAACTGAAAAAGAAAAAGTAGAAGATAAGTAATAGGCACACAGATTGAGTGAGAGCCAAAACAAAGATGAGCTACATGGTGACCAAAAAAATCCAAAAGAACAGGTAATCTTAAAAAGAGCGTTGGAAGACATTAGGCTAAGTTTTCCTTTCCCCAAAACTCTTTGTTTTTTTAAATCCTTGTAATTTGGGAAAGGGTAACAGAAACTCATTCCTTATAGTTGGTCCTTCTGATAAGTCTTCGTAGATAAAGTGTTTTCTTTTTTTCTTTTTAAACAATTGTGACCACGTGCATAGCCGTTGTGACAAATTGCTAATAAATTATTATAATTATTAATCCTTTCCCTGTCTACCTCAAAACACAACAACTGTTGTCATATTTTGACAATTTCGACCTCCAGTAAACTCTTGACATAGCTGCTTCAGAAAGTCTACTGTTGGTAATGTCTGATTAGACGGGCTTTATCATAAACCAAGATGATTAGGTCTTTTTTTTTTAAAAAAAAAACACCTTCTTGTAGGTGTTTTAAGTTGTGAAGGATAATGATTAAAAGGAATGACCAAAGAGAAAGAAAAAAAATTCTAAACCAATTAGATTTTTGCGTGTTGACTGTGATAATGCAAGTTTTTTTTTTTTTTTTTAACTTGATTTGGTGCTGATCTAGTGAAAAAATAGAGGATTAGTAAGGAAAAAGTTTTTAAGATATGATGCGGCAAATTCGAGCAAAACTAGAATTATAATATAGAAATCATAATATTTTCTTTTTTAATTTGCATTGAAAATTAATTATTAATATAAAACGTTGCACTCACATAATCAAGTAATTTTTTTTTTTGACATTTCTCCTTTCACCCTAATCCTAATGGGCTCTCTCTACCAAACCCTATCCTCCTTCTCTTTTCTTCAGCCTATATATTCTTAATATTAAGAAGAAAAATTAATTAAGAGAAAGAGGGTAGCAAAATTTGTGTGTTCTCTCTAACTAAGCGTGAATACGAACTATGGAATTGTGTATCCCTAATTTATCAGATTTTTTTGTGTAAATCATGAACGAAGATGAGTTACCAGGATTGTATGATACTCTTGCATTAGATGAAAATGATGATAACATCCTCGATGCAGAGTCTGATCAGTTTTTACTTTAGGAAGGGTTGTATAGTGTGGCAAAAACAATAGTGGGATGCATTTTGTCAACTAGATCAATCCCACAAGAACTTGTGATTGCCTAGGTTAAGAACTCTTGGAGACTACATGGATCGTTTGAAGTAGAATCCTTTGGCACGAACATATTCCTATTCAGATTTGAGGTTGAAAGTGACCGTCAGTAGGTACTTGTGGGGGGTCCTTGGTTGATTAAGAATCCATTGTTACTGCTTAAATCGCCTAGGGGTGGAGGACTATCGCAATATGAAATTTCGGGAGGCTTCCTTCTGGGTTCAAATTCATGGTATACCTAGGTTTTGCATGACAAAGAACTGGGGGATATACCTTGAAGGATTGATCGGGCTTGTGGAAGATGTAGACATCAATTCTTCAGGTAATTGTCTAGGAAATTTTATGCGAGTGCGAGTCATTGTAGATGTATCGAAGCCATTTTCCAAAGCATTCAAAGCTCGTTTTATTGAAGGTAAGGATAAGAAACTATTACCGCTGAAATACGATCGACTCCCAAAACTATGTTTTAACTGTGGTACCATTGGTCATCCCTTGAGAGAATGCCCATCTCGTGAAGGTCCGATGAAGCAGGGGTGAACATGCAATTTGGGGATTGGATCCGAGCAATACCTGTCATCAAAGATGGGTTTTTCACAAATAAACACAGTCATACTAGTGCCGATATCCTTGCTATCCCGATGCCAAGACAAATTAGGGGTGTAGTGGTGGAATTTGTATTAATGAGGGAGTTGTGAACCTAGTAACCATGGTGCTAGACATGTTTCCTGATGGTTGAAATAAAATAGATAAAAAAGGAAAGTAAAAATTCCAGCTATGAAGGACAAGCCACTAGTTAAGGAAAATCCATCTGTTGTACCCTAAAAACACGAGCTCAACTATCTAGCTCGGGGTACAGTTGGCGCAAAATAAATAAAGGAGGCAAGATTTCAGAGATGTTTCCTTAACTGTGGACCTAACAACTCGAGGTTGTGTCACTGAGTCTGGGACAACCTAGGATCTTCCAGGTCGTCAGAGATGTGCGAGGTACCTAGCATCCAGATCGCGCGCATCAAGCCAGGGAATTATCCAAGTCAACCCATTCGGTTCCAGTCATATCTAGCTCGAGAATGGAAACTAGCTCGGATGGGAGAATCCCTACAGATTTGGAGGCTCAATATGTGCAATAAATGCATATTATCGTTATATACATTTATAGATTGATGTAAAACAATAGTACGCTTTATTAGGATATTTAAATGTCCATTAACTTGGGAAGTTACCCAATATTGTACATTACCATTTATATTACGGTCACCCAATATTGTCCACTATAATCCCCTATAAATACAAGGGGAATGGACAGTAAAAGAGCACAACACTTTGTATGCAAAAACTCTGCCAAAATTGTCATAAACAATTTTGCATTGAGTTCCTAAACAGATTAATAATAGTGACTTGTGGACTAGGTGGATTTTAACCATTGAACCATGTAATTTGTGGGTGTTTTTATATTTCTTTATATTCGGTTTACAATAAGCTTAATCTCTCTATATTTCAGATTCCTAAATCCTCCGTTGACGAAAAAATGCGTCAACAGATTGCTGCTTTCATTGAGAGCATATTAAGCTTGAAATATCGCACGATATTCAACCCAGCAATCCTCATGGTGGTTACTTGTAATGTCCCAAATTTGCTAATAAGTCTTAGTGCCTTGATTATTGTGCCAGGAAGGCATAATTGGATGTGTTATGTGTTAGTGTGATTTAATTGTGATTATATATGTGAATTTTATGAGTTATATTATGATATGACTACTTATGCATGTGTAAGTCTATTAAATATGCTTATAGGCCCATTTATGTTAAAGAGAGCCTTTTCGTAATTTTGACCTCCTGAGGGTAAATCTGTAATTATATGTGCTTTGTGAGTGAGACCACATTATTATGTGGATATATTTGAGATGTGTGGCACGAGGCAATCCTAGTGAGAAATTTGGCGAAAAAGTCATATCAGAGATTAATACCCGACTCGGGGTGAGCCTAGGGGTATTTTAGTAATTTGGTGAATTATCAGGGGAATTGGAGTATGAGTTATAATTGAGGGAAAATATTTGTATTTGGGGGATTAGTAGAATTAATTGGGAATCTTAAGTAAAATTTGAGGTTTAGCAGGAAAGTGGTGTCAAATGACCTTTTGCCCTTAGGGGCCTAAAGGAAAGATTTTTTTAAGTAAGGGCATTATGTTCTTTTGCCAAGGGAAAAACTCAGACTTAGCCAAAGTCTGAGGAAAGTCTCTCACTCTTTCTATCTTTCTCTCACTCTACTTTGCTCCAAGAAGAGAACTCTTGAAGTATTAATCTTAGAGGCAACCCTTAGTGGAATTGAAGTTAGTTCTTGAAGAATTAGGGTCTACTAAGCTTGGGAAATCCAGTGGAGAACTCAAATCCTAGGAGGTAATTCAAGTTCTTGAGCTTTTGAGTTTTTTTTCTTTCCTTTCTTTTTTGTGTTCTTGGAAAATTGTTGGATTTTGAGATTGGGTGTGTTTTGGAGGCTTTTGATTGTTAATTGATGTGTTTCTGCGTTGTTGGTGTTTTTGTGATGGTCGAAATTGGGTTGGGAGTGGGATTGGATGGATTTTGGGAGAGGTTGTGATTTCTAAATTCGCTGAAATTTCTTAGTTCACGGGGTTGAGCCACGGCGCTATTCTTGGAGCGCCGCAGCCCGCATGAACTCAGAGGTGTTCGAGGGTTCCTCTGAATTGCCTTGGTGCCACGGTGCCTGGTGGGTAGTGCCGTGGTGCATGTCCTATGACTTTGTGGTTCAGGGATCTCTGACTAGAGGTGGACCGCATCTTGAATTGGGGAAATTGGGAAAATTAGGTCTTGAGTTGCGGGGACTCAAACGTAAGGGCTCGGGAAGGATTCTACTACTAAGTTTAGTATAATTCAAGGTCCCGGAGGATAGAACTCATTCTTGAAGCTCTTAATTTGTTTAGTTCTTGATGGATATCCGTTAATATGTTGTGACTAGGGGTACCACAAGGCTCGAGGGGAAAGGATCATGCTCGTTGTCGCTTTACCCTATCGCTCAGGCCTTGATGTACTTCTGACTTAGGGCCAATCGATGCTACAGGAAAGATAGGTTTGTTCGTGGATTAAACCTCATGATAACACGGGATGTTAGGATCACCTCAGTGCTTGGAGTTACTACATATGCTCAGGTAGTTGAGAATACCCTTACTACTAAGGGCACATAGGATAGGATTTGGCGCGAGAGCGCAACGAGACGCGATGCTAGGAGGATGGTACCTCCATTTACTGGATCTGGTAGGGGCGGATGCCCTAGTGACCACAAGAGGGAGACCCTTAACACTTCTACTACTCCTGGTCCTGATAAGGGGGGTCGGGGTACTCAGAGTGGTCGCCAGGGCGGCAATGAGGCCTAGAGGAGTTATCCAGTATGCGCTAGGTGCAGGAGGTGCCATTTGGGAGAATGTTGTGCTAAGGCATGCTTTCTTTGCGAGGTAGTGGGACATTTTCAAAGGGATTGCCTGCAATTGAAGAGAGAGGAATAGAATAAAGGTGATAGTTTGATGCCAACCTGAGTGTTCACGCTGACCCAGTCAGAGGCTGAGGCTGAGGCTAGTCCCTCGGTAGTGATAGGTCATATTTCTAGTGTTGTATCTACTTACACTATATTGATTGATTCTGGTGCTACATATTCGCTTGTTTCTATTACTGTGGTTAATAGACTATGTAGGCCTTGTGATTTCTATGTTGTGGGTTTTGGGACCTTATCGAATTAGTAGTTTATAGGAGGTGGATTAGATCCTTTCCAGTAGAGGTGGTTGGTAGAGATTTGTCAATAAACCTGATTGAGCTAGCTATGGAAGGTTTTGATATGATTCTGGACATGGATTGGTTATCAAAGTATAGGGCAACCATAGATCGTAAAAGGAGGATGGTGACCTTTGAGCCCGAGGGAGGGAACCCGTTTGTGTTTGTGGGCGCTGTGAACGGGCCTCATATTCCTATGATCTTAGCATCGAAGGCTAGACACCTAATGCAAGGAGGTTGCATAGGATTCCTAGAGAGCGTAGTGGATACCACTAGGGATGTGCCAATTGGGCTTGATTGAGCTAGCTATGGAGGATTTCAATATGATTCTGGGCATGGATTGGTTAGCCAAGTATGGGTCAACCATAGATTATAAAAGGAGGATGGTGACCTTTGAGCCCGAGGGAAATGACTCGTTTGTGTTTGTGGGCGCTGTGAATGGGCCTCGTATTCTGATGATCTCAACACTGAAATCTAGAGACCTATTGCAAGGAGGTTGCATAGGATTCCTAGTGAGCATAGTGTATACCACCAGGGATGTGCTAGTTGGGCCAGCAGAGACCAGGTTGGTCTATGAGTTTTTGGATGTATTCCCAAAGGACCAATCGGGGTTACTACTGCAGTGAGAGATTGAGATTGTTATAGAGTTAGCACTAGGGATAGAACCAGTATCCAGAGTGCCATATAGAATGGCTCCGTAGAGTTGAAGGAGTTGAAGGTATAGTTACAAGAATTATTGGATTTGGGATTCATTAAACCCAGCTTCTCACCGTGGGGTGCGCCAGTGTCGTTTGTTAAGAAGAAAAATGGGACATTGAGGATGGGTATCGATTATAGGGAGTTGAAAAAGCTGACTATCAAGAACAAGTACCTGCTGCCAAGGATTGATGACCTGTTTGACCAGTTGTAGGGTAGGACAGTATTATCAAAGATCGATCTTCGATCTGGTTATTACCAGCTGAAGATCAAAGATGAGGATATTTCGAAGACGACCTTTCGCACAAGATATGGACATTATGAGATTTTTCTCATGTCGTTTGGACTGACCAATGCCTCAATAGCTTTTATGGATTAGATGAACATGGTGTTCAAGGACTACCTCAACAAGTTTGTGATTATCTTCATCGACAACATCCTGGTCTACACTCAGACAGAGGTAGAACACGAGCAACATCTTCGATCGGTACTTCAAAGGTTAAGGGAGCACAAGTTGTATTTCAAAGAGTTCTAATTACCTCAGGTGACCTTCATTGGTTACATTGTTTGCAAGGATGGAATTAAGGTTGATCCAGCCAAGATTGAGGTAGTGAGAGATTGGCCAAGGCCCTGAAGTACCCCAGAGATTAGGAGTTTCCTTGGATTGGCAGGATACTACCAACGCTTTGTAGAAGGCTTCTCAAGGATTGCTACACCACTAACAGAATTGACACGCAAGAATCAAAAGTTTTTATGGTCAGACAGATGTGAGAACAACTTCGAGGAGTTAAAGCGATGATTGATTACAACTCCAGTATTAAGTCTTCCATCAAATAAAGAGAAGTTTGTGGTTTAATGTGATGCTTTAAGGCAGGGGTTAGGCTGTGTTCTTATGCAGGTAGGGAAGGTGATTGCTTATGCATCATGACAATTGAAAGAATATGAATAGCGGTACCCTACGCATGATCTCGAGTTAGCAACAGTGGTTTTTGCATTGAAGGTATGGTGGCACTACCTCTATGGCAAGAGGTGTGAGATATATAATGACCACAAGAGCTTAAAGTATTTCTTTACCCGAAAAGATCTAAACATGAGACATAGGCGTTGGTTGGAGTTGGTGAAAGATTATGATTGTGAGATTCTTTACCACCTAAGGAAAGCCAATGTGGTGGCAGATGCCTTGAGTCAGAGAGGTCCGGGACAGTTATTCAGTTTGATGCAGATATCAAAGGACTTGGTAGAAGATATGACTAGAGCAGGGATAAAGTTGGTGGTGGGTCAGTTAGCCAACATCACCTTACAATATACTCTTTTGGAGAGGATAAAAGAGGGTCAGTTGATGAGACACAGAGGGGACGTCCTAGCTGGAGTGGCTATGGACTATACTATTTCAGAGATAGGTTTGTTGAGGTACAAGGAGCGGATATGTGTTCTGATGGACCTTTCTATCAAATGAGAGATTCTAGATTAATCTCACACTACACTATATTCTTTGCATCCGGGCACCACGAAGATGTACTAGGATTTGAAAACCTTATATTGGTGGCCTGGGATGAAGAAAGATGTGACTGAATATGTGGCTAAGTGCTTGACATGTCAAGGCTGAACACCAGAGACCAGTAGGGTTACTATAGCCATTGGGTATTCCTAAATGGAAATGTGAGGACGACACTATGGACTTTGTGGTTGGGTTGCCCAGGACCGTGGGTCAGCATGATTCAGTATGGGTGATTGTGGATCAGTATACCAAATCATCCCACTTCTTGCCAGTAAGGATGCACTTTACAGTGGATCAATATGCTGATCTTTATGTGAAAGAGATAGTACGCCTCCATGGGGCTTCGGTCAAATTGGGATCCAATCTTTACTTCCAAGTTTTGGGGAAGTCTACAGAAGGATATAGGGACTAAATTGAAATTTAGTACAGCTTACCATCCTCAGACAGATGTTCAGTTTGAGAGGACGATTCATATACTGGAAAACATGCTTCAGGCATGACTTTTTTACTTTGAAGGGTCCTGAAGTAAGTATTTGCCTTTGATAGAATTTTCCTACAATAATAGCTATCAGTCGACCATTAGAGTGGCTCCTTGCAAGATGTTGTATGGTAGGAAGTGTAGATTGCCCATTCACTGGGACGAGATGCGTGAAAGGAAATACTTGGGTCCTGAAGCAGTTCAGAGGACCAATGAGTCCATATAAAAGATTAGAGCTCAGATGCTCGCGTCACAGAGTACACAAAAAAGTTATTCAAGTCCGAAGTGCAAAGACGTGAAGTTTCAAATGGGAGAGTATGGCTTCCTTAGAGTTTTTCCATTGAAAGGGGTGAAAATGATTGGAAAGAAGGGCAAGGATGAGCCTTAGATTTGTAGGACCTTTTGAGATCCTAGAGAGGAATGGTCAGGTACCCTAGAGGTTGGCTTTACCTCCGACATTGTCAGGAGTTCACAATGTGTTTCATATATTGATGCTTAGGAAGTATGTATCAGATGCAACTCATGTATTGAGTTATGAGGATCTAGAGCTACAGACATATTTTGTTAGGAAAATATATATTTTCCTTAATGGAAATGGTAAGAAATTACAACTCTAAACTAAATATTACAAATAAATATTATTGATTAAAAAGTGTTACAACTCTATGACAAAAATTACATGTAAATATAGAGAAAGAGGTAGAAGATGATAGAAATAGAAGATACAACTCTAAGACAAAAAGATACAAATAAACTAGAAGTAGTAGAATGAAAGATATAGATGAGATTACAACTTTAAAACAAAAGATACATATAAAAGAGTAAATATAGAATAATAGAAGAAATGAAAAGTAATAGAATAAAAGAACAAGAATAAGAACAATAAACTAAGAACTCTCACTCACACAACCAAAGTAAAGAGTGTTGGGGATCACCAACTTGAACAAGGTTTGAAACCTTTGTCCAAAAGCTTATTTCCCCCTAACTCAAGCACTAAGGGATCTCTCACAGATATTGGAAATGCTTTTTGGAATAATCAAGCCTCAAGGTGTTTCTAACCAAGTGCTCTAATGGATAGAAATGTTGTGTCTTACAAGTGAGCTATAGGCTCTTATTTATAGAGTTTAGAGACACCCTTTGAATTTCAAATTCCACCAACCCCCATGGCTGTTACCAATGTTTAATTGGATTAATATGGAATTAAAAATGAGATTTGAGAGTTATTTGGGTTTTTTGAGCCGTTCAACAAAGATTGAAAAAACTGAAAAATTGGTCAGTTTTTGGCCTGTGGCCGGGGCCACTAGTCTCTGTTCCACAGGTCGCGACCACCAACATTCAGTGGCCGCGGCCACCGACCAATTTCAGCACTTAAAAATGTGCTGTTTTTCCAAACAGTTCCAAGCCCTCCCAAATGATTTTGTAACTCCCAAAGCACATTATTGAGGTTTAAATCATATCTCTAACAGCCATATAACATATGGCTTTAAGAAATTCATCTCAATATTATGTAACAACAAATTTACACAATAAAGGGTAATATTTGGAAGTTACAAATTTGTAACACCAAATATGTTATATTATTTGGATATATCTCATATATCTAAATATTGTAACTCTCTATTATATGTTACAATATGTGACACTCTTTGTCACATTTATTTAATCTAAAACATTATATTATAATATAATATAATATTACATTATATTATAAAATAATATAACATTCCCCCACTAGATTAAATAGTTATCTATTGTAACACTTATTTAATCAATTATTATATTTTAAAATATAACATATTCCCCCACTTGATTAAATAAGAACTATCTCTTATAGGAGTCATTACATTAGTGCATAAAGCAAAGTGTTTTTCAACTTGAACTTTACTATAGTGTAATTATCACAAAATTTGTCGAAAATTTGGTTGCATGTTAGGTTTTTTTTAGAGATCGTTTTAGGTTGTGTTTTTAGTTATTTAGGATTGTTTAGTGTAGATTTACGCTTGTTTTCTTTTTGTTTCAGGTTTTAATGGACAAGTACATAATATGGCATGAGATGAGAAGAAACATGTGTAAATATGATGAATAAGATGGATTTAGTGTTGATTGTGGAGTTTCAAGACATCATGTGTGGAAGATACTACATTAAAGCGGCTCAACACACGTCGTTTATGCTCTATAACGCAAGTCTGAGACTTCAAGCCGCATTTTGACTATGATTTATTTACTTTTTGGAAACACTTCTAGAAATATAATTTGTAGATATTTATTTTATCTTTCCATATATTTTTGAATCATTCAATTCGAAGTTATATCGAAGGAGTTATGATCAAAATACGATGAGTTGACGCTGCAGGCTGTTCGAAACGAGTTTCGTTCTATTCTGACTTTAGCGCTACAGCGCCATAATGAGAGCGCTACAGCACTAGTGCACCAGATTTTGAAGCATTTTGGCACTGTTAATAGCGCTACAACGCTCTAGAAGTAGCGCTACAGCGCTAGTGATGCGATTTTCAGATTTTAGACGACTTTTTGAAGGGTAATCTGGTCAATTCACTTGGGAACACTTGAGGGCTATTTAAGGGACATTATTCTGCGATTATAGGAGGACTGGAAGTTTTATAAACCCTAGATAAAAAGAGGCTGCTATAATTATTTTCTCTGTTTTTGTTTTTCATCTGAATTCTTAGGTTAATTTTATGAACAATTATTTGCAGTTTATTTTCATCATGGTGTTTATGAACTAATTTCTTTTCTCTAGGAATTAATGTAGTCACTGGGATTTGTATTTAATTTTATTATGAATTTCTATTGATACTTCTTCTCTATTCTAATCTATATGATGTGTGTTTAATGCTAGTAAATACTTGATCACTATTTGCTTGATTTAATGTTTTTAATTCAAAATTCGAAAGATGAGGATGAAATATGCTATCATTATATAGACATAGGATTCATATTGGACGAAAGTACTTATATGACTTGTGTAGTAATTAGGTTTCTATGTTTAATGCCTTTTATATGTTCAGGTTTATCACAGAAATGTAGAAGACTTGCATATAAATTGAGATCTTATATCTTGAAAAAGAATAGGATTTGATTATATTAACCTGCTATTAGAATAGAAAGAAGAGATTTAGAGTTCATCATTAAAATTAATAGATAAATCAGTTGATGAAATTAATTCCTAGATTGTTTTTATTATTGAATTTTAAGTGGTAATTTATTGCTTTGGTTCTAATTCTTTAATTTTGATTCCTAGTTAATTGTTCATTTAAATTTTGATTAGCCAAATAGAAAAAAAAAAATCAATTAGTGGTACTTGGGAGATAGTCTCTGTGGGACGATATCCGTTCTTACGGAATTTACTACTTGACACGACTACGTATACTTGCGTAGATATAAAATTCGCAACATTGAACTAGGCATTGAACCATCTTTTCATGATAACAAATCGGTGATAACACACACACCTTTGCGATGTTCACTTGAGACCTCTATGTCTTGCTTTGTACCGTTAATGGCCATGTGCACTTTCCATTCATGGACATTCTTGAGAATACTCCCAATTCTCAGAAGCGGCACCACCCCTAGGTCCATATAGGTAGAATTATTACAGTATTTTGTTACCAAAAATACTTGTCTTCACAAGACTGAATTCTATTAAAAAACCTTTCGGTTTTAACCCTCAACTTGGTAACGCACAAGTACTCAATATCTCAGATGGGACTTGTTTTGAGTACAACAAATATTCACTTGATTGACTTGTTGATACCTATTGAACCTAACATTAGTTGAATAACTAGTGTTAAGATAGGTTACCATCAATCGTGAATCTCTTTAGGGAGTTTAAGTCCCATCCCTCAAGATGATGCAGCCACTAAATCCCTCGTTAGTGGCTTAGTGAAAGGATCCGCGCAGATTTTCACTTGTTCTCACATAGGATATTGAGATGACTCTTCTTTGAATCAATTCTCTTACATATCCATGTCTTAGACTAATTTGTCTAGACTTCCCATTATACACTCCGCTGTATGCTCTAGCCAATGTCGCTTGGCTATCACAATGTATCGATATAGTAGATACATTCTCTTTGATTAGGGGAATCTCTATCAATAGATCCCTTAACCATTCGGCCTCTTTGCCGGTAGCAGCTAGAGCTATGAACTCTGCTTCCATAGTGGAATGAGATATACAGGTTTGTTTCTTGGAACCCCAAGAAATTGCACCTTCACCAAGTGTAAATACCCAACCAGTTGTGGATAAGTTGTCCCCAAGATTAGATATCCAACTTGCATCTGTATACCCTTCTAATATCGAAGGAAATTTGAAGTATTGAAGGCTTAGTCCTTTGGTTTTCTTGAGATAACCTAGACTCTTCCAATTGCCTTCCAGGGATCCACACTTGGGTTACTTGTAAACCTACTAAGTTTACTTACCGCAAATGCTATATCAGGTCTAGTACATTGGGCAGTGTACATTAGACTCCCTATAGCACTAGCGTACTCCAATTGAGCCACTGCTCTTCCTTCATTCTTCTCTAGTTTTACACTATGATCGAATGGAGTATTGGCATCTTTAACCTTGAGATGGTTAAATTTGTTCAATACTTTCTCAACATAGTGGGCTTGCTCTAACGCAAAACCCCCACTATGTTTCTTTACTTTGATACCAAGTATGGTGTCAACTTCTCCAAGATCTTTCATCTTGAAGGTTGATGATAGAAACCTCTTCATTTCTTCTATCCCTTTCACGCTATTACTTAGAATAAGCATGCCATCCACCTACAAGCAAACAATGATCACATATCCCTTAAAAGTTTTGGAATACAAACACTTGTCTCCATTGTTATGTCTAAACCCATTAGACATGATGGCTTGATCAAATTTCTCATGACATTGCTTAGGAGCTTGTTTCAATCCATATAAGGATTTCACAAGTCTACATACTTTATGTTCATATTTTGGTAGGACAAATCCTTCGGGTTGTTCCATATAGACCTCCTCATTGAGGTCACCATTAAGGAATGTCATTTTGACATCCATTTGATGAACATACAAGTTGTGTATAGAAGCTAAAGCGAACAAAATTCTTATAGAAGTTGTTCTTGCAACAGACGCATAAGTATCGAAATAATCGATACCCTCTTTTTGCCTAAACCCTTTAGCTACTAATCTAGCTTTAAAGGTTTGGATAGTGCCGTCAGTGTTGTATTTTCTCCTAAATACCCACTTACACTCAATTGGCTTAGATCCCGGTGGGAGGTCTACCAATTCCCAAGTGTTATTGGAAAGAATGGAATCCATCTCATCATTGATGACTTCTTTCCAAAATGCACTATCTCTTGATTGCATAGCTTCTCTATATGTCTTAGGATCATCCTCAACGAGAAGTACAATAGGAATTTTCCTAATGACTTCCTCTCTATTTCCTTCTACCATGTAGAATGGAATTTGTTGAGAATCTATCTCATCCACTACTAGACTTTTATAATTTTTAAGCCTTTGACTTCTTCTAGGTTCAAAGGGTTGCTTTACATCCTTTTGAGAATTCTCCTCTTGAGAATCAACTTTGGATGTAGAAGCTTGAGAATTCTTCTCATATAACAAATTTTCCTTTAGAGATGTTGAAGCTTGAGAATTGTTGTCACATAACATATTCTCAAAGAATTCAATTTCTCTAGATTCAATCACAATATTAAACTCTAAGTCTAATAGCCTATAAGCTTTACTATTGTTGCCATAACCAATAAAAGCACACTTTATGGCTCTTGAACCTAACTTTGTTCTATTAGGTTCATTTTTCTTGCAATATGCAAGACACCCGCACACTTTGAAGTACCCTATGTTGGGTTTTCTTCCTTTCCATAACTCTTATGGAGATATCTCATTTTTCTTCATCGGTATTCGATTAAGAATGTGACAAGCAGTTAAAAGCGCTTCACCCCATACGTTGAAGTTTGTGGATGCTCAAATTCCATCAAGGGAAAATATGGGGGTCTGCCCTCATTAGCCTTAGGCAATCCGAGCCACCCGATACTTTTCCCTCAGTCCATGTCTCATAGGAAGACTTAGTAAAGATGTACCAAGAAATCTGAGGGGTCACGCGAGGCCCAGCCTCACTTGTCAGCGCGCAGCCTCGCTCCTCCGCGCGCGCCCACGCGAGGCCCAGCCTCGCTCTCAGCACGCCCACACAAGGCCCCATTTCTCCAGCTGCACACCATTGTCTCACGAAGCACCCTCAGGTCTTGCGAGGCCACGCCTCGGCCATGCCCAGGCGTGAGGCCCCATTTCGCCAGCTGTGCATCACCATCTCACGAGGCACCCCCATGACCCGCGAGGCCACACCTCAGCCATGCCCAGGCGCGAGGCCCCATTTCGCCAGCTGCACGTCACCATCTCGCGAGGTGCCCTCAAGACCCGCGAGGCCACACCTCGGCCATGCCCAGGCGCGAGGCCCCATTTCGCCAGCTGCGCATTGCCATCTCGCGAGGCACCCTCATGACCCGTGAGGCCACGCCTCGGCCATGCCCAGGCGCGAGGCCCCATTTCACCAGCTGCGCGCCGCCATCTTGCGAGGCGCCCTCAAGACCCGCGAGGCCACGCCTCGGCCATGCCCAGGCGCGAGGCCCCATTTCGCCGGCTGCGCGTTGCCATCTTGCGAGGCGCCCTCATGACCCGTGAGGCCACGCCTCGGCCATGCCCAGGCGCGAGACTCCATTTCTTCAGCTGTGTGTCATCGCCTCGCAGGGTGCCATCAGGCCACGTGAGGCCGTACCTCCACCATGTCCAGGTACAAGGCCCATCTCCCAAGGCGCCCTTATGACCCGCGAGGCCACGTCTAGGTCCCTCGCACTGTCTCGCAAGATGCACCTCTGTGGTATAAGCATATGCCCCACTGATGAAGCCCTTCTCTATTTTCTAAGGAAGGTGTCACCAGCGGGGCACGACTCCCGCACGCTTATCTTGCTCATGGCTACATGAGAACAACCTTTAGATACAAGGCACACGTACGGAAACCAGTTATGCAAGGATGAGGAGCTAAGAGGCGTAACTCTGAACATCTGTACCGGACAGGTAGTGGTCGTACAAATGAGGTACTTGTTGTGGTCCTCACCAGCCCATCTCTGATACCCATACAATGCAAGTAATGGAGGCATAACCGGGTGCAAAAGCTGAGGTGCTCCCACGAATTCTAACCATGTACCAGAGCCGACACCACTACATCTGATACCACTCTCCTGATAGTGTACTTGTGTACAGATTGGTCCCATGGACCACAATGTATCAGGGGCCATTAGAGCCCCCTATAAAGGGAACCCCTCTTCTTCTTTGAAGGGGGTTGGAAAATTTACTGTAGCAAGTGCACCATAGTGAATACAAACCGATTTTACCATTGTTCTTCTGCAATTGTTCTTGAAGTTTCTACTTAGATTTCTAAAGTTTTTCTTTTGATAATCTCTACTTTGCGATTTTTCTAACTTAACTTAGTTGACGAATTCTCACCGTTAACAAAGTTCAACTTAGAAAACACCAACATAAAATTTATCATCTCTAGATAAGTCCTATTTTTCCTTTCGGCAACACCATTGTGTTGTGGTGTATAAGGTGCAGTGCACTCATGAATTATACCATTTTCTTCACAAAATGTATTGAATTCATTAGAGAAGTACTCTCCTCCTCTATCACTTCTTAGCACCTTAATCTTTTTATTTAGTTGATTTTCAACTTCTAATTTATACAATTTAAAAGCATCAAAAGTTTCATCTTTATGCTTTAAAAGGAACACATAGGCATATCTACTAAAATCATCTATAAAAGTAAGAAAATACCTTTTACCACCTCTAGTTAAAACACCATTTAATTCACAAAGATCACTATGGATTAAATCTAGTAAATTAGATGATCTTTCTACACTAGGAAATAGTTTCTTAATCATTTTCGCCTTAACACATGTTTCACATTTACCATAGTTTTTAATATTGCATGCAATCATACCACATTTTACTACTCTTTTCATGGTAGAAAAACCTATATGCGATAGTCTAAGATGCCACAGAAATAAAGAATCATTCTCAATAATATAGGCGGAATTAGCATTTTTATTGATAACATTGAAAGTTACATCATTGGTGCACAATTTAATCATTCCCTCACAAGAGTACCCTTTTCCCAAGAATGCGTTTGATTTGGTAAGTATAAGTTTACCGGACTCAAAAACGACTTTAATGCCGGGCTTGCCAAGCAAATCACACTACAAGAAAAAATGCTTTTAATAACACCAAAAATGTGTTATCAAAACCTACGATAACACTTTCTGATGTGTTAAGACAGACTGTGTTATCGTAGGTCAGGGTACTTTACATAACACTTTATCAGTGTTATACAGATGTGTTATTGTACTGTCAACGATAACACAATTTTTGTGTTATTTTAATATATAGATAAGTGTTGAATTATGTTATTTATAGTCGATACTATAACACCTTTTTTGTGTTATACTACACTTTAGTATAACACTTTTTTTGTGTTATACTACACTTTAGCATAACACTTTTTTTTGTGTTATACTACACTTTAGTATAACACATTTTTTGTGTTATACTCACTTTAGTATAACACATTATTTGTGTTATATAATGAAGTTTCCATAACATAATTCTTTGCATAAAAAGTGTTATTGTAATATATATTATAACTCAATTTTCGTATTATTGTTATATTTAGATATATTTAAATTCTCATTATATATTTTATTTATATTACACTAATTTATTCTATTATATTTTAATTTTTTTTTATATAATTAAAATTAGCTTTCTAATATATTCTAGCATCATCAAATGAACTTGATTTTCAAATAACAAAAAGTAAGAACATTCTACATTGAATTAACAATCCACAATTTAGTTTAAAACATGCAACACTGTCATTAACAACAAAATATTCTTTAAGTATTCAAGGAGTCTAAAAGTTACTACTTTCAACACAAAGAAATAAACAAAGTTACTACTTTCAAGAAGTCTTAAGTATCCTTTTATACTTCGCTTGTCATATCTACAAAATAAACAAAGAAATATTTTATTGTTATTATCTAGCATCACAAATTACTTCTAGAAAAATGCTATGGAAATTATATCCAAGAAAGGACACCACATACAAAATAATAGATTCACAACTACACCAAAACAAACAAAGAAACCAAACACTAAATTATAAGACATTAGTTATTTTTTGAGTATGAAAATGTACCTCTTGGAATAACTTTTTTAGAAAGCCATGCAACTGTGGAACCAACTGCTTCTTGTATTGTAAGCATCGCATGATTAGGACGAAATAAGTAAGACTCTGGTACAATAGCAACATCAACCCATACTCGCATAAAGTCTGGTCCAAGAGGCTTTCCATGTACAGTTATATTTGGATCACTAGAATCCCAACGACCTTCAGCAACAATTGCATCTGCCCAGTCAAGCAAGTAGCAAGCATTCTTCCCTTCTGTAAAGTTATGTCTTTTTTCTAGTGCAATACTCTACCAAATTTATTTTAAGGACAATATATTAGTTTCTGTAATTGTTCTTCTAAAATGAAAATTTAAAACAATAACAACTTTTATAATTTACCTTAGGGGACTGAATATTGTTTGACTGCGGTACATTGCGAGACTGTCCTTCGCTTGGTGTCACTTTACCACCAACCTAAATATAAAACCAATATAAGTTTTATTGGAAGAAAAGAAAACTAAGATTTATAAGTGCAAGATAAAAATACCACCAAGTGTTCTTTAAGTAGATTCATCATTTCAGTCATTTTGAGCTTCATATTATGTTGCTCTTCTTCTAACTTGGAGATCTTGCTATTACACATATTAACAAAAGTTAGCTTTGACCTTGTCACGCCTCTTCCTTGTCCGATTAAACGACCAGATTTTGGGTTACCAAACAATTTTGTCAAGGCATCCTCATCAGCGTTGTCTGTAGTTCCAGATTTTGGGTCTTCAACGAGAATCTCATTCAATGAACCCTGCATATAAATTAGTATAACTAATGTATGCATTATGGAAAATAAGTAAAAATTCACAAAAATTAAATGACTAATACTCACAAAAATATCAGATGCCGTTAGGTTTACAGGTTCACCATTCTTCTTGGTATGGGCTCTCCGAAAAGCATCGACTCTAGATATTTTACCATCCTCATTTTCTTTCTTCTACACAATACATCAATAGAGATTATAAAATAGAGACTACAATAATGGAAGCAAAAATACAAACAGTATAAAAATTAATTATTACCATATCATCAATTGTTCGAGCATATCCTCTTCGACTTAAAGTGTGTGGAACAGCTTTCTTTCTTCTCTCTTGGCATTTGGCCCTTATATCCTATTTAATAAATAAGAAAAAGAGGCATAACTATATTTAATTTAACACCAACAGAGATAAAAGAGGCAGCAACATCACTTCTTACATCATATTTCTTACCAAATGTTCTTTACTAATTTTTTTGGCAACAAATACTCTACCTGAATAGATGCCCAAAGAACATCTCTCATCATTGGTGAAACTTTCCTCCAATCTGAAATAGTGTAAGGAACAACCTCTCGCACAAGAGCGCCCACAAAAGAAGAAAATTGCACTGAGTTAGTACCAACTGGTTGCCCTTTTTCATTCCAATTTATTATCCTTAAGTCATTGTTCCTCTTGGTAAGATTTGCCAATAGAGTTTTTCCCCTTGTCTTCTTGGCTAAGTTCATTATATTCGCATCTACATCTTGAGGTATTTCTTCAATCTCAGTTTGATTTGCCTCATCAATTGTTTTTTGTAATCTAACAGATTTTCTAAGAGGTTGTTCAAGTTCTATCTCAGCAACTTCTTCACATTCTGCATCAGGCACTTCTTCACATTGTGCAACAGCCCCTTCAAATTCCACACCAACCCTTTCCTCATCAGCTATCTCTTCATGTTCCTCCCTTACTCCTTTTTCACAAACACTATCAACTACCTTATCTACTTCATAATTAAGAGATCGTTTAGTTTTTGAACTTCCAAGTGACATCTCCATGTCTTCCACATCATCATTTGGATCTAGCTTTGTATCATAGACCATACGACGAGTTGCTGCTCTAGTACTAAGAGCAGGTGGTGAATCAATTACAACTCTAACAGGTGCAGAAAACCTATGAAGAGCACTCTTTTTCTTTAAAACAGGGCTTCCAAGCAACATATCGTCACAATCAGCTTGAGTCTTCAATGATGCTTTTCGCTTTTTGGCCACAAGATTGCATAAAGTACCTAGATGAAGGTGTTTTTTTGGAGATCTTCGTAATGTACTCATTTTTCAAGTTGAAATTGCTGCAATATAAAATGAAAGATAACATAGTATATAAATCAGAAATGCGGATCACCAAAGAGTAATAAACATACACCAAAACCATAAAACCAGAATTATTTCATTCAAATTAAAATAAAATCATAAAGTTCACCGTAGAGAGTAATAAAACCACATTTGTTTCATTCAACAAAAGAGTAATAATACATGAAAATTACATACAAAAAGTGTAAGGAGATTTGTTTCATTCAAAGTACATAAGAGACAACAGGAAACTCAATTTTCTTCATTGGATTCAAGTCCAAAACACCCTCTATTTGAATCCTTTAAAGCTATATACCAATTACTTGACTCATTCACCCTTGCATAAAAAGCTTTTTTCACTTGTGAAGCTAATACAAATGGATCCCTAATGAATTGAGCATTTTGTACTAGTTTGATTGTTTCTTTTCATCGAGTATTTAGGAGTACTGAAATATGTTTCTGCCATGATTAATAAGTACTGTTTCATGGGTCATAAAACATTAAAACTTTGGCTGTTAATCAGGGCAAGCAACATGGGGAGGAGGCATTATTTTTGTGTAAAATTTTACAAGAAACTGCTTGATATAGCCAAGGTTAATTCTGTGAAGTTTGAGAATTTTTGGAGATGTAGTTTTCCAATTATAATTTTCAAACTAATCCAGTTATAACTTAGGACTTATAAAGTTTATACTTAGAGAAACATATGAGGACTTTTCTAAGTATTTAACTAAGAAAGCTACAAATTTATATTGGTAATGGTAAAATTTACTTTAGCACACCAAATAATTATTAAGATTAATTAGATATTAAAGGGGTAATATTTTAGTAACTCACTGTTTTATTTAAGAGAAAATTTAAAAAAGGTCCAATACCCTAACTTTTAGAGTGCCTATATTTTCAAAAGTAGGTGTGATTTTTTCATTAAAGCTTCAGCACATGTGGACATTTTACTTTCTTAAGGAAAAGGGTTTTGGTATATGTATAGTTTGTCTTTTAATTTAAGCAATATTATCTCAATCAGATAATTATCACCTCTTAACAGAATGATAATGTTTTTTTACTGTCTATGGTTTGTTATGGTTGATATTCTTATTCATTGCTCACTTTGTTTTGACAGACTGTATTATGTATATCTAAGTATGTTTGCGAAATTATAAGCCTACATTATTTGTATCAATGAATTTGTAGCAAAGCGGATTGTTTTGTGTAGCAAAGTACTTCAACCCCATTCTGAATTTGTTCGGTCATATTTTACTCTTAGGTGGTTAATAACTTTACCATTTTCAGGAGCTCTGGGAAGAAAACTAGAGTGCTTCTGTTAGTCTTCAGGTTTTAGAAATTACTGATGTTTTCCACAATGGCTGCTTCCCATAGTATTGCTACAGACTATGGAAAACTTGATTGATTCTAATTTGCTATCTTGAGAACTAAAGAAAGCATAAAGAGATGATAAATTGTGTAGCTGGGTTTATAGCTATCTGATCTAAAATAGCATGGATATGTAGTTTTAATATAATAACTGTAATCATAAAGATTTATATATGATCTAATGCTTTAATATATTTGTATGTAGTTGTCTAGTGGATTAATTAGAGAAAATATTATCAAAGAAAGTTAAGTATAGTTATTTTCTTCTAATTGTTTCTGTATAATCTTTCTAATTTCAGAAAATTGAGGATGGGACTTGAGAAGCTAGCTTGCAAGTTATGATTAAATGAGTTTCAAGTATGGTTCATAGTCTCTCTCTTTGTTTCTTCTTGGCTGGTTATTTATCGAATACATTTTAGCGCCCCCTACTGTTTAAAAGGTTCACTTTCATGAAGAATAATAATAGTAGGTTATTTTTTTAGCTTCAACTGTCCACTGATGTTTTTATTTTCATGTCATTTTATAGAAAGAACTAAATCAATAGTTTATTGGCAATAGGGATGGAGGAACTGTCAATTTTTTTTAACAAGAGAAGGTAATATTCTGGTAGGAAACTAATTTACTATCATGAGATATTGTTTCTTTTTTCTATTGTTTTAAAAGCAGATTTTTTAAATTGATTTGGTTAAGAATTAGCCTTAATATTAGTACTAATTGGAATTGTTTTAGTGGGACACTCTAAATTCCAATGAATAATCATTCCAAAAGCCTTGCTTTAATTTATGCATCACGTGTAGGACAAATCATGATGGCTAATTATATATATGCTATAATGATAACCAGATGCTATAGTGAATCAATGATAAGATCATCTCAGTGATTCATTCATTCTAAAGTTTATATATTCTCTTTTTCTTTTTTTACCTATTAAAATTCATTCCTTATTGCTCAAATGGTTTTGATTGTTCTAGTGCTGAGATTTTTAATTGTATGTTATAGCAGTTACTTGATTTTCTAGTACCATGATTCTTAGTCCCACTAAAGATTTCTTGGTCTAAATCTATTACTAATTTCTAGTACTTTAGTTTCATTAAGCTTTCAAGAGATTTTAGTGTTGTTTTTAATTTAAAAATCAGATTCTAAAATGGTAGCCACTAACTACTTGGGTTTGGATCAAAGACAAGATTTTAGCTTGGGTTGTGGCAATTAAATCTAATCTATACATATGGAAATAATGAAAATTTTAATCTATACATATAATGAAAAATCTAATCTATACATATAAAAGCTTACCTAACCATCTATCAATACCAAGTCAAAAAATTCAAACAACACACAATAAGTTTTCTTCCTTATATCACCGCAGCACACAAACAAATTTTCCAGAACCTACTTCTCTAATACACACAAGTTTTCAACCTTCCGTTATCACCGCAGCACACAATTTTAATCCCCAACCTAAAGAATATAATCAATACTTAAAAAATTAATACAAAATTAAAATTTGCCAATAGATATTAAACAAGCATGTATGATAAACTAACAAACTAAACAACATAGCAAGCAAGCTCAAACAACCAAAAATAAAAGTTGGAATATCAAATAAATGTAACAACAGTGGTTTTATCTTATATTATTTCTTTATTAATCCTTCTTTTAAAAAAGAAACCTTGTGGTTTTCCATGTTTGTTCATATGTAACTTTGATCATTGTTATGAAAATTAACTAGATGAGTAATTTGTCCATGTTGGGACTGTTTTATTAGTATTCAAGTTTTATCATTGTGGTTTTACCTGCGAGAATCCAAGTTTAATGAGGAAATTAGGCTCTGCAACATTTCATGGGAGTGTTATTACTGCTACCAATAAGCCTTAGAAAAAACTGATGAGCAGATGTATTAATAACTCGCACACTATTGAGAATCTCATGTTTTGACCCCTGCATTTTTTTATTATTTGAACTCACCCACTTCGTCAAAGTTGATATTGATACCAAAATCTTAAAATAAACTTTAGCAAAGTAGACTCAACATACATATCAGCATATTTAGTCTCACACAAGCTCGTTTTTACAGATGTGATTTCTCTTTTACTTTGCAAAATATGTATATCCATTTTTTATTGTTTTTGAGACTAGTTTTACAATCATTATCAAAATTATGGAACTTTATAATTAACAATGACAGAGAACTTTTAGTAGAACAACCAAACACTGATATAAGCACAGGAAAAAAAAGAGTTGTATTCTCATTTATACATGGAAATGAAATGAAACATCAATGATATGAGCCATTCATGGTTCAGTGACTTCAGTATGAAACAGTATACTAAATGCAGATGCAGAGGTTTCCTACTGTAAGCAAATGCAGAGGCTATAAACTTATGTTTTTTTTTTGCCTTTCACAATTTCAGTTGCAATTGGTCTGTTATGGGGCATTTTGTACTATTTTGCTGGCACAAGACAACAATAGTGTTTTAAAATACCTATTTTAAGATCTTCATGTAATAAATCATGGACTATATGCATATGCTCTAATTTCAATTATTCGTGATCAACATGAAATGTCATCAAACTGTTTAACCATAAGCACCATATCATGGCCAGGAAATGTCATCAAACTGTTTAACCATAAGCAATAGCTGTACTCCTGATGTAGTAAGATTATTCCAATATGATTATGACCAGGTATTGTTTTATGAAACTCAGATTGGGATGGAGGATGGAATGCTGAAATGGGTTTTATGAAATGGATAGAAAACAAAATAATTAAATTGTCAAATGTACTATATTTTTTTTTTACTGAAATAGTCTAAAATTAATAACAATTACATGAGATAAGAACACATAATTCTTATCTAAAAATGGTTCAATTAATGAATTAGAATTTCATTACCAAATAAGACAGCTGTGCAGCCATCACCACATACCAAAGACAGTTACTTACATGGAATAAAATTCCCTACTAAACCCAATATCACAACACTATTTTTAAAAGAACTTTATAAAGAAAATATAAATATAAATATATTTTATATTTAAGATGTAATATATGTAAATTTGTAGTTTATATATTTAAAGATATCCAAGAGACAATATATACTGATTCGATATTTAAATATACTGATGACATCTAATGGAGTTGGTCAATATATTTGTAACTTATATGTTATGTTTTCTGCTTATATATTTGGATTGGCATGTTTTGGTGCTGGGAAATTTTTGCAACACAATGACTTGAGTCCATGAATTAAAAGTTCATTCATTTTGCAACTATTTCATATAATTTGGATTAATTTACATGTACTTTAGTTAAACAATAAATTTATTATGTTAAAAAAAATTAAATAAGGCACTCATGAAACAATAATAAAGGAAAATTCAAACACTGCATGGATGGATTGGTATCACACACCCAAATCCAAAAAAGAAAGACTTTTCAACATTTTAAATTAATAAATAAAACCCCATAAAGTTGATTTGATTAATTTTGAAAAATCCATGTTTAACTGTAAAGGACACCAAATTCAAAATCAATGTACATTTTACCCAAAAATAATGACAGTATATCTCACAGTGCTTAATCAAATCATAAAATGTATATATAGACATGGTTATTTGTCAGAAGTTATAATTTTATCAATCTTTGATACAGATCTGTGAGAGTAGTGACCACATCAAATATTTCTTTTTTTTTTGAAAGAACACATAAAATATTTTATTTTTTTTGGACGAACACATCAAAGATTTCTTGAGCAACCAAGGTTTGAACTTTTACAGAATATTATTACAATGTTCAACATGCATATAAAAAAATTCTAATAACAACTAATTTTTTTTACAAGATTATTAGTTTATTAAAGACAAGAAGAGCAAATAAAAATTAAGGTTACTTAAGTTGTTTCTTCATTCATATATGGTCTAATAGAATAAGTAAATATGTAGAAATTTTCATGATATTATTATTTGATTCATATTTACTTGTAAGAGCAACATGAAAATCTGCTTTCTTTTTCAGAAAGATTGATCAGTGATTTAGTGAAGTACTGAACTTAAACAAATTATTGACCCAATAATAATAAGTAGACAAACATATATAAAACAAAACCCATTTTCTGAAACATTATTAATAATTACAATTCAAAAGTAAGTTTAATTCCACACACCTTACATAAATATGTATAGATCAGATTATATGTAGCTAACAGAAGCAGACAAACTGATAGTGAAAGCACAACGAATACGAAAGAAAGAAAAAAACAAAACTATATATGTTTTATCAAATGGATAAAGAGCACCCCAGTAACAAGCTAATAAAAATTGTTTGTTGCTGAAGCACTAGTATCAAGCTTCATGAAAACAGAATGTTAAAAAATACAGTAAAGGTGCCTAATTTGTGTACCTGAATTCAATAGTTATATGCTCAGAGTGGCCATGTCATTATGGTTTGCTTATATATATACACACACACAAACATAATGGCCAACTATTGAGCTAAACTATTCATTTACTCAAAGTGATGTGTATGTGAGATATTTAAGCACCATGGTGTCCATTAATTCTTTTCTTAGTTTTTATGATATTAATTAAAAAAGTTTTGAGAAAGTACTGCATTTTCTACGTTTTTGGATTATATGTGCTCTGTAATTGCATTATCAACCTGTCATGAAATTAATATAATCCTAATACATATTTAGTTTAAAATAATTAGAGTACTATCTTTTTAGCATAACTAGGAGGAGCTTTTATATTTATTTGGTACCAAATTATTTCAGAGCTTGTCTATCTGCTTATTTTACAGTGTAATGTCTTCTTTTAACCACCCATTTTCATTTGTAAAAGTTATGATTAAATGCTTTCAATTTCACCATCCATCATGCCAGTTTCAAATAATGTTTGTTTGAATCAATTTGATAGCTATAAGTTGGTGTGTTGTGAACCTTTCCATATACATGCATTGATAGTATTGTCATTGTGTATTGTCATTTTTATTGGGTTATTTAAAAAATTCTATCATTATTTGATCACTTACCTGATTAAAAAAGACTAGAGTTTTTCTTCTCTTTCTTTTTTTTTAATGACATAAAAGAGTTTCCCTAACAATAGCCTTGGTAGAACATTAGAGTGTAAGCTCTTTCATTCAAGCTGTTGATATTTAATTTTGTTTATTCGTATTTTGTTGAATATTCTTCTTATTTTAAAATATAATACTTAATATTCTTCAATAGTGTGTTACTTTATTTTAGTACTAGTTTTTTGTTGGTTCCTTAATCTGTAATGGAAGTGAAACAAGCACTTTTGTTAGGAAAGGTCATAAAACAGTAGACATGCCTCTTGACAGTGATGTTTTCCAAGTTTTTCTTGGCTACAATGATCCTTAACAGGTATATGCATTTGTCTATATGTATATATATATATTTTAAAATGAGTTTCAATTCTTAGTTATAAATTTTGCTTGTATAGATAGCTATTGGTTTATTCTACATGGTTCCTGAGATCTGAAGCAATCATGATGTTGGGTTTTCTATTTGGTAGAATTAAGTTAAAGAATTTGACTTGAAATTTATGAAATTGTTCAAATGGTTTCATTGTTTGATGGCCTGAAATTAAGGTTCATATTGCACTAGGATACCAACTTGGGAAGACATAAATAGTGTTCATGGGTTACAATGGCCTAACCAGGTTCAAGTAAAGTGTTTTATTGCATGTAAGTTAGCAAGAAACAAAAGGTTGTCGAGAGCAAATTAGTAACTTATAAATTCATCAAATGTACTTCTGGTTTATAAGATAAACATGTGTCAAGTAGACTTCTGTAACTTGTTATATTTTAATTGCCTGGTTATTATTTATGTATACATTTGTTGGCATTATGTGGTCATTAATATTATTGATTAGTTGTAGATATCAGACTTAAAGGAAACCAAGAACCCGTGCACACGTGCCTTACACTAGAATATCATGTATACATTTCTGAGGTGCATGTACCAACACAGATTTAATACATACTTTAAGCATAAACTGTAGAGTCCAAGAACTTTACTTAGCTAATTGTTTAGTAGTATTATAGTATGTATAGTATTATCTTTGTTACTGTGGATTTTTGGTTCAGACCGGGAATTATTTGGACACTCATAGTAGTACTTATAGATTTTCTAAGTTTAATCTATAGTTTAAGAATATTAAGTATAACCTAAGGTTTGATTAATGTGACTAATATTAAGGATTATATTTATTATACTATAAGGTTTAGATATCAACCAATAGGATTTTAAGCACATGTTATGAATGGTGATTAAGGATTAAGTATTTTTGAGGATTAAATTTAATAAGGAGTAAAGTTTGAATGTTATAGGGTTAGTCAGCAGCTTTGAGTACATTGAGGGCTTAGTCAAGGCTGTTTACTCCATTCAAACTTAGCTAAAAATGTGTAATTTCGTGTTTAAATATTCAGCGTGTGCCGATATATTGCAGCTATAGGGGGCGATATATCGCAGCACGTAGATACGGAAAACACGAATCGATGCACGGTCGCCTCGGGAACAATGGTCCAGGCGATATATCGCCTACAGGGGGCGATATATCGCCTCCTCCAGCATAAATTCAAATACTTTTGAATTCTTTTCCTTTCAGCCATTCAAACTCCTCCATAAGTCCAGCATCTTTTGAACGAGTCTTCAGCCTCTGCTGAACGATTATTCAAATGATTTTCACCTAAAAAGCCATTATTTTTATTCAAGTAAAATCAAGATACTTTCTTTCCCAAACTCTATAAATAGGACCTAGTACCCAGCCATTATTCACCTTTTGCTCTAAGTTCAGAAGCTGCTAGTGTTAAGTGAGTGTGAGAGTATAAACACCTGGTTTGGGAAAATCATAAGCTTAAACATCATAAGCTTATCAAACACTTTGGGAAGTGAGGTTCTATAGTATTTCGGTTGAGGTGTAGATTGGTCTTTCAA
This sequence comes from Humulus lupulus, assembly GCF_963169125.1. Classification (NCBI taxonomy): domain Eukaryota; kingdom Viridiplantae; phylum Streptophyta; class Magnoliopsida; order Rosales; family Cannabaceae; genus Humulus; species Humulus lupulus. The sequence goes on from NC_084793.1 coordinate 261,910,440, forward strand.
GTCTTTGAGGTAACCAAAACTCTAGTTCATTTCTGTATTATGTTATTTTCTTTCTCATAGTCTTCTACTCAATCTCTAACCTTAATCTTCATTTTGGTTAGGGAATCTAAGTTCTTGAGCACATAAGTTTCGGTAAGCATGATTCTCAAATGGTTTAGTCTTCCCATTTTCCTTTTCATCTCTTTTCTTCTTTCAACTCACTCTTGTTCATTATGGTTATTAGGAGTGTTCCAAAAGTCCCAACTCAGTCCACATATCCCGGTAACTTTGGTAAGGAAAATAGGCTAGAATCAATATGTTATATGCTTATGTTATCTTATGTTTTATGTTGTTAAATGTGTTATGATATGTATGCATGTATGTTTGTAGGCTTGGGCATATGACCCATATGACTAACAAGACCCCAAATGGGTTATGGGCATATGACCTACTTAGCTAGTAGGACCCCACTAATCCCATGGGCATATGCTTGCTTAGTCTATGGGACCCCAAGTAATAATGGCCATTATAATAAGTGTATGTTATATGTATTATGTTAAGTCTTTACGTCTATTATGAAATTTATGTGTATGACTATGTGTTAGATTTTCCTTGCTGGGCATTAGGCTCATTCCTTTCTGTTTATGTGCAGGAAAATAAGTTCTAGAGGCGGTAAGATTCGTGACGCTTAGAGGATGTGTATCGATGGTGAATGGAGTCAAGGGGCCGAGCGTTATTCGATTCGAGGATGTAGTCTCATTTTTTTTTATGGTTTTACATGTATTTTCCGCATTTTCTATGTAACTCTTTTCACTTTAAGTTATTTTTGTTTTAAAGACAATGGGTACCCATATCCTACTTAATTTTATGAAAGTAACCTTTGTTTCTACAAGTTTATAATAAATTATGGTATTTTCGCAAATGTATGTTTTAGTAAGAATTTGTATGTATAGTTCGATAATGGTCCAAGAGTCTAGAGTAGTGGGTCATTACATAAACCTTCCCCTGTTTTAGCAAAAGACTGAATTGTTCGATCACATCTTAATATTTTATTAGGATCTGGAAATGAAAAGAGACCATTTTTCATCTAGACCAAATTTAAAAAGGTCAAACAAGAAAAACCTAATTTAAGAATACCATCATATGATCAGTCATCATATAGCAAAGCAAGTACGACACGCTACTAAATTCTGAGACCACCTGATTCATTTACAAGAGTGCAATTTTCTTTTTCCATTCAAATAAGACTGTATTCTATCATATACAAGATTTACAACACCAAAGAAAAATGTGAACAAAGTAAAAAAAAAAAACATAAAAGAAGTTAATTAAGCAAAAGAAACATGAAAACAGTAAAGGTGCCTAATTTGTGTACCTGAGAATGAGTGAAACAGCTTGTGGGTTTGAGGTATTTCTCAGAATAGAAGAGGCTCCTCCATTGATAGAGCAAAGGAGAACTTGGTACAAAGAGAGGGCTGACCTGCAAGAGCAAGCTACGGGACCTGCAAGACTGAAGAAATGCAGATTAGAAATGCAAAAGAAATGCCATAAGAAATGCAGATTAGAAACAAATGTCCGATAAAATAGAGCAACAATCTACAAAAAACCCACACTGCAATAACAAAAAAAAAAACAAGCTACGGGAAGACATGCAAGAGGGCTGACCTACAAGAGCAAGCTATGAACGGACCACGAACGGAAACCGAGAGACCGAGAGACCGAGAGAGAGACCGAGTCTACGGGAAACCGAGAGAGATAGACCAGGAACGGAAAGACGAAGACCGATTGAAGATTGAAGGGACCGAGAGACCAGGAAGGGGAAGAATGATTGAAGATTGAGGAAATGGGTATAGGGGGAAATGGGTACACGGGTTGAAAAAAGTTCAGTAAAAAAAAGTTAAGTAAAAAAAAGCTAAGTATTTTGGCGGTACCTTATTTTAAGTTGCCGCCTGAAATTTTTTACACCTACAATAACTCTTTTTAAATTCTATTATAACCATGTGTTATGGTAATGGGTATTTGGTGTAGTGTCACAACTTACCAAGTTTCTACTCATTTTGGGAACATAAAGTACATTCACTAATGTAACTTTCTTTCCGGAGGTGAAAAAGACTTCAATGGTACCTTTGCCAAGTACCTTGGATTTGCCCTCATTGCCCATTTGTATCTCATGGTTGCCCTTTGACTCTTCAAAGGTCTTGAACAATGATTTGTCATAGGTGACATGGACGGTGGCACATGTATCATACCACCACCCTTTCACATTGCCTTGGACCGCATTCACCTCACTAAGGGTAGCAACTATGTTTTCCTCTTGAGTTGCATTCACCTTAGGTCCTTGTTGGTCTTTTCTATGCCTACACTCTCTAGCATAGTGACCCTTTTTACCACACACAAAGCAAGGACCTTTCTCGCCCTTGAACTTGTTTGGGTTGGTTTTTGGACCCAAAGGCTTCTTGTTACCCTTTTTCCCTTTGTTTTTGGGAAGTTTTGGTTGTGACACCGCATTTGCTTTGGAAGTCTCTCCATTAGACCCCTCCACAAGTTTATCTCTACATATCGATTCCTCTTCGATTCGAATATGCTTTTGGATCTCCTCCAAAGAATAATCCTCATTTTGATATGACTACTTCTTGATCCTTGAGTTATATTATGATATGACTACTTATGCATGTTTAAGTGTATTAAATATGCTTACAAGCCCGTTTCTGTTAAAAAAGGCATTTTCGTAATTTTGACCCGTTGAGGGAATATTTGTAATTATATGTGCTTTGTGAGTGGCACCACATTATATGTGGATATATTTGAGATGTGTGGCATGAGGCGATCCTAGTGAGAAATTTGGCGGAAAAGTCACATTGAAGATTAATACCCGGCTCAGGGTGAGCCTAGGGGTATTTTAGTAATTTGGTGAATTACCGAGGGTATTGGAGTATGAGTTATAGTTGAGGAACAATATTGATATTTGGGGGATTAGTAGAGTTAATTGGGAATCTTAAGTGAAATTTGAGGTTTAGCAGGAAAGTGGTGTCAAATGACCTTTTGCCCTTAGGGGCCTAAAGGAATTTTTTTAAGGTAAGGGCATTATGGTCTTTTTGTTAGGATTAATGCCCTAAAAGCATGTAAATACATTTTATTGGTTTTAAATAAAAGTACAATTTTATTATATTTGAATGTTATAATTATTGTTTGAATTAATTATATAATAATATCAAGAAAATTCCCTATTCATTTATGAGAATATGATCTTGTATTAGTACAAGAGAATTAGGATCATATATAATGAATAAAATAGTCAGTAACATATTAAAGTATGGAATCTTTAATTAATAGTTACTAGTACGATTTGCTAAGCATACGAGATGTGAGTAATCTATATTCGGATTACTGATGTGGATAGACATCTTAGTAAATGTGTTGTATATAATAGAGATTAATTATCTTTATAAACTTGGCGTTTGACGTAAAAATTTAATTCTTGTCATAATAGATGATCATTTGTAGTTCAGTCTAAATCCCAAGTATTCATGAACTCTTGTTTATGTTTATTGGATCTTTTCACTTGTTAAGGTCTCTTAGAATAATGAGGCTAATGACTTTTGTTTTGGAGATTGAATATCATGGATGGCTGGGAACATGAATTACAATATTTGAATCCATGATTTCTTAACGGATCGAATATTGGTTCCCTTAAGGGTTGATTCTGGAACTAAATAGTTATTGAGCTAAAATATATAATTAGATTATAGATTAATTATTCGCTAATGAATTAATGGTACTTAAGGATCAAGAAGTAATTAGAAGGGTAAAACGGTAATTTTGACCAGCTCTAATTAACGAAACAATAATGGAGGATAAAACTACATATATTGATTATATCAATGGACTACTAGAGAAAACTTTGGAAATATAATTCTATAAATACTTAGAGTGAAATTCCATATTTATAGTGGAGTAATCATGGAATTAATAAATAATATTATTAGATTAAAGAGTTTAATTAATAATCTGGTTTATTGGAGCTTCGTATTATAGGTCCATGGTCCCCATATAACCTCTGTCCTACACTATCAAGGGTAAGGATGTCAAAAGAAAGATTTGTAAAGAGAAATGACTAAATTGCAAATGAATTAATTTTTCAGGGCAAGGAAGTAATTATTTGATAATTATGGGTAATTGATTAAGTGTGAATTAATTAATTATTTAACTATATAGTTTTTATTTTGAAAACTATAGGTTAAAATTAATATTAATCTTGTTTGGATTAGTATAAAGAGATAAAATAATAAATATCTTATTTATAATATGATATTTATCTATTTAATTTAAAAATGATATTTTAAGATAAAGTTAATTTTGAATTAACTGATATTTATGTTGGAATAAATATCTTGTCTTAAAAGTTGATTAAATAAACAAATGAGAAAATTAGGGCAACCCTAATAGGGCTGGGCAACACACACTATACAATACAGTGTGTTGCACCTAGCATCAGGGATTTTATCCCTGAGATTTGAATTTTGAATTTCAAATAAATTTGTTTAATCAATTTTTTAATTATTCTTTTTAAATATGTTTTAAATAGATAATTAAATGAAAATATCTAATCAGTTTTAATTTGAATTATATTTTAATTAAATAAAGATTATTTAATTAGATTAAATTTCTTTATAAATCTCATATATGTGATATTCAGAAGAAAAAGGATAATCAGACTTTCTCTCTAAAGCGATAATTTTCTCAAGGCTATTTAGGATTTTTACCCCCCGAACTATTACCACTACCGTATCGTGCCCCTTAATTTTTTCAGGCCGTTAAAAATTCCCCCCGAAATATTCACAGTAATGTAAAGAAGGACTTCCGTTAACTTTCAACACAGAATGCTGACATGGCTCATTACATGCTAATGTGTCTTGGCCATGTCAGCGCCATGTGTGTAATTTTATTGTTTTTAAATATGATTTTTATTTTTTTTAATGAATAAAAAATGGTTTAATTTATTAATTCTATTTTTTAGTGTTTAATTCACTAATTTTTAATATGATTATAGATTTTTTAATTTTAAAATTACACACATGGCGCTGACATGGCCAAGACACATCAGCATATAAATAGCCATGTCAGCCTTCTGTTAGCCACATGTGTTGAAAGTTAACGGAAGTCCTTATTTACATTACTGTGAATATTTCGGGGGGAATTTTTAACGGCCTGAAAAAATTAGGGGGCACGATACGGTAGTGGTAATAGTTCGGGGGGTAAAAATCCTAAATAGCCTTTTCTCAAAACCTGAAAACTATTCTAAACCTTCTCTCTGTCAAAACACTCTAGATCTCATGTGTTGAGTACATCTAGGGAGTCACATAAATCAACCTTTTGAATCCTAAGTGCCCACACATGTCCTTGTGTGTTTGAGGATTGGTCTGGAAGATCATGGTGTAAGATCTCAGAACACTGAATAGGAAGTTCATTGATTTATACAAAAAGACTCAAGGACACTTTATAGGCTACAAGAGGTAATCCCTGATCTATTTGTATGTGATTTAATATTTATATATGTATATGATCTTGGATGGTATTAATATTTATTAAAATGGGTCCATATATTCCGATGCGTACCTTTGATTTGATCATTTAATACCAACAATTGGTACCAGAGCAGTCTATACATGTATATATATATTAAATACTGTGTGAGTTTCTTGCATTTGTTATATGTATGTTGATATATATATTTAATGGATGAATATGTTTTTTGAATGTATGGTTGAAAGATGAATCGTTAATTATATGGTGTTATTGGGTTAGGATTTTATTATTTTTTCTAGATCTTATGTAAGCCATAAAGTGCATAGGTTTTTTTTTGTAAATTTATTATAAAAAATTCTGTACACAAAGATGAGGAGGAACCCAAGCCATGAACCTAAGATGCACACGGCCTAAGCCCCTGCTCACCCTTGCACACAACTAGGCCCAAGCTTCCACCTGTTGCCGCGCGCGCTAGACGCACCCCAGCCCCGTGGCTCCCTATGTGTAGCCTCATGGCTCTCAGCATGCACCCAGCGCCCATGCACGCGCGCACTTGCCTGCCTCCGCGTGCGCCAGGCTTTTGGCTGAGCCCTTGCATGCCAGCCTGCCACCCAACCGAGCCCTTGGCTCCTTGTGCCGTCAGCCCTAGGGCACCATTTTGGTGCCCAAAACCCTAATTCCTAAGTTGTTATAAAATATTTTTTATTTAATTAATTTTTAAATTATTTGAATTTAAAAGTTTAATTATCTTATTTTATTTTATTAGAAAATAAAATATCTTTTAGTTGGTTTTGATATTTTAATGTCTTAAGTTTAAATAATTATTTGAATTTGATTATTTAATTATTTAAATTCAACTAAATTAAAAAGATGACAAAAATGGTTATTTAATTAAAAGTTAATTTTAATTAAATAAATTAATTAGAAAATTTGTTTCTAATTAATAAGTTGGGCAAAACAAAGTTCCTAAAGATTAGCAAGAAAGCCTAAAGAAGAGGATGAGCATTCTTAGAGAGTCTTGAAAGCTACATAGGCTTAAATTGTAATTTTATTTCTAATTTTTTCAAGGGGTTGAAAATCTTAGAAATATCCATTAGTACTCGGTTCATCATTAATTGTTTATTTATTCTATTTATTTAAATAAATGTTCATTGATGTTTGATTGATAACATGATCATGCATTAGTCAATTACATGTCATTTATGAAACCCCACACAGTTTCTCATTAATCATGCATCTTTTAGAAACATGATTATCTAGGATTGTCCATTTGTTTATATGAATTGTTTTTGGTGAAATCAATTGCATGTAAACTACTAAGTATTAAATTAGTTAAAACTTGGTAACTCACACCATAATAAAGGCAATAGTTTTTTATAGGCCTTTAAGACAATCAACTTTATGTAAAAAGCGTTTTAGTAAAGTTAGATGAATGTAATGAGTAATTATTTAGATCACATTAATTATAGAAACATGCTCTTTTATAATTATGTTTTTTTTTGTAATTATTACATTCACAGGGTTGTTAATAAACTAGTAATTAATTTGGAATTAATTGATTAGTTTAAAAGAACACATTTTTCTTAAAATAGTAAGTGGGAGAAGGTGAACATCTGAATGTGACCTATGGTCTCCATTATTAGTGCAACACCGTGAGATATGAATAGGGCCTTGAGGCGGCTTTGTTTCCATCTTCCTAAGGAAGGTTTCTAGACATATCAATACCAAGGTTGGCTTCTTACGAAGATAGGAGGAAGGGATGTATTTTAGGCTTGACCGACTCTAAGCGGCACTATCTATGTTAAGTCATGAAATCTGAAATAATGGGTTACACTTACAAAGATGCAATTAAGCTTTTGTGGTGGATAATTGCATCTTGACCAAACCAATGACACTTTATATTTAAAAGAGAAAATAAAGATTTAGTTTAAGTTTTAGATTATAAAGATAAGATTTTCTTATAAGCTATCTGAATTTAACTTGATCGATTTAACTTGATCGACCCTAAGGCGACACTTTATTTGTTGGGTAGTTTTATCGTGGAAAAGTAAATGTTAATTTATGTGTTTTAATTGTTGCATTCATGCATCATGTTTACTTTCCAAAACATTGACATTTTTTCAAATGATAATATTATTGTGTTTTATTTTCAGTCATAAAATGTTGCCACCCAATTATTTTCCTATAACGTGCTCAGTAATGCATAAAAAGAAAGTAAAAATGACTGAAGAGGATGAAGATGGATGGAAAATTTTAACTTTGTTAATTTTTCTGGCCAAAAATCTTAAACATATCTATAATGATAAGAGGCCTCCTCCTGTACCATCATGGGATGCAAGCAAAGAGGAACATGAGAAATATGTTGATTGGATGAGATCAAATCACATGAGATTTTATTGTCTTAGTACCATGGAAGAGAAGCTAAGGAAAAAGTTCGAACACATTGAATATGCTCGTGATTTATGGGATGATGTCTTTGAGGATTTACAGACAAGATCACAATCACGTAAAAGGTAGTATGATTTACCTTCACCTTAGGCTTAGAAGTGGATTATGATACATAAAGTTCTAAATATTTGATTTAGAAACCTCTAATCATATTTTTGTTATTTGTTCTTCTTTACAGACACTTGAGCGATCAAGAGGAACTTGCAGATGGAGACAAAAAGTTGAAGAGGAAAAAAGGAAAAGCGTCTAGTTAAAGAAAGCATTAAAGAAAGTCCATTTATTTAAAATTCTTTAGTTTTATTAAAAGAAAACTTTATTGTTGTTTGAAATTTGTTTAGTTCATTTTTTTTTGTTAATTTGGAATTTTATTGCATGTAATGAATTTAGAATATTTTATTTATAATTTGATTATTCTTAAATTTTTTCTTTAGACATGAAATTGAATATTTGGACTTTATCGCTTTCATTAAAATTAACGAACGCTCAATAATTCAGAATTATTTAAAGTAGCAAAATCGCAAGGTAATAAAAGACAAAAAGTTTCAAACGAGGATGGCACATATCTTTGGCATCTTTGATGTAACGTCCCAAAAATGCTAATAAGGTTTAATGCCTTGATTAGTGTCACGGGTTAACATTTTGACAGTGGAAATGCCCGTGCAGCACCTTGACTCCTCTGAGCCAAGGTCAGCCTTCCAGCTATTCGAATAACAATGGGCACATTTTTCGCACGACCGTGTGCCTCTGCACACTTCCGTCTCTTGAACAACTCTCGCTGAGTCATGCTCTCAAGCATCTATGAGTGCAATCATGCATCAAGGCTATCTAGCCAAGACACTCACACTGTCCATAGGTTCTCACTATGGCAAGGCAAATCCCAACACCGACGCTCACCCAGACATTCGCAAGTCAAGGTAGCATGTGTGGCTAAGAGCCAACACCAAGCTGATGTGCCAACACCACTCATCATGCCCCATTCGATACTATCCGATTAGCTCACGTCACAGATCAAGGACTCCCATACGTCCATGGTCCAATCCTCAAGGCCCCATACCATCGTGCATGTTGGCAGGCCCTCAAGACTGGCTGCCAAACTAGTAGCATACACTGGACCTCTGTCCTACTCAAACATAGTGCACCCTCCAATGCTTGCATGCTAACAAGTCCCACGAATGACTTCACGTGCCATCTCGTGTCGAGATTCGTGGCCATGGCGCACCACGACATCTCTCGAAGGTTTGGGCCACGTTCCATGCAAGCGGCATCCCGGCAAGCCAAGGGAACCGTACCCTTAAACCTCTGGCAGCATACTTCGACGCACTACCGGGGCGGCCCGGTAATGTCCATGAGTACTCCTACTCATGGAGACATATGAGTCCCCTCGTGGTCCTCATATGCCCGCCCTACTAGTCCTCCCAACTAGTAGTAGCTCACTTGACGCACCTGCGCCAGGGGGTGGTGGAGAGCTGACACCAGGTGCTCGCCCTACAAAGAGCCTTCTGAGCTCTTAGCTTTCTACCAGGAACATATATGATTTTTGCTTGGGAGACATATTTGGCTTCCAGATCGCCAATTATCCGAATCTCCCAAATCCAATCATACCATTGCGTTCATTGACCCTTCAATATGGAACCTACCAAGTCCCGTCCATTTCTGGGCAATATTGAAGATATTTACGAAAATGCCACTGCCGTACAAACTAGGCATCAGCATGCTCACCAGCCTGCACCCTCGCGTGCGCATCTGGCCGAGCGCCATCCTAGCTTGTAATGTGCCCTCAAGGCCGGCACGTTACACTCTCCCACACTTCAATTGTCGATGCCCTCATCGACAGACCGCTGGCCAATCTTCCTGCCTCGACTCCTAAGCTCACTCCATGCTTCTTCCGAATCTTGAGTCTGCACTAGTCCCTCTACCACTGTAGAACCACTAACTTGGTGATGATCTCCCACGTTCACCCTTGCACTCGATCAAGGACCCCATGCCACCTTCGCTATTCAGAATTCTCCCATGAAGTAGTGCCGCTGCACTCGAATACTCCTTGCATACATGAACTCCTCCGAGTCCATCACGATGTCCCTCTAGTCAACCAAGCGGCCCTTGGAACATTGACCCCAAAGCCAACACATCTTTTGATTGTTGCTTTCCCGCCAATCTTCCAATGCCTACTCTCTTATGGACAAGGATGAAATTATGGTGCACCCCTCAGGGTGAGGTTCGTAAACCAACCGTTCCCAACGACACCTACGAAACATCCTTCCATTGAAGGCATGTCTCTCTTCAACGTGGCACTCATGCCAACTATAGCCTTATGCAGTATCTAGTGCATCCTTGCACACAGACTTCGCGAAGTAGTCTCCCAGACTTTTGGCCCTCTGGCCTTACTGCATACCCAAGGCTTGATGCGAAATGGCCACTTCTGACCATAAGCATCATTGCTCCTCTGAGCTTCTACAATGTGGTCAATGATCTGACATCATTCGAAACCACTACACTGCCTTCTGGCTCGTGCTCATTCTGACTCTCAGCATCGTGCCTCAAGTTCTGCCCCCAAATCAACCTTGCCTAACTCTAGACGGCCTGTTGAATCTTGACCAACTTGACTGCACTTTACCTCAGCCTTGAGGTCTGAATTTGTCCCAATCCGCTATCTCCCTTCGACATATGTTCTCTGAATCATTGGGCTTGTGTTCCTATAAACACGTGTCCCCATAAAACATTAATCATGTCCCATAACATGCTGCAAAACCTGCCCAATCTTGGTCTCAGCCTACGCCCATGCATACTGCCTATCCGCAGTTTCAATTGGTCACCTAACCTACTCACATCAGTCATGCATGTCTTCGCACTATACAACCCATCTGTTGTTGTGTTTCTCTTTTTGATTCACACACCAAAACTGAACAAGTACCCTGACCCTTCGAACATATGAATTAGTGGGCTCCCCCACTTCAACTTGGGAATAACTTCTCTACTCGAGGTGTACCTCTCAAGGTATAGCTCGCAAGCTAACCGCTTTTCTCATGCGGTCCCTCGTTCCATTTATCACTTTTGAAAATGATGTTGAACTAATGTCTCTGCCATTCTGACTCTTCGCCCCTTGACATATCTACGTTACCTTAGTACCTGAGTCTTATTGACTTTCACCTTAGGCAAACGTTGCACTGATGTTACCTTAGTACCTGAGTCCTGACGACTTTCACCCTAGGTAACTGGCTCTGTCTCTGTCTCTGAGTCTCCTTGACTTTACATTCTGAACAACTAACGATCTCCATGATAACTCATCTCAATGCTTTCGTAATGGAACATTGGTCTGCTATTTGGATGTTTGAACCGTGAAGGTCTCTCCCCCACTTCAACTGTTGGCGTCCTCGACAACTTGCCCACACGCAAGAACGTCTGACTGCCCCAATTTTTCATGCACACAACAAATCTAGAAGTGCCCCCCATAGGATGTGACTCTCGAGTCAACTACTTCGTGTAGCACCACTGTCGATTCCCCTATGCATGCACCATCCACATAGCTATCCAACTGCTCTATACTAGCATCTCGCCCCTTCGGGCAGCTTCTCTCGGCTTCTATGGTCACTAAGTCCCAATAGCAAGGCCCTCTGGTCCACATTGAAGCTCAAGCACCATCTCTGCCTCCTTAAGCCTTCTTGTAGTACTAAGTTTCCTTGACGCGGCCCTCCAGCGCTCTCGAAACTCTAGTACTATTCTGACCACTGTGCGCGGTCTACTCGGCCCTGCTAGCCTTTGATGCATATATTCCACAACATAGCATATCTTACAATGCCTTGGTGTTGCTCACACAAGCTAACATCTCTGTGAGCCAACACATCCCACTCAATTCTCTCGGCACCTCCCTTCTTGGGCGAAACAAGATAACATGTAAACACCTCCAAGTACGACTGCCCTCTGACGATCGCGGCCACGGCCACCTTGGTCTCCCTATGATGCCATTTGGCACATAAGTAGCAACTGAAGCATTCCATGTTCATATTTATCTAGTTCCCCAAAGCTATCCACTCTCGACTTCTGTCATGACTGACAAGCATCCGACGGCCACCATTATGCTCACCCACTCTTGCGTACAAGTTCCCTTTTCAACAACAGCGCTCCACGCGACTTACACTGTCACTCAGGCAAACCTGAACTAGTGAACCAAGCATAAAACCTTGACCTCTCGATCAAACCTTGTCTCATGTCAATGAGTTCTAACACTTTTGTAGCACCTCTCCATAATTGCACGTGGTTGTTGTCTTTCTAGCATCACTGAACTTTCTGATTCGAAGCAACCATAACTTGTCCCCTATCTAGGATGTCCAGTATTCCCACAAAGAAGAGCAACCAAGTCTCATCCCGTCTCAGCCTATTGATCCTTTCTAGGTGACTAAAAGGCTCAACGACATCTGTCCAAGCATCCAAACCCTTATGGTCCTTCAACACGCCTACATCCTTTCTAGGATGGGCCAAACAGGTTCACCCCAACTTGAGATGAACCTTGCTCTGATACCAACTGTCACGGGCTGACATTTTGACAGCGGAAATGCCCGTGCGGCACCTTGACTCCTCTGAGCCAAGGTCAGCCTTCCAGCTATTCGAATAACAATGGGCACATTTTTCGCGCGACCGTGTGCCTCTGCACACTTCCGTCTCTTGAACAACTCTCGCTGAGTCATGCTCTCAAGCATCTATGAGTGCAATCATGCATCAAGGCTATCTAGCCAAGACACTCACACTGTCCATAGGTTCTCACTATGGCAAGGCAAATCCCAACATCGATGCTCACCCAGACATTCGCAAGTCAAGGTAGCATGTGTGGCCAAGAGCCAACACCAAGCTGACGTGCCAACACCTCTCATCATGCCCCATTCGATACTATCCGATTAGCTCACGTCACAGACCAAGGACTCCCATACGTCCATGGTCCAATCCTCAAGGCCCCATACCATCGTGCATGTTGGCAGGCCCTCGAGACTGGCTGCCAAACTAGTAGCATACACTGGACCTCTGTCCTACTCAAACATAGTGCACCCTCCAATGCTTGCATGCTAACAAGTCCCACGAATGACTTCACGTGCCATCTCGTGTCGAGATTCGTGGCCATGGCGCACCACAACATCTCTCGAAGGTTTGGGCCACGTTCCATGCAAGCGGCATCCCGACAAGCCAAGGGAACCGTACCCTTAAACCTCTGGCAGCATACTTCGACGCACTACCGGGGCGGCCCGGTAATGTCCATGAGTACTCCTACTCATGGAGACATATGAGTCCCCTCGTGGTCCTCATATGCCCGCCCTACTAGTCCTCCCAACTAGTAGTAGCTCACTTGACGCACCTGCGCCAGGGGGTGGTGGAGAGCTGACACCAGGTGCTCCCCCTACAAAGAGCCTTCTGACCTTTTAGCCTTCTACCAGGAACATATATGATTTTTGCTTGGGAGACATATTTGGCTTCCAGATCGCCAATTCTCTGAATCTCCCAAATCCAATCATACCATTGCGTTCATTGACCCTTCAATATGGAACCTACCAAGTCCCGTCCATTTCCAGGCAATATTGAAGATATTTACGAAAATGCCACTGCCGTACAAACTAGGCATCAGCATGCTCACCAGCCTGCACCCTCGCATGCGCATCTGACTGAGCGCCATCCTAGCTTGTAACGTGCCCTCAAGGCCGGCACGTTACAATTAGCATGCCGGGAGGGCATAATTGGATGTATGTGTGATTAGTTGGTTAAATGCATGACTATGTGGCATGCATGATATATATGATGAAATGAATATATCTAGATGCATATTTATTTATATTAAATATGCATGTGAGCCAATTCTTGATAGTTGGGACATATTTGTAATATTGGCCCGTTGCGGACATAAATGTTATTATATGTGAGTAAATGATTGAGACCACATTATTATGTGGATATATTTTCAGTATACGGCTCGAGGCAATCCTAGTGAGCAGATTAGCGGAATAGTCACAGCGGGGTTTAATACCCGGCTCAGGGTGAGCCCAGGGGTATTTTGGGAAGTTAATGTATATTTGAGGTTTATTGAGTAATGGGTAAGAATTTTGTGATTAAATGGTCACGTCAGATTAATTGGGAATTTATAGGACTACTTAAGGAATTAGCAGGAAATGTGGCAAATGACTATTTTGCCCTTGGGGCCATTTAAGGTTAAGGGTATACTTAGGGGGGAAATATGGTCTTTTATTGACTATTGGATGGATCTTGGCTGGGGTTAGAAACTTTGAGAAATAATCAGGAATATCCAAGAGACTCTCTTTCTCTCTTGTACCTGTTTCTCTCTCTCCTCCCTTTGGAACGCTTGAAGGCTGAAGGAAAACCTTGAGGAAAGCTTAGGCTTGAGTTGGAAAAAAAACTGAAGAAATTGCTTAGGAATTTGAAGATGGGAAGCTTGGGAACTGAGGAACTGAAGCTAGGATCACTGAAGGATTTGTTTAAGGACATAGTCTGTAGTTGGAGGTAAGGTTTCTACCCTGTTTTCTTGATGAATTCTGCTATGGTTTAGGTTTTATTGAGGTTTAAACTTTGGGTCTGAATCAGAGTTCTTTTGAGGATATGGGTTAGTTTCTAGGGTAATTATGATAACTATATTGTGTTATTGTGGTTCTAGACTCGATTTTCAGGTTTGATTATGGTTAGGATGTGTTCTTATGGGTTTAGCTTAAAGAAAGCGCAGAAAAGGAACTGGGTTTTTTGGGTTTGCAGGGGCGCGCCGTGACCCAATTCATGGGCGCTACGGCCCGCGTGCCTCAGAAGGCCTAGGGAGGGCTGTTGACATGAAGGTGCGCTGCAACTTTAGGGGGCAAGTCGCGACCCACCTCCCTCCAGATGCAGAGGCTGTGCCTCTGACTTGAGGCATGCCGTGACCCTCAGGGCTAGGTCGCGATCCGTCTAGCCTAGGTTTGTATTAAGGCTCAAGGAGGCTTGGGGATTAAAACCTAAGCACTCAGGACGAATTCTACTATTCGGTTTAGTAGGATTCAAGGTCTCGAAGGCTAGTATTGGATTCCAAAGCTTTTAAATGGTTTAGGATCTTATGGTTGTCAATTATTGCTTTGTGACTAGGTTATACCGGAAGGGCTCAAGGATTAGGGATCGTGCTCGGGGCTGCCATATGCTAGCTGCTTGGGACCTGAGGTAAGAAAACGACACCCGAGTTCTGATTGGGGCTTAAACCCCTTGTGTGAATATATTATGAATATTAACATATCTGTAGTTGAGAATATCTTATTGGGCATGCTTGTATACCCTGCCATTGATGACTTGCTATGCTTTGTACATTTTTGATTATATATGTTTACAAGCAGCCTAAGGGTGCCGGGGCCAAAAGCAAGCGTGCAGAACGCAAACGGCCTAACAGTGCTGGGGTCAGCTATAAAGCCAGTGGGCTTGGCCAAAGGGCGTCAAGCCTGGACATTATACAATAAACAGAAGCGTGGTTCGCGCTTCACTATTCGTATTGATTGATGAGATTGATTTATACGTTTGATTAAGTTGAGTACTTCTATTGAGTTTGTTGCATATAATCTATTGTTAGTTGAATCTGGTGAATTATATTTACTGCTTTTATATTGTTGCCTAGTTGTGCATGTTGTTTTAAGTTTTCTTGCTGGGCCTTGGCTCACAGGTGCTACGTGGTGCAAGTAAGGGAGTTGGTAGGTGGACCAGCCATGAGTTGGAGAGCTTCAGGGGTGGTGTGTACATATGCAGCCTGCCCGATCGCCACGGTTGGGATAGCTTGGGAGGAACTAGGGTTATACCTTGTTTTGCCGCTTAGGACGACTAAGTTGTATTCTATTTGTCTTTTACAAGTCTGTAAACTAATTTTTGGGATCCTGTGTACAAACTTGATATTTTAATGAAAAATAAACATTTTGTTGACCAAATCTTTTATTACTTGACCTTGACTTAGTCTTTAATTACACATTTAAGTTCAAACGACTTGCTTAGCAGGTTAAGCACTATTTTAAACACACAGTGTAACGATCTTGGTTATCCAAGGCATTACAATTTGGTATCACATCGGTCTAGGTTTAAAGGTTCCTAAAGATTGGCTAGGCATGTACATTCGCTGCTAAAGATAAGCTAAACTCATGGTTAGGTACTTAATGACTTGATTATGTGGTTAATTTTTTAAATTGAACCTTTATGCCTTATCTGCGTGTTAGTATAGAGAAAGCATGATGTGTATGAGTATATTTGGTAGTAATGGAACTTGATAATTAATGCATGAGTAATGTAGATTGGTGTTTTGATATGTATATTGTGCGTGTGATTATTGCGATTGTTTGGACCTGCCCGTGGGATGATTCTAGATATGAATACCAACGTTGAGAGGTTAAGTCAGTGTTTGCGAATTGATTCAGAACATATGTATATTGTTAGAATGGGGGCTACAGGTGATAGTTAGGGACAAAACCCTCCATCTGCCCCTGGAATTCGTTGCAGATGTTTGTTGGTATGCGAGTAAGGATGCTAGATCAGGAAGAGGAAATTAGATGGTTGAGACAGTGGTTTTCTTTGGGGAAATGATGCTTCGTATATCTTAACAGTAAGGGCACTAGTGTTGGTTCAACCTGAGGATGGAAAAAAATAAGAGTTATTGTATGAAAGACTTTAGAAGCATTATCCTCCAGTTTCTGTGGGAGGTTTGGGTTTGCTCAAGAACTGATCAGTAGATGGGCATGATTAACTCCGTCCTTGATGATATAAGAATGGTAGGCCATGATAGAGTAGTTGCGCCATGCACATGCGGCAGGAGGATGCCCGGACGTGGTGGGAAGTAGTACCCCACACCCAGAGTGTTGTCATGATGGGTTAGGAGGAATTCAGATAGTGATTTGATAAAAGAGACTACTGTGATGCAGCTTGAATTGCGAAGACTAATGAGTTTATGAACCTGGTTTAGAATGGTAAGACAATGATAGAGTATGTCAATAATTTGATGGGTTAGTCAATCCGCTTTTGATTTGATACAAGCGGATTTAGCCCAGAGAGAACGATTTATTAAGGACTGAATTCTGGGATGGCCCAGAGCGTTATGGACGCTCTAGTGCATGAGATTTTCATTTATGCTCGGGGGCCTCATTATTAAAGACATAAGCAATGAGATATGGAGCAAGAATGCAGTAGGGTAAGAAGCGCATGCAATGGTATTCCCATTTGCGGGGTTAAGTAAGGTAAAATGCCTAGTAACCAGAAAGGAAGGACCCCTGATAGTTCTACTAGTCCCGGTTTTGACAGGAAGGGTTATAGTTTACAAGATAGCTGCTGGGGCGACAGGGAGGCCTGGTGAAGTTACTTAATATGTGCTAGATGCGGGAGACGTCAAATGGGAGGGCACCAAGTGAAGGCATGTTTTCTATATGGAATGGTTAAGTACATTAGGGCGGATTTCCCGAGATCAAAGAAAGGAGGACTGGTCTACCTTGATACATTTAGAGCTCGAGGCTAGTCCCTCAGAGGTGACCGGCTGGCTTTCTAGTCCTCGTACCTTATTGTACATTAGACTGATTGAGTTCGGTGCTACGTATCTCTTGGAAGAGACGCATATATGGAGCACACACTTCAAGGTTGATATACGATGGGGCTTGAGATATTAGTGCCTGCTGGGAAAGAGTTGGTAACTTCCAAGAGGAAAGTTTGAGTATTATTGGTAAAAGATTTACAGTAAAAGTGATTGAGCTCGTCATATGAGAGTTTTGATATGATCCTGAGTAAGAGCTAAATTGTTAAATAAGGGACAACCATGGATTGCAGGAGATGGTAAATAATGTTTGGATTTGAAAGGGAAAGAGCCAGTTGTGTCGGTGGGATACCTAGATATTGTGGTAGGTACCACTTGGAATATATTAGTTAGACTGGATGGAGATTGGATTAGCCAGTAAGGTTCTAGATTGGTGCATAAGGAATTGTTGGGTATGCTATGGGATTTAGGTATGGATAGACTCGGTATCAGGGACATCAAGAATGATATTAGCTTAGCAGAAAATATTAATGGTTCAGTTGAAGAAGTATTTGATTTGAGGATGGATTAGACGGAGAATCACATCATGGGACACGTCGACATCGCCTGTTAAGGATGAAGGATTCAATTGCCCAGTTGCAAGATAGGAAAATGTTCTCAGGAATTGATCTTCGATCTGGTTATTACCAACTGAGGATCAAGGAACGAGGCATTCTAGGAATTACTTCTTGCACCAAGTAGGATGTGATGGATTATCAGTGAAGGTTCTTAACTGACCAATGCTTCAATGACACAAGTAAGTTTGACAAGCAGAGAGTACAGGAATGACATGGATGAGTCATATCCAAATTGGTTAGGAATGTGTTGGTCTACTCCCAGTTAGAAGCAGAATGCAAATGACTACTACGTTGATAATACTAAGACTGATGAAGCAGGGTTTCAGGTAAGGCTCCAGAAAGTGTAAGCTTCGATTTCTCCAAAGGTATTCAAGGTCACATTATAGGAAGTGATGGGATCATGTATGAAGGAATTCAGTCAGAAGCCATAAAGAAATTACTGAAGAATTCCTAAGGGGTTAGAAGTACAGTGAGACCGGTAAGACACGTCAGCTACTACTTGAAGCATTTTCAAAGACAACTATACCCAAGATTGAGATAACACAAGAACCTAAAGTTTGTCTGAATGGATAGTTTCATATTGGCTTTTCAGAAGATAGAACAAGGATTGGTTAGCACCTTATGGCATTAGAATCCATATGTAATGGATAGATCTGGGAGGACAACATGATTGATATTGTCTTTGCTTAAGACACGAAACTATAAGGCGGTGCATCAAAGACTAAGACACGCCTTGGTATAGACTAAAATGATGGTTGTTCGTGCTTCACGGTAGATGAAAGAATAAGAACACAAATGTTATACATGGAACATTAAGTTGACGACAATGCTAAATAGCCACAGTTAGGGTGTAGTGCTGGCACCTACGGAATAGAAGTGAATGTATTAGCGCAAAGGGTTTAAGCGTTTGGTCATCTGTAGAGGAATAACCTTGAGACCAAGGCCTAATGGAAATTAATGGGTGATTCACATTGGAACCCTCGATTGCATAGAGATGAGAATTTTGAAAGCAGCACGCTCTGAATTTTGAAAGGACAACCAACCCCTTTGAGGTTGTGGAGTGGCTCAGGAATGTAGAGCTGATCCCGATGCACATGAACCTCGGCAATGCGGATCGAATATCCTATGTTTCATCTCTACTAAAAATAGATGCTAGAATCTGGTGGGATCTGGTGCAGCAGTCTTACGATATCACCACCATGACTTGGGCCAGATTTGTGGAGCTGTTTCACAATAAGTACTACAATTTGGCAGTCATCACTACAAGGGTGGAAGAATTTGTCAGTCTGAAAAAGGGAAATTTATTGGTAGTCGAGTATGCTCGACAGTTTTATTGACTAGCAAAGTTCGCACCAGAGTTAGTGTAACCATGTTTTCTAGGGGGCTCAAACCAAAGATCGCTTTAGGGGTTAAGCTAGCAAACCCCGGAACTGCTACTTACACTGATGTCCTAGAAATGGCTATAGAGGTGAAAGGCTCTAGGAAAATGTTAGCAAGGAAGAGGTTAGCAAGTCAGATCCCAAGCAGCAGAATCAAAATCAGAATGGTCAAAACCACAACAACCAGCATAACAGTAATGGACAGAAAGGGAATTATCCTGATAATAAGCAGATCGATGCTGACAAAAGAGCACGGACCAACAATGCCAATAACAAGCTGTGTTTTGTGGAATACCCTTAGTGCTCCAAGTTCCAGAAGAGACATACTGGGGAGTGTCGTGCAAACAGCAAGGGTTGCTACAAGTGTATCCAGGAAGGTCATCTGAAAAGAGAATGTCCTCAGCTCAAAGCAGAAGAGGAGAAAGATAACCAGATGGTTCTAGCCAGAGTCTTCGCTTTGAGCCAGGGAGAAGCAAAAAAAAAAGTAACAAGGTGGTCACAGGTCAGCTTTCTATCCTCGATAATATATGTTCAATATTGTTTGATTTGGGAGCAACACACTCCTATATCTCGTTAGGAATGATAGAGAAACTAGACAAACCTTGTGAAAGATTTAGAAATAGATTTGTTACGGAACTGCCTTCGGGCGAAATCGTTCTATCATCACGGATAGTACAAGGAGTACCGATCAAAGTCAAGGACATGGAGCTAGAAGGAGACCTGATAGAGATAAAGATCAAGGATTTTGACGTAATACTAGGCATGGACTGGCTAGTAAGACATGGCGCAACCATCGACTGTTGATGCAAGCAAGTGACGTTCGAAACTCCCGAGGGTCAGAAACTATGTTTCATGGGAAAGGTTTCAGGACTACGAACAATGCTTATCTTATCTCTCAAGGCCTAGAGGATGATAGAGAACGGATGTCACACATTCTTAGCAAGCGTCATGGATTTTGCATGGAAAACACCAGTAATGGTTGGAGACGTTCGCATATAAAGGAATTTCCAGATGAATTTCCTAATGACTTACCAACGTTAACCCCTAACCGGGAAATTGACTTCATAATCGAACTAGTACCGGGAACTGAGCCTATCTCAAAGGCACCATACCAGATGGCACCTACTAAACTCAAGGAGTTAAAAATACAGTTGCAAGAGCTCTTAGACTTGGGATTTATCAGACCAAGCCATTCGCCATAGGGGGCACCAGTTCTATTTGTGAAGAAGAAGGACGGAAGCATGCAGACGTGTATCGATTATCGCGAGCTGAACAAGGTGACAATTAAGAACAACTACCCACTACCCCGGATCGATGACTTATTTGATCAACTAAAAAATTGATCAAATTGATCTACGGTCCGATTATCACCATCTCAAGGTAAAGGAAGAAGATATACCAAATATGACTTTTAGGACTCGATACGAACATTACGAGTTCATAGTTATGTCTTTTGGTCTTACCAGCACTCCAGCCACATTTATGGACTTAATGAACCGAGTCTTCAAGGATTACTTAGACAAAGTTGTTGTGGTATTCATTGACGATATGTTGGTGTACTCCAAGGATGAAGTCGAGCACGAGGAACACTTAAGACTTACCATGCTACGACTGAAGGAGCATAAACTTTATACCAAGTTCAAGAAATGCGAATTTTAACTATCACAAGTGGCATTCCTCGGGCACATAGTATCAAAGGATAGAGTTGCAGTGGACCCAACTACGGTAGAGGTTGTGAAGGATTAGCCAAGACCTAAGAATGAGTCAGATGTTAGAAGTTTTCTTGGCTTGGAAGGCTATTACCGGAGGTTTGTGGAAGGCTTTTCTAAGACAGCCACTCCGCTTACCAACCTGACCCAAAAACAAAATAAGTTCAACTAGACAGATAAATGTCAGGAAAGCTTCTAGTTTCTCAAAGAAAAATTGTGTTCAACACTAGTACTTTGCGTACCGACACCCAACGACAAGTTTGTAGTATTCTGTGATGCATCCAAGCAAGGGTTGGGCTGCGTGCTGATGAAAACTGACAAGGTGATAGCCTACGCCTCAAGACAGCTGAAGGAATATGAGCAATGTTATCCAACACACGATATGGAGTTGGCAGCGGTGTAGCATCTCAGAATTTTACTTAGCTAGATAGTAGTAGCTTGTGCTGCAGTATTTTGGTTTTTGTGGTTATTGGTTCGAGCCAGGATTTAGTTGGAAACTCATAGAGATAGTTATAGATTTAATAAGTTTAGCATATAGTTTTAAAATATTAATTTTAACATAATGTTTGATTAATATAGCTGGCCATAGAAATGATATTTATTATAACCTAAGGTTTGGATAGAATAATTAAGAACGTGACACTTGTCACCTGTATGTTTATTAAGGATTTAAGGCTTTTAGAAGAATAAATTAATCAAGGATAAAACTAGGAAGTCTAGAACCTTCCCTCAGCTATTAGGATCTCGTATTACTCAGTCAAAGTGGTTTTTAAACAACTTTAAGTATGCTGAAAGAGTGCAAAAAGGTGTTTGATATATCAATGTAAGCTGATATATCGTAGCTATAGAGGCTGATATATCGCCTATGATTTATAAAGAAAACACGTCAACTTCGTACGAACGAAACCATGGAGGCTCAGGATTATGGGGGGTGATATATCGACTCCCTCATGCATTTTTGAAAATCCGTGGAATTCGAGCTAAAAACAACCCTCAACAACTTAGACTTTCTCTTGAACGTTTTTGACCGAGTTTTGGGCTTCTGTTGAACATAAAATTAATTTTTTTTTCAATTATTTATTCATTTTAAAAGAAGTTAGTTTCACTCATTGAACTCTATAAATAAGACCCTTCACTCAGCCATTTGCATCATCATTCAAGCACTTCTTAGAACCTCCAAGATACTAATTTCGTTCTAGAGAGAAACACTAGGGTTTTGGGGTTAAAAGCTTTCAAATATAAGTTTTTCTAAACACTTGGGAAGTAAGCTAGAGTGTGTTTTTGGTATTGAGGTGTAGATCAAAGTTCTAAGCTATCTAAGGTACTTTTATCATCAGGTTTAGTTCATTATAGTTCCTCTTATTCGTTTCATTTTCTTCCAAATCCTAACTTGTTATAACGACTTTTTGGTTAGGTGTTTTATTTCCTTTGAAACATAAGGTTTTCGGTAAGTTCTTATCTTGATGGTTAGATCTTCATTTCATCTTCATTTCTTTAGAAAACATATGGATCTTATTGTTTGTTTTTAGGAGTTTCCAATCCCGCTTTTGTCTTCAGTATCCTAGTTTTTAGTAAGGAAAATAGGTTAGATTTTATGTGTTATAATTATGTATGTATGTATGTATGTATGTATGTATGTATGTATGTATGTATGTATGTATGTATGTATGTATGTATGTATGTATGTATGTATGTATGTATGTATGTATGTATGTGTGTGTGTCTGTATGTATGTGTGTATGTATGTATGCTGTAGTCGATTGGGAAATAAGGTTGCTTAGATAACAAATAAGCAATCCCCGAGATTTTTTTTATCGTTATCATAGACTATAGTTATGTCTAAACCTACCTCTAAATAGTAGCAAGAGGACCTAGATGGTTTATAATATACTATATTTGTGTTTAAACCTACCTCTAAATAGTAGCAAGATGACCTAGATGGTTTCTATCACATACTATGGTAATGAGTTAATGGCCACTAATTTGTAGTCTTATGTTTTATGATTACGGTTTTATGATTTATGTCTTATGATTTATGATATGCTTTAGTAGGTTTCCTTACTGGGCATTATGCTCATTCCTTTTTATTTAGATGGTGTAGGTAAATGAGCATGGAAGGCGAGACAGATTCATGGCGACTTTGACATGTGTATTGGGCGAGAACTAAATGAATGGACTGATGGGAATGATAGAGGATGACGTTTATGTTTCGAGTTTTTTTATTTATGTATTTATGATTTTCCACATTAGTATTTGAACGATTAAAATAAAGGTTTAATTTTCTTTATGATCTTTATGTAATAACAATGGGATCCCGTATTTTGGATTTTCTAATAAAGTTCTATTATTTTATGTATGTATTCGAGAATAATAGCTATGTCTTAGTAGTTTTAATGGTCCGAGGTCTTTAAGTTAGTCTGGTCATTACAAGCGGTGGTTTTCGCATTAAAAATCTGGCGCCACTATCTATATGGAGAATGGTGTGAGATTTATATGGACCACAAAAACTTAAAATATTTTTTCACGCAAGAGGATCTCAAAATGAGGCAGCGTAGGTGGTTGGAACTAGTAAAGGACTATGACTGGAAAATCCAATACCACCTAGGAAAGGAAAATGTTGTTGCAGATGCATTAAGTCAGAAGAATTATGGAAGTCTGACAGCATTATCAGGAATTTAGAAGCTGCTATTGCAAGAGCTGATTAATGCCGAGATAGAAATAGTCATGGGTCAACTGGCTAACTATTCCATCTAGTCAACTTTACTAGAGGATATAAGGATGAGGCAAGGGCATGATGAAATGCTATTACCGTAGATAGCTGCAGTCAAGGAAGGAAAGACTACAAAGTTCTCTATATCAGGACATGGGTTCTTGAAATATATGGGCCGGGTACTCAATTCACCCAGGGTCCACCAAAATGATTCACGACCTTAAGGCACTATATTGGTGGTCGGGGATGAAGAAAGACGTAGCAGAGTATGTGTCCAAATGCCTAACATGCTAGCAAGTAAAGGCAGAACATCAGCGACCCACAGGCTTGTTACAACTGCTTAGTATTCCTGAATGCAAGCGGGAAGACATAGCCATGGAATTTGTGACAGGACTACCACGGACGAGCAGGAAGCATGACTCGGCTTAGGTCATGGTGGATAGTCTCACAAAGTTAGCTCACTTTCTTCCTACCAAGACTTCGTACACTGCAAACTAGTACGCATACATCTATGTTCGAGAAATTGTACGACTGCATGGAATCCCTAAGACCATAGTGTTTGACAGGGGTTCGGTGTTCACATCAAGATTTTGGGGAAGCTTACAGCAAGCCATGGGTACCAAGCTAAGTCTCAGTACGACATTTCATCCTCAGATTGATAGACAGTCTGAGCGTATCATACAAATTTTATAAGATATGTTGCACGCTTGTGTACTGGACTTCAGTGGATCATGGAGTAAGTATTTGCCACTTATAGAATTCTCCTACAATAACAGCTACTAGGCGACAATCAGTATGACGTCCTATGAACTACTTTATGGAAGGAAATGCTAGTCACCGTTACATTGGGACGAGGTAGGAGAAGGACAACTACTTGAACCCGAGTAAGTTAGAGAGGCTCAAGATGCAGTGGAGCTAATTAGAAAGCGTATGCTTGTTGCTCAGAGTCGACAAAAGAGTTATGCGGATGCCAAGTGACAAGATGTGGAATTCAAGGTCGGAAATCAATTCTTTTTAATGATATCTCAAATGAAAGGAGTGAAGCAGTTTGGGAAGAAAAGCAAACTCAGTCCCCGGTACATAGGTCCTTTTGAGATATTGGACAAGGTGGGACCAATAGCATATAGATTAACCCTACCGTCAGCTCTAGCAGACAACCACAATGTGTTTCACATCTCGATGCTACGTAGATATGTGTCAGATCCGTCCCACGTGCTCATATACGATACATTAGCACTCTAGAAAGACTTAAGTTATGAGGAATGATCGATTCGCATCCTGGAAAAGGGGGTGAAGGAATTACAGTCGAAGAGTATTTCAATAGTCAAGGTCTTATGGAGTAATAGCACAGAACGGGAGGCAATGTGGGAATTGGAGGAAGACATCCAAGCACGGTATCTAGAATTGTATGGTAAGTAAATTTTGAGGACGAAATTGTTTTAAGTAGGGGAGAATTATAGTGCCTCAGAATTTTACTTAGTTAGATAATATTATCTTATGCTGTAGTATTTTAATTTTCATGATATTTGGAAACTAGTAGAACTAGTTATGAATTTTATAAGTTTTGCCTATAGTTTAGAAATATTAATTTTATCATAAGGTTTAATTAATGTAGTTGGTCCTAAAAATATTATTTATTATAGCCTAAGATTTAAATAGAATAATTAAGAATGTGACATTTGTCGCATGTTTATTTATTAAGGATTTAAAGATTTTAGATAAATAAAAATAATCAAGGGTAAATATAAAGGTAAGGATAAGCCTAGGAAGTCTAGAACATTCCCTCAGATGCTAGGATCTCATATTAATTAGTCAAAATGGTTTAAACTGCTTTAAGTGTGCTTAAAACATGCAAAAACTTGGTTTAGTATGTAAGTGTAAGCCGATATATCGCAGCTATAGGGGCGATATATCGCCTATGTTGATATGGAAAAACACATCGACTGTAACGTCCCAAATGACCTAATAAGGTTTAGGGCCTTGATTAGGGGGTCAGGATGGCAAATTATGGATTTTATGTGTTTATATGATATATATGTGTATCATTGCATGATTATGTGAGCTATATTATAATATTACTTGATATGCATGTTTAGGTGTACTAAATATGCATGTGGGTCCATTTCCTATCAGAAGGGAAATTTTTGTAATTTGGTCTGTTATGGGTATATTTGACATATATGTGATATATGTGTGAGATCATATTATTATGTGGATATATTTGGGTTACTTGGCACGAGGCGATCCTACGGAGCAAGTTAGCGGGAAAGTCACAATGGGACTAATGCTTGACTCGGGGTGAGTCAAGGGGTATATTGGGTATTTAGCACATTACTGGGATATTGGGTAATAGGAATGAATATTTTAGGATATATTTTGAGTTAGAGGGATTATGAGGGAATTCTGGGAATTTTGATTATTTTACCCTCAGGGGAGTTTTTGGGACCCCAAGCCTTGGGTTTTACTTAAGGTTACTTGAGCTCGAAGTATCCTGACAGAAACAGATATATGTTCAAACACTTTTCTCTCTGTCTTGTTCTCCTTTTTACCCCTCGTTGCATTTTCGAAGGAAACTCGAGTTTTAGGGCTTAGATTCAAGCAAGGTTAGAGTCATAACGATTCTAGGGAAGATTAGAAGCTTGATAGCTGGAGTATTTAGTAGAAAAATGACATAATCAGAGGTAATTTAAGCTTTGAATTTCCGAGTTTCCCTTTACTTAAGTTTCTTAAATTTTGAATTAGATTTCACAGTTTCGTGAGTTGTTGATCCATTAGAAACACGGGTTTTGTTACCTGGGAGTTCTAGGGATCTTTTGTGATTGAATGGTGAGTTTGGTATGGGTTTTGGGTGATTTTTGAGAGGGTTTTGGATTGAGAAAGTTGGGTTCGCGCCACGGCCTTGTTCTTGGGCGCCGCTGCCCTTATGAACCTAGGGCTCTGGACGGTTCTTTCAACAACTAACGCGCCGCGACGCCTGTGGGCTACGCTGCGACCTGTGTCCAGTGTATTTGGGACTGGAATCTCATGTTTTGAGAGCCGTGGGGCACGGCGGCCCTAATTGGATGCGCCACCGTGCAAATGTGTTTTTTTTGGCCAATGAAGGTTTTGAGTGCAGTAACTCAAACCTTAGGGCTCAGGATTGATTCTACTACCCGGTTTAGTAGAATTTGACATCCCGGAGGCCAGGAATTGGTCCAAAACCTTGTGTTTGCTTGTTAATGATGGGATTCTATACTTCGTTTTGACTAGGTTATTGTTAGGGGCTCGGGATCAGGATCGTGCTCGAAGGTCGTTCTTATTGTACAATACACTTGGACATGAGGTAAGAAAACTACACCCAATATGTGATGTACATAATTAGGGCTTGGCCCGAATGTTGAATACAGAGGATAAGGCTTGGACCCTTGTAAATGCACATGATTATGATTATGCCTGTGAATTATTGATTAAGTATGTTGAGTGCTCTGTATATGGATATTTTTTACGTGATGAATGCCTGTTATTAGCATTGTATAATTGGAAAAGGCTTAGCTTACGAGTCAAGAACAGCAATAGCTGAGTGTTGGTCGAAAAGCATTGACTTATCAGTCAAGAACAGCAATATCGCTGAGCTCTGGTCGGAAAGCATTAACTTATCAGTGAAGGACGGAAATAGTGTTGAGCGCTGGTCGAAAAGAATGGACTTATGAGTCAAGGGCGGCAATAGGTTGTTGAGCACTTGTTGATATGGTTAGATCTAATCAGGAGCGCATTATACACTTGTCTGACCCAACTGTCATGGAAAACTAATGCGCTAGGTACGCTGGGCCAACTCCAAGGCTGGTTATACAGAAGATAGGGCAATGGGCCCTAGGGTGACTTATTAGTCCTAGATCCTAGGGCGCTGAACCCCAATGTGATTTATTAGTCATGTACTTGGGGAACGAGACCCGATATGATTCAGTTAATCATTTAATTAGGGCATTTGGTCTCATATGACGTTGTAGTCATTTATATGAATGGTATGCATGCATGAGTAGGGTTATTACTACTAGCATGCTTATTATGGTTTGATAATGTATTTTTAACTGCTTATGAGCATGGTTAAGTTTTCTTGCTGGGCCTTGGCTCACGAGTGCTATGTGGTGCAGGTAAGGGGAAAGGAAAGCTGGACCAGCCATAAGTTGGAAAGCTTAGGTGGCGACGTGTACATATGCGGCCGCTTGACCACCACAACCAAGGTTTCTCAAAGGATTCTCAAAGGAAGTAGGGTTAAACCCTATTTTTGGATCTGTAAACAACTTTGTAAACATTTATTATGGGATCACATGTACAACTTAACATTTTAATGAAATATCCATTCCTTTTGACTTGATTTTTTAACCCTGGACCGTTAATCACGTTTAGATGCACGTTTATGGCCTAATGACTCATTTGGCGAGTTAAGCACTATTTAAAATACACAATGTAACGGTCTTGGATAACCAGGGTGTTACATTGACTTTGCACGATCGAAGCCACGGGACCCTCAACAAATCAAGGCAGGTGACATATAAACTATAGTGGGAGATATATCGGCTGCATGTGCCATATTTAAATCTTCATGAAATCTGAAGCTAGAACCAGTCCTCAACCGCTTGGACTTGTTCTTAAACAATTTTAACCAAGTTCTGAGCATTTGTTGAGTGGAAAGTGCCATTTTATTAATTTATTAATTCATTTTAATGAGAGTTAGTTTCACTCCTTGAATCCTATAAATAGGACCCTACACTTAGACATTTTCATCATTTTTCAAACACTTCTCTGAGCCTCCAAGCTGCCATTTTCGTTATAGAGAGAAACACTAGGGTTTTGGGATTAAAGATATCAAATCCAAGCTTTTCTAAACACTCGAGAAGTAAATTATAGTGTGATTTCTCTATTGTGGTATAGACCAAAGCTCTAGTTATCTAAGGTACTCTTAATCCTTAGATTTAGCCTATTTGTATTCTTCTTATTCTTTTCTTTTAATTCAAATCCTAACTCAACATAATGGCTTTTGTTTAGGTACTCGATTTCATTGAAACTCAAGATTTTCGGTAAGTCTTTATTCTGATGGTTTAGATCTTCTCTTCATCTTCTTTTCTCTAGGAAACTTATGGTTTTTAATGTTTGGTTTTAGGAGTTTCCAATCCCGCACTTGTCTCCAATATCTCGATTTTGGTAAGGAAAATAAGTTAGATTTTATGTGCTATGTTATTGACACGGTTTTTCGCCAACAGTGTATTAAGAAATAATAAGGGCTGATTAGTGCTTAATGGTAAATCGTAAAGAAAATAACAAGAATTCACTCAAGAACACATAAATTTTACGTGGTTCAGTGGTTAAAATCCACCCAGTCCAAGAGTCACTATTATCACTATTTCTCTCACTATTTTGGCAGAGTTTCAGTATTACAAAATAATTTTTTTTCTTTTTTTCCTTTCCAACATTCCCAGTATTTATAGGGGAATTCCATGGATAGGTTTGGGTAACCGCATGAGTCAATCACGCATTTACATAATGTCTATATTCAATACAAATGATTCCCATTTATATGGGGATAATATTTGATAACAGAATAAATATGTTCCTACTATCTCGGATAATAAATAAGACAACCTGGACATAAATAAATGTATAAACATATCCCGAGTCTTTGGGGATCCTAGAATATGCATCATAGTTGAATCGTCACGAGCTGGATATATCCTCCAAACACGTGCTTCGACAGTTATCTGATTCCGAGATCGTGCTTAACAACCATCGTGTTCTTAGTTCGTGATAAACTCAGGATGCCTAACTGTTAGGAAACTTATACAAGATCTTTATTTATTTTCATGTAGATCTAATATTAAAAAAATTAATATGAGATAACCTAGAACATGTTTCTAAAATTGAATTCAAAGAGAAATAATGATAAGAATACTTACATTATACGCAGCGGCTTGAATGAGTCATTCCTTCAGTTTCTCTAACCCTTGTATCCTTTCTATAGCAGAGTATTGCCAAGAAACTGAATTGATCTTCAATTTTTTTCACAGCCTTCCAAAGTATCCTTAGAATCACCTAGACTAGAGTGGGAAATTCTCAACACATGAGACAGACACAGAGAGAAGAAGAGAAAAGAACATTAAGGCTTAGAAAATGACTTATGTTTAGAGAGAATCTAAAACCTATCAGAGACTTGTGTTTCAGAAATCTAAAATTATGCTTAGACTTCTCTCTTAACATGCATTTTATAAACTCAATTAGGTCATTTATTTCATTAAAAAATCAATAAAATAATAGCCAATTAACAACCCTAGGTCAAAAATATCATGGGCTTTAGGCTCGTGAAATTTCCCATTTAATTATAAGCTCATTGGACTTAAAATCAAGGCCTGTATTATTTTCTATTGATTTAGTTAATTAATTAAATCCTTTATCAAATTAATTATTTATAATTTGAACATTGATTTAAACTTATTTATTAATTTAGATACCTATTTATCTTAGTTAATTTTTCTGCCATAATTTCTATTTTCTTCTCAAAATTACATAACTCTGTGAAACTATCCAAAATTGACTTGGTCAACTTTAATAATTCTAATTGATAATTAAATCAATTAATTGAGACTATTTAGATGATTTTATCCAAGGTACAGTGGGGACCATGGGCCTATGAAATCAAGCTCCAAAAGTTATCATAAATCTGACAAATAAATTTACTAACTTATTAATTCCTCGTGACTCCATTAAAGACTCGGAATTGCACTCTTGAATTCATAGAACGCTCTATAACAAATATAGATACGCTATTAATTATCCATTGTTACAACCATAATTGTCACTCAATCCTCTATAGACAGTCTACAATGAGATGGGACTAAAATACCGTTTTACCTCTCATTGTATTTTATCCTTAGAACACTTAGTTCCTTGTAAATGATATTTCAGTAAACTAATATTTAACACTAAAATGAGATTTCTATAATTTAACACCTTGAACCAAACTAAAAGGAAACCATCGTTTCACTTCTTCATCAGAAGCTATCGATGTTCATATCTATGATTAACACTCCCACTCAATTATACTACCGAGTTCCCAAGATGTAAGTATGGGCTAGTCCGTAGGGTAAGCGGTAACGAACAAGTCAAAGAACTCAAATAATACAGTTAGTTAGAATGCTGACCACTCAGAATTGAGATTGAACTGACCTATGGTAAACTATTTGATATGACTAGAATAGATAATAACTGTATGTTTACTTATCCTATCAACTGTCAATATCGGTTCAGTCGAATGTAACAAATACATCCGATCTTATCTACTTTGCTAATGTTCTGGAGAGAACATAACACTACAATGTGTAAGTAGATCATATCGTAGATTGGCAAGTCAGTGTAAATTCTGTGCACTGACTAATCTTAGGACTAACTTATTTTGAACATATAATCATATTTATACTCCACTGTGATTATGTCACTATAAATACGATTAGCTATATGCTCGAGATTTAATAGAAGTTTATATTAAACAAATAATCATGAAAATAAAACATGTGAGCAAAGTGATTGACCAAGTCAAAAAATGATTTCTATTCTTTTATTGATAATAAATTAGATTACAAAGAAAATGGATTTTAATTAGGGCATAAAACCCTAACAATAACACCATGTCTGATATTTATGAATCTCGAGCTGTCCACATGAATAATAAGTAGATATTCTACTTGGTTATTTTTCCGTGTATTTACCTGCCAACTGTACTCGAGCCAAGTGAATGAACTCATGCTAAAAATAGGGTACAACATTTTCCCCCTAATCTCCTACTCGTGTATGATGTCGTCATTTTCTGACCTACGCAGTAGATAGACTTCTGCTGCATAAAACCATTCCTGCCTACTACTCGAGTACTGGACACGTGGTCTGCTGCAATTGGCGTTTGTTCAGGTTTCGAGGACTGTAATAATTGTTTTGTCAACTTTTTGCTATCATTTGGTATATTTAATCTTGGCCCTTGGATATTGAGATACCCCAATTGGATGGCCCAGATTAATTTCCGTAGTTTACATACAACTAGGGCGATTAGATTTCAAACCTCACCACCTTTGCATTTGAAAATTTCCTTTTTCTAAACTCTCAAGCTTCCCTTCTTCTTCCCCAGAATCCCCAAAACTGTTCATCGTGCCCAGTCATTCAGAAGCTTTCCAGGAGCTTTTCGTGATCCGAATCTACATTCTCCGAACATCGAACACATTTCTTGTAAGTATCTCATCCTTTGCTTTGAACAAATTTCTTTATTCTTCATGATCCAAATAAACTTCTTTTTCTTGCTTTTAGCAATGTTCTCCGTTCGATATTGTTAGACTTTTTATGAATGCCAATAGGGAATAGGTTTTGACTATAGGCTCCATAAGTGAAACCAAATATGTTTTTATAAAAAAGAGTATCCATAATACTAGGTAAATTTCTGGGTTAATCTGGGGTAGTTCTAATGAAAAATAGGTTTAGAGAATACCTGTTTGGGGCGTAAAAATCGTAACGTCTCTAGGTTAAATACAAGGTAGCTTAAGGGTTACAATTCCTTAGGCAGTTTTTCACTAAACGGCCTTACAGAGGAAAGTAGTGACCCGACATTTCTGAAACACGGATCCCTAAATATCAGGGGACTGTTAAGAAACAGAGGCGTGTAGCTTTGGATATCGTGTGGCACCACGCGATGGGTTTCGGCTAACTTTAGCTTGTATAGCGAGAATAACCCCTTTCATCCTTCGCACCCTCGTGACATAGTTATAGATCATCTTAGGTTGCCTACTAACTAGGCCGCTTTGTCGTAAGGTGATCTGCTGGTACCTTCCAAGAAGAAATCTGCGAGCTCATCTACCCAATGCAAAGATAAAGGGAAGCAAGTTGCCTCTAACTCTCCTATTCCGCACTTCAGTCTGGTTGTGGAGAAAGAAGTTCCCGTCAACCCCAATGTGTTCTTCGAGGCCGGGCACATAGTATCAAAAATCAAGACTCAAGGGAAGGTGAATAAAAAATGTTGAGTCACAACATCGAGATGGGAGCTGGTGGTCTCCTAGCCTAACCCGCGTTCAAAGAGTAACGGAGTTGTGCTCCTTTCCAAGATGACTACGCGGTCTGGAGAGATGAGCATCTGAAGGCTGGGGCCTTCCTTCCCCTGGATCAATATTTCGTAGACTTTTTAAACTACATAAAATTGGCTCCTTTCCAGCTCCCCCCAAATTCATATAGACTTTCGGTAGGGCTGAAATATCTGCTCTTGATGCACGAGTGGGAGGTCCCCTCTCCAACAGATATTTTGTTCTTTTTTTGTCTCAAGGCAATACCCGACCAGAGAGGACGCGGTGACGGGTTTTACTACCTCACGCGATTTCCTAGCTCCGCCTTAGTCATCGATCTTCCCAGCCATCCAAAAGACTATAAAGATTTATTCTTTATGTCGAATGGCTTCAAGAATTGTGAACACCGATACTTCAACCGACCTCATAAGTCTTCTACCTTTGCAAATTCAGCTTGTGATTTTTTTTATTCCTTGAAATATATATTTTTTAAACACGTCCTGATTGAGTTTTTTTTTCATGTAGCCATATTTTCCAGGACAGAAAAATCGGTAACCCTCGAGGGTCAGTACGAGAAACTTTCCAGACTTTCCCTCGGGGAAAAATATTATCTCCAGGTCGTGAATGACGTCACGATGCTGGCCTGTCAGCTGATCAGTGAGGGTCAGCCACTGGCCTTAAGGACCTAAGCTCCCCTTCCAGTGATCCCCGAGGTTCCCTCCCCACAAGAGGCTCTGCCAACCACCAAGGACACCGATAAAGAGGAGGCCGAGGTACCTCTCATTCGGAAAAGACGGGCTCTCGAAGCTGATCAGCGATCTGATCCTGACCAGGCTGCTTCTGGGGCAGCAGCCGACCCGTCTGGCCTAGGTAACCCATACCCTTTTAGGGAGTTAGACTGACTGTTGCTAGCTTTAGGTTAATACGTTTTAACCCTAACCAACTAGTTAGTCGCCACCCCACTGACCCGGACCTAAATGTAACACTCAATGCGTAGATCATTTAGTAGTACGTTATGACCACAGTTATCCCACTCACACCATTGTAGTTGACAACACGCTGAACTGTAGGCCTTCTATTTTTGAAGAGTACAGAACCAACCTTAGGACCTGGCCTTATCTGCTCCAGGGAGCATTTGCTCCTGGGTTTAGGAAATATGTAGACAAATCCAGCCCCGAGGAGGGACCTGAGCCCCCTACGATCTTAGAGATTATATCCTTAGATGATCCTTGCTCTCCATTAATCCTAGGGCCGGAGGTTGTGCCTAGCCCGGCTCATACATCTGAGCTGGTGATAATAGACTCCTCCCCCAGCCCGGAGGGTACGATCTATATTTCCCCCTTTTCTTTACATGTCTTTGAAACATAACTTTTGTGAATGAACTCCCTTTGTTTTTTTTTCTTTTTTTTAGGTGAAGATATGGAATCGACTGGAGCTCCCAACCTACGGACTACCTTTCAGGCTAAGGAAAACGGAGCAGGCCCCATCGTGAAGAGGCCTAGAGTGGCGTAGAAGACCGACCCTAAGAAGGGAGATACTACAAAAAACCCTCCAAGGGTAAAGACATGAGCTCCTCTCGGGAGCTAGCTCCAGTGACTACTATCATCATTGGGAAACTTCCTCCTCATCCTCCTCAAAACATGCCTCCACCTCCCTAAGTCATTCAAACTGAGGCCCCTATCGTCTGAATACCGGTGGGACATAAGACCTGGAAAAGATCCCCGAGGCCTTTCGGGATATAGTATATGAGACTGCGACTCATATTGTGGGTCATACATACAAAGCTAGTGTGAGGGGCCTGAGGGCCATAGAAGAGCGCAACCCGAAGGACATCCTCGAATTTTCCATGTTCTTCCAGTTCTTTTTTTATTTGAACTTGTTTTGTTATTCTGCAGTCCGTCCTGGCCCAATATCGAAGCATAGCTCATGTTAAGGCCAGAAATGAAGAGATCCAAGACAAGTTGGATACTGCCAAGGTCGCTCTGAATACTGCCCAGGAAGGTGAGCAGGTCGCCAAAGATGCCTTGATAACTGCTTAGAAGAATGAGCATGCTGCTAAGGCTGCTCTTACCTCTTCCCAAGAAAGCAAGCAAGCTGCAAAGACTGGACTATGCCTCCCAAGCTCAGACTGCAGAAGAGAACCATCATCCTGAACAAATTTAGGTCGAGATTGGTGAGCTCAAAGTGAAGCTACTCGAGGCTGAAGTTAAAGCCAAGGAGGAAAAGGCAGCGTCATCATCAGCCATGGAGGAGATGCTCTACCATTGCTATGCTTTCAACCAGGATGGGATTATCTTTTATGGAGGCTGAGTTGTGGGATTCGTACCTTGCTAAATTCAAGGCTCGGTTCTTGCAAGAACCCTCAGAGACTGGTGAGGCTTCCGGAGCAGCGGAGGGAGATGGTGAGGAGGTCACTTTGGTGGGGCGAGCTGACGGAGCCCAATGATTTTATTTATGATTTTCTTTGTATTTGTCTAACAATCTTTTGATATTAAACAATTGCCTTCGGGCTTAGTTCGAGGTTATTTCTCCTTGTTGTGACTATATTTGTTTGTCTTATTTTTAATATATATCTAACTTTTGGTCCATTTGTCTTTCCTTTATTATCTTCACGTGCTTATGAGTCCTTAGACTCTTGTACATTCAAGATTTTAGGAATCCACTTTTAAATCGAGATAGATTTTATCGAACTTGGTTATGTCCTAGTTTTTGTTCGCTTATTTGCGTCGCGCCTGTTAAGAATCAGGCCTCGAACTTGGCTACATCCAAGGTTTTAGATGATTTAAACTTAGTTCACGCTAGGTTTATTGAAAACTCAATCTTTTAAAAAGCCTTTAAATAACCAATTTTTCCAAGCTTCTAAGTTTTCGGACCAGGTTACATCCAGGGTTTTAGATGATTTAAACTTAGTTCGTGCGAGGTTTATTGAAAACTTGAGCTTTAAAAAGACGTTGAATAATCAATTTTTCCAAGCTTCTAAGTTTTTGGACCTGGTTATATCTAGGATTTTTGATGATTTAAACTTAGTTCGCACTAGGTTTATTGAAAACTCGAGCTTTAAAAAGCCGTTGAATAATCAATTTTTCTAACCTTCTAAGTTTTCTAATCTTATCCGAGTAGGCTTATTTTTGCCAACCTCAGTTATGTGCCCCCCAAGTAACCAAAATGTATAAACTTTCTCGGTTGCTTTTACAAATATGAGAACACGAGCTTGTAATAACAACACTACGAAATAGTTATTTAACAATCCATCAATTATTTAATCAAAATGGCTTTTATAAATAAGCCTTACATTGATGGTGGTACTATTGATAATAATTTTTCAAATGCATAGCATTCCAGGTCCACGGGACTACTTCCCCATTGAATTGAGCTATCTTGAAAGTTCCCTCACACAGGACTTCTACGACCTGGTATGGTCCCTCCCAGTTCGGGCATAATACACAATCCTTGGGGTCTTTATTTGGTAAAAATACCCTTTGGAAAAATAGGTCACCCAATCCAAATCTGCGCCCCTTAACTTTAGAATTGAAATAGCAAGTGCTTTTTTGTTGATAATGGCCGAGCTGTAACTACAATTCTTCTCATTTTTCTTCGATCAGATCGAGAGATGCGTTAAATAGCCCGTCATTCTGTTCTTGATTAAATGTCCTTTTCCTGTGAGTAGCTACCATGGCTTCAACTGGAAGCATGGCCTCACTTCCATAAGTTAAAGAAAAATGAGTATGCCCCATGGAGGTCCTGTGAGAAGTTCGGTAGGCCCAAAGTACTTGCAGGAGCTGTTCGGGTTATAGCCCTTTGGCTTCATCTAACCTCTTCTTCAGGCTTGCCTTAAGGGTTTTGTTTACAACCTCGACCTGCCCATTGGTTGTGGGTATGCTACCGACAAGAAAATCTTTGTGATGCCATATTTTTCACAGAAGTCAGTGAAGAGATCACCGTCGAATTGTGTCCCGTTGTCTGACACGATTTTCTTAGGAAGTCCAAATCGACATACAATATTCTTCACCACGAAGTCCGGGACTCTTTTTGATGTGATGGTTGCTAGAGGCTCGGCTTCTACCCACTTCGTGAAGTAATCGTTCGCCACCATCGCCTATCGAACTTCTCCCTTTCCCATAGGTAGGGAACCTATTAGATCGATTCCCCACGTTGCAAATGGCCACGGGGATGAAATCATCCTTAGCTCGACTGGAGCACCTCAGGAAGCTATGGAAAAATGCTGGCATTTGTCGCACTTCTGAACATACGAGATTGAGTCTTTCATTAAAGTGGGCTGAAAATAGCCCTGTCTCAGTATCTTTAATGCCAAGTTTTTGCCCCTCCCCCCAGCATGATCCCCACAAAAGCCCTTCGTGTATGTCTTGTAAAATGGTTTTGGCTTCCTCGGGCAGAACGCTTCGTAGGAGAGGTAACGAATGGCCACACCAATATAGGGTTCCATCTACTATTATGTACCGTGGAGCTTGATAGAGTATTTTTCTCGCGTCTTTTCTGTCGTTAGGTAATTTTCCTGTTGCGATGTACTCCATTATGGGAGTCATCCAGGTAGGTCTTATGTCGATCATTCTGACCTCCATAATTTCTCCTGTCACACTCGGACTCTCCAAGAACTCCACTGGCACTACATTCAATGTCTTAGCCTCATTTGTGGTAGCAAGTCATGCCAAAGCATCATCATTAGAATTCTGCTGGTGGTGTATCTGTTCAACAGAGCTGTACTCAAATTCAGACAGTTCTCCGTTTACCTTAGCTAGGTAGGCCGCCATCTTGGTACCAATAGCTGATTCACCACGAGTTGGGAATTGCTATAGCATTTCAGAGCTGTATGAAATCGATGCCCTTCTGGGGAGATTAAGATGATCCCAGCTCCTAACCCGTTCTCGTTTGATGATCCGTCAACAAAGATTTTCCATAATTCCTGCATCGGCTCCCTCAATAGTTCCTCTTGAACACCGGTGCATTCAGCCATAAAATCAGCAAGGGCCTGACTTTTGATTGAGGTCTGTGGCATGTACAATATCTCGAACTGGCTAAGTTCGATGGGCCATTTTAAGAGACGTCCCGACATTTTAGGTTTTTGCAAGACCTGGCTTAAAGGTTGGTCGGTCAAGACGTTGATTGAATGGGACTGGAAATATGCCCGGAGCTTTTTGGAAGCCAATATCAGACAAAATGCCAGCTTTTCTATCAGTGGATATCGTGACTCAGCTCCAAGAAGTCTCTTGCTTACATAATATAATGGTTCTGAGCATGATCTTCTTCTCGAACTAACACGACACTGGCTGCATGCTCTGTCATGGCCAAATAAAGGAACAACGACTCTCCAAACATAGGTTTAGATAATACCGGGGGCTCGACCAGGTGCATTTTTAGGTCGTGGAATGCCTGTTCGCACTCCTCGGTCCACTCAAATTTCTTGTTTCCTCTGAGCAAGTTATAGAATGGCAAACAATTGTCAGTGGATTTTGAAATGAAGTGATTCAAAGCCGCCACCCTTCCAGTTAGGCTTTGAACTTCTTTACATGACCTGGGTGAGAGCATTTCTAACAACGACTTGATTTTCTCAGTATTTGCTTCTATTCGCCTTGTGTTGACTATGAACCCCAGGAATTTTCTAGATGCCACTCCGAAAGTACATTTATGGGGATTCAGTTTCATGTCATACCTCCTCAATATTCCAAAACATTCTTCTAGATCAGACACATGGTTATTGGCAGTTTTTGATTTGACAAGCATGTCATCGACATACACCTCCA
This sequence comes from Humulus lupulus, assembly GCF_963169125.1. NCBI lineage: Eukaryota > Viridiplantae > Streptophyta > Magnoliopsida > Rosales > Cannabaceae > Humulus > Humulus lupulus. Next base: position 261,949,134 of record NC_084793.1, read on the forward strand.
CATTTCTCCCGATCTAGTTAGCGAACATTTTTAGCCTGAAGGACATAACTTTATAACAGTATACGTTATGTTCGGCCATGAAGCTACTATGTTCCTGGTTCGCAGGATTTGTCACGATCTGGTTATATCCAGAATACGCGTCCATGAAGGACATGAGCTCGTGACCTGTCGTGGCATCTACCAACTAGTCAATCCTTGGCAGTGGGAAACAATCCTTGGGACAAGCTTTATTTAGACCGGAGAAGTCGATACAGGTCCTTCACTTCCTGTTTGCCTTCGGGACCAACGCGAGATTGGCGACCCAGATTGGGTATTTTGCCTTTTGGATAAACCCAGATTTTAATAACTGAGCTACTTCTTCCTCAAGGGCTTCAGCTCAAACTGTTCCTAATCGTCTCCATTTTTGAGATTTTGCAGGCACATTCTTGTCCAAATTTAAGGTGTGCATGATTACATTCGGACTTATAACCACCATATCTTCGTGCGACCAAGCAAAGGCATCTAGGTTTTTCTGTAAGAAATCAACCAGCTCCTTCTTCCATTTATCGTAAAGATTCTTTCCAATCTTTACAACTCTTAAAGCTTCTTTAGGGTCGATGTTTACTTCCTCGAGCTCTTCTATGGCTTGGAGCTCTAATCTGTCTGATGGCCACTACACTTCCCCATGTCTTGAAAAGTTACTCTTTGTGATTACCTTGGTAACTGCTCCTCGGCTAATATAAATAACTCTTCAAAATAAGCTTTTACCTTTTACGCTTTAACTTTATCCTCAAGAAAACTGAAGAACAGGGATCCATATTTCCAGAAACCCAGAAACTCAGACGGATCACGAGGCTCTTGCCCAGTCGAATCAACTTAGCGCCTCAGAACTTTACTCCATCTTTCATACAAGTACGTTTCTTCAAACCTTTCAGTTGTTGATATGCCATGCAACACTTGTTTATCTCTATTTCTAATTTATGAGTTCTTGATTGAAACTATTTTTGGGGAAATTGGGAATGTTAACTGATGCTTGAAAGGGTGATGAAACAATATCTTGTAGGAGGTAAGAGCCAGTTTGGTAGTCGAGATTGTAGATTTAGGGTGTAAAATCGAAGTAAAAATTCGATTTTTAGGCTAGTTGAAAAACTGGGTTTTTCCCGCCCCTTCGGAGTCAAAAAAGCTTTTTCTCGAAATTTTTTTTACTTCTGCTTTTCAATGTTTTTCAAACTGCTCGTATAGAACTTACTGTTTTCGCTAGAATGCTGCTGGTCGTATAAAAGCTTAACTTTTATACGCGAGCAACGCTATTCTAACTTGCAACACAGATTTTTAGGGTTTATGTTCTAACCCCCCACCCCTCCCGCCCCCCCTTTCTCTATTCGCAGCTTTTCATGCAAGATCTGTGGGGAGGTGAAAGACCTATCGACGATGACTTGCTTGACCAATTACTTGAAGACGAGGAGCAACCGTCGTTGCTGATATCAGAAATTCCTTTTTCTCGAACCCCACCCAATAGACCTCAGTCAAACCTTCCAGCCATGGGTAGAGTAAAATTCACTGCCCAGAAAAAGAAAGCTTCCAACCCTTCAAATCAGCCTACTCCTCAGGCTGGAATTCTCTTGACCAGTGGTCAGGAAAGAAATATCCTTGACCCCAACATTCAAACTCGCGCTCAGCCTCGAAACGCCGTTCAACCAGATGTTGAATGGTACGTCGCCCATGTTAGTCGGGTAACGATCAGGATGATCGCTAATTACATTAAAAAATATGGACTCCCCGGGGTGACACTAGTTCAACCCACTCAAGATCAACGGGCGAACTTGCCTGGAGGTGCCTTCAGCGCCTGGTCGAGGTACCACATCGAGGCAGGAGCTACCCTGCCTCTTCATCCTTTTTCCTAGGGGGTGGCCAATTACTTCGGGGTTGCCCCTTTTCAAATAACTCCCAACGTATATAGAATGCTTGCTGCACTCTATATCCTCTATGGCCACAAAAAATGGCCTGTCCCCACACCACATGAGGTCAACTATCTATTCGACCTAAAATCTAACCCCAACCAAGAAAACACGGGGTTTTTCCACTTTTGTCACCAGGAAACAGGTCGTACTTTCCTGGCTGACACCACCTACATCTCGAACGTGGGGAGGTACCATCTGGATTATTTCCTGACGATTGACATGGTCGCGAACAACTTGGCCTTCACTCAAGGAGGTAAAGTCTTTGTACCACTAGTCGTCAATCTTTCTTCAATTTTTCGCTGCATTTTCCTTAGAAATTTAGTGCATTTCTGGCCCATGGTTGCGACCAGACCCTACCACAGACATGGAGATACGATCAGCCCTCCTGGCCAGCATGACCGACATAGAGAAAAGTGTCAAACAGCTGGTCATAGAGGCCAACTTGAGGCTGGTCAGGCTTTCAGTACCCCACCAAGACGTGAGGGAGTCAACAGGGGGAAGTGCCACTGGCGAGGAGATTCCCGAGCAGCACCTGGACATGTCACAACCTCAAAGGAGGACAACCAGAGTGAAAATCAGGGAACCCTCCAATACTCCACGAGCTTCTGCTCCCCCCGCCCCTCATGGAAAGGGAAAAAAGAAGGCCACTGTCCCTCTTGTGCCCCTTGATGAATCGTTGAATGAGAACGATACTGATTTCTCGCTCTTAGATAGTCTGCCTATTCCCTATTACCTCTTTGACGGGGATGGCAACTTTAAATACCCTCCTGCTTTAAATTCAGATTTCTTCAGGCCAGAGAGTGAGTGTAGCACTTGTAGGGTATATAATGTAGCGACTAGTAATGATAGCTCGGGTATTATACTTTCAATTTCTCTGTCCTTGCTTCTTAAACTTAGCAAGTTTCTTTTATTATACTGCCTGACTGTTCGCTCGTTTCTTTTTTGCAAACATGCCTGCTGAACGTGCCTTCGACTTGTACACCAAGTCTACGAACTAGAAGAAATCCCATAGGTGCCAGTTTGGGGAGGGCTACAGTAACCAGCCTGCGAAAAAGTCTCGAATAGACGGCCCTCCCGTATCTACTCCAACGAGGGAGGCAACTCCTCCACCAGCTCCTACCAGGGAGGCGACTCCTCCAACTCCAACAAACCCATATCTTTCGTCTCCGGTCGGACAGACTCCTCCTCCGGCTCGAGTCGACCCTATGCCTCCAACATTCACCGTCCAGCAATCGGCTGGTCGTCGAGAAGAAGCCTCAGGAGATGACCTTACGGGCGTGGTGCTCAGCTTAGCAAAAGATAGGCTGTAGAAAATAACAAAGCACCAACGCAGCCGGGAGGAAATCCAAGAGACTGGCTCCATGGGGGTCGACTAGGTCCTCAGCCGCGCATTGAACGAAGTGCTTGCTGTAAGTTGCTTTTTGCTTTGCAAATCGTCTTTTTAACGACCTTATCTTTTTCTGATCGCAGGGGGTGCTGACCCTGACCTCTGGCTGGCGATCTTCCAGGACGCAGAATGCTCAGTTTAAGAAGAAACTCAGCGATTAGCTCAGTGCTGTTGAATCTCAATACATCGAGCAACTCACGACATCTGAGGCTACTTATGCCGAGTAGCTGAAGGATGTCAAGGCGGAAACGTTCTGAGGCCCACAAAGAGGTCGAGGCGAAGCATACCGAGGCTCTTGAAAAAGCTAAGGCGAAGCACCTCGAGGTGTTGCAAGTGACCGAGGCCACAGTTGTTTCTCTCAAAGAGGAGTTGAAGAGGAAGGCTGCAAGTATCGATAAGATCACTGCATCCAAGGAGCAATACAAGGAGGTCTCACTCAGGAATTATCAGGAAGCCCACAAGCTTCAAGATGAGCTTGCAATAAGTCACCAAGAGGTTGCTGCTTTAGAGGAACAGAACGCCTGCAACCTTGAAGACTATGAGGGGGCATCGTTCGAGTGCTTCTACTTGTTCTGGAAGAACAATCCCACTGCCAACTTTTCCTATCTTCTAGACCATATCAGGGAGGCAGAGCTGGCTAGCTGCGTTGCTTCCTTGGAGGAAGAGACAATTCCAAGGTCTCCAGAAATTTCTCTAGCAACTGGCATCGAAGGCGCTCGAGAAGAAGCTGGGGATGCCATCGACCAGCAGCAGCAGCAATCGCCACAAGACCCCCCGGCAACTTCATAGTTATTTTTACGTTTGAATTACATGGCCTACGGTCCATGATGTAAGAACAATTTTATTTATGTTTTAACTTTTTATTGCTGCACGGGCAACTTTTCTCTTTTTATTGAACAATTACATCCAAGCAGTCACTGCTCACGGTGTAATAGAATTCCTTTTTATATTATAATAGCTGCATTTTATTATAACATTTGTTTGCATGACTGACCTTAGCATATCACTTTGTTTGATTTAACAAAATAACAAAATTTTGAAAAATACTCTAAGTACCTTAGCATGCTTCCACTTATTTTGCTCATGTGTTTACATACTTCTCGATATGCTTTGCTTACTAGATACCTTATATGTCCCCCAAGTGATCGAGGAGCTTTAGGTCCTTGGTCACTTGCCTTGACCAAAACCTGTTCGAACAATACTGCTCGGAGCAAAATAATTAAAATTGTAATAGAGCAAAACAACACACGTAATGAGCAAATACTTGTATAAAATACAATAATTGGCAAGAATGACTAGCTGCGCACAGTCCCTTATATTTATCGTAATAAATGGACAAAACATGTCTGTATGAGTGATAAAAAAGATCTTACACTTATAAGCGATTAGTCATATAAAATGACCAACCCTTTTTCATGACTTCTAAAAAGTAAAATTAATACAAGCCAATCCTTTAAGAAGGATTGTTCATTGATAGTACGTGCGCAGGTGTTCTCCATTCCAATAGTGAGGAATGAGATCTCTGTTTAAGCGAGCAAGTTTGTAGGTGCCTGGGTGAAGGACTTCTTCAATCTGGTATGGCCCTTCCCAATTAGGTTCGAGTACTTCAGCAGCTTGGTCGCGGGTGTTCAGGAAAACTCTTCGAAGTACTAGATCTTTGACATTGAATTTCCTTTCTTGCACTTTATAATTGAAATACCGAGCGCCTTTTAGCTGGTACGTAGCTACTCGGAGTTGGGCTTGCTCACACTTCTCATCGACCAAGTCTAGGGATTCCATCGGTAGTTGGTTATTCGAGCCTTGATCGTACGTTATTCTGTGATGCGAAGGCAGATCTAACTCCACAGGCAACATAGCCTCATATCCATAAGCTAAAGAAAATGGAGTATGGCCTGTTGTAGTTCGATGGGAAGTTTTGTACGACCAAAGGACTTCACGCAATTATTCTGGCCACGCCCCCTTAGCTTCTTCTAGTCTTTTCTTTAGTGTATCATTTAGCGTTTTGTTGACTGCTTCGACTTCTCCATTTGCTTGGGGATGAGCGACTGAAGAAAAGCTCTTGATAATGCCATGTCGTTCGCAAAAATCCGTGAATAAATCACTATCGAACTGGGTGCCGTTATCCGAGATGATTTTCCTTGCTAATCCATAATGACAAACGATGTTCTTGATCACGAAATCCAGCACCTTCTTGGACGTTATGGTTGCGAGCAGCTCGGCTTCAGCCCATTTAGTGAAGTAGTCGACGGCAACCACAACATACTTGATGCTGCTCTTTCCTGTGGGAAAAAAATACAATTAGATCTACGCCCCAAACTGCAAACGGCCACAGACTTTGCATCTGTTTAAGCTCATTAGGGGCTGCTCGTGGGATTTTGGAGAACCTCTGGCACTTATCGCACCTCCACACAAACTCCATCGAGTCTTCATTCATCGTGGGCTAGAAGTATCCTTGCCTCAGGATCCTTTTGGACAAGCTTTGCCCCCTAGCGTGGTCTCCACAAAAGCCTTCGTGTACCTCTTTCATTAATTATTTGGCCTTTTCTTTTGAAATACATCTGAGGAGTGGCATTGAGTATCCCCTTCGGTACAAGATTCCATCGACCAGGATATACCTATCAGCTTGTCGCTGAAGGGTCTTGGCTTTGTTTCTGTCCGTTGGTAACACGCCTTGCGTCAGATACTCTATATATGGTGCCATCCATGTATCCACCATCTGGATCACCATAGTGGTCTCCTCTGCTTGGATGCTTGGAATAGACAGCCACTCAACCGGCACTATATTCAGAGTATCAGCATCCTTTGCACTTGCTAATTTGGCCAAAGCATCAGCATTGGAATTCTGGTCACAAGGTACTTGTTGGAGGGTGTATATGTCAAACTGAGCCAATAAATCTCTTGCTTTTTTTAAATAGGCAATCATCTTTAAACCTCGCGTCTGGTATTCTCCCATGACTTGATTCAACACTAGCTAAGAATCACTGTAAATGTTGAGCACCTTTATATTCATGTCCCTGGCTAAACGCAACCCATCGAGTAATGCGTCATAATCGACCTCGTTGTTAGAAGTAGTGAAGTCAAACCTGATTGCGCAGTGAAATCGATGCCCTTTTGGCGTTATCAATATCACTCCTGCTCCGACGTGGCACTCATTAGAAGAACCGTCTGTAATAATTTCCACGAGGGAGCTTGGTTTTGACATTCAGGCTCATTAGGCTCTTCAATCTGCTCGCTGTCTGTAAGTTCAGTGAACTCTGCAATGAAGTCAGCAAGGGCTTGCCCTTTTATCGCTGCTCGTGGCAAGTAAGATATATCGAACTGCCCAAGTTCGACTGCCCATTTTAACAATCTACCCGCAGCCTCTTGTTTTTGCAGGACTTGTCGTAGAGACTGGTTGGTCAAAACTGTGATTGGGTGAGCATGAAAGTAAGGCCGCAGCTTCCTAGAGGAGGCTAGCTTCTCGATGGGCGGGTACCGCTGTTCTGCTCCAATTAGCCTTTTGCTTACATAGTAAACCGCCTTTTGCACGCCGTCTTCCTCCCTTACTAAAACGACACTAGCAACATACTCTGTGATCGCTAGGTAGATGAACAAAGTATCCTTATCGACCGACTTAAAAAATGGAACACACTTATCTGTTGACTTCGAAATGAATCTACTGAGAGCAGCAATTCTTTCGGATAAACTTTGAACATCCCGAATCTTTGCTGTTGATTTCATATTGATTAGGGCTTTAATTTTCTCGAGATTGGCTTCAATTCCTCTCGAGTTAACTATAAATTCCAAGAACTTCCCTGATCCTACTCCGAAGGGGCATTTAAGAGGATTCGGCTTCAACTAATATTTGTTTAAGACGTTGAAGCATTCCTGCAAATCCTTTATATGCCCTTCTGCCTTCTTCGACTTGACCAGCATGTCGTCGATGTAGACCTCCATGTTTGTGCCAATCAGCTCTTTAAGCATGTGGTTGACTAGTCGCTGGTAAGTCGCACTAGCATTTTTCAAACCGAAAGGCATTACTTTGTAACAGTAAAGCCCTGTATCAGTCCAAAAGCTAGTGTGATCCTCATCAGGGGGATGCATACTATTCTGATTGTACCCGGAGTATGCATCCATGAATGAGAGAATCTCATGTCCTGTAGTGGCATCGATCAGCTGGTCGATTCTCGGGAGTGGGAAACAATCTTTGGGGCAGGCTTTACTAAGGTCTGTGAAATCCACGCACGTGCGCCATTTGCCATTCGGCTAGGGAACTAGCACGGGATTAGAGACCCACGATGGATAAAACGCCACCCTGATGAACCCATTCTCCTTCAGCGTTTTGACTTCTTCTTTTAAGGCTTTTGATCTATCTTTGTCGAGCAGCCTTCTTTTTTGTTGCACCGGTGGAAAACTCTTGTCGATGTTCAGGACATGGGTGATGACTGCAGGATCTATCCCGACCATGTCTTTGTGCGACCAAGCAAAGACTTCCTGGTTCCTCCTTAAAAATTCCATCAGTGTTTGTTTTTTTTGTTGTCTCTAAGTTTTTACCGACTTTCACAACCCTGGTCGGATTTTCTTCATCGAGTTGGACCTCTTCAAGGTCCTCGATGGGTCCAATTTCCTGCTCAAAATCCCCAAAGCGAGAATCCAAGTCTCTATCCTCACTTTGGGCAACACCCTATTTGGTGGTATTATCACTTGAGTGGGCCTAAGCACTAATTGCCACTTGCAACTCTTTTCCGGGAACATCTCTCGATACACCCTTCTTTGCCTCAGTGATCGAGGCATTATAGCACTCCCTTGCTTCTCGTTGATTCCCCAAGATGCATCCTACCCCTGTGTCGGTCGGGAATTTCATGGCAAGGTGCCATATTGAAGTGACAGCTCGTAGGTCGACCAGAATTGGTCTCCCAATTACAACATTGTATGCTAAAGGACAATCAACTACTATGAAGGTAGTGATTAATGTCCTATTAGCAGGTGTAGTACCTGTTGTAACTGGAAGCCTAATCGACCTTGTTGGGGCAAGCCCTTCACCGGAAAAACCATAAATGGTTTGGTTGCATGGCTCCAGGTCTTTGACAAACAACTTCATTCTTTCCAGCAAAGACTTGTACAGGATGTTGACGAACTTCCTGTGTCGACCAACACCCTTTTCACCATCATGTTGGAAATTTGTACGTCTACGACCAGCAGATCGGAGTGTGGGAATCACATGTGCTGGGCATCATCCTCAAAGAAGGTTATCAATTCCTCCTCTGTTCGAGCCTTTTTGGGTGCTCGATCATCCACACTCATCATCTCGATGTCCTGGTCGTGGCGTAGGGTTCGAGCATATCATTCCTTTGCCTTCCCACTATCTCCTGCAAGATGTGGGCCTCCACAGATGGTGAGTAAAGTGCCTGCCACAGGAGCTAGCTGTAGAGGTGGCGAGCATTGGCGTGCAGGTGCCTACTCGTTGCCACCAGGAGCCTCTCGCTGAGATCCTCCTGCCGCTCGCACATATCTTCTCAAATGTCCCTGCCTTATCATGAACTCAATCTCGTCTTTCAGCTGGTTACATTCAGTGGTGTCGTGCCCGTAGTCGTTGTGAAAATGATAGAACTTTGTCGCATTTCTCTTGGAGATATCTTTCCTTATAGATGTGGAGGCACGCTTGAGCTGGTCCCCTACTAGACTTCAGCTCGGCTTTCGACAAGGGCCGTGTAGTTGGTGAATCTTGGCTCGTATCTATTGCCTTTGGGGTGTTTATTCTCAGAAGTTGAGGGTTCATTGTTCGCCCGTTTCCGCCATTCCTGTTGCCTTTGCCATTGCCATTGGGATTTTCTAACCCATTGGTGGCTTTGGCGGGTTCTTCCTTGGGCCCCTTGTCTTTTGTTGGCGATTTCCCTTCGTTGGCAATCGCGTCTTCGAGCTTGATATACCGATTAGTCCGATCCAAAAACTCTTGGGTACTTCTTACCCCATTTTTTCTGAGGCTACTCCAGAGGGGTGAATGGCGCCTAACTCCAGTCGTTAGAGCCATCATCTTACCCTCATCACTCACTGTCTTGGCTCCAGCTGCTGCTCACATGAAGCATTGGACATATTCTTTCAAGGGCTCTCCCTCTTTCTGGCGTATCTCAACCAGCTGGTTGGCCTCTGTGGGGTGTACGCGACCGCGTAGAACTGTCCGTAAAATTCCTTCATGAAGATTTCCCAAGATACTATGCTAACAGGAGGGAACTTGAAGAACCACTCCTGGGCGATGTCAGGCAGTGTCGCAAGGAAGATCCGGCAGCGAGCATCTATTGACACTTTTTTTATGTCCATTAATATCTCAAACTTATTAACGTGAGATACCGGGTCTTCGTACCCGTCGAAGTTTGGAAATGTAGGCATCTTGAACTTACTGGGGGTTTCGACCGTAGTAATCCTCTATACAAAGGGGGTGCACCTCCTCCTATCGTACTCAATATGGGACGTTCATCCCCTGACCAGTTGCTGTACGGCCTGGTTCAGGTCATCAATCTGAGCCTGAACAGCTTCTGGGATTGCTGGGGCCACCGGTGCTGGGGGAGCGTACTCGTCGTGCCTCTCACGGCGGTCGTTAAGTACGTCCCTTAGATCATCGTCTCTACGTCTCTCTTCGCTAGCTCCTAGATGACTAAAGATGTTCTGCTACCTAGGTTGCCCCCCAACGTTGTGGCTAGCAGGCTTATTTTCTCTAGGAGGGGGGCTTCTGCCTCCACATCTTTCTTCATTTCTCTGGCTAGCATTTCCTTTGCCGGAATCAGCTTCATTATAGTCATGGCCATCTCTGAATTGTGGCTGACTACACGTGATCGGCTGTTCATGATATTTCCTCCTCGGGCTGGCATTTCCTGAGCGTCAGGGGGAGGCCTGCGCTAGTCGTTGGGTCCCCATACATTGTTATGCCGTGGGGGCCCCTTAACCGCAGAGCCTGACTCAATTTTCCTTCTGTTGGAAGAAGGACACTGCCCCTTGCTCGATAGATTTGGCTCTTCATCCCCTGGGCGTCTAGGGCTACGAGGTGGCTGCCCTACCCTATTCTGCCTTGGGTGCTGGGGATTGCCTCGACCAGCCTGGGATGGAGGCTGCTGCTCAGGATCCTTAGGTGGGATATCATCCTGAGCCATAGGCGGCTGCTCTGGCCTTTGAGAGCTTGCTGGCTGGAGCGGAGGGCTTGGATTGGGACCTCCTTGAGGTGGTGCATTTGGTGGCTGATCTGCCTGGGAGGCTGGCATAGCCTGACTCCTAGCCAGTTGAATGGCTGCTTCAAGGGCAGCCATGACATCCCTCTGCCGATGATCCTACCGCTCACTCAGCTCTTGGCCCTGGCATTCTATTTCGCTTTGCTGCAGCGTCATTGTCTTCGCAGCATTCTCCTGATTGCCCCTCAGATTAGCTAACTCATCTTGCAACATTACTAGCGTTGCCCTTAGTGTTTCAGAATTTAATTCCTCCTCATCGAACTCCAAATGTGGTTCATTCTCAGCCACATTTGGGGGAGGAGGTTGGGATGGTGCAGCGCTAGTATCCTGTCCAGTCTTCTTGGATGTTTTCGCCATTAGATTTTTTCATAGTTTTTTGTCAAACTCTCAATGAAAGCACCACAATGTTGACCCTCGATTTGGCCAACGACATGGAGTCAAATATACGACAAAAGATAAAACGTCAAGTAAGAAAGATAATCTAATGGAAGAGAAGAAAACACCAAGGATTTATAGTGGTTCGGCCCCAAAAGATGGTAATGACCTACGTCAACTTAATGCTATTATTAAGATTGAATCTTAAAGCAGTGATCAAAGAACTCAGGTTCTTGAGTTTCACAAACCTTCGAAGAAATCCAATAAAACGATGGATAATTGCACTATAACTCTCTCTTTTTCTCTATCTCAGCAAAAAGATTCAGCGAAAAAGTCCCTTCCTTGAGCTATTTCATGTATATTGATAGGCTCAAGGAGGGTTACATATGCCAACGTATCCTATCTCTCCTTAATAATTGCGTATCAAGATAATAATGAAGAAATATTCAATGCAATTATTATAAGATTACAGTTTTAGAAGGAAATAAATCAGGTTATACGACCAGCCTGGTCGTATCTAAAAGTTAACCCCTGGCGAAGCAATGTGCCACTGGTCGATAGTCGAGCAGCACTTCTGCCATGTGTCAACTACGCAGGAGAAATCCTTGCCACGTCATCAGTAGTCGTTTTTAGGGTAAACAAAATTTAATACATTCGACTAGGAATGTATGATAACCCTAAAGAGAATTGACATAGTTCATGCATGTAGTGATGAGACTAGTACAACCTTGAGAGAAGGTGAACATGTCAATGCAATTGATGATGAGATCATTGCAAAAGAAAGTGAAGATACTAAGGTCAATGCATTTGATGTTGAGATCATTGCAAACCTAAGTAATGATACCAAGGCCAATGCATTTGATGTTGATATCATTGCAACCTTGAGTGAAGTTAATGTAAACCCAATGAAAGGTGCAATGATGGTGGTATGATACTTGTGCCACCATTCATGCAACCTATGATAAAACTCTTTTCAAGATCTCTGAAAGTGCAAAGGTGGGACTTGAAGTCCAAAAAAGGCAATGAAAAGCGATTCAATATACTTGGAAATGGCTGCATTGATGTGTTCTTCACTAATGGAAAGAAAGTGACCCTAATTAATGTTTTTTATGTTCACGACATGACTGGAAACATTATGAGTGGAATTCTATTGAGTAAATCTAATATCAAAATAGAGTTTGAATCCAGTAAACTCATTTTGACTAAATTGAGTACATTTGTGGGAAATGGTTATTCATGTGATGGAATGATCAAACTTTGTACTCTTGATAATAACAATAATGTTATGACATCTAAATCTTGCAATGTGGTTAATTCCAATTCTATTACTTTATGGCATAATAGACTTTCTCATATAGGTTATAACACAATTGAAAGAGTTCTTAGATGTCGAGTGATTAATTGTGATGTGAAGGAGCATGATAAATGTGAATTATGTGTAAAATAAAAAAATGGTAAAGAAATATTTTCCAAGTGTTGATAGATGTTCAAACTTGCTAGATTTAATACATAGTGATTTATATGAATTGAATGGCATGTTGACTAGCGAAGGAAACATATATTTCATGACTTTTATAGATGATTACTCTAGGTATACATATGCGTATTTGCATAAGAGTAAGGATAAGGAATTTAATGCATTTAAAATCTATAAAGATGAAGTAGAAAATCAATCTGAAAGGAAAATAAAGACTCTTAAAAGTGATAAAGGTGGGGAATACTTTTCAAATGATTTCAATGTGTTTTGTGAACAACATGGCATTATACATGAATGCACTGCACCATACACTCCACAACAAAATGGAATAGCTGAAAGAAAGAATAGGACTTATCTTGAGATGATTAACTCTATTATTTTACATGCTAAATTGTGTTATAATTTGTGGGGTGAAGCTTTGCTTGCTGCATGTAATATATTGAATCGAATTCCTATGAAAAAAGAAAAATATATCTTCATATGAGTTATGGAGAGGAAAGAAGCCTAACCTAGGCCATCTTAAAGTGTGGGGATGCATTGCTTATTGCAAGAGCACGAAGCCTAAAAGGACCAAGTTGGGTCCAATGAATGTTATGTGTGCATTTGTTGGCTATGCCTCAAATAGTAAGGCTATAGTGTAACGCATTCCTAATCAAGGATCATTACACTGTGTATTTTAAATAGTGCTAGACTCACTAAATGAGTCATTTGGAGATAACTGTGTAACTAAACGTGATTAATGGTTTAGGGTTAAATTTTTTGGTCAAAAGGTATAACTATTTCACTAAAACATTTACTTCCATACATGGGATCCCAAACTAACATTTAAAAAGGTTAATTACAATTGAAAAGTTACAACCAGCTGACCTAAGCAAAAAAATAGGGTTTGACCCTAGTTCCTCTGAGAAACTCCAGTCGTGGTGGTCGAGCAGCCACATATGTACACATTGTCACTGAAGCTCTCTAACTCAGAGATGATTTAGCTTCCTTTTCCCCTTACCTGCACCACATAGCACCCGTGAGCCAAGGCTCAACAAGAAAACTTAAACATGCTCATAAGCAGTGAATAACATGTTACCAAATCATAATAAGCATGCCTATTAGTAATAAACCTACTCATGCATGCATACCATTCATATAAATGACTACAATGTAATATGGGGCCAGCTGCCCTAATTAAATGATTAATGAATCATACCAGGGCCCGTTGCCCAAAATACATGATTTATGAATCATTGTAGGACTCAACGCCCTAGGATATGGTACTAATAATTCCCACTGGAGCCCATTGTCATATCTTCTATATAACCAGCCTTGGCGCTGGCCTAGTGTACCTAGCGCTAAATTTTCCACGACCATTGGGTCGGTCAAGTGTATGATACGCTCCCGATTAGGCGTAATCATATCAACCAGTGCTCAGGGTGCTATTGTTGCCCTTGACTTATAAGTCAATGCTTTCGACCAACGCTCAGCGTGCTAATGTCGTTCTTGACTTATAAGTCAAGTTCGGGGGCCCAGCCCTAGGATATGGGACTAATAGGTCACCCTGTGCCCATTGCCCTATCCTCTGTATAACCAGCCTTGGAGCTAGCCCAGCATACCTAGAGCTGAATTTTTAACGACCAACGGGTCAGACAAGCGTATGATGCGCTCCTGATTAGCCTAACCATATCGATCAGCACTCAGCACGATACTGCCACCCTTGACTTATGAGTCAACGTTTTTAACTAGTACTCAGCGCGCTATTGCTGTTCTTGACTTAAAAGTCAAGTCTTTTCAATAAGATAATGCAAAAAACAATATATCACATACCAAATATCCAAATACAGAGCTTTCAACATGCTTAATCAACAATCATAGACATAATCATAATCATGCACATTCTTAGGGGTCCATGCCTTATTCATATCCCTGTTTAACAACCGGGCCAAGCCCTAATCATGTACATCACGTATTAGGTGCAATTTTCTTAATTTTGGTCCAAGCACTTATTAAGAATGAACGACCCTTGAGCACGTTCTGGTTCTGAGCCTTAGCAATAACTTAGTCACAATTAAGTATAGAATCTCATGAATAACGAGTGAATAAAGGCTTTCGGACCAAGTCCTAGCCTCCAGTACGTCGAATTCTACTAAAATGGGTAGTAGGATCGATCCTGGGCCCTTAGGTTTGAGTTCCCGCACTCAAAACCCTCTTTGGCCAAAATCCTCTATTTGCATTGTGGCGCCCCTCAATTAGGGCCATGACGCCCCACAATTAGAGTCGTGACTCTACCCAAACAGGGAGCCCAACTCAAATTACTCTAGATTCGGGCAGCGGCGCAACACCACAAGCACCGCAGCGCGATAGCAGTTCAGAGAACCGCCCAGACCCCTGGGTTCATGATGGTCGCGATGCCCAAGAACAGGGTCGTGGAGCGACCCCGTGAACCCAGTTTTGTCCGAGTCAAATCCTCCAAAACTCACCCCAAAATAGTACCAAACCCATAATTCAATCTAAAAACATCATCAGAACTTCTCAGGCAACAAAACTCAACTTACAAACGGATCAAAAACTCACCAAACCATAAAATCCAAATAAACACCTAAGAAACTCAAGGAAAACAAAACTCAGAAACATAAAGCTTAGATTACCTCTTTTCCAACTAAATCTTCCAGCTATCAATCTTCTAATCTTCCTTAGAATCGTTATGACTCTAACCTTGCTTGAATCCAAGCCCTAAAACTCAAGTTTCCTTCAAAAATGCTAACGAGTTGAAATGAGAGAACGAGAGAGAGAAAGAGAGAGTTTTTTTAGTTATACGATTATGAAAGTTTACTTAGGGTTCAAGTAACCTTAAGCAAAAGCCAAGGCTCGGAGTACCTAAAAAACGTCCTCGTGGGTAAAATAGTCAAGATCCTCAGAATTCCCTCCTGATCTCTCTAAATCCAAATATATCCTCGAATATTTATTCCCATTACCCAATATCCCGATAATGTACTAAATACCCAAAATACCCATTGACTCATTCTCAGTCAAGTATTGATCCATTTGTGACTTCTCGCCAACTTGCTCCCAAGGATCGCCTCATGCCGAGTAACCGAAATATATCCACATAATAACGTTGTCTCACAGATATACCACATATAAGCACATATATTCCAAATATACCTATAATAGACCAAATTACAAAAATTGCTCTTCTGATGAGAAATGGGTCCACATGCATATTTAGTGCACCTAAGCATGCATATCTAGTCATATTATAATATAACTCACATAATCATATAATGATACACACACACATATATATATATCACATAATCACATAATTTTCCATCTTGGCCCCCTAATCAAGGCCCTAAGCCTTATTAGGTAATTTGGGACGTTGCATATATATGTTATTAGACTTGGAGTCTAATTTGATAATTGAATCAAGAGAAGTGGATTTCTTTGAGAATATATTATATTGTGATAGCAACTCTCAAGAACCCACAGGTGTTGGAGAATCTCTTAAAGAGAAAGATCGAAAGGTTGATGAGATACCAATATTGCCTCGGAGATGCCAAAGGCTTAAAGAGTTGGGGTCAATTGAGAAATGTTCTCAAGTAAAGATACTCTATAGTAGACTTGAAGAAGTCACATGGAAATTTCCTATGATTCTTCAAGTTGAGGATGATCACAAAACGTACCAAGAAGCAATGTCTTTGAATGACTGTTGTTATCCAAAAAATTAGCATTGGTGACGTGGCAAGTGATCCCTGGACACGTGGCTGACACCTGGAAACGTTCTACTAGAGTATCAACCAAAAGACACATTAGAAGCAGTGCGAACCTGTCTTACCTGCGACCAGTCTGGGATGATAGTTCCGCATACAAGGCAACATTAATGGTAAGATCTTTGTGAATCCCGAATTTATCTCACACAATCTCCTGAGTATCCGATTATTCAGGAAAGAATATATGTAACAATCTTTTGTAATCCCCCTTGAGCCTATAAAAAGCAAGAGATAGCTCAAGGGAGAAGACTTTTGGCTTTTGAATCATTTGAGACTATAGTAATTCTCCTAGTAATATTGTATTGTTCTTCAGAGATTAGTGAAACTCATTGAACCCTAGTTCTTTGATCACTCATCTGATTTTTATATCAATATCAACCTAAGTGGACGTAGGTCATTACCAGATCCTGGGGCCGAACCACTATAAAATACTGTGTCTTATTTACTTTTGTCATTACATTCTTCTCATTACTTTCATTCATATCAAGCATATTCTGACTCCGTGTCAGTTGGCAAAATCGTGGGTCAACATTCTGGTGCTTTCATTGAGAGCTTGATTTATCATTGTTGAGAAAACTAATGGCGAAAGCTGGGAAGAAAACTGGACAGGCGACCCCGCTGCACCGTCAAACCTGCCACCTCCTTCTGCTGCTGCAAGCATGGCAGAGGATGAGCCACAACTAGACTTTGAGGAGGAGGAAATGGATGATGCAACGTTGAAGAGTACCCTGGGCGCGTTGCAGGAAGAACTGGCTAGTCTGAGGGCCAGTCAGGAGACTGCCGCTGAAGTTATGGCGCGACAGCAGCAAGAGATTGAACGGCAGCGCACAGAATTGAGCGAAAGGCAGGCGGAGGTGGACCGCCGCCAGAGCGAAGCCATGGCAGCCCTCGAGGCATCCTTGCAACTGGCTAGAAATCAGGCTGCACCTGCTTCACAGCCTGACCAACCTGCTAATGGGCCACCTCAGAGGGGTCCCAATCCTAGCCCACCGATCCAGCCTTCAAGTCCGCAGAGGCCCGAGCAGCCTCAGATGCCTCGTGACGATGTCCCACTGGAACCTGAGGCACAGCCACCATCCCAAGCTACTCGGGGTAATCCCCCGCAACAGAGGCAGAATAGGGCCGAGCATCAGCCTCGCAACCCTAGACGCCGTAGGGATGATGGGCCGAACCTACCGAATAGAGGTCAGTACCCTCCTGGCAACAGGAGGGACTCAGAGTTAGGCTCTGCGGTCCAGAGCCCCCCACTGCACGATGATGCACGGGGTCACCACGACCAGCGCAGGCCACCCTCTAATGCTCGGGACAGTTTATCCAGGAACGGACATCGAGGGAACAATCGATCTCACCATAGCCAGTCGAGGTTCAGAGATGGACATAGATATAATGAGGCCGACTCAGGCAAAGGAAATGCTGGTGGGAGGAATGAAGAAAGAGGCAAAGGCAGGAGCCAGGTACCTCAAGATGACCAACCAAATAGACAGGATGCTGGGGGGCAGCCCAGACAAAATAATGTCTTCAATCGGCTCGGGGGTAGCGAGCAGCGGAGAAGAGAAGAGGACCTGAGAGATGTACTCAATGATCACCGTGAGAGGCATGGCGAGAACGTCCCCCTGGAAATAGAGGCCACAACGATTCCTGCCGCTGTGCAGGCCCAGATAGACGCCCTCAACCAGGCTGTGCAGCAGCTGGTCGGGGGAAGGTCTTCTTACATCGGCCACGATAGGAGGAAAGGCACTCCTTTCGTACAAAGGATAGCTAACGCCGAAACTCCCAGCAAATTCAAGATGCCTACGCTCCCAAACTTTGACGGATATGGGGACCCAGTGTCCCATGTCAACAAGTTTGAAATTCAGATGGATATTTAGAAAGTGTCCGAAGACGCTCGGTGCAGGATCTTCCCTGCAACACTTTCTGAAGCTGCGCAGGAATGGTTTTTTAAGTTCCCTCCTGCAAGCATAGTTTCTTGAGAAATGTTCGTAAGGGAGTTCTACGGATAGTTCTACGCAGGTCGTGTGCAACCGACCGAAGCGAACCAGTTGGTTGAAATTCGCCAACAAGATGGGGAGTCAGTGAAAGACTACATCCAACATTTTATGCGAGCAGCAGCTGGAGCGAAGACGGTCGGGGACGAAGGGAAGATGATGGCCATAACTGCAGGAGTAAACCATCGTTCTCCCCTCTGGAAAAGTCTCCGAAAGGAAGGGGTGAGAACTACCCAAGAATTTTTGGATCGAGCTGATCGCTATATCAAGCTTGAAGAAGCCATTGCCGATGATGGAAAGCCCTCAGGCAAGGATAAGAAGGCTTCCGAACCCGCCAAGGCGGCCAATGGGTCCAAACCTAGTGGCAACGACAAAGGCAACGGGAACGGCAACGGTAATGGCAAGAACGGTGGAAAACGGCCGTATAACGAGCCTTCCACCCCCAACAACAAACGAGCCAAGGGTAATCGTTATGAGCCTCGGTTCACTAACTACACTGCCCTCGTTGAGTCTCGGGGAGAGGTCTACCAGGCCACAAGTTCCAATGTGCCTTACAAGAAACCTGGGCCCATTCGAAAGGACATTTCAAAAAGAGACACCACCAAGTTCTGTCGTTACGATAATGACTACGGACATGACACTAATGAATGCAACCAGTTAAAAGACGAAATCGAGTTCCTTATTAGACAAGGACACTTGAGAAGATACGTACGGGCCTCGGGAAATTCCCAACGAGAAGCTCCGGGTGGCAACGAGCAGGCGTCCACACGCCAACGCTCGCCACCATTACAGCCTGCCCCCGTGGCTGGAACACTCTTAACCATCTGTGGAGGCCCGCACCTCGTGGGAAATAGCGGAAAGGTCAGAGAACGATATGCTTGGACTCTGCGCCATGACCAGGACATCGAGATGATGATTCTGGAGGACCGTGCACCGAAAAAGGCTCGATCAGAGGGAGGAGAGATAACCTTCTCTGATGACGACGCCCGACACGTCAGGTTCCCACATTTAGATCCGCTGGTCGTGGACATCCAAATGGCCAATATGATGGTGAAGAGGGTACTGGTCGATACAGGAAGTTCAGTGAATATCCTGTATAAATCAACACTGGAACGCATGAAATTTTCCGTGAAGGACTTGGAGCCCTGCAACCAAAAGATATACGGCTTCTCTGGAGAAGGACTCGCCCCAGCCAGATTGATCAAACTCCCAGTAACGATGGGTACAGCGCCTGCAACAAGGACATTACTCGCCACTTTTGTAGTGGTCGATTGTCCTTCTGCGTATAACACCATTATTGGAAGGCCCATACTGGTTGATCTACGGGCCGTCATCTCTATGTGGCACCTAGCCATGAAGTTCCCGACAGACGCGGGGGTAGGATGCGTTTTGGGAAACCAAAGGGAAGCCAGGGAGTGCTACAACGCCTCGATCACAAAGGCGAAAAGTGGAACGCCGAAGAGCACTACCCCAAATAGATTGCAGATGGCAGTTGATACGCAAGCCCAATCCAGTGATGAAGTCACCAAATAGGGTGTTGCCCAAAGTGAGGATGGAGATTTGGATCCTCGCTTTGGGGATTTTGAAGAAAATGTAGGACCCGTCGAGGACCTGGAGGAGGTCCAACTCGACAAAGAAGACCCAACCAGAGTCATAAAGGTTGGGAAAAATTTAGAGCCTACCACGAAGCACGCACTGGTGGAATTCTTGCGAAAAAACCAGAAGGTTTTCGCCTGGTCGCATAAAGACATGGTTGGGATAGATCCTGCAGTAATCAGCCATGTCCTGAATATAGACAAAACCTTTCCACCCGTGCAAGAAAAGAAAAGGCTGCTCGATAAAGATAGATCACGAGCCTTAAAAGAAAAAGTCGAAAGGCTAAAGGAGAATGGGTTCATAGGGGTGGCATTTTATCCGTCGTGGGTCTCCAATCCGGTGCTGGTCCCCAAGCCTAACGGCAAGTGGCGGACCTGTGTGGATTTTACAGACCTCAATAAAGCCTGCCCGAAAGACTGCTTCCCACTCCCGAGGATCGACCAGCTGGTCGACACTACTGCAAGACATGAGATCCTCTCATTCATGGATGCATATTCAGGCTACAACCAGATTAGCATGCATCCCCCTGATGAGGATCACACCAGCTTTCAGACCGATACGGGCCTGTATAGTTACAAAGTAATGCCTTTCGGACTGAAAAACACAGGTGCGACTTACCAACGGCTAGTCAACCACATGTTCAAGGAGCAAATCGGTGTAAACATGGAGGTATATGTGGATGACATGCTGGTAAAGTCTAAGAAGGCAGAAGGGCATGTGAGGGATTTATAAGAGTGCTTTGATGTGTTAAACAAGTACCAAATGAAATTAAATCCCCTCAAGTGTTCCTTTGGAGTCGAATCAGGGAAGTTTTTGGGGTTCATTGTAAATTCAAGAGAAATCGAGGCCAACCCCGGCAAGATAAAAGCCCTGATCGACATGAAGTCACCAGAAAGGATCAAAGATGTACAAAGTTTAACCAGGAGGATCGCAGCCCTAAGTAGATTCATTTAAAAATCAACAAACAAGTGCGTCCCATTCTTCAATCTACTTAGGGGGAATAAGAAGTTTGAATGGACAGAAGACTGCGAGCGAGCATTCCAGGCGTTGAAAGCTCATATGGCACAACCTCCCATCTTGTTGAAGCCGATCGAAGGAGAGACTTTGTTTATTTATCTGGCGACTACCGAAGTTGCTGCTAGCGCGGTACTTTTACGGGAGGAAGAAGGCGTACAGAAAGCAGTCTACTATGTCAGCAAGAGGCTGATCGGTGCAGAATTACGATATCTGCCAATCGAAAGGTTAGCATATTGCGTAATTCTAGACTCTAGGAAGTTACGTCCTTACTTCCAAGCCCATCCTATCACAGTTCTAACTGACCAACCCCTTCAGCAAGTCTTCCAAAAACCTGAGGCGGCTGGGCGATTGTTAAAATGGGCAGTCGAACTAGGGCAGTTCGATATAACCTATTCACCGCGAGCAGCAGTAAAGGGACAAGTCTTGGCCGATCTTATTGCGGAGTTCACCGAACTCCCGGACAGTGAGCAGTGCGAACTGCCTGAAGCGCCCATGCCTCAAGACAAAACTCCTTCGTGGAAGCTATTCATGGATGGTTCATCCAACGAATCCCACGCTGGAGCGGGAGTGATATTGATAACGCCGGAAAGGCATCGATTTCACTGCGCCATCAGGTTCGACTTCATCGTATCAAATAATGAAGCGGAATATGAAGCACTCCTCGCTGGATTGAGAATGGCAAAGGATATGAGCATAAAGATGCTTTATATCTACAGTGATTCACAGCTGGTGGTGAATCAGGTCCTAGGAGAATATCAAGCGCGAGGTTTGAAAATGGTGGCCTACTTGAATAAAACAAAGGACCTGCTAGCCCAGTTCACGAAATACACCCTTCAGCAAATCCCGCGGGATCAAAATTCAAACGCAGACGCCTTAGCCAAACTCGCAAGCGCGAAGGATGCTGACACTTTGAACATTATGCCAGTAGAAAGACTGAGTAAGCCGAGCATACAAGCAGCTGAGTCCAGTATGGAGATTCGGATGGAGGATACATGGATGGCGCCTTACTTGGAGTATCTAACAAATGGTTCGCTGCCAACAGTTAGAAACAAAGCCAGAACTCTACAAAGACGAGCTGCTAGATACATACTGGTCGATGGCGTTATGTACCGAAGAGGATATTCGATGCCACTACTCAGGTGCGTTACACCAGAAAAAGCTAAGGAACTCATGAAAGAGGTGCATGAAGGCTTCTGCGGGGATCACGCTGGGGGGCAGAGTTTGGCAAAAAAGATTCTAAGGCAGGGCTACTTCTGGCCAACAATGAACGAGGATTCGATGGAGTTTGTACGAAGATGTGATAAATGTCAAAGGTACTCCAAGATTCCACGAGCAGCTCCAAACGAATTGAAACAAATGCAGAGTCCATGGCCTTTTGCAGTATGGGGGATAGATTTGATTGGATCCCTGCCTACAGGGAAAGGCGGAGTAAAGTACACAGTCGTAGCGGTCGATTACTTCACCAAATGGGCAGAAGCTGAACCACTCGCTACCATCACGACCAAGAAAGTTCTCGACTTTGTCATTAAGAACATTGTCTGTCGGTATGGTTTGCCCAGAAAGATAGTTTCAGACAATGGGACCCAGTTTGATAGCGACTTATTCACCAATTTCTGCGAAAGGCATGGAGTTATTAAAATCTTTTCTTCAGTCGCACACCCCCAGGCGAATGGGCAAGTCGAAGCCGTAAACAAAACTCTTAAAGACACCCTGAAGAAAAGACTTGAGGAAGCTAAAGGAGCATGTCCAGAGCAGTTGCCTGAAGTCCTCTGGTCGTATAGAACGTCTCACCGAACAGCGACAGGACATACTCCATTTTCCTTAGCCTATGGGTATGAGGCTATGTTGCCTGTTGAGTTAGATCCCCCCTCACATCGGCGTTTGACTTATGACCAAGATCAGAACAGCTAGCTAATGATGGAGTCCCTAGACTCAATCGATGAGATACGAGAGAAATCTCAACTCCGAGTTGCTGCATACCAGCAAAAAGTCGCCCGGTACTTTAACTCCAAAGTTAAAGAAAGAAAATTCAACGTTGGTGACTTGGTGTTACGACGAGTTTTCTTAAATACCCGCGACCCTACTGCTGGAGTGCTCGGACCCAATTGGGAAGGACCTTAAAAAATTGAAGAAGTCCTTCATCCAGGCACCTATAAACTTGCACGCTTAAATGGAGATCTCGTTCCACGCTATTGGAATGGAGAACACCTGCGCAAGTATTATCAGTAAACAGTCCTTTATAAAGGACTGGCTTGTATTAAATTTCAATTTTTTACAAGTTTTGCAAAGAGGGTTAGCCACGTTGTATGGCTAACTACTCGTATATGTAAGGTTCTATTATAGAATCACTCGTAAAGACATGTTTAGTCCATTTTTAATACGAGATTATAAGGGACTGTGCGCAGCCAGTCATTCTTGCCAACCATTGTGAATTTACATTTACAAGTATTTGTTCATTACGTGTGTTGTTTTGCTGCATTACAAGTATCATTTTTCACAAGAACAGGAATGTTCGAACAGGCCATGGTCATGGCAAGTGACCAAGGACCTAAAGCTCCTCGATCACTTGGGAGGCATATAAGGCACATCGATAGCAAAGCATACTCGCAAGGTATGTAAACACTTGAACAAAATGAGTGAAAGCATGCTACAGTACTTAGAGTATTTTTCAAAATTTATGTTTTGTTAAATCATGCCAAAGTACTATGCTAAGTTCGGTCATACGGACAAATGTTATAATAAATAAAGATATTATAGCATCAAGATTTAAGCCTTTACACCGCAAGCATCGTTGCTTGGATGTAACTGTTCAGGTAAAAGAAAAAAGATTTACTGCCCGTGCAACAAAGTTTAAAACAAAAATATATTGTCTTTACATCACGACCCGTGGGTCGTGTAGCCAAAAAGAAAGAAAAAAATAAGGGAAAAGTTTAAGAGGCATTTGGGGCAGAAGGGTCCTGAGCAGCATCCTGGTTGGTCGCGTCCTCAACAACTTCTTCTTCTTCTACAGCAACAATGCTTGGAGAGGCGGGGGTCCTCGCTCTTGCCTCCTCTTCGGCCAGTTGGGCAGTGCAGCGGGCCAACTCGGCAGTCCTGGCTTCCTCCGAAAGATAGCTGAAGTCGGCACCCTGATTATGTTTCCAGAAGTTGTAGAAACATCGGAGCGTCGTCCTCTTGTACCTCTCCAGATTTTTGGAGTTGTCGAGTTCCAACTGCACGACTTTGCCTTTGAGAGTAGCAATGGCCTCATCCTTGGGCTTGAGCATCTCTTCCAGCCTTTTGATTTCGCGAAGATGGGTTACGCTAGAATCTCGATACTGATGCTGCGACTTTATTGCAGCTTCAGCCTCTGACAGCTTAGTCACCGCAGCGTCCCTCTCTCGAGCCATTGCCTCCAACTCCTTGGCATGCCTAGCCTCTGCAGCCGAAAGCTCCTCAGCTGCCTTCACCTGATGCCTCTCAGTGGCCTTCGCCTTAGCCTGCTCGATGGAAGCCTGGACACGGGTACGAGCAGTGATAGCAGACAGCAAGGCCTGTGAATAAAGGAAAAAGTTAGAGCCTGCCGTGAAGAATAAAAGACTAAGGCTTAAGAAGTGAAGAAGTACTCACACTGAAGATTTCATTCAGGGTCCTGTTCAGAACCTGGTCAGCCCCCATGTTTTCAGCCTCGACCATTGCATCCTTGACACGGTCACTTTTACTGATGCGTTCAAGGCGATCCTTGGCGGATCGAAGGGCACGACTCATGAGTTTGGCCACGAGAGCTTCTTCACGAGTAAATTCCTCTCTGGCGGGCGCAGCCGGAGGATTTGGCGGGGCAAGAGGGGTCTGCTTCTCAGTAGGAGCTGGTGGATGAGCAGAAGTTTGCCCAGTTGGCACGTCCTTGGGAAGGTCTTCTGTTCGACCCTTCTTGGCTGGAGGACCTCGGCTGGATTCACCAGTTCTCCTCTTGGACCTCCGTTGGAGTTGAGGAACTTCCTCTTCCTCCTCAGCCTGATACATGTCAAAGATGTTGGGAGTGGCCATGTCTGCATGCAAGTAAACACAGGAAAATGATAAGATAAGAGGCAGATGAAAAGTTATTATACAACAGAAAAGAGGTAACAAAGTGAATACCCGAGCTACAACTACTGGTCGTTACACTATTGACTTTATTAGTCATATACTCATTATCTGGCATGAAGAAGTCTGGCCCTAGGTTTGGAGCATATGTAAAGTTACCCTCCCCGTCAAACATATGACAGGGAATTGGCAAACCATTTAAAAGCGAAATAACTTTACCATTATCATCAGAGGATTCTCCCAAGTTCACAATAGGCTCTTTGGCCTTTTGTTTCCCCTTGCCTTGGGGAGCAGAAGGTCTTTCTACGGAAGGATTGCCCGTGGGCTCCCTGATTGTAACTCCCGTTGGCCTCCTCCTTCGAGGAGGCACAAGGGGTTGCTGCTCGGGAACCCCCTCGGCAGTGGTTTCGTCCACCACGGACCCTCTAATTTCATGGCGAGGAGCCAGGAGGCCAGACAGCCTCAAGTTTTCTTCAGTCACCAGGGTCTTGACGCTTTTTGCTGCGTTGGACATCCTGGGCAAAGTATTGGACCTCAACACCATGTCTGGTGTTGGGGTTGGACGTAACCAGGGGCCTGAAAAACAGATTACAGTTTAAGAAAAATGAAAGGGAACACATTGACGAAAAGTATCGACCAGTCGAAGATAAGCACTTACCTCCTCGAGCGAAGGCCAAGTTATTGCTGGTTATGTTCGGAGTAAGGAAGTACTCCTTACTATACTGCCCCACATTCGAGATGTGCGTAGTGTCACTCAGGAATGTTCGATTGGTTTCCTGGTGACAAAAATGGAAGAAACCCGTTCCGTGTTGTTGCGGATTAGACTTAAGGTAAAAAAGATAGTTGACCTCATGGGGCGAAGGTTCTGGCCATTTCTTAAGTTTATATAGGATATAGAGTGCGGCCAGCATTCTATATCCGTTTGGAGTTATTTGGAAGGGGGCGACACCGAAATAATTGGCCACCCCCTCAAAAAAGGGATGAAGAGGGAGATAAGCTCCCGCCTCGATGTGATATCGGGACCAGGTGCTGTTTACACCACCGGGGAGGTTAGCCCTCTGGTCTGCGGCAGGACGTATAATGGAAACCCCTGTGAGAGGGAATTTCCTGAAGTAGTTAGCAACCATCCGAAGGGTCACTGAACTGGCCGGGGAAGTATACCACTCGACATCAGGCAGGTTCTGATGGCGAGGGCGGGCCATAATTTGGATATTAGGGTCAGGAACAAGATTTTCTCGACCACTGGTCGAGGGAGCCCTTGCTTGCGAATCAGGCCGGGCAGGAGAATTTGGGTTGTTTTCAGACTCGGGCCTTTTCTTGCCTGAAGATTTGGAACGGGCCATTGGAGGAGAAGGATGGGGTCTGGAAGAGGATCGCGAAAAAGGGATCTCGTGGACACGGTCAGCTAGTTGTTCTTCTCCCTCGAGCAGCTGGGCGAGAAGGTCGTTGTCAATAGGCCTTTCACCTCCCCACAAATCTGGCATTAAAGTCTGCATACAGAAGAATGGGGAGGTGAGGATAGAAAACTTTTAAAAGCTTTTTAGAATAACGCTGGTCGAGTATAAAAGTTAAGCTTTTATACAACAGCATTGTAACAAAAAGCTAAATTTTTCTACACGAACAGTTTGAAAAACGGATCAAAGGGTGAAAGTAAAAAGTTTTCTGAAAAAGCTTTTTCAACTCCCCTTAGGACGAGAAAAACTTATTTTTTCAACTAGCTTAAAGATCGAATTTTTACTTCGATTTTACGTCCTAAAAAGCATGATCCTGGATTTTAAACTAACTCGTAACTTTATTGTGCCTACAAAATATTCTGTCTACAAGTGTCTCAAACCAGAAACAGATAAACTCAAATAGTACACATTCAGAAGCATGCACCACGAAAAATTAGAAGCGTGGGAATTCGAAAACTTACCAAGAAAAGTAATCGTGGAGATGGAAGAAGGGTCTTCGGAGATCAAGGAGCTCTTGGACGGGGTCCTGAAAGTACAGCAGGAACGATAAGAGCTCTGGATTTTAGGTTTTCTGGTGAAGACGATGGCATGCGTAAAAAGAAAATAAAGACTTCGAATGTCTTATATAAGAAGACTTCGAATGTCTTATATAAGTTTGTCTGTGGCATTAAAAAGATATAATCATCAGTTTCCCTTTTTTCAAAGTATAGGGAAGCAGGATGGCCATCAAAATATTTTCTGGGGAACCGAAAGGACATGATTAGACAGAAGTGGGTTACTTTTTTCAAGAACACACGAAGGGTTCTGACACGTCAGGCGGGGTTACCGAAGAGTCATTTGTTCAAAAGTTTATTTACTGCTCGTGGTAAATAAACTTGGGGGGCAAATGTTATCCAAAAAATTAGCATTGGTGATGTGGCAAGTGATCCCTGGACACGTGACTGACACCTGGAAACGTTCTACTAGAGTATCGACCAGAAGACACATTAGAAGCAGTGCGAACCTGTCTTACCTGCGACCAGTCTGGTCGATAGTTCCGCATACAAGGCAACATTAATGGGAAGATCTTTGTGAATCCCGAATTTATCTCACACAATCTCCTGAGTATCTGATTATTCAGGAAAGAATATCTGTAACAATCTTTTGTAATCCCCCTTGAGCCTATAAATAGCAAGAGATAGCTCAAGGGAGAAGACTTTTGGCTTTTGAATCATTTGAGACTATAGTAATTCTCCTAGTAATATTGTATTGTTCTTCAGAGATTAGTGAAACTCATTGAACCCTAGTTCTTTGATCACTCATCTGATTTTTATATCAATATCAACCTAAGTGGACGTAGGTCATTACCAGATCCTGGGGCCGAACCACTATAAAATACTGTGTCTTATTTACTTTTGTCATTACGTTCTTCTCATTACTTTCATTCATATCAAGCATATTCTGACTCCTTGTCAGTTGGCCAAATCGTGGGTCAACAACTAAGTTTTTTGGAAGGAGGAAATAAATGGTGAGTTGGATTCAATTATGTAAAACCATACATGGGAATTGGTAGACCTTTCACAATCTTCAAAACCAATTGGATGCAAGTGGGTAGTTTGGAGGAAATATCACACCGATGGAACATACAAATCCTTCAAAGCTAGATGAGTAGCTAAAGGGTTTAAACAAAAGGAAGGAATCAATTATTTTGACACGCATGCATCGGTTACTAAGACAACCACAAAAAGAGTTTTATTTGCCTTATCATCAAAAGATATAACTTTTATGTTCATCAAATGGATGTCCAAATGACATTCCTAAATGGAGGTCTTGATGAGGAGATTTATATGGAACAACTGGAGGGTTTTGTTCTAAGGAGAAATGAACATAAAGTGTGTAGGCTTGTTAAATCATTATATGGTTTAAAACAATCATTGAAACAATGACATGAGAAGTTTGATAAAGCTTATGTTTCGGATGGGTATAGATACAATAATGTGGACAAGTGTCTATACTCTAAGACTTGTAATGGCTATGTTATCTTGGTGTATCTATATATTGATGATTGTTGATTTTGATTAATGAGATGAGAGGCATAATAGAAATGAAGAGGTTTCTATCTTCTACTTTCTAAATGAAGAACCTTTGAGAGCTCAATACCTGTTTTGGTATATAAGTGAGAAGAAATAGTGGGGGTTATGCCTTAAGTGAATGTAATGACCCACTAATCTAGACTAACTGGACCATTATCGAAACTATACATAAAACTTACATTTTTACGAAAATACCATAATTTATTGAGTAACTTGAAAATAAGAGTTATTTACAAATAAACAGAATACTAAGAAGGATTTTGGGATCCCATTGTCTTTAAAACAAAACAAGATTTAAAATAAAAGACATTACATAATAATGCGGAAAATACACATAAAAACCATAAAAACATAAAAGGAGACTATATCCTCGAATCGAATAATGCTCGGCCCCTTGACTCCATTCATCATCGATACACATTCTCCAAGCGTCACGAATCTTTCCGCCTCTAAACTTATTTTCCTGCACATAAACAGAAAGGAGTGAGCCTAATGCCCAGCAAGCAAAACCTAACACATAGTCAGATACATAATTTCATAATAAAATATAAAGACATATCATAACACATAATTCACTTATTATAATGGCCATTATTACTTGGGGTCCCATAGACTAAACAAGCTTATGCCCATGAGATTAGTGGGGTCCTACCAGCTAAATAGGCTTATGCCCACAATCCTTTTGGGGTCTTGTTAGTCAAATAGGCATATGCCCAAGCCTACAACATACACATCAATAACATATAACATATGAAAACATAACACATAAAATAGCATAATCATAAACATGTAGATTCTAGCCTATTTTCCTTACCAAAGTTACCGAGATTATGGACTGAGTTGGGATTGTTGGAACACTCCTAAAACCATAAGAAAGAGTAAGTCTAAAGAAAGGAGATGAAATGAAAGAGATGGAAAGACTAAACCATAGAAAACATACTTACCGACTTATATGCTTAAAAGCTTGGATTCCCTAACCAAAATAAGAATAAGGTTAGGGGACTGAGTAGAAGGTTTTGAGAAAGGAAATAACATAAAAATACAGAAAAGAACTAGAGTTTTGGGTTTACCTCAAAGATTGCAAGATCAATCTAACATCCACCGAAATACTATAGCACTCACTTACTTCCCAAAGTGTTTGATAAGCTTATGATGTTTAAGCTTATAGTTTTTCCCCAAACCAAGTGTTTACACTCTTACACTCACTTAACACTAGCAGCCTCTGAACTTAGAGCAAATGGTGAATAATGGCTGGGTACTAGGTCCTATTTATAGAGTTTGGGAATGAAAATATCTTGATTTTACTTGAATAAAAATAATGGCTTTTTAAGTGAAAATCATTTGAATAATCGTTCAGCAGAGGCTGAAGACTCGTTCAGAAGATGCTGGACTGTTGAAGGAGTTTGAATGGCTGAAAGGAAAAGAATTCAAAAGTATTTGAATTCATGCTGGTGGAGGCGATATATCGCCCCCTATAGGCGATATATCGCCTGGACCTTTGTTCCCGAGGCGACCGTGCATCGATTCGTGTTTTCCGTATCTACGTGCTGCGATATATCGCCCCCTATAGCTGCGATATATCGGCATACGCTGGATATTTAAACACGAATTTACACATTTTTAGCTGAGTTTGAATGGAGTAAACAGCCTTGACTAAGCCCTCAACGTGCTCAAAGCTGCTGACTGACCCTATACATTCAAACTTTTACCCTTATTTAATTTAATCCTCAAAAATACTTAATCCTTAATTACCATTCAAAACATGTGCTTAAAATCCTATTGGTTGATGTCTAAACCTTATAATATAATAATATAATCCTTAATATCAGACACATTAATCAAACCTTAGGTTATACTTAATATTCTTAAACTATAGGTTAAACTTAGAAAATCTATAAGTACTACTATGAGTGTCCAAATAACTCCCGGTCTGAACCAAAAATCCAAAGTAACAATGATAACACTAAACATACTATAATACTACTAAACAATTAGCTAAGTAAAGTTCTTGGACTCTACAGTGAAGCTCACTTTTTTGAGAAAGTGGTTGCAAGCTTAGCAATCTTAAAATAAAAGAGGTGAATATACCATTTTCTTCAAGCATAAAACGTGAAAAGAATAATGGTGGAGCGGTGGCTCAACTTGAGTATGCAAATGCATTAGGGAGTCTAATGTACGCTGCTCATTGTACAAGAGCGGATATTGCATATGCAATTTGTAAACTAAGTAGGTTTACTAGCAATTCAACTATTGAACATTGGAAGGCAAATTGAGAGAATTCTAGGGTGCCTAGAGAGGACCAAGAAGCTAGATCTCCAATGTTTTCTAAGAAACTTAAAGGATATTCTGATGCAAGTTGAATATCGATTATGGGAGATAATCTCTCCACAAGTTATTGGGTGTTTATGCTCAAAAGAGAAGCAATTTCTTAGGGCCCAAAGAAACAAACATATATTACACTCAACCATGGAGAATGAGCTTATAGCTCTAGTGACAAATGGAAAGAGGCCAAGTGGCTTAGAGATTTCGTGAGTGTTATCCCAATGGTGATAAACAAGCCACATTAGCTAGATCTTATAATGGCATGGGAAATCTAGACATATACGTCTAAGACATGAGTATGTGAGACAATTGATTTGAGGAGGAATCATATCGATCTCATATATAAAGACAAGGGAGAACTTAGCGGATCCATTTACAAAACCTTTTGCGAAGAGGTTAGAAAAGTTCCACTTCAAAAGGGATGGGACTAAAACTCCTAGAGTAATATATTCACCAATGATGGAAACCCAACTCCAAACTTGTGAACATCAAGGGCAATAGTTCAATGGGTAAGAATAAGTTATTGGGTGAATAGTTTCAACACTAACAAAGTCATGTATTCCATCCAATGATGGTTAGTGTTGGTTGCTACCGAGTGATGGTTAAGCCTAGGGATTTTAACGAAGTTTAGTTGTGTGCAACAAGCATTTCTAAAGGTAGCAAAGATGTTGTAAGAATGTCACCTATGTGAACTTAGAGGTGGTGCTGCCTCTCATGAGAGATGGAGTTTCTCCGTGGAAAGTTCATGAAATGGATGATCACATGGTCATATGAGTGCTAAGCCAGAAAAGTGGGAAAATGAATTGCAAAGAGGGGGCGTGTGAGGTGTTACCGGTTTTATCACTAAGGAGTGCCTAGTCCAATCTTTAAGACAAAAATGACATCGATAAGAATTTGTAATACTTTCAATAAGATAAAGTTCAAAACAAAATATACTTTATTTTATGCAAAAATACTGTATGAGCTAAGAATAAAGGATTATATTTAACTAAGCAATGGAATATTGAGATTGGTTAAATATAATGGTTAAGATGTTTACACGTTAGGGTGCAAATTACATAACGACTTTCAGTTAAGGTGAAGTTTAAACATGAGATTGTGTAGAAGGCATCTAAAAGTGACTTTTATGGGTCTAAAGTAATACAATGAGGTATATAAACATTCCCAAAAATTTTAGGATCATTTGGAGGTGTTTTGATACAAGTCTTGAAGTGCCAAAACAAAGGCATCGACGACTTGTCGCCTAGGAGGCAACACGTCGCCTAGGGCTTTAAGACCCTAGATGAGATAGACCACACGACGCGTCACCTGAGCTATTACAAGTGTCCATACAATTACATAAAATGCACCAAATGATATGTTTTAAATGCTCTAATCCTATTGGTTAGACTAATGATGATTCCTACACTATAAATTGTTGGGATTAGTGCCCTTTAAAGCATATGTTTCGAACAATGTTTTATGCAATTAATTTTTGCATATATTAGTGGTTTATTATTATTATTAGAATAATATTATACGAATATCAAAAAAATCCCAAATGCGTTATTGTGTCTACAATCTTGTATTGGTACAAGAGGATTAAGATTGTAGTAAATAAATTTAAACAGTTCACAGTAAAACAAAGTTATATGGAATCTTTGGATCAAAAATACTGCAAGTACGTTTCACTAGTATTATGAATACATGTATCTAGA
The DNA here is from genome assembly GCF_963169125.1 of Humulus lupulus. Taxonomy (NCBI): domain Eukaryota; kingdom Viridiplantae; phylum Streptophyta; class Magnoliopsida; order Rosales; family Cannabaceae; genus Humulus; species Humulus lupulus. Next base: position 261,981,475 of record NC_084793.1, read on the forward strand.
TCTGGATTACTGATGAAGTAGGACATCTTAGTGGAGATACTTTATATAAAGAGGTTACGCATGAACAAGACTCGATATGTTATTAATATTTAATAATACAATTTATTTTATAAGTATTAATTAAACATAACAATAAGATGTTCATATACAAATTGATATTAATCCTGGAGTTATTATAAACTCCAGTTTATGTCATATGAATTATTTGATTCGCTCGTTATGGTTTTTCAGAATGATCAGGCTCAAAACTTTTGTTTTGGAAACTCATTGATGTAAATCGTTGGGGACATAATATACAGATATGGAATCTATACCTTTCCGAGAGTAATTGAATAATGGTTTCCTTAAGGGTTGGCTTTGGGAACTAAAAGGTTATTGAGCTTGAATTCATAAATTAGTTTATGAATTAACCTTCACTAGTAAAGTTATGGTACTTAAGGAAACAAGATATAATTAAAGAGGTTAAACGATGATTAATTCCTACTTTAATCATGAACCATTAATAGAGGATTTAATTGTATGAAGTGATTGAATCGATGAACACTTTTTATATATTTAAAAGTACTCAATAAATAAATGTCTATAATTACAAGTGCAATCTCATATTTTTAGTGGAATAATATTGAGAATAATAAATTAAGGTTATTATATTAAATAATTTTAATTAATAATCTATATTTATTGGAGCTTGAAATTATAGGTCCATAATTCCCCGAGATGGCTCTATGAACAGTGTTCAAGGTAAGAGCTGAAATTGGAAAAAATCATGAAAATGACATATTTGGAAGAAATTTGTTCTTCACGGTCAAATATGTAATTGAGACAAATTAATTTTTGAAATTAATAAATTAATTAATTATATTTTTCAAAAATTATTTTTTAAATAAAATTGTATTTTTCGAAAATAACATTTAAATACTTAAAACAATTAATTAGCTTTATTTATTTAAATGATGTGAAAAGATATTTCTGATAATTAAAATTGGATTTGAATTTGAAATGATATTTATTCTTTAATTAATATGATAAATAAGTTATCTGGTTTAGATATTTTTTAAATAAATAATTAAAAGAAAATTATTGGAACACATTCCTGAAATCAGGGATGTGTTACCCGCCAATTATTGACATGCACTGTAGTTGGTGTGTAACAAGGTCCAAGAATGAGTGTTGGATATTTCTTTTAATTATTTAATAATTGATTTATAATTTGAATTTTGAAATTTTGAATTTTGAATTTAAAAAATTAATTAATTATTTTATAAATCTATCAAATGGAAATAATTTCACTTAACTTTTGAAAGAGAATAATAGACTTTTCGTACAGAGAAAAATAGATTGTGCGTGCCTACCCGCATGCCTACTCGCCTGCCTGTGCGCCTACCCACGCGCCTACTCGCCTGCTTGCGCGTGCATGTCGCACCATACGCATCTGGAGCCAGGCTCTTGGGTGCTTTGCGTGCCCAGTCGAGCCCCTAGCTACCTTGCTGAGGCCGAGCCTTTATGGCTTGGTGGCTGGTGGCTCTTTGAGTCGCCCCACCAAGCCGAGCCCTAAAGTTGCACACCTAATTTTCACGTAGGTCCTTACCCGAGCCCTAGAGTGATAAATTGGTTTCCTTGAATTTGTCAGCTTGACCTGAATTGTCAATTGGAATTTTAAAATTCTAATTAAATTTTGAATTAAGTGGCCCAAGTTCAAAATGGACCTAAATTACCTATTGGGCTTTATTAGCCAAGTTCAATATTTTAAAAAGATTGTTTCAAATTATAGATGTCATTTATAATTCAAAAATGGGCTAGACGGGATAAAAATAATAGAATGCCCAAAAGATGGAGATGGAGATTCTACATGATGCCTTGGTTTTATTTTTGTAAATTATTGCAAGTGTTTTAATTTTTCTAGAATTACTCAAAACACCTAGCTCGCATTTATTGACTTATTTATTATTTTTATTTATTTATTTAAATGTTTGAATGCATTAAAAATGTTTAATGACATTGTCATGCATTATAACATGTCATTCATATTACCCATACAATATATTGAATTCAAGCATACATCTCATATCGAGCAGAAATATGTTTGAATAGGAACATCCTCTTTGTTATATGCATAGATAGGCCTATTTGATAATTGATTTTATTAGATAGGCAAATGATATTCTAAATAATTAGCATTTATTGACTAGATATTTAAGGGCATATTTAGTAAGATGATTAAATCTTGTTTAATGAGATTAATAATTATTAGAATATCATTTGGTAAATTAATTGGATAAATTTAATTAATTAAAAGAAAATGATGTTTTGAGAAAAGACATATTCTAGGATAGTGAGTGGGAGAAGGGGTAATAACATAACTCATGTGGTCTCTGTTATTAGTTAACATCGATGTTTCATGGAATGGGCTCGAGGCGCCTTTGTTTGCGTCGCCTTAAGGAAGATTTCTGATTGTGTTATTATTCAAGGTTAACTTCTATATAGAATATGATTGATGATGTATTTCAAGTTTGCTGACCCTAAGGCACACTCCTGAGTTAAGCCATTAATCTAAAATAATGGGTTATACTCATAAAGTTTAACTAGAATTTCGAGCGAACTAGTTAATCTTAACCAAACTAGCAGTTGTTCGTAAGTCAAAAGAGAAAAGAATTGATTTTAAGTTTTCACTTATGAATTTGAGAAGTGTCTCAAAATTAATTTAAGATTAGTCTGACCTACCCTAAGGCTGATCCATTAATTTTTAAATTAATTTTCGCGGAATTAGTAATAATTGTTTTTTGTGTGTTATTTGAATTTGTTGCATTCATGCATCATATTTACTATTCCAAATTTTTTTATATTCATAATATATGATAAATTCATTTTGTGATATTATTTATTCATTTCAGCAGTCATGTCTGATTATCTCTCTCGACAAATTGACTACACTCTAGAAAATGCTGATTTTGATCCTAAAAGAATTCATATTTGGCACGTCTATATTTTGTACATTCGAAGTGAAATTGAGATTTCTTATATTGTATGTCAACCACCGCTTGAAAATCCACCTATAGATCATAGATAACATGCATGAAAAATATACCAAATAGTTAAAGGATAATCACATGGATGGTTTTGTTTACTCAAAAGTCTGCCCAAAGAGTACAAAGACAAGTACAAATACATCAAGACATCAAGACATCGTATGAGGTGTGGCATACGATTCATAAAAATGTTGGATCTCCAGATATTATGGAGTTAGTGAAAAAGGACACAAAAGGTAAATTCTGATTTGCCTTTACTTTCACCCTTATATGCTTGATGTTTTATTAACATTATGAGTGTTATAATGCATGATTCTAAAATTATTTTTCTGTTCCTTCCAGAAATGATTGCTCTTCCTCTAAAGAGTCAACTTCTAAAGGGAAGACATCGGCATGAAAGAACAAGCGGAAGACCCATCATTAGTTTTATTTGGAATTTTAATTTTGTTATGAAAAATTTATAAATTTTAATTTGTTCTTATTATATGAATTTTAGATTTGAATTTAGAACAAGAAAGCTAATGTCTTAGAAAATTTTAGTTTATGATTAGTAATGTGATTATTAATTGGGAATTTTATTTCTATGTTGCATAAACAAAGTTTTGATATTTCTTTCAATAATAACTCAATTGTTATCTCAAGATTTGGAATTGAAATATGTCATGCAAAATCCAATGATGGGCTGTATAAACTTAAGGCAAAAGAGCAATCTATATACAATTTTGAAATGTTTAAAGTTGCAAACCCAAGATCTATTAAACATCTAAAAACAGATTCCGATAGTGAAACATATCTATGACATTTGAGATTGGGGCATATTGGTTTGGATAGAATTAACAGACTAGCAAAGGAAGGACCTTTAAGAGAATAATGTTTGGAAGGCTAGATGATCAAAATATCTTTCTCTGCAAAGGGTTCAAAAGCCATAGAACCACTCCAACTCATACACACTGATGTGTGTGGACAACTTAATGTGCAAGCTAGAGGAGGGTTTGAATATTTCCTCACCTTCATTGACGATTATTCTAGATATAGTTACATATATTTGATGCAAAAGAAATCTAATACCTTTGGAAAGTTTAAAGAATTCCAAGCTGAAGTTGAAACGCAATTAGGTAACTCATTGAAAGTTCTTCAATCTGATCGAGGAGGAGAGTACCTGGATTATGAATTTGAGGACCACCTGTGTGAGCATGGAATTCAATCTCAACTCACTGCACCAGGAACGCCACGACAGAATGGTGTTTCTGAAAGAAGGAAGGGGACGTTATTAGACATGGTTAGATCAATGATGAGTTACTCATCATTGCCACTGTCATTCTGGGGCAATGCCATGCAATGTGCAATGTACATATTGAATGTTTCTCCTTCCAAGTCTATCAAGAAGACAAAATTGGAATTATGGAATGGTACTAAACCTAGTTTACACCATTTTTCGTATTTGGGGGTGTCCAACACATGTGCTGAAAGGAAAGATTGGAAAGTTGGAATCTCACACTGAACTGTGCATGTTTGTATATTCCAAAGAGACTAGAGGTGGTATATTTTATAGTCATATAGAAAACAAAATATTTGTATCGACAAACGCTACTTTTCTTGAATATGACTATATTAACAACTACAAACCTCGCAGTATGGTTATACTGGAGGAGACAGTCTCAGATCAAGTAATAAGATCACCAAAATTTTCCAATGAACAACAACAAGAGAAACCATAAGTTCTAGTCAGAACAATAGAGAGCTTCATCGTAGTGGGAGGGTAGTTAGGCAACCAACTCACTGTGAATATGAAGTTCAGATGCTTGTGTCTGACACAAAAAAAGATGATCCATTGACATACAAAGATGCAATGGAAGATTCTAACAAAGAAAAATGGCAAGATGCCATGAACCAAGAAATGGAATCGATGTATTCCAATTCTGTCTAGACTCCTGAAGATCTTCCTGAAAATGTTAAACCTATTGGTTGCAAATGGATATTCAAGAGAAAAAGAGGAGCAGATGGGAAAGTGAAAAACTTTCAAAGATAGGCTTGTAGCCAAGAGTTACATTCAGAGAGAAGGGATGGATTATGAAGAAACTTTTTCTTCTATGTCCATGCTTAAATCCATCCGTACACTCTTGTCCATAGCTGCTTGTATGGATTATGATATATGGAAATTGGATGTTAAGAAAAATTTTCTGAATGGCTATCTTGATGAAACCATTAAATGTCTCTACCAGAAGGGTTCATAGTAAAAGGTCAAGTGCAAAAAGTTTGCAAGCTTCTTAGGTCCATTTATGGAATCAAACAAGCTTCAATATCTTGGAATCTGAGATTTGATGAAACAATCAAAACATATGGTTTTGAACAAAACATTGATGAGTGATACACAATCTTTTTACTGCAAGCACACAGTGTTGTTATAGAAAGTTTTAATATTTAAAAAGCTTGTCGAACCCACAGGTATTTATTATTAAATTTTACTAGTATCGCACTTTTTAGTCTTTTATTTGAATTAGATGAAACAAAATTTAGAATGCTTTAAGAACAAAGAATAGTAAATTACATAAAAGTAAACAAGACGGTTAAATGATTTCAATGAAAGAATATAAATCTAGAGCATTGATTTCCCTATTCCAAACAATGAACATCAGATTATCAATTATCTTAATTTATCCCTAATGTGTAGTTTCAAAAATCCTAATGTAATCTATTAACCTTTCTCAAGTGATGATAGAATTAACTTAATCAATTAACAAGATATATCTATTCAATATTAATCAAGTAGGAATAAAGCACTTTGACTCTCTTAAATACAACTCATAGAATTAGTGGAATCTTTCAATCTCACACTTTTCCTATGTCATGCAATTCTAAGTCTGATTTTAGATTACCTCTCTCAAGTGTAAAACCTAGAATCTCAATACTAATTAATGGTGATCAAGCATTAACAAGATAGTAATAATCACAAAAATGCACACAAAAATCGCAAGAATAAATATGGGAATAAACTAAAACTTTAATTCATAATCTTAAATAGTTCCATCAACATTCTAGAAAAGAGTGTTTAGTTCATAATCACAAACATAATAGCAATAATCACATTCATAATTAAGTCACTGAATAAGAGAATAAAAGAAGAAAGAACTTTAATGATGATCGATGATCTCTTGGAATCTCGTTCTCTCCTCCTCTTCAATGTATTTTTCGGACCTAAAACCCCGTCTCTCCTTCTCTCTCTAGCCCCCAAAAACAAAGCTATCCGATTCTATTCATCGGCCCATAAAAATCAAGTTTTGAAAATAAGTTAATCAAAATCGGCAAGCGTACGTCGCTATGGCACCTTGTAAGCGGCACAATTGCGCCTGACTTATTTTCTTGAAGTTTTGTCGTTTGCGCACGAAATATTTTTTTTCTCCATGAAAGACGCTATTGTGCTTCATACGCGACGCTATTGTGCCTAAAATAACATATCTTGATTTTGCGTGGTTCTTGACCCAATTGCTTCCCGATTTTGGCGCTTTACTCAATCATGTATAGTGTGCTCCGAATTCACGATAATATCATCATTTTAAGCTCAACATTGCACACTACAGAGAACACATCAAATTTATACAACAATCTTAAGAAAATCACTATAATTCATATTATTGATGATTATGAATGAGTGTAGAAATGTGCACTCATCACACCCCCAAACTTGAACTATTGTGTGTGCTCAAGCAATGACGAAATAAAACATAAAACTAAAAACAAAAAATCTTAAATTATTTGAATGACCAAATAAAAAATCATAGACCAAGGGCAATTTATCTCAACATACCAAACTCTTTTTCAATTATCCAACATGCACTTCAAAACAAAGGATTGAAATTTCAACCTATCAAACTCAAACTTCTAATATTGTCTTACCATTAATGTGTGTGTGTCAATTCTACAAATTCTATATAACATATGCTTCATGTACATAAAGAGTTCTCATACCACAAAACAATCAAGATAACCATAAGCTTTCATAACCAATTCATCTCCACTAACGGAAATCAAAATCATGTTGATCAAAAGGACTTTATAGACATATGTCATTAGGCTTAGGTAAATGGTGGATGAGAATGTCATTTAGGCTAATTTTAAACCATAAACTCACAAAACAACTAAACTCAATAATACAAAGCTCCTTTTCCAAATCCTTCTTAACACTTCCATTCAATGCTTTCCTTTAGCACAAGTGAAGTTACAATCCTATAAGATTTAATCTCTTGTTATTTTTCTTTTGCTTTTCATCATGAATTTTTTCTTTCCTTGAATCTTTTTTATTTCATAACAAGAAAAAAATTCAACATAAAACAAATGGATCATAACTTATTATACTCATAAATTTATTTTCCAAAATGATACTTTCATAACATTCCCCATCCTACTTACATCATATTTTCACTCATTACAAAACAGCCTATGCTTATGGTGCAAAATAGGATAAAGGAAAATATTATTCACAGTTATTGTTCACAATCAAGGATAAACATGCATTTATTTAACAAAGAACAAAAGTTGGAAAAATTAAGCTCAAAATAGGACAACAAAGGATAATGTATCAAGGTTAGCTTTTTGGCTCAAATGCTTCAACAAAAATTTCCTTAATCATCTCTACACAACAAAGATCTATAATTTCGCCTCAACAAATCAATTACACAAGTGCTAGTTATCTCAATATCAACCAATGCAAACCAAATCTTCATATACACATAAAATTATAATATGTATAGAACAAGTAGAACAACATATATCCATATAAAATCACCAAAAGTAACCATAATAGGTTAAGCACACAATCCACAAGTTATCCACACATATCGAATATTATCAAAGAGTTTAGCATCAGGTCATCATCGAAACCCATAGGTCATAAGAAGTACATTAAGAGTACAGTCATCCAAGAATTAAAAAGAAAACTAAACTATCCATAAAAACCAAAATAACAAAAATAAAAAATAAAAAACATAAAAATTGCCTTCCCTCTAAACTTAAAATAAACAGTGTCCCAGTGTGCAATAAAACTAAAGGAGGGAAAACAAATCAAAACAGCTAGGACTAAGGGTCCATAGCTGTGTCACCGCCATCAGTAGCAGGTGAATCATCACCGTGACCACCTGGAGGATAGAATGGTCGCCTAAGCTCCTCAGGAAAATGGGGATAATCATTGTATCCCGAATGATGCGCAAAAGTGGCATAAATTCAGCCTGAAAGTTGTGCATTGTAAACTGTTGTGCACGTTGATCATGATCCGAATGACGCAACTCCTCAATGTGTCGCATCATCACCTGTTGATTCCTTTCATAAGATGCAAACTGTTGCTCAAAGTCTTCTAACTGGGTGCTCGAGCCATTAGTAGCTCATGATGAGGATGGTCTAGTAGAGTGAGACCGAGATGGTGGAGGTTGTGAAGAGGAAGATGGATGTGTAGCGGATGGCAAAGATAAAACTCAGATGGCCGCACAATGAAACCTAAACCAATGGGACTAGCTTCTCCTAGATAATTATCCTTCAAATGTAAGACCATGTTGTGATAATACAAGCGTAACCATAACCAGTAGTTTTAGACCCTCGAGCTATAGTACAAATGTTGGAATGAATCAGTTTCCCCACATTTATACTTTTACCTGAACAGAGACAATGAAGTTGACATAATCTATCAATGTTTACCTCTGCTTTTTGAGAAGAAGGCAACAAGTTACTTATCATAAATATGTTCCATATCTTGCCCAAATAAGTCAAACTAGTATTCCTAACATGCCTTGGGGTGACCATATCTGCCCCCATAGGATAACATGTATCGAGCCTAGTCATATCTCGAAGCATTCTCTCATAATTCTTGTCCTCAAGATCGCAGTGGTAGTCATCACCTTCAAAGTTCAGAATCCCATAAAATTCATTAATCACCATTGAAGAGAACTTTATTGTCTTCCCTCTCACTAACACCTCATGAAAAAGATGACCAAAATAGGTATTAGCATAAAACTCCCTCACAACACGAGTATTAGCTCCCATAACCGGTTCACATAAACTTTGCCAACATCGTGCAACAACCATGGCTAGAAAATCACCATCTTCCGCACTTGGACGAAAATAAGATTCAACAATCAAACTCTTATTTCTAGCGGTCCATTCATCCAACTTTGTTCTTGTTGCGGCATTGACAAATGTATGATTTATAGTGACTTGTGATGACACAAAATTCTTCCTCTTTGGTTTGGAAGTCATAATATCACTTAGAAAAAGTTTCAATGCAAACCCAATTAATCACCAAAACTACACCAACTATTTCAAAACTCCCACACAACACTTAATCCAAACCAATAATTAATTTGTAATGAATTCCCACTTCAAAAATCATCAAAATCACCATATAAATTCATTGTGACATTTAAGGAAGCACTTGGTGTGCAAAGTTAACCACTTTCCAAATCACACTCAAAACCTCCTCAAATTTCCCCCAAACTTGAAATCAAGTATAGAATCAGTATACTCAAGTCTCAACCAGCCACAATTCTGTAATGACCCAACTATTTCTAGGACCTTGGACCATTAAAACTACTAGAATAGCTACTACTATTTTGATACAAACATAAGAAATAACATAACTTTATTGAAAACCCAAAATATTGTATCAAATACAAGATGATAATAAAAATAAAATATAAAATGTGATAGATATGGTATGGGATCCCATTGTTTATAAAACATAAAACATAAACTTTAATTCAATTGTTCAAAAATAAGTGCGGTATTACAAAAGAAACATAATTCAAAAGACTAAATAACGTCATCCTCGATCGACACGCAGTCCATTCATCGTTAACACACAAGTCAAGCTGCCAAGAATCCTTCCGCCTTACATATTCATTGTCCTGCATCACACTAAAAATAAAGGAGTGAGCCTAATGCCCCACAAGGAAAATCTACTAACAACATACATAAAAAACATAAGACTATAACATAAACATATACTATAAAATATATGATTATAAAAACATATATCATATAGGACTAAAATATTAATGGCCATTAACTCATTAACATGGCATGTGATAAACCATCTAGGTCCTCTGTCTACTAATCGAGGTACGTTAGATCACATGGTAGTATATGATAACCCATCGAGGTCCTCTACTAGTCGAGGTAGGGTAAATCATAACTCTAAACCATGAAAATGATAAATAATCTTGAGGTTTTCTATCTAAGCAACTATAAGCCCCAAGTGACATAAAATATTGGGGTGTGCTATTTAAGCAACTATAAGCCCCAAATGACTACAAGACATATCCATACATATATATACATATCATAACATAAAACATATAATAACATAAACATATCATAACATATAAGCACTTAAAATCTATCCTATTTTCCTTACCAACAGCCGGGATATTTGGGAATAAGAATGGAATTAGTACACTCCTAAAAACCAACAGTAAGAATGGTGAGTATCTCTAAAGAATAAAGATGAAATGAGAACTAAACCATCAAGAAGAAACTTACCAAGAAACATATCATAACATCAAGAAGAACCTAATCAAGAATCATAAACAAGAGTTAGGATGCGAATGAAAGAAAACTAAAGAAAACTAAATAACCATAAAGAATTGAACTTAGGAATAAGAATACCTTGAATGATCTTATGGATTGATTTAAACCTCGATACCAAAATCTCACTATATCTCACTTCCCAAGTGTTTACAAAACCTTAGAATGATAAAGCTTTAACCCAAAACCCAAGTGTATCACTCTATGGTAACACTAGCAACTTGGAGGCTCTAAAGACTACTCGAAGAATGAAGAAAATGGCTGAGTACTAGGTCCTATTTATATAGTTCATGGAGTGAAACTAACCCCTTTTAATTTGAATAAATAAATGAATGTAAAATGAAAAAAGATTTAAAAATCGTTCAAAGGCAGGTCCAAGTGGTTAAGGCTATTTTTAAATTAAAAATCATCAACATTCAAAAATACATCACCAGGGGCGATATATCGCCTACCCATGGCGATATATAGACTCCACCCTAATCCCGAGCCCCCTTTGAACGTTCGTTCAAAGTCGACGTGTTTTCTATATCTCCCGTAGGCAATATATCGGCCCCTATAGCTGTGATATATCGGCATACATTGATATATCAAACACATATTTGCACTTTTTTAGCATATTTTGAATTGAGTAACAGTTTTGACTGAGTCATAATACGATCCTAGCAGTTTCTGGAATGTTCTAGAGCTTCTAGATCTTTCTTTTATTTAAAACTATTCATCAGAAATACTTTAAGTCCTTAATAGACATGATTACGACAAGTGTCATGCACTTAATGGTTCTTTCTAAACCTTAGGTTATAATAAATATATATCTAAGACAAGCAATATTAATCAAACCTTATGTTATAATAAATATTCTTAAACTATAGGTTAAACTTATAAAATCCATAACTGTTGCTATGAGTTTCCAACTAATTCCCGGCTTGAACCAAAATCCACGGAATCTATCATACTACAAACTAATACTAACTACTACTACTATCTCGCTAGCTAAGTAAATATTTTGGGATTCTACAATTCTCCCCTACTTAAAAGAATTTTGTCCCCGAAATTTACTTACCAAACAATTCAGGATACCGTGCTAACATGTCCTCCTCCAACTCCCATGTTTCCTCCCGTTCAGAACTATTACTCCATAGGACCTTGACTATGGGAATACTCTTAGAACGTAATTCCTTCATCCCCCTATCTAGGATGCTAACCGGTCGTTCCTCGTAACTCAAGTCTTTCTGGAGTGCTATCGTATCGTACTTGACGACGTGAGATGGGTCTGACACATATCTACGCAACATCGAGATGTGAAATACATTGTGGCTATCTGCTAGAGCTGGCGGCAGGGAAAATCTATATGCAATTGTTCCCACCTTGTCCAATATCTCAAAAGGGCCTATAAACCGAGGAATAAGCTTGCCCTTCTTCCCAAACCGCTTCACACCTTTCATAGCAGATATCTTTAAGGAGACTTGATATCTGGCTTTGAATTCCACATCACACTGCTTGGTATCCGCATAACTTTTCTAACGGCTCTGAACAACGAGCATACGCTTTCTAATCAGCGCTACTACATCCTGAGCTTCTCTAACAGCTTCGGGACCAAGAAGTTGCCTTTCTCCTACCTCATCCCAATGTAACGGTGATCGACACTTCCTTCCATATAACAACTCATAGGGTGCCATCTCGATCGTTGACTAATAGCTATTGATGTAGGAGAATTCTATCAGCGGCAAATACTTACTCCATGATCCTCCGAAGTCAAGTACACAAGCATGCAACATATCTTCTAAGATCTGTATGGTACGCTCAGACTGACCATTGGTCTGAGGATGAAATTTTGTACTAAGACTTAACTTGGTACCCATGGCTTGATGCATGCTTCCCCAAAATCTTGATGTAAACACCGATCCTCTATCGGGTACTATGGTCTTAAGGATTCTATGCAGTCATACTATTTCTCGGACATAAACATCTGCATAATGATCTGATGTGTACGTAGTCTTGACAAGTAGGTTAGTCTATCTACTACTACCCAAGCCGAGTCATGCTGCTTACTTGTTCGTGGTAGTCCTGTGACATAATCTATGGCTATGTCTTCCCACTTCCATTATGGAATACTAAGCAGTTGCAATAAGCCTGCAAGCCGCTGATGTTCTGCTTTCACTTGCTGGCATACTAAGCATTTAGACACATAAAACACTACATCTTTCTTCATTCCTGGCCACCAATATAACACCATAAGGTCGTGAGTCATCTTGGTCGACCCTGGGTGAACTGAGTATGGGGTATTGCGCGCTTCTTCTAAAATCTTCATCTTAATCCCTTGATCATTCGGCATGCATACTCGATCCTTATATCTCAAGAACCCCTGCCCTGATATCGAGAAATCTGTGGCCTTGCCTTCTTTAACTGCAGCTATGTGAGATACTAATGTGTAATCATGCCCTTGCCCGATCCGTATATCTTCTAACAGACTTGACTGGATATACAAGTTAGCCATTTGACCAATGACTACTTCTATTACGGCATTGATCAGCTCTTGCTGTAGCGGCTTTTCTATTCCAGCTAACGCTGCTAGACTTCCATAACTCTTTCTACTTAATACATTAGCAACTACGTTTTCTTTTCCCGGGTGGTATAATTTTTCGCAGTCACAATCCTTTACTAATTCTAACCACCTGCGCTGCTTCATGTTGAGCTCCTTTTGAGTGAAGAAATACTTTAAGCTTTGGTGATCCGTATAAATCTCACACCGTTCTCCATAAAGATAATGGCGCCAGATTTTCAATGCAAAGACCACTGCTGCCAACTCTATATCTTGTGTTGGATAGCGTTGCTCGTATTCCTTCAGCTTCCTTGAGGAGTAGGCTATTACCTTGTCATGCTGCATCAGCACACAACCCAAACCTTGCTTTGACGCATCACAGTAGACTACAAACTTGTCGTTGGGTGTCGATACACAAAGTACTGGTGCTGAGCATAACTTATCCTTAAGCAACTGGAAGCTCTCTTCACACTTATTCGTCCAGTTGAACCTTTGCTGCTTCCAGGTCATGTTGGTAAGCGTAGTGGCTATCTAAGAAAAGCCCTCTACAAACCTCTGATAATAACCTGTTAGCCCAAGAAAAATTCTTACCTCTGACGCGTTCTTAGGACTTGGCCAATCCTTCACAGCCTCTACCTTAGTTGGGTCTACAGCAACTCCGTCCTTGTATACTATGTGGCCGAGGAACGCTACTTGCTAAAGCCAAAATTCACACTTCTTGAACTTGGCATAAAGTGGATGCTCTTTCAATCGCAACATGGTCATTCTTAAATGTTCCTCGTGCTCAACTTCATCCTTTGAGTAAACCAAAATATCGTCAATGAACACTACAACAAATTTGTCCAAGTAATCCTTAAAGACCCTATTCATTAAATCCATAAATGCGACTAGAGCGTTGGTAAGACCAAAAGACGTAACTAGAAACTTGTAATGTCCATATCGAGTTCTAAAATCTATCTTAGGAATATCCTCTTCCCGTACCTTGAGCTGGTGATACCCGAACCGTAGATCAATCTTTGAAAACACGGTTGCTCCTCGGAGTTGATCAAACAAGTCGTCAATCCGGGGTAGCGGGTACTTATTCTTTATTGTCACTTTATTCAGCTAGCGGTAATCGATACACATTTGCATGATTCCGTCCTTCTTCTTCACAAATAGAACTGGTGCTCCCCATGGCGAATGGCTCGGTCTAATGAAACCCAAGTCTAAGAGTTCTTGTAGCTGCGTCTTTAACACCTTGAGTTCGGTAGGTGCCATCCGGTATGGTGCCTTTGAGATAGGCTCAATGCCCGGTACTAGTTCGATTGTGAAGTCAATTTCCCGAGTCGGCGGCAACCCTGGTAAGTCATCAGGAAATACTTCAGGAAGTTCCTTTATAATGCGGACGTCTCCAACCTTTAGTGGTGTTTCCTTTATCACATCCGTGATGCTGGCTAAGAATGTGTAACATCCTTTCCCTATCATCCTCTGTGCTTTGAGAGATGAAATAAGTGACATACGTAGTCCTGAAACTTTTCCCATAAAACATAGTCTATGACCGTCAGGAGTCTCGAACGTCACTTACTCGCGTCTACAGTCGATGGTTACGCTATGCCTTGCTAGCCAATCCATGCCCAGTATCATATCAAAGTCTGAGATCTCTAACTCTATCAAGTCTCCTTCTAGTTCTACGTCCTCAATTTTGATCAGTATGCCTCGTAGTATCCTTGATGATAGGACTACTTCGCCCGAAGGCAATTCTGTTACAAACCTAGTTCTAAATCTTTCACAAGGTTTGTCTAATTTCTCTATCATTCCTAACGAGGTATACGAGTGTGTGGTTCCCAAATCAAATAATACTAAACATACATTATTGAGGATATCAATCTTACCTGTGACCACTTTGTTACTAGCTTCAGCTTCTCCCTGGGTCAAGGCAAAGACTCTGGCAGGAACCATCTTGTTGTCCTTTTTCTCTTCTTGATTTAGTTGTGGACATTCTTTCTTTCGGTGACCTTCCTGACCACAATTGTAGCATCCTTTTGTGTTTGTAGGGCACTCACCAGGATGTTTCTTTTGGCACTTAGAGCACTGCAGGTATTCCACATAACCCGACCTACTACCTCAATTGTTTGTCCGTGCTCTTTTATCGTTGTTGGACTGCATATTGTCAGGATGCCTTATCTTCTAACCATTATTGTTGGTAGGCTGATGGTTATTGTTGTGGTGGTTGTTCTGACCATTCTGAGGTTGACTTTACTGTTTAGGCTCAGGCTTACTGGCCTCCTCCTTACTAACATTCACCTCAAGCCTTTCTACTTCTATAGTCGTTTCTAGAGCATCAACATAAGTAGTAGTTCCATAGTTTGCTAGCTTAACCCCTAGCTCAATATTTGGTCTGAGTCTTCTTACAAACTTGGTAACCCTCAGAAAATCAGTTGGGAGCAGCTCTTGAGCAAACTTGGCTAGTCGATCAAACTGTCGAGCATACTTTGCTATCGATAAGCTACCCTATTTCAGACTGGTGAATTCCTCGACCCTTGTAGCGATGACTGCTGAGTTGTAGTACTTCTTGTGAAAAAATTCAACAAATTTGGTCCATGTCATCGTGGCGACGTCATGAGTCTGCAGAACTAGGTCCAACCATATTCTAGCATCCTTCTTTAAAAGATATGAAACACAAGATATGCGATCCGCGTTACCGAGGTTCATGTGCGCTAGGATCGGCTCTACATTTCTGAGCCATTCTTCCGCCTCGAAGGGGTCCTTTGTCCCTTCAAAATTTGGTGTATGTTGCTTACAAAACCACTCGTAAATTGGTTCCATGTACTGAGCTGGGTAGGGTGCATAGTTTGCATTGGCCATCCCCCATAAGGACCACTTGTTGGGGTGCTTAAACCGCTGGTTGAGGCTGTGGTTGCAGCTGAGGCTGAGGCTGAGGCTGAGGCTGAGGCTGAGTCTGAGTATGTGGTTGTGGCTGGGCCTGCTGTTGCTATTGCTACAGCAGTTCTTCCACTTGTTGTTGTAGTCTGCAGTGTTGTCAACCGGAGGCGACGATGCACTTCTGTTAGCAGTAGTATTGATAGCACGCGCTCCCCTTCTGTGAACTGGAGGGGCTTCATTAGTCTCATGAGCGATGCTGGAGGCATTAGCATTTGTGCCTGCAGACCTTCTGAGCGACATCTTCAGCAGAGTTTTGACAGCCGAGAAAAACATGTTAGAACTTACCCTAATAGGCTCTAAGGCAAAAACTTAATCTAAGCAAACATAACTCGGACCTATTAGTTATGATTTCTTATAAAAAATTATATAAGCCTTCTTTATAATTAGGGTCTGTTTCTATGCTTAGAAAAATAAGCCATCTTTATTATTTTTAAGTCTGTTTCTAATCATCCTATATGACTTAATTCTCAGGCTCGAAACTCGTTGTTGTTCCAAAGTTGACCATATTGAAGGAGTGCTGGGATCAGTAAAATCATTCCCACTACTATGGCCCCCTAACTCTCAATATAGAACTCGATCCATTGATTTGTATCCACCCTCACCGAATTTGGTCATTATTTATTTTTTTAAATTTATTATGATTGTAAAAAAAATCAAACTCATACATGTTAAAAAAAATTACAATAATATTCATTTGGAAAAAGGTTTTCACTAAGTGGAATCATAAATGCAAAGATAATAAATAAATAAACTAATCTAAAAATATGAATCTTCTACATCTGACCCATCATCTAACATATCATCATCTATCTCCTCATAATCATCATTATCTTGAGCCTCAAAATTTCCTCGAGGAAGATTTGTAAAGATTCTATGTTTTTGCTCATTAGTGAATTGGAATTCCATCTTAGAGGTGAACCTAAGTATGAGAAAATAATATCTCATAGCTACTGGTAATTCATCTTCATCATCTATAGTCTCCCATATTTCTTTTAAAACTGAAATTATAGAAGGATAATCTTTAAAAAGCCTAATCACTAAAACATATTGCTCCATAGCTCTCATCATGAGTTGCTTAGTAGTCTGGAGGTGATATCTCCTTGTGGAATAAGAGTAATCTCCGAGTAATTCTTTCTAAAACTCCAACTATATTCCTTGGCTCTCTAATCCTTTATAATGACTTAATGGCTCGGGTATCTTCATAGGTCAGGGCTCCATCCATTCTTAACCGAAAATATGAGGGCTAAAACGTTAGCTATACACATAAACATAATAACTATAACATAAATACTTACATTGGCGGTTAGATTCGGAGATTGAGCAAGTGTATCAAGGAGAACTTCATGCATATGAACCGTTTCTCTGATACCAACTGTAATGACCCAACTATTTCTAAGACCTTGGACCATTAAAACTACTAGACATAGCTACTACTATTTTGATACAAACATAAGAAATAACATAACTTTATTGAAAACCCAAAATATTGTATCAAATACAAGATAATAATAAAAATAAAATATAAAATGTGATAGATATGGTATGGGATCCCATTGTTTATAAAACATAAAACATAAACTTTTATTCAATTGTTCAAAACTAAGTGCGGAATTACAAAAGAAACATAATTCAAAAGACTAAATAATTTCATCCTTGATCGACACGCAGTCCATTCATCCTTAACACACAAGCCAAGCTGCCAAGAATCATTCTGCCTTCCATATACATTTTCCTGCATCACACTAAAAATAAAGGAGTGAGTCTAATGCCTAACAACATACATAAAAAAACATAAGACTATAACATAAACATATACTATAAAATATATGACTATAAAAACCTATATCATATAGGACTACAATATTAATGGCCATTAACTCATTAACATGGCATGTGATAAACCATCTAGGTCCTCTGTCTACTAATCGAGGTATGTTAGATCACATGGTAGTATATGACAACCCATCAAGGTCCTCTACTAGTCGAGGTAGGGTAAATCATAACTCTAAACCATGAAAATGATAAATAATCTTGAGGTTTGCTATCTAAGCAACTATAAGACCTAAATGACTACAAGACATATCCATAAATATATATACATATCATAACATAAAACATATAATAACATAAACATATCATAACATATAAGCACATAAAATCTATCCTATTTTCCTTACCAACAGCCGAGATATTTGGGAACAAGAACAGAATTATAACACTCCTAAAAACCAACAGTAAGAATGGTGAGTATCTCTAAAGAATAAAGATGAAATGAGAATTAAACCATCAAGAAGAAACTTACCAAGAAGAACCTTAAGTTTAAAGAACTTTAATACCAAATCAAGAATCATAAATAAGAGTTAGGATCTGAATAAAAGAAAACTAAATAACCATAAAGAATTGAACTTAGGAATAAGAATACCTTGAATGATATTATGGATTGATCTAAACCTCGACATCGAAATCTCACTACATCTCACTTCCCAAGTGTTTACAAAAGCTTAGAATGATAAAGCTTTAACCCAAAACCCAAGTGTATCACTCTATAGTAACACTAGCAACTTGGAGGCTCTGAAGATTGCTTGAAGAATGAAGAAAACAACTGAGTACTAGGTCCTATTTATAGAGTTCAAGGAGTGAAACTAACCCCTTTTAATTTGAATAAATAAATGAATATGAAATGAAAAAGATTTAAAAATCGTTCAAAGGCAGGTCCAAGTGGTTAAGGCTATTTTTAAATTAAAAATCATCAACATTCAAAAATACATCACCAGGGGCGATATATCGCCTACCCATGGCGATATATCAACTCCACCCTAATCCTGAGCCCCGTTTGAACGTTCGTGCAAAGTCGACATGTTTTTCGTATCTCCCGTAGGCGATATATCGGCCCCTATAGCTGCGATATATCGACATACATTGATATATCAAATACGTATTTGCACTTTTTCAGCATATTTTGAATTAAGTAACAGTTTTGACTAAGTCATAATACGATCCTAACAGTTTCTGGAAGGTTCTAGAGCTTCTAGATCTTTCTTTTATTTAAAAATATTCATCAAAAATACTTAATTCCTTAATAGACATGATTATGACAAGTGTCATGCTCTTAATGGTTCTATCTAAACCATAGGTTATAATAAATATATATCTAAGTCTAGCAATATTAATCAAACCTTATGTTATAATTAATATTCTTAAACTATAGGTTAAACTTATAAAATCCATAACTGTTGCTATGAGTTTCCAACTTATTCCCGGCTTGAACCAAAATCCATGGAATCTATCATACTACTAAATAATACTAACTATTACTACTATCTAGCTAGCTAAGTAAATATTCTGGGATTCTCCAAATTCCCAAAAAATTCGAATTAAAATGATCCATTCCTCACTTCATATGAAAACCCTTAAAATCTTTAAACTTTGTAGAAAATTCTATTAAAGTAGATGATGAAGATGATGAAGTATCTTCTAGAATCTCTTCAAAGATGGTCGGAATTTCGTGAAGCATACCAGAAAATGGAAAAAATCTGGCGGGAAGTTGCTACCGCTCAGTTTGGAAGTGAACTTGATGAAGAACTTTGATGGTTTTTAATTGAATGTGTTTGGTTTTTTTTTTGGAAGGGTCGGATCTAGTTGTTTGAAGTAATTAAAATATGATTTCATTGTCATGTGCCACTCACGTAACCACTAAGTGGTCAAAATTCTATTTTTTTTAAAGAATGCTAGCAGTGAAATAGTGCCTACCATACGGCGCAATAGCACCTGAGGAGGCTCCTGTCATTGTAGTGGATCAAAAACAATTCTTGAATGAGGTATTCAACTCCAGGGATGAATCGAAAAAGAAATATTTATTGGTTCTACCTCCTATTTTTTATGAAGAAAATGAATCTTTTTATCGAAGGATCAGAAAAAAATGGGTCCGGACCTCCTGCGGGAATGTGCCTAACACAAGGCGCTATTGAACCAAAAATCCCAAATTTTTTATTTTTTTTTTCACGTATTTCACGATTCATCGACTAAAGTACATACAAAAATAACAAAAATAAAGATATAGTTCATTAACAGAAATTAAAAACTAAGAACATATATAAAAAAATGTATGGGTTGCCTCCCATAAAGCGCTTTGTTATCGTCTTAAGCTAGACATTGCTATTGCTTCAGTGACAATTCTTAATGTAGGTGGTCTCCACCTTTCGATTAAGATGACCAAAATAACGTTTCAATCTTTGGCCATTGACTTGAAATATAGAATCATCATTATTTTTCAACTCCATCGCTCCATAAGGTAAAACTTTTGTGACGGTGAATGGACCAGACCAACAAGCCTTAAGTTTACCAGGAAGCAACTTTAGATGGGAATTATAAAGTAACACCTGTTGACCTGGTTCAAAATCCCTCTTCAAAATCAGTTGATCATGGCACTTCTTCGTTCGTTCCTTGTAAATCTGAGCACTATCATAAAAATCATTACGATATTCCTCCATCTCATTGAGTTGCAAACGACGCTTCTCACCAGCAGCTTGGAAATCAAAATTCAACTTCTTTATAGCCCGATACGCCTTATGTTCTAATTCCACCGGTAAGTGACATGCTTTACCATATAAAAGTCTATATGGTGACATACCAAGAGGAGTCTTATATGCCGTCTGATAAGCCCACAAGGAATCATCAAGCTTTTAAGACCAATATTTTGTATTGGTATTAACTGTCTTCTCGAAGATTAACTTGATCTCTCAGTTTGATACCTCAGCTTTTCCATTGGACTGTGGATAATCAGCCAATGCCACTTTATGTCTCCCTCCATATTTTATCAAGAGAGCATCTAGGACTTTGTTGCAAAAGTGAGTCCTTTCCTCTCTAAGAATGGCCCTTGGAGTACCAAAGCGACAAAAAATGTTTTTATGCATAAACTTCATAACCACTTTAGCATAATTCGTTGTGGTAGCAATTGCTTCTACCCACTTCGAAACATAATCCACAGCGAGCAGAATATACAAGTTCCCAAAAGATGGTGGGAATGGTCCCGTGAAGTCTATACCCCATACATCAAATAATTCAATCTCCAATATAGCATTCATGGGTAACTCGTTACGCCTTGAAATATTCTCAACCCATTGACATCTACCACAAGTCTTTACAAAAGTATAACAATCTTTAAATAAAAAGGCCAATAAAAACGAGATTGTAATACCTTTGCTGGTGTACGAGACGGGCCAAAATGACCACAATATGGAGACGAGTGACAATGTTCAATTATGGATTGAGTTTCTTCTATCAGTACACAACATAGGATCACACTATCTGAACTCCTCTTGAACAAATATGGATCATCAAAGAAGTAAAACCTTGAATCATGAATTAATTTTTTTCTTTGATGAGAATTGTAATCTGAAGGAAGTATACCACAAAATATGTAGTTGAAAATAGCAAACCAAGGAACTGTCGCTGATATTGCCAATAACAACTCATCTGGAAATATTTCTTTAATGGGATTGTTTTCTTCCTCTACTCCAGTCTCCAATCTAGATAAGTGGTCAGCCACCAAGTTTTCACTTCCCTTCTTATCAATATTCTTGACATCGAATTCTTGGAGTAACAACACCCAACGAATCATCCTCGGTTTGGCATCTTTCTTTGCAAAAAGGTAACGAAGCGCTTCATGATATTATGAATGAGAACTTTAGAACACAACAAATAGGGCCTGAATTTATCACAAGAAAATACCACTGCCAACATCTCCTTCTCAGTATTCGAGTAGTTTCGTTGAGCATCATTCAAGGTCTTGCTCGTGTAATAAATAGCTCAAAATATTTTCTCTCCTCTTTGACCAAAAACAGCCCCATAGCATAATCACTAGCGTCACACATAATCTCAAAAGGTAGACTCCAATCCGGCACAACTATAATTGGTGTGGTCACCAACTTCTCATTTATGCCCTGAAAAGATTGTCTACATTCATCATAAAAAATTAATGGCGTGTATTTTTCAAGAAGGTTACACAATGGTTTACTTATCTTTGAAAAAACTTTAATAAACTTTCTATAGAAACCGGCATGCCCAAGGAAACTTCTAATAGCTTTAACATTTGTTGGTGGAGGTAAGTTCTCAATAATTGTTGTCTTTGCTCGGTCCACTTCAAGGCCCTCCTTTCACACATGCTGCCCCAAAACAATTCCTTCATGAACCGTGAAGTGACACTTCTCCCAATTCCGAACAAGATTCTTCTCTTCACAACGACGAAGTACCAAAGACAAATTATGTAGACAATGATCAAATGATGACCCAAATAAAAAAAAATCATCTATAAATACTTCCATAATCTCCTCAACCATATCAGAAAATACATCCATCATGCATCGTTGAAACGTAGTTGGAGCATTACATAAGCCGAATGGCATTATTCGATAAGCAAATGTACCGTATGGCAAGTGAATGTGGTCTTTTATTGATCTTCTGGAGCGATGGCTATTTGAATATAACATGAATAACCATCTAAGAATCAGTAGTGTGAATGCCCAGCTAACCGATGAAGCATCTCATCAATAAACAGAAGTGGAAAATGATCTTTTCTAGTGGCCTTCTTCAATTTCCTATAGCCAATACACACTCTCCACCTAGTGACTGTTCTCGTTGGAATCAACTCATTGGCCTAATTCTTCACCACTGCCATTCCTCCTTTCTTCAGTACAACTTGCACAGGACTAACCTAACTACTATATGAAATAGCATAAATAATTTCAACCATAAAAACCTTAAGAACTTCAGCTTGTACTACTTCCTTCATGACTAGATTTAATCTTCTTTGATGCTCAATGGATGGCTTGTAATTCTCCTCGAACAAAATCTTGTGAATGCAAACAGTTGGGCTTATTCCCTTCAAATCTGAAATCATCTATCCCAAGGTAGATTTAGGATGTAACACCCTTGATAACCAAGACTGTTACACTGTGTGTTTAAAATAGTACAGGACTTGCTAATCAAGTCTTTCAAATGAAAATGTGATCCTATAGCCATAAATAGGTTGAGTTTAAAATATTTTGGTCATAAACAGATAATTCTCATTAAAATGATTGTTTAGTACATGGGATCCCAAAACAGGGTTTAAAAGAGATATTTACAAAAATTCAAAAAGTTATAAATAAACATGGCCATTCTAATGGCAAAATATACGTTTTAGGTTTCCGTCCCGATACTGTAGAGTCCAAGAACTTTACTTAGCTAGCTAGATAGTAGTATTATAGTATTTATAGTATTATCTTTGTAACTGTGGATTTTTGGTTTAGACCGGGAATTATTTGGACACTCATAGTAGTACTTGTAGATTTTCTAAGTTTAACCTATAGTTTAAGAATATTAATGTTAACCTAAGGTTTGATTATATGACTGATATTAAGGATAATATTTATTATACCATAAGGTTTAGATAAGGACCAAATAGGATTTTAAGCACATGTTATGTATGGATGATTAAGGATTAAGTATTTTGAGGATTAAATTTAATAAGGGTAAAAGTTTGAATGCTATAAGGTCAGTCAGCAGCTTTGAATACGTTGAGGGCTTAGTCAAGGTTGTTTACTCCATTCAAACTTAGCTAAAAATGTGTAATTTCATGTTTAATTAATCAGCGTGTGCCGATATATCGCAGCTATAGGGGGCGATATATCGCAGCACGTAGATACGGAAAACACGAGACGATGCACGATAGCCTCGGGCATACTGGCCCAGGCGATATATCGCCTACAGGGGGCGATATATCGCCTCCTTCAGCATATTTTGAAAAATTTTGAATTTGTTTTCCATTCAGCCATTCAACCTCTTGATAAGTCCAGCACCTTTTTGAACGAGTCTTCAGCCTCTGCTGAACGATTATTCAAATTATTTTCACCTAAAAAGCTATTAGTTTTATTCAAGTAAAATTTAGATCCTTTCATTCCTAAACTCTATAAATAGGACCTAGTACCCAGCCATTATTCATCTTTTGCTCTAAGTTCAAAGGCTGCAAGTGCTAAGTGAGTGTGAGAGTGTAAACACCTGGGTTGGGGAATCATAAGCTTATCAAACACTTTGGGAAGTAAGGTTTTATAGTATTTCGGTTTGAGGTGTAGATTGGTCTTACAAGTCTTCAAGGTAACCCAAAACTCTAGTTCATTTCTGTACTTGTTCTTTTAAGTTCTCATAGTCTTCTACTCAACCTCTAACCTTAATTTTTATTTTGGTTAGGAAATCTAAGTTCTTGAGCAAAAAGGTTTTGGTAAGTATTTTTCTCAAGGTTTAGTCCTTCCATTCCTTTCATTTCTTTTTCTTCAAATCTACTCACCCTGTTATATATGGTTATAGGAGTGTTCCAAAAGTCCCAACTCTGTCCTCATATCCCGGTAACTTTGGTAAGGAAAATAGGATAGAAATGCATATGTTATATGTCTTATATGTTATCTTATGTTTCTTATGTTATGATATGTATGTTGTAGGCTTGGGCATATGACCCATATGACTAACAAGACCCCAAATAGATTATGGGCATATGACCTACTTAGCTAGTAGGACCCCACTAATCTCATGGGCATATGACTTGTTTAGTCTATGGGACCCCAAGTAATAATGGCCATTATAGTATGTGTATGTAATAAGTGTTATGTAATGTCTTTATGTTTCTTATGAAATTTATGTACATGATGTATGTGTTAGATTTTCCTTGCTCGGCATTAGGCTCATTCCTTTTTGTTTAAATGTGCAGGAAAATAGCTATAGTGGCGGTAAGATTCGTGGATGCTTGGGGAATGTGTATCGGTGGTGAATGGAGTCAAGGAGTCGAGAGTTCGATTTTCGAGGATGTAGTCTTTTATTTATGGGTTTATGTGTAATTTTTCCGCACTTTCTATGTAACTCCTTTATTTTAAATTATGTTTTGTTTTTAAGACAATGGGATCCCATATCCTTCTTGATATTTTATGTAAGTAACTCTTATTTCTACAAGTTTTTCTAATAAAGTTATGGTATTTTCGTAAAATGTAAGTTTTATCAAGGATTTGTTTGTATAGTTTCGTTAATGGTCCAAAATTCTAGAGTAGTGGGTCATTACAGATACAAACCCTCGACCGTGGCGACCGAGCAGCTGACAATATACACCTCGCCCCCAGAGCTCTCCAACTCATGGTTGAACCATCAAACCCTTGCCTTTACGTGCACCACGTAGCACCTGTGAGCCGAGTCCCAGCAAGAAAACTCTATTGCATTAAATAATAAAAAAAATAGTAAATAGATAACTCACAAATCATTAATAAAATATTCAATAGACCGCATCATTCACATAATCAGTGATATCAGCCAACCAACCAATAATTAACCATTCAGACAATGAGCATGCCATAATCATCATATTAACATCAATAAACATATCACACAATATCTAGGGTTGACGCCCGTAGGCCGCACCCTATGTTTATGTCACTGTCTTCGGCTCACTTAGGTTAAGCCTAGTGTTCAACCCACTGACTCTGGCTCGCTTAGGTCAAGCACAGTGATTATTTGATTAACCTCAGCTACCAGTGGCCGAGCCACGTCCTGTGCGCAAATATTTATTTCGGCACTCTTGGGTCGTTTATCACATGTCCCCATGGCATAATACCATCTTATGACATCACATTCAAGTATAGGGAACTCTTAGTCCCAACATAACCACATATATGGGTGCAGTTTTCTTACATTTGATTCTGAGCGCTTTGGCTAACTGAAGCTACACTTGAGCACGATCCCGATCTGATCCCTAGCGAAAACCTAGTCACAACTGTAAAATAGAACCATCATTAACTCAATTCCATAACCCAACTTCGGGACCAATCCCAAGCCCTCGGGAAGCCCAATTCCACCAAACGGGGTGGTGGAATCGACCCCTGAGCCCCCAAGCAAAAACCCTAAGAAAAACACCCAAAACCCACTTCTAGAGGCAAGGTAGCGCAACAGCGCCACAAAGTGGGTGCTACAGCGCTACAAACAGGAGCAAAAACCCCCCAGAAAATGAAGCCTAGCACTGTAGCGCTCGAGGCTAGCGCTACATCGCTACAAACAACATGCATGAATTTTCTCGGTTTTCCCTTCGAACTTCCCCGAGCCAAAGCTCTACCAAACCACTCCAAAACTTATCCAACCTCAAAATTAACCATACAACAAACTATAACTCAACCAAAACAACCCATCAACATCAAAAGCTTAACCAAAAACATCATCAAACATAGAAATCACACTTGAGCTCAAGAGCTCAAGAGCTCAAGAACACCATCAGAAAACTAGAAACCCATAACTTTAAGGTTAGAATTGATTACCTTAACTGATAGAATATGACCTTAGGTTGTTTCTATCCCCTTCCAGCCTTTAGTTTCTAAAATCCCAAAGCTCAAGCCCCTTGACTTTCATCCAAAACTCAAAATCAAAATCAACTTCTTTAAATTTAGAAAACTTAGACCAAACTCTTAAACCTTACCTTAACTTAAGCTAAATCCTGCTGAGCTTCTGGCCACTCCAAGGACAAGAGTCCTAGGACCTTGCCTAGACTTTTCTCTGAGTTTTCAGCTCCAAGATCCACAAGAAATGGTGAAGAATAGGCAAACCGAGTGGAGGAGAAAAAAGTCTCTATTTTTTTCCTTCTCCTTATCTTTTCTTTGCTTCAGCTTCCAATTCTTTCTACAAACTCCACTAACTCCAAATGAATAGAATAACACTTATCCCCTTAAAACACCAAAAGACCCTTTTGCCCTTCCAAATAAACCTAAGCCTTTAAACACTCTAAGGGAATTTTGGTCATTTGCTCCCAATTCCCGCTAATTCCTCGAGTGTCCCTAACATTTATCACTTAATTCTTGTCATCTAACTAATCGCCAATTATTTTCCCCAATGCCTAATAATCTCCAATATATTTCCCAAGTTCCCAGAAATACCCCTAGGCTCCCCTTGAGCCGGGTATAAATCCCCACCGTGACCATAACGCTAAACTGCTCACTAGGATCGCCTCGAGCCTCAAGCAGCAAATATATCCACATAATAATGTGGTCTCAACAATTTATCACATATAATTACATTTATGCCCTCAACAGGCCAAAATTACAAACATGCCCTTATGAACAAAACAGGGCCCACATGCCTATTCAATACTCATAAACATACATCTAACCATATCCATATACTCATCTAATCATGCATGCCATATAATCATGCATTTAATCAATAATTCACATAAATACCAATTATTCCCTCCTGGCACACGAATCAAGGCCTTTAAGGCTTATTAGCAATTTTGGGTCGTTATAACTATCCCCTCCTTATAACAATTTCATCCTCTAAATTTATTCAAACACCCATCAGGTAATAAATCTCACATCTCTGTCCATAACTTCTAAGTCCAATTCTTTACCTTTAATCCTTCAATAACACTCTTACTAGAGTGACAGTCTTGTTCCATAAGACCTTATCTTATAACTATAATCTCATTATCCTTTTCTCGCCCAAAAACTCTGCTGAAACCCTAGATTCTACTTATCTCATCAGTGATCATTTTCCATCTCGTTATTGACATCAATAAAACCCTTAAGCCACCACCCACACCAGGGTAAGGCAAACTTGTAGGCCCCTGGCCTAATCCTTTGTATGATCTCAGAACTCTTGTTAAACCAGGAATTAAACTCCATTTTTCTTCCCCAGACTATCATACTCTTTCTTGTCTGCAATGCTTGGAGAATTACAAGTCTCCCGATCTGGGATTTCGTGTTCCGACACTTGAATCTTGCTAACTCTTATGTCCTTCCAGATGGGCAGATGCTCCTGCCTTAATGATTTTCATAACTTCGTTGGTTTTCCCCCAAACTAATACTGAACTATAATACTCGTTGTCTTTTGTTTCCTTACTTAGAATCAGCACTTCATGCTTCCTATCTTACCACATTTTATGCTGTGTCACTTCAGCCGCAAGCCAGCATCCATCATTGTGACTGTTCACCAAAGGACTATACTTTTCTTAATATCCCAAGCACTTACACATTCATAAAATAGCCATCAATCCTTCAGATTGCCATTTTATCTGTAGATAGCCACCAATTCTAAGATCCAATCCTATTGCCTTCATTCTCTAATTTCTTTCCAGAACCTGGAGAATTAAAGAGTCTCAACCCGTCATCATAAATTGTCACACCATGTCACTCATTCACACGAACCAATATGTGTTAACCCAATCTACCGAGTTACAACCTTTCATGTCCAATTACCCTACTTGTAGTCCAACGTGGTCCACACCAATGATCCACTGCTATACCATATTACCTTTCAACATAGGAATATTCGATCCTACTATCCATTTAAACTTCTTGATTACAATATGCTTAAGGAGGTAGTACAATGTTCCTTTAGGATCTTCACTTCAACATCGGGTTCCATCGGATCACTCATCCGATCTTCATTTCTTAATTCATATTACAATGGTAGGTCTTTTAACCATTCTCACAAGATCCTCTTCCTAAATTTCATTGCCCATCGAGACATATACCTATCCAACCGTCACAGACCATCCTAAGTAAGAGATCGGCTTCCAAATTAATTTCCCTCTTGTACAGTCAAGGATTTCTAACATAAATTACCTAGTATGTCTCACCGGATCCTCATCTCAAGATTATTCCTCTACAAACGACCAAGCGTTCAAACCTCTTACGCTACGCCCCCACAGTCAATTTAATATTCTCGGTATACCGATCATGTCCCATTTTCTCACCTACCGCGAGACTCAAACCATTATCCCTTCAGTCTATGTCTGGGCGCATCTCAGACTTGATGCACTG
The DNA here is from genome assembly GCF_963169125.1 of Humulus lupulus. Classification (NCBI taxonomy): domain Eukaryota; kingdom Viridiplantae; phylum Streptophyta; class Magnoliopsida; order Rosales; family Cannabaceae; genus Humulus; species Humulus lupulus. Next base: position 262,010,355 of record NC_084793.1, read on the forward strand.
CTTACAGTTTCATGTCCTTATAACAGAGTCAAGGTCCTTTACACTACCCTTCTATAACCATCCATTACACATAGACTTCTATACCACGAGGTGTTAACTAATCCTTATTCCATCTTTTCTGAAAATCTGATACAAAGTTGTCCATTCAGTCTACCCTTAGGTTCTTTTGTCATTCTAATCTCTGATAGAGCCGTCCTCCAAAGATACTTATGTAGTAGATGACATGTTCACTAGTCTCGTTGTGCTTCCTATCCTTCAGACATTCTTCAGTAATCTCTTTGTGGCTTCAAACTGAATCTCTTCGTACCCAATCACTTATCTTCCTGTAGCATGACCTTGAATACCCTTGGTGAGATTGAAACCAACACCTTCTTGAGCCTTACCTGTAATCTTGCTTCTTCTATCTTAACATCACCAGTGTAGTAGTCGTTCACATTCTACTTTTATCTGAAAAGTAGTTCAATGCATCCTTAACGAACCTAGATGTGACTTATCCATATCCTTCCCGTCCTCTCTGTTTGTTGAACCTTCCTGTGTTGTTGAAGCTAAAGTCAGTTAAGAATATCTACAAGTAATCCATCACACCCCACTTGGTACAAGTGATAATTCCTGAAATGTCTTTTTCCCTGATCCTCAGCTGGTAATAACCAGATCGAAGATCAATTCCTGAAGACATTGTCCTGTCCTGTAACCGGGCAATTAAGCTCTTCGTCCTTAACAGACGATGACAAAGAATTCCATGATGCGGCGTTCTGTCTAATCCATCCCTAAGCCAGATACTTCTTCAACTAAACCAGTAATTCTTTCTGCCAAATTAATACCATTCTTCATATTGTCCCCGATACCGAGTCTGTCCATAGCCAACTCCTGAAGCGTACTCAACAACTCTTTACATACTCATCTAAATCCCTTATGACCACTTCAGTTTCCATTCAGTCCAACTTATATACTTCAGGTGATGTCCATCGCAATCCATGGTTGTCTCTTAACAAATTAGCTCTTACCCAGGTTCGTAACAAGGCTCTCATATGACAGGCTCAATCACTTTCACTATGAATCTCTTTACTACCTGTATTATAATTCATCTTTAAGGAGTTTCGAATTCATCCCCAACAAGAACTAATATCTCAAGCCCCTCGTATAACAACCTTGAGGCAGCTACTTCATATCCGAGTCTTTCTTGTGAGATACGCAACAGTGAACTCTTCCAGCTCATAATACACCAAGAGTGAGGACTATCAGATCAACTGGTCACCTCCGAGGAACTAGCCTCGGTCTTCGAATGTAACAAGACATTCCAGTCTTCCACTCTCTAATTCTGGGTAATCCCTAATCGGCCCTAACGTACTAAACCATTCCATGTAGATAACGTGTCATTATCTGGCATCTTTCCAGATGGTGTCTCCTGCTTCTGGTGCATACTAAATAACTTCACTAAGCCTCATCACTGTCTTGACGGCTATCTTGTAAAATATACACCTTCCTGTCAAAACCAAGAGACAAAGAACTATCAGGGGCTCTTCTGTTCCGATTACTGAGTATCTACCCTGACCAAATTCCACCAATGGGAATACCATCATCCGCATTTCTTTCCCTTCGACATTCACGCTCCATACCTCTTTCCTTATATCTCAAATACTATGGCCCTCCTTGCTGCCCAAACACAGATGAAAATCTCCTACACCAGAGCAGCCCTAATGCTCTGGGTCATCCCAGAGTTTAATCCTTAAATGAGTCATCATCTCCGGCTGCATCCGCTTATATCAGTCTCCCAAGCAAATCAAGCAACCCACCAGCTCATTGGCATACATTGTCGTTGCCTTACCATTCTCAACCAAGTTCATAAACTTATTAGTCTCCATAGCTCAAACTACATCTTTATAACCTCTTTATTGAATCACTGCCTAAATTCCTCTTAACCCATTATGACAACATTTTTTAGTCCGAGTACTGCTTTGGAGCATCCTTCTGCCACAACTACTTAGCGCACCTACTCTATCACAACCTATCATTTTCATGTAATCAAGGACGGGATTAGCTATGCTCATCCACTAATCAATTCTTAGGCAAATGCAAACCTTCCTCAGAACCAGGGAAAAATGCCTTTAAAGCTTTCTATATGGTACTCTTATCTGTTTGTATCTTCAAGTTAAACAAACACTGGTACCCCTGCTGTTACACTATACAAAGCAACTCTTTCCCCAGAAAAACCCGCTGTTTCACCCATCTAGTCTCCTCTATCAGACTTCACAGCTTACTCACTTACTAGCAAACGTCTGCTGCGACCTTCAGGGCAGATGGAGGGTTCCAATCCATATCTATCATCTGCAACCCCTACTATAACATTACAAGGTCCACTTAACCATTCTGAGCACAAACAATCTGAATTCATCCGCCATCACTGGCTAAACCCCTTAGCCCTGATGTTCATATCCAAAACCATCCCACGGGCAGGTCCAAACAATCACAATAACCATACACACATAAAGCATAACAAACACCAATCTACGTTACTATGCATTGGCTAACAAATTCATTGCTACTAAATGTAATCATGTTCATCATGCTTTCCATATACCAATAAACAGATAAAGCATATAAATTCAATTTAGACAATTAGCCACATGTAATCAATATACAAACCATTATCCAAATATTCATCCTCATGCAATAGCAATGCTAATAAGCATGCCTCAATATTACCACACAACAGTCAAGGGCCAGGCCCTATCAGAATCTCATGCTCCCTATTACTCATACAAATTAATGCATTCATATTCCATTCAAGCACTTTAAGCATATAATCTCATATATTCAATTACGAAACCCTGAGTCGAGCTTGTCTTTAGCAGCAAGTGTACATGTCCAGCTAGTCTTCAAGAATCCTTAAACCTAGACGGCTCTGATACCAAATTGTAACGCCGTGGATAACCAAGACCGTTACACTATGTGTTTAAAAGAGTGCAGGACTTGCAACCAAGTCTTTCAAATGAAAACGTGATCCTATAGTCATAAACAGGTAGAGTTTAAAAGATTTTGGTCATAAACAGATAATTCTTATTAAAATGATTGTTTAGTACGTGTGATCCCAAAACAGGGTTTAAAAGACATGTTTACAAAAATTCCAAAAGTTATAAATAAACATGGTCATTCTATTGGCAAAATATACGTTTTAGGTTTCCGTCACGATACAAATCCTTGACCGTGGTAGCCGAGCAACTGACAATGTACACCTCGCCCCCAGAGCTCTCCAACTCATGGTTGAACCATCAAACCCTTGCCTTTACCTGCACCACGTAGCACCCGTGAGTCAAGGCCCAGCAAGAAAACTTTATTGCATTGCATAATCAAAAAAATAGTAAACAAATAAATCACAAATCATTAATCAAATATTCAATAGAGCGCATCATTCACATAATCAGTGATATCAGCCAACCAACCAACCAATAATTAACACTCCAGACAATGAGCATGCCATAATCATCAGATTAACATCAATAAACATATCACACAATATCTAGGGTCGACGCCCTTAGGCCGGACCCTCTGTTTAAGTCACTGTCTTCGGCTCACTTAGGCTGAGCCCAGGGTTTAAGACACTAACTCTGGCTCGCTTAGGACAAGCTTAGTGATTATTTGAATAACCTCAGATACCTGTGGCCGAGTCTCGTCCCCATGGCATAATACCATCTTATGACATCCCATACAAGTATTGGGAACTCTTAGTCCCAACATAACCACATAACTGGGTGCAGTTTTCTTACCTTTGATTCCGAGCGCTTTGGCTAACTGAAGCTACACTTGAGCACGATCCCAATCCGAGCCCTAACGACAACCTAGTCACAACCGTAAAATAGAACCATCATTAACTCAATTTCGTAACCCAATTTCGGGACCAATCCCAAACCCTCGGGAGGCCCAATTCTACCAAACGGGGTGGTGGAATGACCCCCGAGCCCCTAAGCAAAAACCCTAAGAAAAACACCCAAATCCCACTTCTGGAGGCAGGGTAGCTCTATAACGCCACAAGGTGGGTGCTACAGTGCTACAAACAGGAACAAAACCCCCCCAGAAAATGAATCTTAGCGTTGTAGCGCTCCAAGGCTAGTGCTACATCGCTACAAACAACATGCAGGAATTTTCTCGGTTTTCCCTTCGAACTTCCCCGGGCCAAAGCTCTACCAAACCACTCCAAAACTTATCCAACTTCAAAATTGACCTTACAACACACTATAACTTAACCAAAAAAACCCATCAACATCAATAGCTCAGCCAAAAATATCACCAAACATAGAAATCACACTTGAGCTCAAGAACACCATCAGAAAACCAGAAACCCAGAACTTTAAGGTTAGAATTGATTACCTTAACTGAGAGAATCTGACCTTAGGTTGTTTCCATGCCCTTCCATCCTTTAGTTCCTCAAATCCCCAAGCTCAAGACCCTTGATTTTCATCCAAAAACTCAATATCAGAATCAACTTCTTCAAATTTAGAAAACTTAGACCAAACTCTTAAACCTTACCTTAACTTGAGCTAAAGCCTGCTGAACTTTTAGCCACTCCAAGGATCAGAGTCCTAGGCCCTTGCTTAGACTTTTCGCTAAGTTTCCAGCTCCAATATCGACAAGAAATGGTGAAGAATAGGCAAACTGAGTGGAGGAGAAAGAGGTCTCTGTTTTTTTCCTTCTCCTTATCTTTTCTTTCCTTCAGCTTCTAATTATTTCTACAAATTCCACTAACTCCAATTGAACAGAATAACACTTATCCCCTTAAAACACCTAAAGACCCTTTTTCCCTCCCAAATAAACCTAAGCCTTTAAACACTCTAAGGGAATTTTGGTTATTTGCTCCCAATTCCCACTAATTCCTCGAGTGTCCGTAACATTTATCACTTAATTCCCGTCATCTAACTAATCATCAATTATTTTCCCCAATGCCTAATAATCTCCAATATATTTCCCAAGTTCCCAGAAATACCCCAGGCTCCTCGTGAGCCAGGTATAAATCCCCACTGTGACTATAACGCTAAACTGCTCACTAGGATCGCCTCGAGCCACAAGCTGCAAATATATCCACATAATAATGTGGTCTCAACAATTTATCACATATAATTACATTTATGCCCTCAACAGACCAAAATTACAAACATGCCCTTATGAACAAAATCAGGCCCACATGCATATTCAATACTCATAAACATACATCTAACCATATCCATAAACTCATCTAATCATGCATGCCATATAATCATGCATTTAATCAATAATTCAAATAAATACAAATTATGCCCTCCCGGCACACTAATGAAGGCCCTTAAGCCTTATTAGCAATTTTGGGTCGTTACATATGATCTCTCATTACTCTTAATAATTTGTCTATTTCACCCTCCAAAAGTTTTGATGAGATAATAACCGGATTTGTGAAATTCTCTCCTAGAAATTCATAGCGTAAATGATCAGGGAGCAGTTTCAAATCTTTCTTACCTACTACTTCTTTTTACACTTCACCATCTTCATTGACATAGAGTTTCTTTCACATTCATTCCACTAGTGCTAGGAATAGCACTAAGAGCCATCACACAATCAACAACTTCACCATCCACAACTTCTCCATTCACCTTTTCTAAATCAGATCGAGTAACACTAGAATTTAGACAATGTTGTTGAGAATCTGAACATAATTCCTTCTTCATTGTCTCTTCCACTACTACCTCAATAGAATCAACATGGGGACAAGTGCTTGTGCTATCAGAATGCTTCAGTGCTTGATAAATGTTGAATTTGACCTCTTCATTATTAACCCTCAATGTCAGATGACAACCCTGCACATCAATAAGAGCCCTTCCAGTAGCCAAGAATGGATGACCCAGAATAATGGGAATTTCATGGTCCTCCTCCATGGCCAATGGTACAAAACCAGCGGGGAAAATAAATTTGTCAACCTTAACAAATACATCTTCAATCACTCCATGAGGATAAGTTAGTGGTCTATCTGATAATTGAAGAGTAATGGTTGTAGGCTTCACTTGTCCTACCCCCAACTTCTTAACAACTGAAAAAGGCATTAAATTAATACTGGCTCCAAGATCACATAATGCTTAATCAAAAGATTACCCCCCAATAGTGCAAGGTACAGTAAAACTGCCTGGAACTTTCACCTTATGAGGAAATTTTTTCTATATGATGGCACTGCATTCTTCTGTTAGCTTCATAGCTTCAAAGTATTCTAATCTTCTTTTCTTCGACATGACTTCTTTAATTTTTTTTTACATAATTTGCCATTTGTGCAAGAGCATCTGCAAAGGGAATGTTTATGTGAATCTTCTTAAAAATCTCTAAGAACTTTGCAAACTGCTCATTCAGTTTCTTCTTTTGAAATCTCTCAGGATATGGTATAGGAGGTTTATACATTGGAAGACTAACTTTCTCTTTATCAGACTTGTTATTAACACTCTGCTTTATGGCTTGTTCTTCCTTGTCTACCTCTCTCACCATTGGCTCATCTTGCTTTCTTGAACACTTATCTTCACCCTTGGTTTTATCCCCATCAATAACCTTATCGCTTCTCAACGAAATTTCTTAGCATGATTCCTTTGGATTTAGCACGGTATCATTAGAAAAACTCCCCTTTTGATTAACATTTACCGCATTTTCCAACTATCCTACTTGTACCTCAATCTTTTTCATTGAAGCACCCATGTTAGAAATATGGGTTTCTATGTTGTCCAACATTGCTTCATTCTTATTAAACCTATTGTTGGATTCCATCATAAAAGTCCCCAAAATATCTTCTAATGATTTCTTCTCAATTGGTTGTTGAGCATTAAACCCAGGTGGTGGTTGCAAGACATTTTTATTGTTGGCGTAAGAGAAATTCTCATGGTTTCTTAACCCCAGATGATAATAATTAGGCTTTGGATTACCCCGATAGTTATTAGTGTACGGTCTATTGGCCATGTACTATGCCTATTCTATACTCATGTGACCTCCTTGTGAAACAGATGAAGCTGCTACACTTTCAATAATTAATGGATTATTCTGAGTAGTTAAAGCAGCCACTTGAATGGTTAAAGCAGCAATCTGTGCTTCCATAGATGTCATGGGATCTAACTGAAACACACCAGCCACTTTCTTTGGAATGTTCCTCTCATTAGGCCATTGATAGCTATTAGTAGCCATCTCCTCCATTAGATTAATGGCTTCAATTGTAGACTTAGCCAATAATGCACCCCAGCAACAACATCAATAATGGCCCTAGTTGGACCATTCAACCCATTATAAAATATTTGGACTTGCATCTAATTTTCATAGCCATGTTGTGGGAAATGATGTAGTAAATTTTTGTATTGCTCCCATGCCTCATAGGAAGGCTCACATTCAAACTATCTGAACTTCCCAATTTCAGTCCTGAATTGTGCAAACTTCGATGGAGGGAAGAACCTCAGCAAGATCTTTCTAGCCACGTAATCCCAAGTAGTAATAGAACCTGGCTGCAGAGATTACAACCAACTTCTTGCTCTATCCCCCAAAGAGAAAGTGAAGAGACATAATCTAATGGCATCATCAGTAACAACATTCATGTTCACCGTAGCACATACTTCCAAAAATATGGCAAGGTGAACATTGGGATCTTCAGTAGCCATCCCACCAAACTGATTATGTTGCACCATATTAATTAATGTTGGCTTCAAATCAAAATTATTAGCAGCAATGACTGGATTAGCAATACCAGTTAAATTCTCATTCACCATAGGCATACAATAGTCACGAACAGCCTGTGGTGGTGCAATTGATGGAGCAGGCAGAGGGTCAAGAGGACCTTCATTATTGTTGTTATTATTCATGGTGAATTCGATCCTTTTTTTTTTCTTCCCTTTATCTGCCTTAGGCTCTTTTCGATTTCAGGATTAAGCATTGTGATAAGTGTAGCACTTCGGTTTCTTCGCATAAACTAAACACATCAACAAAAAAATTAGTACCACAAATAATTCTAATTTAAAACAAAGACTTATAGTAATAATATTAGCAATTATTTAAAACTTTTAGTCCCCGACAACGGTGCCAAAAAGTTGATACACAATTTTTTCACTAGAAGTACATAGTGTTGCTATAGCAAAGTTTTAATATTTAAAAAGGTTGTCAAACCCACAGGGATTGATTATTAAATTTTACTAGTACCATACTTTTTAGTCTCTTGTTTTAATTAGATGAAACAAAATTTAGAATGCTTTAATAACAAAAGAATTGTAAATAACATTAAATTAAATAAGATGGTTAAATGATTTCAGTGAGAGAATATAAATCTAGAGCATTGATTTTGCTATTCCAAACTATGAACATCAGTTTATCAATTATCCTAATTTATCCATAAGTTGTAATTTCAAAAATCAGAATGTAATCTATTAACCTTTCTTAAGTGATGATAGAATTAACTTAATCAATTAACAAGATATCTCTATTCAATATTAATAAATCAAGTAAGAATAAAGCACTTTGATTCTCTTAAATAAAACTCATAGAATTAGTGGAATCTCTCATTCTCACATTTTTCCTATGTCATGCAATTCTAAGTCTAATTTTAGATTACCTCTCTCGAGTGTAAAACCTAGAATCTCAATACTAATTAATGGTGATCAAGCATTAACAAGATAGTAAAAAACACAAAATTGCATAAACAAAACATAAGCATAACAATGGGAATAAACTAAAACTTTAATTCACAATCTGAAATAGTTCCATCAACACTCTAGAAAAGAGTGTTTAGTTCATAATCACAAACATAATAACAATAATCATATTCATAATTAAGTCAATAAATAAGAGAATAAAAGAAGAAAGAACTCTAATGATGATCGATGATCGCTTGGAATCTCGTTCTCTCCTCCTTTTCAATGTGTTTCTCTTACCTAAAATATCGTCTCTAGTTCTCTCTCTAGCCCCCAAAGCCGAAGCTATCAGATTATATTCATGACCCATAAATATCACGTTTTAAAAATAAGTTAATTAAAGTCGGCAGATGTACGACACTATGGCGCCTAGCAAGTGGCGCATTTGTGCCTGACTTATTCTCCCAAAGTCTCATCGTTTGCGTGCGAAATATTTATTTCTCCACGAACGGTGCTATTGCACTTCATATGCAGCGCTATTGCGCTTAAAATAACATTTCTTGATTTTGTGTGGTTCTTGACCCAGTTGTTTCCCGGTTTTGGCACTTTACTCAATTATGTACAGTGTACTCCAAATTCACTATAAAATTATCATTTTAAGCTCAACAATGCACACTATAGAGAAAATATCAAATTTATACAAAAATCTTAATAAAATTACAATAATTCATATTATTAATGATCATGAATGAGTGTACAAATGTGCTCTCATCAATGAGCTTTGTGTCTACAAAAAAAAAATATCAGAATTGGCATTGTTGTATTCCTGGTTCTTTACCTTGATGATATCCTACTATTTGGTAATTACGTGAGAACATTGACAAAAGTAAAGAAATGGCTAACCAAGCAATTCCAAATGAAAGATTTGGGAGATGCAAACTATGTTCTTGACAGAAAGATCCTTTTGGATCATCAGAAAAAAGTTTTGGCTTTGTCTTAAGCAATTTATATAGATAATGTACTAGAGAGAATCGGTATGCAAAATTTCAAGAAGGGTGATATTCCAACCCGACATGGAATTATCCTTTCTAAAGAGTAGTGTCCTAGAACACCACAAAAAGAAGAGGATATGGGATAGTATCCCTACACCTATGTGGTAGGCAGTCTAATGTACGCCATGCTGTGTACAAGACCTGACAATTATTATGCGGTAAGGATAGTCAGTTGTTATCAATCCAATCCTGGATTGACTCATTGGATTGCAGTAAGGAATATTCTCAAGTATCTTCAGAAAACTAGAGAATATATGCTTGTATATTCAGGTGGTGATCTGAACCACACTGGATACATTGATTCTAATTTTCAATCAGATAGAGATAGTCAGAAATCGACTTCTAGATCAGTGTTGACACTTGGTGTAGGAGCTATGGTCTGGCGTAGTATTAAACAAACCAATAGCGCAAATTCTATCATGGAAGTTGAGTACATAGAGGCTTGTGAAGCAGCTAAGGAGGCCGAGTTGCTAAAGAAGTTCTATTCCGATCTGGAAATTGTTCCAGATATGAATAAGCCACTTATCGTATATTGTGATAATGGTGGGGCAGTAGCTAACTCGAAGGAACCAATAAGTCACAAGAGGGGAAAGCATATTGAAAGGAAATACCACTTGATCAGGGATATTGTTCACAGAGGAGATGTATCAGTTACGAAGATAGCTTCGGAACATAACCTTGATGATCCTTTTACTATGACTTTTTTTACCAATTCTTTTAAAGAACATGTTAGCAATATGGGTTTGAGGGAGATGCCTCATTTTCTTTAGAGAAAGTGGGAGATTGTTGGGATTACTGCCCTTTAAAGCATATGTTTTGAACAATGTTTTATGAAATAAATAATTGAAATGAATTTTTGCATATAATTTTTGTTTATTATTATTATTATTAGAATAATATTGTATGAGTATTAGAAAATTCCCAAATTTTTTAGTGTGACTACAATCTTGTATTGGTACGAGAGGATTAAGATTGTAGGGAGCGAATTTAAACAGTTCGCGGTAAAACAAAGTTATATAGAATCTTTGGATTAAATACTGTAAGTACAGTTCACTAGCATTATGAATACATGTAATCTAGATCTGGATTACTGATGTAGTAGGACATCTTAGTGGAGATACTTTGTATAAAGAAGTCACACATGAACATGACCTGATATGTTATTAGTACTTAATAATATCATTTACTTTATAAGTATTAATTAAACATATCAATAAGATGATCAAATACAAATTGATCTTAATCCTAAAGTTATTATAAACTCATGTTTATGTGATATGATTTCATTGAATCGCTTGTTATGGTTTGTCAGAATGTTCAGGCTGAAAACTTTTGTTTTGGGAACTTATTGATGTAAATGGCTAAGGACATAAAATACAGATATGGAATCTATACCTTTTCAAGAGGAATTGAATAATGGTTCCCTTAAGGGTTGGCATTTGGAACTGAATGGTTATTAAGCACAAATTCATAAATCAGTTTATGAATTAACTTTCACTAGTAAAGTTAATGGTACTTAAGGAAACAAGATATAATTAAAGAGGTTAAAGAGTGATTAATTCCTACTTTAATTATGAACCATTAATAGAGGATTTAATTGTATGTAGTGATTGATTCAATGAACACTTTTTATATATTTAAAAGTACTCAATAAATAAATGTCTATAATTACTAGTGCAATTTCATATTTTTAGTGGAATAATATTGAGAATAATAAATTTAGGTTATTATATTAAAGAGTTTTAATTAATAATCTAAATTTAATGGAGCTTGAAATTATAGGTCCATATGTAACACCCTGGATAGCCAAGATCGTTACACTGTGTGTTTTAAATAGTGTTAGACTCTCTAAACGAGTCTCTTGGCCATAAACGTGATTAACAGTTAAGAGTTAAAAATGTTGGTAAAAAATAATAATCATTTCATTAAAATGTTTATGTTCATACATGGGATCCAAAATAACATTTAAAAGGCTAATTACATTTCAAAAGTTACAACCAGCCGACCTAAGCGTAAAAATAAGGATTGACCATAGTTCCCCTGAGAAACCCCGGTCATGGTGGTCGAGCAACCGCATATGTACACCTCACCACCGAAGCTCTCTAACTCATGGCTGGTCCAACTTCCCTTTCCCCTTACCTGCACCACAAAGCACCCGTGAGCCGAGGCTCAACAAGAAAGCTTAAATCATGCTCATAAGCAGTTAACAACATATCATAGAATCATAATAAGCATGCCTAGCAGTAATAACCCTACTCATGCATGCATTCTATTCAAATAAGTAACCTTAGGGTCACACTGGGGCTCACCACACTAAATAAATGATTAATAAGTCATACCGGGGCCCAATGCCCTAGGATATGGGACTATGGAGTCAGTCCGGGGCCTATTTCCCTATCCTCAATATAATCAGCCTTGGAGCTAGCCCAGTGTACCTGGCGCTTTAGTTTTCCAATGACCATAGGTCAAACAAGTGTATGTCATGCTCTTGATTAGGTCTAACCATATCGACCAACGCTTAATGCACTATTATTGCCCTTCACTTATAAGTCAATGCTTTCAACTAGCGTTCAGCGCGCTACTACCGCCCTTGACTTATAAGTCAATGATTTTCATTCAGATAATGCAAGCAAGCATACATCATTTAACAATTATCTAGATACAGAGCATTCAAGCATGCTTAATCAAGTTATCACAAGTATAATCATAACCATGCTCATTCACAAGGGCTCGAGCTTTAATTATATCTATATCTAACAACCACGCCAAGCCTTAATCACTTATATCACATATTGGGTGCAATTTTCTTACCTCTATTCCAAGCACAAGTTAGTTAAAGCTAACCCCCGAGAACAATCCCGTCTCGATCCCTAGAGGTACCCTAGTCACAACCATAATAAGCGATATCCAACAATATCGAATAAATAAATACTTCTGGACCGAGTCCTAATCTCTGGGACCTTGAATTCTACTAAACCGAGTAGAAGAATCCTTCTCGAGCCCTTAGGTTTGAGCTCCCGCCTCCCAAAACCTAATTTGGCCAAAGTTTCCAATTCGAGCTGCGGTGCCCCTCTGAATTGCTGGGGCTCTCCTGAATTTAGGTAGCCTAGCCATCAATTTCACTAGACACGGGATGCGACACAGTCCATCAAGCATCACGGTACAATGGCAGTTTAAGTAACCGCTCTGGCCTCTGGGTTCAAGAGGGTCGCGGTGCCCCATGAACAAGGCCGCGACACGACCCCGCAAACCCAGTTTTTCAAACACCTTCTCTAAGCCAAAACCCTGCAAATTCACCACAGCTCCAAACCAAAACCATAACTATACCCCCACAAACATTTTCAGACATTAAAAACAACTTATACACCCCAAAAACCCAGCCAAATGTCACTGAAACTCACAACTCTAGAAAAGCTCTAAAACTAAAAGCCACAAAAAACTCAAAACATAATGGATAGATTTACCTTAGATAATTTGTTTTCTAGTCGTTCTTTAAGCCTCCATAGTTCAGAAACTTGCCTCAAATTCCTTAATTCCCTTCTATTCAAATCAAATTCTTCAAACTTCAAGAGCTCACCAAGGAGGGAGAAAACGGGAGAGAGAAAATGGTTGAGTGTTCTAAGTGTTTCTCTTGGTTCTACTATGTTCTGAGTTTGCTGAGTGTGTCATTCCTTTAGGCAGTAAATGACTAAAATGCACTTTGCCCATTTGCTTACTCTTTAATGCCCTTAAGGGTAATATCGTCATTTGCCACATCTCCTGCTAATCTCAATTAATGCCTCATAATTTATGTAACTTCCGATATCCTCAAAAATTCACCAAATACTTTCCCATTACCCGATAAATCTCAGTAATGCATTAAATTACTAAAATACCCCTAGGCTCACCTTGAGCCTGGTATTTTGTCCCCGTTATGACTGAACCACTAACTTGCTCCCTAGGATTGCCTCATGTCGAATAACAAAAATATATCCACATAATAATGTGGTCTCAATCATACAACACACACACACATATATATATTCAAATATTCCCTTAAATGAGCCAAAATTATGATAATACCCTTCTAATAAGAAACGGGCTCACATCCATGCTTAATACACTTAAACATGCAAATACAGTCATATTATAATATAACTCTTATAATACATAATTAAATAAATTATTTCCCTTCTGGCCCCCTAATTGTTGACCTATGAAATTGGCCAACGGTCGTATGTACAATATACAACACCTTTTGAACAAAATAAATAGAATATACGACAAAGTACAAATATCTTAAACAAACACACAGAAATTTTATAGTGGTTCAGCCCTGTTCTGATGAACAGTTATAACATAATCTAGTTAGTTTTTAGTATTGAATTACTCGATAGACAATTACACTGATTAATGGAAGTATTCACTCGTTGCTAATTTGCCCAGAGTTTCTCCCAAAATATTCATCAGATCCCCTTCAATGAAGCCCTGGGTCCTTTGGTACATGATCACTAAGAGTGGGATCGTGCTTTGGTACACGATCATTGGGAGTGGAGATACGTGTCCACCTTCCCATGATTAAGAGATCGTGGGTCTTCTCATTTTTTCTCTGGATCGTGGTAGGCAATGCATGATTGAAACCTCTGGGAAAATGCTAAGTCTTGGTTGGTCTATGAAACTTAGGTGTTAGGCTCGATGATCCTTCAAAGCTTGGGTGCTAGGCCTGATGACCCTCTGGGTGCTAGACCTGTTGATCTGTTGGGTGCTAGGCATGTTGATCTTGGTTTGAACGCTAGGCATGTTGATCTTGGTTTGAACGAGTGGGAGTTTTACTCAGTGAAGCGTCTTTGGGAGTGTAGGTTGACCACCCTATAAAGGATAGGGTGGGCCGACCACCCAGGTGGTTCTTGAGCATGTCAGGTCGACCACCCCTGGGGGGTTTAGGCCTGGTCGACTTCCCTATAGGTCCTGAACCTATCTTTTTTGCTCATCGGTCTTTTTTCCATACTTCGTCATTCTTCCCTGATTTGTGATACCGCATGCCGCTTTCTCATTCACCATGTCATCTCTGGATTTTTGAGGGATAACATTTGCCCCCCAAGTTTATCCTAATGTGTTCAACATTACGATAAACTTGATCTGGCCCGAGAAATATATCGTAGCAGTACTTTAATAGCAAAGTCCCTCGGGACATTACGTAGTACTTTTATCAACTATCGATGATTTGCTCAACACGAATTTTTCAAGGATAATTGTAATTCCTAAAAAAAATAGATTTTTCAAGGAAAATTAATTTCCTAAAAATCTAGTATATTCTTCATGGAAATTTGAAGTCCTAAAAATATAATCTATTTTTCAAGGAGTTTCGAAGTCCTAAAAATATAATATATTTTCCAAGGATATTAATTCCTAAAAATACAAAATATTTTTCAAGGAATTTTAATTCCTAAAAATATAAGATGTTTTTCAAGGAATTTGAATTCCTAAAAATACAGATATTTTTCAGGGAATTTGAAACTTTAACCATGCCAGATATTTTTCAAGGAAATTTGAATTCCTAAAAATATATGGTTAGCCTGAGAGGCTATAAATAGGGCCTCACTTCTCACTTCCTTGCTATATGCGTCTCACCTATAGGAGTCTCCAAGCATGATTTCTCCAATTCTTCATCAAACTCAGATCTTTATTTGGGTAAGTACTTCCTCCTAATCCTTACATCATTTACTTTAAATGTGCTTAGATTTAAAAGAAATACTTTGAATCTTTGAGGAATCTGTCTGAATCTCCTTATTTTGATCCAAAATAATTGACTTGTTTGAATCAAGTCTACGATTTCTCTAGAACTTCTTTAGCCTAGACGATTTTCAGGGTTACAAACCCTAGCATATGCGATTTCAAGTTTGTGAAACCCTAGGATAGGTGATTTCCAGGGATGTAAAACCCTAGGCCAACCACCTCTTTGAGATCCATTAGCCTAGCGATTTCTTGGATTCCAAACCCTAGCATAGGCGATTTCCAGGGATGTAAATTCCATTATGGGTCGAGTACCTCTAGGGCTTCCCTTGCATTTCCCTTCCCTTATGTGATTTCCAAGGATAGGGATTAGGGTTTAGGCTGACTACACCTAAGGTTTCCTTATGCTCCTCGTGATTTCTACCGACCACCTGGGACCCTAAAAAAAAATTTCTTCCTTTACTGATCTCTTTGGGATCTTCCTTGTACTGTAAAATTTATTGGAGACTTGAACTTTTAGTCCTCTGGCATTTTTCTAAGGTTTGCATCCCTGGGGTGGTCGACCACCTATGCGCCTTCTTTCATGTTTTGTAATCTTAAGGACTCAGGGTGGTCGGCCCAGACATAGGTCCATTAGGCCAACCCCCATTTAAGACTTCGATCAATTTTTCCAAATATAGGGGAGTCCTATGGTGGTTAGCCTGAGCTTAGTCTCACTAGGCCGACCCCCTATATAGACTTTTTCCACTGATTTCTTCACTTTTGCTCCTTAGTTCATGGATATGCCCCCAGCTATTGGCTTCATTATGTTCACTTACTAACTTTACTCTTTATTTTTCCTTTGTTGCAGATGTCCAGCTCTTTTTTGTAAGACAAGTTTGTAAGCGAGCGTACTCCCCAGGAATTCTTGGAAAGGGTGAAAAGGATTCTCCCTCGCACCTCTTTATATTTGTTCAGTGAGGAAGACTTCTTGAGAAGGTATAGCCTAAGGCAATCTTCTAAAGATGATCCTCATATCGCCAGGCACATCACTCGGGGCACTTCGCCTGGCTCTTCTAATATCTCTTCTTAGCATAGTACATCCTATGGCTCTCAAGGCACATCTCAACAAAGTCATTCTTCTCAGTGGGACATGTAAGGTCAGCGAGACTCATTGCAATGCTCTTTGCATCGGGATACCAGTCGGGTTCCCCATCACTCTTCTTCTCAGCGAGAACATACCGAGGGCTCTCATCGCCAGGCTACTCATCCTCAGGAGCGTTCTTTTCATAGGTTCCGGCCTAAGGTGGTTCGCCCTCCTTCCAAGAGCAAGACAGTCTCTCCAGCTGCGCAGCAAAAGAAGAGACGACAAAAAGAGTTTCATTCATCAGATTCTGGGGTCACCTTGGCCAGTGAGATCATATGGAAACAGGTTGAGAAGCCTCACACTACAAGAAAAAACAGTATTCATAACACTTAAAAACTGCTAACCGGGAGTATTGATAACGCTTCTTAAAACGCTAACATAGCCCCTGTTATTAAAAGTCCTATCTTTTCTACAACAGTATTCGAATGTTATGTTCGATGTTATCTTAAACTATTCGATAACACATTTTTAGTTGCTATAATATTCAAATAATAACATTTAGTTAGAGTATTTGGTTATAAATTTAAAGTTTAATCTTCTACTTTATGCATAACACTTTCCAACTATTATGAAAATTGTTATATTTGATCATTTTATAACATTTTTAGTTCATTCTATTATATAAATCATAACTTTTTGTCCCAATTATAATATATTCTACAAAACAACCATAATTATTGTAATTCTCCCAGTAATAACATTTTGTTATTTTGTAGTATGCATTTTTAACTGTTGTAAAAAGTTTTTATTATTGTATTTTGATTAAAAAAATCACAATTGATCACAAGTGTAATATTAAATAGATCAAAAAATCTAAATTATTCAATATATATGATAAACCATGAGTATTTTTACATTTGAAGACAAACTACTTCAAACCATGACACTGTTCACTTCAAAAGTTCTTAGTTCTAACTTGAGTTTGAAAGCATACATAATAAAATTCTAGTCTTGCACATCTTTTGCTTCAATAGTAAAAAATAGAAACATAACAAGATACACAAAAGGTAAACCATGAAGCTTGCTCCACCCTCAAATTCATCATCCATTCCATTGTGCACTTGTCTTTGTTGTAAAGTTGATTTGCTTAGCTACACAAAAGTTTAAATAATTAATGCTTAAACTTAGAGTTAATAGTAAACTAAAAGAGTACAAAAAGAAAGAAAGTTAATAACCTCGATACGACTTTATAAGTTGGCCATGCAATTACACTAACTACAACACATAGGCACGAAATGAAAGATTGAAGATTTATGCTTGGTAAAATACTCATTAGAAAAGTTAGCTCAAACACTTTATGATTGTCAAATGAAAATGCAAATAATACACCAACCATTAATAGAGCATTAATCAATAAAACAAACAATTCTTCTCACCAAATCATTTCTTTTTAAGAGGCATTAGCAAGTAGGAAACAAAATTAAAACTTTAACTTGTTATAGCAAAAAAAGAATAACAAATTACCAAAGAGAGATCAAAATTACAAATTTGTGATTCCATTCCAATGTAAATTCAAATAAACCAAACATGCCGATTGTAGGAATCAAAATTTCATTAGAATGGGCTACTAAAGTTCTTTGTGGTAAAGAAGTCGAAACCATAAACCATGTGTTACTCTTTTGCAATTTTGCAAGATGCCTTTGGGTCTCTAACCACTGGAACATTGTGCCAAGAACTGAAACAACTCTAAATTGCAGTAAATGGCTGGACTTTATTTGGGGATTGAACAGGGTTAATTAAACAAAAAGAACAAGCACTTAATTAAACTTTAAAGCATGATTTTTAAACAATTTCATAAATAAATTAGATATAGGTCAAAATTCATAAACTAATTTGTAGACATATCAAAGAACTCTTATAGCAAAAAATAAATAAATACCTCACCAACATCCATTGCTTCATCTGTTAATGCAACCACTGTAAAGACAACTCCTAACAAACCCTCAACAGCCAGAGTTATAGCATGAGCTTCACTAGCAACTAAGACTGCAGTATTGGACGCATCATTATCAAGGCTCCACTCAATTCCTGCAAAGGGCATGTGGTCATTGTTTTTGAAAAATTAAGAATACAATAGATGATTCCCTTATAATTCTAGGTGTACATCTTAAATTAGTTACAAACACAACTACGACAATTACTTACATCAAATAGCTAGCATGGTTTTCTAAGATGTTCTTAACAGAAGCAACATGAGCACTTTGTTCTTTGAATGAGGTGCTACTCCAAAGAAAAGTTTCAATATTAATATCATTTATTAAAAAAGCTGCCAGATCTGAGACAGCAAAAATTAAGGGAAATGTACATCAACCTTGGAGATAGACTGTCAGAATCTGTTGATGCAGGTTCTAACTCCCTTCCTGATCTCAGCAAAAACCTTACCTAGGAACCAAAAAAGGAACAATGTTCCTGTTAAGCGTAAAGCACAGTACTGGATGACTGCAGGACCTTCAAGTTTAGCAATCACCTAAGATATCCAAAAACAAAATATATTCACCAACTTGCATAATCCTCCCCAATCAGGTATTTTATGCTGCATTTGCAGCTGGAACTTTTTCATATCCATAAGTAAAGTTTTTATGAAAATTAAATGATGCAGAAAGTGGATGTGATTATATGTAGAGTCCAAGAACTTTACTTAGCTAATTGTTTAGTAGTATTATAGTATGTATAGTATTATCTTTGTTACTGTGGATTTTTGGTTCAGACCGGGAATTATTTGGACACTCATAGTAGTACTTGTAGATTTTCTAAGTTTAATCTATAGTTTAAGAATATTAAGTATAACCTAAGGTTTGATTAATGTGACTGATATTAAGGATTATATTTATTATATTATAAGGTTTAGACATCAACCAATAGGATTTTAAGCACATGTTATGAATGGTGATTAAGGATTAAGTATTTTTGAGGATTAAATTTAATAAGGAGTAAAGTTTGAATGTTATAGGGTCAGTCAGCATCTTTGAGTACGTTGAGGGCTTAGTCAAGGCTATTTACTCCATTCAAACTTAGCTAAAAATGTGTAATTTCGTGTTTAATTATTCAGCGTGTGCCGATATATCGCAGCTATAGGGGGCGATATATCGCAGCACGTAGATACGGAAAACACGAGACGATGCACGGTCGCCTCGGGCATACTAGCCCAGGCGATATATCGCCTACAGGGGGCGATATATCGCCTCCTTCAGCATAAATTCAAACTCTTTTGAATTCATTTCCTTTCAGCCATTCAAACTCCTTCAACAGTCCAGCATCTTTTGAACGAGTCTTCAGCCTCTGCTGAATGATTATTCAAATGATTTTCACCTAAAAAGCCATTATTTTTATTCAAGTAAAATCAAGATATTTTCATTCCCAAACTCTATAAATAAGACCTAGTACCCAGCCATTTCTTCACCTTTTACTCTAAGTTCAGAAGCTGCTAGTGTTAAGTGAGTGTGAGAGTTTAAACACCTGGTTTGGGAAAATCATAAGCTTAAACATCATAAGCTTATCAAACACTTTGGGAAGTGAGGTTCGTTAGTATTTCGGTTGTGGTTAGATTGATCTTGCAAGTCTTTGAGGTAACCAAAACTCTAGTTCATTTCTGTATTATGTTATTTTCTTTCTCATAGTCTTCTACTCAATCTCTAACCTTAATCTCTATTTTGGTTAGGAAATCTAAGTTCTTGAGCACATAAGTTTCGGTAAGCATGTCTCTCAAATGGTTTAGTCTTCTCATTTCCTTTTCATCTCTTTCCTTCTTTCAACTCACTCTTGTTCATTATGGTTTTAGGAGTGTTCTCAAAGTCCCAACTCAGTCCATTATATCCCGGTAAGTTTGGTAAGGAAAATAGGCTAGAATCTATATGTTTATGTTTATGTTATCTTATGTGTTATGTTATGAATATGTTATACATGTGTTTGTTGTAGGATTGGGCTTATGCCCTATTTGACTAACAAGACCCCAAAAAGATTGTGGGCATATGCCTATTTAGCTGGTAGGACCCCACTAATCTCATGGGCATAAGCTTGTTTAGTCTATGGGACCCCAAGTAATAATGGTCATTATAATAAGTGTATTATGTGTTATGATATGTCTTTACGTTATTATGAAATTGATGTGTATGACTATGTGTTAGATTTTTCCTTGCTGGGCATTAGGCTCATTCCTTTCTGTTTATGTGCAGGAAATAAGCTTTAGAGGCGGAAAGATTCGTGACGCTTAGAGGATGTGTATCGATGGTGAATGGAGTCAAGGGGCCGAGCGTTATTCGATTCGAGGATGTAGTCTCATTTTATCTTATATGGTTTTATATGTATTTTCCGCATTTCTTATGTAATTCACTTCATTTTAATCATGTTTTGTTTTTAAAGACAATGGGATCCCAAATCCTTCTTAGTATTCTATATATTTGTAAGTATCTCTTATTTTTACAAGTTACTCAATAAAATTATGGTATTTTCGTAAAAATGTAAGTTTTATGTATAGTTTCGTTAATGGTCCAAATAGTCTAGATTAGTGGGTCATTACATTATAAACCTTGTTAAAACAGCCAAAATAGAAAACTTTTCAGAAATTATGCTTCTCATATATGTAATGATTATAAAACATTATGTACAATTTAGATTTTATGCTCTGGTCAACAAAAATTCACTCAACTAACAAATAAAATATACAACTTCTATGGAACTAAGCAGATTTTTTTTTACAAAGAATTAGAATTACATACCAATGGCCTAGCCACAAGATAAATTACAAAACTAGAAATAAATTAAATGACAATTAAATATAATTAATTGCACTTCCAGTTTAGTCTAGTGCGGAAGACATCAGAAGTTACCGAACAGCTTCACTTATCTAACAGAAGTTATAGCTAATTTTGAGAAAAAAATTATTCTTACCAGTATGTAACAAGCTCCAGTTCGGTACCATCTACGTTGGAAGCATTCCTCAAATAACCTGAAAAGTAGAATTACAAAAATTAATGTTTTACAATAAGAAAAATATAGCAATAAGATACCAACAAAGCATTCAATAATAAATTGGACCTCAAGTTTTTGGAGGATATTATGTTATCAATACTATGATCGACTACATTTTGCAAAAGTTTGTTCTCTGTCACTTCCAGACAATGCTGATATAACTATTTTATACAATGGATTAAATGTGTACTAATTTTGACTCACAATATGATAGCTACCCTTTTAATTTCCTAATAATTAATTTATTACTTATAAAGAAAACAATGTTAAAAATTGTAGAATAATAAAAGCACATGAATTGAGATCAATCTTCAAATCTAGCATTCGTACCCCATTTCTCACAAATAACATACTTTTTCTTTTTTACTTTTAAGTAATTTAATAGAAGCTTAAGTTCTGAGAACATATTTAAGTATTGTTGAAATATGCCTTTAAGCAATAAAAACACACACAGCAGTACATATAAAGAGAAATTAAAGAAATACTCAGTTGATCTTCCGACACACACAGCAATACATATTTAAGTAATGTTTTGCTTAACGAAACTACTATAAACATTACTCCATTTAGATAATGGCCAAAAACAGAACCATTGTACTTTTGAATTGATTTTATTCTCATTGAATGTACTTGGATATTTTTGCGTCAAACACCCTAAAGAGAAGCCACTCCAAACAGTGAGAAAAATGAGTGCCCATCTGGAATTCGTGTACCATTATAAAAGAAAAGCATAAAAAAATTATAATTTACACAACATTTACGATGGTAATCTGCAATAACAGGAATTCATATACCTGTTTCCATTTCTTCCACAGGTCCATGCGTAATCCCCTTTGCAATAAAGTCAGTTGTAGTCCACAAAAGGTCGATTTCCGTCAAGTTTATGTTAAGCTCTGTCTTTTGAGCACTTTGAGCACTCTAATTAAAAATGCATGAAAGTGGTAATTCTAGGTTTCTATGTTGCAACCAAATTTATTGAACCTTGGAAGACATTTTCTTATGCAGCCTAGGATTTGATTTTGAGACCAAAAGACAAACAAGCATTCATTTATAAGCACTTTCAAAGCCTAGAAAACTGTAGACGTCTAGAACATCCTAAAATTTACTCAGACGTGGTAAGGAATCCAATGTTCAAATTTTTAATTCAATTTCCCTTAAAACCAAATAGATTATTACATAGATATGCATGAACCTCTGATGATATTTTCGTTGCTTGTTATTATTAAACTAAATCAAATTAAAGCACTGCCAAAATCTCAAATTAAACCAAAAACTTCTATATTGTCAGGTCACTGAAAAAGATAAGATACTGGGACCCAAATGAAAAATACACCATGACCCTTTACTTTAGCCAAAACTACATTAAGACCCTGACACCTCTTAAAATGGAAAATGGTTATAGAAACCTCCTCAATTAGTCAAAGGTTTGATGATGTGTCTAAGAACAAAAATTATGTAAAAGTAAACCACAGGTCTCTTCATTGGATTTTTCCATCAAAGGCTTTTGAATATGTTCGTTTTTTTTTTTTACTAGGAATCCTTGCCTAACTTTAAAATATTTGGGACAAAAAAATTATAGCAGTTGCTATATAGTACAGTGCTTGTAATTTGATTTCATTTTATCTCAGTTTTTGGCTCTTTGTTTTCCTTCTATCTGTTTTTTTTTTTTTTTGAATGCAAACATGTTGTTAAAAAAAATTTATAGGTAAAGAAAAAAAAATTAAAACATTAAGGAGGTGAAACTCATGCAACCATCATCTATAAAAAATAATTTTTTAAAAAAAAAAAAGATGAGAAAACTAAAGTCCCAAATGATACAATAATACAAGATCACCATAGTACTTCAACATCCATTGCTTCATCTGTTAATGCAGCCACTGTAAAGACAACTCCTAACAAACCCTCAACAACCAGAGTTATATCTTTCTGTAATGCACTTTCAGCTATGCCCTTGAGACGTGAAAATTTATAGAAAATATTTGTGTGATATTGAAAATGTAACACCGGACACATAGTGAAAATGTGTTTTGGCTTTGCCATAAACATAAAATGAGATCAAATCCAATCAAAGTAACTTTGCTTTCCCAAATTATAAAAGCTATAACTATAGTGGATGGTTATCTAACAAGTGATTGTCAATACCACCCAAAGATATAAACCATGTTTGATTTTCTTTGTATTCTATATCATGATATCTTTTGTCTATATTCAAGGAAGTCCAAAAATTTGTATAAGCCTGACTGTTAGTAAAAAAGAAAAAAAATCAAAATTGAAAAAATGATAATAAATACAGAGATAGAGCAATAAGGTTGAACTGCGGTCTCTAAACATTTCTTGTGAGGAAGCACTTCCTTTTTAGAATAAAGAATGTAAATGCATTGTGAAACCTACTGTATTTTAACAGAAATGTCCGAGCATTCAGTAACAATAAGCGAACAAACATAAAACAATATTAGGCAAAGTTCCTAGATTTACCTTAAATTAGTAGAGAAAGATGGTTTGAAGTCAGGAGTAGAATCAACGTGCAAGAGATTTCTCGACATGAAAATGCAATAGGCAAAGCTGAATTTAATTCAAAAATGCATTAATGCATCAACTCACAGTTTTGAATACATATATATATACATATACATTGATGATCTGATATGAAATTGAAATCTAAATTAAAAATTACCTCACAGTTTCGAATACTCTGGCCTGGGTTCGTGCTTCTAGCAGGAGAGTTAGCAAGCGCACGACTCGTGAGGGAGATGCCTGGGTTCTTGCTTTGTATTAGTCCAGATATGTTTGATGTTCAATTGTACTTTGTAGTCCAGAGTTGTTTTTTTTGTATGAACCGATTAGCCTCCAAGAAGAAAGCATTAGCATGTCATTAATAAAAAAAAAATAGCCTACACAACAAACCCAAAATTATAAACTCAAAAACTGGAAAGATGGTCTTGACATTCTGAATGAACCACCCTTAACAAGTCTATGCTACTAAATTAATGAAGAATTGCATAGTTAAATTCTCATAAAGAGCATAAACAATCAATGAATGAGCACATGTCCACTGAGAATAAATATATCTTGATGATTTTCCTTTTATCTGGGGTTTGAGAGCACTAAGTTTTCCCAAAAATTTAAGTATGTTTAACCCAAATCACATCAACCTGAAGTGATTATTACATTATCAAGTACCATAACTCATGTTGCTTAAAGTAAACTATCATCATTATAAACCACATATTCAGACACAAAAACAAAGGCACTGCTGAAACAAGTAGAACAAAAATGATCAAAGGCCCAAATTCAAAACATGTTTTAATGATCAGAAATGGAGTTTTCGAAATGCACATCATTATCAAAAATTAAATAAAACAAAGGAAATAACATCATATCAAACACCTGACATGTTTTTCAAAGTTAGGCCATAATTTTCCCACAAATTATTTTCATCAGTTCTACCTTTTATCATTGAGGAAACATGGTGCCCAATAAGTCCATCATATTTAAGGTCTTACGGCCAGAAAAAAAAACAAGAAACTTCATACATTGATTATTGGTTGAGAAAAGATTATCAATATACATTATAGACAATTAACTTGGAACTAACCTGGTACAAGACCACCTTGATGACTAATACCATGTTTCACATCTTTAAGCTGCAAAGGAAGCACTTGATACTCCAACTTTGGTAGCCAAGACCCAATTTTCTGTCATTTCAACCCATGAATCTCAGCCCCACCGACAAAAACATCTCCTTCAGAAAACTCTGTCATCATGCCTTGAGCATCACATGACCGACTCAAAACCATATATGTATTAATTGTCCTCAAACTCAATCTCAAATTAAATCAATACAAAACTGAAAACAATTATCAAACCCATAAATGTTGTAGAGCAAGCTCACTAAAGTCAAACCCATCGAATAAACCACCGCCGCAAGCACCGTCGCACCCACCAGCAAGCCTAGCCGTAGACCCACGAGTCAAGCCTCCCTGTCACACGACCCAAGCCGTGGTCCTCCACCACCTTGTTACACACCTGCAAGAAACAGAGAGAAAGAAAGAAAGATTGAATGATAGAGTAGCTCAGAGAGAAAGATAGAGCGAGAGAGAGTTATCGTAAGAATGATGTCGTCGCACAGTGTCCCTCTCCAAAGCTAGTTTCCGAGAGAAGCCCCTGCACACTTCCATTCACCCATCAACCATGTGAAAGAAATAGAGGGAGAAGAACAGAGAGAAAAGAGATCGAGAGAGAGACTGGACATAGGAGAGAGTCAGAACGGTTAGGGCAGAGAGGTTTCATTTCAGAAAGAGAGCTTTTTGTTTTTCTTTTGTTTTCTGATTTTATAGAATCAGAATGTGAATTAAAAGGAGGGGACGAAGTAAAGGCGCGATATTACTAATTTATTTGGCGCCTGAATTTCATTTGCTGTTTTACTCCGTGTTTTTATTTACTTATTCAACAATAGCGTTTTAAAAATTATGTAATATTTTACCGTAATATTTAGTCATATTTGTTGTAGTGTCACCCTGCTGATTACGAGGTTATGTGGTTGAAGGGGGTTGTTTTTGACATGACTGAAGAGAAGGTAAAGAACTTAAGGAAGACATTTGACCTCTCTGGCATGTCTATTACTATCCCTGGTCCAAATGACAGAGCTGAGGATCCCCCTTTGGGTATGTGTGCTTGGACACGTTATGCCATCAATTCTGGCACCCTACTTCCTCTTTATCCGTACTTCCGTAGCGTTGTGGATTATTTTGGTATTAGTCCTTCTCAACTGGCTCCTAATGCGATTTTGGTCTTATCTACGTTGTACATTATCTATCACCGTAGAAAATGGGCTGCTCCAGTGCCTCATGAGATCCACTACTTATTTGACCTGAAGATGAACCCTTCTCGGCGAAACTTGGGGTATTTCCACTTCCATGATTATATGAGTGAGGGTACCAACACCTTCTTGGAAGAGATCTCTGGAAATAGCAGGGCGTTTAGATATGCCTACAACTATTTCTTCAATAAGGATGTAGAGGCCAACTACTCCAAGTTTAAGCACGTTGTGCCTTTTCATAGACCGCTCTTGACCCAGGCTATGACAGTTAGGGCTATGGCATTGATTACCATGACCCCTGAGGAGAAAAATGCCATGACCCTCGTTACTTCAGAGAACCTTAGGAAGGTTGGGTTGTTTCCTCCAACTATAGCTGATGTTCTGGATGACGATAGTCCCGAGTCCGTGAATGCCATAGACTCCCTGGGACCCATTCATGTTGAGTAGGTACCCTCTTTGCCTGTGCTAGCTGGACGGGAGGGTGATGAGGTGGGTGCATCTATCGCGTACTCATCGCATCCTCCAGACAAATTTAATGAGACTACATTCGAGCTCGAATCTAATTCAGAAGGTTCAACACTTTATCACTTTTATTTTATGATTCATTTGTGCTTAATATCCTTCTAATATTTGTTCTCTTTTGCAGGTTCAAACATGTTCAGTTTTGTTCATACCCAGCAGAGGTCGACTTCTACCGAGGCCAGTCCTTCCATTCAAGCGACAAAAAGGACCAGGGTTGAGGCTGAGTTAGTAATGGAGGTTCCTCTCGAGGTGTCTCCTCTGACTCCTTTGGTGTCTAGTCAGATTCCTTTGGCGTTTAGTCCTGTCGTAGAGGTAGAGCCATCTTTGCCTACACCAGTTCCTCCCATTTTTCACTGATGTGGGTGCTTCCTGTTCTACGCCTGCTCCCTTGTCTAAGCCACACCAATCTGCTATACAAAACTTAGGTGCCCTCCTGGACTGAGCGTCTCATCTGGAGCATACGACAACGACTTTTAATGGGATTAAGAATGAGGACTTTGAGCACCATTCTAACGAAGTCACTCCTAGAAATTCAAAGTGTGAGTCCTTTACATTTCTCTTCTTGTCTCATTAGCTTGTGTGCTGATGTTTATCTAACACTTATATGTTTTTTGTAGGCACTGATGTTGGTCTCTCATGTCCGTGATAGGTCTGTGGAGTACAGCTCTATGCTCTCCAACCTTCGTTCTAAGCTTGAAGTTGTCCGCCAAGAGGTACTGTAACTTAGGCACGTTCTCGGCTCTAGGGATGCTGACATTGCTTCGAAGAATGAAGAGATCAATACCCTCCGCAGTACCGTGGACCTCAAACAGCAGGAAGTGACTGAGTTGACTCTTAGGATAACCCAGATGGAGGGGAAACTTGCCGATCAGCTCCAACAGTCTGAAGCTGAGAAAGAGAAGTTGATTGCTGACATGGACCAATTGCGAAAGGATGCTCTTATCGAGAAGGAGCAGGAGGTCAAAGCTGCCCGGGACAAGGCTCAAGAGGAGTATTCAGAGATAGTTTTTTCTTGCTTCTACTTGATCTGGAAGTCCAACAAAGATTTGAACTTGGATTTCCTTCCCGAGAAGACGCGAGTGAAGGTGCTTAGGAATTGTCTGGCTCGTGAGGCTGTCGAGGCTCATGGTGGTCTTTCAGACAATACTCCTCGCCCTAGTTAGTCTTCTCTTGGTCTTTTATTCTGTCTTTTCCTTTCATGCCATTGGTGGGGCATCTTGTACTTGACAGTTTTTACATATGACATGATATGCCTTTATGTGCTTTTTGTTATGAGTACTCAGTGTATTGATTGAAATTTTTTATTTCCAATGCTTACTAAGTATATCAACTCACAACCCTCATTGGTTCAGGTATTAGTATAATCTGAACACATGTATTTTACGTGCCATACTAACCTTACTCCTTTACGTTTTTCATGCTAACAACCATGGTAATGAGAGTAGTGTGATCCTTCACCAAGTACCATGAACAAAATAGGTCGACCACCCCATGGGTGATAGGCCAACAACCTATAGGTTTGATGATCCGATCGACCACCCTATAAGGGACTTGGCTAGGAGTCTCCCTACCAATGCCTTTTTTGTTTTTTGTTTTTGTTTTTGTTTTTTTTGCATTTTCATAACATATGTTGAACAAATGTCCTAGAAAAACTAGAGCTTGTTTAGTACTTAAGGTCACACCCTCATTGCTTGTGTATACCCCGATCGGCATGTACTATATGCCCCCCAAGTGATCATGGGTTTAAAAGCCTTGGTCACTTGCTACTTGACCATGCCTTGTTTCGAACGTTTAAACACATAGTACTATCCTTTTCACCCAATGATGGAAGCAGCAAATGCTTTTCCCTCATTGGTAGTCGGGTGATGGTTTCATACTCAACAGTAATGATACCTATACACAGATGCATATTGTGTAGCAAGTGTCGATCACAATTTACGTAATCTCTCGTGTACTCGTTATAATGATTGTAGACATAAATGTCTAAGTTGGACCAACCGGGTCTAGATGGGCTCATCGAGTCTATAACGAGTCTTAGATCAAATTATCGATCGGTCCCTCAAGGACCAGATTCGATTATGATCCAATGATGGCGACTAGTCTTTGGACCAGATTCTTTTTTGATCGTATGGGTTGATAGGTTCCTCAAGAACCAGGATCGAACGTGATCGAATAATGGCATCTAGTCCTCGGACCAGTCTCTTTTGTTGATCGATAGATTCCTCAAGAACCAAGATCAAACATGATCAAATAAATTGTCGACAAGGTCCTTGGACCAGTGTCTTGTTTGGATCTTATGGATCAATAGGCTCCTCAAGAACCAATATCGAACATTGATAACTCTACAAAATAGAGTTATTTTACCACTTTTTATGTGCTAATTGTTGCTTAATTCTTGAATTTTTAATTGATTTATTAAGTTTCAAAGTAATTTTGAATTTATTGGGTTTATTTTGATTTTATATATTTTTGTGTGTTTTTATAGTTATTTTGTTGTAAAATGATGTAGTTAATTATTTGAATTATTGTAGTTGAATTTGTGGTAAAAAAATGTTGTATTATTGAATTTGAATGTTATATATAAATTAAGTTATAATTAATATTTTCAAGGAATTAAATTAATTTATTTTATAATTGAAAATATTTTATTATGATTTATTTTATGTTTATTTTTTAGGGATTTTATTGTATTTTTGTTTTGGAAAAAATGATAAAAAGCTGAAAAGGAAGTGGAAAATGGTATTTTTGAAACACTCTCAGCCACAAGGCCCATGCCTCCAGCTTCTGCCTCATCAGGCCCAAGTCTCCAGTGGCCCATCTCCTTCCATCAACTCAGCAACAAAAAAACCCATGCACTTCCCAACAGCTCCACGTACCAAACGAACTGTTCAGCAGCTCCCCAGGCCCACGAAGTCCTTCGGCCCATCCAATCCAGCTGCAGCAGCTCCAACTCGCCTGGCCCAATTGAGCCTACCACCTAATTCGCCCACCTGTTAGCTGCATTACCAAGTAGGTCTTCCCAACAGCCACCCCATGCATGCCATTTTTTCCTTGAGCCCAACAAAGGCTCACTTTTGTACCCTTGTTCCCTTTGCCAAAGATACCACTTTTTACCCAAACTTTCCAACACACTTTACCCCAAAATATCATCATTACACTCCATAATTTACCCCTATTTTCCATATTATTATTAATTTAATTAATTTAATCAATTTAAATTGATTATTTTAATACTCATTTTTTGGTTATAAATAAGGGATTTGAGTGCATATTTTAGAGGGGTTTACACTACAATTTCTACACTTTCAAGACCTCTCTATTCTCTTCATCTTTTTCTTCCTTTTGGTCATTTTTCTATGAGTTTTTAGAGAAAAAATTTGGGGGTTCATCCTCCAAATTTTCCTATTTATGTTTGTAATTTTTAGTTTGTATTTGCTATTCTAGTTATGTGTTTCTAATCTTTTGAAGATTATTAAGGTGATAATGAAACAATATGTAACTAGATAGTATTTATTTTGTATGTTGATTTCCCATTTTGTGCAACAAAGTTTATGTAATTTTCTTCTTCAAATATCTTCTTTCATCTTAAATATCACGTATTTTGGATTGTTAGCACATATTTACACTTTGTTCTTCATTACTGCAAAAACATAATATTCTTTGTGTAAGATGTGTCATTAAATTGTACACATCCATACTTAGAACAAAAATATTATGTTTTGCCTTATAAATAATGTTCATTGATTTATTTGTTATTTCATTAGATTGATTTACACTAAATGCTTTGAAATTATAATTTTGAAAAGTGAAGAAAAATGTTATCTTTTTAGAAGTAATTTGTGCTTAAAATTATAAATCTATTTGGAAAATGATAGTTTGATTTATTTTAACTATTACTAAAACTTGGGAATCAATGTACTTATAAATACTATTTAACTTATATTTTGTGGATTCTAATCCTTAATAATCTTATTTTACCATCTTGATTTCTAATATTAATTTATTTTTATTTATTGTCTTAAATTTCTTTATTATTGTCTTTTATTTTATTTTTATTGTTACAAATTCTCATCAATCTTTGGAGCTAGGTTCGAATTTATTAATTTTGATTTAAAATAGTTTTCTTTTCGATTTTAGACAACTCCTTTGGGTTCGACATCCTTGCTTACACGATCACTATTCTATATGAACGATTTGTGCGCTTGCGAGTATAAATTTTTAAAACATACCCATTTTGGGTCAATCAAGTTTTTGGCACCATTGTCGGGGAGTTGCAAGAGAAAAGAAACGAAATCTATCTCAAGGTTAGTGAATTCTTCTACTTGTTATTTTAATTTTTGCACTTAAAAAAAACTAAAAAAATATATATCTATAAAAACTAAAAAAAAAAAA
Source organism: Humulus lupulus (assembly GCF_963169125.1). Lineage (NCBI taxonomy): Eukaryota > Viridiplantae > Streptophyta > Magnoliopsida > Rosales > Cannabaceae > Humulus > Humulus lupulus. The sequence goes on from NC_084793.1 coordinate 262,041,552, forward strand.
GATAAAAAGGAAATTTGGGACGGTTCTACCACCCATAAAAAAACTTACTTATATATTTATATTTATTTTTTTTAGTTGACGGCACTTGTGCCTCCTAATTTTGTTGTAATTTTCTTTATTTATCTTGTTGTTGTTTTTATTTTATTTTATTTTTTCAAGTTACTAGTTGATGGCAATTTTGCCTCCTAGTCTTTTATTTTATGTTTTAGTTGATGGCACTTGTGCCTCCTAATTTTTACCTTATTTTTGCTATGGTTGATGGCATGCTATGCCTCCCTACTCTTGCCTAATTTTTGATAAACTTACTTAATTTTATCTTATTTTTCTTTGTTTTTTGTTATCATATTATCATGTAATTGTTTAATATCTTAACATTATTTTTGTTCTCTTAATTTAATTTTATTTTTCTTTTTACCTTAATTGTCATTTAAAAAAAATAGTTTGTCATTTAGTTTACCATATGGATCATTTTAATCATAGTTGGAATTCTGAGTACAACTATTATGAGCACTCAAATTTAAATTATGGAGAAACTAATGACATGTATGATATGCATAATCTTTTGATATCCATTTTGTCCCGACCTATAATCAAAAAAATTCATGGAGTCATACCCAGTCTCCAATAGGGCATGAATTCAATATGCATAATCAAAGTCATGCCCAATCCGACCTATCATATCCCATTCAACAAGAAACGAGACAATCTTTAGAGGATACCCTACAACAGTTCATGAAATCAACCTACCAAATCTAACGAGCCCAGTCTCAGTCGATCTCAAAAATTGAGACAATAATAGGACAACTTGCAACTGTTATAGAGTCAGAAAAACAAGTTTACCCCAACCAACTCATTCTCAATCCAAATAGTCAAATTGAAAATGAAAAGGAGAATAAAGTTGTTGAAGAACTTGTAATATGCATCCAACCCCCTAATAAAACCAAAGAGTTGGATGAAATAATTTTCGAGGCTCATGAATAAAATGAAAAAGACATAATTATATCTCAAGAGCCCATAAATGAACAAATTTGTATATTTATTCAAAATGAAAAGGAGTCTAATATAGATATGCAATTTTCTTATTTTATTGATATTCCATTAAAATTGCATATTTCTAATCGTCTTGTAGGTGTGATGTTATCAATTATTATTTATGGCATTTACATCAAAATCATAACTCACCCTACTAATGAAATTTTACACCATCGATTGGGTGTAGGTTGAAAAAAAAATTATAGTCGAGCTAAAGACTATAAACTAAAGCGCTTTATGGGAGGCAACCCATACTTTAATGTTTCATTTTATTTTTCACTTTTGTTGTGTGTTTTTGTTTCTTGTTTCTCAAAAGCTTGAAGGAAACTTTTTGCCAAAAAGAAGAGAAGAAAACAAAGTAGCCAAATCAAGGAAGCATACCTCAAAGGGAGTAGTTCTTAATCTTTTCTATTTTATTAAACATTGAGGACAATGTTTCATTTAAGTTTGGGGGTAATGTGTATGTGTTTTTCTTGATGTTTATGTTTTTTTTTTTTTTTTTTTTTGCATGTTTTTCATTTGTTGTAAAATTCAAAAAAATATTTTTTTTTTCTTTATTTGTTAGTCTTTTTGTTTTTATGTGATTTTCATTTGTTATATATATATATACATATATTCCTTGTGTTGTTTGAACAAAAAAAATATTGGTGGTTTTCATTTTCTAATGATAAAAATTATGATTGAAATTGTTATTAGTTCTTAGAAAAATATAAATAATTATTAAGCTTTACTTTTAATTTCTAAGTTACTTTTGTTTAAATATATATTTTTCATAATATGTCACTTTTTTATTCTATTCGAATTTGTGATATTTGGATATAGTTTATTTAAACATTAAATTCTCTAAATCTCTAAAAAAAAAAAATTGAAAAATCCTAGAATTTGCATGATTATCTCTTGAGATTTAATTTAATTTTTTTTGCATAAGCTTGTCTAAATGTGCACATGATGATTTGATGTTTTTGTGTTAAATATCTATTTTGAAAACAATTTTAACTTGTTAATTAATTACATAAGCTTTACTTTTATTTGTGATTTTCTTTGAACTATTTCCATTATGTAATTGTTGACAAAAACATTTGACATCACCAATTAAAAAAAATGTGTGTTTTTAATTTTTCTTTTGCTCGAGGACTAGCAAAATATTAAGTTTTGGGTGTGATAACTCTACAAAATAGAGTTATTTTACCACTTTTTTATGTCCAAATTGTTGCTTAATTCTTGAGTTTTTAATTGATTTATTAAGTTTCAAAGTAATTTTGAATTTATTGGGTTTATTTTGATTTTATATATTTTTGTGTGTTTTTATAGTTATTTTGTTGTAAAATGATGTAGTTAATTATTTGAATTATTGTAGTTGAATTTGTGGTAAAAAAATATTGTATTATTGAATTTCAATGTTAAATATAAATTAAGTTATAATTAATATTTTTAAATAATTAAATTAATTTATTTTATAATTGAAAATATTTTATTATGATTTATTTTATGTTTATTTTTTAGGGATTTTATTGTATTTTTGTGTTTGGAAAAATGATAAAAAGCTGAAAAGGAAGTGGAAATTGGTATTTTTGAAACACTTTCAGCCACAAGGCCCATGCCTCCAGCTTCTGCCTCATCAGGCCCAAGTCTCCAGTGGCCCATCTCCGTCCATCAACTCAGCAACAAAAAAACCCATGCAATTCCCAGCAGCTCCACTTACCAAACGAACTGTTCAGCAGCTCCCCAAGCCCACGAAGTCCTTCAGCCCATCCAATCCAGCAGCAATAGCTCCAACTCGCCTGGCCCAATTGAGCCTGCCACCTAATCCGCCCACCTGCTAGCTGCATCACCAAGTAGGTCTTCCCAACAGCCACCCCATGCATGCCATTTTTTCCTTGAGCCCAACAAAGGCTCACTTTTGTACCCTTGTTCCCTTTGCCAAAGATACCACTTTTTACCCAAACTTTCCAACACACTTTACCCCAAAATATCATCATTACACTCTATAATTTACCCATATTTTCCATATTATTATTAATTTAATCAATTTAAATTAATTATTTTAATACTCATTTTTGGCTATAAATACGGGATTTGAGTGCATATTTTAGAGGGGGTTACACTACAATTTCTACACTTTCAAGACCTCTCTATTCTCTTCATCTTTTTCTTCCTTTTGGTCATTTTTCTATGAGTTTTTAGAGGAAAAATTTGGGGGTTCATCCTCCAAATTTTCCTATTTATGTTTGTAATTTTTAGTTTGTATTTGCTATTGTAGTTATGTGTTTCTAATCTTTTGAAGATTATTGAGGTGATGATGAAACAATATGTAACTAGATAGTATTTATTTTGTATGTTGATTTCCTATTTTGTGCAACAAAGTTTATGTAATTTTCTTCTTCAAATATTTTCTTTCATCTTAAATATCATGTATTTTGGATTGTTAGCACATATTTACACTTTGTTCTTCATTACTGCAAAAACATAATATTCTTTGTGTAAGATGTGTCATTAAATTGTACACATCCATACTTAGAACAAAAATATTATGTTTTGCCTTATAAATAATGTTCATTGATTTATTTGTTATTTCATTAGATTGATTTACATTAAATGCTTTGAAATTATAATTTTGAAAAGTGAAGAAAAATATTATCTTTTTAGAAGTAATTTGTGCTTAAAATTATAAATCTATTTGGAAAATGATAGTTTGATTTATTTTAACTATCACTAAAACTTGGGAATCAATGTACTTATAAATATTATTTAACTTTTATTTTGTGGTTTCTAATCATTAATAATCTTATTTTACTATCTTGATTTCTAATATTAATTTATTTTTATTTATTGTCTAAAATTACTTTGGGGTTGTTTGGTAACACTTAAAAAAATAGTTTTTATTTAATTAATTAGAAATTTGAAAATTAAACATAAAAATGTGTTTGATAACTCTATTTTTATTTATTATTTTTTTAAATTTTAATTAAAATTTATTAAATTTAAATTTTTACTTTCAAAATTTTTTTAAACAGTTTTCATTTTTTTCTTCTCTTCTTGAAATCAACACCTCATTGTTAAACAAAAAATAAAAATAAAAGTTATCATACACGTTTATTATTTTTTGTTTTTAAAAACAAAAAACAAAAATAGTTTCCAAACATATTTTTATTTTTTAAAGATAAAAAAACAAAAATAAAATAATATTTCCATTTTTGTATTTAAAAAATTCAAAAACAAAAATTTTACCAAACGGGCCCTTTATTATTGTCTTTTATTTTATTTTTATTGTTACAAATTCTCGTCAATCTTTGGAGCTAGGTTAGAATTTATTAATTTTGATTTAAAATAGTTTTCTTTTCGATTTTAGACAACTCCTTTGGGTTCGACATCCTTGCTTACACGATCATTATTCTATATGAACGATTCGTGTGCTTGCGAGTATAAATTTTTAAAACATACCCGTTTTGGGTCCATCAAACATGATCCATAATTTGATGACAAGGCCCTAGAACCTGTCTCTCTTTTGGATCGTATGGGTCGATAGGCTCCTCAAGAACCAAGATCAAACATTATCCAATAATTTGGTGACATGGTCCTAGGACCTCTCTCTCTTTTGGATTTTATGGGTCGATAGGCTCCTCAAGAACCAAGATCGAACATGATCCAATAATTTGGCAACAATGTCCTAGGACATGTCTCTTCTTTGGAACTTATGGGTTGATTCGCTTCTCAAGAACTCATATCGAACATGATCCATAATTTGACGACAAGGTCCTGGAACCTGTCTCTTTTTTGGATCGTATCGGTCTATAGGCTCCTCAAGAACCAAGATCGATCATGATCCATTAATTTTGTGACAAGGTCCTGGGACCTGTCTCTCTTTTGGATTGTATGGGTCGATAGGCTCCTCAAGAACCAAGATCGAACATGTTCCATTAATTTGGAGACAAGGTCCTAGAACCTGTCTATCTTTTGGATTGTATGGGTCAATAGGCTCCTTAAGAACCAAGATCGAACATGATCCATTAATTTGGTGACAAGGTCCTAGGACCTATTCCTTGTTGAATGTAATTTAAAGAATTAAGAGAAACTTAAGAAATTAAATTCATTCATTAAAGCACAATGGTTGTTACACAGATAATTAAAAAATAATACATTTGCATCCTGCTCGGCTATGCTTCTATCTGCCAAGTGTTTGACGAGAACGAAATTCAGGGTGCCCATATCTTTGTCACTGGAAAGCTTGGCTAAGGCATCAGCATTGGCATTATGCTCCCTTAGGACTTGTGTAATTGAGTATCTCTTGAACTGTGTCAACAAGTCTTTCATCTTGTTAAGGTGCTGCACCATTCTAAGTCCCTTGGCTTGATACTCCCCCAGTACCTGGTACACCACTAGCTAGGAATTGATGAATATCTCCAGGGATTATGCATGCACATCCCGAGACAAGCGTAATCCTGCTAATAATGCCTCGTACTCAGCCTCATTGTTTGAAGCGTTGAATCTAAATCTGAGAGCGCAATTGATTCAATGATTCTCCAGAGTGATCAATATGAGTCCTGCACCTGAGTTGTGCTCATTGGATGCTCCATCAACATATAGCTTCGATACAGGAGTATCTCCTTCCTTCTCGGTATCTCCATTCTCCAATTGGTAGGAAGGGTCTTCAAGGTTGGTGCCTTCGACTATGAAGTCTGCCAATGCTTGTCCTTTTGTCGTCGTCCTCGAATGATAAGTGATATCAAACTATATTAGTTCTACTGCCCATTTGAGGAATCGTCTTAAGGCCTCTGGTTTCTGAAGAACTTGTCTCAACGGTTTATCGGTTGGACTCAGATCGAGTGAGCTTGGAAATATGGACGCAGCTTTTGAAAGGCGATTGCTATAAGTAGGCTAGCTTTTCAAGAAAGGGATACCTAGAATTCGCACCTATTAGCCTTTTACTGATATAGTACACAGGGTGTTGTACCTTGTTCTCTTCTTTTACCAAAGCAGCGCTGATTGCATGCTCGATGATTGCCAAATAGATGAATAGTAATTCACCATAGATTGGCTTCGCTAGGACGGGAGGTTGAGCGAGATGCTCCTTCAAGGCTTGGAAAGCTTCCTCAAATTCCTCGGTCCATTGGATCTTCTTGCTGCCCCTTAATAAGTTAAAGAAAGGGACAGACTTGTCTGTAGAGTTTGATATAAACCTACTGAGAGCAATTACTCTCCCGGTTAAGCTTTGCTCTTCTTTGATTGTGGTAGGTGACTTCATGTTGATCAATGCTTTGATCTTCTCGGGGTTAGCCTCGATTCCACGTTAATTGACTATGTATATGTGGAACTTACCAGAACCAACTCCAAAGGAGCACTTGAGAGGGTTTAACTTCATGCTATACTTTCTAAGTATTGCAAAGCATTCCTCCAAGCCTCGAAAATGCCCTTCACCTTCTTTGGACTTGACCAACACGTCATCGACGTATACCTCCATATTTTTGCTGACCAAGTCTCGGAACATGCCATTCACTAAACGCTGGTAGGTGGCTCCTACATTCTTCAAGTCGAATGGCATCACCTTATAATAGTACAATCCCTTGTTTGTCCAAAAGTTGGTATGTTCCTCGTTGGGAAGGTGCATACTTATTTTATTATACCCAGAATACGCATCCATGAATGAGAGTATTTCATGTCCTACAGTTGAATCGACTAGTTGGTCTATTCTGGGTAGTGGGAAGCAGTCTTTAGGGCAGGTCTTGTTCAGATATGTGAAGTCCACACATGTTCTCCACTTCTCATTTGGCTTTAGGACCAGCACAGGGTTCGATACCCAATCTGAGTAGTAGGCCTCCCTTATAAAATCATTTTCCTTGAGCTGCTCGACCTCCTCCTTCAGGGCTTGAGATCGGTCTTTGTCAAGCAAACTCCTCTTTTGTTGCACTGATGGGTAGTTCTTATCCACATTGAGGACATGGATTATCACGGAAGGAGAAATTCCAACCATGTCCTTATGTGACCAGGCAAAGACATCCTGGTTCTTCTTCAAAAATTCTACCAGCTGTGCCTTAATTTGCACCTTTAGGTCCTTCCCGACTTTAATTACTCAAGTCGGGTCCTCCTCATGTAGTAGGACTTCGTCCAGATCTTTGACTTGTCCTACCCCCATGATGTCATCCCCAAAGCGAGGATCAATTTCATTTCCCTCGCCTTGGGAAACTTACTATAATAACAAATCTTCATTAAAAGGAGCCTTCGGCTCTAGTAGAGTGTTTCTTTCAATGTCAACTTCCGTGTTGACAACCTCATTGGTTCCTTCCTTCTCTTCACAGCAGGCTACTACCATGTTGTTTATGCATGGTCCTTTCTTTGCCTTGACCACTGACATATTATAGCATTCTCGTGCCTCCCTTTGGTTAACCTCTACGCATCCTTGCCCTGCTGTTGTAGGGAACTTCAAAGACAGATGTCAGATAGATACTGCTGCGTGTAACGCCATCAGGAGGGGTCTCCCGAGCATTACACTGTAAGCCGGTGAGCAATCTACCACTAGGAACTATGTCATCACAGTCTCATGCCTAGGGCCATCCCCCATCGTGACCGGTAGTCTGATTGTTCATGCTGGTGCTAGGCATTCTCCCGTGAACCCATATATCACTTGGGAACACGGTGTCAAGTCCTTAACCGTGAGCTTCATCTTCTCGAGGGATATTTTATAGATGATATCTACTGAGCTTCCTGTATCCACCAACCATCTCTTCACTCAGGCATTGGAGATTTGAATGGTAAGGACTAGAGGGTCATTGTGGGGGTACCTCACGTGCCTGGTTTGCGCCATTTCCCCCACTGCCGCCCTGAGGGTTTGCGCCATTCTTATCTTCCTTGACAGTGGTCATGAAACGCCCCAACTCCTGGGACCGTTACGGTGTGCCTTGTAAATAGTGCTAAACTCGCTAACCGAGTCATTTGGCCAAAATCGTGAACTAAGTATGATTAGCGGTTTAGGGATTAAACATTTTGGTTAGGGTGTAACGTTTCACTAGAACGTTTAATATATACATTGGGATCCCGAAAATATAAACTTCAGAGTTTATTACAGAAAATATTTACAACAGGCCGTTCTAAGCGGCAAAACAGGGTTCAACCCTAGTTCCACTTTAAACCTCGGCCGTGGCGGACGAGCAGCTGCATATGTACACGTCATCACCTAAGCTCTCCAACTCAAGGATGGTCTAGCTTCCTCTTGCCTTTACCTGCACCACATAGCACCCGTGAGCCGAAGCCCAGCAAGAAAACATAATACTTTTCATAAACATTATCAAATGATTATCATTATAATCATACTGAGCATAAAACTTTCAAACCAATGAGTGAGCATCACATGATTCAAGAGGGAGAGTGGCTGCTAGGTAAGCCACTAGCCTCCAAGTGCTTATTCCATTCATCGACCCTCGAGGTCGGTCTTGCATTAATGCTCTTTGAGCCATTCAATGCTGATGGTCGATTAGATCTAATCTCCGTTGGCTTGCGTGAACCACGCTAAGGCCGTTCTGACTAATCAACCAGCGCTATGTGACCAGTGTCCAGTATCACTGCCGAACTTGACTAGTAAGTCACAGCTTCACAGTTGATACTAACACCTTTGCCAATTCTGACTAATAAGTCAGTGCAACGTGACCAGTGCCCAGTATCACCGCCGAACCTGACTCATAAGTCACAGCTTCACAGCTGATACCAACACCTTTGCCAATTCTGACTGAAGAGTCAGTGCATCGTGACCAGTGCCCAGTATCACTGCCGAACCTGACTCATAAGTCACAGCTTCACAGTTGATACTAGCCCCTTTGCCAAATCTGACTAATTAGTCAGTACCATGCACAAGTAAGCAATGCTATCAACATGTATCATATGCCAGTTATCCAAGAATAGGGCATTCAGCATGCTTACTAAACAGTTGCTAGCATAATCATGATCATGCACAAACTCAGAGACTCAAGCTCTGGCCAATCTCATATTCATCACTCATGGCATGCCCTAATCACATGTTTCTCGTGCATCACATGCATCACACTTAATCATCCAGCATGCCTCAATAATAATCATATGCAAATGGGCAAGATCGTCAAGCATTCATTATGCTTTCAATGTTTACATTTAAACATCCAACATGCATCAGGAATAGCCATGCATGTCATACTCAATAGCCAACCAACATGCATCATAACAGCCATGCATGTCATGCTCAATAATCAACCAACATCCATCCATAATAGCCATGCATGTCACATATACACAGGGTGCAGTTTTCTTACCTTGGGTTCGAGCGAGAATTAATAAAAGAAACGACCTTTGAGAACGATCATCTTTTAGTCCTTTAGCGGTCACCTAGTCATAACCAAACATAAGGTAACATCAATAAAAATGATCAACTTAAGTTCCCAAATCAATATCTAGCCTCCGAGACATCAATCCACACTTAACCGGGTACTAGGTTCAACCCCGAAGCCTATGGCTTGAATCCCCAAGCTAAAAACATGTCTTTGGTCAAAACTGCCCTGATGGGCCGCGGCTCATCCTCAAACAGAGGCATAACTCCTCCCAGGAACACACTCAGGCCGCGGCACACCATAGACAGGCCGTGGCACATTACGCAAACCAGCAAGCCACCAGCTTGCTTCCCCTGCATTTCTCCTCGAAACCAAACCTTCAAACCAGTCCCAAACCTCAACCTAACACCCAATTCAACCACAAAAAATTATCAACAACTCACCCATATCAAAACCCAAAGTAAACATCAATCAAACTTCCATTAATTCCAATCATTTACCAATAAATCACAAGGTGAAAGTTTAAACCCAAAACAGAGTATACCATGAAACTAGTGGTTGGAACTTACCTCAAACTTGATTTTGAATCCCCTTTAATGGCTGAATCATGTCCCCAAACTCCCACCTTGGATTACCTAGCCTAACTCCTCAATTTAGGCTCTCAAAATTCAAAGAAAAACAAAGGAGAAAACATGTACGGGAGAGAAGAAGAAGATGAGGATGGGGCTCTGTTTTTTATTCTGTTTTCTACGGCCTACTAAACCTCATGTATATCCAAGCTAAATGACCTAAATGCCCCTAGGTCATTTAAAGACTTCTAAGCACTCCCAAGGGTAAAATCGTCATTTCCAACCTATACCGTTAATCATAATTAACGCTCTCCAATTACCGCTATTCTCAATATTCCCAAATTCCAATAAATCATATCCCATTACCCTTTAATTCTCGGTAATGCTCTAATCATTAAATATCACCCCGAGACTCACCCCGAGACTCACCCCGAGCCCCGAACTTAACCCCGTTATGACTAGACCGGAAACTTGCTTTCCCATGATCGTCTCACGTCGAATGGCTCGAACCAATCCACATATAATGTGGTAAAATTATAATTCACCCATATGCATAAAATTACACAATCACGCCCCCAACGGCCAAATTACCAAAATGCCCTTGCATTTAAAATATGAGCCCATATGCATGCATTCACCATCATATAATAATATAATTCACATAAACATGCATATAATCATTAAATATCATAATAAATCAATTATGGCCCTCCCGGCCTCCTAATCAAGGTCCTAAACCTTAATAGGAAATTTGGGGCATTACAGGTCAGATGGTTTATGCCTTTTTCTTCCTTCATGATAGCGTCATCTAGCTTCATATATTTGTCTACTTGGTCCAGGAACTTCGGTAAGGTGTTGATGGGGTTCCTGTGTATGCTATCCCATAAGGGACTATGATAAATTATTCCTGCCGATATGGCAACGAACTTTCCTTCATCTCTTAGTGTGGACGCTCGGTTTTCCTCTCTCATGAACCTCTTGATGTAGTCCTTCAGAGATTCATCCTTCCCTTGCTTGATGTCAGCTAGTTAATTAACATAAACTGGTTGAATCCGTTCGGCACTGAAGCACTTGCAAAATTCCTTCTAGAACTGCTCCCAGGAAGTGATGGATCCAGGTTTGAGTTTCTAATACCATTCCAGAGCTGAGTCAGAGAGAGTGGTAGGGAATACTTTACACCTATAATCATGCTCCACACCGAGTAACTCCATCAGATCCTCAAACTTTCCAATGTGTTGTACTGGGTCCTCTTTCCTAGTGTATGTTGGGAGTTTCGAGGTCTTGTATTTCAGTGGTAGTTGAGTAGCTTGGATATTAGCACTGAAGAGACTCCTACTTTTATGAGCCAGCTCAATAGTGGAAGGTTTCTTTGTCAAACACTTGACAGCCATGACGAGTGCATCAATTTGAGCCTGCACTGCCAGTGAGATCGCTGCTCCAGGTGGGGTAGACGTCACTGGTATCCCCTCCTGAGCGGTGGTCCTCTTGTTGATGACCTCCCTCAAATCCTATAGTTGTGCTTCTTTCCTGAGCCTATCGAACACGATATTGGTGTTGTTCATCGATTCCTTTCCCTTGCGAGATTGAGGGTGTAGGGGTGGTAGGTCTTCCTTGCCCTTGTCGGTGCGACCTTGCCCCCGAGCTTCTCCTCCTACATGACTTTGAGACTTTGAGCGGCCATTTCCATTTCTGTCACGGCTCTCGAATGTTTGACCCTCATCTCTTGCGTTGTTTCGTCTGTCCCACTGGGAGGGGTCCTTTGGGTTGGTGACACTTTTACTTCGAGATGAAGTGTTATTCTTCTTAGTCATGGAGGAGGCAGTCTTGGACTGTGCCTCTTCATTCTGTCTCTGGGAAAGTGTCTCTGAGAATGTCCTTGGGATTCGACTCCTCCCCTAGGACTCCCTCTTACTATTGTCTCGCATTCCTGCTGCTTTGGCCTGAGCCTCCCTCATCGCCTGAGCAACAGCTTCAGCGTTAGCTCGGGCTAACTGAGTAGCCACCTCTAGGACCACTGATGCGTGTCGTATACCACAACAAATTTAACATTGATTTTTCTTTCAATACTTCCAATTATTTTAGTATAATAGTAAGCACAGGTCGAACCCATGAGGACTATTGTTCACTTTATTATTCAATAATTGACACTAAAACTTAAAAGGGGGATTTTGATTTTTAACTCAAAATTAAATAACATAAACTAGAAAGAAAATAAAGATTGATATTACGATATTAAGAAACAGTTAAAGGTTAATCTCCACCCTCAACAATCGTTCCTAATCACTAATAATAAATATTATTCCAATTTCTCAATTAAACTATTAACCCCGGGGTCGCAGATAATGCTGAAGCAGACAATTATCCCAGTCTCCCTATTATAAGTAATCAAGGCGAAGCACTCAATAATTAACTATTTTATCTAAGCAATAAATCTATGAAGCATACAATCTATTTAACTTAGATAAAGCATTAAGTCCTATGGAAACAAGTTAATCTAGGCAATAAATTAATGAAGCATATAATTCATTTATCCTAGGTTCTATTTTTCATCACAATCAACAATTCTTTTGACATCACTATCAATTGCAATTTATCACATACACTTAGAATCCTAAAATATTAGGTGAGTAGTAATTCGAAGATGACAATTGAATAATGTAAAACCTTAATTAGTTGGCAACCTAACAAGAAATCACAAAATTCATAACATTCAATTAGAAAAATAGAAACAAATTAATATTGAGATAAATTATAGAATAATATTCATTATCAACAATCAAGAATTCATGTCTTGGGTTTTGAATTAACCCTTAACCTAAAAAAAACCAACTCCATAATAGTAATTGTAACGCCCCAACTCCAGGGACCGTTATGGTGTGCCTTGTAAACAGTGCTAAACTCGCTAATCGAGTCATTTGGCCAAAATCGTGTAACTAAGTATGATTAGCGGTTTAGGGATTAAAATTTTGGTTAAGATGTAACGTTTCACTAGAACGTTTAATATATACATTAGGATCCCGAAAATATAGTTTCAGAGTCTATTACAGAAAATATTTACAACAGGCCGTTCTAGGCGGCAAAACAGGGTTCAACCCTAGTTCCTCTTTAAACCTCGGCCGTGGCAGACGAGCAGCTGCATATGTACACCTCATCACCTAAGCTCTCCAACTCAAGGATGGTCCAACTTTCTTTTGCCTTTACCTGCACCACATAGCACCCGTGAGCCGAAGCCCAGCAAGAAAACACAATATAACATGATATAATATCAACGGTAATCATAATAGCCATTTAGGACCAACGGTCCAAAACAGATAGGTGACAATAGCCAAAAGTCACAGAAGTGGGTACAGCTCCCTCGAGCCATGTGACGATAGGGTCACCAGGGCTTAATTGATAAGTAGTTCCTTCATAAGTTTGATCAGGATAGGTGCATGGTGATTGGTCACCAACATAACCATTGTAATGACCCATTAATCTAGACTATTTGGACCATTAACGAAACTATACATAAAACTTACATTTTTGCGGAAATACCATAATTTATTATAATCTTGTAGAAACAAAGGTTACTTTCATAAAATTAGTAGGATATGGGTACCCATTGTCTTTAAAACAAAAATAACTTAAAGCAAAAAGAGTTACATAGAAAATGCGGAAAATACATCTAAAACCATAAAAACATAAACAAGACTACATCCTCGAATCGAATAACGCTCGGCCCCCTTGACTCCATTCACCATCGATACACATCCTCTAAGCGTCACGAATCTTACCGCCTCTAAAGCTTATTTTTCTGCACATAAAACAAAAAGGAATGAGCCTAATGCCCAGCAAGGAAAATCTAACACATAGTCATAAACATAATTTCATAAGAAACATAAAGACATATCATAACACATAATACACTTATTATAATGGCCATTATTACTTGGGGTCCCATAGACTAAACAAGCTTATGCCCATGAGATTAGTGGGGTCCTACCAGCTAAATAGGCATATGCCCACAATCTTTTTGGGGTCTTGTTAGTCAAAAAGGGCATAAGCCCAAGCCTACAAACATACACATTCATAACATATTCATAACATATCATAACATAACACATAAGATAACATAAACATAAACATATAGATTCTAGCCTATTTTCCTTACCAAAGTTACCGGGATATGTGGACTGAGTTGGGACTTTTTGGAACACTCCTAAAACCATAATGAACAAGAGTGAGTCTAAAGAAGGAAAAGAGATGAAAAGGAATGGGAAGACTAAACCATTGAAAGTCACACTTACCAAACTTATGTGCTCAAGAACATAGATTCCCTAACCAAAATGAAGATTAAGGTTAGAGATTGAGTAGAAGACTATGAGAAAGAAAATAACATAATACAGAAATGAACTAGAGTTTTGGTTACCTCAAAGACTTGCAAGACCAATCTACACCTCAACCGAAATACTATAGAATCTCACTTCCCAAAGTGTTTGATAAGCTTATGATGTTTAAGCTTATGATTTCCCAACCCAGGTGTTTAACTCTCACACTCTCCTAGCACTTGCAGCTTCTGAACTTAGAGTATGTTGACCCACGATTTAGCCAACTGACACGGAGTCAAAATATGAATGATATAGACGAATATGTATAGATAATAACGTAATGACAAAAGTAAAGAAAGCACAGTAATTTATAGTGGTTCGGCCCCAGAATCTGGTAATGACTTACGTCCACTTAGAATGATATTGATATGGGATCAAAAGTGTGATCAGAGAACTTGGGTTCAATGAGTTTCAATACTCCTCATCAACAATACAAGTTTTCACAGATGATTTCTATAATCTCTATGATTTCCGGGCTCCAAAAGTCCCTTCCCCTGAGCCATCTCCTGCTTTTTATAGGCTCATGGAGGGTTGCCCAATATTGTTACAGATATTATCCCTTGAATCATGGGATGTTCAGAAGATTGCATGAAATAAATTCGGGATACATAAGATCTTTCCATAAATGTTGTTTTGCCAGCGGAACCACCGACCAGTCTGGTCGTGGTAAAGACAGGTCTGTCCTGCTTCTGGTGTGTCTCCTGGTCGATACTCTAGCAGACGCTCTAGGTGTCAGCCACGTGTCAAGAGATTATTTGCCACGTCACAAATGCTAATTTATTGGATAACATTTGCCCCCCAAAGTTTATTTACTACGAACAGTAAATAAACTTTGAGCGAACGACCCTTCGGTAACCCCTCCTGACGTGTCAGAGCCCTTCGTGCGTTCTTGAAAAAAGCAAACCACTCCTGTCTAATCAAGGCTTTTCGGTTTTCCAGAAACAATTTTGACGGCCATTACGCTTCCCCATACTTCGAAAATGGAAAACTAATGATCACGCCTCTTGAATACCAAAGACAAACTTATATAAGGTTACTTGAGGCACTTCTTTCCTTTTTACGCACGTCATCTCTTTGTCGAAAAACCCTAAAAACCAGAGCGTTACTCTCTCCGGCGAACCTTCCTTTGTGCTGTAGGATCAGACGGTGGGCTCATTGGCTCCCGAAACTCTCACTTCCATCTTCACGACCACTTTCCTTGGTAAGTTACTCTGAAACTCCATGCTTCTAACCTTTCATGGTGCATGCTTTTAAATGGTGTACTGTTTGAATCTCTTGGTTTCTGGTTTTTTGAACGCCTGTAGATAAGATGTTTTTGTAGGCAAAGTAGGCTTTTGAGTAGGTTTAAAACCCAGGATCAGTGCTTTTTAGGACGTAGGATCGAAGTAGCATTTCGATTTTTTTTAAACCAGTTAGAAATAATTTTTTCCCGTCGTAAGGGGAGTCGAAAAAGCTTTTCAGGAAAACTTTTCACTTTCACCCTTTTGATCCGTTTTTCAAACTGTTTGCACAGAGAGACTTAGTTAGAAATGTTGTTATATAAAGGCTTAGCTTTTATACTCGACCAGCGTTACTTTAAGAATCTCCTAGATTCCTCTGACCTCGCCTCCCCATTCTTCTGTTTGCAGATTTTGATGCCAGATTTGTGGGGAGGTGAGAGACCCATTGACGACGACCTCCTCGCCCAACTGCTCGAGGGAGAAGAACAACCAGCCGATCGCATTCATCAGATACCTTTCTCACGAGCCTCTTCCAGACCGCACCCTTCTCCTTCAATGGCCCGTTCAAAATCTTCTGGCAAGAAAAGGCCCGAATCTGAAAGTAACCCTTCTTCTTCTGCCCAGCCTGATTCGCAGGCGGGGGCTCCCTCGACCAGTGGTCGAGAGAATCTTGTTCCTGACCCCAATATCCAAACTAGGGCTCGTCATCGCAATCCGCCTGATGTCGAGTGGTACACCCCTCCAGCCAGTTCGATGACCCTCCGGATGGTCGCGAACTGCTTCAGAAAATACCCCCTAACGGGGGTAACCATTACACGTCCTACTGCGGAGCAGAGGGCTAACCGTCCAGGAGGAGCAAACAGCGCCTGGTCTCGGTATCACATTGAAGTGGGGGCTTATCTCCCTCTTCATCCTTTCTTTGTGGGGGTGGCCAATTATTTCGGCGTCGCTCCCTTTCAAATAACCCCTAATGGATATAGGATGTTGGCTGCACTCTATGTCCTGTACAAACTTAACAAATGGCCAGAACCTTCACCTCATGAGGTTAACTACCTCTTTGACCTCAAGTCCAATCCTCAACACAACGGGACGGGCTTTTTTCACTTCTGTCATCAGGAAACTGGCCGGACGTTTTTGAGTGGCACCACCCACATATCAAACGTGGGACATTACAACAAGGAGTACTTCTTTACTCCGGATATATCCAGTGATAACTTGGCTTTCGCGAGAGGAGGTACAAATTTGTCTTTGCCTTGGTCGATACTTTATCATATAGTATTTCTTTTCGTCATTTCTCAAACTCGATCTGCTTTTCAGGCCCCTGGTTGCGCCCGACCCCAACACCAGACATGGTGTCGAGGTCTGATACTCTGGCCAAGATGTATGCCGCAACCAAATGTGTCAAGACCTTGACACTAGAAAAGAATTTGAGGTCATCTGTCCTTCTGGCTCCTCGCCATGACAATAGAGGGTCCGAAACGGACGAACCCACTGCCGGGGGGGTTCCCGAGCAGCAACTTCCTGTGCCCTCTCCAAGGAGGAGGCCAACAGGAGTTACGATCAGGGAACCCACGGGCAGCCCTTCTGCAGAAAGGCCTTCTGCTCCCCAAGGCAAGGGGAAAGAAAAGGCCACAGAACCAGTTGTTGACTTGGAAGAGTCTTCTGATGACAATGGTAACGTTATTTCGCTTTTAAATGGTCTGCCAATCCCCTGTCACATGTTTGACGGGGATGGCAACTTTACCTATGCTCCAAATCTAGGGCCAAACTTCTTCATGCCAGAAAATGAGTATATGATTAATAGAGTCAATAGTATAGCGACCAGTAGTTGTAGCTCGGGTATTCACTTTATTATCTTCTTTATGTCGTATTACTTACTTTCACCTTTTTCTTCCCTTACTAACCTCTTGTGTTTATTTTCATGCAGATATGTCGACTCCCAATATCTTTGACATGTACCAGGCCGAAGAGGAAGAGGAAGTCCCTCAGCTTCAACGGAGGTCAAAGAAACGAACTGGTGAAACCAGTCAAGGCCCTTCAGCCAAGAAGAGTCGACCAGAAGACCTTCCTCAGGGTACACCACCCGGTCAAAGTCCTGCGCCAACTGGGCGAACTCCTACCCCTCCTCCAGCTCCTTCTGAACAGCAAAACACCCCTGCTTGGTCTAACCCTCCACCTGCGCCTGCTAGGGAGCATCTTTCTCGCGAAGAGGCTCATGAGGCCAGGCTCGTGAGCCGTACTATTCGATCCGCTAAGGATCGAATTGAACGCATAGGTAAAGGTGAGCGTGTTGGGGCCGCCATGATCCAAGCTGTAGAGCTACCAGTCGATCAGATCCTGAATAGGGCTCTGAATGAGATCTCCAGCGTAAGTATTTCTTTATTCCTTGAGTCTTTGTTTTTTCAGCCCTCGTGATAAGTCTTGACTTCTTTTTCTTTCGTTTACAGGCCTTACTTTCTGCCATTACTGCTCGTACCCGAGCCCAGGCCTACTTTGAGCAGATTGAGGCCAAAGTTCTCGAGAAACATCAGGTGAAGGCGGCTGAGGAGCTTTCGGCTGCTGAGGCCAAACATGCTAAGGAGTTGGAGACGGTGGTCCGAGAGAGGGATGCAGCGGTGACCAAACTGTCCGCGGCTGAAGCTGCAAAAGATGCAGCGGTTAAGCTGAGGGAAGAGTACCGGTCGTACAACAAAACTCATCTCCGCGAAATCAAGCATCTGGAGGGGGTAGTCAAGTCTAAGGACAAGACTATTGCCACTCTCGAGGGCAAGGTGCAGCAGTCGGAGCTTGACAACTCCAAGAATCTGGAAAAGTACAAGAGGACGACACTCCGATGTTTCTATAACTTCTGGAAACACAATCAGGGTGCTGACTTTAGCTACCTTTCAGAGGAAGTCAGAGTTGCGGAGTTGGCTCGGTGCGCTGCTCAACTGGCTGAAGAGGAGGCAAGAGCCGCGATTCCTGCAACCCCAAGCGTCGTTGGTTTGGACGAAGAAACCATCGAGGAAGAGACTGACCAGGTTGTTGCCCAGGATCCTCCTGCCCCCCATGCCTCTTAATTTATTTAACTGTCTTTCTTTCTTTTTGAACATGCGACCCACGGGTCGCAATGTAAAAACAATAGTTTCTTTTTAAACTTTGTTGCACGGGCGGTAAATCTTTTTGTTTGAACAATTACATCCAAGCAGCAATGCTTGCGGTGTAAAGGCTTAACTCCTGGTGTTATAATATTTTTACTTATTATAACGTTTGTCCGTATGACCGAACTTAGCATAGTACTTTGTCATGATTTATCAAAACATATATTTTGAAAAAATACTCTAAGTACTTGAAGCATGCTTTCACTCATTTTGTTCATGTGTTTACATACCTTAAGAGTATGCTTTGCTATCGATGTGCCTTATATGCCCCCCAAGTGATCGAGGAGCTTTAGGTCCTTGGTCACTTGCCTTGACCATGGCCTGTCCGAACACTCCTGTTCGTGCGAAAAAATACTTGTAATACAGCAAAACAACACACGTAATGAACAAATACTTGTAAATGTAAATTCACAAAGGTTGGCAAGAACGACTGGCTGAGCACAGTCCCTTATAATTTCGTATTAAAAATAGACTAATCATGTCTTTACGAATGATTTTGAAACAGAATCTTACATATACGAGCAGTTAGCCATACACCGTGGCTAACCCTCTTTGCAAAACTTGTAAAAATTAATAGAAAAATTTGAACAAGCCAGTCCTTTAAGAAGGGCTGTTTATTGATAATACTTGCGCAGGTGTTCTCCATTCCAGTAACGTGGAACGAGATCTCCGTTTAGGCGTGCAAGTTTGTAGGTGCCTGGGTGAAGGACTTCTTCAATCTGGTAAGGTCCTTCCCAGTTAGGTCCGAGCACGCCAGCAGTGGGGTCGCGGGTATTCAAGAAAACTCGTCGTAACACCAAGTCTCCGACGTTGAATCTTCTTTCTTTAACTTTGGAGTTAAAGTACCGGGCGACTTTTTGTTGATAAGCAGCAACTCGGAGTTGAGATTTTTCTCGTATCTCATCAATTGAGTCTAAAGACTCCAGCATTAGCTGGCTGTTTTGCTCTTGATCATACCTTAAACGCCGATGTGAGGGGGGATCTATCTCAACGGGTAACATGGCCTCATACCCATAAGCTAAGGAAAATGGGGTACGTCCTGTGGCTGTTCGATGAGATGTTCTATACGACCAGAGGACTTCAGGTAGTTGTTCTGGCCATGCTCCTTTAGCTTCTTCGAGTCTTTTCTTCAGGGTGTCCTTGAGGGTTTTGTTTACAGCTTCGACTTGCCCATTCGCTTGGGGGTGTGCGACTGAAGAAAAGCTCTTAATTACCCCATGCCTTTCGTAGAAATTGGTGAACAGGTCGCTGTCAAACTGGGTTCCGTTGTCTGATACTATTTTTCTGGGCAAACCATACCGGCACACAATGTTCTTGATGACAAAGTCGAGAACTTTCTTGGTTGTGATGGTTGCGAGTGGTTCAGCTTCGACCCATTTTGTGAAGTAATCAACTGCCACAACTGCGTACTTTACTCCTCCTTTTCCTGTTGGCAGGGATCCAATTAAATCTATTCCCCATATTGCGAAAGGCCACGGGCTCTGCATCTGCTTTAGCTCGTTTGGAGCTGCTCGTGGGATTTTGGAGAACCTCTGACATTTATCACACCTTCGTACGTACTCCATTGAATCCTCGTTCATCATTGGCCAAAAATAGCCCTGTCGGAGAATTTTTTTCGCCAAACTCTGCCCCCCAGCGTGATCTCCGCAGAAGCCTTCATGTACTTCTTTCATGAGTTCCTTAGCTTTTTCTGATGTGATACACCTGAGCAGTGGCATTGAGTATCCTCTTCGGTACATAACACCGTCGAGCAGTATGTACCTAGCAGCTTGTCTTTGCAGAGTTCTGGCCTTGTTTCTATTCGCTGGCAATGTCCCATTTGTCAGATATTCCAGGTAAGGTGCCATCCATGTATCTTCTATTCGAATTTCCATGCTGACTTCGGTCGCATCAATGCTTGGTTCGCTTAATCTCTCTACTGGGACTATGTTCAAGGTGTCAGCGTCTTTAGCACTTGCAAGTTTGGCCAGGGCGTCTGCATTCGAATTTTGGTCTCGCGGAATCTGCTGGAGGGTGTATTTTGTAAACTGTGCTAGCAAATCTTTTGTTTTATTAAGGTAGGCCATCATTTTTAATCCTCGCGCTTGATATTCTCCCAGGACTTGATTCACGACCAGCTGGGAGTCGCTGTAAATATCGAGCGCTTTTATATTCATCTCCCTGGCCATTCTCAGTCAAGCGAGGAGTGCTTCGTATTCCGCTTCATTGTTTGACGCTGCGAAGTCAAACCTGATTGCGCAGTGAAATCGATGCCCATCGGGCGTTATCAATATCACTCCCACTCCAGCGTGAGATTCATTAGATGGTCCATTTGTGAATAGTTCCACGACGGAGTCTTGTCTTGAGGCATGGGCGCTTCAGGCTGTTTGCACAGCTCGTTACTGGGGAGTTCGGTGAATTCCGCAATGAAATCGGCTAAGGCTTGCCCTTTTATTGCTGCTCGCGGTGAATAAGTTACGTCGAACTGTCCCAATTCGACCGCCCATTTTAACAGTCGTCCAGCCGCCTCAGGTTTTTGGAGGACCTGTCGAAGGGGCTGGTCGGTTAGAACCGTGATAGGATGGGCTTGGAAGTACGGTCGCAACTTTCGGGAGGCTAGAATTAGGCAATATGCTAATCTTTCGATAGGTGGATATTTTAATTCTGCACCGATAAGCCTTTTGCTGACGTAGTAAACAGCTTTCTGCACGCCTTCTTCCTCCCGTATCAGTACGGCACTAGCAGCAACTTCGGTAATCGCTAGATAAATATACAAAGTCTCTCCTTCGATTGGTTTTGATAGGATGGGAGGTTGTGACATATGAGCCTTTATTGTCTAGAATGCTTGCTCGCAGTCTTCCGTCCATTCAAACTTCTTATTTCCCCTAAGTAGATTGAAGAATGGAACGCACTTGTCAGTTGATTTTGAGATGAATCTACTAAGGGCAGCTATCCTTCCGGTCAGGCTTTGGACATCCTTGATCTTTTCCGGCGACTTCATATCGATCAGGGCTTTTATCTTGTCGGGGTTGGCCTCGATGCCCCTTGAATTTACTATAAACCCTAAAAACTTTCCTGACCCGACTCCAAAGGAACATTTGAAGGGATTCAACTTCATATGGTACTTGTTCAACACATCAAAGCACCTTCGCAAATCCTTCACATGTACTTCAGCCTTCTTGGACTTTACCAGCATGTCATCCACATATACCTCCATGCTTACTCCGATCAGCTCCTTGAACATGTGGTTGACCAGTCGTTGGTAAGTCGCACCTGCGTTTTTTAGTCCAAAAGGCATTACCTTGTAACAATATAAGCCCGTATCGGTCCGAAAGCTGGTATGATCCTCATCAGGGGGATGCATGTTGTTCTGATTGTAGCCTGAATACGCATCCATGAACGAAAGGATCTCATGCCCAGCAGTTGCATCGACTAGCTGGTCGATCCTCGGGAGTGGGAAGCAGTCTTTTGGGCAGGCCTTATTGAGGTCTGTAAAATCCACACAGGTCCGCCATTTGCCGTTAGGCTTGGGGACCAGCACCGGATTGGAGACCCATGATGGATAAAACGCCACCCTGATGAACCCATTTTCTTTATGTCTTTCGACTTCCTCTTTCAAGGCTCTTGATCTGTCTTTATCGAGCAGCCTTCTTTTCTGTTGCACCGGTGGAAAGACTTTGTTTATGTTCAGGACATGGCTGATCACTGCAGGATCTATACCGGCCATGTCTTTATGCGACCAGGCGAAAACTTCCTGGTTCTTTTGCAAGAATTCCACCAGCGCCTGCTTTGCGGTAGGTTCTAAATTCTTCCCAACCTTTATGATTCGGGTCGGGTCTTTTTCATCGAGCTGGACCTCCTCCAGGTCCTCGACGGGTCCAACATTTTCTTCAAAATCCCCAAAGCGAGGATCCAGATCTATATCCTCACTTTGGGCAACACCCTATTTGGTGACCTTTCCACCTGGTTGGGTTTGTCTGTCTTCCGTCATCTGCAATCGTTCTGGGGTAGCGCTCCTCGATGCTCCACTTTTTGCCTTTGTGATCGAGGCATTATAGCACTCCCTGGCTTCCCTTTGGTTTCCCAGAACGCATCCTACCCCTGCGTCCGTTGGGAATTTCATGGCTAGATGCCACATGGAGATGATGGCCCTCAGTTCAACCAGTATGGGTCTTCCAATAACGGCGTTATACGCTGAAGGACAATCGACCACTACAAACGTGGCGAGTAATGTCCTTGAGGCAGGCGCTGTACCCGTTGTCACTGGGAGTTTGATCATTCTGGCTGGTGCGAGTCCTTCTCCAGAGAAGCCGTATATGGTTTGATTGCAGGGCTCCAAGTCCTTCACAGACAGCTTCATGCGTTCCAGCGTTGATTTATACAGCATGTTCACTGAACTTCCTGTATCGACCAGTATTCTTTTTACCATCATATTGGCCATTTGGATGTCCACGACCAGCGGATCGGAATGTGGGAACCGGACGTGTTGGGCATCGCCCTCAGAGAAGGTTATCCCGCATTCCTCTGAGCGGGCCTTTTTCGGCGCTCGATCCTCCACAGTCATCATTTCGATATCCTGGTCGTGGCGTAGAGTTCGAGCATATCGTTCTCTAGCCTTTCCGCTATTTCCTGCGAGGTGCGGGCCTCCACAGATGGTTAAGAGTGTTCCGGCTACGGGGGCAGGCTGTAATGGTGGCGAGCGTTGGCGTGTGGACGTTTGCTCGTTGCCACCTGGAGCTTCTCGTTGGGAAGTTCCCGAGGCCCGTACGTACCTTCTCAAGTGTCCTTGTCTAATGAGGAACTCAATTTCATCTTTTAGCTGGTTGCATTCATTAGTGTCATGTCCGTAGTCGTTATGGTAACGACAGAATTTGGTAGTGTCTCTTTTTTAAATGTCTTTTCGAATGGGCCCAGGTTTCTTGTAGGGCACACTAGAGCTTGTGGCCTGGTAAACCTCTCCTCGAGACTCAACGAGGGCAGTGTAGTTAGTGAACCTAGGTTCATAACGATTACCCTTGGCTCGTTTATTGTCGGAGGTGGAAGGCTCATTGTGTGGCCGTTTCCCACCATTCTTGCCATTACCGTTGCCGTTTCCGTTGCCCTTGCCGTTGCCATTTGGTTTGGTGCCATTGGCGGCTTTGGCGGGTTCGGCAGCCTTCTTACCCTTGTTCGAGGGTTTTCCATCATCGGCAATGGCTTCTTCGAGTTTGATATACCGATAAGCTCGGTCTAAGAACTCCTGGGTGGTTCTAACCCCATCCTTACGAAGACTTTTCCATAGGGGCGAATGGCGCCTCACTCCCGCGGTTATAGCCATCATTTTTCCTTCGTCCCCGACTGTCTTTGCTCCGGCTGCCGCTCGCATAAAGCGCTGGATGTAATCCTTCAATGATTCTCCATCCTGCTGGCGGATCTCGACCAGTTGGTTTGCTTCGGTCGGGTGGACACGGCCTGCGTAGAACTGTCCGTAGAACTCCCTTACGAACATTTCCCAGGAAACTATGCTTGCAGGTGGGAACTTAAAGAACCATTCCTGCGCGGCTTCAGAAAGTGTTGCAGGAAAGATCCTGCACCGAGCATCTTCGGACACTTTCTGAATGTCCATCTGGATTTCAAACTTATTCACATGTGAGACGGGATCCCCGTATCCGTCAAAGTTTGGGAGCGTAGGCATCTTGAACTTGCCGGGAGTCTCTGCGTTGGCTATTCTTTGGATAAATGGAGTGCCTTTTCTTCTATCGTGGTCGATGGAGGAGGTCCTTCCTCCGACCAGCTGTTGCACAGCCTGATTTAGTGCGTCTATCTGGGCTTGCAACGCAGTAGGAATAGCTACGGTCTCTGCTGTTGGGGGGATGTTCTCACCATGCTTCTCTTGACGATCATTGAGTATGTCTCTTAGATCTTCCTCTCTTCTCCGTTGTTCGCTACCTCAGAGCCGGTTGAAGACATTATTTTGCCTGGGTTGCCCCCCAGCGTCTTGTCTATTTGGTTGATCATCTTGAGGTATTTGGCT
This sequence comes from Humulus lupulus, assembly GCF_963169125.1. Classification (NCBI taxonomy): domain Eukaryota; kingdom Viridiplantae; phylum Streptophyta; class Magnoliopsida; order Rosales; family Cannabaceae; genus Humulus; species Humulus lupulus. The sequence continues at coordinate 262,066,160 of NC_084793.1, forward strand.
CCTGCTCTTACCTCTATTTCCGTTCCTCCCATCAGCATTGTCCTTGCCTGAGTCAGCCTCGTTGTAGCCGTGGCCATCTTTGAACTTTGACTAGCTGTGGTAAGACTGGTTGTTCCCTCTATTCCCGTCTCTGGCAGAAACACCCCGAGCGTTAGAGGGTGGCCTGCGCTGGTCGCGATGTCCCCGTGCATTATCATGCCGTTGGGATCCACGGACCGCAGAGCCTAACTCCGAGTCTCTCCTGTTACCAGGAGGGTAGTGACCCCTGTTCGCTTGGTGTGGCCCATCATTCTCGCGGCGTCTAGGACTACGAGGCTGTCGCTCGGCCCTATTCTGCCTTTGCTGCGGGGGATTACCTCGAGCAGCGTGGGATGGAGGATCTGCCTCTGGGTCCAGTGGAACATCGTCATGAGGCATCTGGGGCTGTTCAGGCCTTTGTGGACTTGAAGGATGGACCGGTGGGCTAGGATTGGGACCTCCCTGGGGTGGCCCATTTTCAGGTTGATTAGGCTGCGAGGCAGGCGCGGCCTGATTTCTGGCCAACAGCAAGGCCGCTTCAAGGGCTGCCATGGCCTCGGTCTGGCGGCGATCCACCTCCGCTTGTCTCTCGCTTAACTCCGCTCGCTGACGATCAAGTTCCTGCTGCTACCTTGCCATAGCTTCTGCAGCAGTCTCTTGATTGGCTCTTAGACTAGCCAACTCTTCCTGCAACGTGCCCAAGGTGCTCCTCAAAGTCGCATCGTCCATTTCCTCCTCTTCAAAATCTAGCTGCGGCTCATCTTCCGCCATGCTTGCAGGGGGAGGAGGAGGTGGCGGATTCGACGGTGCAGCGGCAGCAGTCTGAGCAGCTTTTTTCCCTGCTTTCGCCATTAGTTTTATCAACAACGATGAATCGTCCTCTCAATGAAAGCACCAGAATGTTGACCCACGATTTAGCCAACTGACACGGAGTCAAAATATGAATGATATAGACGAATATGTATAGATAATAACGTAATGACAAAAGTAAAGAAAGCACAGTAATTTATAGTGGTTCAGCCCCAGAATCTGGTAATGACCTACGTCCACTTAGAATGATATTGATATGGGATCAAAAGTGTGATCAGAGAACTTGGGTTCAATGAGTTTCAATACTCCTCATCAACAATACAAGTTTTCACAGATGATTTGTATAATCTCTATGATTTCTGGGCTCCAAAAGTCCCTTCCCCTGAGCCATCTCCTGCTTTTTATAGGCTCATGGAGGGTTGCCCAATATTGTTACAGATATTATCCCTTGAATCATGGGATATTCAAAAGATTGCATGAAATAAATTCGGGATACATAAGATCTTTCCATAAATGTTGTTTTGCCAACGGAACCACCGACCAGTCTGGTCGTGGTAAAGACAGGTCTGTCCTGCTTCTGGTGTGTCTCCTGGTCGATACTCTAGCAGACGCTCCAGGTGTCAGCCACGTGTCAAGAGATTATTTGCCACGTCACAAATGCTAATTTATTGGATAACAGAGTAAAAGGTGATAAATGGCTGGGTACTAGGTCCTATTTATAGAGTTTGGGAATGAAAGTATCTTGATTTTACTTGAATAAAAATAATGGCTTTTTAGGTGAAAATCATTTGAATAATCGTTCAGCAGAGGCTGAAGACTCGTTCAAAAGATGCTGGACTGTTGAAGGAGTTTGAATGGCTGAAAGGAAATGAATTCAAAAGTGTTTGAATTTATGCTGGACGAGGCGATATATCGCCCCTTATAGGCGATATATCGCCTGGACCATTGTTCCCGAGGCGATCGTGCATCGATTCGTGTTTTCCGTATCTACGTGCTGCGATATATCGCCCCCTATAGCTGTGATATATCGGCACACGCTGAATAATTAAACATGAAATTACACATTTTTAGCTAAGTTTGAATGGAGTAAACAGCCTTGACTAAGCCCTCAACGTATTCAAAGATGCTGACTGACCCTATAACATTCAAACTTTACTCCTTATTAAATTTAATCCTCAAAAATACTTAATCCTTAATCACCATTCATAACATGTGCTTAAAATCCTATTGGTTGATATCTAAACCTTATAGTATAACAAATATTATCCTTAATATCAGTCATATAATCAAACCTTAGGTTATACTTAATATTCTTAAACTATAGGTTAAACTTAGAAAATCTATAAGTACTACTATGAGTGTCCAAATAATTCCCGGTCTGAACCAAAAATCCACAGTTACAAAGATAATGCTATAAATACTATCATACTATTATCTATCTTAGCTAAGTAAAGTTCTTGGACTCTACAACCATCCTCCCGACTCTAGAGTCGTAACTAAGGACAGCGTCCCCAAGCCATGTGACAAACAGTTACCGAGGTCATATACCTTGGCTGTGATCATCTGGTCTTAGACCAGGCAAGCACTTATAGTTCTCATTGACCTTCCGGTCGGTCCAGCATTAATACCCTATATGGGTCATTCAATGCCAACCTCGATTAGATCTAATCTTCATTTGGCCCAGCGTTCACAACGCTCTGCCATTTCTGACTCTTGGGTCAGTGAAACACGACCAGTGCTCAGCCCGTTGTGAACTTAACTAATAAGTCACAGCTTTACAGATGGATCTGACACCATTGCCGATTCTGACTAATAAGTCAGTGCCATACACAGGTAAGTCATGCCACCAAATATATGTCACATATCCAATATCCATAGACAAGGTATTCAGCATGCTTACTTAACAAGTACTAATACAATTAGGACCATGCACAAACCCAGAGACACAAGCTCTGAACAATATCATAATCAGTACTCAAAGCATGTCCTAATCACATGTTTCTCATGCATCACATGCATAATATTCAACAATCCAACATGCACCAATAATAGCCATGCATGTCACGTTCAATAGTCAGCCAACATGCATCAGGAATAGCCATGCATGTCATACTCAATAATCAACCAACATGCATCAAGAATAGCCATGCATGTCATACTCAATAATCAACCAACATGCATCAATAACAGCCATGCATGTCACATATACACAGGGTGCAGTTTTCTTACCTCAGAGTCGAGCTAGAATGATTAAAAGAACGACCCTTGAAAACGATCAACTTTTAGTCCTTTAGCGGCCACCTAGTCATAACCAAATATAGGATACCATCAATAAAAATGATCAACATAAGTTCCCGAACCAATATCTAGCCTCCGGAACATCAATCCACACTTAACCAAGTAGTAGGATCAACCCCGAGGCCTATGGTAAGCATCCCTAAGTCAAAAACCCTATTCTGGCCAAAAATGCCCTGATGGGCCGCGGCTCACCACAGCCATGTCGCGGGTCACCCTCAGACAGAAGCATATTTCTTCCAAGAAACACACTCAGGCTGCGGCACACCATAGACAGGCCACGGCACATTACGCAAACCAGCAAGCCACCAGCTTGCTTCCCCTGCATTTCTCCTCGAAACCAAACCTTCAAACCAGTCCCAAACCTCAACCTAACACCCAATTCAACCACTAAACATTATCAACAACTCACCCACATCAAAACCCAAATCAAACATCAACCTAACTCCCATTAATTCCAATTAACCACCAAGAATTCACAAGCTGAAATCTTAAACTAAAACAGAGTATAAACCAGAAAATTATGGCTGAACTTACCTCAAACCCGAGTTTGAACCTCCTTCAATGGCTGAACCAAGTTCCTAAGCTCCCACCTTTGATTCCCTAGCTTAACTCCTTAATTTGGGCTCTCAAAATTCAAAGAAAAGAATGAAGGAGAACTTGTACGGGAGAGAAGGAGATAAGTCTCTGTTTTGTTCTGTTTTCCACAGCCTTCTAAACACTCAAAGGCTGATATAAACCCTTAAGGTCAAAAGACCATAATACCCCTAGGCCAAATAAATCCTTCTAAAGGCTTCCGAGGGTAAAATTGTCCTTTCCCGCCTATCTCGTTAATTATAATTAACGCTCTCCAATCCCCGCTATTCTCAATATTCCCAAATACCAATAAATCATATCCCATTACCCTTTAATTCCCGGTAATGCTCTAGTCATCAAAATGACCCTGAGACTCACCCCGAGCCCTGAACTTAAACCCGTTATGACTAGACCGAACACTTACATCTCATGATCGTCTCATGCCGAATAGCTCGAACCAATCCACCTTATAATGTGGCTATATTAATTAATCACAACCATGCACCTAAAATACACAATTACGCCCACAGCGACCAAATTACCAAAATACCCTTATAATAATAAATACTCCCATATGCATGCATTCACCATCATATAATAATATAATTCATGTAAGCATGCATATAATCATTAAATACCATAATAAATCAATTATGGCCCTCTCGGCCTCCTAATCAAGGTCCTAAACCTTATTAGGAAATTTGGGGCATTACAATAATCATAATCACAAACATAATTATAATTAAGATTAAATAGATTAAGGGAAGAAAAGAAACTAGATTGATGAACAATAGTGTTGTAGTCTTCTCTCCAGCCTTTTATGAGTCTTTTTCTCTCCTAAACCTTAATAAAAAACTTCATCTAAAATTAACCCTAATAATCATGTATAGTCTCAATTAAATTCTAATTAAAAAGTAATTAAAAATCTAAAAACGACGTCGCAGGCCGCGGCCTGGAAAATTCACGCCGCGACCTAAAACAAAATTTGTGCAGAAATTGGTCATGCAAGCAGCAACCTGAAAAAACTGAGCAGCGGCCTGACTCACTAGGCAGCGGCCTGAAAAAACTTAACAGTGGCTTGTCTAGAACATAAAAAACTGAAACGTCAATTCCAATTAAAGTGTTGCGGCCTAAATTTTATGAGTCGCGACCTATCTTCAATTTCTTCAATTCTTGACCTTAGATAGCTTGTACGTTGCCGCCACTTCAACATTTCAATCCCCGAAAGTCTGGAATACTCCTAAAACTTCATTTTAACTACACTTGCCATCAAAATATCATATTTATCATCATAAAATGCAATGTAGAAAATATGTTGTAGAGTCACAAAACTAAGTAAAATCTACTAAAAATGCTATCATAACACCATCTAAGCATGGAAAAACTTATCAAATATTAATATAAAAATTACCTTATCAAATTCCCCTACACTTGAATTTTGCTAGTCCCTTAGCAAAACACTAAAATAAAAAAAAAACTAAAAATGAAAATAATACAAACTAATCTAGACTCACTAAACAAAGGTCTTGTCAAAAGCTTGAATGTCTCTGAGAATCACAATAATAAGTAATTCCAAAACAAATCAGATTTTCATACTTTTTAGAATTTCAACTCCATATGTAATTCACCATTTGATTTTCAACAAATAATTTACTAAGCAATTAATCACAACACCAACTCAAATGCATCAAATTTAATCCATACTTGCCAAATCATTTTCTTTTAAATCAGTCCTTATATACCAAAATGTTTTTCAATGAAAAGCATCCACTCCATAGACATTAACCAATCATTCTCCACTAATATAAACACACAATGATCAAATATCAAAGGGTCTTTATAGGCTTGTAATGTAAGGCTAAGGTTAAGGGTAGATGAGAAAGATACATTTAAGCTCAAATCACACCATAGCATACATCAATTTCATTCTTTGAACTTGCCCCAAATTTTCCCGTACAATTCAAGAAATACCTATTTTTTCCTTACTCTTCTTTCCATAATGATCTCACTATTTCCCCCACACTTATACTTTTGAAAAATTTGCATATAAGAATTTTTTTTTCATTGCAAATCATTTTTTTTCTTTTGTTTTTTTTTCCTCTTTTTTTTAATAATATTTCAAGGAGAGAAATGGAGATCATACAAAAATTACAACCAAACAAATAACCCATAAGTATTTCCCTTTCTTTGTTTTTTAACAAACCATCCCACAAGATCGAAAATCATATATATATATATATAACCATGGTGTAATGGGTTAGAAAAAGAAATATTTTTTTAATGACGTATAGGGTCAAAAATTTCGGTTCATAGAAGAAAAGTAACAGTCATCATGGCTCAAACATGGGAAACTAGGGATTCTCATATAATAGGTTGGCTTGAACGGCTCAAACGATCCAAATAACTGCCTTAATCATCTTCCTAATCATGTGTACTTATGATTTCACCTCAAACAATTGATCAATGATTTCTAGAGTGGTTGGGACTTCAAATATTTTTTTTCAACAAGCATAAATCTTTTCCAATGCATTTAAGTGGTGAATTCAATCGTGCATAGAGTGAAAAACAACATAAATCAAAATAGCAATTCACATGGGAGTCAAGCACACAAATCATACAAAATTCATCATTGTCTAACATCACTTTAAGCACAATTTAAAGTTTCATCATTGACCAATGCTTTCAACAAGACCAACACAAGAAAACACACACACACACAAATTAAATAAATAAAAAATAATAAATATATGAAAACAGAAAAAATAAAACCAACTGTAGACAAAATGAAATTGTTCCCTTCCCCCACACTTAAACAATACATTGTCCTCAATGAAAATAAAAAGAAAGATAAGGAAAATAAAACTCCCTCAAGTAGGCTTTGTTTAACGTCGTTAGCTTGACTAAATGCCGCTCTCAAGATCTTTATGTTGGGTATTTCAATGAAGTCTCCTTCCCTTTGATCTTACCAGGAGAATCAAACACATTGAATTTGATAACTTCACCATCAAATTCCATTGTCAGTGTTCCTGCTCTAATATCCAGCTTTGTATTTGTTGTCATCAAGAATGGCCTCCCAAATAAAATTGGTTTCGGATTGGGTATTGATGCATCCCCCATTTCAAGTATATAGAAATATGCTGGAAAGACAAGTCCATCAACCTTTACCAACACATCTTCAACTACCCCTAAAGGATAAACATTAGTGCGATCGGTCAGCTGAACAATAACTCTTGTCTCTTTTAGTGGCCCAAGATTTAAAGAAGCATGTGATGAATATGACATGACATTAATCGATGCTCCTAAATCTATCATACACCGCTCAATCCTTTTATTCCCAATCATACAAGGAATTTTAAAGGTTCCAGGATCCTTGCATTTTTGTGGCAACTTCTTTTGGAGAACAACAGAGATGTTCTCCCCCACACTTACTTTTTCATTACCCCTCAACTTACACTTATTAGTGCACAACTCTTTCACAAATTTAGCATAACGTGGCACTTGTTTAATTGCATCAAGTAATGGAATGTTTACCTCAACTTTGCGAAAAGTCTCAAAAATTTCCTTTTCAGGTTCCTCTTTCTTAAACTTTTTCAGTCTGCTTGGAAAAGGCGGACGAGTGGCATAGGTTGGCATAGTTGGTTTATGTGACTTTCTCTACATTGATGGTTCATCATGGATGGAGTTGTCTACTACTTTCTTTTGCACTGGAGCTGGCGATAAAGGTTGTGTGGGTGGATCATATTGTATACCACTTTGCAAAGTTAGCGCACTTACATTCTCCTTGGGATTCCTCTCAAGTTGTGAAGCAAATTTATTAGAAAGATGAGTTTCCAACCTGTTATATGATGTCGCTAGTTGTCCCACTTGATTCTCCAAACTTTTGATGGAGGCTTGGGTAGTTTGCTGAAACTGAAGAAAATTTGTAGCAATTGCATTGATTAAATCTTCAGTGGAAGGTTGGGCACTTGGTGGTGGAGCAGCTTGCGGTGCTTGTGATGGTCTAGGTACAAAATTCTGTTGAGACCGCTGTTGCAAAGTGAAACCAGGTGGTGGAGCAACTTGTTGTTGATTCCCATAACGAAGATTTGGATGATCACGCCAGCCAAGATTATAAGTTTGTGAAAAGGGTTCATAGTACATCTGACATAATGGACCAGGGAAATTTCCTACAGCATTATCACCCTCAGTTTCTCCCTCCAATAAAGTAGGGCAAGTATCATTAGTATGCCCCACAACCTGACAGATTCCACATGGCCGCACCTGTTGGCCTAAAGCAAGTTGTTGTACCACTGCAGTTAATTGGGCCAGTTGTTGACCAAGCTAATTAGCATTAGAGGTGCTCACTTCATTAGCTGATTTGGGTGGTGGAGTAGGATCTTGGCGAATGCCAAACTATTTTGAGTTAGCAGCCATATTAGAAATCAAGCTTCTAGCTGCAGCAGGAGTCTCATTAACTAGTGCACCCCCACTGGCTGCATATATCATACTCATATCCAGTTATTTTAATCCTTCATAAAATTACTGAATGAGGAGTTGTTCACTTATTTGATGATGAGGGCAACTAGCACACAACCACTTAAACCTCTCCCAATATTCATACAAAGACTCTCCTGTATATTGCCTTATACCACAAATCTCTTTCCTGATGCTTCTAACTTTAGATGCTGGAAAATATCACTCCAGGAACATAGTTTTCATACCATTCCATGTTTCAACAGTACCAGGTGGAAGATAGTACAACCACTCTTTAGCTGCATCCTTTAGGGAGAAAGGAAAAGCTCGCAGCTTAATTTGTTCTTCAACCACTACAGCAGGTTTCATACTAGAACAGACAATATGAAACTCCTTCAAATGTTTATTTGGATCCTCACCAGGCAGCCCATGGAAAGAAGGCAATAAGCGGATGAGGCCCGAATTCAGCTCAAAGTTTACATCCAACAATGGATACTGGATGCAAAGCAGTTGTTGGTTAAGATTTGGCGCTGCCAACTCTTTCAATGTCCTTTGCTGGGCCATAGTTCTATAGGATCGAACTGAATCGTCAGAATCAGATTCATTGTCAGACGGTAATGGCACTTTAATAGGATTGACTTGTGGAGCAAGACGTTTAAAGAGTGGATTATCGGTGATAGTCCTTGAAGAACGAGAAGCTGACGATGACTCAAGATATTGTTTAAGCCTAAATAACCTTTCTTGGGTATCGTCTTCACCAGACATATACACCTGACAATTCCACAGTAAAAACTAATTAGTCACAAATAAATAAATTTGAATAATAAAGAAACAATAGTCCCTGGCAACGGCGCCAAAAATTTGATGTGTGTCGTATACCAACAAATTTAACAATGATTTTTCTTTCAATACTTCCAATTATTTTAGTATATTAGTAAGCACAGGTCGAACCCACGAGGACTATCGTTCACTTTATTATTCAATAATTAACACTAAAACTTAAAAGGGGGATTTTGATTTTTAACTCAAAATTAAATAACAAAAACTAGAAAGCAAATAAAGATTGATATTACGTTATTAAGAAACAGTTAAAGGTTAATCTCCACCCTCAACAATCATTCCTAATCACTAATAATAAATATTATTCTGATTTCTCAATTAAACTATTAACCTTGTAGATAACGCTGAAGCAGAAAATTATCCCAGTCTCCCTATTATAAGTAATCAAGGCGAAGCGCTCAATAATTAACTATTTTATTTAAGCAATAAATCTATGAAGCATACAATCTATTTAACTTAGATAAAGCATTAAGTCCTATGGAAACAAGTTAATCTAGGCAATAAATTAATGAAGCATATAATTCATTTAACCTAGGTTCTATTTTTTATAATCAACAATTCTTTTGACATCACTATCAATTGCAATTTATCACATACACTTAGAATCCTAAACTATTAGGTGAGTAGTAATTCTAATATGACAATTGAATAATGTAAAACCTTAATTAGTTGGCCACCTAACAAGAAATCACAAGATTCATAACATTCAATTAGAAAAATAGAAACAATTTAATACTGAGAGAAATTAAATAATAATATTCATTATCAACAATCAAGAATTCATGTCTTGGGTTTTGAATTAACCCTTAACCTAAAAAGAACCTACTCCATAATAGTAATCATAATCACAAACATAATTATAATTAAGATTAAAGAGATTAAGGGAAGAAAAGAAACTAGATTGATGAACGATAGTGTTGTAGTCTTCTCTCCAGCCCTTTCTGAGTCTTTTTCTCTCCTAAACCATAATAAAAAAACCTCATCTAAAATTAACCCTAATAATCTTTTATAGTCTCAATTAAATTCTAATTAAAAATCTAAAAACGACATCGCAGGCCGCAGCCTAGAAAATTCGCGTCGCGGCCTAAAACAAAATATGTGCAGAATTTGGTCACGCAGGCAGCGGCTTGAAAAAACTAAGCAGTGGCCTGACTCACTAGGCAGCGGCTTGAAAAAACTAAGCAGCGGCCTGTCTAGAACAGAAAAAATTAAAACGTCAATTCCAATTAAAGTGTCGCAGCCTAAATTTTATGAGTCGCGGCCTATCTTCAATTTCTTCAATTCTTGACCTTAGATAGCTTATACGCTGCTGCCACTTCAACATTTCAATCCTCCTCCCTCTAGATCATCCTCTGGAGTTTCTCATCTATCTCCCATTGTTTTCGTTCCATAGTCGCCCTCTGGAGGGAAATTTCTATAGCAAAGGCCTCCTGCCTCGCTAGAAATTTCTCCATCTCCTCCTGGTGAGCATCATGTTGATCTTCTGCATTAGGTTGGTCTCCAACCTCCACCTAAGGTTTGTTAATAGAATCAATGGGATCCTGAGTGGTGGAATCCCTAGGAGCTATCTTCTTTGTCTAGTTAGGTTTTGGAGGCATCGTAAAACTAATGAAAGTGTGTTTCTTGATTTCGTACTCTCAATGAAAGCACCGAAATGTTTACCTGTGAAATTGGCCAACGGTCGTATGTACAGTATATGACACATTTTGAACGAAATAAGTAGAATATACAAAAAAGAACAAATATCTTAAACAAACACACAGAAATTTTATAGTAGTTCAACCCTATTTTGATGAACAGTAATAACCTAATCCACTTAGGTTTTAGTATTGAATTACTCGATAGACAATTACACTGATGAACATAAGTATTCACTTGTTGCTAATTTTCCTAGAGTTTTCCCCAAAATATTCGTCAGATCCCCTTCAATGAAGCCCTAGGTCCTTTATTTATAGTACACAGGGGTTGTTACATGATCGATAAGAGTGGGATTGTGGTTTGGTACACGATCATTGGGAGTGGAGATACGTGTCCACCTTCCCATGATTATGATATCGTGGGTCTTCTCGTTTTTTCTCTGGATCATGGTAGGCAATGCACAATTGAAACCTCTGGAAAAATTCTAAGTCTCAGTTGGTCTATGAAACTTAGGTGCTAGGTCTGATGCTCCTTTAGAGCTTGGGTGTTAGGCCTGATGACCCTCTGGGTGCTAGACCTATTGATCTGCTGGGTGCTAGGCCTGTTGATCTTGATTTGAATGAGTGTGAGTTTTACCCAGTGAAGTGTCTTTGGGAGTGTAGGCTGACCACCATATGAAGGATAGGGTGGGCCGACCACCCAGGTGGTTCTTGAGCATGTCAGGCCAATCATCCCTAGGGGTAGGTGTCAGTCCGACCACCCCTAGGGTGCTAGGACAAGGTCGACCACCCCTAGGGGGTTTAGGCTTGGTCGACTTCCTTATAGGTTCTGGACCTATCTTTTTTGCTCATCGGTCTTTTTTCAATACTTCATCGTTTTTCCCTGATTTTTGATGCCACGTGTCACTTTCTCATTCGCCACGTCATCTCTAGATTTTTGAGGGACAACACTAATCAAGGCACTAAGCCTTATTAGGGAAACCAAGACGTTACAATTATCCCTTCCTTACATGAATTTCGTCCTCAAAAATTTTACCTGAACAGCTCGGGATACTAATTTCGCATGTTGAACTCTAATTCCCAAGTTGCCTCTTCGACCTTGTTGTTCCTCCATAATACCTTAACCAAAGGTATGGTTTTATTCCTCAAGACCTTGTCCTTCTTGCTAGTATCTGGATTGGTTGTTCTTCATAGGAAAGATCTTCCTACAGCTCTAGATCTTCGTAACTCAATACATTAGTCACATCTTGCACATACTTACGAAGCGTCAAAATATGAAACACATTGTGTACGGCCGACAATGCCAGAGGTAAGGCCAATCTATAGGCCACCTGACCAATCCTCTCCAGGATCTCAAACAGTCCTACAAAACCTAGGGCTCAACTTTCCCTTCTTTCCAAAACTCTTTACCCCTTTCCATGGTGAAACTCTAAGGAAGACATAGTCTCGCACTTGAAACTCCACATTCATGTGCTTCAGATCTACAAAACTTTTCTATCTACTCTGAGACGCAAGCATCTAAGCTCTGTTCTTCTCAATAGCCTCATTGGTCCTCTGATCTACTTCAAAACCCAAGTATTTCCTTTCTTTGGTCTCATCCCAATGAATGGGCGATCTACATTTCCTACCATACAGCATCTCATAAGGAGCCACTCCAATGGTCGACTGGTAGTTGTTATTGTAGGAAAACTCTATCAAAGGTAAATACTTACTCCAGGACCCTTCAAAGTCCAGCACACATACTCATAGCATGTCCTCTAATATATGTATCGTCCTCTCAAATTGTCCATCTGTCTGAGGATGATAAGCTGTACTAAACTTCAGTTGTGTACACATAGCTTTCTACAGACTTTCCCAAAACTTGTAAGTAAATGTGGGGTCTTGATCTGATACAATCCACCTCAGAGCGCCATGAAGGTGCACTATCTCTCTCACATAGAGATCTGCATACTGGTAAACTATATAAGTTGTCTCACTGATAAGAAGTGAGCTAATTTGGTGTATCAATCCACGATAATCCTCACTAAATCATGTTGACCCATTGTCCTAGGTAACCCAACAACCAAATCCATTGTTATATCCTCCCATTTCCTCTCTGGAATATCCAGAGGCTGTAATAACCCTGTTGATCTCTGATGCTCAGCCTTGACCTGCTGACATGTCAGGCACTTAGCCACATACTCGGTTACATCCCTCTTCATCCCAGACCACCAATACAAAGTCCTCATATCTTAATACATCTTCATGGTTCCTGGATAAAATGAGTAAGAGGTAGTATGAGATTCATCCAGAATCTCTCGTATGATAACAGTATCCATCGGAACACATAGTTGACCCTTGTTTCTCAACAAGCCCAAATCTGACATTGTATAGTCCCTAGCCACTCTAGCTAGGATGTCCCCTCTAATCCTCATCAGTCATGGATCACTCAACTGACTTTCCTTTATCCTCTCCAAAAGAGTAGAATGCAGTGTGATGTTAGCTAAATGGCCCACCACTAACTCTATTACATCTCTGGTCATATCCTTTGTCGATTCCTTAGATATTTGTCTCGCACTGTATAATTTCCCTGGTTCCTTTTGGCTTAAGGCATCAACCACCACGTTGGCTTTTCCTGGGTGATACAGGATTTCATAGTCCTATTCATTCACCAACTCCAACCAATGCCTCTGTCTCATGTTCAAATCCTCTATGTGAAGAAATATTTCAGGCTCTTGTGGTCAGTGTATATCTCACACTTCTCCCCATAAAGGTAATGCCTCCAAACCTTTAATGAAAAGACCACCGCTGCTAACTCCAGATCATGAGTGGGGTACCTCTGTTCATATTCCTTCAACTAACGTAATGCATAAGCAATCACCTTCCTTTCTTACAAAAGAACACAACCCAATACTTGTCTCAAGGTGTCCCACTTTGCTACAAACTTCTCCTGATCTTTTAGAAGACTCAATACTACATCTGTAATCAATCCACGCTTCAACTCCTAGAAGTTGTTCTCAAACCTATCTGACCACGCACACGTCTGGTTCTTGTGTGTCAGTTGCCTTGGATTGGCAGGCTTGTTATAGCCTGCCGATCGAAGGAAACTCCTGATCTTTGAGGCATTCCTTGGCCTTGGCTAATCTCTGACTGCCTTAATCTTAGTCGGGTCCACCTTGATCCCAACTCTACTAACAATGTGACAAAGGAAAGTCACCTATGATAACCAGAACTCACACTTCTTGAACTTCGCATATAGTATGTGCTCTCTCAGTCTCTGTAGCACCAGCCTGAGATGCTACTCATGATTTTCCTCTGACTGAGAATAAACTATAATATTTTCAATGAAGACGATCACAAACCGATCCAGATAATCTTTGAACACCCTGTTCATCAGATCCATAAAAGTTTTTGGGCATTAGTCAAACCATACGACATGACTAGAAACTCAAATGCCCCGTATCTGGTGCGAAAATCAGTCTTCGGTATATCTCCCTCCTTGATTCTCAATTGGTGATAACCAGATTGAAGATCTATCTTTGAGAATACTGTCTTACCCTGCAATTGATCGAACAGGACATCTATCATTGGCAGAGGATACTTATTCTTAATAGTTAACTTATTCAGTTCCCTATAGTCAATGCACATCCTGTCACTACTGAGGGACTAGCCTCAGCCTCTGCCTGCGTCAATGCGAACACTCGAGCTGGAGTCAAGTTGTCTGCCATCCATGGTTCCTCCTTTCTTACTCTCGAGCAATCTATCTTTAAGTGTCCAACTATCCTGCACAGAAAGCAGGCTTTTTCCCAACACTCTCTCGCATGATGCCTCCTGCATCTAGCGCACTCTAGGTAAGTCCTCCAACCCTAAGTTTTCCATGGCGGCCTATCTGTATACCATGTGGCCTCCTGTCAGTGCCTTCTGATCACTGGGGCATCCGCCCCTACCTAAATCCATAAATGGAGGTCCCATCCTCCTGGTGTCCCTCCTAGTCGCATTATGAGGCTAGATTTTGTTCTTTGCGCCCTCGGCAGTAAGGGCTTTCTCTACCACCTGTGCATATGTTGTCACTCCAGGCATGGTGGTAATGCGAACATCCTGGGCTATCATAGGTTGTAGCCCCTGAAGGAACCTTCCTTGTCAAATCTCAGTGCATAATCTGTCAATGACATATTTCCTTACAATAGCTTACTGAATTCCTCTGCCTTTGCAGCCCTAACTGCATCATTATTGTACTTTTCATTGGATATCATTCTAACCTCCTCCCAATCCATGGCATTCACGTTCCCGGTCTGGAATATTACTTCCCACCAAATCCGGGCATCGTCCCGAAACATGTATGTGGCACAGGCCACACTCTCATTACCAACTACACTCATGAAATTCAGGATATCAGTAATCATACTCATCCACTATTCGACCTTGGCTGAATCTGCACTGCCCTAAATAACTAGATGGTGCTGCTTTTTGAACCTTTCATAGAGAGGTTCCCATCTGCTTCCAGCCTCTGATGGTCATACTACTGTCGGCACCAACACAAGTGGCACTTCTGGCTGAATGTTCCCTGTAGGAACATGTTGCAGTCTCAGGAGGTGAATATATTTTTCCCGCCTCTGTAATCTGGCTTGCATATCAGCAAGCACTTGCTGTCAGTTCTCAGGAGCTGGCAAAGGGGTCTGACCCTGATTATCATTCTCGGCCTGTATTCCTTGGGAGGCTTGCAGATCTGACTGCCTTAGAAGCATACTTCCAGATTGTACCTTGTCGTAATAGTCAATTCGGGCAATTAGGTAGTAATAACTATACCTCTTGTCTCCCTACAGTCTAGGACCAAACAAACAAGCATTCACATTCAACAATCATGTTGATAAGCATGTCAGTTCATTTTCACACTCAAACATGGTGCTAATAACCACGTCCTAACATCTATGAGCATATAACAATGCTAATAAGCATTTTCTGACATTTATAGAGAAATAATGATGCTAATAAGCATTTCTTGAACATTTACCAGTATTAACAGTGCTAATAAGCATTTTTCCTGACCTACATATACATATAATAGTGCTAATAAGCGTCTCTTTTACTTTCACAAGAAATATCAGTGCTAATAAGCATGTCTTTATAAATCATTCAACAGTCAAGGGTCAGGCCCTATCAAAATATCTCTTGCTCCCTAATAAGCTAGGCAGATAAGACATTTATATCTTATTTGAGCAGTTAAACACATAACTACATAAATAGTTACCAAACCCTGAGTCGAGATTGTCTTTGGTGGCAAGTGTACATGCCCAGCTAGTCTTCATGAACCCTTAACCTTGGCACACTCTGATACTAAGTTGTAACGCCCTGGATAGCCAAGACCAACACACTGTGTGTTTTAAATAGTGTTAGACACTCTAAACGAGTCTCTTCGCCATAAACGTGTAACTAAATGTGATTAACAGTTTAGGGTTAAACAATCTGGTCAAAAGGAATAACCATTTCATTAAAATGTTTATGTTTATACATGGGATGCCAAAATAACATTTAAAAGTCTAATTACATTTCAAAAGTTACAACCAGCCGACCTAAGCGGCAAAATAGGGTTTGACCCTAGTTCCCCAGAGAAACCCCGGCCGTGGTGGTCAAACAGCCGCATATGTACACTTCTCCACCGAAGCTCCCCAACTCATGGCTGGTCCAGCTTCCCTTTCCCCTTACCTGCACTACAAATCATCTGTGAGTTGAGGCTCAGCAAGAAAACTTAAATCATGTTCATAAGCAGTTAACAAAATATCATAGAATCATAATAAGCATGTCTAGCAGTAATAACCCTACTCATGCATGCATTCTATTCAGATAAGTCACACCTGAGCCCGCTGCCCTAAATAAATGATTAATAAGTCATACCAAGGCCCAATTCCCTAGGATATAAGACTATGGAGTCACCCCGGGGCCCATTTCCCTATCCTTTGGATAACCAGCCTTGGAGCTGGCCCAGCGTACCTAGCGCTTTAGTTTTCTAATGATCATTAGATCGGACAAGCGTATGTCACGCTTCTAATTAGGCCTAACAATATCGACTAGTGCATTATTGCCGCCCTTGACTTATAAGTCAATGCTTTCGACCAGCGTTTAGCGTGCTACTGCTGCCCTTGACTTATAAGTCATTGCTTTTCAATCAGATATAGCAAGTAATCATACATCATTTAACAATTATCTAAATATAGAGCATTCAAGCATGCTTAATCAAGTTATCACATGCATAATAATAATCATGCTCATTCACAAGGGTCTGAGCTCTAATTATATTTATATCTAACAACCGGGCCAAGCCCTAACCACATATAGCACATATTTGGTGCAGTGTTCTTACTTCTGGTCAAAGCACGAGTTAATTAACAATGACCCCCGAGAACGATCTCGTCTCGAGCCCTAGCATTACCCTAGTCATAACCATAATAAGCGATATACATCAATATCGAATAAATAAATACTTCTAGACCGAGTCCTATTCTCCAAGACCTCGAACTCTACTAAACCGGGTAGTAGAAACCTTCCCGAGCCCTTAGGTTTGAGTTCCCGCCTGCCAAAACCTAATTGTGCCAAAGTTTCCAATTTGAGCTGCGGTGCCCCTCCCTAGCGTCGCGGCTCTCCTCAAATCAGAGAGCCCAGCCCTCAATTTCACTTGACACGGCTCGCGAAGCGAAGGCAGTTCAGGGAACTGCCCTGGCCTCTGGGTTCAAGAGGATCATCGCACCCCAAGAACAAAGTTGTGGCGTGACCCCACGAACCCAGTTTTTCAAACACCTTCTCCGAGCCAAAACCCTGCAAATTCAACACAGCTCCAAACCAAAACCAGAACTATACCCCCACAAACATTTTTCAGTCATTAAAAATGTAACGTCCCAAATTCCCTAATATGGCATAGTGCCTGGATTAGGGGGCTAGGAGGGCCATAATTGATTTAATATGTTATTATATGAATATATGCTTGATTATGTGGGTTGTATTATTATGTGGCCATATTTGCATATATGTGGGGTCGTTTCTTATAAGAAAGGCATTTCTGTAATTTGGCCCGTTGAGGGCGTATTTGTGTATTTATGTATTTATGTGCATCTATGTGATATATGGGTGAGATCACATTATTATGTGATTGTGTCAGAGCAATTCGACATGAGATGATCCTAGGAAGCAAGTTAGTGGTTTTGTCATAACGGGGTTATTTATCAGGCCCGGGGTGAGCCTAGGGGTAATTTGGTGCTTAGTACATTACCAGGATTGAGCAGGTAATGGGAAATGATTTGATAATTATTTGAGGATATTGGGAATGATGGGAATTGAGAGACATTAATTATAATTAACGGGGTAGGTGGAAATGACAAAATTACCCTTGGGTGGCTTTGAGGAGTAGAATGGCCCTAAGGGCATTTTAGTCATTTTAGGCAATTGGATATACTTAACCAAGGATTGGTTGTAAAAGGAACCACAGAAAACAGGGTACTCTCTCTCTCTCCTTCTCTCCCGACTACTCATTTTCCCTCTCTCGGTTTGATTTTGGGGTAGAATTAGAGGATTCAAGCTTGAGGATTTAAGGCTTGAGAGTTTAGAAGTGTGTTGTTCTAACTGAAGGTGTTAATTCATAACTGAGGTAAGGACTCTAAGCTTAAACTTTAAATTTTCCTTTGTTTTTGTGTTGCTTATAAGCTTGAGAGTTTTTTATTGTGAATTGGGTATTTGGAGGTGTTTTAAGTGTTATGAAGCTTGAGTTTTATTACTAGATTGATGGTTATGTGGTTTTAAGGTTTCATTTTTATATTGGAATTGTTTGGTTGTGTTTTGGCTGAGTTTGGATTGAAGAAAATGCAGGGGGTTTGGGTTCGCGAGGTCAAGTCGCGGCCGTGCTCTTGGGCATCGCAACCCTCAAGGGTGAGTCGCGGCCTGCCCCTGGCACCCAAACAAGGGGCATGTCTGTCTAGGAGGCGCACCGCGACCCTTGGGGGTAGGTTATGGCCCGCCTGTTCCTTTTTGGCCATGCTTTGTTTTACTTGGTTTTAAGGACTGGTTTTCAAACCTTAAGGCTAGGGATCAAACCTACTACCCGGTTTAGTAGAGTTTAAGGTCTGAAGGGCTAGGGCTTGGTCCTAGAACCTTTTATTACTCATTTTATTTATGGGATTTCATATGTGGTTATGATTAGGTTACCACTAAGGGCCCAAGGTCAGGATTGTTCTCAAGGGTCGTTCTTAACTTATTTTACACTCAAACCTGAGGTAAGAAAACTGCACCCATTATACGACATACATGATTATATTTGAGGCATGTTGAGTGCTCTATATATGGACATGTGTTTCATTATGAATGCCTGGTTGCATTTCTTACTTGTGAGTGGCACTGACTTATTAGTTAGAAACAACAATAGTGTTGGGTGTTGGTCGTGAAGCTCTGACTTATCAGTTAGGAACAACAATAGTACTGAGCACTAGTCATATTGCATTGACTTACGAGTCAAGAGCAACAATAGCACAGCGAGCGCTGGTTGATATGATTAGATCTAATCAACAAAGCATTATACGCTCGTCCGACCTTATGGTCGAAGAAAACTAAAAGTGTTTGGCTAGTCTATGGCTAGTTACTCAGAGCCATGGCTAAAAGGCCCAGTTGACTTGATGGTCACATGGCTTAGGGAACAGGACCCCAGGATGACTTAACAGTCATCTATTCAGGGTGCAAGACCCCAGGGTGACTTAATAGTCATCTATTTAGGGCACAGGACCCCAGAATGACTTAACAGTCATCTATTCAGGGCGCAGGATCCCAGGATGACTTAACAGTCATCTAGTCAGGGAACAGGACCCAATGATCATTTATTAATACTTGTATACATGTAGTAATAAGTTTTCTTACTGAGCCTTGGCTCACGGGTGCTATGTGGTGTAGGTAAAGGGAAAGAAAGGCATACCCAGCCTTGAGTGGAGGCTTAGGTGGCGACGTGTACATATGTAGCCACTTGACCACCACGGCCAAGGTGTTTCAAGGGAACTAGGGTTTAACCCTATTTTTGTCGCTTAGGTCGGCATTGTTAGGGTTTTATGCCCTAATTAAAACCCAATTTCTTTGTAATCTCATTTATTATCAATAAAAGAACAGAAATCATTTTTTGTCTTGGTCAATCACTTTGCTCACATATTTTATTTTCATGATTATTTGTTTAATATAAACTTCTATTAAATCCCGAGCATATAGCTAATCGTATATATAGAGCGTAATCACAGTGGAATATAAATATGATTATATGTTCAAAATAAGTTAGTCCTAAGATTAGTCAGTGCACAAGATTTACACTGACTTGCCAATCTACGATATGATATATCTACACATTGCAGTGTTATGTTTTTTTCCAGAACATTAGGAAAGTAGATAACATCGGAAATATTTGTTACATCGGACTGGATCGATATTGACAGTTGATAGGATAAGCAAACATACCGTTATTATCTATTCTAGTCATATCATATAGTTGACCATAGGTCAATTCAATCTAAATTCTGAGTGGTTAGTATTATAATTGATTGTATTATTTGAGTTCTTTTACTTGTTTGTTACGAACTTACCCTACGGACTAGCCCATACTTACATCTTGGGAACTCGGAGTATAATTGAGTGGGAGTGTTAATCATAGATATGAACATCTATAGCTTCTAATGAAGAAGTTAAATGATGGTTTCCTTTAAGTTTGGTTCAAGGTGCTAAATGATAGAGATTTCATTTCATTAATTAATATTAGTTTACTGAAATATCATTTACAAGGAACTAAGTGTTCTATGGATAAAAAACAAAGAGGGGTAAAACGGTATTTTATTCTCATCTCACTGTAGACCGTCTATAGAGGATTGAGTGACAATTATGGTTGTAACAATGGATTATTAATAACGTATTTGTATTTCTTATAGAGCTTTCTATGAATTCAATTCAATAGTGCAATTATGAGTCTTTAGTGGAGTCACGAGTAATTAATAAATTAGTAAATTTATTTGTTAGATTTATGATAACTTATTGGAGCTTGATTTCATAGGCCCATGGTCCCCACTGTACCTTGGATAAAATCATCTAGATAGTCTCAATTAATTGATTTAATTATCAATTAGAATTATCAAAGTTGACAAGGTCAATTTTGGATAGTTTCACAAAGTTATACAATTTAGAGACAAAAAGAGAAATTAGGGCATATTTATTAATTAAGATAAATTGGTATCTAAATTAAAAATTAATTTTAAATCAAGGTTCAAATTATAAATAATTAATTTTATACAGGATTTAAATAATTATTTAATTAAATAAATCAATAAAAAAATAATACAGGACTTGATTTTAAGTCTAATGGGCTTATAATCAAATGGGAAATTTCACGGGCCTAAAGCCCATGATAATTTCGACCTAGGGCTGTTAATTGGCTATTATTTTATTGATTTTTTAATTAAATAAATGACCTAATTGAGTCTATATAAGGAATGTTAAGAGAGAGTTTAAAACACAAGTCAAATATAAGATGACAGACACAAGTTTTTGATAGGTTTCAGATTCTCTCTAATCATAAGTCCTTTCTAAGCCTCAATTTTTCTCTTCTATTCTTTTTCTCTTTGTATCTATCTCATGTGTTGGGAATTTCCCACTCTAGTCTAGGTTATTCCAAGGATACTTTGGAAGGCTGTGAAGAAAACTCAAGATCGGTTCAGTTTCTTGGTAATACTCTGCGACAAAAAGGATACAAGGGTTAGAGAAACTGAAGGAATGACTATATTATTCCACTGCGTATAATGTAAGTATTCTCATCATTATTTCTCTTTGAATTAAATTTTAGAAACATGTTCTAGGTTGTCTCATATTAACTTGTTTAATATCAGATCTACTTGAAAAATAAATAAAGATCATGTATAAGTTTTTCCAACAGACAGATCGTAACTTTTGAATTGTAATGACCATTTTGGATTGTAAACAACTTTGTAAACACTTTTATGGGATCTCATGTACAGTTAAACATTTTAAATAAAATATATCCATTCCTTTTAACTGAAATTTTAACCCTGGCTCATTAATAACACTTAGATTCACGTTTATGGCCTAAAGACTCTTTTAAGGAGCTAAGCACTATTTAAAGTACACAGTGTGACGGTCCTGGCTACCCAGAGCGTTACAAAAAACAACTTATACACCCCAAAAACCCAGCCAAAATTCCACTGAAACTCACAGTTCCAGAAAAGCTCTAAAACTCAAAAACCACAAAAACCACAAAAAAAAAACTCAAAACTTAAGGGATAGATTTACCTCAAATAATTTGGTGTATAGCTGTTCTTTAAGCCTCCACAGTTCTGAGACTTGCCTTAAACTCCTTAATTCCCTTCAATTCAAATCAAATTCTTCAAACTTCAAAAGCTCACCAAGGAGGGAGAAAACGGGAGAGAGAAAATGGTTGAGTGTTCCAAGTATTTCTCTTGGTTCTACTGAGTTCTGAGTTTGTTGAGTGTGTCATTCCTTTAGGCAGTAAATGACTAAAATGTCCCTTGCCCATTAGCATACTCTTTAATTCCCTCAAGGGCAATATCATCATTTGTCGCATTTCTCGCTAATCTTAATTAACACCTCAGAATTCCTTTAACTTTTTATATCCTCAAATAATCACCAAATACTTTCCCATTTCCCAATAAATCCTGGTAATGTACTAAATTACTAAAATACCACTAGGCTCACCCCGAGTCAGGTATTTTGACCTCGTTATGACTAAACCGCTAACTTGCTCCCTAGTATCACCTCGTCCCGAATAACTGAAATATATCCTCATAATAATGTTGTCTCAATCACATAAAACATATATATATATATATATTCAAATATGTCATCAATGGGCCAAAATTATGAAAATACCCTTCTTATAAGAAACAGGCCCACAAGTGTGCTTAATACACGTAAACATGTCAATACAATCATATTATAATATAACTCACATAATACATATAATCACATAATACACAATTAAATCAATTATTGCCCTCATGACCCCATAATCAAGGCATTAAGCCTTATTAGGGAAACTGGGACATTACACCATAGGTCCCCGAAATGGCTCTATCAACATTGTTCAAGGTAAGAGTTGAAATTGGGAAAAATCGGGAAAAGGGCATATTTGGAAGAAAGTTTTTCTTCATGGTCAAATATGTAATTGAGACAAATTAATTAATTAATTATATTTTTCAAATTTTATTTTTTAAATAAAATGGTATTTTTGAAAATAGCATTTAAATAATTAAGATAATTACTTTTGAATTAATTAGATTTATTTATTTAAATAATGAGAAAATATATTTCTAATAATTTAAATTGGATTTGAATTTGAAATGATATTTATTCTTTAATTAATCTGATAAATAAGTTATGAGGTTTAGATATTTTTGAATAAATAATAATTAAAAGAAAATGGTTGGAACACATCCCTGAAATCAGGGATGTATTACACACCAACTATAGTACATGCAGTGTAGTTGGCGTGTAACAATGTCAAACAATGAGTCTTTGATATTTCTTTTATTTAATTAATTATTTATTAATTGATTTGTAATTTGAATTTTTGAATTTTGAATTTCAAAAATTAATTAATTCTTTTATAAATCTATCAGATGGAAATAGTTTCACTTAACTTTTGAAAGAAAATAATATATTTTTCACAAAGAGAAAAATAGATCGTGTTATGTTTCTTTATCCCTGAAAATTGTCTCAGACCTAATATTCCATGATCTCATGTGTTGAGAATATCTTGTGAATCATAAATTTTTCCCTACCATTACTCTATGTGCCCACACACGTCTTAAGGTTTAGAGATACATCTTGGAAGATCTTGATCTGAGTATTCGAAGATCTGCTTTGGATTGGATGTTTGTTGGAGATACAAAAAGAAAGCGAGGATTCTTGATAGTTCTTCAACTGATAAATCCTCATATTTTTATTTCTCTATGATTAATATTTTGCATGTTAATGGATCCGATTATTTAAAGTTTCCTTAAATAAATTTGAAATCTCTGGGCCCAACACCCTGTGCTTTCCACTACGCACATGGTAAACCAGTTACCAACATAAGTATGTTGTAAAGTCTTGATCACACTTTCTAACTCTCTCTATCTCTCTAACCTCTCTCTCTCTCTCTCTCTCTCTCTCTCTCTAACTCTGAAAGACCAAAGTTTTCTCCAAGAAACTAATCAAGCTTTGCTTGACTTGCATGAATTTTAAGGCTTGTTAAATCCCAAATCGCATTTTACTTAGTTGAATCTTCAAGCAATAAGGGAAGGCTTGGAATAGAGATTTTGGACAACAATATTCTTATTGTGTGTAAGCCTTAGAATTTCCCCAAGTTTGAAGATTCAAGTTGCTCTAAATCAAAGGTTGTATCTATCTAACTCTAACTTTCTTTTTTGTTACTCTATTGTGTTTTCATTGTTAGTATTGATGATTAAATGTTTCTAAGTTCATCTTATCATCATTTAATCATTTAGTTTCTTATATTCAAGATTAACATTCATATCATGAACATGTTTCTTTGATTATCAAGAATTCCATTCATATTTTGAATTTGGATATTTATTAACATCTAGGGTTTGGAATATTGCATTATTCTCATTATTCATTGTTGATTTGAAAAGTGTAAAGCCATATCTTCTTAAATTCTATTTTTTAAGATTACCAGCTGAATTTAACAAACAATATAATTAATGCAGAACAGTAAAACAATTGTTTGATCAGACAGATATTCTGATGTAGCAAGACAAAATGATGTGAATCAAAATATACAAATAGAAAGTAAATAAACTAAAAGTAAAGTGACACAAGAAATTTTTTATGTGGTTTGGAAAACCTAGTCCATGGGGTCACGCCCAGAGATAAAATCAATTAGTAAAGTCTCAATAATACAATAAGTAATTGACTTGTACAAGTTTAGACTCCCTCTAAATCCTTTTCACAACCTTGAAGTACTCCACTTTAATAATCTAATTTCGATAAACACCAAGAACACGAAATCCCTTCTGAACTTGATGAGTGCTCACTTCCTCCCAAAGTGAGACTTATGGAAATCTTCTCCTGAAGATTGTATGTCACGTTCATAATCTTTATGACCTATTTAAGAATAAACAACACAAAGCAAAACAAATTAACAAAGAGATAGTTGAACAAATACTACTCTTTACATATAAAAGAACTCTTTACAACATAAAATTTTAGAATGGTAAAGAGATGAGATTAGTTGCTGCTTAGGTCTGGTATTTATAGAGTTTAGGAAACCCTAAGCCAGCCAATCTCGTTCATGATCTCAATCAAACCAAATCAGGAAGTTTCTAAAAATAACTCCCGATTATCTTTACTGCAGAATATTTCAGATGTAATAGAGAATCAACTTGTAGCATAAGGAAAATGGACGAACCTAGACTTAAACCCAAACCTGGTTCATTTCAAATTTAACTTACATGGGCACAAAGAATATTTTAGTTTCCTCTTTTTAAATCAAATAAAATCAAGAAATATATGCAGTGATCAATTCTATATCAGTCATGCTTATTATAGACGGAGTTGTCATAAATAAATAGGGAAACTTTGACTATATAAAATTCATTTAATATAGAAATCATACTTACCCAAAAGAGAAAAAATCCACTAATTACCCAAGACATAATTTAAATAATAACAACTATATTGGAAAAATATATTTAATATAAAGACAGCCAATATTATGATCTTACATATTCCCAACACAAAATCTGCTAGCCATGGTCAAGCTTCTTCCTCTCTAGGGCATTTGAAATGGTGGAGTTGTTATGATTGGTTAAATACAAATGATTTGTGTTAAAATACAAGCAATGTATAAACACTTAATAGAATTCACATAATGAAGATGTTAGACATAATGATGGTGCCTACTGTATATAAGGGTCCAAAATAGTGTTTTGGGAGACTTGATCACTCTCTCTAATCTTTCTCTAGCTACAAGAATCTCTAAGTTTTCTCCAAGAAAGCTCTTGACTTTGAGATTTGAAGGCTTGTTCAATCTCAATCCTCATTTCCTCAAGAGAAGGCCTTAAGCATCAATGGTGTCTGGGAAATAGAGTATTAGGACAGTGTTATGCAACGTGTATAAGCCTTGGTTTGTGTTTTGTTTGCTCAAGGATTGCTCAAAGGATTGGCTCAAAGTGGTGATCTTGCCTAGGGTTTTGAAGCTTCTTCAAAATTGAAGAACACCATTGTTCTACTTGGGTTTGCATGTTCTTTCTCAATCTTTTTTAAGTCTTTGACAATCCCAATTTCATGTAGATTCTATTTCTTTTGGTGGTGTTATCTCACTCTCCCCCAACATTCTAATACTCTATAATTTGAGATAGCATATCATGGAAGAATCTAACTCTCTTTTGGCATTAAAATTCATAACTCAAGACTTTATTAGATTAGATAGACTTGATGGGACTAACTTTGTTCGTAGGCAAGAAAAGATTATATTCTTGCTCACTACTTTGAATGTTTTCTATGTCTTGGATAAAGACCTTAAGGCCTTGGAAGAGCCCAAGGAAGATGATGCACAAGAAGTTTTCAAAGAAAGGAAGAAGCGCGAAGAAGATGAGTTGATTTGTAGGGGTCACATCCTCAATGCCCTCCCATATAGACTATACGATCTCTACACCAACACCAAGACTACCAAGTAAATTTGGGAGGCCTTGGAAAAGAAGTATAAAGCGGAAGAGGAATGTACTAAGAAATTCCTTATTACTCAATATATGGAATTTAAATTTTATGATGATAAACCCCTTCTCCCTCAAATTCATAAGCTACAGATTATTGTGAATAAATTGTCTAATCTTAAAATTGTATTGCCGGAACAATTTCTTGTGGGTGCCATTATAGCCAAGTTACCTCCTTCATGGAGAGGCTATAGGAAAAATATTCTCCATAAAAATGAAGAGATTTATTTGGAGGAAGTTCTCAAACACTTGAGAATTGATGAGGAATCTCGCTCTAGAGATATGAATGAAGCGAAGTCCAATGAAGAGACTTCTATGGCCAATGTTGTGGCAAACCTGCCTAACAAGGGCAAAGGACATGGTAAGAACAAGGGCAAGGGTCAAAAAACCTTGGGCCCAAGAATAATGAGGGACAATTCAAAGGTTCCAAGAGACCTTGCTTTGTGTGTGGCAAGAATGGTCATTTTGCTAGAGATTGTAGGTTCAAGAGAAGCCATAACAATGAGGCAAGAGTCAACTCAGTCGAAGAGGAGCTAGTGGCAACACTAAGTGAGGTCAATTCCATTCATGGAAAGGTGAGTGGGTGGTGGTATGATACTTGTGCCACCATTCATGTTACCTATGATAGAACTCTATTCAAGACCTTTGAATCTTCAAAGGAAGGGTATGAAATCCAAATGGGCAATGAGAAAAGGTCTAAGGTTGACGGAAAGGGAACCATTGACTTTTTCTTCACATCTAGCAAAAATGTTCTACTCACTAATGTTTTGTATGTACCAGAAATGAGTAGAAACCTTGTGAGTGGAAATTTACTTGGCAAACCGGGAATCAAGGTTGTGATAGATTCCGACAAGCTTATTTTATCCAAAGACAATGTGTTTGTGGGAAAGGGATATGCTTGTGATGGCATGTTCAAACTCTGTACTTCTATTGAAAATGTGAACAATAAAATCTCTTCATCTTTTTTTATGCTTGACTCAAATTCTATTACTTTGTGGCATGTTAGACTTGCACATATAGGATTTAGCACAATTAAAAGGGTTGTCAAATGTGGGTTAATTGATTTTGATAATGTTGAGCATGAAAAATGGGAATTATGTGTTCAATCTAAAATGGTAAAGAAACCTTTTCCTAGAGTTGAAAGAAACTCTAAGTTGTTAGATTTGATACATAGTGATTTATGTGAACTTACTAGAATGTTGACTAAAGAAAGAAGTAGATATATCATTACTTTCATTGATGATTTCTCTAGGTTCACATATGTATATTTGCTTAAAAATAAAGATGAAACATTTGATGTGTTTAAAGTGTATAAAGCGAAAGTTGAAAATCAACTTGAAAGGAAAATTATAATACTTAGAAGTGATAAGGGTGGTGAATATTTTTCAAATGAATTTAACTTGTTTGGTGAAGAACATGGAATAATTCATGAATGTACAACCCATTATACTCCACAAAAAAATGGTATAGCGGAAAGAAAAAGTAGAATATTTATTGAGATGATCAATGCTATGCTATTACACTCTAAATTGAATTTTAGTTTGTGGGGTGAAGCCTTGCTATCCACTTGTCATGTTTTGAATCGTATTCCAATGAAGAAAAACAGTATATCTCCATATGAGTTATGGAAAGGAAAGAAACCAAACATTGGTTATCTTAAAGTGTGGGGGTATCTTGCTTATTGTAAGAGCACTGATCCAAAAACGACCAAGTTGGGTCCAAGAGCTATAAGATGTGCATTTGTGGGTTATGCCCAAAATAGCAAAGCTTATAGATTATTAGACTTGGAGTCTAATGCAATAATTTAATCTAGAGAGGTTGAGTTCTTTGAGAACATGTCATGCGATGAAGACAAGTTAGAACCAACTCAAACTAGAGAGCCTCAAGAGGAGACTTCTAGAATAGTTGGTGAGCAACTTCAATTGCCTAGAAGGAGCCAAAGGCTCAAAGATTTGGGATCAAGTGAGAAGTGTTCTCCAATAGAGACATTATACCTTGTTGAAGGTGATAATGAGGAAGTTACTTGGAAACATCCAATAGTACTTCAAATAGAAGATGATCCCAACACCTTCAAGGAAGCAATGTTCTCAAAGGACTCCGCTTTTTGGAATGAGGAAATTAATGATGAAATGGATTCAATTATGTCAAACCACACTTGGGAATTGGTTGACCTTCCAAAGGGGTCCAAACCAATTGGGTGCAAATGGGTATTTAGAAAGAAATATCGTACCGATAGCACCATACAAACCTTCAAGGCTAGGCTAGTAGCCAAAGGATTCAAACAAAGAGGGGGAATAGATTACTTTGACACATATGCATCGGTAGCAAGAACTACTTCTATAAGGTTTTTTTTTTCCTTATCATCTATATACAACCTTTATGTTCACCAAATGGACATCAAAATAGCATTCGTAAATGGGAATCTCGAGGAGGAGGTCTATATGGAGCAACCGGAGGTTTTGTTCTTCAAGGAAATGAACATAAAGTGTGTAGACTTGTCAAATCATTATATGGTTTGAAACAAGCTCCAAAAAAATGGCATGAGAAGTTTGATAAAGTCATTGTTTCTAATGGATTTAGACACAACAATACAGACAAGAGCTTATACTTTAAGACTTGTGGTGACTTTGTCATACATGTATGTCTATATGTAGATGATATGTTGATTTTGAGTAATGACATGAAAGGAATAATGGAAACAAAGAGGTTTCTATCTTCTAACTTTAAAATGAAAGACCTTGGAGAGGTGGATACCATTCTAGGTATCAAAGTTAGAAGGAATAGTGGGGGTTTTGTGTTGAGTCAAACCCACTATGTTGAGAAAGTGCTTGAAAAATTCAGTCATCTCAAAATCAAAGAGGCACATACACCATTTGATTCGAACATGAAGTTTGAAAAGAATGAAGAAAAAGCGATGGCTCAATTGGAATATGCAAGTGCAATAGGGTGTCTAATGTATGTCTCTCATTGCACAATATGTGGTTAGTAAACTTAGTAGGTTTACTAGAAATCCAAGTATCAAGCATTGGAAAGCTATTAAGAGTATTCTTGGTACCAAAGAGTATAGTCTTCACTATACAAATTTTCCAAAGATACTTGAAGGATATTCCGATGCTAATTGGATATCGAGAGTAGGAGATAATCTCTCCACCACTGGTTGGGTGTTTACTCTTGGAGGAGGTGCAATCTCATAGGGCTCCAAGAAGCAAACATGTATATCACACTCAACCACGGAAGAGGAGTTTATAGCTTTAGCGGCAATCGGCAAAGAGGTCGAGTGGCTTAGGAATCTCATGATGGATATTCCCTTAACCTCGGATACGGTATCATCAATTTAAATGCATTGTGATAGCCAATACGTACTTGCTAGAGCATATAATAGTGTGTATAATGGAAAGTCTAGACACATTAGTCTAAGACATGAATATGTGAGATAATTGATTCAAGGTTGAATCATAACGATCTCATATGTTAAGACAAGTGAGAACTTAGCAGATCCATTTACAAAACCTCTTGTGAGAATGTTAGTAAGTTCTACTTCAAAAGGGATGGGGATTAAAACTCCAAGAACAATAGATTCACCAATGATGGAAACCCAACTCTTAACTTGTACAAATCAAGGGGAAAAGCTCAATGGGTAAGAACAAGTCATTGATAAGTGAATAGTTTCAACACTAAAATTTATGATCCGAGATGGTTAATGTTGGTTGCTACCAAGTTAGGGTTAAGCCTAGGGCTTTTAGTGAAGTTCAGTTGAGTGTAACAAGCGTCTATAAAGGTAGAAAAGATGTTGTAAGAACTTCACCTATGTGGATTTAGAGGTGGTGTCGCCTCTCATGGGAGTTGGAGTTTCTCCCCAAAAAATCCATGAAGAGATGAGCATATGGCCATGATAGTGCTAAGCGAGAAAGTGGGAAAACAAAAGATGTGGTGGAGGTGTGTGAGGTATCACCAGTGTTATCATATGGAATACTTGATTCAAGCTTTAAGATACTAATGATTTTGATAAGACTTTGGGGTATTTTCACTAAGGTAAAGTTCAAACAGAAAGGCACTTTATTTTATGCACCAAAACTATTTAAGCTAAAGAATGTGTCTTGTATTTAACCAAGTGGGGGATTTTTATGATTGGTTAAATACAAACTATTAGTGTAAAAATACAAGCAAGGTATAAACACTTAGTAGAATTCACATAATGAAGATGTGAATTTGAGTTTTAATTGTAGGCACTTATAAAATAGAAATTTGGGTCCAAAGTGATACATGAGAGTATCTAAGGGTTCCCAAAAAGTTTGGTGGAATTTAGAGCAATTTTGCGACCTTTGGAAGTGTCCAAAGTAAGAGAGGTTGGTGATAAATCGCCACCCAAGAGGCGAGACATCGCTTGAAAGCTAGGGTTTCCAGAAACCCTAGCAGGCGATGCATCGCCTGCTGTATTACGTGAGATATTGTAAATACTCTAAATGATGTGTTTTTCAAGTCTAATTCTATTAGTTAGACATAATGATGGTGTCTACTGTATATAAGGGTCAAAAATAGTGTTTTGAGAGACTTGATCACTCTCTCCAATCTCTCTCGCTAGCTTCAAGAATCTCTAAGTTTTCTCCAAGAACTCTCCAAGAAAGTGCTTGACTTTGAGAGTTGAAGGCTTGTTCAATCTCAATTCTCATTTCCTCAAGAGATGGCCCCTAGCATCAATGATGGCGGAGAAATAGAGTATTAGGACAGCGTTATTCGACGTGTATAAGCCTTGGTTTGTATTTGTTTTGATCAATGATTTCTTAAGGGATTGGCTCAAAGTAGTGATCTTGTCTAGGGTTTTGAAGATTCATCAAAGTTGAAGAACACCACTGTTCTACTTGGGTTTGCATGTTCTTTCTCAATCTTTTTTAAGTCTCTGTCAATCCAAATATCGTGTAGATTCTATTTCTTGTGGTGGTGTTATCTCACTCTCCCCCAATAGGATCATCCTTTGGAAGCTCAATATTCCAGCAAAAGTCAAACTTTTTGTGTGGAAGGCCTCTCGTGACTGGTTACCGTGTAAGATTAATTTGGTGGCTCATGGAATGATGCTTAATAGAGTTTTTAATCTTTGCACTAAATTAGATGAATCAACGTTTCATTCACTTTGGGGTTGTTCTTCTTTGGAAGGTATTCGAAACTCTATCTCGATTCCTATTCGATCAAAGGGGAAGTTGGATGCAATTGGTTGGCATTTATGCTTGATTGCTAGGCAACTTTTCAAGAAAAGGAATTTAATTTTTTCTCTTTTTCTATCGTGGAGAATCTTATTTCGAAGAATAAATTGGCTCATGAAGAGGCCTCCTTACCTGATGACATGGTTGTGAATTTTTCTATGGGTTACCTCGATATATTCCAAAATTCTAACAAGCCTCGTAGTGGGACAATTGAACAAGGTCAGCAAGAGGAAAAATGGTGCCCACCACCAGAGGGATACTTGAAACTTAATTCTGATGCTGCCTTACAGAAGGAGATGAACAATGTGGGGATTGGAGTTGTCTTTCAGGACCACCTAGGCAATGTAGCATCCTCTTCTCTCCCTCTACTGACTACTTTTGATCCTACCATGGATGATGTAACGCCCTACTCCCTTAGAGCCGTTACCAAGTGTGTTTAAAATCGTGCCTCAACTCGCTAATCGAGGTTTTAAATCAAAAACATGTAACTAAGCCATAATTAAAAGAAAACATTAGAGAAAATAGATTTCTTTGCTAGTCATAAAAGTTTACACTTGGGATCCCAAAACAAAGTTTAGAAAATATTTATAACACAAAACTGATTAGAGTCGACTAGACGACAAAACCTAGGTTCCCTGACAAACATCTCCCAAAATCCCCTAGCTGTGGCAGCCAGGCTGGCCGGACATGTACACGCCGCCTCACGCCAGCTGTGCTCATGGTTGGTTGATCTTCTCTTTACCCTTACCTGCACCACATAGCATCTGTGAGCCGAGGCCCAGCAAGAAAACCCAAAACAGATAACATACGCAATACATGGATCAAACACACAAGCATGCCACCAACGACTAAACACATACGGCCTAGCCGTCCCAGGCGTTTACCAAGCCCCCTGGGTTCGCGGACCACGCCGTGAGGATATCCCAGGTATCCTTTTAAGGACTCACCCTGGCAACTCGCACCCCTCGTGCTCAACGCTGCTCTTGGCCCTTTTCCGTTCTTGGCCTTGCACTCAACGTGCCTGATGCCGTTCCTGGCCCCACGCCGTTCATCCACATACTAACAAACATGATATGTCAACAAGTAAAGTATTCAAGCACAAACAGATAAAGAACTACACTTCTACAATTCCAGCATATAGGGCTCGGCCCTGCATATCATTTCAATTTAACACTTTGGGCTCAGCCCTGCACACAAGCTCCATGGAAACAGGGGTTTTCTTACCTGAGTTCCGAGCTTCCTGAGCACCGATGCCCCGAGCACAGTCCACTACCGTGAGCCTCGCCGAAGACCTAGTCACAACACATAACAATATTCGACCATTAAACTCCAACCTAACAAACAACCTCAAATCGTAACCCTAGCCTCCGGGATCTTGAGTTCTATCACACCGGGTGATAAAATCCATCCCGAGCCTTCCCCTTTAAGTTCTTAGATCAAAAATATCATGAAAATCCCTACTGTCACTAAGGGTCGCGGCCCCTCCCCCTAGAGTCGCGGCTAGCCTCAAAACAGAGGCTAGCTTCCCACTGACCAACACGCGGGCCACGGCGCGCCCTGCAAGCGCTGCGGCGCGCTCGAGTTTCTTCAGCCTTCCGAGGCTGTGCGCGCATGCGGGCCGCGGCACACCCCTCCTAGGGCCGCGGCACTAACAGCAAACCCAGAATTTCCATCAACTTTTCATCCCTTCTTCAATCCAATTACCACCAAAACCAACCCAAAACTCCTAGATACCCAACACAATTACTCCAGTACAGAAACAACATCTCAAAACCTCATCAAAGCATGCTCCATAACTTAGCTAAAACACACAAAGATCAAGCTAGCATATCCACATGCAAACCTCTAAAACAACAGAAAAATGAAAGACTTTAAAGCTTACCTTGCTAAGTTTAATCCCAGAACTATGATCCTCAATCTCCAAAGCTTTAAGCCCCTAGAGTTTCCCAGCTGAATCCCTTCAATTTCCTAAGCAATTCCTCTAAGTTTCTTCAAGTTTTGTCTTAGAGAGTGTGAAAGTGAAAGACAGAAACTAATTCTCAGTTCAAGGAAGAATATGGTCGGTTTCTCAAGGTTTCTAAACAGTTCCACACATTCATTTGTTTTATATGACTTAAGTCTAAAGGTTACCTCAAGGCTCGGGGTACCAAAACGTCCCCGAGGGCAAAATGGTAAATTCCCCAAATATTCCCACCTAGACATTCTATCCTCGAATATATCTCCAAATATTTATTTCAATGTCCCGATAACCCCGTAACTCAACTAATACCAGAATTACCCCTCGACTCGCCCCGAGTCCAAATCTCAACCCCGTTGTGACTCTCGGGCTAACTGCTCCCCAGGACTGTCTCGGATCGTGCTGTACAGACATATCATATATATACCACATATATTCCATTTATCACATTTAACTCAATTAAACATGCACCATAATCATATAAGCACATAGATTCACATACAAGCATATTTAAACCACTTATTGCCCTCCAGGCACACTAATCAAGGCCCTAAGCCTGATTAGCAAATTCGGGTCGTTACAGATGAACTCAAGGAAATTTGGCATGGCCTGAATTTGGATATTAGGCCTAGCCTTTATACTATCATGGTGGATTATGAATGTCTTAATGCTATTAGGATGCTTAGTAATAAGTCTATTGATGCTTTTTACTATGATGTGATTATACAGGACATTGTTATTCTTTGCAGTAGATTTGTTGAGTTACGGTATAATAATAGTCCTAGAGAGACCAATTGTGTAGCTCACGCTCTAGCCAAATTGGCTCTCTCTATGGAAAGTGAGCATGTATGGTGGCTTGGGTATCCCATTTCTATTGTAAATTTCAATGAAGAATCCCATTCGAAAAGAAAAAATATGGTAGCCATTATAAAAAAAAAAGTATTTTTTTGGTATAATTATAGGATTCGCATTTATCTCGTAAATTCATGGCAGGTTAGAGTTTAGTAAGAATATCAATTTTTATTATATTATTGAAAAAAAATTAAAATAGATTTCTAAAATTAAAAATATATAAAACAATTTCCAAAGTTAACTAAATTAAATTTAAACAAAATATAAATATGTTGAGTGTTTTTTCAGTCAACTACAAATAAAACATAAAGCTTAAAGAAAATAAGACTGGACATTGAGTTTTACGTGATTAAAGTTATTAATTAGTCATAGTCCATGAGTCAATTGTAATAAGGATGAAGAACTTGCAAAGCTCAAGTTCTCTAAGAATTCAGGCAATGTTTTTACATAGATTGAAATTTGGGATCATTTTACAAGTGATGTCCTAGCTTTATTTATAGATGACTGAAGGAATTAAGCTCATTAATGGGAGTTTATTATAATAATTATTTCTATAATGGGATTAGTGATACATAAATGAGTATTTCCTTCCCATTAAATAATTCCTTGGGCCCCATTAGATATTAGGTAGACCCAATACGAGAATGTCAAGCTCATTGCTTTATTTGGAAAAGTATTTACTGGTACTTGTCAGAGTGGTAGCTATACATTTTCCCATGTCAGACGGCATCGTGGGACATCCCTTTTGTCGCTTGTACGGAACCAGCAACATGATATCTGCAGTCACTAGGTGTCAGACATATGTCTGTGGTCCAAAGTGTCTCTCTGGTTGATACTTGGAAGTGTTCTCCTTCCCCATAGGAAGGGTTATTGAGATTTTGATAAGTTAATCACAACTCGAGGAGCCTTAGATGGCCACTTCCCGACTAAGTTCTTGGAAGGTAGCTCTCATTGATAACCAGCCGGGTACATTCTCCTGGAATGATAAGAATGACACTCACATATTAGGTTCCAGCTTTTAAGGAGAGCTAAATGACACGATCCATTAGGCCATGTTGTCATATGAAGAAAAGATGGACAACAAAATATAATATGAATTGTTAAATACTAAATTAATTATCTTTTAGGAAACTTATTTGTTACTCAAAGTTGTTACAAAAAATTAAAATATCATCACTACAAGTTTTCATCTTGTCCTAACAAGTTATGTTTGCTTGAGCTTAAAGAATTCAAATGTTGTATTAAATAGCAAATATTCTTGTTATTTATTTTGGTTTTTAGCTTATAAGAAGTTTTATAATAAGAATAATTATTCTTTATTATATGTTTATCCATAAATCAGTTGCTGATGACGTGGCAACGATTTTCGACACGTAGCAGAGATACGGCTCGCCTATCGACCAGCATTATTTCCACATGAAAAGATCAAGTTTTATATACGACCAGCATAGTCGTATATTCCATTCATTTATGTAAAGATCTGTACAGTAGTGATGATATTCGAGAATATCTCTTCATTATGACCTGTAGATCTTATCATTAAGGATAGATATTATTTCCTAATTCATGTAACTCTTCCTGAGCCTATATATACACAAGAAATAGCTCAAGGAAGGGGATCGATCTTTTTCTTTGAGAATCATATTACTATTATCCATCATTGTATTATTTTCTTCTAATGTCTGTGAAACTTAGGAACCCTAGTTCTTCGATCACACCTTGGGAGCTCAATATTAATAATAGTATTAAGTGGACGTAGGTCATTACCAATCACTGGGGCCGAACCACTATAAATCTCTGTGTTCATTGTTTTTCCATTATATCATTTTCTTAAGATTTATATTACTTTCCTGTCGTTTTCTAGACTCCGTGTCGTTGACCAAAATCAGGGTCAACATTCTGGTGCTTTCGTTAAGAGACTTGAATCCAAGAAAATCTAATGGCAAAGACTACCAAGAAAACTGGATAGGCTGCCGCCGCACCATCTCAACCTCCTCCTCCAAATGTGGCTGAAGACGAACCTCACTTGGAATTTGATGAGGAGGAAGTAGACTCTGAGACCCTGAAGACAACACTGGGGGTGTTGCAAGATGAGTTGGCCGCTCTGAGGGCCAATCAGGAGAGGTCGTCGTGATAATGGCGTCACAGCAGAGGGAGATAGAGCGCCAGCGCCAAGAGCTGAGCGAGAGACAGGCGGAGATGGACCATTGTCAGAGGGATGTCATGGCAACCCTTGAAGCAGCCCTCCAGTTGGCTAGGAATCAAGCTACGCCTGCCTCGCAGCCTGATCAACCCCCAAGTGGGCCACCTCAAAGAGGTCCCAATCCTAGCCCTCCGCTCTAGCCAACAAGCCCTCAAAGGCCGGAGCAGCCACCGATGCCTCAGGATGATATCCCACCTAGGGACCCTGAGACGCAGCCTCCGTCCCAGGCTGGTCGAGGCAATCCCCCGCGCCCGAGGCAGAATAAGGCCGGGCAACAGCCCCGCAGCCCTAGACGCCCAGGGGGTGAAGAGCCACATCCACTGAGCAGAGGGCAGTGTTCTTCTGCCAACAGAAGGAACTCAGAGACAGGCTCTGCGGTCAGGGGCCCCCCACAGCATGACAATGCACGGGGACCCACCGACCAACGCAAGCCTCCCTCTAACGCCTGGGAAACGCCAGCCCAAGGAGGCAACAGAGGAAATAGTCAGTCCCACCATAGCCAGTCAAGGTTCAGAGATGGCCATAGCTACAATGAGGCTGACTCAGGCAGAGGGAATGCTGGTCGGAGGAACGAGGAGAGAGGTGGAGGCAGAAGCCTCCCACCTAGAGAAGACCGACAAGCAGGACATAATGCTGGGGGGCAGCCCAGACAAAATAACATCTTTAGCCGGCTCGGAAATAGCGAGCAGCGGCGAAGAGATGATGACTTGAGGGATGTACTCAATGACCGCCGAGAAAGGCACGATGAGTACATTCCCCAGGCATCAGAGGCCCCGACAATCCCTGAAGTCATTCAGGCTCAAATCGATGCCCTGAACCAGGCTGTATAGCAGCTGGTCGGGGGGCGGACATCGCATATTGAGTATGATCGGAGGAGAGGTACCCCTTTCATACAAAGGATTGCTGTGGCAGAAACCCCCAGCAAGTTCAAGATGTCAACTCTGCCAAACTTTGACGGGTATGGAGACCCGGTATCTCATGTAAACAAGTTTGAGATATAGATGGACATTCAGAAAGTCTCTGAAGATGCTCGCTACAAGATCTTCCCAGCGACCCTTTCTGATGTCGCCCAGGAGTGGTTCTTTAAGTTCCCTCCTGCAAGTATAGTATCCTGGGAGATATTCGTGAAGGAATTTTACGGACAGTTCTACGCGGGTCGTGTGCACCCCACCGAGGTGAACCAACTGGTCGAGACATGCCAGAAAGAGGGGGAGCCCTTGAAGGAATACGTTTAGCGCTTCATGCGAGTCGCAGCAAGAGCCAAGACTG
This sequence comes from Humulus lupulus, assembly GCF_963169125.1. Classification (NCBI taxonomy): domain Eukaryota; kingdom Viridiplantae; phylum Streptophyta; class Magnoliopsida; order Rosales; family Cannabaceae; genus Humulus; species Humulus lupulus. Next base: position 262,104,001 of record NC_084793.1, read on the forward strand.
TGGGCGATGAAGGCAAGATGATGGCCCTAACCGCTAGGGTTAGGCGACATTCTCCTCTCTGGAGTAGCCTCAGGAAGCATGGGTTTAAAAGTACCCAGGAGTTTTTAGATCGAGTTGATCGGTACATCAAGCTCGAAGACGCGATTGCCAATGAAGGGAAATCGCCAGCAAAAGACAAGGGGCCCAAAGAAGAACCCGCCAAAGCCGCCAATGGATCTAAGCCCAATGGCAACGGCAACGGGAATGGCAATGAAAAGAATGGTGGAAAGCGGGTGAGTGGCGAACCCTCGGCATCTAAGAGTAAGCGCCCCAAAAATAATCGGTATGAACTGAAATTCACCAATTACACCGCCCTTGTTGAAAGCCAAGCTGAAGTTTTCCAAGCGACCAGCTCGAGCGTACCCTACAGACAACCCGCACCCATAAGAAAAGATATCTCCAAGAGAGATTCAAAAAAGTTCTGCCCTTACCATAATGACTATGGGCACAACACCAATGAGTGTAACCAGCTGAAGGACGAGATTGAGTTCATGATAAGACAGGGACACTTAAGACGATATGTACGAGCTGCAGGAGGTTCTCAACGAGAGGCTCAAGGTGGCAACGAGTCGGCTCCTGCACGCCAGCACTCGCCACCTTTACAGCCAGCTCCCGTGGCAGGTACCCTACTCACCATCTGCGGAGGCCCACATCTTGCAGGAGATAGTGGAAAAACAAGGGAACGATACGCTCGAACCCTATGCCACGACCAGGACATCGAGATGATGAGTATCGAGGATCGTGCACCAAAAAAGGCTCGAACAAAGGAGGAACTGATCACCTTCTCTGACAACGACGCCCAGCATGTGCAATTCCCACACTCCTATCCACTGGTCGTGGATGTACAAATCACAAATATGATGGTGAAAAGGGTGTTGGTCGATACGGGAAGTTCGGTCAACATCCTATATAAGTCCTCGCTGTAAAGGATGAAGTTGTCCATTAAGGACCCAGAGCCATGCAACCAGATCATTTATGGTTTTTCCAGAGAAGGGATCACCCCAGTGGGGTCAATCAGACTCCCAGTCATAGCAGGTACTGCGCCTGCTAACAAGACATTACTCACTACTTTTATAGTAGTTGATTGTCCTTCGGCGTATAATGTCGTGATAGGGAGACCAATTTTGGTTGACCTTCGAGCCGTCACTTCTGTATGGCACCTCGCCATGAAATTCCCAACGGATGCAGGGATAGGATGCATTTTGGGAAACCAAAGGGAAGCGAGGGAGTGCTACAATACCTCGATCACCAAGGCAAAGAAGGGTGTATCGAGAGATGCCACCGAGAAAAAGTTGCAAATGGTAACTGATGTTCGAGCCCACTCAGGTAATAATCTCACCAAATAGGGCATTGCCCAAAGTGAGGATAGTGACTTAGATCCTCGCTTTGGGGATTTTGAAGAAGAAGTGGGTCCCATCGAGGACCTTGAAGAGGTCCAACTCGATGAGGAAAATCCGACCAGAGTTGTGAAAGTCGGTAAAAACTTAGAGATAACAACAAAACATGCACTGGTGGAGTTCTTAAAGAGAAATCAGGACGTCTTTGCCTGGTCGCATAAAGACATGGTTGGGATAGATCCTGCAATCATCATCCATGTCCTAAATATTGACAAAAGCTTCCCTCCTGTACAACAGAAAAGAAGGCCGCTCGACAAAGGCCGATCAAAAGCTTTGAAGGAAGAAGTCAAGAAGTTGAAGGAGAATGGGTTCATCATGGTGGCATTTTATCCATCGTGGGTCTCCAATCCCGTACTCGTGCCCAAGCCGAATGGAAAGTGGCGTACGTGCGAGGATTTTACAGACCTCAATAAAGCCTGCCCCAAAGACTGTTTCCCACTCCCGAGGATCGACCAGCTGGTCGATGCCACTACAGGACACGAGATCCTCTCATTCATGGATGCATACTCTGGGTATAATCAGATCAGTATGCATCCCCCTGATGAGGATCACACTAGCTTTCAAACCAATACAGGGCTCTACTGTTACAAAGTGATGCCCTTTGGTTTGAAAAACACTAGTGTGACTTACCAGAGACTCGTCAACCACATGTTTAAGGAGCTGATCGGTGCAAACATGGAGGTTTACATTGACGACATGCTGGTTAAGTCGAAGAAGACATAAGGACATATAAGGGATTTGCAGGAATGCTTCAACGTCCTTAATAAATATAGGATGAAGCTAAATCCCCTTAAATGTTCCTTCAGAGTTGGATCAGGGAAGTTATTGGGATTCATAGTTAACTCGAGAGGAATTGAAGCTAATCCCGAGAAGATAAAAGCCCTGATCGAGATGAAGTCGCCAGTAAAGATTAAGGATGTCCAAAGTCTGATCGGGAGAATTGCTGCTCTAAGTAGATTTATTTCAAAATCAACGGACAAGTGCATCCCATTTTTCAATCTACTCATAGGCAATAAGAAATTTGAATGGACAGATGAGTGCGAACAGGCCTTTCAAGCACTAAAAACGCATATGGCGCAGCCACCCATCCTGTCGAAATCAATCGATAAAGAGACTTTGTTCATCTACCTGGAAATCACGGATTACGCTGCTAGTGTTGTTCTGGTAAGAGAAGAAGAAGGTGTGCAGAAGGTTGTCTATTACGTAAGCAAAAGGCTGATCGGAGCAGAATTGAGATATCCACCTATTGAAAGGTTAGCCTACTACTTAGTATTAGCCTCTAGGAAGCTGCGGCCATACTTCCAAGCTCATCCAATTATAGTGTTGACCGACCAGCCTCTTCAGCAAGTCCTGCAAAAGCCAGAGGCTACCGGAAGATTACTAAAGCAGTCAAACTAAGGCAGTTCAACATCTCTTACCTGCCACGAGCAGCAATAAAAGGACAAGCCTCAGCTGACTTCATCGCCAAGTTCACAGAGCCCGCGAGTGGCAAGCAGATTGAGGAGCCCAGCGAGCTTGAAAGTCAAATCCAAGCACCCTCGTGGAAATTATTCACGGACGGTTCATCTAACGAATCCCACGTAGGAGAAGGAGTGATATTGATAACGCTGGAAGGGCATCGATTTCACTGTGTAATAAGGTTTAACTTCACTGCCTCTAACAATGAGGCTGAATATGAAGCATTGCTCGCAGGACTGCGGTTAGCCAAGGATATGAACATAAAAGCGCTTGTCGTCTATAGTGATTCTCAGCTAGTCGTGAATCAAATACTGGGAGAGTATCAGGCGCGAGGATTGAAGATGGTCGCCTATCTGAACAAAGCAAAGGATCTGTTAGCCCAGTTCGACAGATACACTCTCCAGTAAGTACCTCACGATTAGAATTCCAACGCAGATGCTTTGGCTAAGTTGGCAAGTGCAAAAGACGCTAACACTCTGAACATAGTGCCAGTCGAGCGATTATCCATGCTCAGCATCCAATCAACTGAAGCTACTTTGGTCATCCAGATGACGGACACATGGATGGCACCATATGTAGAGTATCTATCAAGTGGCGTGCTTCCAGCAGACAGAAACAAAGCTAGGACCCTTCAGCGGCAAGCTGCTAGGTATATCTTGGTTGATGGAATCCTGTACCGAAGGGGATACTCACTGCCACTCCTCAGATGTATTACAAAGGAGAAAGCCAAAGAATTGATGAAGGAGGTACACGAAGGCTTTTGCGGGGACCACGCTGGGGGGCAAATCCTGTCGAAAAAGATCCTAAGGCAGGGATATTTCTAGCCAACCATGAATGAAGACTCCATGGAGTTCATGCGAAAATGTGACAAGTGTCAAAGGTTTTCTAAAATCCCGCAAGCAACTCCCAACGAGTTCAGAGTCCATGACCCTTTGTAGTTTGGGGAATAGATCTAATCGGATCTTTGCCTACGGGGAAAGGTGGTGTAAAGTATGCAGTGGTTGTCGTCGACTACTTCACCAAATGGGCCGAAGCTGAGCCACTAGCAACCATAACGACGAAGAAAGTGCTTGACTTCGCAGTCAAAAACCTCGTCTGTCGCTATGGATTACCAAAGAAGATAGTCTCAGATAATAGCACCCAATTTGACAGTGATCTATTCACAGATTTCTGCAAACGTCACGATATTATCAAAAGTTTTTCTTCAGTCGCTCATTCTCAGGCGAACGGGAAAGTCGAGGCAGTTAACAAAACGCTAAAGGATACACTGAAGAAAAGACTTGAAGAAGCTAAGGGAGCATGGCCAGAATAGTTGCCTGAAGTCCTCTGGTCGTACAGAACTTCCCACTGAATAGCAACAGGTCATACCCTGTTTTCCTTGGCATACGGGTATGAAGCCAAGTTTCCTGTCGAGTTGGATCCACCCTCGCACTACAGATTAACATACGACCAGGATTCTAATAGCCAGCTACTGATGGAATCCTTGGACTCGATTGATGAAAGGCGTGAACAAGCCCAGCTCTGAGTAGCTGCATACCAGCAGAAGTTCGCCCAGTATTTCAACTCTAAAGTGCGAGAAAGAAAATTCAATGTTGGAGACCTTGTACTCTGAAGAGTTTTCCTTAACACCCGCGACCAAGCTGCTGGAGTACTCGGGCCAAACTGTGAAGGGCCTTACCAGATTGATGAATTCCTTCACCCAGGCACTTATAAACTTGCACACTTAAACGGAGATCTCGTTCCTCGATATTGGAATGGAGAACACCTGCGCAAGTATTATCAATGAACAATTCTTCTTAAAGAATTGTCTTGTATAAATTTTACTTTTTACAAGTTTTGTGTAAGATCTTATTGATCACTCATAAAGATATGTTTAGTCCATTTACTACGAGAATAAAAGGGACTGTGCTCAGCCAGTCATTTCTTGCCAACTATTGTATTTATTACAAGTATTTGCTCATTACGTGTGTTGTTTTGCTGTATTATAATTCTAAATCATATTGCTACGAGCAGTAACGTTCGGGCAGGTTCTAGTCAAGGCAAGTGACCAAGGACCTAAAGCTCCCCGATCACTTGGGGGCATACACGGTACAAGTAAGCAAAGCATATCATTAAAAGGTATGTAAACACATGAGAAAAATGAGTGAAAGCATGCTACGACACTTAGAGTATTTTTCAAAATTTTGATATTTTGTTAAATCAAACCAAAGTGCTATGCTAAGTTCGGTCATGCGAACAATTAGATGTTATAATAATATGCAAATATATTATAATATCAAAGCGATCCTTTTACACCACAAGCAGTAACTGCTTGGATGTAATTGTTCAAAGTAAAAGTAAGAGCTGCCCATGCAGCAAACCAAAAAAATATATTGTCTTTACATCACGACATGTGGGTCGTGTAGTTAAAAAAGAAAGAAATATAAAGAAAAAGAATAAGAAGCCTGAGGAGCTGGAGGATCCTGGGGACGATTCTGATCGATAGCACCCACAGCTTCGTTGTCCGCACCCTCAATCCCGGCGGCCAGCGAGATTTCGGGGGAAGCAGGGACCCTCGATCTTTCTTCTTCAGCCAACTGAGCCGCGCAGCGAGCCAGCTCAGCGTCCCTCGCGTTCTCAGGAAGGTAGTCACAGTTGGCACCCTGATTGTGCTTCCAGAAATCATAGAATCACCTCAGGGTGGCATTCTTGTACCTCTCCAAGTTGGTGGCATTGGTCTTCTCCAAGTCCTCGACCCGACCCTCCAAATCTTTGGTTTCTTGCCTGCTCGAGATCAATTCTATCTCAAGTTGTTTAGCTGCTTTGAAGTTAAAGCGGTTGGACTCCTTGTATTGATCCCTTTGCTCGTGGGATTTTTCCAAAGACTTCAGCTTCTCCTCCAACTCCTTAGCCAGTTAGGCCTTCTCCTCAGTCACCACTGCCAGCTGATCAGCGTACTTGGCCTCAGCAGCTTTGAGTTCATCCCCGTGTCGTTGCTCCAAGACCCTGGCCTGCTCGGTGATGGCACCTAGGCAGATGCGGCCGGCAGTAAGAGTTAGCATGGCCTGCAGTCATAACAGAATTTAAGCAAACAGTAAACTAAAGAGGACCTGTTTCGACAAAATAAGATAACTTACACTGGTGAACTCGTTCAGAGCACAGTTCAGGATTGGGTCCACCTCCATTGACTCCGTAGCAGCCATTGCCTCTTGGAAACGATCGTGCTTGGCGATTTTGGTGAGCCTCTCCTTGATCAGTCTAAAGGAACGACCAACCATCAGGTTCCCGGTTGAAGCAATATCTCCCTGCTGGGTTTGGTCAGATGGGACAGCAGGAAAAGGAGTCGACCCGGCCACAGCAGACGGAGTCTGCTGCTCGCGGGGAGAAGGTGGAGTCGTAGTGGCAGAGGGCCTATCTTCCGAAGGGCCTGCGTTCCAGGCCTTCTTCGCCTGGGGCGCCTTGCTGTTCTCCCTAGTATGTCTCTTACTGGCCTTCTTCTTGCTTGGAGGGGCAGCAGCAGCCTCTGGGGTGCTGTAGAGATCAAATACATTGATGGAGTCCATATCTGAAAAGCAAGAACAAATTCAAACAATGAGATAGCATGAATGACCAAACACATTACATCAGAAAAAGGAACAAAAAAGGATTGCAAAGTCCAATACCCGAGCAATTATTACTGGTCGCTACACTACAGACTCTACTAGTCTTACACTCATTCTTTGACATAAGGAAGTCTGACCCTAAGTGTGGAGCATATTTAAAATTGTCGTCCCCGTCGAATAGATGACAGGGAATTGGCAAATTGTCTAAAAGTGAAATAACTATACCATTGTCATCCGACGAATCATCAGAGAGGTCGGCAGGCTCGGTGGCCTTCTTCTTTCCTTTCCCTTCGGGGGCTGAGGGCCTCTTTACTAGAGGAGTGCCAGCAGGTTCCCTGATCGTAACCCCAGTCGGTCTCCTCCGTGGAGGTGATGCTTGAGGTTGCTGCCCGGGTTCCTTTTCAGCGCAAGCACTCCCTGCCGAGGGCCCCCTCGTGTCCAGTTGAGGGGTCCAGAGGCCAGCCAACCTAAGGTTAGCCTTTGATACTATATTTTTGACACTCTTTTCATCATCAGTCATGCTGGCTAAGAGTGCCGATCTCGACTCCATGCTTGGAGTTGGGTTTGGTCGCAGCCACGGGCCTGGAAGACATCAAAAGTTTAAGACATTTTGGAGGACAACACTAAGTGAAGAAGTCAGCCAGCGATAAGAAAGTTTTACCTCCTCGTGCGAAGGCCAGGTTGTCCGGTACAGGTTAGCCGTAAGGAAGTACTCTTGATAGTACCTCCCCACGTTTGAGATGTGGGTTGTGTCAGTCAAGAAAGTGCGCCCAGTCTCCTGATGACAAAGGTGGAAGAACCCCGTGCCTTCATGGTTGGGGTTAGATTTGAGGTCGAACAGGTAGTTGACCTCATGACGATGGAACATGCCATTTCTTCTGGCTGTACAAGATATAGAGCGCAGCAAGCATCCTATATCCATTCGGGGTTATTTGAAAGGGGGCAACTCCGAAATAGTTGGCTACCCCCTGAAAGAATGGGTGAAGAGGCAAGGTGGCCCCTGCCTCAATATGAAACTGCGACCAGGCGCTAAAGGCGCCTCCATGAAAATTAGCCTTTTGGTCCGGGTTGGGCTTGACTAAGGTCACCCCTGGCAGACCATATTTCCTTAAGTGGTTGGCGATCATTCTGATCGTCACCATACTTTCAGGGACTACATACCACTCAACATCCAGCTGAATGGTGTGTCTGTTGGAAAAACTTATACAGGATCTTTATTTATTTTCATGTATATCTAATATTAAACAAATTAATACGAGATAGCCTAAAACATGTTTCTAAAATTGAATTCAAAGAGAAACAAATAATATAATACTTACAGTATACGCAGCGGAATTAAGAGTCCTTCCTTCAGTTTCTCTAACTCTTGTATCCTCTCTGTCGCAGAGTATTATCAAGAAACTGAACCGATCTTCTATTTTCTTCACGATCTTCCAATGTATCCTTAGAATCACCTAGACTAGTGTGGGCAATTCTCAACACATGAGATAGATATAGAGAGAAGAAGAGAAAATACAAAGAGGCTTAGAAAAGGACTTTTGTTTAGAGAGAATATAAAACTATCAGAAAATCTGACTTATCAAAAACCCTTGTTTTGACTTCTCTATAAGCACTCCTTTTATAGACTCAATTAGGCCATTTAATTTAATTAAAAAATCAATAAAATAACAGCCATTTTGAAGCCCTAGGTCGAAATTATCATGGGCTATAGGCCCGTGAAATTTCCCATTTGATTATAAGCCCATTGGACTTAAAATCAAGGCCTGTATTATTTTCTATTGATTTAATTAATTAAATAATTATTTAAATCCTTTATCAAATTAATTATTTATAATTTGAACCTTGATTTAAATTTATTTATTAATTTAGATACCAATTTATCTTAATTAATAAATCTGCCATAATTTCTCTTTTCTTCTCAAAATTACACAACTCTGTGAAACTATCCAAAATTGACCTGGTCAACTTTGATAATTCTAATTGATGATTAAATCAATTAATTGAGACTATCTAGATGATTTTATCCAAGGTACAATGGGGACCATGGGCCTATGAAATCAAGCTCCAATAAGTTATCATAAATCTAACAAATAAATTTACTAACTTATTAATTCCTCGTGACTCCACTATAGACTTGGAATTGCACTCTTGAATTCATAGAACGCTCTATAACAAATATAGATACGCTATTAATTATCCATTGTTACAACCATAATTGTCACTCAATCCTCTATAGACGGTCTACAATGAGATAGGACTAAAATACCGTTTTACCCCTCATTGTATTTTATCCTTAAAACACTTAGTTCCTTGTAAATGATATTTCAGTAAACTAATTTAATTACTGAAATGAGATCTCTATCATTTAACACCTTGAACCAAACTAAAAGGAAACCATCGTTTCACTTCTTCATCAGAAGCTATAGATGTTCATATCTATGATTAACACTCCCACTCAATTATACTACCGAGTTCCCAAGATGTAAGTATGGGCTAGTCCGTAGGGTAAGCTGGTAACGAACAAGTCAAAGAACTCAAATAATACAATCAGTTAGAATACTAACCACTCAGAATTGAGATTGAATTGACCTATGGTCAACTATATGATATGACTAGAATAGATAATAACAGTATGCTTACTTATCTTATCAACTGTCAATATCGGTCATGTCCGATGTAACAAATACATCCGATCTTATCTACTTTGCTAATGTTCTGGAAAGAACATAACACTGTAATGTGTAAGTAGATCATATCGTAGATTGGCAAGTCAGTGTAAATCCGGTGCACTGACTAATCTTAGGACTAACTTATTTTGAACATATAATCATATTTATATTCCACTGTGATTACGTCACTATAAATAAGATTAGCTATATGCTCTGGATTTAATAGAAGTTTATATTAAACAAATAATCATGAAAATAAAACATGTGAGCAAAGTGATTGACCAAGTCAAAAAATGATTTCTATTCTTTTATTGATAATAAAATGAGATTACAAAGAATTTGAGTTTTAATTAGGGCATAAAACCCCAACAGTGTCGAGGGCGGGCATGTCTTTGGATGTTTGGGTCGGGAGCATTTTAATCTCGACCACTAGTCAAGGGAGCGTCAGCCGAAGTAGCAGGCTGATGAGAAGGGTCAGAGTTTTTCCTTTTCTGGGCTTTGGTTTTGGTGCGAGCCATGTTTCGGGTCAAAACTGGGGAAGTGTTTGGATTATTTCGAGAAAAGGAAATATCAGGTATCAATGTCGAGGGATGTTCTTCGTCCTCGAGTAGTTGAGCTAGCAAGTCGTCGTCAATGGGTCTTTCTCCTCCCCACGGGTCTTGCATATAAACTGCAAACAGACAAAGGAGGAGATAAAACGCACAGCCTGGGAGCTTATGATGAAAGTTGGAATAACGTTGCTTGCGTCTACGACCAGAAACATTCTAACCGAAACACTAAGTTTTTATGCGAGCAGTTTGAAAAATGGATCAAAAAGTGAAAGTAAAAAGTTTTTCTGAAAAAAGCTTTTTCAACTCCAAAGGGGCGGGAAAAACCCAGTTTTTTAGCTAGCCTAAAAATCGAATTTTTACTTCGATTTTACGCCCTAAACCCATGATCCTGACTATCAAACTGATTCCTAACTTCTATGGAGAAAAACTACACTACCCTATCAAGCATCAAACGGTATATACAAAATCTTCACAAATTTCTACCCAAGAACACAAAAAGTTTCAGAGCACAGAAGCAGCATGCATGGCATCTCAAAGGGTTAAACGTCGAAGAAAATTTATCTGAATGAAGATTGAAGATCCTGAAAAGGAGTAGCTTTGAGTTTGCAGGTGAAAGATCCTTAGCAAAGCGACTAAAAACTTTGAAGTTCTGGGCTCTGGAATATAGTTCTTGAGAGTTCTTGGAAAAGAGATGGTGTGTAAAGAGTTAAAAGAAGAATGTGGGGGTTATTTATAGAAGCTGAGGTGTGCCGAAAGGGAGTAATCATGAGTTACCTTTTTCAAGGCATGGGGAAGTGTAACAGCCGTCGGAATGGTTTCTTGAAAACTGAAAAGGCATAATTGGACGTGATTAGGTCACAATTTTCAAGATCGCACGAGAGGCTCTGACAGATTTCGTGGGGCATACGAAAAGTTAGTTTCTTAAGTTTACTTATTGCTGGTCACAATAAATAAACTTGGCGGCAAATGTTTATCCAAAAATCAGTTGCTGATGACGTGGCAAGGATTTTCAACACGTGGCAGACATGTAGCAGAGATACGGCTCGCCTATCGTCCAGCATTATTTCCACATGAAAAGATCAAGTTTTATATACGACCAGCCTGGTCGTATATTCTGTTCATTTATGTAAAGATATGTACAGTTGTGATGATATTCGAGAATATCTCTTCATTATGACCTGCAAATCTGATCATTAAGGATAGATATTATTTCCTAATTCATGTAACTCTTCCTGAGCCTATATATACACAAGAAATAGCTCAAGGAAGGGGATTGATCTTTTTCTTTGAGAATCATATTACTATTATCCATCATTGTATTGTTTTCTTCTAAGGTCTGTGGAACTCAGGAACCCTAGTTCTTCGATCACACCTTGTGAGCTCAATATTAATAATAGTATTAAGTGGACGTAGGTCATTACCAATCAATGGGGCCGAACCACTATAAATCTCTGTGTTCATTATTTTTCCATTAGATCATTTTCTTAAGCTTTATATTACTTTTCTATCGTTTTCTAGACTCCGTGTCGTTGACCAAAATCAGGGTCAACATTATATTATATACCTTCTCAATGATGTGTATTGAAGATTGTATTTTTTCCATAAAAATAATATTTTTTATATTTTTGAACGAGAACACTCGAGCTAGAGTCGAGCTGTCCGCCTTCCTTGGTTCATCTTTTCTTGCTCTTAAGCAATCTTTCTTCAAATGTCCCACTATCCCGCACAGAAAGCAGGCATTTGCCTGAAACTCTCCCACATGGCGCCTCTTACATCTAGCGCACTCTAGGTAGGTCCTCCAGACCTCATTGTCGCCCTGGCAGCCTATCTATATACCCCTTGGCTTCCTGTAGGGGCCTGAAGCTGAAAAGGTATCTGAAGCCTTGCTTTTCTGATCACTAAGGCATCCGCCCCTACCAGAACACATAAAGGGAGGTCCCATCTTCTTGGTGTCTCTCCTAGCCGCGTTCTCGCACAAGATTTTTTTCTCTGGACCCTCGGCAGTAAGGCTTTTCTCTATCACCTGGGCATATGTCGTCACCCCAAACATAGTAGTAATGTGAACATCTCGGGCGATCATAGATTGTAGCCTCTGAAGGAACCTTTCCTTCATTGTCTCATCAGTGGGTACCAAGTCTGCAGCAAACATGTCCAATCTATCAAATCTCAGTGCATACTTTGTCACTGACATGTTCCCATATAACAGCTTATTGAACTCTTTTCCCTTTGCAACCCCAACTGCATCATTATAATACTTCTCATTGAACAAAGTTGTAAACTCTTCCCATTCCAGGGTATTGACGTTCCTAGTCTGGGATATCACTTCCCACCGAATTCGAGCATCCTCCCGAAACATATATGTGGCACAAGCCACCCTCTCCTTACCAACTACCCTCACGAAATCCATATTGGGAAAACTTATACAGGATCTTAATTATTTTCATGTAAATCATATATTAAACACATTATTATAAGACAACCTAGAACATGTTTCTACAATTGAATTTAAACATAGATAATGATAAGAACACTTACATTATACGCAGCATAATGTATTAGTCCTTCCTTCAGTTTGTCTAACCCTTGAATCTTTTCTGTCATAGGGTATCACCAAGAAACTGAACCGATCTTCAATTTTCTTCACAGTCTTCCAACTTAGAATCACCTAGACTAGAGTGGGAAATTCTCAACACATGAGATAGATACAAATAGAAGAATGCTAGAAGATAATATTGAGGCTTAGAAAAGGACTTATGCTATAGAGAGAATCTAAAACCTAGAACATCAAGAATAGATCATCTGATTTTCTATCAGGTGGTCTTTCTCAATCATATGATTTCAACTCTCACTTATAATTCCTTCTATAGACTCAATTAGGTCATTTATTTTAATTAAAAAATCAATATAATAATAGATAATATCAGTCATTAGGTCGAAATTCTCATGGCCTTTATGCCCGTGAAATTTCTCATTTAATTATAAGCCCATTAGACTTAAAATCAAGGCATGTATTATTTTCTATTGATTTAATTAATTAAATAATTATTTAAATCCTTTATCAAATTAATTATTTATAAATTTAACATTGATTTAAACTTGTTTATTAATTTAGACACCAATTTTCCTTCATTAATAAATCTAGCCTAAAATCTCTTTTCTTCTCTAAATTGCATAACTCTATGAAACTATCCAAAATTGACCTAGTCAACTTTGGTAATTCTAATTGATAATTAAATCAATTAATTGAGACTGTCTCGATGATTTTATCTAAGGTACAGTATGGACCATGGGCCTATGAAATCAAGCTCCAATAAGTTATCATAAATTTAACAAATAAATTTACTAATGTATTAATTCCTTGTGACTCCACTAAAGAATCAAAATTGCACTCTTGAATTCATAGAACGCTCTATAACCAATATAGATACATTATTAATCATCCATTATTACAACCATAATTGTCACTCAATCCTCTATAGATGTCTACAATGAGATGGGACTAAAATACTGTTTTACCCCTCATTGTATTTTATCCTTAAAACACTATTCCTTGTAAATGAAATTTCAGTAAACTATTATTAATTACTGAAATGAGATATCTATCATTTAGCACCTTGAACCAAACTAAAAGGAAACCAGTCATATCTATGATTAACACTCCCACTCAATTATACTACAAAGTTCCCAAGATGTAAGTATGGGCTAGTCTGTAGGGTAAGCTAGTAAAGAACAAGTCAAAGAACTCAAATAGTACAATCGGCTGGAATACTAACCACTCATAATTAAGATTGAATTGACCTATGGTCAACTATATGATATTACTAGAATAGATAATAACAGTATGTTTACTTATCCTATCTACTGTCAATATTGGTCCAAGTCCGATGTAACAAATACATCTGATCTTATCTACTTTGCAAATGTTCTAGAAAGAACATAACACTACAATGTGTAAGTAGATCATATCGTAGATTGGCAAGTCAGTGTAAATCCTGTGCACTGACTATTCTTAGGACTAACTTATGTTTGAACATTTAATCATATTTATATTCCACTGTGATTACGTCACTAAAAACATGAATAGCTATATGCTCGAGATTTAATAGAAGTTTATATTAAAAAAATAATCATGAAAATAAAACATGTGAGCAAAGTGATTGACCAAGTCAAAAATTGATTTCTATTCTTTTATTGATAATAAAATGAGATTACAAAGGTATTGGGTTTTAATTAGGGCATAAAAACCCAACAAACTCCCACTTGCACTAATTGAAACTAATGCCTTAATTCTACTAATCCATTTCCCTTGATATGCTTATCAAATGTAGCTTTTGGTAGTGTCTTTGTAAACGAATTTGCAAGATTGTGTTCAGATGTAATCTTCAACCTTCACATCTCCCCTAGCTACATATTCTCGAATTATGTGATACTTCCTTTCTATATGCTTACTTCTCTTGTGTCTTCGAGGTTCTTTCGAGTTGGCTATCGCTCTTGTACTGTCACAAAACAACAGAAGTGGTTTATCCATATCTGAAATAACACCAAGATCTGAATAGAACTTCTTTAGCTAGACTATTTCCTTAGTTGCTTCAGACGCAGCTATGTACTCAACCTCCATGGTGGAATCTGAGATCGCAGACTGCTTCACGCTTCTCCATATCACAGCTCCACCCCCAAGAGTAAACACCATTCTAAAAGTAGACTTCCTATCATCGACATCAGTCTGAAAATCTGAATCGGTGTAGCCTACAGGGTTCATAACACCACCCTTGCAGACTAACATATAATCCTTAGTCCACCTTAAATACTTCAGAATATGCTTAACCACTTTCCAATGTTCTGGTCCTGAGTTTGACTGATACCTGCTCACTACTCCCACTGAATAGCAGATATCTGGTCTACTACACAACATAGCATACATCAGACTTCCAACTGTCAATGCGTAAGGAACTTTTCTCATTACATCTTCCTCTTCAGGAGTCTGGGGAGACTGCTTCTTTGAAAGATGAATTCCATGTCGGGACGGTTCAGGGAACTGCCCTTGCCTCTGAGTTCATGAGGGTCATGGCGCCCCAAGAACAGGGTCATGGTGCAGCCCTGCAAACCTAGTTTTAAAACATTTTCTCTGAGCCAATTCCCTCAAAATTCACCCCAAAGCAGTACCAAACCCATAATTGAGTCCCAAAAAATCATCAATACATTATAAACATCAAAACCCAACCTTAAACTTAACAAACTATCCACCAAATACAAAATTCAAGTTTGAGTTCCAAAACTCAAGAGTACTCTAAAACCAAACCAGAATTTCAGCAAAAATAGGGTTTAAAGCTTACCTCAACTAAAGATTATGACCAGTGAGCTAAACCTAATCCAACCTTAGCTTCAAACTCCTTCAATTCAAATCAACTCCTCCAAAGCAATCAAAGGTTTCAACAACCAAGGGAGAGAAAGAGAGAGAGAGAGAGAGAGAGAAACATGAGGGGGTGAGCTGAGTGTTTCTAAGTGTTCTTTGGGTTTCCTACTACTGAAGTTATCTAGTGACTAAGTCACTCCTTGGAAAAAAGACTGAATTGCCCCTTGCTTGTGTCCTTACTCTTTAATGCCCTCAAGGGCAATTTAGTCTTTTAACACATTTCCCTCTAATCTCAATTAACATCTCATAGTTTCCCTGTTACTTCGAATATCTTCAAATAATCACCAAATAAATTATCATTACCTGATAAATCCCAATAATGTACTAAATTACCAAAATACCCCTAGGCTCACCCCAAGCCAGGTATTTGACTCCGTTATGACTAAACCGTTAACTTGCCCCCTAGGATTGCCTCATGCCTAATAACCTAAATATATCCACATAATAATGTGGTCTCAATCATAAAACACATATATATTCAAATATGTCATCAACGAGCCAAAATTACAAAAATGTCCTTCTAAAAAGAAATGGGCCCACATGCATGCTTAATACACCTAAACATGAAAATACAGTCATATTATAATATAACTCACATAATTCATATAATCATGCATATAATCACATAATAATTCAATTATTGCCCTCATAGCCCCCGAATCAAGCCACTAAGCCTTATTAGGGAAATTGGGATGTTACAATTGGATTTTCACTTATCTGGTAGTCTACGATATGATCTACTTACACATTCGAGTGTGATGTCTTATCCAAGGCATTTACCAAGTAGATAAGATCGGATGTATATGGGTACATTGGACTAGGACTGATATTGATTATTGATAGATAAATAAGTATCGTTGTTATCGAATATAATCAATGTCACAACATTGACCATAGGTCAAGTTGATCTTAATTCTGAGTGATAATATTCTGCTAATTATATTATTTAAATCTTTTGACTTGTTCATTATCAGCTTACCCTACAGTCTAGCCCATACTTACATCTTGGACATTTATAAGTGTAATTGAGTGGGAGTATTAATCATAGATGTGAAATTATAGCTTGTGTATGAGAGGTGAAAAGATGACTTCCTTAATAACTTAGTCTAAAAGGTTAAATAATTGAGCGCTCATATATGTGATTAAGTTCACGGATTTATCATTTACAAGGGACTTAGTGGGAGTTAAGGATAAAATACAAATGAGGGGTAAAATGGCAATTTTCACCTAGCTCATTAGTAAGTCATCGATAGAGGATTGACTGACTGTAATGGTTATAACAATGTATAACGTATTTGTGGTTTGGAAAATAAGTTCTATGAATTTAAGAGTTCAATTCTGAATCTATAGCGGAGTCATGGGGAATTAATAAATTGTGAGATAATTTATTTAATAAATAAAATCACGGGAATTTATTGTAGCTTGTATTCATGGATCCATGGTCTCCATGTCGTCTCTTATCAAATCAAGTTTAATAGTCTCAAAAAATTGATTTGATTATCAATTAGAAATATCAAATTGACTAGGTCAGTTTAGTAATATTTACATGTAATAAGAATTTGGAAATAAAAGATAATCTTTGGGGAAATTTATAAATATCAATAAATTGGTGTCAATATAAATAAATAATATTAAATCAAGTATCAAATTATAATTAGTTAATTTGAATAAGGATTTATTTATTTATTTAATTAATTAATTGAAAGATAAATAAATAAAAAGATTTTGAATTTAGGCCCAATTGGGATTTAAATTCAAAACAAAGAGATTGGGCCCAAGTCCATTTGTGGGAGCCCAAGACTTTGATTTTTTTGTTTATTATTTTAATTAATTTAAATTTAAATTTGAATAAAGCCCATTAAGTTGTCTGTATAAGGAATGTGATGTCTAGGGTTTTCATGAGTAAGCTAGTCTCAGTTGATTCATTGGGTAAGTGAAAGCCTAGATAGTCTAATCCTTTCTTGGCCTCTCATTCTCTTGTTCTTCCCTCTCTAATTTTATCTCATGCGTTGAGAACTTACCCACTCTTTGTTAGACTTGATTTAGAGATAGACTTAGAAGACTTTGGCATAAATTAAGTGATTTAGATTCTTGGCAATACCTTGCAACCACCAGGAATCAAAGGTTAGAAAATCTAAAGGAATGAGTCATTGTTCTGGTGCATATTCGTAAGTTTCTACATCTATGTGTTTGTTTGAATTTACGAATCTGATGTTCATATATATGCCATGCTATTCTATGTTTCTATTATGTTTTTGGAAAAATAATAGGGAGCATGCATCTAGATTTAAATTCCAAGATCCTACACCTAAAACATTAAAAAAAAAACATTAACTATAAATCTTAAAATGGGTGTTCTCTAAAATCCCTAAATATATGTTATTCTCTATTGTTGGGATAAGGATGGCAAGTACAATGAGGACGATGATGATGACAATTGTGGTTTCGGAAAGTAGGCGATGACAAATCTGATGAGACAGATGGGTTGACTGAGTTCACTATGTTGATTGCTTAAGGCAGTAGTGGTGCCTAGATCTGACAATAGAGGCAACAATGGTGGTTAGATCGAATGTGCAATGGTGATGGTGTGATAATATGAAGGTTATGATGATGGTTCACATGTTTTTTTTTCTTCTAAGTTTTAGTTGTTCTGCGATCAATGAATAAAGTAAAGAATCAAGCTTTCTAAATGAAGGGTGTTGTGCATGCTTTTGTGAAAAGCCTCTCGTGAGGCACTACCCAGGCACACACTTGCCTAGTGGCATGTGTCCCAGTCGAGACACCGAACTCGAAACCCCTGAAAGGCATAGTCACCTTTTTCACCCGACATCAACAACAAGAGCTAGTTGCACATATTACTAGCTACTTGCCCACAACTACTCGGATCTAAGAAGAGTGCTTCAAAAGCCTCAAGTGAGAGTAGGACCTGCGATCTAACATAGTGTGTGCGCTCCTACCTACCCCTGACACCCAATGGTGGTTGCCAACAGGAAGAGGGTGTCAGTTTTGTACCAACAACAATCTGGACTGTCAGACCCATAATCGTGCTTGGTAAATGGAGGGACATTTCCTGACATATCTTATCACTTCCCCATGTATGGCAACATATTAATTTCATGCTAGGAAAGTGCTACACAATAGTGACCAATCTTAAGTGTAGATTACTTAATCCATATTTTAGGGATTTTAGGGAATGGCTGGGCAGTCATCCTAATGAAATTACTTCTTTACATGTAATCACGGTTCTATGAAAGGGAAACTTGTTTAACCTTGCTAATTGCCAACTACTACTTATAAATAGGACAGTGAGAGTAATTTGTAAATATACAACCATTTTGAGCAAACTAAAATGCTACCAAATTGTAAACTTAGAGAGTGCTTGAGCATTGCAAGCCTTTATTAATACAATGACTCAAGGGCTAGGCTTCTTTAATAGTTGAACCATATAAAAATCATTGTCTAATTTACCTTCTAGCTTTCTAAATCTCTAGTTAACAAAATCTCACATCAACTAAGGGCTTTGTGAGCATTACTTTGTGGTAATGTGGATAGTAAAACCAAGAAAAGGAATTTGGTAGGAAAGAAGTGTAAGCTTATTGACTACCATGAAGAGGTGTTGGAGCTTAGCTTCCTTATCCTTTACTTTTGGTTCATTTATTCTACAACCTCTTGCATTATCTTTTGAATTAAACTTAAACATAATTTGACTTTGGATGACCTTTAATGTTTTTAAAAGAAAAAATTGTGATTTTGAAAGATTTGGATCAAAATTGTTTATTTAAAGAGATTAATTGTTGTTCAACTTTAGATGGTTTGTAAATTTTAGTTAAATTTGATTCATGTTTTATGTATAACTATTTATTTTAATGTTGTTTGGTTGGATTCGGATTTGGCGGGTTTCAGGTGTACGAAAATGGTGTCGAACCCGCCCAACACAATTTCGGATTTGGGAGTTTTGAAATAAGATTATATTTATGTTTTTTAATAATTTTAAATGAATTTAAATATTTAATATTAAAATTGATATGACCCAATTATAGGGTGCCATATAGCCTATAAATAGGCTAAATGAAAGTTCACGACTAAGGAAAATTTGCATGTAGCACCCTATTTTACAACTTATTTATAAAATTACCATGGCTCATTTAATTTACAATTTTACAATTTTTGGTGTATCGACTTTTCATATATATTTTTTTTTACATTTAGAGCTTTATTACTTTCTCTCTTCTCCTTAACTTAAGAAATCTTCTCTCTTTTACTTTATTTAACGTAACATTTTACACTATTTACTGATTTTTACTATATATTTTTTTTGTTAACATTTTAGTTTAATGTATGTAGCACTAGTTATAATATTTAGGCTTTTACACTTAGTATTTCCATAACTAATTGCAATGACCCAAATAATTCTAGACTTTGGACCATTAAAACTGCTTATACATAGACACTATTCTTAAGAAAACATACATATGAAACATTCATAACTTTATTAAAAACTATATAGTAAATGTTGAAATATATATATTTGCGGGGTATGGGATCCCATTGTTTTAAAAATAAAACATAACTTAAATCTTAAATAAATTTGTTACAAAACCAAGTGCGGAAAATACATAGAAACATAATAAAAAGACTGAAATCGACGTCGTCCTCGAATCGTTCACGCAGTCCACCGAATCCATTCTTCCTCAATACACAATCCCAAGCTGCTAAGAATCTTTCCACTGCCGTAACTATTTTCCTGCACATATAAAAAATAAAGGAATGAGCCTAATGCCCAGCAAGGAAAATCTACTAAAAGCATAAAACATACACATAAACATAAACTATAAACATATGACTATAAAAATGTATACCATATAGGACTATAATATTAATGGCCATTATGACATGTGATAAACCATCTACGTCCCCTGTCTAATATTTGAGGTAGGTTAGATCACATGATAGTATATGATAACTCATCTAGGTCCTCCGTCTAATATCTGAGGTAGGGTATATCATAACTCTAAACATGAAAATGATAAACACTAGGGCTTGCTAACTAAGCAACTATGAGCCCTAGATAAAAACATAACATAACATAAAATTATCATAACATATTACACATAAACATAACATATAAACATATAGAGTCTATCCTATTTTCCTTACCAAAACCGGGATGTGAGAACAAGGATGGGATTTTGGAACACTCCTAAAACCAACAATAGAAAGGTGAGTATTTCTAAAAAAAAAAAGAGATGAAAAGGAATGAACTAAACCACCGACAAGAAATCTTAAGTTCAAAGTGTTGCGATATTTTTTTGCTATGCAAGTGCACACAGTCGCAATTTGTAATAAAATGGTAAAAACCAAGTATCGTCCTCAAGGACTGATTTATCAATTACCAGTCAATCAATTCCTCTTTCTATTTGATCAATTAAAATTTGTTGATTTTTGTAAATACAGCAAGAGAAACTATAAAGTGCAGAAACAATAATTGAAAATTAAATGGAATAACAACTAATAGTAAACCTTTGATTTAACCACTGAAGAAACAATTAGGATATTTAATCTTATCAGCTATCCTCCCTATTATTCCCTAATGCAAAGTATGAGTTCTTCTTCTTTTTACCTAATTCAATTAACAAGTTGATACAGCAGCCTATAATCATACTATGAATTATAAACTCAACCTAGGTGACAATTTCCTATATTTCTATGGTAAATTGAACCACAAAGGTAGCATTAATCTTGACAACTTAATAAATAGTTACACAATTAATTTAGATACTTTCGTTCTAAATTAGAATTATGTCCAATATAACCATAGCAGATTTAAATCTCACTTCTCAGATTTTGACTTAAAAACATATATATATGACTATAGATGGCCAATCAATAATCAATCTATAAGAACAGGTTATATGGAATTGAAGAAGAAAAGAATTGAAATTGCATTAGTTCATAATAGGGATTCAAGTGATTCAATTAAACATCCTAAACAGAGAATTAGTTCATAATCATAATGTTAATCACAACAAAAATTAAAGATAACATCAGAAAGTAGAAGAAAAACATGTAGATAGAAATACTCCAAGCCTTCAGCCTTAAAGCCAGAACTTCTCTCCCAGTCCGTACATCCCATTTCTTCTCTCTTTTTCGCCTTATAAAAACCTAGGCTTTAATTTTTAAAAGAGGCGGGCCGCGGCATTACATGCACCATGCCGCGGCCCGTGTCTAAAATTCTGGGCAAATTGTTCTCTCCATGCCGCGACCCTTGTCATCCATGCCGCGGCCCGTGTGGACGAATTCTGGGTTGATGCCCATCTATGCCGCGGCCTTCTCTAACCATGCCGCGGCCCGTGTGTCTCCTTCAAAATAGTGGTTCTGTTTCACCACCTAGCCGCGGCTCTACTTTGCTCATGCCGTGGCTCTTAAGGGATTTCTCAATTTTTCAAGTTTTAACCCCAAAAATTCACCAACACTTCCAAATTATGTTGAGATTCATTCTTCCTCAAAATATGTTCAGAAACTTGGTTATTTCTTCCCTTTCTTTGACATTTTCCTCCAAGTACTCAATTCTTCCTGATATTAACAAAGACAACCAAACAAAGCATAAAACCGCACTAAACGAAAGAAAAATAAGATAAAAGGCTACTTAAAACATCACCTAAACATGACAAAAACTAGACTCAACACAAAGAACTTAAATGCCTAGCCAAGATAATGAGAAACAATGAGTTAGGATTTGAGTAGAGAAAACTATAAGAAACTAATGAAACATACAGAAATGAACTAGGAATAGGAATACCTTTGAATGCACTATAACCGAACTACACCTTGATATCGAAAAACACACTATTAACCTTACTTCCCAAGTGTTTAATAAGCTTAAGATGATAAAGCTTATAACCTCAACCCAAGTGTTTAACACTCTAAAGTAAACCTAGCAGCTTGAAGACTCTGAACTCAGCTTAACGAATGAAAGAAATGGATGGGTACTAGGTCCTATTTATAAAGTTCAAGGATGAAAAGATCTTCTTTTAGCTTGAATAAAAAATAATGAATTTTAATTGAAAAACATTTGAATATTCGTTCAGCAGAGGCTTAAGACTCGGTAAAAAGATTCAGAGGCTTATCAAGAGGTTAAGGATTAAAATGAGCTCGATTTAAAAAATGTTTAAAAATCTTGCCTTAGAGCCGATATATCGCCCATGGTCGGCGATATATCGCCTGGGCTTATATTCCCGAGGCTCGTCGAAGTGTTCGTGCAAAGTTACGTGTTTTCGTATTCCCCGTGTGGTGATATATCGCCCCTAGAGCTGCGATATATTGGCATACACTGAAATATTATACATGTAATTGCACTTTTTCAGCCTAATTTGAATTGAGTAAACAGCTTTGACTGAATCATATAACGATTTTAAAGCTGTTGGCAGATTCTGGGGTTTTCAAATATTTCTCTTATAAAACTATTCCTCAAAAATACTTAATTTCTCAATAAACATGCACATGACAAGTGTCATGATCTTATTGGTTCTATCTAAATCTTATAGTATAATAAAATCATCTTCGTGATCAGCTATATTAATCAAATCTTATATTATAATTAATATTCTTAAACTATAGGTTAAACTTATAAAAATCTATAAGTGTTGCTACGAGTGTTCAACTAAGTCCCGGCTTAAACCAAAATCCACAATCATAAACATACTATAACTACTACTACTAGCTATTACTACTACTACTACTACTACTACTACTACTACTACTATCTAACTAGCTAAGTAGAGTTCTTGAACTCTACAATTCTCCCCTACTAAAAAGAATTTCGTCCTCGAAATTTACTTACCAAACAATTCCGGATACCGGGCTTGCATGTCTTCCTCCAACTCCCACGTTGCCTCCTATTCAGAACTATTACTCCATAGGACTTTGACTATCAGAATACTCTTGGACCGTAACTGCTTCATCCCTCTATCTAGGATGCTAACCGGTCGTTCCTCGTAACTCAAGTCTTTCTGGAGTACTATCGTATCGTACTTGAGGACGTGAGATGGGTCTGACACATACTTTCGTAGCATTGAGATGTGGAACACATTGTGGCTATCTGCTAAAGCTGGCAGTAGGGCTAATCTATATACAACTGCTCCCACTTTGTCCAATATCTCAAAAAGACCTATAAAACGGGGACTAAGTTTGCCTTTCTTCCCAACCGCTTCACACCTTTCATTGGAGATATCTTCAGGAAGACTTGACCTTCGACTTTGAATTCCACATCACGCCGCTTGGCATCCGCATAGCTTTTATTATGGCTTTGAGCAGCGAGCATACATTTTCTAATCAGTGCTACTGCTTCTTGAGCTTTTCTAACAGCTTCGGGACCAAGAAGCTACCTTTCTCCTACCTCGTCCCAATGTAACAGTGATCGGCACCTTCTTCCATAAAGTAACTCATAAGGTGCCATCCCGATCGTTGACTGGTAGCTATTGTTGTAGGAGAATTCTATCAACGGTAAGTACTTATTCCATGATCCTCCGAAATCAAGTACACAAGCGCGCAACATATCTTCTAAAATATGTATTGTACGCTCGGACTGAGGATGAAATGTCGTACTAAAACTTAACTTAGTACCCATGGCTTGCTGTAAGCTTCCCCAAAATCTCGATGTAAACACTGATCCTTTATCGGATACTATTGTCTTAGGGATTCCATGCAACCGTACTATCTCTTAGACATAGATGTCTGCGTATTAATCCGGTGTGTATGAAGTCTTAACAGGCAGGAAATGAGCCGACTTGGTTATTCTATCTATTACTACCCAAGCTGAATCATGATGCTTACTTGTTCGTGGCAAACCCGTCACGAAATCTATAGCTATATCGTCCCATTTCCATTCTGGTATGCTAAGTGGTTGCAATAAGCCTGCAGGCCGTTGATGTTCTACTTTCACTTGCTGGCATACTAAACATTTAGACACAAATTCCGCTATATCCTTCTCCATTCCTGGCCACCAATATATTGCCTCAATGTCATGAGTCATTTTAGTTGACCCTGGGTGAACTGAATATGGGATACTGTGCGCTTCTTCTAGAATTGTCATCTTAATCCTTTGATCATTTGGCACGCATACTCGATCCTTATTTCTCAGTAACCCTTGACCTAATATTGAGAAATCAGTGTCCTTCCCCTTTCTAACTGCATCCATATTTGCTACTAATGTGTCATCATGCCCCTACCTAATCCGTATATCTTCTAATAGATTTGACTGGATAGACAAATTAGCCAGCTTACCGATGACTACTTCTATTCCGGCATTGATCAGCTCCTGTTGTAGCAGCTTTTCTATTAGCGCATCAGCAACTACGTTTCCCTTTCCCGGGTAGTATAGGATTTCGCAGTCATAATCCTTCACTAGCTCTAACCACCTGCGCTACCTCATGTTGAGCTCCTTCTGAGTGAAGAAGTACTTTAAACTTTTGTCGTCCGTATAAATCTCACACCGTTCTCTGTAGAGATAATGGCGTCAGATTTTTAACGCAAATACCACCGCTGCCAACTCCATATCGTGAGTTGGATAGCGTTGTTCGTACTCCTTCAGCTGCCTTGAGGCGTAGGCTATCACCTTGTCATTCTTCATCAGCATGCAACCCAATCCTTGCTTTGACGCATCGCAGTAGACTACAAACTTGTCGTTGGGTGTCGGTACACAGAGTACTGGTGCTGAGCACAACTTATCTTTAAGCAACTGGAAGATCTCTTCACACTTATCAGTCCAGTTGAACCTTTGTTGTTTCCAGGTCAGGTTGGTAAGCGGAGTGTCTGTCTTAGAAAAGCCCTCTACAAACCTCCGATAATAACTTGCTAATCCCAGAAAGCTTCTTACTTCTGACGCGTTCTTTGGTCTTGGCCAATCTTTCACAACCTCTACCTTAGATGGGTCTACTGCAACTCTGTCCTTTGATATAATGTGCCCGAGGAATGCTACTTGCGAAAGCCAAAACTAGTACTTTGAGTCGAAGTGTTCGTGCGAAGTTACGTGTTTTCGTATTCCCCATGTGGCGATATATCGCCCCTAGAGCTGCGATATATCGGCATACGCTAAAATATTATACACGTAATTGCACTTTTTCAGCCTAATTTGAATTGAGTAAACAGCTTTGACTGAGTCATATAACGAATTTAAAGCTGCTGGCAGATTTTGGGGTTTTTAAATATTTCTCTTATAAAACTATTCCTCAAAAATTCTTAATTTCTCAATAAACATGCACATGACAAGTGTCATGATCTTATTGGTTCTATCTAAACCTTATAGTATAATAAATATCATCTTCATGATCAGCTATATTAATCAAGTCTTATGTTATAATTAATATTCTTAAACTATAGGTTAAACTTATAAAATCTATAAGTGTTGCTACGAGTGTTCAACTAAGTACCGGCTTGAACCAAAATCCACAATCATAAACATACTATAACTACTACTAGCTATTACTACTACTACTACTATCTAACTAGCTAAGTAGAGTTCTTGGACTCTACACTAATACATATATTTATAAATATATTGGCATGAATAAATTTAATTTTAAAAAAATAAGTCATTGTGCTAATAATCTATGTTAATGCAAGATTTCATTATCATTATCAGTAAATTTAATTTTAAAAAATAAGTCATTGTGCAAGATTTCATGAGTAAGGACATTTAGCATTGCTGAGTTTGAGAGTTAGACTCTGTCCTCAGACTAAATTTTGACCCAAAAACTAGTTGGTAGTTTTCTCTTTTAGGGACTTGATCGCCAAGGGGCGCAATGTCTTGGAAGATTTGATATCATCAAGATGCTAAATAGCATCTAGTAGAGAAAATTAGGATTGACAATAAATAAGATTTAATGCACTTAGGATTTAGAAGAATGTTTAAAGAGAAAGTCTAAACTTTAAGTTTCAAATTTGAGTAAATGAAGTGGTTGCTTTTATATGTAAAGTCTGGATTCTTCTCAATCATTGGATCACTTTGGCTTCTCAAGGATAAGATTGAGTCCTCGGATCAAGTTAGGGTAGATTGTTTGTAAGTCTGAAAAGACTGCAATAAAGGGAGGCATAATGAAAGCTTCACGCCTTATTGAAAACTTGTTAGAGCATATCCAATCACACTAGCTAAATCCTATTTTTTAGCTTATATAGTTAAAAAGTAACTTATTTTGTATTTTTCATCATTCCAAGGGGCTAGCCATATTTTAATCATTTTAACTTTTACTTTTTTAACTCTCCAAATGTAGAGCGCCTCCATAGTTAGCTCAACTATATTATATTATTATTTTATCTTCATTATTATTTTAATAAAATATAAATTTATGGAAACAAAGTGTGTTGTATAAAAAAATATTAAATTAAATATAGAGTGTGATTGAAAATGTGAAGTTAAAAGTGGCTCCTAAAATAGTTGTTTAGCCATTTTAGCTCAAATTTAACTAAAAAATAGAGAGTATGGGTAGAATTGGTCTCACATCTTCATGTAGCCACTCAGGACAAAAGTGGTAAGAGACATTTAGAGCACCCATTACTTCAACTTTTAAAATACCTAATTAAAACACACATTTTTCTATTTTATATCTAACTTTTACATCATATCATACATCAGTTTATCTATATTTTTCTCTATATCATTTAAGTATTATATTTTTAAATATTTTCTATTCATTTCAAATATTTTTTATAACTGTCACTAATATCCTTATATCTTTCAATATTTATGATATCTACCCATATATAATATTACATAATTATGTTATAATATATATATATATATATAATGCATATGTGATACTGTGCTAAAATAAAATAAATATAACAATAAAAATTTATTAAAAACTGATATATTATAATATTATAAAATATAAATAAAACTTTTTTTTTTCTGGAAAAATAAAACTCATTTATTAGGTATATATATATATATATAAAATATGAAAAGAGAGAAAAAGAGAGAAAAGCATTATATATATATATATATGTGTGTGTATTTTACGTTTGTGAAGAATGTAAGAGAGAAGATGAGAAATTAATATTATATATTTATATAGGTGAATAGTGTGTTATAAATGTAGTTAAGTACTCTAGATAAAGGTAAATTTATTTGAAGGATAGAGCATTTGTTGGAAACTCATTTTAGTACTTTAGGTATAATTTTATCTATTTAGTTATTTTACATATCACCGATTGAGAGTGCTCTTACAGACAGCTGGAAGGCAGGTCTCATGACAAGGTAAGGATATGCTCCTACCTTTAACGTATAGGTAACCCAATAACTCAATTATGACAAACCCAAGACTGAGGAGGCCACCCTCAAGGTAGGGAGCAGCCCATTGAACTCATAGGCCACACAAAGTGCAACCCTAGATCCCAGACTTGAATGTCAAGTATGTAGGCGAGATCAACCCAAAATAATGGGCCATGGTCCAACCCGAGAACACGAGCATCCAAGATAGTCTCATAGTTAGCCTAGATCCATAAAGCCCACTTTGGTCCTAACATTTTAGTGTGAAAAACCATCACCCGATCTTAAACTTGGTATTGTATTTGATTGATTAGTTACTTAAAAGATAATGGTGATTCATCACTACTTTAGAGTATCTCCAATGAAGTGTTATATTGATGATGCATTGCTAAAATATAGCTCATTTTAGAAAATATTTACTCCAATAGTATGTCAAAAGTTGTGCTAAATTTGTCACATGCTACAAGTTGTACCAAATTTACCACACAATATAACATGATACATATTTTGCATCATCATGAATACTAACTATTTAATTTACTTTTATATCATTTTTATTATTTTAAATATTATCTTTATCTATTAGCATTAAATATTATATTTTTATCTTATTATTTTATTATTATCTTTAACTATCAACAATAAAATATAAAATAAAATTATTATTTTTTGTATATTTTCAATAAATATTAAATGAACATTAATGAAAGAATAATTTTTGCATCAACTTTTACAATTGTATATTGGAGCATGTGTTAAAAATTGTGTCAAATATATCACATATTGATTTATTGTGTCAAATATAGTACAATATTTGCATTTTTCATTGGAGATGGTCTTTAAGTGTTAGTTAAGGCATATTAAATGAAAGTATTTAAAAGATTTTTTTTAAAAAAAAAAAAAGACCAAGGAAGGAAGGAAGAGGTCCTCCATTGAATCAATCAATCTACGTCTTTTTGTTCTTGTTTGAAAGTGTCTTTACTTGAAAGCCATTTCTTACCAATCAGAAGACTAGAAGAATGTTCCTTTTGCTTATCTCAGCGCTTTGTGGAATGTAAGTTAAACTAATCCTTGAGACCAACAATTGGGGTGTAGAAAAATACCCAAAAAAACAAAAGAAAGTGAAATTTTAACCAACTTGATGGTATGCTTATGAGACTGAGTCACCTTGGCTAAGAGTTTTGAGCAAAGTAATTGTGGATAATACAGAGACTAGTCAAATAATTCTACAGAAATGTTAACTGGACTTTATTTTACCCTTTGTGTTTCATTAATAATTTATAATACTTTTAACATATAGCAAAGAGTGGAACAGAGAGCTTTTTTAACATCCCCAATTCTATAATGCATTCTAAAGTTGAAACCGGTCTCCAATTTAGTAGAAACTGAGATCTCTAAGTTGATTGGATATAACTAAGATGGGAACGACTACGGTGTTGACAGCTTTTTGTCAATAACGGTATTGACAAAAGTTGGTTTCGGCATGTTAATAGTTATAAATTCTAATTTTTTATTATGACAATGTATATTGTAGTCATTTTGAACACCCCACAAAGTTTCAAGAAATTCCGCATAATTTACGGTGCCAAAAACAAAGTTCAAACAGCTTGATGCACGCATACACTCAAAAATAGGCAAGCGTGAAAAATTCAACTGTTTGTACCTTGTTTTCGGTACAGTTAATTATTCGAAACTTCTTGAAAATTTGTACAATAATCTAAATGACTACAATATACACTGTGATAGTGAAAAATTAGAATTTATAACTATCCAACAGACTGTCAGATAGTTAAAAACAAACACGACTATTTGAATTCTAATTTCAGCACCTTAAATAATTCAGAGAATCCTAAAACATTTCATGATGTCCTAAATAACTACAATGAATATCATCATATAAAAAAAATTGGGATTATAACTTCTTCGCATGCAAAAATGAAAAAGGATGTACTAATGCATCCCTTTGTAGGGGTTGCATCGGAAAATTAACCAATAAAAAAAACCATATTTAGCAAATATATTTTGTGGAAAGTATATAAATAACTATGTAAATAAATAAACTGCTCCAATATGTTATCTTGGGTTTTTTTTTTATCAGTGGTACATCAATAAGATATGGAAAATTAGGATAGCAGATCTCATTCTCATTTCCCTAAAATTGGCAATGTTGTTGAACTCTGCTCTACGCATCACCATATTTGGTGTTTATGTCAGTTTTTATTAGAATTTAGACCATGCCATGTTAGGCGAACTAGAAGAAATGGACTGTAGAAGGAGCTACTTGATGTAAATATCAATTTTATGCAATATGATATATTTAAAAAGACTGCATTGCCATGTCTCAAAGCACAATGCAAAGCAAACAAGTTGTAAGAATTTGGTGAATATGTAGTCATACGGCTGGCTATAAACATTTAAACTTTAAAACTATGTTAAATGCTCTAATACTAAATATTTAATAGTGTACCTACATGTGTATCAATGACTCTGATCAGGTCCTTCTGATTCCCAAATAGTGGCTGTGTTAAAGTGAAACTGGGGCTGAAACATTACCTGGTCTTCCATCTTCTAACCAGCTAGACCACAAGTAGCTTAAAGGGAAGAAGAAAAAAAGAGTTCATAAACAACCATGCCACATGCAACTCTGCTGCAACCTTAGCCAATCTTCATTTTCCAACTATCTTGGACCAGAAGTAGACTATAGTAAAAAAAATTAATCCGAAAATAATCACATGCACGATATGGTTTGAGCTCTGCTGGACAGCCCTATTCAACCTCTTCATTCCATTTTTCACCCCAGCCCCAGCTTGACTCAAGGTCAATTGCTGTTATAAGCACCAGAAGAAGCAATTTGTGAGAATATAATTGGCTAGTGCTTAAAGGAATGTAATATGTAAGTATGTAGTTTTCTTTTAGTTTCCTACTAAGAACACTTTCAAAAAAATACAATTTTTTTACATTTCGCTACATTACATCCTTTACATTTAATACTTTAAATGAGTAATTAAATTGCAGTATCTAGAAGATACTACAAAAATAAGGCAGAATGGGGTAACAAAACAAATACAAATACCATTTCATTTATATATATAAAAAAATATAAGCTTCCAGTATAAAGAAAAAAAGAAAACAAATAAATGCAAAAGAATGGCATATTTCTTACCAAATCTGCAAGTAGATCATTCTGGTGTCTTGTTTCTGATTCAATCTCTTGAGCCACCTGTAGATCAATAATACATTGAGAGCATAAAACATCACTATATGCATTCAATACTTTATTGTGAAACCATTTACATAATAGAATAGTAGTTGGATAGCCTAGGCCAGTCTGAATCCCAAAGATATGCCTCATGAAACCATTTAGTTTAATAGAACCAAAAGGCAGCACTGCTCTAGTATTTAAAGGTGATTAGTGAATGACCAATTAACTATGAAATTCTATTTCTACTAAAATCAAAATGGCAGAGATATATTTCAGTGCATGTTAAGCACAGAAAAGGTCATGCCTACAAAATTACTATTTGGATTAGTTAAGAAGTGAGGGATAATACATTCAATATTGTATTAAAAGCAAAATCGGATGCTCCTCAATTTTTACTTTTAAGTTTTTTACAATCACAAAGATATAACCCCAATGTCTATAAATTAAAGGCAAACGACATCTGCCCAAATCTGTCCCTAGTGTGACCGATGCTCCCTAAATAATGTGATTCAGATATTACAGAAGTCTGCTCATAAGATAGACAGTGAAGGATTTCAAGTATGTAGCACGCACTAAATAAATATCAATGATTCAGAAGTGGCTAAAATCAGGTAGGAAATGTTTCCAACAAATGCAGAACAAGAACATGTTTAGTGAACTGGTGGATCAAAATTTTCTCAAGCTACAGGAAATTATGCATATGAAACAGAGATCAAAGAGAGGAAAAACTTTTAAATGAATCTCAGCTTATTGACCAAGTAAACTTCATTGAGCTTAAATAGTTAGTTACAATAAGTTACATATAAAAACCTAGATTATCAGGTTCTTATTACACTAAGCATATAACAACTGTAACTAACTTGAGTTGTTAGCTTCCCTGGAAGCTTCTGTGGGTTTGTCAATACAGGACAAGAGCAATAATTTAGTTGAAAGGTCGATCAAAGAACCTGTTTTCAAATTTGAGTTTGTATAGAAAGTCCGGAGGATTTCCAAGAGATATATATTTATATAAAAAAATAAAGGTGGCAGCAAAATCATAAAATGCTACTTAAATTTTGATTTTAGAAAAAAATACTAAACATATATCTGAGCTGCGAGGGCAGTTGTAGCAAAATTTTGGAAACGTATTTAAAAATAAACTCTACTATAGGCCTAATTACTATGTTCTTTTGAAACAGCAATAAAGCATAGGGAATTTGCACAGTTACACCGATACTGCACTTTGATAATTAGAAGCTAAGGACTGAGTGAGTTATATTTCCATTGCTTGAAGCTGGTATTCTCTTTTAATAATTTGTTCTCCCCCATGAGAGAAATAGACATCAGACGGTCTGTGAAAATGAAGCTGCTATTTGCATTGCACCACACGAATAGTGTGGTGCAATAGCAAATCACCAGCTACACAAACGTATTAAGCAGCTCATTACATTATAGGAAAAACATAAGAAGTCGGGCCTACCTTCTACACACAAAATCAAGATCACCACATTAATTGCTGTCGTAGGATTTGTTTCAGTATAAGAGGACAAATTTTTTAAGGTCAAAGAAGTTATCGGCTCCTACATTATAAATGAGCATTGGACTTTTTTACGAGGTTGAGAAACAAAAATTTAGGTGAATGTAAACAAAAATTTAATTATGACAGCTTTATATGAAATACAAATTTACTATGACAAGAATTTTTCAATCATGCATTTCTTACAGAAAAAAGTGCCTTCGAGTATAAGCAAAGTTAAAACATGCAACCTTCTAATAATTTGAATACAAAAATGTTATACTAGATTGAAAACAATGATGCGTATATTAAACACAGCAGACTTCTATTTTTATGTCTACCTATCTTTTGGTTCTTGCATTCTATACTTTCAAGAAAAAAAAAGACAAAAAGTTTTCTTGATATGCGTTCTTGCAACACTAATATGTGCTTAAACTATACATTACCAGACTGAAAATATATTGAATCAAACAGTAGAGTCACACTGTACTGTTTTCAGTTAAATTATCCCAAACACGAAGAACAAAATGAAAACTATGACCATATTAACTTCTCGTCTTCTCCCTATACGCATCAGCATCAAATAATACAATTCAAGAAAAACCCATGGCTGGAATTTTCTTTTGAGGCCCAAATAATTGGAAGCAAGACTCGACAACCCACTTTCCCAAATAAATACTTGAACAATAACCACGAAATAAGAAAAATTACGCGCGGCAAAGGAATCGAAACCATACAGTTTTAAGGCGTCTAACTTGGGAATGGAGACCGGTGATTTCATCATCAAGGTCTCCGTGCAAGGGATCAATCCTCAGCTGAATTTCGTCGGAAGTACCCACTGGCCTCGCGCTGAGACCTTCCCTGCACAATAAGATGAAAATTAATGATAAGAGAAATAAATGGCTTTTGAGAAAGCTTGTTGATTAACAATATGAAAAAGGTACTTTGATCTGTAAGGGTTTGCCATTGCAGCTAAACTTCAAGCATAAACAAGAAAATATGGAAAATGGAAACGGCTCCACTCCAACAGGAATTGGAATTAGAAATTATAACCGCCACCGCATAATATTAGGATTAATGATACGTGCAAACAAAATTTTCACTAAAATTTCGAGAAATTAAACAAATCACCAAAAAAAGTTCACTATTGTATTTAACCAGTTGAGTAAATGATATGTATGCGCAAAAATAATACAACATGGGAGAGGAAGTGTTCTAATTATACTTTTTAATTCTCTCTAATTCTCATACCCACAATAATTATACGGTGTAATTACTAAATATTTTCCTTATGAGAATTGTGTATAATTACTAAATATATCAGTTTTAAATGATAATTATTACATAATAGTATTTTACTATATATTTGCTACTTATTTTGCGAAATATGATAATAAGAATTTATATGTAATTATTATTTGACATCAAATAGTGATGCACACGATTGAGAATTGGCAAGGATGCGGGCAATCATCAAGGGTCACCTCATTTATTTAAAAAATTAAATTAAAATTAAATTTTAAAAGAAAAATGGTGAATGACAAAAAAAATTAAAATATTACACAATGTTTATAATTTAAATATGAAATACTATTCCATCAAAAAAAAATATATATATATATATATATGAAATACTATTCCAAATAAAAGTTAAAATCTTTGAAAAATTTCTAATATACTACAATAACACAAAAAAAATATATGAAATACATATAAAAATATTAAAAAATAAATAAAAATTTAAATTGGCCCCATCGGGGCACGGAGTGTCATCTCCACCTCTACTCCATTTAACATTCAAGGACAAAAAATTATCACATAATCTCGTAATTACACATTGACTTCCAAATACGAAAAAAAATACTGATTTGCTCAATTATCTGTTTGGACAATCGAATCTATTTTGCTATATAACAATATAACAATTTGGACCTTGTGTGTTTGTAAAATAGATCAAAAATAATAATTTTAAGAGAAAATACCAATTTGTTCCATATATATTGTTTGATTACCCATTTGGATCTTCTATTTTGTTATATAACAATTTCGTCCTTGAGTATTGCAAAATGAATCAAAATAATACACTGAACCTAATTTTTGTCAAATAATTTTTCAATATGACTAAAATGTGTAGCACACCAAATATTTTTTTATTATTTATAAATTTTGTGCTTTATTTTATTTAATTGTTAAGTGTTGTGATTTATTTTATTTATTTGTTTAAATTAATTGTTAGAATTGTTTGGTAGAATTTTGTGAATGTAATTGTTAATAGTTTATTTATTTATTTACTTATTTATTTAATTTGTGAATAATTGAGTTTTGGTTGAATGCACCAAGGTGCATGGTAGGTAGTGATGCACCCTATTGATTGAGTGTGTGCATGTGCATGGTTACATGATACACTTGTATAGAATTTTCTACACACTTTATTGTTTCTTTTTATTAGATTTATCTTGTTTATTTAAATAAAAATAAATAAAAGAAAGGGAAAGGAAGAGGTGGACGTGTGAAGCATGGTGGGAAATGATGGATTTCATTACCATTTTTATTCGAGTGATTTTAGATAAAATATGAAAAGTTGTTGTCATCTTTATGCACTCTTATTTTCCTATAATTAAGAAAAAAAATCAAATAAAAAACAAAATAAATGAAAATAAACACAAAAGAGGAAACTTACCTTTTCCCACTAGGATAGGTTATTTTCTCTAAGTTAGATAAAAGGGAAAGAAAGAAAATAGAAGAGCATTTTTGCTCCTTGGGCTGGCATGCAAGAGAGAAGTGAGAGAGAGAGGGAGAGCACGACTTAGAGAGAGAAAGAGAAGGAGGAGAAAAAAAGAGAAGAAAGAGGGTTCAATCCTAAGGTATGTCTCTTAATACTTATGGTTTCTAGACTCTTTTCTTTTGATTCTTGTATTTTGACAAGTGCTTTTGTTGTTGTTGTTGGTTTTCTACTTTTCTTCATGTGGGCTTTGAAACCCTAGGCTTGAACAAGGGGTGGTCATAGTTTTGGGTGTTGGTTACTTTTGTGTTCTTGATTCTACAATCAAGAGAGGTAATGAATCTTTAGCCCTAATGTTATTTTGTTTTCTTGGGTTATATGGATTGATGGATTAATCTCTTATTTTGATGCATGAAGGATTTGACCAAGGCGTGTGGCTTGAGTATTCATTCTGTTTTGGTTTATGGCAATATTCTAATGTTGGTCATGGAGAGAAACCTTGTTATGAGTGAACTATTGAAGGGTTTTGTTTTATTTGTATGAGATAAGACTTGATGTTTTGTTTTGTTGGTTTAAAATTTTATGTAAAAAGCATGCAAGGGTTTTATTTTGTGATCTACTAAATATGATGATGGGTGTTTTCATTTTTTTTGAACATGAAAGGATTTGATTATTTTGGGCTAGGAGGGTTTCGGCCTAGGGGTGGTGTTCAAAGCATGCTTGTTTTTTTTTTTTTATGTTTTAATGTCAATTGTAATCTTAGAAACATGATAGGTTGTTTGTAAGATTTTAAATGGGTATATGTTAGTTTTGTTTTCTTTTGGAATACTTGAATGATAGAAACATGTTAGGGGTTATATTAAAGACAAGGTTAAAGATATTATTATTCTTTTTCTCTTATTTATGCTTGCTTTTTTTTTTATGATTTGTGAGTATGTTTTAAGGTGGTTTGATTAATTATTGTGTGCTAATGATTATATTAAAATACTTAAAGGAGGTGTAGAAACATGCTAGGGTTTGTGTTTAAATTTTTGTTGATTAAAACATGTATGATTAATGTATGAATTTTGCGAGGCATGATGAAAATGGGTAAATTTCATGACTTTATATACTTGCTCGTTTTTGTGTATAAATGGTGTGAAATATGATGAGAATAATGTTTTGCATGCATAAATATTTTTTTGCAAGTGCTATTATGATTTTATGAAATTAAAAGGGTATTTTAATTTACATTAAAATTATATTTTTACTCAAATAAATACCTAAAGTTTTTTTTATATATTTTTAGAGAAAATATGAGTTTTTAATTTCAAGATGGTGATTTTTTAGGGTTTATTTTGTTACTGGAATTTTTGGTAAAAATGTTGAAACTTTTAAATGAAAGAAAGTGTTATACCTAGATTTCGAGCCATGAAAATTGTGACCTCGAAATCTGGGTTCATAATGGATGAACTCGTAAGGTCTGGAATATGATTCGAAATATAAACTTCGGGCTGGCAAAGCCGAGACGACTTCGAAGATGGTAGCCTCGAAATCCTCGCAAGCTCGAAAGGTAGACCCCGAGGTACATCTGTTCTCGAGGATGACCTCGGATCAGGGGATCCGAGCCTGATGTGCGTACGAGCTCGAAGCAATGTGACTTCGGGATGTGTTATGACTCGAAAGCCAGTAAGAAACCTGGGAGAATATGGCCTTGATAATATGGGATAATAACTTGGAATATCCTAATGAGTCATCTATAAAGAGACGCGGTCTACATTTATTGCTGAAAATCCCCTACAATCAGGGGATATTATTTGATTAGTTATACGCCCCCTGGTCTTCAGGGGACGTTTCCTTTTACATCGGATTGCAGGCATTTAATGCCATTTAATCTATTTGCAAATATAGAGTAACTACCCGAAATATGTGGGATAGTATTCTGCAATCTTCTCTATAAATAGAGAGGTCATGCACTATTGTAAAGGACGGAACTTTTGTGAGCTTAAGGAAAACTCTGGAGAATTCATCCTTGAAGGATTTTCAGAGATATTCTTAAGTCTTAATAAGAAAGACTCGTGGACTAGGCAGATTTAACTCCTGAACCACGTAAAAAATCGTGTTTATATTATCATATTTTTATTGGCCATTACTAGTTATTGTTTACGTGCTCTTCTTTCACTGTTGACGAAAAACGGCGTCAACAGTTTGGTGCTTTCATTGAGAGCCTTAAGCATTCATTCCTGAAAAAAGTCATGGCCACTAATAATCAGAATACACTTGAAGAGAATTATCCAAGACGTCCTGGGAAACAGCCGATGGAAAACCCAGATGTCGAAGAAAGGAGTGGATCCTCCGATTCTAGGGGACCGCCTCCTCCACCAAGAGATGAGGATATGTACTACAATCCTGAGTGATATGTTCCTATTGTGGAACTCGAGAACCGGCAACTGAAACAGTAGTTGGCAGAGGCCAACAAACGGAATGAGGAGTTGGCAAGGATGGCCGCAGAGGCACAGGTGGCTCAGCCCCCGCCTCCGCGTGAAAACCAAGCCCCTCCTCCAAGGGACGTGCACGTTCCTCCCCGTAGACCTCGTGGGCGTCCACGGAAAGATGCTGCCATGAGGAGGCCGACTCAACCTCCGGCACCCACAGAGCCATCCGCTCCACCTAGGCCCCAGAGGAGTACTCGGGCTAGGGCCCCGGTTAATCCATCTGAGGAAGCACCTGGGGAAACTGAGAACAACCGAGCCCCTGCAGAGGCTCGGACTCAAGCCCCTGGGAATGCACCACACGCAACCAACCCATCTCAGGCAAACTCCGAACCGTCTAGGCCGCGAAATGGGTGGCAGCCACCGTCGCCCATACAATTCCCTCCATCACCAATAAGATATCCTTCGCCTCCTCGCAGGAATACACAACTAGTTCGAGATCAGAACGAAGGGCATGCGGAAAGGAGACAAGGAAATAGGGGAACTTTCCAAGAACGAAGAGGTGCCCCATCATAAAGAAGTCAAACATCCCGGTCTCGCACGGCGGAGACGAGGCGGCATGGAAGAAATCCATCTCGAAATAACTATGCGACGAGTGTTACCAGCGACGATTTTGGAGACACCAGGTCAGTCAACAAGCATGATTGAGGTCGTAAGAATACTGAAAGCCGCAGAAATCGCCCCGACCTGCGAGAACACCTGAATCAGAGTCGGGGTAATGTTGACCCGATCAATCCGGACCTGAGGGATCGCTTGAATAGGCGTAAAG
Source organism: Humulus lupulus (assembly GCF_963169125.1). NCBI lineage: Eukaryota > Viridiplantae > Streptophyta > Magnoliopsida > Rosales > Cannabaceae > Humulus > Humulus lupulus. Next base: position 262,142,033 of record NC_084793.1, read on the forward strand.
ACCCTTTACGAAGACGCGAGCCTGGAATTGTGATCGACGACAACCGATTCCAAACTTTGCCTCTCGCGGACCCAGTCCAAGAGAGAATCGATCAGCTGGAAAAGGCATTCAGGCTTTTGAAAAACGAGCAGGAGCATGATCGATATGAAGATTCTGAAGAGGAGCTGGAACCGTTCGCTCCCCATATTTCCAACACCCCATTTCCACAAGGGTTTCGGATCCCTCACGTCCCAACGTTCGAAGGAAAAACCGACCCATATAGTCATCTGAGTACGTTCAACACCATAATGAGGGCCAGTAACGTGGGTTACGAGCTCAGATGCATGTTATTTCCAGCATCATTGACAGGACCAGCTAAAAGCTGGTTCGAAAAATATAAGAGACATTCAATAACCTCTTGGGAGCAGCTGTCTAAAGACTTCAAGAAGCAATTCAAAGCCATGATGGGGGTTCGACCTGAGGCGTCAACCCTAACTAATGTTCGGCAACAACCAGGCGAAACATTAAAAAGTTACCTTACAAGGTTTAACTTGGAAGTCGCCCGAGCTCGGAATGTGGATGACAGTGGACACTTAATGGCTGTCCAGGCCGGAATAATGCCAGGAAGCGCCCTCTGGGACGATATGCAAAGAAAACCGGTGAGGTCCCTAACCGAGTTTAATAGACGAGCGCAGAGATTTGTCAATGTAGAGGAAGCAAGGTCGACACTTAATGTGACTTCCCAGCCCGAAACTACAACGATAAACGTAAACTATGCCTCAACCTCGGCAGACCCAGTAGCTTCAAAGCATGCTGTGGAAAACCCTTCCAAGAGAAAAAAGAACGAAGGAAGTAACCCCGAGGCCGAAGGAGGAAAGAAAAAGAAGGGGGAGAGATATTTCTCCGTGTATAGAGTATACACCGAGCTCAACGAGTCTCGGGAGAACATATACATGGCTAATGAAAACCAGGTCCCCTTTAGGCGTCCGGACCCAATGAGAAATCAGAAATCCAAGAGGGATTCAAGTAAGTATTGTCGATTTCACAGAGACACCGGGCATACAACCGATGAATGTCGACAACTGAAGGACGAGATCGAAGGATTGATCTCGAGAGGTTACTTCAGGCAATATGTCAAAAACCAGAGTACTAGTCAGGCGGCCGCGAGCCAGAGAGTAGCCGCGCCTTCGACCGCACAAAACAATAATTCCCGAGCTCGGGAAGAAGATAGGCCCCCGCCGATAGATGGAGAGGATGTAATAACCATCTCGGGAGGGCCTCATCCCGCAGGAGTGGGCAGGAATGCCCAAAAGAGATACGTTAACGAGCTAAAAACTGGGGATGGGTCTCCTTATGAACCTGAACCTAGGGCTCCAAAAAGCCAGAGGATTGAAACACAACCAATAACCTTCACTGAGGAAGACGCGTCCCATGTCCAGTTTCCTCACCATGATCCGCTGGTCATCACTCTCCAGCTGGCCAATAAAAGGGTCCACCAAGTTCTCATAGACAATGGGAGCTCAGTTAACATCCTCTACCAAGCAACCCTCGAGAAGATGGGACTCTCTCTTCATGACCTGAAAGCATGTGCAACTACTTTATACGTCTTTTCAGGAGAAGGGACCGCCTGTATGGGATCCATCGAGCTCCCCGTAACCTTAGGAGACTACCCAGTCTCGGCAACCAAGATGATGGAGTTCGTGGTAGTAGATCTACCATCAGCCTACAATGTGCTGCTCGGGAGACCCGCCCTGGTTGGGCTGGGGGCAGTCTCATCGGTAAGGCATCTGGCCCTTAAGTTTCCAACCCCAAGCGGTGTTGGAACATTGAAGGGAGATCAATTGGCTGGGAGGGAGTGCTACAGCATTTCCTTGAGAGGAAAGAAACAGACGAGCGCACAAACACTCGTCATTATTCAAAATAAAGACGGGACAGTCTTAGAAATTGATGAAGAGGTCGATCCAAGGGTTGAGGAGAAAGCTGACCTCGAACCCTTGGAAGAGCTCGAAGAAATTCAGCTCGAAGAGACCAATCCCTCGAAAAAGGTGAAGGTTGGAAAATACCTCCAAGATGAGACAAAATAGCAACTAATTTGCTTTTTGAAGAAGAATCAGGATGCCTTCGCGTGGTCACACTCGGACATGGTGGGAATAAGTCCGAATATAGCTAGCCACGCGCTGAATATAGATAAAAGCTTCCCTCCGAAGCAACAAAAGCGAAGACAACTGGACGAAGACAGAGAGAAGGCACTAAAAGAGGAGGTCGATAGGTTGAAAGCAAACCAATTCATTAGGGATGCCTTTTACCCTGATTGGGTAGCCAATCCGGTGTTGGTCCCAAAACCCAATGGGACATGGCAGACCTGTATTGACTATTCAGACCTCAACAAACCGATTCAAGCTTTTGTTATTTCTATGCAATTTAAAAATAATAAATGAATTTATTATATTTTTTATTTGTTTAATGGCTAAATAAATTATTTTTATGAAATAAAAATAATGTTTTAAGAGGTTTAATCAACTTAGGGATTTAAAATAAATAAATAATGGTGAGAAAGTATGTTGCTAAATCCTTATTTTGAAAATGATAGAAATAAACGTGTAGAAATTATCGTTTTTAACGTCACTTTTTAACAGCGTTCCTACGTATGCATGTCGCATACAAATGCACTTTTACGTTAAAAAATATGTCTAATATTCAACCATATGATTTTTACTTGAAAACCATGCATGTAAAATAGGTATAAGTTGCATTATTCTTTTGGTGATCTTATGTATAAAATATGCATGTTTGGAAAATATGTGTAGTTTTCACCATGTGTGCATGGCCCATGCACACATGGGGTATATGAGTTGGGCACAAGGAAGTCTTATGTGATGCTAAAGAATGCTATTTGATTATGCTTATAGGCTCGTTGTGAAGTTTGTCAATTTTTTCTTTGCTCGGACTTGAGGTAAGAAAATTATATAGAATTCTATTTTTTTATGCTATGAACGGTAAGATTAGTTTGTATGAGGATAAATGGTATATATATAATGATGTACCATGTATGAAATGCTATGTTGATCTGATATGATGAATCTCAATCACAGGGGAACGAGTACCAAGCTTCTGAACTGCTTTCTTGCGCCTCACCATGGAGCAGGCTATTGAGTTTGAATGGTTGTCTATCCGATGTTCAAACTGTTAAAATTTAGGACATCTTGCTACTGGCTATAAACGAGACCAAGGAGTTGTTTGGAGGAAAAATGAGGTGAAGGCAGGTCTTATGAATACGGAGGTTGTGAGTAAACAGACTACTTCTGGGCCAATGTCGGAAATTATGCCAAAGGAGTCAACTGATATTGTTGCTGGAAATGACACACAGATAGTTATGTTGAAGGAGCAATGTAGTTCTAAATCAGGGCAGGAGCTGAAATGGACTACACCAAAATGAGTGGGGGGAGTTAAACAACTTATTCCAGATTCTCAGACTTTGACGACAAATAAGTATAGTGTTTTACAGGAGCGTCAAGTGGAGGTCACAAAGCAAGGTCAATATTCTATCAATGTTTCTAATGGAAGGATGCAACGTTCTGAGTTGGAATGTTAAGGGTCTGAATAAAAGGAATAAGCAGAGGTCACTTCTTGATTTTTTTCGTCTCAATAAGATTGGCTTAGGAGCATTTCTTGAAACTAAACTTAGGGGTAATAAGATTGAGGAAATGATGAAGATTGTTTTTGTGTGTTGGGACTGTTTCAGTGGTCCGGTTGTTGAAGGATAGGATTTTACTGGTTTGGAAAGTTGGGTATGTTTCTGTTAATGTTCTTCAGGAAAATGAGCAGTATGTTCATTGTTGTGTGAAGATTATGGGTATACCTCAAGAGTTCTGTCTGACTTTTGTTTATAGAAGAAATATGGTAGAGGAAAGGAAATGCCTCTGGCATTCTTTTTCTTCGCTTGTGCTCCCTGTGCAACCTTGGTTATTGGCTGGTGATTTTAATGCAGTTTTTTATTATGATGATAGAATTGGAGGTTGTTCAGTTACTGTTTTGGAAATGGAAGATGCTCGTCAATGGAGGGCCTGTAGTATGGTGGATGAGTTGAGAACAATTGGATCCCATTATACCTGGTATAATAAGCAAGCGGAAGGGACCAGAATTTTCTCTAAATTGGATAAGGTCTTCAAAAATGAAGCTTAGGTTGATGCTTTTCCTAACTCTGAGGCCCTATTTAATTGGGATGTCATCTCTGATCATTGCTACTGTATTATCAAAACTTTGTTACTCAATGTTTCAGGGGTCAAGCCTTTTAGATTCTATAATATGTGGGGGGGGGGGGGGGGGGGGACATTTGGAGTTCAAAAATACTGTGTTAAGAAATTGGTCTGAGCCGATTCAAGCTACTGGTTTACTACGCATTTTAAGGAAATTGCATAGACTGAAATATGTTCTGCATATTTTTAATAAAGTGAAGATTGGTGATGTTGCTCTGTTTTCAGCAGCTAAGGAAAAATACCAACAAGCTCAGTTTAATTTACAACAGGATCCTTCTTCTGCTGATCTTCAACATGCTGAAAAAGCTGCTTGTCTAGATTTTGCTCTTCAATCCAAAATGTATGAAATTTTTATAAGGCAAAGGAGTAAGATCACTTGGCTTCGATTTAGAGATAAGAATACTTCCTATTTTCACGCCAGTCTAAAGCAGAGGAAAGTTGGCAATCGGATCACTTCATTCATGGATGATAAAGATCAGCTTATTGATAATTATGAAGAAGTAGTTGCTCATTTCATTAACCATTTTAAAAAGATTTATGGGTAGTCCTAGTTCGGCCACTACTCAAATAAAGCAAGATTGTTTCACTCATGGAGCAACTTTGAATTTAGAGCAACAACTTGGTTTAATAAAGCCATTTACCAAGAAGGATGTGAAGGAATCATTATTTAGTATTCACTCTATTAAGAGTTCTGGCCCTGATGGGTATGGTTTGGGATTTTTCAAAGTCTTGTGGTAGGATATAGGGGATGAAATTGCTGATGCGATTTTGAGCTTCTTTGATTGTGGAGTGCTTCCTCATGAACTTAACAACACAATCCTATCCCTTATCCCTAAAGTTGATACTCCCTCAAGAGCTGCAGATTACCGGTCGATTGCTTGCTGCAATACTTTGTATAAGTGTATTTCTAAAATGTTATGTTTGAGATTGGCTAGGGTGCTTCCGGTGCTAGTTCATCAAAATCAAGGAGCGTTTATCAAGAACCGCTCTTTAGAGCATAATATTCTCATCTTCCAAGACCTCTTTAAAGGCTATTCCAGGAAAAATGTTTCACCTCGATGTGTGTTAAAGATGGACCTTAGCAAGGCTTATGACTCAAATGATTGGTTCTTTTTGGAGGATCTTTTGAAAGCTTATTGTTTTCCTAGCTAGTTTATTCAGTGGATTATGGTATGTTTGAAGGGCACCTCCTATACTCTTTTGATGAATGGCAGGTTGCAAGGGGGCTTTCGTGGGAGGAAAGGATTAAGACAAGGGGACCTATATCCCCATTATTGTTTGTTTTAGTCATGGAGTATCTTACTAGACTTCTTATTCATGCCACTCACAACAAGGATTTCAAATATCATCCTCTTTGTAAACGGCTGCAACTTGTCAACTTATGTTTTGCGGATGACCTCATTATATTTTGCAAAGGATCTCTTCGGTCTGTCCAAATCCTTCATGATGGATTTACCAAGTTTAGTCAGGATTCTGGTCTTTCAGCCAACTTGGCTAAATCTCATATATACTTTTGTGGAGTAACCTCTGAAGAAAAGAAGAATATTTTGGATTGTGCCAACATAGAGGAGGGTTCCTTTCCCTTAAAATATATGGGTGTTCCTCTTCGGCCTACTAAATGGAAGGCGGAAGACTGTGGCTTGATTATTAAAAATATTAACAGTCGTCTTCATACTTGGTCTAGCCGTCATCTTTCTTTTGTAGGGAGAGCTCAATTGATTCATTTTTTTTTGTTAGGCATTCAGTCATATTGGATGAGCATTTTCCTTCTCCCCCAAAGTGTTATCCATGAAATTGATCGGCTGTGTAGGAACTTTTTATGGGGAGAGAAAGGAAACCGTAGCAAACTCCATTTATCTTCTTGGGACCAGGTGTGTTTACCGAAGAACTTGGGTGGTATTGGTTTTAAGGAAGGCTCTAATTGGAATAAAGTCTTGTTAACTAAATATGTTTGGATGATTACTTCTAAACAAGACTTGTTGTGGGTTAAATGGATTGATGATCTTTATCTCAAAGGTCAGAGTTTTGGGGAGTATAACTGTAACGACCTCCTTTCTTAACATACATATATAGTGTAAAAACAAAGTTTAACCTGAATATAACAATACTAAAATTCTGAATTTACAAAAAACTTTATTAAACAATACATAACTAATGTTCATAACCTCAAACCATACAATACTCACAACTAAAAAAAAACTTTATCTTACATACAAATCTTAATACTTTTATAAATGATTTTCGTGGCGTTACTACACCTTAACTTAGAAATGAAGATGTATCCAACCGATAAATTTAAAAGCTTTATGTAAATTACAACGTTTATGAAATACTTTCAAAGCTTTATGTAAATTATAAAGTTCACAAAGTACTTTTTATGAAATATAAATATAAAATCAAGTTTCTTGTTTATTTATAAAATAGCATAACAGAACTCCACTCCCTTCAGGTCAGCCCCATATGTACAGTCATGTTGGCTCCACGTATACTCATCCACAATTTATATTTGGGGCCTCTTACCTACAATACAAAACATTATCTGATGAGCTAAGACTCAGTAAGCAGAATAACTACCTCATATGCATTAAAATAAACGTGTAACATGCTATGTATTTTCTTTCTTTCTTTCACTTTCCTTTCTTTTGGGCCCTAGAGGATGCTGCTGCCGGCTTTACATAGGGAATCACATTCCCACCTGAAGATAAACATGATAATAGGGAATTTCTCCCTCATAAACATTCATTATATAGGGAAGTACATCTCCCTCCTTACATTTTTGGGACGTAGGTCTCCCAAGCAGCACCTCTACTTTAATGCTTTCAATAACTTGTTTGTGAACATTAATGCTTATGCATAAGAAATATAACATTCTTAAAAATAACTTATGCATAACAACATGGCAGGATAACATATGAAGCATATAAATGCACATAAGACACATAAAAGACTTGTATTGTAGATGAGGATTCTACTAACCTTGCGTCTTGATAAAACAACCGAAATTGTTAGCTTCCTGATAAAAACACAAACTATTAACTTACATAAAATCTACATGATGTAATTTTAGTTTATAGTTGTTGTTATTCTATTTTTTTCTTTTCTTCTTATTTTATTGTTTATTTTATGTCCAGGCATATGGTCATACTATAATTTGTCCATGGCAAGATCCCGGTCTAAAAGTCGTGGTCATGGTCATACGGAAATGTCCAGGTCATAGTATCAGTCCATAATAATAGGGAATAAGGTCATATAATAAAAGTCCAAATAGTCCAAAGTGTGACCATAGCCTATAATAGTTTATATTTCAATTTTTTTTTTTGGCATTGTAAAATATGACGACATGGTAAAATAATCTATATATAAATTTTAGCATTATAACGACATAGTAAAATAATCTATATATAACTTTTGGCATTATAACGGCATAGTAAAATAATCTATATATAAATTTTGGCATTATAACAGCATAGTAAAATAATCTATACATATATAATAACTAAATAACTGAAATGAAAGGCTCGAGAAAGAGCTTACCTAAAAGGTTTTCGTAGGCTATCGTTACGGACAGAACTTCGCCTAGATCTTCGAGGTTTAGAACTTTAGAAGGGTGTTAAGAAGATTTTTGGGTAGAGTAAGAGAAAGAAAATGAGGTTTTTGTGACTCAAGATGAGTTTTGGAAGGGCTATTTATAGGAAAATTTTGGGTTACTATGCTAATAAAATATTTAAAATATCAAGCATAGTGGAATAATAAAATATTCAAAATATAAACATGGTGGTTTGCTAAAGTCATCATCATATCAATACTGTATCATCATGTGGGAACCATGGGGTGGACCCCGCTGTGGGACCCATGTGGACCCTACTGTGGGACCCACTATGAATAGTACTCGATGAATAGTAAAAATGAAAATTTCCCAATCTTCTTATATTACTTAGTTTAACTTTTTTTACTCACAAACTTTTCTGAAAATGTTTCTCTAACACCCATAGATTAATTATTCCCACCTGTTGGTTACTTCAACAACTTAAAATTGTTAAAATCCCATAATAGAAAACAACTATATCCCCAACGGTCAGGATCACTATTCACCAACGGTCATAAACGGCTAGTTTTTGTCCTATAAATACTTGTTCCTTCAACCATTTACTTACAACAACTTCTTCATTCCTTACCCCTTCTAGATAAAATTCATCATCTAATCATGAATTTCTCTTTATTGTTCATAACTTTAGTGATTGTTTGCTTGTACTTTGCATCATTCTATGGGTATTATACTAATGAAATGTCCATGGATGTTATAGTTGCGTATTCATTAGTTATCCTTCCACTTTACTTAATAGCTCTAGCATTCGATTAACATTGTAATGCACTCAAAAGTATGAATAAAATATCTTCTCTTATTTTTCATAATTGTTATAATGCATTTGTAGAAAGAAGTGGGAGTTACAATAACTTAAAAGCTGATGTGAGTTGGTATTGGAGGAAATTAGTTAAACTGGGATATTTTTTATCTTTAGATGACTTGGAGGCATCGCTTCAAAAGGCAAACTGAATCTGAGTATTCTTTACAACCAGTTATTACAACAGAATAAGATTAGTTTTGCTAAGGTTGTTTAGTGTAAAATTTATGTTCCGGAGCACAGGTTTATCTTATGGCAATCGGTTCATGGTCACCTGCTTACTATGGATAATTTGATGCTTTGCCATGTTCAAATGGCTTCTAACTTGTGCCCTGTTTGTGAGAGTGCAGTCGAGACTCGTGCTCATTTGTTTTTTGATTGTATTTTCTCTCAAAAGGTCCTGCAGCGGATCAGAAGGTGGATAGGATCAGCCATTTGGCCTACGAAGTTCTCCGATTGGCTATCTTGGATGGATGGGAGACCTAAAGGGCTTTTGCAAAGGATAATTGTTGCTACTCTTGCTGCTTCAGTTTATTACATATGGCTCAATCGTAATTATTGTATTTTTGATCATTTTACTTTGTCTGTTCAAAAAATTGATTTTTTGATTAAATCTTGTTTGAAAGCTAGAACGTTTAGCATTGTGAGACAGAAAATTCAGCCCAAAGAGAAGCTAATGTTTGATTTCATTCGAAACTTGTAATTTTCTCTCTTTTTAGCTCTTTGTGAGCTTTTGGTTGTAAGTTGTGTTGACTTAATATATTTCTCTTTTCTTGAGCAAAAAAAAAAAGAAAGAAGAAAACATGTATTTTCCTTGGCTTTGATATGACTAGATTACATGTGTTTCAGTATGTTGTATGATATGTAATGGTTGTTAGCGTGTTGAACGCGACACAATAAATGTGTTACTAAGAATCTAAGACGTAACTTGCGCTGCTAAGGATATAGAGACGTAACTCATAGGACGGACGCATCGAGGTTATTCTAGGACCAGAGTCTCCTGTTTACCGCAAGGTGTGACATGGACAAGATAGGGGCATGTTCACAAGGATGAAATGATAATGATGTTTATGTTTGGTTTTGTTATTGATGAATAATGCATGATGTTTAATGTATGATGATCACATTTACACATGATGATGATGATGCTTAAGTATGATGTTTAACGATGTATGATTATGAATATGTTTTATGGTGTTTACTTGTATATTGTTTGTACTTCCTTATTGGGCTTTTAGCTCACCCCTTTACTTTCCCTTCCAGGTAGCAAGTAAGTTTTCTCTTTGGCACGCGTGATGATGTGGGGAGTTCTGACATCGGGGTGTGTATGTGTAATGCCTTGACTAATTCTAAACTTCGGACCATTAGAAACTACTAATTTGAATACATATATAAGAAATAACATAACTTTATTTAAAACCCAAAATATTGTGCCAAATACAAAATAAAGTATGGGTACCCATTGTTATGAAACATAAAACATAACTTTAAATTAATTGTTTAAATACTAAGTGCGGAAATACATAAAAACATAATTTAAAAGACTTTAAACAACGTCATCCTCGATCTTCCATCAGTCCATTCATCCTCAACACACATGCCAAGCTGCCATAAATCCTTCCCGCCCTCCATATTCATTTTCCTGCATCATTCTAAAAATAAAGGAATGAGCCTAATGCCCAGCAAGGAAAATCTACTAACAACATATATCATAAACCATAAACATAAGACTATATCATAAACATATACTATAAAACATATGAATATAAAAACGTATATCATATAGGACTACAATATTAATGGCCATTAACTCATTAACATGGTATGTGATAAAACCATCTAGGTCCTCTGATCACAATTATAGTATATGATAACTCATCTAGGTCCTCTGTCTTCTAATCGAGGTAGGGTAAATCATAACTCTAAACCATGAAAATGATAAAAAAAGTCTGGGGCTTTCTATCTAAGCAAGTCATATGCCCAAGCGACTACAACATAAATTCTTGGGGCTTGCTATCTAAGCAAGTCATATGCCCAAACGACTACAAAACATATTTATACATATACATATCATAGCATAAAACATATCATAACATAAACATATAAGACATATAATCTAACCTATTTTCCTTACCAAAAACCGGGATATGGAGACAAAAATGGGATTTTGGAACACTCCTAAAACCAACAGTAAGAATCGTGAGCTTCTAAAGAAAAGAGATGAAAAAGAGAACTAAACCATCCAAGTAGAAACTTACCAAAAACTTTAATGTTCAAGGAACTTATACACCTAACCAAGAATCATAAACAAGATTTAGGATCTGAAAGAAAATGGAATAAAAGAACTATGAAGAACTAAACTTAAGGATAGGAATACCTTGAATGATCTTATGACTTGATCTATACCTCGATACCGAAATAACTCTATATCTTACTTCCCAAGTGTTTAGAAAAGCTTAGATTGGAAAAAGCTTTTATCCCAAAACCCAAGTGTTTCTCTCTATAGTAAACTTAGTAGCTTGGAGGCTCTGAAGAATGCTTGAAGAATGAAGAAAATGGCAGAGTACTAGGTCCTATTTATAGAGTTCAAGGAGCGAAACTAACCCCTTTTAATTTGAATAAATAAATGAATATAAAATGAAAAAGATTTGAATTTTCGTTCAACAGATGCCCAGAACTCGGTCAAAGTCGTGCAAGGGAAGGTCCAAGTGGTTAAGGCTGTTTTTAAATTTAAATCCTCAATATTCCAAAAATCACTCCCAGGGGCGATATATTTCCTACCCTGGGCGATATATTTCCTACCCTGGGCGATATATCGCCTAGACCTATATCCTGAGCCCCATTCGTTCGTTCGTGCGAAGTCGACGTGTTTTTCGTATCTCCCGTAGGCGACATATCGACCCCTATAGCTGCGATATATCGGCATACGTTGATATATCAAACACGTATTTGCACTTTTTCAGCATATTTTCAATTGATTAAACAGCTTTGACTGAGTCAAAATGTGATCCTAACAGCTGCTGAAAGTTCTAGAGCTTCTAAATCTTTCTTTTAATTAAACTATTCATCAAAAATACTTAAATCCTTAATAAACATGATTATGACAAGTGTCACATTCTTAATAATTTTATTTAAACCTTAGGTTATAATAATTAATATTTCTAGGACCAGCAATATTAATCAAACCTTATGTTATAATTACTATTTTTAAACTATAGGTTGAACTTATGAAATCCATAACTTTTGCTATGAGTTTCCAGCTAAGTCCCGACTTGAACCAAAATCCACGGAAACTAACATACTACAAACTACTACTAACTAGTACTACTATATAGCTAAGTAAAATTCTGGGACACTACAATATGGCGTGGGGGTATCCTATGGGCAAGCAAACGATCAGCTTAACGCCAATTTCTAAAGAACAATGTTATGCTTTATTTTACCTTTTCAGAACTTATCAGTGGGACTTGAACTTTATATATTTTTTTAAAACGTTGCATGAGAACTTTAATTTTATTTTAAACTATTGGGCCCAACTTGCATGTTTTAGCAAGGCCCCACTGGATTTTCATATAATAAGTGATTTTCTTCTTTAAGTTTATAAGCATGTAAATGTTTTACAAAGTATTAGTAAAAGGGCATTTTTACAAATGGTATCAGAGACGATCGTCCATGTTTCCAAGGACCCTCCCCATATACGCTAAAGATTGGAAAATCTCACCTCAATCGTAAATATTTGTTTTATGTGCTATTACTTGTTTCTGTTTTATTTAATTTTATAGTTTCGTAACTGCAGTATAGTAAGATGCCTCCCATTTTGAAAACTACTAAGAAACAACTACTCAAGGAAATTCGCGCAATACCCAAGGTCCAGCTTGAGGAGGATCCCTATGATTGGAAGATTGTTGTGTTAAAAACAACAACGGTGGTTTGTGATCGTATTTAAGGAATCATGAACAAAAGAGGAACTTTGCTATGGCCTAGAGAGAAATATTGGGTGTTAAGGGAAGCACTGTCAACGTACTCTGAGGCCCTTCTCCAGTTAGACGTGTCATGGCACAATGTCGTTCAGGACGACCTAGACTTTAGCACCATAGAGTATGTGATCTACGATCTTATAGACAACTACGATTTTAGTCGTGAGGAGCTGGTGTTGGTAAAGACGGATGACAGAGAGATAGAGGAGCGTTTGGAGATAGTACACAATTTGGAAGGAGCCTTGGCAAGTCAGGAGGTAACTCATGCCATACCACGAGTGATCGCTAGGATGAGGATGATGGCGAGCACTCCCGACTACTTTCACATCCCAGAGGACGTCTTCGATTACAGCTCAGGAGACGAGTCCACACTTGAGGACTAAAGTCCATCACGTAGATCCTTCCATGAAACGTTAATGAATAAGATGGGATTTTTTTTTTTTAAAAAAGGACCCTAAGGATTTATGTTTTTGGTTATTAAACACTTTATGAGTTGTTTGAATTCTTGGAATAATTTAGAACACTTTGAATGCTATGGTTTGATATTTTTCCTCTTACAAACTCTAAATGACGTGGTTTTGAATGTATGATTTTCACGAATATCTATCAAACCATTATGCAAATTTTCCTTCCTTATGATTTTCTTTTGATGCCTTAGAATCTCATAATGTCGACAAGAGGACGAGGAGGCAAGGGAAGAGGAGGAGGCTGAGGAAAGGGTGTCTCCACAAGGTCTGAGGCCACGACACTCTTGAAGTAGGAATGCCATCAGTCCAACCCGCAGCCCCAACTGCTCCAACTGTGGATCTAGCCACAGAGGTAGCAAGATTAAGGGAACAATTAAGGTTGAGAGATGAGGAATTAGCACATGCTAGGCAAGTGCCCCAAATGCCCCAAGTGCCTCAAGTACTAATGGCACAGCCTCAGCCACCAACACCACCACCTGCACCACTACCTGTGACTTATGGGTTTGAGCCAGTGTATGAATGTTTCAGAACATAAGCCCCACCAACATTTGAAGGGAAAGATGATCCCATGGTGGCAGAGGATTGGTTAAGGTCGGTCGAGGCCATCTTCAATCATATGGAGTTAAATGATCGCCTGGGAATCTCATGTGCATCCCACTTGCTTAAGTTGGATGCGTAGATATGGTGGGATGTGATTAAACAGACTCGAGATCTGAATACCATGACCTGGGCATAATTCATGCAGGCTTTTATCAAGAAGTATTACAATGCGGTTGTGTTGGCAACCAAAGTATATGAGTTTGTGACTTTGATTCAGGGAAATTTGTCTGTCACTAATTATGCACAGAAATTCGATAGGTTGGCAAAATTTTCTCCTGAAGTTGTACCAACTGAAGCTCTGCGAGTCCAAAGGTTCATGAGGGGACTCAAGCCTATGATTGCGAGGGACGTTAAGATGACTAGTACTGAAGTGGTCAGTTATGTCAAAGTACTAGATAGGGCACTTGAGGCAGAATACTTGGAGGATCGAATATGGAAGGACAATTCTGCCAGAAGAGAGGCCCACTGAAACAAGGGCTCCAATGAGGGCAACAAGAGGAAAGCTAATGAAGGGCATAATAGTGGCACTGATAAGAGACCAAGACCCCCGGCCATGAATAACAACAATGACAACACTCAGAACCACCCTAACAATCGCAATAGTCGCTATAATGATCGGAATCGTGGGAATCACCAAAGCAATAGAGTAGAGCACCCCACTTGTCCTAAATGCTCGAAAAGACACCCGGGAGAATGCCAGGCCGGCACCAACAAATGTTACAAGTGCGGTCAGGCAAGACATCTGAGAGAAGATTGCCCACAATGGAAAGCGGGACAGAACAGTTACAACAATCTGGTGCCAGCACAGATTTTTGCCTTAACTCAGAATGAAGCAGCCAACAACAACACCGTAGTCACAAGTTAGCTCCCTATATCTGGTATGATGTCTAGAGTCCTTATTGAATCTGGAGTGACTCACTCTTATGTTTCCATGAATGTGATTGATAAGTTGAGTATGCCTTATAAACTGTTTGAGCATAGCTTTAGTACAATGTTACCGTCAGGAAACATGATGTTGTCAATTAGGTGGTTACCGTCAAACTCTTATAACAATAGAGGGTAGGGAGTGCCCAGTAGACCTTATAGAACTAAGTATACCAGATTTTGATGCCATACTTGGCATGTGTTATCCCCGTTTCTTTCCGGGTGTCCGAACCCACACTCTAAGCCCATGGGCCGCCCGATTTGGAGTTAAGGCCCATATCAGGCCCATTTGATGAGAGGAAAATGGATGTTGGCAACCCAAGTCTGGGCAAGGCCCAAAGGGCATCTGGGAGTGCGAACCGGGACCTCTGCCGGGGCAGGTGGTATGAACCCAGAAACGTTCCCCCCAACATCCCGAGGCGCAGCAGAGAAGGTCGCGGCTCGCAAAACCAAGATTGGAGCTGGGATCGCTGTGGATAGACCTGGATCCTGGTAAACGGTCTGGGATCCTGGTAAATGATCCGAGATGTTGGTGAATGGAGGGGGACGTTGGTAAACAAACCCGGGTCGGTTGTCCGAGGTTGGCGAGGTAAAGTGCCCAGGATACTGACATCGTCCCATGAAGCGTGGGGGTCCCCACGCTTAACCTGCAGAAGAGGCTACCTTGGGATTGTATGCTGTTGGTTCAGAATTGCGCCGCCAGTACTCTAACCGATCTTGTCCCCTAAATCTTCCTTGTAGCCCAGAGAACCCAGACTGAAACTCCAGTTTGTCTCATGTCTTAGAATAAGATATTATTTGATTTGGCCCAATGGGCTTTGATTATTGTACGTTTCATATTTTAATCCTTTGTATTGGGCTCCCATCAGAGAAGCTAATGGTATTTACGCCCTTATTGGGCCCGGGTCAGCCTGACCCAAGCCCAGTGCACTCATGTGCCTATAAATACAAATAGTGGTGCATTGAGGAGGGAATCTGAGATTTTGATTGTAAGTAATTACTCTGCTCAAACTTGTAGAAAAACTCCATTGTAAAAGGTTCTCTAAGCTCTAATACAACTGTCTCGTGGACTAAGGCTCATTAACGCCCCAACCACGTAAAAACCTTGTCTTTACTCCTCAAACCCTTTCTTCTAAGCTCTATAATCTTCTATTATTAAAGTTTCCGAAAAACTCAGTAAACATTTTGGTGCTTTCATTAAGAGCCCGAGAAAGCTAAAGTTGATCTTGAACATCTGCAACAATGGTGAACACAAGACACACCACTTTCGACCCTACTAATCAAGAACAAGGCAATGAAGAGCCACTGCCCAGCCAACCTCTTCGTCAGGGTCAATCTGAAGACACACCTCATTAGATGTCCCAACCTGACAAGTCGCAGAACTACGAAGGCGGGGCAAAATATGAGGAAGATTACTATGAGGAAGAGGAGGGAAATGAAGGGGAATACCATGATCTTGAAGCTGAGGATCCTGCGATCCCTGAAGAAGTAGACCCCACCCAGGAGGACCCAGAGGTGACTAAACTGAGACAATGGGTCCTGGACCAAGAGGCCAGGATTTTCGAACAAAAAGAAGCCACTCAACGGATGCAAGAGTCCCTCCAAGCCCTGCAAGCTTTCATAGCTGCCCAAGGCTTAGCGGCTAACCCTCCAATCGTTCTGCCTCCAGGAACACAACCGGCCGCTCTGCAGGCTAGGAATGGTGCGCCTGGAGAAGCGAGGCCAATTCCTACTCCGGGACAAGATCCTGGACAGGGCCCGGTTAGCCTGGCCCAAGAGAAAGGAAAGGCCAAAGCAAACCCCCAGAGGGAAGTCCCTCCTGTCCAGAAGACCGGGACCCATCCGCGGCTGCTCCCTAGGAAAGAAAAGGTGCGCCCCGTCCCAGGATAGGGCCACCCAATCAATCCGCGAGGGACGTGCCCGCAGGGTACCAGGCCCTGGCCCGCCCCAGGGTGGACTGAACAGGTCAATCTAAGCGCTTCCGTGAACCAGGGCCACCGGGAGCGCCAGCGGAATGATGAGCCAAATGCCCCTAGCTCCGGGGACGATACATCTTGGGTAGACCTTCGCGATGGGCTGAATGCTCGAAGGAATGGGCCTGCAAGGAAAAGACCCGCCCCCGAGGCGGCGATTTGAGAAATAATCTCAACGACAGGAGGAACGAAAGAGTCCCCCTGGAAGACGAGATGGCCAAACAGTTCATGGAATAGCTGGCCGCCTTAAAGAAAGTCACGGACCGCCTGGTCCGCAAGCAGGAGGGAGCAGACATCGATTCTGACGAGGAAGAAAAGGAACCCTGTGCCAAGCACATCCAAGCGCTTCCGTGAACTAGGGCCACCGGGAGTGCCAGCGGAATGACGAGCCAAACACCCCTAGCTCTGGGGACGATACATCTCGGGTAAACCTGCGCGATGGGCTTCGAAAGGAATGGGCCTGCAAGGAAAAGACCCGCCCCCGAGGCGGCGATTTGAGAAATAATCTCAATGACAGGAGGAACAAAAGAGTCCCCCTAGAAGACAAGATGGCCAAACAGTTCATGGAATAGCTGGCCGCCTTAAAGAAAGTCACGGACCACCTGGTCCGCAAGCAGGAGGGAGCAGACATCGATTCTGACGAGGAAGAAAAGGAACCCTGTGCCAAGCACATCTTGGACGTGGTGCTCCCCAAAGGATTCAAAATGTCGAGTCTGCCCGCCTACACTAGGAACACCGACCCCAGAGATCATTTGTCGCGCTACAATCGGCTAATGATCGTGGCCCACGTCTGTGATAACGAAAAGTGCCTCTGTTTTTCGATTACTCTAGGTGGACCTGCAGAGAAATGGTGGAAGAGGCTCATGCCAAGATCCATCCAATCCTGGTCCGGACTGCAGTCGGCTTTCCACAAATAGTTTGTGGCCGCCATGAGGATGGACATGCAGATCAGTGCCCTCGCCAACATCAAGTAGCTCCCCATGGAGATGTTGATGGCCTACATCCAGCATTTCACCGAGGAAGCCTCCAAGACCCAGGTGGACGATGGGCAACACCTGGTGGCCCTGCAATCCAGGATTCGGGTCGGATCTCCCCTCTGGGATGACATGCAGTGCAGCAAGGCGACTACCCTGGAGGAATTCATAAGAAGGGCCCAAGGCTTTATTAACTGGGAGGAGGCCCAAATCCAAGCATTCGGATGGCAGCCGACACCTCAGCCAAGTGCCTAAACATTTCCGGGATACAGGGTGCAGTATCCGGCCCAGCAGTACATCACTCCCCAAATTGCGCCTGGATCGGCAGCCGCACCTAGAATGACCTTTGCCACACCCACGGTGTATGGTCATGCACCTTCGGGGTATGCCCCGGCCCAGTCTACCCCTTTTCCCGGGTATAGAGCCGCGCAGTCGGGTACAGCGTTGCTCCCGTCGGAGACCAGCCATCCTAGGTGGAGGGAACTGAAGCGAGTGTGAATCCCTCCCGGGGAAAGAGGTCTGGGAAGGGACAAAATCAGGCCGAGTCATTTAAGAAGGGCAAGAAGGGCTACGAGCCCCAGTATTCAGAGTACACCAACCTGGCAGATACCAGGGAGAACATCTACTTGGTCACTGAAAGGGCGGTTCATTACCAGAAACCGGCCCCTATGTTCAAAGGAGGAAGGAACTCGAGGGACACTAGCAAGTGGTGTGCTTACCATAAGGAGGTGGGCCACACAACTGAAGAATGCCCGCAGCTCAAGGACGAGATCAAAAATCTGATCAAACTGGGATACCTCCACTAATGGGTCAGGATGCCCGTGGGACTTCTGGGACTGTCAGCAGTCCCCGGGCAGTCCACGATCCCAGGCACGCCTGGAGCGTACCTACCTCCCCAGGGAGGATACGCAAAGGGTCCGGGATCGCAGGCCCCTCAGGGGGCCCCCGCCGTGCAGACGCCCAAACCCAGAATGCCTTATCCGACTAGGACCGTGCCCTCGCGAGTAGATGGTCACGTAGCCACCATCTCGGGCAGGCCCCATCTGGGAGGACCGTCCCAGAATGATCAGAAGCGTTACGTCAGCGAGCTTGACCACGACCAAGAGGTATGCACCCTAGTCCAGGCACCGGCCCAACGCCCGAAGTTGATGAACCTCCCCATCACCTTCACAGAAGACAACACCTGCAATTTCCATTTCCCGCATCATGACCCTTTGGTCATTGAAGCCCAAATCGCCAACAAGATGGTGTCTAGAGTGTTGGTGGATGATGGAAGCTTCGTCAACATTTTGTTCAAACCTACATTCATTGCGATTGGCTTGACCGAGGTGGATCTAGCCTCGTGCCCAACCCAAATCTACGGCTTCAATGGGGACTCAATACTCCCGATGGGAAAAATCCAGTTGCCCATAACTCTGGGGAACGAGATGCAAAGCTTGTTCAAATTTTGTACGTTCGTGGTGGTGGACTGCCCCACCGCTTACAACATCATTTTTGGTCGGCCCGTATTGGTCGAGTTCGAGGCAATCTTCTCCATCCGCCATCTATGCATGAAATTCCCTTGCGATAATGGAGGAGTGGGGACAGTCCAGGGAGATCAAAAGAGCGCACGGAAATGTTACCACGTATCCGCGCGACCCGTTTACATGGTCCGCGAAGAGCCTTTTGAGGAAATCGCCGATCCAGTCTCGCCCCTCCCCCGGCAAGACGGATTAACTGGGAAGAGGACGAGCTGGACCCATGTATAGGGGAGCACTGCATCCTAGAACCCATGGAGGAGATTGAAGAAGTATGCCTCAGTGACACCGACCTGGCCAAGGTAATCCAAGTCGGGAAGAACCTGAGAGCAGAGGTTCGGGCCGCAATAATCGCCTGGGTGAAGGAGAACTAGGATGTCCTTGCCTAGTCTCATTCGGATATGACTGGGATCGACCGCAATATCATCTGCCATGCCTTGAATATCGACTAAGGTGCGACCCCAGTCCGGCAGAAATGAAGACCCCTAGGGGTGGAAAGGGCTAAAGCCCTCAAACTAGAGGTTGAAAAGTTATACTCGATCAACTTCATCCGAGAAGCTTTGTATCCCGTGTGGCTGGCCAACCCAGTTATGCTGCCTAAGCCGAACGGGACATGGAGGACATGCATCGACTTCACGGATCTAAACAAAGCTTGCCCTAAAGATTGCTTCCCGCTCCCTCGGATCGATCAGATGGTGGACGCAACATCCGGGTATGAGATTTTGAGTTTCATGGACGCCTACTCAGGTTATAATCAGATCTCTATGCATATAGCTGACCAGGAACACACCAGTTTTCAAACTAACAATGGGGTGTACTACTACATCGTCATGCCCTTCAAACTCAAGAACGCCGGAGCCACCTATCAGAGGCTAGTCAACAGAATGTTCCGGGCCTAGCTAGGACGAAACATGGAGGTGTATATTGATGACATGCTGGTCAAGTCCAAAACCTCCGGCGAACATTCTGACGACCTAACCGAAGCCTTCGCGATCATTTGAAGGTACGGGATGAAGTTGAATCCCAAAAAATGCACCTTCGGCGTAGCATCCGGAAAGTTCCTGGGGTTCATAGTAAGCTTCCGGGGAATAGAAGCCAATCTTGAAAAAATCAAGGCACGGGTGGAGATGCCCTCGCCCCGGAAGCACAAAGATGTACAAAGCCTGATTGGAAGGATAGCCGCTTTGAGTTGTTTCGTCTCGAAGGCCACGGACAAGTGTATCCCGTTCTTCAACGTCCTTCGGGGAAGCCAACGGTTCGAATGGTCAGCCGAGTGCGAAGAGGCTTTCCAACGACTGAAAGAGCATCTATCCCAAGCACCGATATTGGCGAAACTGATGGAGGGGGAACCTCTATACCTCTATTTGGCCGTGACCGAACACGCGATCAGCGCCGCGCTAGTACGAGATGACGGAAAAGCCCAACTCCCAGTTTATTACGTAAGCAAGAGGTTATTGGATGCAGAGTCACGGTATCCATTGATCGAAAAGTTAACGTTTTGTCTACTTATCACGTCCCGAAAGCTCAGGCCTTACTTCCAGGCCCACGCCATAAAAGTTCTGACCAACCATGCTTTGCAGCAAGTGCTGCAAAAACCTGAGTCATCAGGAAGACTCTTGAAGTGTGCCATGGAACTGAGTCAGATCAACATTACATACATCCCTAGAATCTCAATCAAGGGACAGGCCCTAGCTGACTTCATCATGGAATGCTCCGGGATCACTGAATGGGACGATCCCGCAGCGCCCGTGTGGAAGGTGTTCGTAGACAGAGCCTCGAATGAAAATGGAGCATGAGCCGGAATCATTTTAGTGTTGCCACAGGGGCACCAATTGCAAAATGCCATGTGTTTCCAGTTCAAGACTTCGAACAATGAGGCCGAGCACGAGGCCATGTTGGCCGGGTTGCGCCTGGTCCGGGAAGTAGGGTCCGCAAACCTGGAGATCTATAGCGATTCCCAGTTGGTTGTCATGCAGATCTCGAGAGAATACCAAACTAAAGGGGAAAATATGGCAGCTTACGTGACTCAGATGCGAGAAATGCTTCAAACTTTCAAGAAGCACTCCATCTGCCAGATCCCCAGGGAGCAAAACGTGTTTGTAGACACATTGGCAAAGTTGTCCATGGATGCTGAGGCAGGGCTTTTTGGGCTAGTCCTGATCAACCATCTCCCCATACAGAGTATTCTGACCTCCACGATCAATGTTGTCGACTACTCCACGTCCTGGATGGGACTCATCATCCAATACCTAACAACTAGGGGGGTTGCCAACAGACAGGGCAGCAGCCAGGAAGCTTCAGTACCAGGCCCATAGATACGTCATGATGGACGGAAAGCTCTATCGAAGAGGATTGTCCATGTCGTACCTCTGATGCGTATCAGGGACCGAAATGAGCGCAATCCTGCATGAAGTGCATGAAGGCTTCTTCGGAGATCATACAGTCGGACTCAGCTTGTCCAAGAAGATCTTGCGCCAAGGATATTTCTGGCCAACCATGAAAAAAGATTGTGTTGATTACATCCGCAAATGCGAGCAGTGCCAAAGGTACGCAAAGATCCCGTGAGCCCCTCCGACAGAAATAACCCTAATGACAAGTCCCTGGCCCTTCGCGGTATGGGGAATCGACCTAGTAGGATCGCTCCCGACCGGGAGAGGAAGTGTGAAGTACACTATCCTAGTCATTGAATACTATACCAAGTGGGTCGAAGAAGAGCCCATGAACACCATCACCTCAAAGAAGGCCTTGGAGTTCGTCATCAACAACATTGTATGCTGGTACGGGCTCCCCTACAAGATTGTGTTCGACAATGGGAAGCAGTTTGACAGCATCCACTTCACAGATTTCTGTGAAAGACATGGTATCATCAAGAGCTTCTCCACGGTCGCCAAACCTCAAGCAAATGGGCAAACAGAGGTCGTCAACAAAATATTGAAGGGGACATTAAAGAAAAAGCTTCAAGCCTGCAAAAGCAAATGGCCAGAAGAGTTTCCCCACGTCCTATGGGCGTAACGGACCACCGAACGAATGTCTACTGGACACACTCCTTACTCCATGGTGTACGGGTGCGAAGCCGTCATCCCAGTAGAAACGAAGATCCTGTCCCACAAAAGAGACATGTATGATCCCGCCCAGAACCACGCCTTATTCCAGGAGTCCTTGGATCTCATCAAAGAGATCTGGGAGGAATCACAAGTTCAGCTGAAGATGTACCAGGGAAAAATCGCTCGACATTTTAACTCAAAAGTAAGAAGCCGAAGGTTCGAAGCCGACGACCTAGTCCTAAGGAGTGTCTTCCCTGCAACCCAAGATCCGAGAGTGGGGATTCTAGGCCCGAATTGGGAAGGGTCGTACGAAATTCAGCATGAAGTTGTTTGGGAACATATCGTTTAAAGCGATTCGACGGCACTGAAGTCCCAAGGGCCTGGAACGCGGAACATCTCCGTAAGTACTATCAGTAGTTAGGAGAGCATGTTTTAGCTTTATATTTTCTTTGTAAACAATGTACGCCCCAGGGAGATTTCTTGAGCAATAAAAATGGCGTGTACAAAACGTCATAAAGAGATATTGTGAGACAATCAAAATTCTCATCTGCCTCCATAAGCAAGTGACCCAAGACCAGTCTTCGCTCACTTGGGGGGGGGGGGTATATCCATTATAAACAAGTCTGAGAACAAAAACAAAGCAGGAAGCCAAATGCTCCAAGTTCGAACCAACCCAGACCGACAAGGTCTGGGGGGTGAAAGCCCTAATGGACACAAGGTTTAACACCTAGTCCCAGCCCGGACCAACAAGGTCTGGGGGGTGAAATACCGAATGGACGTAAGGCTCAGGCCTAGTCCCGACTCGGGCATACGCGGTCTGGGGGTACAATATATAGGACCTAAGGCTCAGGCCTGGTCCTGGCCCAGACATGCATGTCCCGAGGATATAAAATACCTAAAACTTGGTTGACCGTACATGGTCCCAAATAACTAAATACCCATCCATGTCATTCCTACAATAGCACAAGATTATTAGAATGCGAACCCCAGGTATAAGTTGTCCAAAATTAGTCTTAGAAATGGCCCAGACTGTGGGAACCTAACCTAGGTTTCAAAACAAGCTAATCAACTAATCCCGGACGGTCCAAACCGTCAGATTTTCAACATTGGGAACTGGACAAATAGATTCAGGAATAATTATCAAAACTCCCTAATGGCCCAGGCCGTTGGAACCTGAGCAACAGGATTAAAGCAAGCTGATAAGTTAAAATAAGGAATAATCTAGTCCAGGCCGTTGAGACCCGACGACGGGTCACCAGAAGAGATCCCGGCCTTTGGAACTGGGACCAAACACTCGACACATTCATGAATAGTGGTAAAAACTTGGTGAAAGCTTAATGAATAGAAACAAAGTAAATAAGAACACAAAAATTATCTTAGACGCACCCGCGTCCATGAAAGTGTTACAAAATTAAAAGCAAAGAGAAAGAAAAACAAAAAGAGGAACCGGGCCTAAGCTTCGCCATGCCCTGACGCATCTGAGACGGCTTCATCCGCCTCTTCCTCATCCAGGGGCTCCGCGTCAGCTTTCTCCTTGGCCTCAAATGCAGCCCTCTTTGTGGCAGGGTCGGAGTAGAGCAGGAGGTTCATGTTTTTGTCCTAGAGCTAGGCCATGTAGATGGCCTCGTCGAAGGTAACCTCCAGCATGGCATCCACCTGTTCTTTCTCGCGATGGGTCTCATTGTGCGCCTTCACCTCCTGTTGGAGCAACTCGTCCAATTCATGGACCCGGGACTCCAGACTGGTGACCTTCTCCCAAACCTGGGTAGACTAGGCTGCGACCGCCTCCTGCAAAGCCTTTACTCGGAGGAGCTCCGCTTCTAGACTAGCCACCAGCTTGCCGGTCTTGGCTTCTCTCCGGGACATAGTCTCTTCAAGTTGAAACTTAGTCCGGGCAGCCTCTTCGCGGACTGCGGTGACCTGAGCAACCTCCTTGGCCAGGGTTTCCTTAGCTACTTCCCGCTGGTTCACGACCGCCTCCAGCTCCAGTTGGATCGTCTCCATTTTCATGGAAATCTCGGCCGCCAAATCTACATTCTGATGAGCCAGTAGAGCATTCTGGAATAAATTGAAGTTAGAAAATTTTGAACTAGGAATGCAAGAAAAAGGGGATGTAAACGGATAACTTACAGCAGTGACTTGATGGCGGAGGGCCTGGGAGATGAACAACATGTCTTGGTTGGCGATGGTGGCATACCGCTTCAACTAAAGGCTGGACATGGTAGTCCCCACCTGATCCAACAAGTCCACCGCGAACGGAGCCGCGTCCTGCCCCAGCTTAGGACGAAATCCCATCTCGGCGACTAGCCGGTCCATGATCGGCTGAGGAGCGCTGAATGCCACCGAACGCTCTGAGAACTCAACTTGACGATGAATCATCAGGCCCTGGTAGACCTCCTCTCTTTTCTCCCGGCCATTCTCCCAAGTCCGGGATACCAGCTTGGATTGTTCATCCCGCAGGACTGCCTCCCCCTCTTCGGGTAGAGCCGGATGGATGGGGAGCGCAGGCGCTTCCGGGATTTCCTTGGTGGAAAGATGACTCTCCCCAGAATATTCCTTGGCTGAGCCAGCACTTTTGGTCTTGGCCCTCTTCGCCCCTGCCGCGGCTTCGTCCGCCCCCTACTTCGCGGCTTTCTTCCCAGAACTCTGACTCGCTTGCGGGTCTTGCTCTAGGTCAATTACCGGAGGATGAGCGGGGACAGCTGCAGGATCAACTATCATGATCGAAACCACGACTAAGGCTTCCCCGACGGAATGAGACTCCGGCACCGACTTCGGCTTGGGCGCGCCTCTAGCAGCTTTTTTGGCCGAAGCCCTCGCCTTGGCAGCCCGGACCTCGAGGGCCTGTTTCATTTTGTCCACGGGGTTGGACATGTCGAAATCCTCTAGAATAAACACAAACAAAAAGGGATTAGAAAAATTAACAAGTCAATGCGAATGAGTAATAACAAAGCTAAAAATAATCTGGGACGAACCCTTGTCTAGACCTCGGACTCGACTCAATTCTCCTAAGGCGAAGGAATGGATTCGATCTCCCATGTCATCCGGGTATAGGAAGTTCCCATACTGAAGGAACCTGGACGAGTACATGAGAGTTCCCGAATCAACAGTGATGGGAGACGAAGGCCTCATCTCCCCATCAACCTCGAACAGGGGGCCTCAATAAACTAGTCTATCCCTAACTAAGTCCCTAACTCGGGGAGCATAAGTCAAAAGCAAAGGTGAATTACCTCGCCCTGATACACTAGCACTGGGGGTCCCCGTGCTTGGTTGGGCCTCGTCGAAGAGGGCTTCCAGCTCCTCGGAGGTGGTACTCTCCTTCTACTAAGCCTGGTCCCATTTCCTTTTGGTCGCGTCTGCCCAAGCCGCGTCCTCTGCAGCCCTGATGTGCTCAAGGGATAGCGCCTCCCTCAATGCAGGGTCTTTCTCGCACTGTATCCCCCGGAGGCTTGGGACCTTGATCATTTGGTTGGCCTCTAGCATCCCGACCACTCAGAGGTTATCGGTGTTGACGTAGCCCCCCACGTCCAAATCCTCCGGGCTTAGCTCGGAGTAGAATTTCTTCCGGTCCAGGATGAACTAGGTTAGGGGAGTCTGGGCATAGGGTCCTACCACCCAAGGCAATGAGTTGAGAATGAGGAATAAAAAGTGAAAACAAAAAGGAAACTAGGGAACGGGAGACCACTTACCCACTCGCTGGAAGTCCAGCATCAGCGTGGGGTTCTTTTCTATAAGAAACCCAGACGTCATGAACCATTAGTGTTTGACATCCAGGGGATGCTTCCAGGTGTTGGTAGGAGCAGCATAGTTGCCCTGCGGTTTTAGCCTATAGAAGTTGTTTAGGGTCTTGTCCTTGATGTTGACCTGCGGCTCCAGCTTGTAGAAATACAACACCTCTGCCAGGGTCAGATCTGGGATCTGCTTCGCGATGCAAAAGACGCACCATCCCGCGAGCAGTCGGTATGCTTGAGGTAGGAGCTAGAACGGCGCAATCCCCACAAATTTGAGGAATTGCATGAAATAGTCGTGGAGCGGGAGAGTTGCTCCCGCACTAATGTGGCCTACACTCCAGGCCCCGAACTCGCCCACGCTGGTGTGAGCCTTCTCCTCCTTTTTGGCCAGGCAGTTATAAAATAGTCCGGGAGTCGACTCCACGCCCAAATGCTTCTCCAGGGCGTACAACATCCGGTAGTTTTGGAACAGGTTCTGCACCCCGTCCATCTCCCACCTCTTGCCACTGGGAGTCTTGGACCTGGATAGAGTGATAGGGGTCACGTTAACTTGTTCTTCCGAATGAAGGGTGACGCCCGAGGTCATGGCTGATGATCTGGCAAAACAGAACAAAACAAACAACCAAGTAGTCAGCACCAAAACCCAAGAAGGTCGGTTAAGGTATGGGGGCTCTCCTACGAACTGCTTGGAGGAGTCCCCTCCGGATCAGGTCTGGGATCACTAAGAAGTCGCAGAACCTTGATCGGGTACAAAAAAGAAAAGGAAAGGATCTGACTGTTCTCCTAAGCCAGCCTATTGCAACTTATCCGGGAACCACCCAAACCCAAGGAGATTCAGGACAGTCCGGACTAGTTTTCTTTTCCTAACCTACTCTAAGGTACCCAGAGCCAATCTAAACGCAGGCAAGATTTAACAGCCTAAACAGATAAATATGAAGACATGGCTAGCGTAAGAAAATAAAAGAAAAAGTCAGGAAAACTTACTATAAAAGGCTGGTTGTGAAGAATGGTGGGTTTTCGGCGGCAGCGATGGTAAAATCACGGCTTTGAACAGGTGAAGGGGGTCCAAAAGCTCATCTAGGGGCAGGCCGATGTCATCTGCTCAGGCGAAGGTGTGGATATCGGGTGTGTTGGGAATAGGCAACGACGAAGATGAAAAAGACAATGGAAAATGTCGTCGACAAGCTCGGTCATAAAAGATCCTTTAAGCGTTTTTCTTTTCTGAGAATGTAAAGATTTCAAATGAAAACCTGAGGTTATTTATAAGAACCAGAAGGTTGTTTTGATCTAACGGTTAGGCGCGATCCCTCCTTTCAGATGGTCCTAGATCGTGCAGGGACGTTAATGGATCTACTTGAGTACTGGATCACGGTACCCCCGAGGCATGATCTGCGCCGCCCCGATCCAATAGCCCAGAAAAGGAGCACCTCAAAGGTTGCCCCATCCAACGATCCTCCTTGTCGCAGAGGTAATAATGGGAACACTCATGCGGTTGGGACGCTTCGTAGATCGAGCCAACACGCTAGCCCCTAGCACAATAACCAATAGGGTGTTTGCTGACCTTTCAAGACCAAGTGCCATCAATGCGCCAGTGACAAGGGGACACGTGCACCCTTCGTAATGAACCGGGGCTCTGGTAAACGAACTCGGATCCTGGTTAACCGTCCGGGTCCTTTGGATTCAGCCCGAGGCATCGTAGCAGGGTTTAATTCCATGATTGTTTAGCACGCAGTGCCCCTCACCTGCGGGCCCGTCGCCTTGGAAGCGTACCGGCAAGTGACGAGATGGTCTGGGAGGGAGACAAGCCTCCATCACGCGAGCCCAGATGAAGGCTTGGGGGGTAATTTTTATCCCCGTTTCTTTCCGAGTGTCCGGACCCACACTTTAAGCTCATGGGCCGCCCGATTTAGAGTTAAGGCCCAGATTGGGTCCATTTGACGAGAGGAAAACAGATGTTGGCAGCCCAATTCTGGGCAAGGCCCAAAGGGCATCTAGGAGTGCGGACTGGGACCTCTGCCGGGGCAGGTGGTATGAACCCGGAATCGTTCCCCCCCCAATGTCCTGAGGCGCGGCAGAGAAGGTCGTGGCTCGCAAAACCAAGATGGGAGCCGGGATCGCTGTGGATAGACCTGGATCCTGGTAAATGGTCCAAGATCCTGGTAAATGATCTGGGACCTTGATGAACGGAGGGGGACGTTGGTAAACGAACCTGGGTCGGTTGTCCGAGGTTGGCGAGGTAAAGTGCCCAGGATACTGACATCGTCCCATGAAGCGTGGGGGTTGTCCCCACGCTTAACCTACAGAAGAGGCTACCTCGGGATTGTACATCGTTGGTTCAGAACTGCGCCGCCACTACTCTGACCGATCTTGTCCCCCAAATCTTCCTCGTAGCTCAGAGAACCCAGACTAAAACTCCAGTTTGTCTCATGTCTTAGAATAAGATATTATTTGGTTTAGCCCAATGGGCTTTGATTATTGTATGTTTCATATTTTAATCCTTTGTATTGGACTCCCATCAGAGAAGCTATTGGTATTTACGCCCTTATTAGGCCCGGGTTAGCCCGGCCTAAGCCCAGTGCACTCCTGTGCCTATAAATACGAATAGTGGTGCACTGAGGAGGGAATCTGAGATTTTGATTGTAAGCAGTTACTCTGCTCAAACTTGTAGAAAAACTCCATTGTAAAAGGTTCTCTAAGCTCTAATACAACTATCTCGTGGACTAAGGCTCATTAACGCCCCAACCACGTAAAAACCTTGTCTTTACTCCTCAAACCCTTTCTTCTAAGCTCTCTAATATTCTATTATTAAAGTTTCCAAAAAAACTTGGTAAGCAGCATGGATTGGTTATCCAAACATGGAGCAATGATTGACTGTCGAAAAAAGAATGTGGAGTTCAGACCAAAAGAAGGGGAACTCTTTTCTTTTAAAAGAGAATTAGCGGGTTTTCGTACGCCCATAATATCAACACTGGAAGCACAGAATATGATTCAACATGGCTGTTCAGCATATCTGGCTAGTGTGGTAGATAAATCCAAGGAGTCATAATTAAAACCAGATAATGTGCATATCATTTGTGAGTTTCCAGAAGTTTTTCCCGAGGAGTTACCAGGATTACCCCTGGACAGAGAAATCGAATTTGTGATCGAACTTGCACAAAAAATAGCACCAATATCTAAAGCTCCCCATCGAATGGCACCTGCGGAGTTGAAGGAACTTAAGAACTAGCTACAAGAGTTGTTGGACATGGGGTTCATAAGACCTAGTCATTCGCCATAGGGAGCACCAGTCCTATTTGTGAAAAAGAAGGACGAGAGCATGAGAATGTGCATCGATTACCGAGAACTTAATAAGGTCACCATCAAGAACAAATATCCTTTGCCTAGGATAGATGACCTTTTTGATCAGCTGCAAGGGGTAGCAATATTCTCAAAGATTTATCTATGATCCGGGTACCATCAGTTGAAAATGAAAGAGGGAGACATTGCGAAGATGACTTTCAGAACTCGCTACGGGTACTATGAGTTCCTGGTGATGTCTTTTGGACTCACTAATGCCCTAACAACAGTCATGGACATGATGAAAAGGGTATTTAAGGACTATTTTGACAAGTTTGTGGTAGTGTTCATAGACGATATCCTTATCTACACGAAGACCAAGGAGGAGCACGAGGAGCATTTGAGGTTGCCCCTGAAAAGACTACGAGAACATCAGCTATACGCTAAGTTCTCTAAGTGTGAGTTTTGGCTGGAACAAGTAACTTTCCTTGGGCATATAGTATCCAAGAATGGGATAGCAGTAGATCCATCTAAGATCAAGGCCATTAGAGACTGGCCCAGCAGAAGAATGCCTCAAAGGTTCGAAGCTTCTTAGGGTTAGCGGGTTATTATCGAAAGTTTGTCGAGGTTTCTCAAAGATCGCCACACCCCTAACCAATCTGATCCGCAAACATCAGAAGTTTGCATGGACCGAGAAATGTGAAGAAAGCTTTCAGACTATGAAGAATAAGTTAATTTTCGCGCCTATCCTTTGTGTTCCCACTGAGGAGGGGGGATTTGTGGTGTATTGTGATGCATCAAAGAACGACTTAGGGTGTATGTTAATGCAAGATGGGAAGGTAGTAGCTTATGCTTCCACGCAACTCAAAGACTATGAAAAATGATATCCCACTCATGATCTTGAGTTGGCAGCAGTGGTGTTCGCACTAAAGATATGGAGACATCACCTATATGGGGACAAGTGCGAAATCTACAATGACCACAAAAGTCTAAAGTATTTCTTCACGCAAAAGGAATTGAATATGAGGTAGCCAAGGTGGTTGGAATTAGTGAAGGACTATGATTGTGAGATTCTATACCACCCAGGCAAGGCCAATGTAGTTGCAGATGCATTGAGTAGGTCGGAACATGGGAGAGTCTCAGCACTACATACAATAGAGATGCCTCTTTGGAAGGAGATTATAAATGTCGAAATCAAACTTGTGACATGAAGCCTAGCGAACCTCACATTACAATCCTCCCTACTGGAATAAATTCGAGAAGGACAGAAATTGGATGGAGCCCTAATGAAGCAAAAAGCTTTGGTGCAAGAAAGTGGTAGCAGTGACTTCACAATGTCCGAAGGTGGATTGCTGCGATACAAGGATAGGATTTATGTGCCTGATAATGTTGAGATTAAGGAAAGTATTATAAAAGAGGCCCATACAACCCCATATTCCTTACACCAAGGGACCACAAAGATGTACCAAGACCATAAGGCTCTATATTGGTGGCATGGAATGAAAAGGGATATTACTGAGTTTGTTGCCAAATGTTTAACCTGCCAGCAAGTCAAAGCAGAACACCAAAGGCCAGCAGGGTTACTTCAACCGCTCTACGTTTCTGAATGGAAATGGGAGGATATAGAAATGGATTTTGGGTAAGCAACATGATTCTGTGTGGGTAAT
This sequence comes from Humulus lupulus, assembly GCF_963169125.1. Classification (NCBI taxonomy): domain Eukaryota; kingdom Viridiplantae; phylum Streptophyta; class Magnoliopsida; order Rosales; family Cannabaceae; genus Humulus; species Humulus lupulus. Next base: position 262,172,821 of record NC_084793.1, read on the forward strand.
AGTGGATAGGCTCACTAAGTCCGCCCATTTCCTGCCAGTTAAGACCACATACTCGGCGGACCAATATGCATAATTGTATGTAAGTGAGATAGTGAGACTTCATGGGGTGCCAAAGTCGATAATTTCTGATCGAGGGTCAGTATTCACATCAAACTTTTGGAAGGGACTACAGAGAGCTATTGGATCAAGGCTAAACTTTAGCACTGCGTTTCATCCTCAGACCGATGGGCAGTCGGAGAAAACTATACAAATTTTAGAGGACATGTTGAGATGCTGTGCTTTGGACTTTTCAGAGTCTTGGAACCGATACTTACCCCTAATGGATTTCTCTTATAATAACAGTCACCAATCTACTATTGGGATGGGTCCCTATGAGATGCTTTATGGGCACAAGTGTAGATCTCCTTTACACTGAGATGAAGTTGAGGAGAAACAGATTCTTGGCCCTGAGGCAGTTAGAGAAGCTAGTCAGGCGATTGAGAAGATTCGCCAAAGGATGCTTACCGTGCAGAGTAGGCAAAAGAGTTACACAGACCTTAAGAGAAGGGACATCGAGTTTTCAGTGGGCGAGTTTGTTTTCTTAAGAGACTCGCTGATGAAGGGTGTTATGCGTTTTGGAAAGAAAGGGAAGTTAAGCCCTAGATATATAGGTCCATTTTAGATTTTGGACAGAGTAAGGCAAGTTGCGTACCGTTTAGCACTGCCCCCAGCATTGGCCGAAACGCATAATGTCTTTCACTTCTCGATGCTACGTAAGTACGTGTCATATCCCTCTCATGTTTTGAGTTACGAGCCGTTACAGCTGAAGCAGACCCTGAGTTATGATGAACAACCAGAGCGTGTTATTGAAAAGGGAATCAAGGAACTGAGATCCAAAAGGATTTCACTAATTAAGGTCCCGTGGAAGAATAGTACGGAACGAGAAGCAACATGGGAGTTGGAGGAGGACATGAGAGAAAGATACCCTGAATTATTTGGTAAGAAAGAATTTCAGGATGAAATTCCTTTTAAGGGGGGTATATTGTAGCACACCAATTTTTTTTATTATTTATTAAATTTTGTGCTTTATTTTATTTAATTGTTAAGTGTTGTGATTTATTTTATTTATTTGTTTAAATTATTTGTCATAATTGTTTGGTAGAATTTTGTGAATTTAATTGTTAATTATTTATTTATTTATTTAATTTGTGAATAATTGAGTTTTGGTTGAATGCATCAAGGTGCATGGTAGGTAGTGATGCACCCTAGTGATTGAGTGTGTGCATGTGCATGGTTACATGGTGCAATTGTATATAATTTTCTACACACTTTATTGTTTCCTTTTATTAGATTTATCTTGTTTATTTAAATAAAAATAAATAAAAGAAAGGGAAAGGAAGAGGTGGACGTGTGAAGCATGGTGGGAAAGGAGGGATTTCATTACCATTTTTATTTGGGTGATTTTAAATAAAATAGGAAAAGATGTTGTCATCTTTATGCGCTCTTATTTTCCTATAATTAAGAAAAAAATCAAATAAATGAGAATAAACACAAAAGAGGAAACTTAAATTTTCCCACTAGGATATGCTATTTTCTCTAAGTTAGATAAAAGGGAAAGAAAGAAAATAGAAGAGCATTTTTGCTCCTTGGGCTGGGGTGCAAGAGAGAAGAGAGAGAGAGAGAGAGGGAGAGCACGACTTAGAGAGAGCAAAAGAAGGAGGAGAAAAAAAGAGAAGAAAGAGGGTTCAATCCTAGGGTATGTCTCTTAATACTTATGGTTTCTAGACTCTTTTCTTTTGATTCTTGTGTTTTGACAAGTGCTTTTGTTGTTGTTGGTTTTCTTCTTTTCTTCATGTGGGTTTTGAAACCCTAGGCTTGAACAAGGGGTGGTTATAGTCTTGGGTGTTGGTTATTTTTGTGTTCTTGATTCTACAATCAAGAGAGGTAATGAATCTTTAGCCCTAATGTTATTTTGTTTTCTTGGGTTATATGGATTGATGGATTAATCTCTTATTTTGATGCATGAAGGATTTGACCAAGGCATGTGGCTTGGGTATACATTGTGTTTTGGTTTATGGAAATATTCTAATGTTGGTCATGGAGAGAAACCATGTTATGATTGAACTATTGAAGGGTTTTGTTTTATTTGTATGAGATAAGACTTGATGTTTTGTTTTGTTGGTTTAAAATTTTATGTAAAAAGCATGCAAGGGTTTTAGTTTGTGATCTACTAAATATGATGATGGGTGTTTTCATTTTTATGAACATGAAAGGATTTGATTATTTTGGGCTAGGAGGGTTTCGGCCTAGGGGTGGTGTTCAAAGCATGCTTGTTTTTTTTTTTTTTACGTTTTAATGTCAATTGTAATCTTAGAAACATAATAGGTTGTTTGTAAGATTTTAAATGGGTATATGTTAGTTTTGTTTTTTTTTGGAATACTTGAATGATAGAAACATGTTAGGGGTTACATTCAAGACAAGGTTAAAGATGATTATTATTCTTTTTCTCTTATTTATGCTTGCTGTTTTTTTTTTTATGATTTGTGAGTATGTTTTAAGGTGGTTTGATTAATTATTGTATGCTAATGGTTATATTAAAATACGTAAAAGAGGTGTAGAAACATGCTAGGGTTTGTGTTTAATTTTTTGTTGATTAAACATGTATGAATTTTGTGAGGCATGTTGAAAATGGATGAATTTCATGACTTTGTATACTTGCTGGTTTTTTGTGTATAAATGGTGTGAAATATGATGAGAATAATGTTTTGCATGCATAAATATTTTTTTTTTTGCAAATGCTATGATGATTTTATGAAATTAAAAGGGTATTTTAATTTACATTAAAATGATATTTTTACTAAAATAAATACCTATAGTTTTTTTTATATTTTTTTTAGAGAAAATATGAGTTTTTAATTTCAAGATGGTGATTTTTTAGGGTTTATTTTGTTTATGGAATTTTTGGTAAAAATGTTGAAAAGTCTTTTAAATGAAAGAAAGTTTGTGTGTTTGTTGAAATAATATAACACCCTAAACTATGTAAATATTAAAATGGTACTTTTAATTGTAACCTTGAGTGTTCACTTTTAATGGGAATGATTTTCTTTACTTTCAATTAAGAAAAATATTAAAATTAAATTCACTTGTAATTTTTAAATAAATTAAATGGTGGCTGAAAGTTTAGTTTAGTAAATCAAAAATAATTATTTGATTATTACATATGAATTTCTACCACATAAAATTTAGTCTTAAATAATACAAGTAAATTATATTTTTCTCACATCAATTTTATAATTTTATTAATTTAAATAAAAAAAATTATTTTCTAAATGAATCATGATATTTATAAGTACTTTAAATAGTTTCAAGCTTTTGTTATTTCTATGCAATTTAAAAATAATAAATGGATTTATTATATATATATTTTAATGGCTAAAAAAATTATTTTTATGAAATAAAAATAATGTCTTAAGAGGTTTAATCAACTTAGGGATTTAAAATAAATAAATAATGGTGAGAAAGTATGTTGCTAAATCCTTATTTTGAAAATGAAAGAAATAAACGCGTAGAAATTATCGTTTTTAACGTCACTTTTTAACAATGTTCTCATGTATGCATGTCAAAATCAAATGCACTTTTACGTTAAAAAATATATCTAATATTCATCCATATGATTTTTACTTGAAAACCATGCATGTAAAATAGGTACAAGTTGCATTATTCTTTTGTTGATCTTATGAATAAAATATGCATGTTTGGAAAATATGTGTAATTTTCACCATGTGTGCATGGCCCATGCACACATGGGGTATATGAGTTGGGCACAAGGAAGTCTTATGTGATGCTAAAGAATGCTATTTGATTATGGTTATAGGCTCATTGTGAAGTTTGTCAATTTTTGCTTTGCTCGGACCTGAGGTAAGGAAGTTAAATAGAATTCTATTTGTTTATGCTATGAACGATAATATTAGTTTGTATGAGGATAAATAGTATATATAATGATCTACCATGTATGAAATGCTATGTTGATCTGATATGATGAATGTAGGAAAACATGTATTTTCCTTAGCTTTGATACGACTGGATTACATGTATTTCTGTATGTTGTATGATATGTAATAGTTGTTAGTGTGTTGAACGCGACACAACAAATGTGTTACTAAGGATCTAAGACGTAACCCGAGTTACTAAGGATATAAAGATGTAACTCATAGGGCGAACACATCGAGGTTATTCCAGGACCAGAGCCTCCTGTTTACCTCAAGGTGTGACATGGACAAGATAGGGGGCCATGTTCACAAGGATGAAATGATAATGATGTTTATGTTTGGTTTTGTTATTGATGAATAATGCACGACATGTGATAATGATGTTAAATGTATGATGATCACATTTACACATGATGATGCTTAAGTATGATGTTTAGCGATGTATGATTATGAATATGTTTTATGGTGTTTACTTGTATATTGTTTGTACTTCCTTATTGGGCTTTTAGCTCACCCCCTTACTTTCCGTTCCAAGTAGCAAGTAGGTTTTCTCTTTGGCACACGTGGTGATGTGGGGAGTTCCGACGTCGGGGTGTGTATGGCATGGGGTATCCTATTGGCGAGCAAACGATCAACTTAACGCCAATTTCTAAAGAACAATGTTATGCTTTATTTTACCTTTTCAGAACTTATCACTGAGACTTGAACTTTATATATATTTTTAAAACGTTGCATGAGAACTTTAATTTTATTTTAAACTATTGGGCCCAACTTGCATGTTTTAGCAAGGCCCCACTGGGATTTTCATATAATAAGTGGTTTTCTTCTTTAAGTTTATAAGCATGTAAATGTTTTACAAAGTATTAGTAAAATGACGTTTTTACAAAATGCTCCTGCTTTTATAAATTATTTAATTTAAAATTTTAAAAATAAATAATAAATTGATAGAATTTAAAAAAAAAAACATATTTCGATTAATTAAAACCTTAAAATAATTATAATAAACAGAAATTTAAATTTAAATATTAATGCTAAACTTAAAACTGTAATTTAATCATCAGCTTATAACATTAACCAAATTAATCATTATTTAACCAAAAAAACACAAATATTAAAAATTAAACAAAATAATTAATAAAAAAACATGTTATGAGTTCATCCTTGAAACACAAGATTCAAAACCCAGAAATTCATCAAAACGTGCTCTTGAGTTCATCCTTCAAACTCAAATTCAACATCAATACAATAACTTCAATCAAAAAAATTCAAACCCATAGTTTATTAGACCGTCTCTCCCCTATCATCTTCCAAAACTCTCTTTTTTCAAATCCTTATCCAATTCCATCACCAATAGTTTATGATTGCTTGAAGAGGTTGTTGAGATTGGTTAATTATAATGGCTAAGTAGTCTTACACAAGGTGGTGCAAAGCACTTAACGTTTTTCAATTAAGTTGAACTGAAAATATGAGCTTTTGTTGCAAAAATTGATAATTGAATTTTATGGGTCTAGAGTGTTACAATGAGGTATCCAAGCTTACCCTAAAAGTTTAAAATCATTTGGAGGTAATTAATGGTGATTTTGGACACCTTAGACAGTGGGGAAGTGACATGTCGCAACCTAGGTGGTAACATATCGCCACAAAGCTTAAAAAACAAAACCAAGATAGAGGACAGGCAATGTCGCATGGGGCTTTCCGAGAAAGTTTAGTTTTAGTTCCAAAATGATGTGTTTAAAATCTATAATCCTATTAATTAGACTTAATGCGATGCCTACACTATAAAATGGGTCTTTTAGAGTTGAGAAGCGTTGATCACACTTAACTTTCTCTCTAACCTCTCTCTTTCTAGCTCTCAAAGATCACAAGTTTTCTCCAAAATTTCATCAAGAAAGTGCTTGTCTTAAGAATTTTAAAGGCTTGTTCAATCCAAATTCCCTTTCCACTTAGAAAATGTCTCAAGCATCAATGGTGGGCTAGGAAATAGAAAATTTGGACAGTGTTACTTCTAGTGTATGAGTCTTATGGTGTTTTCTTCCCCAACGTTGAAGTTTCAAAGTGATGTTCTTCTTCTCATCTTATTTTCTTCATAATTTTTTTGGATCCCTACATTTTTAGTTGATCTATCTAGATAGGTAGTGTAAGTTCACTCTCCCCCAACACAGAGATTTCACCCATGATTACTTGAACAGGAACTCAGAGGCATATACAATATACAATCCAAATCAGGTAAATACAACAAATACATTATATATATATATATATATATGAAATCAACATACAACACCCATATATAAAACACATTTAAAAAAATGAGAAATCTTTCAGATAAACCTGGGCCAAAGACACCCAGATCTAAAATCGTTGCACCACCACAAGCTTAGTTATTGTCTCAGCTTGCCTGTTGATTTGAAGCCCCATCGCCAAAAGCTCTCACATTCATTTGGTGAGAGCTCTTCATCTTCTTCTTCATTTGGTGTCATCAGAGGTGTTTAATCTCATCTATCGTCTACCTGTTCATCTGGTGTCGACAAATCCTGTAATGAGCTCGTCGTCTAAGGGAGATCGGTGTAACCTAAACTGTAACTTTGTTTCTCAGATATGGAACAGACTAGCACAAATGGATGGGCAGAAGAGAGCGACGGGGGGCGCTTGGGAATGGCGTGGGGGCTGGGTGCTCGAGGACGACGCTAATGGCCCAGATCTGACATATCTCCCATCGTCCAAATCTAGAATAGACATCTAGGTGGATGGGGATGACGGTGCTTGGACTGACATTTAAGGCTAGGTTGTAGCGAGGATGACGACGTGGGGCTAGGGAAGATACCGGCGGTCAAGGTACCTACAAAAAAATAAGATGGAGAGGCAAAGAAAGAGTGAAGAAAGATTTTATTTTTTGTTTTCTCATATTTAATTTTAGTGTTTTTTTGATACAATATCGTAATGTTATTTATAAAATTAAAAAAATATTTTTTAGTTAAGTAATATTTTTTTTCAAATTCAAATTAATTTATTTTATATTTTAAAATCTAATTTTTAATTATTTAATTAATTCATTAATTAAAAAAATTGAGGGCATTTTAGTCATATTGAAATTTATTTGACCAAAATTGGGCTTAGGGTATTATTTTGATCCATATTGAAAAATAGAGAGTTTGAAATGTTATTAAATAATACAGAAGGTCCAAACAAGTAATCAGACAAAAGACATGGGCCAAATTAGTATTTACCCTAATTATCGGGTAGCGACTGTTTTTAATCACTACTCATAGGTACTTTAATATTTTCAGTATATAAATAAATTGCAATTCTATTTTTGTTTAGATGACGATGTATAATGTAGTTACAGGGGACATCCCACAAATTTTTAGAAAATTTCGAATAATTTAAGATGTCGAAATCAAGATTCAAACAGCTTGTTGCACGCGTGTTTATTTCAAAATTTATATGTGCATGCAACGAGCTATTTGAATCATGATTTCAGCACCCTAAATCATCTAGAAATTTATGAAAATTTGATAGAGGTCTCGTGTAACTACATTATACACCGTTATATAAAAAAAAAAAAGCAAAGTTGCAACTCATTAATTTACCAAAAATACTAAAAGTACCTATGGTAGTGATTAAAAATACTCATTACTATAGTGGTACCCTATTTTGTTATATTATCTCTTAAATACAAGATAATATATTAAATTTAAAATATTCTATATTATTTAATAAATAATATAACACATTTTCTAGGAAATATTTTGTGACTCATCAACTCCTTCATCTTCTCTTGAGTCTAATTTTTTTAAGGAAATTTTTATTTTTTATGCTTAATGAGGTGTCCTAAATCAAAAAAATACTAGGCCTTCTAATCATTTTAAAAAAATGCCAAATCTTTTGACAATATCCAAAATACCCCTCCCATAATTTTTTCCATCCACTTCCTCTTCTCTCTTCCCTCTCTCTCCCTCAACCCATTCCTATCAACTCTCTCTCTAGAAAAAATAAGCATGGGTAAGGTAAAATATAAGAGAACTCAATGTAATAGCAAGTATTCCTTGCTTAGAACACAAAAATACTGCATTTCGAATAGATCTGGGCATGATTTTTGGGTTTTTTTTTGCAATTTTTTTCAAATCTGAAACTTTGAAATCTGCAGAAAATCGATGTGGTACGATGGTGCTCGATGCCAGCTCGATGGAGCCTTCAAAATCAATATTTTCATTAAAAAATCGATGGTTGCTTGATGGTGGTTCGATGGAGGTTCGATGGTGTTTGATGCGATTCTTGCAAGATACATAATTTTTCACTCTAGTGTCCATTTGGGGTAATTTTTTTTATATTGGGTATTTTTCAAGATCTACACGTTTGAGATGTGTATATCCACATTTGGGAAATGTAAATCTTGAAAAAAATGCAAAATGCAAAATGCAAAACATACCTCATGTTCAAGATATTTTTTGGTATGTTTTCAAGTTCTAAACGTTGAAAATGTGTATGTGAACATCTAAAACGTGTAGATCTAAAAAAAATACCCAAAATAAAAAAAATCACTCCAAATGGACACCCGAGTGAAAAATTATGTCTCTTACAAGAATTGCATCGAACCACCATAGAACCACCATCGAGCAACGTCGATTTTTTCATGAAAATCTTGATTTTGAAGGCCACATCAAGCTGGTATTGAGCACCATCGAGCAAAGTCAATTTTCTATAGATTTCAGAGTTTCAGATCTGAAAAATAACTCAAAAATCATGCCCAACTTGATGGTTGCTCGATGGTGTTTGATGCCACCTCGATGGGGCCTTCAAAATCAATATTTTCATGAAAAAATCGACATTGCTCGATGGTGGTTCGATACAATTCTTGTAAGAGACATAATTTTTCACTCGGGTATCCGTTTGGGGTGATTTTTTTTTTAATTTTGGGTATTGTTTTGAGATCTACACGTTTTAGATGTTCACATACACATTTTCAAAGTTTATAACTTGAAAACATACCAAAACATATCTTGAACATGAGGTATGTTTTGTATTTTTCATTTATTTCAAGATTTACATTTCCCAAATGTGTATATACACATCTCAAACGTGTAGATCTTGAAAAAAATACCCACAAAAATAAAATCACCCCAAACGGACACCCGAGTGAAAAATTACGTATCTTGCAAGAATCGCATCGAACACCATCGAACCACAATCGAGCAACATCAATTTTTTCATGAAAATCTTGATTTTGAAGGCCCCATCGAGATGGCATCGAGCACCATCGAACTACGTCGATTTTCTATAGATTTCAAAGTTTCAGATGTGAAAAAAAATCGCAAAAAAAAACCCAAAAATCAGGCCCATATCTGTTCGAAAATGTAGTGTTTTAGTTTCCTAAGTGAGGAATATTTGCCGTTACATTGAATTCTATTATATTTTACTTTACCCATGGATTTTTTTTCTAGAGAGGGATTTGAGAGGAATGGGTTGAGGGAGAGAAAGAGGGAAGAGAGAAGAAGAAGTGGATGGGAAAAACTATGAGAGGAGTATTTTGGGTATTGTCAAAAGAATTGGCATTTTTTTAAATGATTTAAATGCCTAGGATTTTTTTAACTTAGAACCCCTCATTAAGCATAAAAACTCAAATTTCCCTTTTCTAAAGTGTATAGCACCTTCAACTCAAGGTAGCAGGTGATTGAGGATAGGGAGCATGTCTTACGAGGAGCATGCCACTATTTTCTTATTACCTCTTAGCTAATTGGTCAACTTACATGTATTCAGTCACATATTATTCTACTAGACACGTGTTTGTCAATCTCACGAGCTAAGTGTCACGTCCTGGTAAACATGTCCTATTTATTACTTAGTGATTTTTATGTTACACAACAATTTCCCCCAACTTCTAAGACCACGAAGTGGTCCTAAAAGTTTTGTACACGAAGAACCTACTGATAGAGAATTGTTAAGGGGCACCACTAGTGCCCAACACCATAAGTAGGTGGCATATCGTTATTGGTGGAATTCAATATTGGGTCCTACTTATTTGAATTTAATAAGTATTATGGGGTATCGCTAACCAATCATGGGGTACCACCTCATGTGATGTCGGGTACCTTAAAGTGCCAAATAGCAACACTCTTACTGATATTGTGAGGTGTTTAAGAATTGTATATTTTTTTAGCCATGAGCTAGTGAATAAGGTTGGTAGGATCTAGACACGAAGCTACGAAAGAGTGACGTAGGGGTGTGTGACGAAGATAAAAAGGAAAAAGAAAGAAAGAAAGAAAGAAAGAAGAGAGAGAGAGAGAGGGATTTTTAGCTCCTAAGTTCTTATCTTACCAAATATGTTTAGTAGCATATAGCTATATTTTTCTACTAAATTTTGGCAGCACAATGTTTTAATTACAAAATCAAATAAAAGAATACCAAATATGTCTGTTACCAAATATTTTGGTAGTGCACCTATATTTTTGCAGCTAATATTCATTGATACTTATATTATTAGTGCCAAATATTGAATTTGATTACGTTTCATAAAATTTTACCATTTTGTTTTTAGCATCATATAAACTCATTTAGCTACCAATTCTGTGGTAGCAAATATAAAATTATTACTACTAAACTATGTCAGATTTTGCTACTAAATTTGTTTGCAGTAAATAAAGTATTTGAGCTACAATTTTTTTTGTCTACTTACATATGTTGACTAAGTTTTCAATCCTCTAGTTTTGATGATTATTTGATTATAGATGCTACTAACAATCTTTTCAGCCTAATTTAATTAATATATAGCAACTTGCTGAGGAAACTCAAGGTAGCAGGTATAGGTGGCAGGGAGCATGTTTTTCAAGGAGCAGATCACTGTTTCCTAGTTACCACACAAACATTTGGCTACATTACACATACTTAGTCACATATCAGTGTATTAGGCATTTGTTTACTGATCTGATAAGCTAATTGTCACATGCTAGGTAAACATGTCCTATTAGTTACTAAGCAACTTTTATGGTACAGAACAATTGCCCCTAACTTAATCTATGCATATGTAAGTGTAAGTGGAAGTAAGCATGCAATACCATGATTTTAAAGTAACACTTGCTATACCTGAATTCTGAGCATAGTCATAGGCTTACATGACTAGATTGAGTAGTACTTGTCATTCAAGAACAAGCACATATGTCGTAAATAGGCATGTAAATGGGGTAGGTCTGCCCCGTCTCGCCCCAATTAGTTCTTTAGAGCGGGTTGGGTCGACCTGCCCCGGCTGAATCGGAGCAGGTCTGCCCTGACGCGTTTAACTTTTTTTTTTTAAGAAACATTGAATTATAATTTAAAATTCTACCTAAGCTTAAATTAATTTTTTTTTATTACAAACCTTATTTTTTACACTTCATATCAATTACATCCTCAAATATTTTATTTTGTTTTTTATTTTAAAACTTACAGAAATAAATACAAGAATAAGGATGAATTATATAAAACATATTTTTCAATATTTACAATTCTTGCATAGAGTAGTTGTGGAATAAAGAAATAAATAAATCTTGCCCCTAAAGTCTATTTAGAATTGAGGATATTCTAAACTACATAAAATATCAATTTTATGTACTATGCATGTATATAAATAGCATGAGAGAATTGGATTAAATCATATCATCATTTAAATCAAGAGTTCGTCAAGTATAATAAGAGTTTCTGAAGAGAACAAAATATAGTAAAATACTATCATATACGGCATAGCGCTCCACTTTCGGTGCTTCAAAAGAATCAACTAACTTTTCTCTTCTTCATTTACCTACTACCTTAATCATCAATATCAACTATGTATGGCTCCTACAAAAAATATATATGTATTAATAATGGAAGTTAATAGTGGAAATATCTTATTTTATTTAAAAACTAATTTAAATTCTTTTATATTGTGATATTTGGTTTTAAAACCTTGGAATATTTGGTGGGATTGGCAAATATTCCTTATTCATATTTGTATTCACAATATATTTAAAAAAGAACTTTATCTTGTTTTTATAAGGAAAATATTATGTGATTAATTGAATTCATTTATGGATTTTCTTGTGATAATTTTCGTACTTTCCAAGAATGGTTTAATGCACGAAATAAAATCCTTGGGGTAGTTATTTCTCACTTCCTTTTTTAGAAATTCTGTGTTGTCTTAGGAATAAGTTGTCTTTGCGGATTGTGTGGCTGTCAGAACAGAATCAACACATTGGCAAATCTCCATCAATCAAGAATATTATCAAATATTTTTGCTTTTATTGTGGATTTTTTTCTCAGCCTTCTGAGCTCGAAATGGACTCTATAAATAGAGTTCTAGGGTGTTGAGAAAAAGTGAAATATTTGGTGTATTATTTTGTGAAATGAATTGGAATATTTGTGAGGGTTCATAGTTTGTATTCAAGATCAAAGTATTCACGTGTTCTTGTAATAAAATGAGTGTTTAGTTTTGTAGTGAGTCTATACCACGTTCATGAGTGAATACAGGTTGTAATTTGAACACAATTCTTGAAGTCTTTAGGAGGAGATTTTTACAAGCCTTGCTTCGGGAGGATGCAAGCACTCGCTGACCATTGAAAGGAGTTCAAGTGGTTAGGCATTTCAATCAAAATCAGATTAGTGAAGAGAAGTACAACAAAGTTACGGCAAATCTCAAGAGGGAGTCTTGTTTTGTTTAAGTCAATATTTATGTACTTGTGATTCTTTATTAATTGGTTTTATTCACTGGGTGTGGCCCCAAGGAGTAGGTTATCTGAAAGGGTTTCTTAATCTTGTAAAAATTCATTGTGATCTTTATTTTATTTTTTTTGCACTGTCTTTTTATTGTGTTCAGTTTCTGTTACGACCAATCCTCATTCTGTTACGATAGAACTGAAATATGTTTTAACATTCAATTACCATTTTGCGTCTTAATTAAACTACTTGTTTTGATTAATTTGGTAATTACTAAAAAACATAATTTCAAATAATTTATTTGATGACTTATAAAAGTTGAACTGATTACCATAGTTGGATCTACATCATTATCTTCATCATTCATGGTGACTAGTGGAGTCATTTCTGTAAAAAAAATTAATATCAAAATATATATAAAAACATGAGTATATTTACCTTTTTTATCATTTACCAACCAAATTTAAGCACATATCAATGCTTTCAATGCAGAAGGATGAAGTCTCGCTCAGTGTAAACCCACATGTCTACCACCAGTGATGAATGTAGATTCTGAAGCAACAATGCTAATAGGCACAACAAATATCTTTGGAAATCATATTCAACACAGGATATTTGAGCCTTCTTACTTTCCAATAATTGCATATATCAAAGAAGTCATCAGTCCTAGGTATAAATTTATCTTCCAGATAGAGTTCTAACTCTGACTTCACATTCTGTGCACTATATGAAACTCTAACATACGCGTCAAAGTTAGATAGATCATTCATTTTTGTTGAAGAAGATGTTGATATACTATCTATTTGCTGACTTCTTTCTCTCAGATTAGGAAGCTTAGAACTATACTCTTCCAGTAACTCATAACAAAGCTTGCGAACCTTCCCAATTTCAATCCCATATTGATCATTTTCATAAATGGTAGGAAAATAATATTCGATCAACATAAACTTATATCTTGGATCCAAAAAAACTGTCACATTCATAAGCCCATGAATCTCTTCCCAATACTTTTGAAACTTAGGCATCATTTGAGTTGCCATGTCCCTAATAAAGGGTTCATCTGATGTCATCCATGCTTCAATTCTCATCTTAATTTGACACATCTTTGGGAAAAAAGATTAACTGTAGGATACATAATTCCATAAAACAACTCTATCACCTCATGAAACACTTCCAGCTTGTCAAACAATTTTTGAGCTCTAGTCCAATCATCTTCTAAGGGCGCCTATCTAACATACCTTGAATCACATAGCTTTGATCATTCAAATACTCTATTGTACAATAAAGCTATGTTGAGCATCAAGTATGTTGAATTCCACCTTGTCTGACAATCAAGTGACAACTTTTTAGTACATGTCACTTCAAGATAACGGGAAATGTCCTCAAATTTCTCATACCTCTTTGGTGTGCCCAACCAATAAGAAACATCGTCTCGAATATTGTCTATGCTATCACCAATAATAGACAAGCCATCCTTGACAATATGATTCAAAATATGCGCACAACAACACATGTGAAGTAGCTTTCCTTTTAAAATGAAACAGGTAGAATTAAACTTTTTCTTCAAAAGTGGAATCATTGCATCGTTAGTTGTACAATTATCCACAGTCATTGTACTAATCTTGTCTTCAATATTCCATTCAAACAGACACAAACTCAGTGTATCAGTTTGCGTAACGCCCCAATTTCTTGAAACGTTAATTAACAATTACCATAATTGATTTTGAAATAAAAATACTCTTTTATTTATAGAAAATCAATCGTAAATACAACCAAACGTTTAAAATAATGAAACTCCGGAGTTTCGTAGTTATCATAAATAAAGTAAAATAAACAAACTTCAAATCCAATCAATAAAACTAAAACATTATTAAAAAAATACTTAATAAATTCCCAATGTAGGCCCGATCCCTTATGGTCGTTAAATCCTTGACATGTACGCCCTCTACCAAAGCTGTCCAACTTATTGCGTAGCAACCACATCTTTTCCTTTACCTGCAGCACAAAATACCCATGAGCCAAAGCCTAGCAAGAAGAGCTTTGTAGGACACAACTCCATAACCTTAATCAGGAGTTCAAGTCAAACACAATAAAGATAACTATAACATAAATAATGAAATAACGTAGCCCAAGTTGAGTTGGACAAGTATCATATAACATAAGCATGGAATTTCAACTTATCATAAGCATGCAGTTTCGTAACGTAGACATAATTTATAAAACGTATGCATGCCAAGCAGTTATCACATACACATACACAAAACATAACCACATTTACATATAAGCTCATTAAACATAATCATTCACTAGCATAATCATACCTTAACATAAACATATTGTATATAATACAAAATCTACCATAAAGTACGTCAAGCATACACCCTGTGTGCAAGTGTCCACTCTTCTTACCTCAAAAATAGCAATGATCCACATACCCTAATGCGTCTCTTCAAGTATACTTAGCGAGCCTATACATAACACATAACATCAAAGTTTTAAAAAAACCTTGACCAAACCAAATTTTATTTAAACCCACTAATATCCTTTTTAAGGCTAATTTATCCCTTAATTATTCTTAAAAATGCCTTAAAACTCTACTGCATAAAGCTCCCAAAAAGGTTCAAATTATCTGTAAAAGGGTGCATAAAATTCCAAAATACTAGTTTCTAGGCAACTGGCGTTGTTGCACTCACAGAGTGCAAGGCCAACCCAGCTAGGTAGCGTGGTCACACCAGGGCTGGACGCAGTCGCGCTAGGTCTCTAATTTCAGTGATTGCAGTTGCGATTTCTAAACCTAAAAATTGAACCAAATCATAAAATCTGACCTTGAACCACTACTAAATCAATCCTAACATGTTTCTAACCTCAATAACTTGTAAAGATTCAACTCTAAACATGCAAACAACCTATGGTTTCTATCTAATACAATTAATAAACTGTTTTACTTCAAACCTAAATCTGACAAAACTTTAAGCAGTAAAGGTTTGAATACTTGCAGATCAAAATCCAGCCATAAAAACTTAGATCCTTGCCGTCTATGAGATTTTCTAGCCCTTCAATGACCCTGATTCATGATCTCTTCAAAAACCTCAAGCTTCAAGTTAGATCAAGAACGAGAGATTGTTTTTGGTCTGTTTCCCGTTTCGTCTATCGCAAAACCAGATGTCTGAAAAAATTGTACGACATCAAAACCAATTTTACTTATTAATTAATTATTTAATCTGATTTAAATCTTGTAAAAACCAAATTACACTACTATCCCCAACCTCTAACTTTTCCTTAATAATTACTTAATCCCTTTGTAGTAATTTCCATTCAAAACTAGCAGTTTTAACTTTTCATAATTATACTTTCTATCACAAACCCCATAATTCTACTTTGACCCCCATAATTCAACTTCTATCCCAATTTGGCCCCTAATACTTGAAGAATCTAATGTACTTGGATTGCTTGACATAACACATAAAATAAACATACATCATAATTCATGCATATCATAATTCATATAATGAAACACATATTATCATACAATTTACCATAATACCTTGACCCAAGTCAGATTACCAAAATACCCATATAAGTAGAAGCAGATATTACAGTAAGTGTTACAGCATCATGTGGGCATGGTACATACTTAGAACTTATAATCCGACTATGCAACTTCCAAGAGTCATCTATGAAATGAGCTATCACATTCATATATCCCTTCTTTTTTATGATTGGCAGTCCACATATCAGTGGTTATAGCTGTAACGACCCAAATTCACTAATAAGGCTTAAGGGCCTTGATTAGCGTGCCTGGAGGGCATAATGGGAAGTATGCGTGAGTTCAATGATTAAGATGCATGACTATGTGTATTATGATATGTGATAATTTTAGCCCGTTGAGGGCATAAGTGTGATAATTATGTGATGTAATTTGTACCACGTGGGTGTGGTGATATCAATGCGATGCACGTGCCGAGACGGTCCTAGAGAGCTAGATAACTCAAAAGTCACAACGGGATTTTATACCCGGCTCGGGAGGAGCCTAGGGGTATTTTGGGGATTTTGTAATTTAGTTCTTGTGAGATATTGGTAACTGGAGGTTTGGTAACTTGTGTAACTGTTAGTAACCATAGAGAGTAACAAGTTTGGTTAAAAGAGGTGCTAGAATTGTAAGGAAGTAGGAATGACAAAAAGGGCCTTGAGGTTTAGTTGGAATGGGAAATAGATGGAAGGGTAAAGTGGCCATTAGGCAAGGATTTGGATTACTTCAGCTGAAGGAAAGGGGGGTCACGTATAACACTTGGTTGGGAATTGATTTATGCTAAAATGTGAGGAAATCTAGAAGAAAAGAGAAGAAGAGGAAAGCTGAAGTTGGGAGACCTAGGAGGGGAGCTTTGATGGTTCAAGGCAACTAAATTGAGCATAAGTCAAGATTACTCAGAGGTAAGGGTTTGTCTATGATTTATGTAAGTTTTAAGTCTGGATTTTAGAAAATAAGCATGAATTGAAAGAAGATAATGGCTGGTTTTGGCATGAATTCAGAATTGGGATAATCAAGAGGAAGGTGACTTGAAGCTAGAGTTGAGGAGAATTCAAGTTGGGTTCTTGACTGAGGTAAGAGTTTATTATGTTTAATTTTCGTAATTGGTGTGGTTTAAGATTCTAGAGGCTTGATTTATAGTTTTGGAATCCATGGTTTGAGTTTTAGGAATTTGAAACTCAAGATAGGATCTTGGGTGTGTTTGTGTGATTGGGGTTGTTTGTGGTGTTTATAGGTTGTTAGAGGGTT
This sequence comes from Humulus lupulus, assembly GCF_963169125.1. Taxonomy (NCBI): domain Eukaryota; kingdom Viridiplantae; phylum Streptophyta; class Magnoliopsida; order Rosales; family Cannabaceae; genus Humulus; species Humulus lupulus. Next base: position 262,190,230 of record NC_084793.1, read on the forward strand.
CATTTGGGGTTTTGAATTGATTTCTGGGCTTAGGTACTTGTTTGGGATGATTTGGAATGGTTTAGGCTCGGGAAAAACGCAAGGAAAAGCCCAGATTTCTGGGTTCGCGAAGGAGCGCCGCGGCACAAGGCTGTTTCAGGGCAAGGGCGAGCTCTCTGACTTGCTGGGCACCGCGGTGCTAGGCCATTTTCAGAACATGATGTTTTGCAATTTTGAGCCTTTGCTCCGAGGATTCGGGGGATGTCTTCGGTGCATTGTTTTAGGGATTTAGGGCATTCCGAGAGTGTGGGATTGGTTCCGGGAAGTAGTTTTGGATTGGTTAGTGATAAAGGATGTTTCGTTTGTGTTGTGACTAGGTCTTTGGTGAGGCTTGGGTTAGAGGACCGTGCTCGCGACTTTGGGGCATCGGAAGCTCGGGATACAGGTAAGAAAGTTGCACCTGAGTATGTGGTTAGGTTGGGACTAAGTGCTCCCTATGTATGTATGCACTGTTATGTGAATATGAATAATCATGTGGACACGATGGGACTAAGAGCTCCCTATATTTGTATATCATGTCGTGTGATGGTATTATTATGCCATAGGACATGCGATTACCGGCCTAAGGGTGTCGGAATCAATATTTGCGCACTGAGGCGCGGCTCGGCCACTGGGAGCTGAGGCAGCTTATTTATCACTGAGCTCGGTTAAGTTGGCCGGAGTCAGTGAGTATTACACTGGGGGCGGCCCTAATGAGCCGAAGACAGTGTGTTAAATAGAGGGTGCGACTAAGGGCGCCAACCCTAAATGTTATTTGATGGATATGACAATCTGTTGGTTATGAACGTGAATATTGTGTTATGAATATAGTTGATTGACTGTCTGGATGACAAACTGTTATTACTGATTGGATAAATGTTATGAAATGTTGAATTCTTGGTTGAGCATTGTGAAATATTTGATAAGTGTTGCTGATCTTGCTATGTTATTATGCTTTCTTGCTGGGCCTCGGCTCACGGGTGCTACGTGGTGCAGGTAAAGGCAAGGGTAGGCTGAATCGACCATGAGTTGGAGAGCTCTGGGGGCGAGGTGTACATTGTCAGCTGCTCGACCGCCACAGTCGAGAAATTGTACAGGGACAGAAACCTAAAATGTATATTTTGCCATTAGAGTGGCTTGAAATATTTGTAACTCTTGGAATTTGTTGTAACTAAGACATCTAAATCCTGTTTTGAGTTTCTATGTATCAAACCGTCATTTTTAATGAAAATAGCCTCTTTGTGACCAAAATCTTTTATTCCTACTCTGATGGTGGTATAGAGTTCACACTTTGTCTGAATGACTTGATTAGCAAGTCTTGCACTATTTTAAACACACAGTGTAACTGTCTTGGTTATCCAGAGCGTTACAATAGCTATCCTACTTCTATTTTTTTTCCAAAATTTGGCTACATTTTTCCTTCTCAGCCTTGTACATTTTCAAAATGTCAGATCTAATTGTATTCCTTGTCACCATTTCAAACATAGGGCAAAAAGTATTTGAATAGTCTATAAAACCACTATGCTCAATCATTGATAAAGGGTATTCATGTAGAACGATCATTTGAGACAAATTTTATCTCCCTAGTTCATGATCAAAATTTTAAGTTGTGACTAAAGGACTTGCATTAGGATTAGGATTCGTGGCAATTTGTTCCTTTATTACTGGCATCTTTTCACATGAACAAGTAAATATTTAGTCTCATTACTAATCTCTCCTCCTAATTTCCTCCCACAATGGTTACAAATTGCCTTCATTTTACCATCAATTTTTTGCAATGTAAAATGATCCTATGCAGGAGATGTTCTCTTTCTTTTTGTACTTCTATTCTCATTTTCATCTCTTGTATTACCTAGAGATTGTACTTCTTGTGTATTGTTGAATGAACATAATCATCATCATTAACAAAATTAGATTTGGTAACATCTTGGGTAGAAATTTTTAGAGTTTTATCTAACCTACATTACATACACATAATATCTAAATCAATATCAAAAAAATTATGCATGCAAAGCTTTTAAAAATGATAACTAGATCTATAGAAAATCGGACTTTATCTCCCATATTTTATGAACCTAACCATCTGAAAATATAAATTAAAACAATCAAACAACACACAAGTTTTTTTCCTTATATCACCGCAACACACAAATTTCTCAGAACCTTCTTCACTAAGACACACAAGTTCTCAACCGTCTGTTATCACCACAACACACAAAAGTCTCATAACCTACTTCACTATGGATGAATATATAAGTTATTCAAACTCTTGTAAATTTTGTAAAATATCAACAATAAAAAATTAAAACTATAGAAAACATACCCCCAATGCTAACTCCAATACAGTTTCCTCAACGAAAAAGTATAATTTGAGTTAACTATGAAACCAAATCTAAAAACAAAGTGAGCACACTAGTTCAATATTTATGCCAAGAAAATAAATGAGAAGACCAATACCAAGCAAAAAAGGGTTTAGAATCTCTGTGCAACATGATTAATATGTGACTCTATACACAAACATCCAGAAAGTTGGTACCCCAATACACTCTTTCTGGCACTTATCTGGTGTCATTGTTGGCTTAAAGTAGCATTCAAATTTACCAATTATGTAGTAGGCCAATCTTGCTTTCAAAACATTTGAAAGTGTACAAAAATGATTATTGCAACAATATATTTAGTCACTTAAGTATATCATATATTATATGGGAGACAAAGCAAGCCATAATGTCCATTATTCTCTATCATCCATAGCAAATAATGTAATAAAAGTAAATAATGAAAATTCAAGTAAAACATTGATAATAAGAACAAATTAAAACATTGATAACAACAACAACAAAAAAGCTCAAAGAAAGTGTTCTAAAACATTGATAATAAGAACAAATTATAACAACGATCTAGAAGTGACTATTCTTTCTTGGAGCTGATAATAAGAACTAGTGATATAAAAAACCAGTTGTTCATTAAAGCACTCACCATAAAAGATGCTACTCGGCCTTCAAAAGAAAATGGATTTCATGACCAACCCCCATTGGGGCATTTGATCGAACATAATAATGGCATCTCAGTTGAGAATTTTCACTGAATTATATGAACAAAAACCCATCTAGGAATTCACATCATAAAATAATCCAGAAAAAATGGGATTACCTCAATAAGTTTTGGAGCTTGAAAGGCTTCGCTGATTGAGCAAGATTATTGGAAGGGTTAGCAGATTTTGGGCAGTGGCTTGCTTCTTGGAGGGTGTTGTGATTCAGCAATGCAACGATTGGAAGGGTTAGCAGATTTTGGGTTTGAATATATGAGAATTAAAAAAAAAAGAGTAATTGGGGCGGGATAGTACCCGTCCCACTTGAATTAATAGAGGGTCGGGTTGGGACCCTATCTCGAATTACGCCTCGTTTTTACCAGGGCAAAGACGCCCCACCCCACTACCCCATTTTTCCATGCCTAGTCATAAAGAACAAATACAACTAGAACGAAAGTGATTCAAGGTTATGAGAAAAACAAAAGATGGAATGCCAATTATTTTGACAAACAAAAAGAATTTGCAGAAGATGTGGTAATGATCACCTTGACTCCAAATCATAAGAAGTAATTGTTGAGATTGGTTAAATATAATGGTTAAGTTGTTTACACAATGTGGTACAAAACACTTAACGATTTTCACTTAAGTTGAAGTGAAAAGATGAGATTTTGTAGTAGGCATCTATAATAGACGTTTATGGGTCTAAAGTGATACAATGAGGTATCTAAGTATAGCCAAAATGTTTGGAGGCATTTGGAGATGTTTTGGGGCAAGTTATGGGGTGCCAAGTCAAGTTGACTAGCGTTGCATCGCCTCTGGGAGGTGACGCCTCGCCTAGGACTTAAAGCTCCATGCAGGCAATGCATTGCCTGCATGGTGGCGATGCATCAATTGGAAATGAAAATAAAGAATCTTAGAAGTGATAGAAGTGGTGAATATTTTTCAAATAATTTTAATGTGTACTGTAAACAACATGGTATTATACATGAATGCACTACACCATACACTCCACAACAAAATGGAATAGCTGAAAGAAAGAATAGGACTTATCTTGAGATGATTAACTCTATGCTTTTACATGTTAAATTGTGTTATAATTTGTGGGGTAAAACTTTGCTTGTTGCATGTCATATATTGAGTCAAATTCCTATGAAAAAGAATAATGTGTCTTCATATTATTTTTGGAGAGGAAAGAAGTCTGACCTAGACTATCTTAAAGTGTGGGGTGCCTTGCTTATTCCAAGAGAACAGAGCCTAAAAAGACCAACCTGGGTCCAAGGGTCGTTAAGTGTGCATTTTTAGGTTGTGCCTCAAATAGCAAGGTCTGTAGGCTATTAGACTTGGAGTTTAATGTGATAATTGAATAAAGAGAAGTGGAGTTCTTTGAGAATATGTTATATTGTGATAGATTCTCTCAAGAACTCACATGTGTTAGAGAATCTCATAAAGAGAAAGCCCCATGCATGCGACGCATCGCCTGGGTGTAGGCGACACGTCATCTGGGTTGTTCGTACAGTGAAGTGTTTAAGCTCCAAATGATGTGTTTAAAAGCTCTAATCTTATTGGTTGGACTTAATGACGGTGCCTACACTATAAATAAGAGTTATTAGAGTTGTAAAGCCTTGATCAAAATTTTTAACTCTCTCTCTCTCTCAAAGATCATAAGTTTTCTCCAAGAAACTCACCAAGTATTTCTTGAATTGGTGAAGTTTCAAAGGCTAGTTCAATCCCAAATCTCATTCTATCTTGGTGAAGCTTCAAGCAACAAAGGGAAGGCTCGAAATAAAGATTTTGGACAGTGATACCAATTCATGTATAAGCCTTGAATGTTCCCCAAGTTTGAAGATTCAAGTTCTCAAAGCAAAGGCTATATCTCTCCAACACTTAACCTTGTAATTGTGTTATTGCATTATGTTTACTTCCTTAACTATGTTCATCATTGTTAATTTTGATTCTAAATCTATGTTATAATCATTTAATCATATAATCTTTGATTATCAAGATTTTCATTAGTAATTTGAATTAGGATATTGATTAGCATCTAGGGTTTGTAATATTGAATAATTCCCATTATTCATTTTTGATTTAGAGTGTGTAAAGCCATATTCCCAACTGTTGAGGGAGAGTGAGATTACACCACCACAATATTTAGAATCTACATAAAATTATGCTCAATAGAGACTAAGAGAATTACAGATTAGATGATGCAAACCCTTGTAGATGATCAAAGTTTTTCAATCATTTTGGAGCTTCAAAACCCTAGTTGAACCACCACTTTGAACTTCTTCTTCTTCCTTGTAAAATCACAACCAAAGACTTATACACGATTTGTATCACTATCCTAATTCTATATTTCCTAGCCACCATTGATGCTTGAGGCTTTTTCTAAGAGGAAATGGGAATTGGGATTGAACAAGCCTTAAATTCACAAAGTCAAGCACTTTCTTTATGAGTTTATTGGAGAATACTTGAGATACTTGAAAACTAGAGAGAGAGGTTAAAGAGAAGTTTGAGAGAGTGATAAAGTCTTCCAAAACTCTATGAGGACCCTTTTATAGTGTAGGCACCGTCATTAGTTCTAACCAATAGGATTAGAGCTAAAGATCTCGTCATTTGGAGCTTAAAACATGTGTTCGTATGGACACATCAGGCGACGTGTCGTTTGCCTGTAGGCGATGCATCGCCTGCTGAGACTTTTATCTCCATTTGCATCTAGGCAATGGAACATCTCCAAGGAGGCAACACATCGCCACCTCCTCTGACTTGTGACTTGTCCAATGGGCCTAAAATTGTTCCAATGATACCAAACGTTTTGGGGATCCTTAGATACCTCCATGTATCACTTTGGACCCAAAAACATAGTTTTTAAGTGCCTACAATTTAAACTCAATTTCACATCTTTACTATGTGAAATTCACTAAGTGTTATATACCTAGCTTGTATAACAACACTTATCCTTTGTATTTAACCAATCATAACATTCCCCCACTTGGTTAAATACAAGCCTCAACCTCTAGGTCTAAAAATTTTTGGTACCCAAAGTAAGTGCCTTTTGACTTGAACTTTACCTTAGGGAAAATACTACAAAGTCTTATCAAATCATTGGTAACTTAAAATCTTGAACCAAGTATTCCTTATGATAAAACCTGTAACACCCTGCTAATTAGGATCCGTTACCATGTGTGTTTAAAATTAGTGCTTGGCTCATTAAACAAATCATTTCGACTAAATCATGTGATTAAGCCACTAAGGGTTTAGGTACTGAAAATTTTGGTCAAGAAGTAAATGTTTTCATTAAAAGAAAACTGCATTCTTTACACATGATCCCAAGATACAAGTTTAAAAGTTTGTTACAATCCAGAGATTACTAATAAGCCGACCTAAGCGGCAAAATAAGGTCTGACCCTAGCTCCCTTGTGATATCTCGGTCGTGGTGGTCGAGCGGATTGAATATGTGCACATCACCGCTATTACTCTCCAAATCATGGTTGGCCAAGCTTCTCCTTACCCTTACCTGCACCACAAAGCACTTGTGAGCCAAAAGACTCAGCAAGAAAACATATTTAGATAATTCACAGAGTATAACAGCGTGCTTAGCAGTAATAAATGGAATCAAGTATAAACACTGTATGGATAAGTAGCCATAGGGTCACACCAGTGCGTGTCGCACTCCCACTTATTCATATGGAATCCGAGCCAGTCAAGTGCATAGGGCACTTCCGGGGTGGCCTAGCCATAGCAACCTACGCTCAACGCGCATAGTGCTGATCATGACTTATAAGCCAAACCTTATGGATCCTCGACTTATAAGTCGAGCCCCTTTTTAACCAAATATAACCTTTACTAACAATTCAAGCCTTAATTAAATGCAACAGGAAAATTCTTGGCTCATAAACCGAGCTTCCTAGCCAGAACAAACATCCACATAATACATTCATTATACATGCAAGGACAATGCATTATAATACACCAAAGCAGATATACATAGGCATAATTATAATCACGCTCACTAGGTGGGCCCGAGCCCTAATCAAGTTTACATTTAGCAAATGGGCCAAGCCTCATTCATATTACATTATTAACTGGGCCAAGCCCCAAACATGCATCTCACATATCGGGTGCAGTTTTCTTACCTTTGGTCCAAGTACAGGCTACCAATGAACGACCCTCGAGCATGATCCCTGTTCTAAGCGCCTAGTGATAACCTAGTCACAACCACAATATAGGATCCTATCAATAATGAGTGAATAAAGGCTTCCAGACCGAGTCCTAGCCTCCGGGATGTCGAATTCTACTAAACCGGGTAGTAGGATTGATCTCGAGCCTTTAGGGTTGAGTTCCTGCACTCAAAAACCCTCTCGGGGCTCAAAACCCCTTAAGTGACGCGGCCCCAAGCACCTGTGCCATGGCCCGCCCAAGTCAGAGGCTCCAACCTCCTTTTCACTGAACACGCGCCGTGGTGCGCCCTCGCGCCAGAGCCCTTCCCTGGCCCCTGGGTTCAAGAGGGCTTCGACACCCTAAGAATAGGGCCACGGCCCGACCCTTCGAACCCAGAATTCTTGGGTTTTCCTTCAGCCAAACCCACTCAAAATCACCCTAAATCAAACCTAGAAGCTCAATTCAATTCCTATAACAGATTCAACATTTTCCCAGCAACAAAACCCAACTCAAAACTTGATGGAAAACTCATCAAAACCCAAAATCCAACAAAGCCTAAAATTCTAGAAAAAGCTTCAACCACATGAAATTAAACTCAAAACTAGAACAAATTATTTCCTCCAATTGCTGGATTATGGTCCCAAGTTGCTCCTAGATTAATCCTAGACACCAAACCTTCAATCCCCAAGCTTTGTTTCCTCAAATTCTCAAAATCTTCAAGTCACCAAGGAGAGAGAGAGAGAGCTACGGGAAAGAGAGAGAGTGAGAGCTTCTATTATTTTCTAGGTTCTCTATAGCTTCACAAGCTGGCTAAGTCAAGCCAAGGCCTACCAAAAGACCTAAATGCCCTTAAACCCAATTTTCCTCTTCCAATGAGCACAAGGGCACTTTGGTCAATTACCACCATTCCCTCTAATTCCTAATAAACTCCACACATCCAAATAAATCCCAACTATCTCCAAATAATAACCATTTAATCTCCCATTACTCAATAAACCCCGGTAATGTGCTAAATTACCAAAATACCCCTATGCTCACCCCGAGCCGGGTATTTGACCCCGTTGTGACTTTTCTGCTAACTTGCTCATTAGGATCGCCTCATTCCTAATACCCCAAATATATCCACATAATAATGTGGTCTCAATCATACACACACATATTTACAATTATACCCTCAACGAGTCAAAATTACGAAAAATGTCCGTCTAATAAGAAACGGGCTCACATGCATATTTTATACTCCTAAACATGCAAGCATAATTATTTTATAATATAATTCACATAATGACATGCTCATAACATATAAGCACACAATTAATACAATTATTGTCTCCTGGCCCCCTAATCCAGGCACTAAGCCACATTAGGGAATTTAGGGCGTTATAAAACCAATAATACCTCACACACCTCCACTAGATCTTTAGTTTTCCCACTTTCTCGCTTAGCACTCAATTGGCCATGTGTAATTACCCGACTAATTCTAAGACCTTGGACCAATAAAAACTACTAAAACATAGCTACTATTTTGGAAGACATGCATAAAATAATAGAAACTTTATTAAAATTCCCAAATACGGTACGGAATACAAAATATGGTATGGGATCCCATTGTTAAAAAAAACATAAAGAAAACATAATCTTTAATTAATTGTCCAAAACTATATGCGGAAAATAAATACATAAATTTAAAGACTTAAAATAACTTCATCCTCGATCTTCACGCATTCCATTCAATCAGTCCCTCCCTAATACACATGCCAAGCTGTCACAAATCCATTCCGCCTTCCCAATTTATTTTCCTGCACCATCTAAAATAAAAGGAATGAGTGTAATGCCCAGCAAGGAAAATATATCATAAAAAATAAGACTATATCATAAAACATATGACATAAAAACGTATATCATATAGGACTACAATATTAATGGCCATTATCTCATTATCGTAGCATGTGATAAAACCATCTAGGTCCTCAGTCTACTAATCGAGGTAGGTTAGATCACAAGTTAGTATATGATAACCCATCTAGGTCCTCAGTCTACTAATCGAGGTAGGGTAAATCATAACTCTAAACGACAATAATGATAAAAATCTTGGGGTTTGCTATCTAAGCAACTATAAGCCCCAAGAAACTATAAAATAAACATATACATATATAACATATCAACATAACATGACATATCACATAAAAATATCATAGCACATATAATCTAACCTATTTTCCTTACCAAAAACCAGGATATTGGAGACAAGAACGGGATTGGAAAACTCCTAAAATCAACAATAAGAACCACGAGTTTCTAAAGAAATGGAGATGAAAAATAGATCTAAACCATCAAGATAGAAACTTACCAAAGAACCTTAAGTATCAGGAACTTAAACACCTAACCAAAAGCCATAATAATGAGTTAGATTCTAAAAGAAAATGAAAGAACTATGATGAACTAAATCTGAGGATAAGAATACCTTGATAGACTAGAACTTCGATCCACACCTCGATACTGAAATAACACTCTATCTTACTTCCCAAGTGTTAATAAAGCTTAGATTGAAAAGCTTTTAAATCCCAAAACCCTAGTGTTTTCTCTCTGGAATAAACTTAGCAACTTGGAGCCTCTGAAGAATGCTTGAATGATGAGTGAAATGGCTGAGTACTAGGCCCTATTTATAGAGTTCAAGGAGTGAAACTAAACCCTTTTAAAATGAATACATTTGAATTTTCGTTTCAACAGATGCCCAGAACTTGGTCAAAAACGTTCAAGAGTAAGTCCAAGTGGTTGAGGGCTGTTTCTAATTTAAATCCACAAAGTTTCAAAAATGGCTCCAAGAGCCGATATATCGCCTACCCTAGGTGATATATCGCCCCTACCTATGCCCCGAGCTTTCGTGGTTTCGTTTGTGTGAGATCGATGTGTTTTTCGTATCTTCCGTAGGCGACATATCGGCCCCTATAGTTGCGGTATATCGGCATATGCTGATATTCTAAACATGATTTTGTACATTTTCAGCATACTTGAAGTTTGTTAAAAACAACTTTGACTGAGTAAAACGTGATCCTAACAGCTGCTGGAAGGTTCTAAGCTTCTAGATTAATCCATTATTAAATTATTCATCTAAAATCCTTAAATAAACATGCTTGTGACAAGTGTCACGCTCATAATTATTCTATCTAAATCTTAGGTTATAATAAATAATATTTCTAGGACCAGCTATATTAATCAAACCTTATATTAAAATTAATATTTCTAGACCATAGGTTAAACTTATAAAATCCATAACTATTTCTATGAGTTTCCAACTAAATCCCGGCTTGAACCGATATCCACGAAAACTAAAATACTACAAGCTACTACTATTATTACTACTATTCAACTAAGTAAAATTCTGAGACGCTACACCATGTGCTCATCCCTTCATGAACTTTTCGAGGAGAAACTCCAACTCCCATGAGAGGCAGCACCGCCTTTAAGTTCACATAGGTGAAGTTCTTAAAACATCTTTGCTACCTTTATAGATGATTTTTGCACTAAACTTCATTAAAAGCCTCAGGCTTACCCCTTACTCAGTAACAACTGACACTGACCATTCTTGGATGGAACTCACAAATGTTTTAGTGTAGAAACCATTCACTTATCAATGACTTGTTCTTACCCATTGAACTCTCTCCCTTGATATTCACAAGTTTGGAGTTGGGTTGCCATCATTGGTGAATCTTTTATTCTAGGAGTTTCATTCCCATCCCTTTTGAAGTGGAACTTACTAACCTTCTCACAAGAGGTTTTGTAAATGGATCTGCTAAGTTCTCACTTGTCTTAACATATAAGATCGATATGATTCCATCTTGAATCAAGTGTCTCACATATTCATATCTTAGACTAATACGTCTAAACTTTCCATTATACACACTATTATATGCTCTAGCAAGTGTGGATTAACTATCACAATGTATTAAAATTATTGATACCATAAACATGGTAAATAGGGATATCCAACATAAGATCCCTAAGCTACTCAGCCTCTTTGCCAGTTGCCGCTAGAGCTATAAATTATTCTTCCATGGTTGAGTTAGATATACAAGTTTTCTTCTTGGAGCCCCAAGATACAACACCTCCTCCAATAGTAAACACCCAATCGGTGGTGGAGAGATTATCTCTCACTCCCGATATCCAACTAGCATCGGAATATCCTTCAAGTATCCTTGGAAAGTTTTTACAGTGAAGGCTATATTCTTTGGTACTCTTAAGGTAACCAAGAATTCTCTCAATGACTTTCCAATGCTTGATACTTGGATTGCTAGTAAACCTACTAAGTTTACTAACTGCATACGCAATATCTGCTCTTGTGCAATGAGCGGCGTATATTAGGCTTCCTATTGCACTTGCATATTCCAATTAAGCCACCGCTCTTCCCTCATTCTTTTAAAACTTCATGTTTGAATCGAATGGTGTATTTGCCTCTTTGATTTTGTAATGCCTAAATTTGTCAAGCACTTTCTCGACATTGTGGGTTTGACTCAATACAAAACCCCCCACTATTATTCATTTCATGTCATTACTCAAAATCATCATATCATCTACTTATAGACACACTAATATGAAATTTCCATCACAAGTCTTAGAGTATAAGCACTTGTCTGCATTGTTGTGTCTAAATCAATTTGAAATAATGACTTTATCAAATTTCTCATGCCATTGTTTTCCAGCTTGTTTCAAGCCATATAATGATTTGGCAAGTCTACACACTTTATGTTCATTTCCTTGAATAACAAAACCCTCAAGTTGTTCCATATAGACCTCCTCCTCGAGATCCCCATTTAGGAATGTCATTTTTACATCCATTTGGTGAACATAAAGATTATATATAGATGATACGGAAAATAACAATATAATAGAAGTAGTTCTTGCTACTGGTGCATAAGTGTCAAAATATTATATTCCCTCCTTTTGTTTGAAACCTTTGGCTACTAATCTAGTCTTAAAGGTTTGTATGGTGCCATCGGTATGATATTTCCTTTTAAATACCCATTTGTACCTAATTGGTTTAGACCACTTTGGAAGGTCAACCAATGCCCAAGTGTGGTTTGACATAATTGAATCCATTTCATCATTAATTTCCTCGTTCCAAAAAGTTGTGTCCCTTGAGGAGATAGCTTCTTTGAAAGTTTTGGGATCATCCTTTATTTGAAGTACTATTGGATATTTCCAAGTGACTTCCTCATTATTACCTTCTACAAGGTATAGTGTTTCTATTTGAGAACACTTCTCACTTGATCCCAAATCTTTGAGCCTTTGGCTCTTTCTAGCCAATTGAGGTTGCTCACCAACCATTTTAGGAGTCTCCTCTTGAGGCTCTCTAATTTGAGTTGGTTCTATTAACTTGTTGTCATCGCATGCCATGTTCTCAAAGAACTCAACCTCTCATGATTCAATTATCACATTAGACTCCAAGTCTAATAATCTATAAGCTTTGCTATTTTGGGAATAACCCACAAATGCACATCTTATAGCCCTTGGACCTAACTTGGTCCTTTTGGGATCGGTGTTCTTGCAATAAGAAAGACACCCCCACACGTTAAATTAACCAATGTTTGGTTTCTTTCCTTTCCATAACTCATATTGAGAGATATTATTTTTCTTCATAGGAATACAATTCAAAATATGACAAGCGAATAGCAAGGCTTCACCCCACAAACTAAAACTCAATTTAGAATGTAATAACATAGCATTAATCATTTCAAGAAATGTTATATTTTCCCTTTCTGCTATACCATTTTGTTGTGGAGTATAAGGGGTTGTACATTCATGTTGTTGGTAACTAGTTTACCATGTGCACAGCGGAATGCACGAGGTGGTGGGCCCAAGGATTTCAAAAAAAATTATTTAAACAATCGAATCCATTATCAATGACATAGAAAAGATAAGGAACTTTACTAGTTGTAGAACTATCAAGATTCCTTGCTATCTTTTCGTATCTCCTACGAACATCCAATCCTAATCATTCTCCAAAATACTCAGACCAAAATCTTCCAAGATGTATCTCTACACTTGGCCTACACATTAAGCTCGCAACATCCGGCCCGCCCGAAAACCCGTCTGTCCCGATAAGCCCAAAACTGAAGCTCGAAGCCTGAAACCAATTTCGGGTTACACCTGCCCGATTCGATAATTTTTCGGATCAGATTTCGCTATTATTTTTTCAAAATTTTGGATTCAAGCGAAACCCGAAAATCTGAAACTTAATTTTTTTTTAAGAAAAATATATATAATACATATACTTTTCTCAAACCCTAATCCCTCATTTCCCTCAGCCGCCTCCCTCCAATTCTCTATCCTCTCTCTGTCTCTGTCTCTCTCTCTTTCTCGTTCTCAGTTTTCTCCCTCTCTCATTTTATCACAACTATCTCCTTCTCTTCTCTTCACTTCTCTTCTCTCTCACACCAACTTTCGATCCCATCTCTCCCTCTTACTGATACTACTCTCACTCTCTAACCCCACGGCAGTGACTCACCCAGATATCCACGGCAACGGCTCACCCTCGACAAAGGCTCATCCACGGCAGCGACTCTCTCTGACAAAAGACAAACCACTGACGAGTCGACGACAAGTGCAGGTAATTTCAAAACTCTTTCTTGAAAAAATCTTTAGCTTTTTGTGTTCAGTGATGTTTTAACATTTGTGTTTTGGAAATTTGTGTGTATAGTATGGAAGAAGAGGATGGAAGAGGAGATGCCTCTAGTGGGTTTGGGAAGATTGGCCCTTTGGTGGTAAGATGATAAGATCTATATCTACTTTCTTTTTTATTTTTTGTATATTTCTTACTGTTGCTTATTTATTTGATCTATTTTCTATATTTGTTTATTAATTTAGTAGTGCACTTATATATATAAAAAAAAAGTATATAGTGTATCATATATACCTTGTTTATGAATTTCTTTTTTGCTACATTGTGTATATACTAGTTTTGAAGTTTAATATGTTTATAGCTTATCCTAAGATAATTTTTAAGATTTAATGTTGGGAATTTGTATTGTGTAGTGTAGTGTGATTTGATTTTCTCTCTATTTTGAGTTTTTTTTCTTCTCAAGTGTGACTTTTTTTTTTTTTTAATTGTGGTTATAGGATTGTGGCAATGTATCATTGTGTTGATTTTTTTTTTCCCAGGTGAATGGAAATGCTATAATAAAATATTTATGTTTATTTAGATTTGTTGGTTGATTTTTGTTGTAATGTATTTAAAATTTATACATGTTTTTTAATTGGTTTTTAATTGGTTTTTAATTATCAATGACATAGAAGAAAATAAAACTAAATGAAGCTAAACGAAAAATAAGCTCCAATACCTCTAAATTTCATTAAATATTTTTTTATTCAGCAAAATGATCTCTTTTAATTCTAAAATAAAAACTCAAAATTAGATTTTATTTTGTTTAGCCAAATATGGTTTAAAATGAGATTTTTGAAGCAGTCAACTAAAAGAAAAATTAAATAAAGTAAAAATGATAAAAATGACATTATTCAACTAAATTTGGTTAAAATATAAAGAATTTTAAAAACTTCACCATGAGGCCCAACATACCCAAATCTGGTCCGAACCCGCCCAAAAATCTGAAATCCGAATATGACAAATCCAAATTTATTTCGGACGGGTTTCAATGGATGTTTTCATAAATCCAAACTCGTAAAACCCGAATCCGAAAATCTGAAACTCACAAAACTCACCCGATGTGCACCCCTACTCTACACCTCAAGACGCAAGTGGGCACGTAGAGTTATGGTGGGAATTTTGTGATTCACAAAATATTCTCAACACATGAGATCTTATAATTTTTCAGGTCTAAGACAATTTTTCAGGGATAGAGAAAAATAATATGATATCTATTTTTTTCTCTGTGTATCACTTAGAATTCTCTAGAAACTATTTTCTATCAGATAGATTTATAAAAGAATAATAATTCAAAATTTAAAATTCAAATTATAAAATAATTATTAAATAAATAAATAAAAATATCCAAGTCCCAGACTTGAATATTGTTACACGCCAATCACAGTACACATGCCATTTTCAGGGCATGTGTCTTAACCAAATTTATTTATTTATTATTTAATAATTATTTATTCAAAAATATCTAAAACCCGATAATTAATCTTATCATATAAGTATTTTAATTTTTAAATAAATTTTAAACTAATTCAAATCCAACTTGAATTATCTGATTTATCTTTTCACATTATTTAAATAAATAAAACTAATTAATTCAAAATTAATTATTCTAACTATTTATATGACATTTTTGAAAATTACAATTATAATTAATTAATATTATAATTAAATAATTATTTTTAAAAATTCAATTAATTAATTATATAATTTTAAAAATTAATATATTAATTAATTAATTTATCTCAATTGCATATTTGACCTGAAGAACAAATTTCTTCCAAATATGTCATTTCCTTGATTTTTTGCTACTTCAACTCTTACCTTGAACAGTGTTGATAGAGTCATCTCAAGAACCTATGGACCTATAATTTCAATCTCTAATAAATTTAGATTATTAATTAAAACTTTTTAATACAATAACCTTAATCTATTAATCTCAATATCATTCCACTAAAAATATGAGATTGCACTATTGCAATTATAGACATTTATTTATTGAGTACTTTTTAAAGATAAAAAAATATCCATCAATTTAATCATTACATACAATTTAATCATTCATTAATGGTTCATAATTAAAGTAGGGATAAGATCACCATTTTATCTCTTTAATTATTTCTTGCTTCCTTAAGTATCATTAACTTTACTAGTGAATGTTAATTCATAAACTGATTTAAGAACTTGAGCTCAATAACCTTTCAGTTCCAAAAGCTAATCCTTAAGAGAACTATTATTCAATTCCTCTCGGAAAGGTATAGAATCCATATCTGTATATTATGTCCCCAGCCATTCACATCAATGAGTCCCAAAAATAAAAGTTTTCAGCTTGATCATTTTGACAAACCATAATGAGTGAATCAAAGGATTCAAATGACACAAACATGAGTTTATAATAACTTCAGGATTAATATCAATTTGTATATAATCATCTTATTGTTATGTTTAATTAATACTTATAAAACAAAATGATATTTAGTTAGTATTAATAACATATTAGATCCAGTTCTTGTATAACCACATTATACATATCTCCACTAAGATGTCCTACTACATCAGCAATCCAGATCTAGATTATATGTATTCATAATACTAGTGAACCGTACTTACAGTATTTAATCCAGAGATTCCATATAACTTTGTTTTACTGCGAACTGTTTAAATCTGTTCCCTACAATCTTAATCCTCTCGTGCCAATACAAGATTGTAGTCACAATAACGAATTTGGGAATTTTTTATAATCATATAATATTATTCAAATAATAATAATAAACATTCAATATATGCAAAAATGCATCTTAATTATTTATTTCATAAAATATTGCTCAACATATATGCTTTCAGGGCACAATTACTAACACATGTATTATTCCATGTTCTTCACAAAACAAGTTGAAATTATTTGAAAAATATTCACCACTCCTATCACTTCTAAGCACTTTAATTTTCCTTTCTAATTGATTTTCAACTTCCGCTTTCTAAGCTTTAAACACATTAAATGCTTTATCTTTATTCTTAATCAAATACACATATGAGAACCTAGAGAAATCATATATGAATGTAATACAATATCTATTTCCCCCTTTAGTCAACATTCCATTTAGTTCACAAAAGTCACTATGTATCAAATATAACTTAGAATTTCTTTCAACACTTGGAAAATGTTTCTAAATAATCTTAGATTTAACACATAATTCACATTTATCATGCTCAACATTATCACAATCAATCCACATTTAATTGCTCTTTTAATTGTGCAAAATCCTATATGTGCAAGTCTAACATGCCACAAATTAATAGAATTTGAATTAAGCATATAACAAGACGAAGTGGAAGCTTTATTGTTCACATTGTCAATAGAAGTACAAAGTTTAAACATGCCATCACATGCATAACCCTTTTCCACAAATACATTTCCTTTTGACAAAGTAAGCTTGTTGGAATCTATCACAACCTTGATTCTCGGTTTACCAAACAAATTACCACACAAGGTTTCTACTCATTTCTGGTACATACAAAATATTAGTGAGTGGAACATTCTTGTTGGATGTGAAGAACAAATCAATAGTCTCATTTCCTTCAACCTTTGACCTTTTCTCATTGCCCATTTGTTTCTCATGCCCTTCCTTTAAAGATTCAAAGGTCTTGAAAAGACATCTATAATAGGTAACATGAATGGTGGCACAAGTATCATACCACCACCCATTCACCTTTCCATGAATGGAATTGACTTTCCTGAGTGTTGCCACTAGAAATTCTTCAGTTGAGTTGACTCTTGCTTCATTATTATGGTTCCTCTTGAACCTACAATCTCTAGCAAATTGGCCATTCTTGCCACACACAAAGCAAGGTCCCCTGGAACTTTTGAATTGTCTCTCATTCTTCTTGGACCTAAGGGTTTTTCACCCTTGCCCTTGTTCTTGCCAATTCCTTTTCCCTTAGGAAGATCAACCACCACATTGGCTATTCAAGTCTCTTCATTAGACTCCTCCTCATTCTTATCTCTAGAACAGGATTCCTCCTCAATCCTCAAGTGTTTGAGAATTTCCTCGAATAAAATTTCCTCATTCTTATGGAGGATCTTCTTCCTATAGCCCCTCCAAGATGGAGGCAACATGGCTATTATGGCACCAACAAGGAATTGATCCAGTAACACAATATTGAGAGTAGACAACCTATTCACAATAATTTGTAACTCATGTATTTGGGGAAGAATGGGTTTCCTATCATAAAACTTAAATTCCTTATATTGAGTAATAAGGAATTTCTTTGTACCTTGTTCTTCTGCTTTGTAATTTTTCTCTAAAGCTTCCCAAATCTTCTTCGCGGTCTTGGTGTTGGTGTAGAGATCATATAACTGGTCCGAAAGTGCATTGAGGATGTGACCCCCACATATAAACTCATCTTCTTCATACTTCTTTCTTTCTTTGTTGACTTATTGAGTGTCATCTTCTTTGGCGGGTTCCATGTGCTTTAGGTCTTTATCCAAGACATAGAAGACCTTGAGAGTGGTTAGCAAGAACCTAATCTTATCTTTCTAATGAACAAAGTTAGTACCATCAAATCTATTCAGCCTAACAAAGTCTTGAGTTGTGAACTTCAAAGCCGAAAAAGAGTTAGATTCTTCCATGATGTTGTATATGAAATAATAGAGAATTAGAATGTTGGGGGAGAGTGAGATTACACCAACATAATATTTAGAATCTACACAAAATTATGCTTGACAAAGACTAAGAGAATAAGAGTTTAGATGATGCAAACCCTTGTAGATGATCAAAGTTCTTCAATCTTCTTGGAGCTTCAAAACCCTATTCGAATTCCACTTTGAACAATTTGTATTGCTATCCTAATTCTCTATTTCCTAGCCCATGATTGATGCTTAAGGATTTTTCTAAAAGGAAATGGGAATTGAGATTGAACAAGCCTTAAACTCACAAAGTCAATGACTTTCTTTATGAGTTTCTAGGAGAAAACTTTAGATTCTTGAAAGCTAGAGAGAGAGAAAGAGAGAGATTTGAGAGACTAATCAAGTCTTCTGAAACTCTATGAGGACCTTTGATGAACCCAAAATAGGTACATTTTAAATATTTATAACTTGTAAGCGCACGAATCGTATATGGAGTATAGTGTTCGTGTAAGCACGAGGTCGAACCCAAAGGAATTGACTAAAATAAAAAAGAAACTATTTTAAACCAAAATTAAATAAATTTTAACCTAGCTTCAAAGATTTATAAGAATTAATGTCAAGAAAATAAAATAAAAGATTGAAAATAAAGCTATTTAAGAGAAGAAAAATAAACCAATTATGATTTGTAAATAAGTTGTAAAAGAAAGATTATTAAGATACTAGAATCCACAAAATGTAAGTTTAATAATATTTATTAGTATATTGATTTCCAAGTTTTAGTGATAGTCAAAATAATTCAAACTATAATTTTCCAAATAGATTTATAATTTAAGCACAAATTATTTCTAAAAAGATAGGATTTTTCTTCACTTTTCAAAAAAAAATAATTTCAAAGTATTTAATGTGAATCAACCTAATGAAACAACAAAAAATCAAATAATATTATTTATAAGGAAAAACATAATATTTTTATTCTAAGCATTGGATGTGTACAATTTAATGACACATGTTACACAGAGAATATTATGTTTTGCAAAATGAAGAACAAAGTGTAATATTATCTAACAATCCAAAATACAAGGTATTAGAGACGAAAAACATATATGAAGAAGAAAAATCCATAAACTTTATTGCATTACAAGGGAAATCAACATATAACAATAAATATTATTTAGTTACAAGTTGCTTCATCATGATCCTAATAATCTTATAAAAAAGATTAGAAACACATATTTAGAATCCAAAATATATTACAAAAGAAATACATACTTGACACAATATGGTCTTCCAAAAGGAAGAGAGAAATTGTAGAAAAGATGATAGTAACAAAAAATTAAGCACCCTAAAAATGGTCTTGAAATTCCCTATTTATAGCCAAAATGAGAGTATTAAAATAATCAATTTAAATTAATTGATTGATTAAATTAATTAAATAAAGTAAGTATGGTATGTAGAGGTAAATTCTAGAGTGTAATGATGATTTTGTGATGAAATATGTAGAAAAGTTGGGTTAAAAAAATGACATTTTTGAACATTGAGACTAGGGGACAATTGTGGGCTCAAGGAAAATTTCAGGTGGCTGGGTTAAAGCATAGGCGGCTGGGCTGGTGAGGCAGGCAGGCCTGGGAGCTGGGGCAAGCGCATGGGCCGAAGGTTGGGCAGGCCCATGCAGGCTGGTTCGTGGGCTGGTGCGGGTCCAGGAGTTGGGGCAGGCACATGGGCTGAAGGCTAGAGGCTAGGTCGTGGGCTTTGGGCGGCTGGGCTCCTTTTCCTTCTCAAAAATACCAAATTTTGCTTCATTTCTTCTAGTTTTACTTCTTTTCCTTTCCTTCATTTTTCTTGTTTTTCAATAGCCCAAAAATACAACATATTCCTTATAAAATAAATATAAATTAAATTAAAACTAAATATTTTCAATAATAAAATATACAACATAAGTTCCATGAAAATACTAATTAAAAATTAATTTACTTTAACATTTAAGCTCAAAAGTGCATTTTTTTACTTCTAACTTAACAATACTAATTTCAAATAATTAAACTACAACATATTACAATAAAATATCTATAAAAATATATAAAAATCTAAAAAATTACTTTAAAACTTAATAAGTTACTTAAAAACTTAAAGACTAAGCAACAATTAGCTTAAAAAATGCGGTAAAATAACTCTATTTTGTAGAGTTATCACACCCACAAACTTAAATTTTTGCTAGTCCTCAAGCAAAAGAAAATTTAAACACGCAATTTTTTTTAATTGGTGATATCTTAAGTAATTCCTCAAAAATTGCACAATGATAATAACTCTAAAAAAAACTTATGAATATAAATTATGCTTGTGTATTTAATCAAATAGCCAATCTTGCTTTCTAAATTATATTTTTATGAACAATTATTTCATTTAAACTTATAAAAATTAGAAGTGTTCTATTATGAAAACTATATATATAATTTAAGCAAAATTGACCCAATAATTAGAAATAAAGCTTAAGAAATATTCATATTTTCAAGAGAACTAGAATCACACTCAATCAAGGTTCTTATCATTGGAATTAAAAGATATCACCAAAACTTTTTTTTTTTAAATTAAACAATACGAAACACAATAAAAAAAAAATTCAAAACAAACTTAACACAATTCTACCCTCATATTCAACATAATGAATAGTAAACAACCATTAAACTCACTACCCCCAAACTTAATTTAAGCATTGTCTTCAATGTGTCAAAATATAAATTAAAATTTATAAGAGGTTAGAGTTTAGAATGGTCGCACCTCATCGTGGTGCATCATCAAGAGAACAAGAAATACTTAACAAGTATAACACACAAAAGTAAACACGAAAACAAGCACACAAAATAACCACACAAAACAAATAAAACAAAAGTTACCAAGAGTAATTGCAAGCAATCAAATAACTTGGTAAATAGGATCCTAAATGAGGAATTCTAAAAATCGTTTTAATTTTTGTCCATTAACTTTAAAAATATCACCATTGTTAGGATTTTCAATTTCGATAGCCCCATGTTGAAAAATGACTCGAACAATATAGGGACCGATCCACCTAGAACGTAATTTTCTTGGAAATAAATGCAACCGAGAGTTGTATAAAAGGACTTTCTGACCTGGAGAAAAATCTTCTCTCAAAATATTTTTATCATGGTGCATCATTCCTAATTCTTCTAGTTCATTTGGTTGAAGCTTTCTTTTCTCACTTGCCTTGTCTAAAGAAAAATCTAACTGCTTAATAGCCTAAAAGGCTCTATGTTCTAACTCAACAGGTAAGTGGCACACCTTCCCATACACAAGTCTGTAGCGTGACATGCCAATGGACATTTTGTACGCGCTACGATATGCCCATAATGCATAAGTGAGTCTTAAGGACCAATCTTTCCTAGTTAGATTAACAAGTTTCTCTAAAACATGCTTAAATTCCGTATTAGACACGTCAACTTGACCACTAGTTTGTGTGTGATATGGTGTTGAGACTTTATGTGTAATGCCATATTGTTTCATTAAATGTTCAAATGGTTTATTACAAAAGTGTGTACCGTTATCACTAATGATAGCGAATGGTGAACCAAAATGGGAAAATATATTTTCTTTCAAAAATCGAAGCACAACTTTGTGGTCATTAGTGTGGCATGCAATAGCTTCAACCCATTTAGACACATAATCAACTCCAACAAGAATATAAAGATTACCAAAAGAGTTAGGAAATGGTCCCATAAAATCAATGCCCCAAACATCAAATATAACAATAATAAGAATAGGATTCAAAGGCATCATGTTTCTTTTAGTCCCACTTCCTAATTTTTGACAACGCTCACAAGCTTTACGATAAATATATGTATCACGAAAGATAGTAGGCCAATAGAAACCACATTGTAAAACTTTAGCAATTGTTTTCTTACCACTAAAATGTCCTCCACATGCATGATCATGACAAAAATATATGATTTTAGGTTGGTCACAATTTGGAATGCATATTTTGATTATTTGATTAGGACAATATTTAAACAAGTAAGTATCATCCCAAATAAATTTTTTCACCTTAGAATAAAATTTAGATTTATCATGCTTAGACCAATGAGATGGTATTTCATTAGTGACCAAATAATTAACAATATCAGCATACCACGACAAGGAAGAAACATGCATCAATTGTTAATCAGGAAATGTTTCAGTGATAGGAGTGCATTCATGAGTATTTTCAACAACTAGCCTAAACAAATGATCAACAACAATATTTTCATACCCTTTTTTATCACGTATTTCTATGTCAAATTCTTGTAAAAGCAGGATCCAATGGATCAAAGAGACTTAGCATCTTTTTTCGACAAGAGGTGTTTTAATGCAGCATGATCAGAATAAATAATAATTTTAGAACCTAACAAATAAGACCTAAATTTCTCCAATGCAAAACAACAACAAACAACTCTTTCTCGGTTGTGGAGTAATTTAGTTGAGCATCATTCAAAGTTTTGCTAGCATAGTAAATTACGTGAGGTATTTTTTCAAGTCTTTGTCCTAAGACAACACCTATAGCATAATCAGAAGCATCATACATTATTTCAAAAGGTATTTTCCAATCAGGAGGTCGAATAATGGGTGTAGTAGTCAAAATATTTTTCAATTTATCAAAGGCAACATGACAATCATTATCAAAGACAAGAACATTTTCTTTTCAAAGTAAATGGCATTAAGGCCGAGAAATTTTGCTAAAATATTTTATAAATCTTCTATAGAAATCGACATGCCCTAAGAATGATCTAATTTCTTTCACAATTTTAGGTGGGGGAAGTTTTGAAATAAGATCAACTTTAGCTTTATCAACTTCTATTCCCTCAGACGAAATCACATGTCCCAAAACCATAAAATGACATTTTTCCCAATTAAGCACAATATTTTTCTCTTTACAACGAATCAAGACAAGAGAAAGATAGTGCAAACATTCATCAAAGGAAGATCCAAATACAGAAAAAGCATCCATAAATACTTCAAGGAATCTTTCAACCATATTAGAAAAAAATGATATCATACACCTTTGAAAAGTCACAGGTACATTGCATAATCCAAAAGACATGCGACGATAGGCAAAAGTAAATGATATCCAAAAGGGCATGTAAATGTAGTCTTTTCTTGATCTTCTGGGGCAATGGGTATTTGGTTATATCCCGAATACCCATCAAGAAAGCAATAATATGCATGGCCAGTTAAACGTTCAAGCATTTGATCAATAAATGGTAATGGAAAGTGGTCTTTTCTAGTAACATTATTTAGCTTTCTATATTCTATGCACATTCTCCACCATGTTTCTACACTAGTAGGGATTAATTCATTTTTTTCGTTTTCAACATCTGTGATCCCAGACTTCTTAGGCACAACTTGAATTGGACTAACCCATTGACTATCAGAAATAGGGCAAATGATACCTACATCTAATAGTTTAATGACCTCTTCTCTAACTACTTCTTTCACATTTGGATTTAGCCTTCTTTGACATTCCTGAGAGGTTTTAGAGTTCTCTTCTAGATGGACTCTATGCATAAATATGGATGGGCTAATTCCTTTAATGTCTCCAATGGTCCAACCTATGGCTTCTTTATTTTTTTCTAAGGACATCTAACAATTTATCTTCTTGTTCTTTATCTAAGGTGGATGCTATGATAACAGGTAAGGTTTCAGTCTCTCCTAGAAAAGCATATTTTTTAATTTTCTGGCAGAGGTTTTAGGTCTAACTTTGGAGACTCAGAAATTGATTGAATATGCTCTAGAGGAGAAAAAAGTTCAGTTATGGTATCATTTAAGGGCATAGACTCTAACAAAGAATTCACATCATTCATGGAATCATCAACATGTAAGCTCATACAAAAATATTTTTCACAAAAGTCAAGCAAGTCATTTCCATCATCTTCAAAAATATTCTCAATCATGTTAACTTCATGCACTTCCTCACACTTAATAGATTTAGCAACATTAAATACATTCAATTCAATAGTCATATTTCCAAAAGATAATTTCAAAACGCCATTACGACAATTAATGATTGCATTAGATGTAGCTAAGAATGGTCTACCTAAAATGATAGGAATTTGAGCATGCACATTTTCCACAAGTTGAGTATCAAAAACAATGAGGTCAACAGGAAAGTAAAATTTATCAAATTTTATCAAAACATCTTCTATAATGTCTCTAGGAATTTTCACAGAACGATAGGCTAATTGAAGAGTTATAGAAGTAGGTTTCAGTTCACCAAGACCAAGTTGCTTATAAACAGAATAAGGCAATAAATTCACACTAGCACCCAAATCAAGTAAAACCTTGTTAATAAAATGATCACCAATAATGCATGAAATTGTGGGACACCCAGGATCTTTATATTTAACAAAACTCTTATATTGAATAATGGAACTAGCTTGTTCAGTTAAAAACGCATTTGTAGGAACATTAGTGTTTCTTTTTACAGTACAAAGATCCTTCAAAAATTTAGAGTAGGCGGAAATTTGTTTAATGACATCTAAGAAAGGGATATTAATACTAACTTGCTTAAAAACTTCTAAGATGTCATTATATTGGCCGCATTTTTTAATTGGAAGTAATATTTGTGGGAATGAGACTTTTGGAATGAAAGGCTGGATTGGAGTATCCTCCTTTGAAGAGTCATTGGCATTAGAACTAGAAGGATGGCTCTTTTCTTTTTCTTTTTCAACCTCGGGTATGTAATCGGGTTTGAAAATGTTCTTTCCAGACCTAAGAGTTGAAGTTAATTTGGCTTCCCCATTATTACTAGACTTTCCTATCTCATATTGATCTTTTGTATTTGGGATAAGTTGACTAGGAAATGTTCATTTTTCTCTATCAGCTAAAGCAGTAGCAAGTTGCCCTACTTGTGTCTCAAGTTTGGTAATTGATTGAGACTGGTTTTGTAGGATTTGTTGAGTGGATTGCATAAATTGTTGTAAAGTATCTTATAAGGTAGGTTTCCTTTGTTGAGAATATGGTTGATTTTGTGGGGCATGAGTTTGGTTTTCCGTGTTGTATTGGTGCCCTTGATTCATTGGCCGGTTGGTTTTGTCTCCATGAAAAGTTTGGATGGTTTCTCCAATTTGGATTATAAGTGGATGAAAACGTGCTATCATTTGGTTTCCCATAAGTATGAATAGCATTGGACTCCTCAAAAAATGCCTCTTGGTAGGAAGGACATGATTGGGCATTATGGCAAGGACTATAACATATAGAACAAACATCTATTCTTGGTTGTATTAGAGAATTGATAGTTTGGCTTATGGCTAAAGCTTCTACTTTTCTCGCTAATTTGTCTAAGGATGTTCTTAAGTCTAATTCATCTTTTACTTAATACCTTCCTCCTCTTTTTGGTGAATTAGTTTACCTACACCTAGGATCAAAATAATTCCATTGTTGTGAATTGGCAGACAAATCTTCAAGGGCATCTCAAGCCTCTTGCCCTTGAAATTTTAAAAAAAAATTATGTATGCATAGATTGAATCATTTGACGATTAGAGGGAGTCAAACCATCATAACAATATTTTACAGGTCTCGATTTTTCAAAACCATGATGAGGACATTTTAATAATAAATCTTTAAATCTTTGCCAACATTCATAAAACTTTTCATTATCTTTTCGAAAAAAACTTAGAGATTTCTCTCCTTAGACTATCAGTTTTAGACATAGGAAAAAATTTAAGCAAGATTTTATTATAAAGTTGATCCCATGTAGTTATAGACCCTGTGGGAAGGGAATTTAACCAAGCTTTTGATTTGTCTTTTAATGAAAAATAGAATAATCTTAGTTTGACAAACTCATCAAAAAAAATTTGAAATCTAAATGTTGAGCAAATTTCTAAGAAATATTTGACATGCATGTAAGGATCCTCTCTATCTAACCCATATAAGATGGAAAAAATTGAATGATTGATGGTTTAAGCTCAAAATGAGTAGCATAAGTGGTAGGAAAATCAATACATGAAAGAGCATTAGATGAAATAGGTGCAAAATATTCAAGCAAAGTTTTTTCAGGCATAACATTTTCATCAACAGGATTTCTATTAATATTAGCAATTGATTCCATGAGGCTCAAATTTTTACTAACACTCTCAGTTTCAAATAAAGATAAACATCCTTTTACCAAATGATTTTTAGAGTTACGTTCCCAATTATGCATACAATTTTCACAAACAAGGCAACGAAGATAATCTCAAATAAACAATTTTCTGATGTGGAAGATCAGTTAAACCCGCAACCACAGAGCATACTTGGAATTTTTAGAGATTTCACAACAATATAATTTTTATGGTTTACTTGTCCCCAAACCTATTTGATTACACTTACTCGTACACTACTAACAACTCCCCGAGGTTAATTAGTAGAGGCAGATTAAGAATTTTGTTCAAATTTCCTTTAAGCAAAAATTGCTTGTGGTAAAAGGAAAAGATTTAGTTTTTTTTTTCCAAGTATTTTTCACAATTACACAATAATATGATGAGAGAAATAAAATAGAACAAAATAGATAATGTTAACTAAAATTGAACAAGAGTTGAGAGGCATAGCATGCCATCAACCATAACAAAAATAAATTAAAAATTAGGAGGCAAAATTGCCATCAACTAGTAAATAAGGTAAAAAAAAAACTAGGAGGCACAAGTGTCATCAACTAAAGAAAAGAGTTGGGAGGCATAGCATGCCATCAACCATAAAGAAAATAAAGCAAAAACTAGGAGGCAAAAATTTCCATCAACTAGTAAATATGCACAAAAATATAACAACAAAAATAAATAAAGAAATTTACAACAAAGGTTAGGAGGCACAAGTGTCGTCAACTAACAAAAATGTAGCAAAAAGAAAAATATTACAACAAAAGTAAAATTAAAAAAAAAATCAGGAGGCACAAGTGTCGTCAACTAAAAAAAATAGAAAGCATGAGTATAAATGGGTGGTAGAACCGTCCCAATTTTTTTTATATATTTTTGTAGTTTTATAATTTTATATATATATATATATTATATAGTGCAAAAATTAAAATAACTAGTAGAAGAATTCACTAACCTTGAGAAAAAGTTTGTTTCTTTTCTTGCAACTCCCCGGCAACAGCGTCAAAAACTTAATACACCCAAAATAGGTACGTTTTAAATATTTATAATTCGCAAGCGCACGAATATAGTATATGGAGTATAGTGTTCATGTAAGCACGATGTCGAACCCAAAGGAATTGACTAAAATAAATAATAAACTATCTTAAACCAAAATTAAATAAATTCTAACCTAACTCCAAATATTGATAAGATTTAATGACAAGAAAATAAAATAAAATATTGAAAATAAAGCTATTTAAGAGAAGAAAAATAAATCAATTATGATTTGTAAATAAGTTGTAAAAGAAAGATTATTAAGGTACTAGAATCCACAAAATGTAAGTTTAATAATATTTATTAGTATATTGATTCCCAAATTTTACTGATAGTTAAAATAATTCAAACTATCATTTTCCAAATAGATTTATAATTGAAGCACAAATTATTTATAAAAAGATAGGATTTTCTTCACTTTTAAAAAAAAATTATAATTTCAAAGTATTTAATGTGAATCAACCTAATGACACAACAAAAAATCAAATAACATAATTTATAAGGAAAAACATAATATTTTTGTTCTAAGCATTGGATGTGTACAATTTAATGACACATGTTTCACAAAGAATATTATGTTTTGCAAAATGAAGAACAAAGTGTAATATTATCTAACAATCCAAAATACAAGATATTAGAGATGAAAGACATATATGGAGAAGAAAATTCAATAAACTTTGTTGCATTACAAGGGAAATCAACATACAACAATAAATAATATCTAGTTATAAGTTGCTTCATCATGATTTTAATAATCTTATGAAAATAATTAGAAACACATAACTAGAATCCAAAATATATATTACAAAAGAAATACAGACTTGGCACAAAATGGTCTTCCAAAAGGAAGAGAGAAAATGTAGAAACAAAGTGTAGACAAGATGATAGTAACCAAAAATTAAACACCCTAAAAATGGTCTTGAAATTCCCTATTTATAGCCAAAATGAGAGTATTAAAATAATCAATTTAAATTAATTAAATAAAGTAGGGCATGTAGAGGTAAAGTCTAGGGTGTAATGATGATTTTGTGGTGAAATATGTAGATGTTGTACCCTAATTTTAGCCCGAGTTCATTCACTCAACTCAGGTACAGCAGGAAAATAATTATACGGAGAAATAACCAAGGGAATGATAATTGCTTATTATCCACGTGGACAACTCCAATTTCATGTGGTCACGCATGGTGTTAGGCATCCTGGGTTTAACCCGAGCTATGGACACGAAGGCTGTGAAGCGCGAGCTCAGAATATTAAAACAGCTGTTGAAGCACGAGCTTGGAGGAGATATCCAGCTCGTGGTAGTTCTAGTATACTGCATATCCGCGGATCCCCAGAGACTCGGGATCCCTTTATACGTATATTTATGACCAAGTTGTCATATTTAATATCTCAGATATTAGAAGTACATTTACCTTGTGATCAGATCATATCCTAATATAAATGGGAATTATTTGTATTAAATGTAATAATTATGTAAATGCATGATTGACTCACGCAGTTACCCAAACCTGTCCATGAAATTCCCTTATAAATACTGGGAATATTGGACAGGAAAGGAGATCATTTTTTCTGTAATACCGAAACTCTGCCAAAATAGAGAGAGTGAAACAGCAATAATATAGACTCGTGGACTAGGTGGATTTTAACCACTGAACCACATAAAAATTCTGTGTTCTTGAGTGAATTCATTTATTTGTCATTAGGTTTATTAAGCACTAATCCACCTGTATTATTTCTTAATATATTGTTGGCGAAAAACCGCGTCAACAATTTGGTGCTTTCATTGAGAGGGAAATTAGTGTTTCATCAAGATCCCAGTCTATTCTCATCATGGTGCTCACTCGCTCAATGCATGATAATGAGATTGAACAACCTGGTGGGAAGGAGGCCCATCATACCGCTGTTTCGAACGAACATGGCTCTGAGATCCAGCAGCATCCAGGAAAACAACCAGCGAGTCATGGCGACACTGGGAGTTCTGCGTCATTGCCACTGAATCCAAATCCAGACTACCTAACTGGCGTTGAATTGGAAAATATGCAATTAAGAAGCCATCTTGCTAAGGCAAACAAGCAGATTGAGGAAATTTTGGCTTGGTTACCGACGTTAATGTCAAAAAGATGCAAAGTGGGTCGCACAAGTCCCACAGAAATAATCGATCCAAACCAAGTCGACCAGTTAGGATTGCCACCCCAAGTTTTGTACCTACAAGGCATGATCGCCAGAATGCTCAACCTAGTGGCCCTCAGAGGGATCATCAGCATGTCAGTCAGTCGGTTAGAACCGTAACCCCAAGTTTGGTGCCTCTTTCATAGGTCCCTAGGAATACCCATGGAAATCCACAGGGAGGGGCTGGGACAGGCTCACAGAGACAAAATGTTCCAGCAAATCCTCCCGCGTCGCGATTGGAACGTCAGGCGCAGAGAGCTAGAGACAATGGGGTAGAATAGAGGCAGGCTAATCTAGTTCGCCCTGATGGGACCCGGATTGCCTCACCAATAAGGCATCCCCCGTCACCTATAAGACATTCGACACCACCTCGTCCTGCATGGGACATTCCAGCTTATGGAGACAGTAGGAGAAACCCTCCCCCATCTGCCAATACTTACATCCCACGGACACATGTTGAAAATCCAGATGCTCGACCCCAACCGCGAGCTGTAAGCTTCGCAAATGGGAGTTACTGTACCAAAAGTCGTCGTAGTGGTAGGTCCGAGGGCGACCTAAGAAATAAGTTGAGTTCACTGCAAAGCCCTCGGTACAAGTCGCAACCAGATTTGCGTGATCGCCTAAATTCCCAGAGAAGGAATCCAGCTCGGAATGAAGATGTTAGTTATACTCAACAAGAGGGAGGTCCGTCCATAGTACGTAATAATGGGAATGCCCCAACAAATCAAGCTCGAGCATGGAGGGAAAATAACCCATCAAATGCATACGATAAGATGGCAGCTATCGAACAGCCCCCAGGTAACCTAGGGACTAGAGACCGAACACTCGAGGGGCTAGCTCTGATGGAAGAGCAAATGAAAAGACTTTTATCTGGAAAAGATAAAGACGATTGCGACTTAGAGGATGAGCTCGAGCCTTTCGCTCCTAATATTGCGGTGGCCACATATCTAGTAGGCTTCATAATGCCACACTTGTCAAAATTTGATGGAGATGGAGATCCGTCAGACCACCTTAGAATGTTTAACACCATGATGATGGCCCACAATGTTGGACTCGATCTAAGGTGTATTTTATTCCCTGCAACTCTGGTTGGGCCAACTAGGCAGTGGTTTAAGCAGTACAAGAGACACTCCATAAGTTCGTGGAAAAAGTTTTCCTCCGAGTTCAAAAAAGCATTCTGAGCTTCAAAAGCAACTCGAGTTGAGGCTGATTCATTGGCCAATGTAAAGCAACAACCTGGTGAAACATTGAAGGCATATTTAAGTCAGTTTGCCAATGTTGTTGCACGATCTAAGGATGTTGATGATAGCTCCAAGCTCATGGCACTAAGGACAGGATTCCTCGTCAAGGACGACCTGTGGCAAGAACTCCAAAGGAAAGGAGTTACAAGTGTGGATGAATTCTTGGCCTGAGTTAAAGAATGGATTAACCTAGAAGAGGCGTGACCTTCCTTCGCAGGAACCAGCAGCTCCCTGTCCAGCCCATTGGAGTAGTAACGGACGTTGTAGCTACGACTCAAACCGTTACCCAGAATAACCAAGGGGGGAATAACAAAAGGAAGGGAAATGGTGAGGGTGACCAGAGAGGAATGAAGAAAAATAAGTCTGGGGAGAAATTCAAACTTGTTTATGCTACTTATACCGACCTAACAGACACTAGGGAGCACATCTTCCTAACAAATTATGCTCGCCTTTCGTGGAAGAAGCCAGAACCGTTGAAGAACCAGAGGGCGAAGAGAGATTCTTCAAAGTTCTGTCGATTCCATAATGATATCAGTCATAACACTGATGACTATCGACAGCTGAAGGATGAGATCGAATCTCTCATTAGATCGATACCTTTGGCCCAGTACGCCAGAAATCGGGTGGTCCCTAATCAGCCTGCTGGGCCAAACCCTCCGTCAGTCCCCAAAGCTCCAGTAAGTCAAACTAGAGCTCAAGCGAATCAGACGACCCTCCTCCAATAATAGGGGGAGATATAGCCACCATTTCGGGAGGACTTCATCTGGCAGGCACAAGCAGCGGGGCCCAGAAGAAGTACATTAACAAACTGAAATCCCATAACGGAGTGGAGTTCATTCCGGAATAGCGATTATCAAAACAACAACGATTGGAAAAACAACCAATCATTCTTACAGAAGAGGATGCTAGCCACGTCCAATTCCCACATAACGATCCCTTGGTCATAACCGTTAAGCTCGCCAACTGGAGGGTCTGGAGGACACTAGTAGATGACGGGAGTTATGTGAATCTACTTTTTAGGTCCACCTTGGAAAAAATGGGGTTGTCTGTAACAGAATTGAAGGCGACCTCAATGACTCTGTATGGGTTTTCTGGGGAAGGGTCAGCAGCCATCGGGACGATCGAATTAGTGGTAACATTGGGAGAAGGCTCACGAACTGTCTCCAAGTTACTTGAGTTCATGGTAATCAACTATCCAGCTCATACAATGCGATTTTGTGCTGCCTGCGTTGATGGCATTTGAAGCCATAACCTCTATCTGCCACCTAGCAATAAAACTCCCCTCATCTGCGGGAATATGCACCGTCAGAGGTGATCAGCTCGTTGCCAGAAAATGCTATAGCATTTCTATGAAGGGAAAATCACAACCCGGGAAGCAAGCTATGGTCATAAATGACGGAGGCGAGGAGTCTTGGGAAGTAGAAGTTACTTGCGGGACCGAAGAACCTCACCAAAAAGAGGACAGTGACAATGCCCAATGTGATGACATTGACCCACAGATAGGCGAAGACAAGTCAGAACTCCAAGCTCTAGAGGAGCTCAAGGAGGTAAACATTGAGCTTAATGAAGCTTCAAGAGTCGTAAAGATTGGGAAGAATCTTAATGATAAAAGGAAGGAGTTGGTCAATTTCTTACAAGAGAATCTAGACGTTTTTTCTTGGTCACATGAAGATATGGTGGGAATAAGCCTGAGTGTAATCATGCACACTTTAAATTTGGAAAGGAACGTGCCTGTAAAATCCCAAAAACGGAGGCACTTGGGAACAGTCCGAGCTGAGGCTCTTGAAGAAGAAGTAGCTCGACTACTAAAGTACAGGTTTATCAGTGAAGCAAAATACCCGATCTGCCTTGCCAATCCCGCGTTGGTCCCAAAGCCAAATGGGAAATGGAGGACCTGCATCGAGTTCTCTGACTTGAACAAAGCTTGTCCCAAGGATTGTTTTCCACTACCAAGGATTGATCAGTTGGTAGATGCCACGGTAGGTCACGAGCTCATGTCCTTCATGGATGCGTATTCTGGATATAACCAGACCGCGATGAATCCTGCGGACCAAGAACATACTAGCTTCATGATCCCAAATAATGTATATTGTTATAAAGTCATGCCCTTTGGGCAGAAGAATGTCAGAGCTACATATCAATGCTTAGTCAACAAAATGTTCGCTAATCAGATCGGGAGAAGTATGGAAGTGTATGTCGATGATATGCTTTTCAAATCAAAGATTGTCGATAACCATGTATCCGATCTAAAAGGATGTTTTGGAATCTTAAGGAGGTATGACATGAAGCTGAATCCTCATAAGTGCACGTTCAGGATGGCATTTGGAAAATTTCTGGGTTTCATAGTCAACACGAGGGGAATAGAGGAAAATCCCGAGAAAATCAGGTCGTTGTTAGAAATGCCCTCGCCTAGGTCGCGTAAAGAAGTTTAAAGCCTGACTGGAAATGTGGCATCTTTCAATCATTTTATTTCAAAATCTACTGACAAGTGCCTGCCATTCTACAACTTGCTCAGGGAAACAAAAAATTTGAGTGGACTGAGGAGTGCGAACAGGCATTACTCGACCTAAAAATGCATCTGGCTGAGCCCCAGTGTTATCTAAGCCTATGTCTGGAGAACCTCTGTTCCTTTATTTGGCCATGAAAAAAAATGCAGTCAGTGTCGTGTTAGTCCGAGAAGAAAACCGTGCTCAAAAACCAGTATATTATATAAGCAAGTGACTTCTCAGAGCTGAGTCATGATACCCACTGATAGAGAAGCTAACATTCTATTTGATATTGGCTTCCAGGAAGCTCCAGCCATATTTCCAGTCCCATTTAATCAACGTCATGACCGACCAAACTTTAAGGCAGGTATTGCAAAAACCTGAAACGTCGGGACGTCTTTTAAAATGGGCTATCGAGCTTAGCCATTTTGAGATATTGTACGTGCAACAGACCTCAATCAAAAGTCAGGCCCTTGGTGATTTTGTGGCTAAATGCACCGGATTTCAAGAGGAGATCTTGAAGGAACCAGTGCATGAGTTATGGAAAATCTTCGTGGATGGATCATCAAACGAGAACGGATCGAGAGCTGGGATCATCTTAATCTCCCCAGAAGGGCATCGATTTCATAGAGCTCTGAGATGCAGATTTAAGGCATCCAACAAAGAAGCCGAATATGAGGCTTTACTAGCTAGACTGAGAGTGGCAAGGGAGCTCAAGGCAAAAGTCGTCTAATGCTATAGTGATTCTCAGCTCGTGATCAATTAGGTATTGGGAGACTACCAAGCTCGAGGTACGAAGATGGTGGCTTACCTAGCTAAGGTGAAGGGAGAACTGTCTGAATTTGAGTACAGTTCTATTGAGCAGATACCTCGCGAGCAAAGTTCAAATGCTGACGCCTTGGCATGACTTGCCACCACAAAAGAAGCTGAGACATTGAATGTAGTGGCAGTAGAGTTCTTGGAGAATCCGAGTGTGACAGAAATTATAGAAGTCGAAATGATCGACACAAGACCAACCTGGATGACTCCCATAATGGAATACCTCACAATAGGAAGGCTGCCTGACGATAGAAAGGATGTAAGAAAAATACTTTATCAAGCTTCGCGGTATGTGATAGTGGATGGGACCTTGTACCGACGTGGTCATTCATTGCCTCTCCTACGTGTGTTCTGCCCGAGGAAGCTAAAACCATTTTGCAAGAAGTGCACGAAGGTTTTTGTGGAGATCATGCTCGGGGCAAAACCTAGCATTGAAAATACTGAGGCGGGGATATTTTTGGCCCACTCTAACAAAGACTCAATCTCGTATGTTCAGAAGTGCGACAAATGTCAGCGTTTCGCCATAGTTTCCCGAGATGCTCCAGTTGAGCTAACGATGATCTCATCCCCGTGGCCATTCGCAGTATGGGGAATCGTCCTAATAGGGTCCCTACCTATGGGAAAGGGAGGAGTTCGTTACGTGGTGGTGGTGATCAACTATTTCATGAAGTGGGTAGAAGCCGAACCTCTGGCAACCATCACTTCAAAAAGAGTCCTAGACTTCATGGTGAAGAGTATTATATGTCGATTTGGGCTTCCTGAAAAGATCGTGTCAGACAGTGGGACACAATTCGACAGCGATCTCTTTACTGATTTCTGTGAAAAATATGGCATTATGAAGAGTTTATACTCAGTAGCATATCCACAGGCCAACGGGTAGGTCGAGGGTGTGAACAAAACCTTAAAGGCAAGCCTGAAGAAGAGGTTAGATGAAGCCAAAGGACTATGGCCCGAACAGCTCTTGCAAGTACTGTGGGCCTATTGAACTTCTCACAGAACCTCAACAGGGCATACTCCTTTTTCCTTAACTTTTGGAAGCGAGGTCATGCTTCCAGTTGATGCCATGGTAGCCACTCACAGGAAAAGGACATTCAACCAAGAGCAGAATGATGGACTACTTAACGCATCCCTCGATCTGATTGAAGAAAAACGAGAAGAGTCTCACTTACAACTCGCCGATTA
This sequence comes from Humulus lupulus, assembly GCF_963169125.1. Lineage (NCBI taxonomy): Eukaryota > Viridiplantae > Streptophyta > Magnoliopsida > Rosales > Cannabaceae > Humulus > Humulus lupulus. The sequence continues at coordinate 262,225,759 of NC_084793.1, forward strand.
TCAACAAAAAATCACTCGCTGTTTTAATTCTAAAGTCAAGACGCGTAGATTTGGATTGGGCGATCTGGTTCTCCGAAGGGTATTTCTAGCAAATAAGGATCCCAAAGACGATGTTTTAGGCCCGAATTGGAAGGGACCATATCAGGTCATTGAGGTTTTGCATGAAGGAACTTTGAAGATAGCTCGGCTGAATGGGGAAGTAGTCCCACGGACCTGGAACGCACCACATTTGAAAAAATATTATCAGTAGTACCACCATCAATGTAAGGCTCGGATTTTGCAGTTTTTTCTTCTGCAGTACCTCGACGTGATTAACACCTCTCATTCTTATTACTTTTTTTTTAACTATGAAAAAGAAAAAAAATGAATTTATAAAAGCCATTTAATTAAATAATAGATGGATTATTAAATAATTTTTTTTAGATTGTATTAGTTCGTGTTCTAATGTTTGTAAAAGCAACCAAGAAAGTTTCTACATTCTGGTTACTTAGGGGTCACATAACCCGAGGTTGGCAAAATTAAGCCTGCTCGATAAGATTAACAAACTTAGAGCTTGGAAAAATTGATTATTCTATGGCTTTTTAAGAGCTCGAGTTTTCAGTAAACCTAGCGAGAACTAAGTTTAAATCATTTAAAATCCTGGACGTAACCAGGTCTGAAATTTAGAAGCTTGGAAATATTGATTATTCAATGGCTTTTTAAAGTTCGAATTTTCAATAAACCTAGTGCGAACTAAATTTAAAATCATTTAAAATCCTGGACGTAACTAGGTCCAAAACTTAGAAGTTTAGAAAAAATTGATTATTCAACGGCTTCTTAAAGCTCGAGTTTCAATCAACCTAACGCGAACTAAGTTTAAAACATTAAAAACCCTTGATATGACCATGTTTGAGGCCTGATTCTTGACAGGTAGGGTACAAATAACCAAACAAAAGTTGGATATAACCAAGCGCAAAAGTTGGATATAACCAAGCGCGATAAAATCTATCCCGATCTAAAAATCGATTCCTAAAATATCGAATGTACAAGTCTAAGGATTCATAAACATGAGAGATAGTAAAGGATTGATAAATGGATCAAAAAGATGTATATTTAAATAAAGCAAGCAAATTATCATGAGGAGAAAACACCTAGAACTGAGCTCGAAGGCAATTGTTTAATACAAAAAAAAATTGTTAAATAATTACAAAGAAAAACAAATACAAAGGAGATCAGTGGGTTCCATCAGCTCGCCCTGAAGATGTGACCTCCTCGCCATCTCCCTCCGCCATTCCAGATGCACCGCCAATCTCCGACAGTTCTTGCAAGAGTCGAGCCTTAAATTTTGCAAGGTACGAATCCCACAGCCCGGGTCCCATGAAAGAGAAGTTCCCATCAGGATTGAAGGCTCAGCAGTGGTACAACATCTCTTCCATGGTCGACGATGAGGCTGCCTTTTCTTCTTTGACTGCGGCCTCGGCCTCGAGCAATTTTTCTTTGGCTTCATCAACCTCAGCTTGAAGTTGTGTCGTTTGAGCCTGGGAGGCAAACAATGCAGTCTTTGCAACCTGTTCGCTTTCTTTGGACGAGGCGATAGCAGCCTTGGCATCAAGCTCATTCTTCTGAGCAGTCGCTAAGGCAGCTTTGGCGACTTGCTCGCCTTCTTAAGCTGCAATCATAATAGTTTGGGCAGCGTTCATTTCAGCCCGGAGCTCATCATTTGTAGCCCTAGCACGGGCTATGATGCGAAACTGGGCCAGGGCAAACTGCAAAAGAACAAAACAAGTCAGAGATATACCCTTGGTCACAATAAAAAGAAAATTTTCACCAAGTAAGGAAAGAGAACTTATAGTGAGGTTCATCCCCATAGCTGATTCCATGACATTCTCCGGGCTGCGCTCCTCGATGGTCCTCAGATCCCTCGAGTTGGCCTTATAGGCGTGCCCCACCATATGGCTCACAGTTTCGTAAATGATACCTCGAAAGGCTTCAGGGATCTTCTCCAGGTCCTGAGGATCTACTAGTATTCGGACGGTGGGAGCTGGGACGGTGGGAGCTGGGGGCTCGGTTTGTATCACTTGAGCCTGGGGAGGCACGAAGTGAGGCGGGCGAGGAGGAAGTTGCTTGGTAGTGACCATAGCCACCGGAGCTGACTCCCGAGTCGAGCTTGTCTCCTTATTTTTTGAGGGGGATTTTGAGGTGTTTCCCGTTGCATAGGTGGCCTTCTTCGTAAACCTAGGCCTCTTCACAACGGGGCCCGAGCCAACTTTCTTAGTCTAGAAAGCAGTTCGGAGATCGGGGGCTCCTGGTTGTTCCATCTCCTTGCCTGAAAAGAACAAAAAGAGTTAGTTCACAAAAATAATGTTTCAAAAAGCATTTATAAAGAAAGAAAGAAAACAAAGATCCTACCCTCTGAGCTGGGGGAGGAGTCTATTATCACCAGCTCGGGTGTTTCAGCTGGATAGGCATGACCTCCGGCCTTGGAAAACATGGAGGAGAAGGGGAGTCTATAGTTAATATTCATGGGATCCTAAGGGGTTAAGGATCAGGTCCTTCCTTGGGGCTGGATTCATCTACATACTGTCTAAATCCAGGGGCAAATGCACACTGGAGCAGAGAAGGTCAGGTCCTACAATTGGTCCCATACTACTCAAAATGGCAGATCTAAAGTTTAAAGTGTTATCAACTACGACTGTGCCCTTAGGATAACTGCTGTCATGGCGTACCACTAGGTGGTCTACGCACTGGAGCAGGGTTATATTTTGATCTTGTTTATAGGGATGACGATGGATAAGCTAGTACAGATTAAAATAAACTAACCTAAAATCAGCAACAACCCTATCTAATTCCCTAAAGGGGTATGAGTTACCTTGGCCAGAGGGGCCAATTGCTGCCCCTGACGCAACTCGTTCTAGATCGGGTTCTCAGACAGCCTCGGAAGCCCGCCTTTTTTGCACTAGAGGCACCTCGTCCTCTTCATCCTCCTCGTCCTCAATAACTGGCAAGGTCTCTTGAGAGTATGGAAGCTCGGGGATCACTGGAAGGGCAGCCCAGCTCCTCAAGGCCAGTGTTTGACCTTCGCCGATCAACTTGTAAGCCAGCATCGTGACGTCATTCACGACCTGGCAGTAGTCCTTCTCACTGAGGGGAAGCTTAGACAACTTCTCATACTGACCCCCGAGAGTCACAGACTTTCCCGTCCTCGCAAATATGGCTGCACAAGAAACAAACTAAGTTAAGACAAAATATATATATATCTTAAATGAAAATTCACGAGTTGAAGTCACAAGTATGAAAGACTTATGAGGTTGGTTGAAGTAGCGATGTTCGCAATTTCGGAATCCATTTGACATAAAGAACAAGTCTTTATAGTCATTTGGATGATTGGGAAGCTCGGTGATAGAGGCCGAGTTAGGAAATCGCGTGAGGTAGTAGAATCCATCACCGCGTCCCCTCTGGTCAGGGCTTACCTTAAGGCAGAAGAAATACAAAATGCCTACCGGAGTGGGGACCTCCCACTCGTGTTTCAAGAACAAATACTTCAGCCCCACCAAAAGTCTGTATGAAATTGGGGGGAGCTGAAATGGAGCCAGCTTCACGTAATTTAAAAAATCTGTGAAGTACTGGTCAAGAGGGAGGAAGGCCCCAGCCTTCAGATGCTCATCGCTCCAAGCCGCAAAGTCGTCTTGGAGAGAGGAGCAGCTCCAATCCCCTTCGAACACAGGTCGGACGAGGAGAGTTCCAGTTCCGACCTCTATATTGTGGCTCAACATGATCTTGTTCACTCTCCCCTGAGTCGTGATCTTTGAAATGATACACTCAGCCTCGAAGTATGCATTGGGATCGACCATGATCTCCTTCTCCACCACCAGACTGAAGTGCGGGATGGGAGATTTTGGGGTGATCTGCTTCCTTTTGTTCTTCTGTTGAGAGGACGAGCTCGAAGCATTCTTCTTTGGGGCGTTCTTCTTTTGAGGATCCATCAGATCTCCTAACGACAAAATGACCTAGTTAGCAGGCGACCTAATAGGATCTAAAACTATGACGTTAAAGTATGAAGGAAACAATTTACTTTTGATACACAAGCTAAGGTTAGCCTCAGCCCCATCGCGTGTTGCCATGCAATACCCTAAGCTACGCGCCTCGGTTTCCTAACAAACCCCTAATATTTAGGGATCCGTGTGTTAGAATGTCATACCACTACTTTCCTTGGGAGGCAGTTTAGTGCAAAACCACACAAGAAAATGTAACCTCTAAGCTATCTGGTTCTAAACCTAAAAACCATCCATTTCCTTTACCTCGAATGGGTATTCTTTGAATTAATGCACCATTAGGATTACCCAGATTTACCCAGAAATTTCCCGGTTTTATGAACGTTTTATTTCTAAGACATTTTTGGACTCACCCATTGAACCTAAGAACATTTAGAAATAGCCTACCAATGACTACAATAAGTGTTGATGAACATGGTGAAGAACATAAATTCCATTTAAAAAAAAAAAAAACTTTTCAAACCAAAGAATGAGATACTTACAAGAAGTGTGTTCGTCGACGGTAAGATGTATACTCAACAATGGGAAGCTCTTGGAAAGCTTCTGAGTGACTAGGCACAATTGGCGATTTTTTGGGATTTTTGGGAGAGAAGAGAGGCTTAGAAGTGCAGAAAAGGAAAAGTTTTAAATGAAAGGTGGTGAAGTTTGAAATTTGGCCATCTTATTTATACGTAAATTGTGTAGATTAATCTGAGCCATCCAATTGGGTTAGTTCAAGATCCCAAGGATAAATAGACCAAACGGTGGCAAAAAGGTGACAAGACAGTTATTGCAGTCCTCGAAACCTGAACAGACGCCAATTGCGGTACACCACGTGTCCAATACTCAAGTAGTGGGCAGGCGTGGTTTTATGTAATGGAAGTCTAAAAGCCCCTATTGTGTAGGTCAAAAAGTGACGACACCATACACGAGCATGAGCTTGGGGGGCAAATGTTGTACCCTAATTTGAGCCCGAGTTCATTCACTCAGCTCAGGTACAGCTGGCAAATAAATATACGGAGAAATAACCAAGGGAATGATATATGCTTATTATCCATGTGGACAACTCCAATTTCATGTGGTCATGCGTGGTGTTAGGTGTCCTGGGTTTAACCCGAGATACAGACACAAAGGTTGTGAAGCGTGAGCTTAGAATATTAAAACAACTGTTGAAGGACGAGCTTGGAGGAGATATCCAGCTCGTGGTAGTACTAGTATATTGCATATCCGCGGATCCCCAGAGACTCGAGATCCCTTTATACGTATATTTATGACCAAGTTGTCATATTTAATATCTCAGATATTAGAAGTACATTTACCTTGTGATCAGATCAAATCCTAATATAAATGGGAATTATTTGTATTAAATGTAATAATTATGTAAATGTGTGATTGACTCACGCAGTTACCCAAACCTGTCCATGAAATTCCCTTATAAATACTGGGAATATTGGACAGGAAAGGAGATCATTTTTTCTGTAATACCGAAACTCTGCCAAAATAGAGAGAGTGAAACAGCAATAATATAGACTCGTGGACTAGGTGGATTTTAACCACGTAAAATTTATGTGTTCTTGAGTGAATTCATTTATTTTTCATTACGGTTTATTAAGCACTAATCTACCTGTATTATTTCTTAATACACTGTTGGCGAAAAACTGCGTCAACAGTAGAAAAGTTGGGTAAAAAATGACATTTTTGGACATTGGGACTAGATGACAATTGTGGGCTCAAGGAAAATTTCAAGTGGCTGGGTTAAAGCATTGGCGGTGGGCCTGGGAGCTGGGGCAGGCGCATGGGCCAAAGGCTGGGCAGGCCCAGATGGACTGGTTCGTGGGCTGGTGCGGGTCCAGGAGCTGGGGCGGGTCCAAGAGCTGGGGCAGGTACATGGGCCGAAGGCTAGAGGTGGTCATGGTCTTTGGGCGGCTGGGCTCCTTTTCCCTCTAAAAAATACCAACTTTTGCTTCATTTCTTCTAGTGTTACTTCTTTTTCTTTCCTTCATTTTTCTTGTTTTTCAAGAGCCAAAAAATACAACATATTCCCTATAAAATAAACATAAATTAAATTAAAATTAAATATTTTCAATAATAAAATATACAACATAAGTTCCATCAAAATACTAATTAAAACTTTATTTGCTTTAACATTTAAGCTCAAAAGTGCATTTTTTTACTTCTAACTTAACAATACTAATTTTAGATAATTAAACTACAACATATTACAATACAATATCTATAAAAACATATAAATTTTTTTAAAATTACAATAAGACTAATAAATTCAAAATTACTTAAAATCTAATAAGTTACTTAAAAACTCAAAGACTAAGCAACAATTAGCATAAAAAATGTGGTAAAATAACTCTTTTTTTAGAGTTATCAACCTTTTTATAGTGTACGCACCGTCATTTGGTCTAACCAATAGGATTAGAGCTAAATATCTCGTTATTTGGAGCTTAAAACACGTGGCCATACGGACATGTCAGACGACGCATCGCTTGCCTGTAGGTGATGCATCACATGCCTATAGGCGATGCGTCGCCTACTAGCAGAGGATGCATCTCCTGCTGGGACTTTTATGTCCCTTTCCATCTAGGCGATGGAACGCCTCCAAGGAGGTGACACATTGCCACCTCCTTTGACTTGTGACCCCTCCAACGGGCCTAAAATTGCTCCAAATGCTTCCAAAATTTGTGGGGATCCTTTGATACCTCCATGTATCACTTTGGTCCCAAAAACAAAGTTTTAAAGTGTCTACAATTGAAACTCAAATTTCATATCTCACTATGCAAAATTCACTAAGTGTTATATGCCTACCTTGTATAACAACACTTATCTTTTTTATTTAACCACTCATAATACCAACAATAATCAACTCGACGAAAGAAAGATACTGAACAAGATGACAAAAGTCATACCATAAATGAACAATCACCACACAAGCAAGAACAACTTGGATGAATATGGCGAATGTAGACGAAGTGCAACTTGATACAAGATAGTTCACAAGTTCAAGTGAAGCTCATACAACCTTCACTTGTATCCGCATATTAAATGGTGAATCAATTTATATAAAAAGACTAAATCAGTCAATCCTTGAGAATATGGCCACTAATGTTGTCACTTTATTAGTGTTGATTTGTAGGAAAAACATTCAGAGCACACAGTAAAAGGAGCGTGGTGGGCCCATTGGGTACAACAAAAAAAAAATTCATTAATCATATAAACAGTTTATATGACAAAGAAAACATCCATCCAGAAACATTAACTACAATATTATTAATCATGCAACATATATATAAATATACAATATATTTATATATAACATAAGAACATATAAACATTCAAGAACATGAACTTTTACCTCTTGAAGCATATCAAGTGTCCATGAGTCTTTTCGTATATTTATCGATCTTCCTATTCAAAGATTCAAGCACTCAAACCATGATCTTTTGGAGTGTTCTCTACACCTCAAGATGTATGTGGGCACATAGAGAACATGGGTTTGCAATTTTAGGAATCACAAGTATTTCTCAACACATGAGAACTTGGATTATGGTCTGAGAATGGCTAGAAGAAAGACTTTTTGTCTGACAAAAAATCCTGAGAATTATTCTGAATTGTCTCTATATTGTGTTGTTGTCTTATGTTTTTCTTCTTATTATTCTATATCATATGCATAGAGATTATTCTATTTCCTTATTATCATCATCTTTTAAAATTCAATAAATCAAAAACTATTTTTGACTTACCAATTTTATTTTCTCCCACTCAAATAAAATAATTAATTTCAAAATTTTATTTATTTATTTATATACATGAAATTCAAAATTTACATATTTAAATTAATAAATATTTTTTCAAAAATTAATAATTAATTCCAAATTAATTATTCAACCTCAATTATCATATAATTGTATACTTGACTCGAAGAATAAAATTCTTCTCAAATTCCCAAATTACAGTTTTACCCTTGTATCAATTCTTACATTGATATTGTGTTGATAGAGCCACCTCGAGGACCTATAGACCTATAATATCAAGCTCCAATAAATATTAGATTATTAATCAAAGCTCTTTGATTAAAAATCATATTTATTAATCTCGTGATTACTCCACTATAAATATGAGATTGAACTCTTGATAATTATGGACATATATTTACAGAGTGCTTTATTACAGAATAAAGTGTCATACATCATTAATCCTCTATTAATGGTTCCTAATTAAAAGGGAATAAAGTTATCGTTTTACCATTTTAGCTATATCTTGTTCCTAGTGTACCATTGACTTTACTAGTGAAGGTTGTGTCACAACAAGTTTCCTACGTGAGCGCTCATAACCTTTTCAGTTCCAAAAGCCAACCCAATAAGAAACCATTATTCAATCTATAAGAAGGTATAGATTCCATATCTGTTAAACTATATCCCCAGCCATATATATCATTGAGTTCCCAAAACAATTGTTCTTAGCCTGATCATTCTAACAAACATTAACGCATGAATCAAAGGATTAGATGACATATATAGGAGTTCATAGCAACCTCAGGATTAAGATCATCGTGTATATGATCATTCTTTAATGTGTTTGATTAATACTATGAAACGATCTTTAAACAAGTATTAACAAATCACATCTGGTCCAGTTCTATATATCACTATATATAAAGCACCTTCACAAGTGTCCTACTACACTAGTGACCCGGATCTAGGTTACTTGTATTCATAATACTAGCGAACCGTACTAGGAGTAATTAATCTAAAGATTCCATAACTTTATTTTACTGCGAACTATTTTAAGTTTATTATCTTAATCTCGATCCTTTCATACCAGTATGAGATTAAGACCATATAGATAAATTTTGGAATTTTCTGATATTCACTTAATATTATCAATATAATATCAGACATAGTCTATATATAATAATTCAATTCAATTATTTATTTCATTTAAAACATTTGTCAACTACAGTTACTTTAAGGGCATTATTCCCAACATGATCATGCTAATTAAGGAGTCAAAGATCCCTAGTTACTAAGGGGCATTTAAATAAAAGTTGATTTTGATTATGTGGGGGGGTGCCAATTTGAATTCCTGATAAAAGAAATTTTTGTAAGCATTAACTGTTGGGAAAACTTATACAAGATCTTATTTATTTTCATGTAAATCATATATTAAACAAATTAATATAAGAAAACTCAGAACATGCTTCTATAATTGAATTTAAACAGAGATAATAATAAGAACACTTACATTATACGCAGCGGAATGAATAAGTCATTCCTTCAGTTTCTCTAACTCTTGTATCCTTTCTGTCGCACGGTATCACCAAGAAACTAAACCGATCTTCAAATTTCTTCACATCTTCCAAAGTATCTTTAGAATCACCTAGACTAGAGTGGGCAATTCTCAACACATGAGATAGATACAAAAAGAAGAAGAGAAGAGAATATTGAGGCTTAGAAAATGACTTTTGTTGTGAAGAAAGTCTAAAACCCTAAAGCATAAAAACTAGATCTTCTGTTCATCTCCAGATCTTCTGTTTTCAAATCTCACTTATCATTCCTTTTTATGGGCTCAATTAGGTCACTCGTTTAAATTAAAAAAATCAATAAAATAATAGGTAATATCAACCATTAGGTCGAAATTATCATGGGCTTTAGGCCCGTGAAATTTCTTATTTAATTATAAGCCCGTTGGACTTAAAATCAAGGCCCATGTTATTTTCTATTGATTAATTAATTAAATAATTATTTAAATCCTTTATCAAGTTAATTATTTATAATTTGAACATTGATTTAAACTTATTTTTTAATTTAGACACTAATTTGTCTTAATTAATAAATCTGCCCTAAAATCTGTTTTCTTCTCTAAATTGCATAACTCTGTGAAACTATCCAGAATTGACCTGGTCAACTTTGATAATTCTAATTGATAATTAAATAAATTAATTGAGACTATCTAGATGATTTTATCCAAGGTACAGTGGGGACCATGACCCTATGAAATCAAGCTCCAATAAGTTATCATAAATTTAACAAATAAATTTACTAATTTATTAATTCCCTGTGACTCCACTAAAGACTCATAATTGCATTCTTGAATTCATAGAACGCTCTATAACAAATATAGACACACTATTAGTTATTCATTGTTACAACCAAATTATCACTCAATCCTCTATAGACGGTCTACAATGAGATGGGACTAAAATACTATTTTACCCCTCATTGTATTTTATCCTTAAAACACTTAGTTCCTTGTAAATGATATTTCAGTAAACTAATATTAATTTTTGAAATGAGATCTTTATCATTTAGCACCTCGAACCAAACTAAAAGGAAACCATCATTTTACTTCTTTATCAGAAGCTATAGGTGTTCATATCTATGATTAATACTCCCACTCAATTATACTACCGAGTTCTCAAGATGTAAGTATGGGCTAGTCCGTAGGGTAAGCTGGTAATGAACAAGTCAATGAACTCAAATAATACAATTAATTAGAATACTAACCACTCAGAATTGAGATTGAATTAACCTATGGTCAACAATATGATATGACTAGAATAGATAATAACTGTATGTTTACTTATCCTATCTACTGTCAATATCGGTCCAGTCCGATGTAACAAATACATCTGAACTTATCTACTTTACTAGTGTTCTGGAAAGAACATAACACTACAATGTGTAAGTGGAAAATATCGTAGATTGGCAAGTCAGTGTAAATCCTGTGCACTGATTAATCTTAGGACTGGCTTATTTTTTAATATATAATTATATTTATATTCCATTGTGATTATGTAACTATATATATGATTAACTATATGCTCGTGATTTAATAGAAGTTTATATTAAACACATAATCATGAAAATAAAACATGTGAGCAAAGTGATTGACCAAGTCAATAATTGATTTCTATTCTTTTATTGATAATAAAATGAGATTACAAATAAATTGAGTTTTAATTAGGACATAAAACCCCAACATTAACAAACTCCATTAGAGGGTAATAATATCACTACAATGGACGCAGGTCACATTTTTTGCTAAATCGCTACAAAATCTTTGTGTGCCCTTTTCTTTCAATTATCATATTTACTTTCCCAAACACACCAACATGCTTTACTTTGATCATTTCTCCCCTATCTTTTATTGGGGAAATCTCGCTTCAACATTTTGGTGCTTTACTGTGATGACCTTACGAAGATCCACTAGAAACACAAAGGAGATTTTCGATGCCACTGCATCCGAGATGAGTGTGAGGGACCTAGAACCCTTGCACACACCAGAAAAATGGCATATGTTGCAAGAAAATCAAGAATTGAACAATTTTACCCTAATCCCACCATATGGTATTAAGCAAGTTCAGCGGGCATTGGTAAAAATCTTGACAAGCTCCAACATATATGAGTCAAGAAGATGGCCATAGTAACAACCTTAGAAAAGGTTTTCACCGTGCTCCGTGTTGTGATCAATTTAATATTTGATTTTAAATATGCAAGTGCATGCAATCACACAAGTAATATAATGATAAGTAAATCGTCTCCACAGGGATTGCAAATTAGAAAAAATAAGCAAAACAATTACTAAACAATTTTAAGAAATTAAAAATCAAGTGGGTTGTTTATAGGCTAAGCAAAATATTAAAAAAATGGAAATACTAAAATTAAAAAATGAACTGAACAAGAAAATTGAGAGAAATATATGGATTGCAAAATGGACTTGAATTATTGAATTCCCCTATATTATTCATCCTGAACAACTTGCGGACAAATTGCTGCAGAAATAATCTAGCAAAACTCACAGGTTAACAAGAATTCATTTAAACACTCATAAAACTTTCCCAAATTTTATGACATTAATTCTTCTACATAATTAAACATATTCCTATGCAAAATCAAATTTAAGAATGCAAATCAAAGTTTAATTTTCAAAAGTTACACAAGGCAAATAACATATCCCTATGTTACTTACTAACATAACCTAACCTAGATTATGACTTGTGTCATCCAAGTTTTTCCCATTACATTTAATCTTTCCAGCATTAAATATAATTAAATAACTTGTCATTGCTGGCCAAACAACAACAAGAAATTAATATAAGCACACTTGAATGAACAAATGAGATTTTACTAGAATAAAGTGCAAGAAATTTATAGAATATAACATAGGGTTCATCAACAATTCAAGCCACCTAAAAATTAGTTCATGGCTGAGTTCATAGACATTAATTCACAATCAAAACAGCCCATAATATTCAGATTTAGAATCCAACTCAGAAATTAATAAAATAAAGTTTAGGAAAAGAAGAAAGAACAAATCCAAAATGATGCTTGAGCTTTCTTTGTTTGTCCTCCTTCTTCCTTGTTGATATTCTCAGTTTTTCTCCTCTATTTTTTCTGGTTTTTCTTTTCCAAAAATGGCTGCTACTTTCTCCCTCACGACTGAAGCCTTCTTTTGTGTATATTAGGTTTTCTCCTCTCTTTTCCAAAAGTACCATATTGCCCCTTTTTCTCCAAAAACATCAATTCCTTCCTTCCCTTTTTGTCTTTTTCTCCAATATGTTGACTAATTCTTTCTGCCCTTGCCACCTCAGCCAAAATTTCCAGCTTACTCATTGACTGCCACACGTACCATGTGCCCCAAAATCTGCCTGATCAAAATGCTTCAAGTTTGCTGCAGCAAACCTGAATATTCAGCCATCAACAACATAATTTCATCAAAATAGATTCATATGCTATCTCATTCCTTTGTGAAAATATTTATCCACGAAATCATTATCTTTAACCCAATAGCTATTAAAACTAAAAAAATTAATTAAACTTAATTAAGATAATGAAAACAATCAAGGTTAGCTACAAAAGCTAAAAATAAACTAACATCACCCATGATTTTTTCACAATTATAAGTTCAAAAGCACATGAAATAACTCTTTATTCAAGAGTTATCACACCCCCAAAGTTACAACATTACTCGCCTTCGAGTGATGACTCTAAAAACAAAATACAACTAACAAAAGACAAGAAAATACAAAGACAAAACACCACAACAATGGACAAACTTTGCTATGCCAATGGTAAAAAGGGGAAGGCTCTCAAGAAATTTATTTTGAAAAAGATAAGCTGAATTTCAATCTTTCACAAGCTTTAAACCAAATTCTTCAAGCATGAATGTTGCTGCCAAAAATATGAATCAAGTGTTTCACCCTTTAGTGCATGCATAGCTTTTCCTAAACAATTTCAATCACCAAAAATCAAGCTAGACCTTGGTCCTCAAGCTTAAATAATGTCTACATACGTTACTTAGTGATTCCCTCTCCACTAATGTAGACAAACACCACACCAAAGATCAATAGGACTTTATCAAGCTTGTAATGATAGGCTAGGGTGAAGGTAGGATAAGAGAGATAAATTTTGGCTCAAATCACCCTAAAACACCTCAATCTTTCTAGGACCTAAATACATAAATGCACACATTAATTTCCCCCAAAGACAACCCCACAACACAATATAAATCTTGCCATTAGCCTTTATTACTAACATACAAAGACAAAACTACAACAACTTTCTTTTATTTGAAAAGTACACCCCAAACTTATTTACAAACATACATACTTTTTTTTTCTTTTTTTTTTAGATGCAAGGGAGTGCACTCATTAATTTTTTTTTTCTTCTTTTTTTTTTACTATGAAAATAAACAACTAGATGGCAAGAGTACAAGAAAATTGAGAACACACTCTCCCCCCAAACTTAAAATCAACATTGTCCCCAATGGTGAAAACAAGCAAAAGAAGAAAAAGAAAACACTCACCCAATTTTCTCATCCACTCACTCAACAAAACCCCCCAAAATGCATAACAAATAAATCCTATAAAGATCAAGGTGCTAAAAGGGTGTGGTGAAAAGAGATGATTATATATATGTAAAGGTAGGCTAGTGAGTGGCTAAGAAAGAAAAGTGACACTTAAGCTCAATGGGGTGACAAGTGATAAAAAAAAATGCATATAAGGTAGGCTTCAAAGGCTCAAACGGTCCAAAGATGACCTAAATCATTTCATCGGTGTGGTATTGTCTAGGATTTCGCCTCAAGGAAAATCACTAAATAATTCTATAAACTTAAGCTCTCATAAGAAACTAGCTCTTTCGAGGGTCTCAAAATTGTTTAATCAAACTATGCACAAACTAAAAAGAGAAACACTCTCATCAAGAAATTGCTAGCAACATTCACACCCAAAGAATTAAGTTTAAAATTTAAGAAAGAAAGACATTCAGCTGCAACGTAGATTGATTAAAGAAGTCATCATTGAGCCCCCTAGTTACATATGAATAAAAGCAAAGACTATCGCTACAAGATTAACTAAACAAAAAGGTAGGAACATAACAAGCAACAAAACACACAGAAGCAAGACAAAACAATAGACAATAAAGGTAGACAACAAGAGAGTTCAAGACAGGAATTAATTACAGAATAATAATAATTACAAATCAAAAGTGGGTTAAAGAAGCTCCCTCATCCTAGTCCTCGGAATCAACATCTGAAGGACTAGGGCCATCATGCACAACTGGCGCGGTCCACGCCTCCAGGATGGAGCTGGGGAATACTGGAAATGCAGCGGTTGGTTTGTTGAAGTTTCGCTGAAAGGACTTGATGAGGGCTGCATCCCGCTGCTTAGCATACTTCCAGTAAGCATGTTGTTGAGCTTCCAGAGACACCAACCGGCCAAGAATCTCCTGCTGCTGAGCAATGAGGTCAGTGAGTGGAACTGGGGAGGCATGGTGGAGGGCCTAGCAGCCGAGGCAGGTGCACAAGTTTGACCATGGAGAGTGAAATCAATGCCTCGGCGCTCGAAAAGTGTATCCTCTGTGGAAGCAAAAGGCACCCCAGCTCTAATGCACAACTGTGTAATGAGTGAGGGAAAGAACAGCTTCCCTTTTTTCTTCCTGGCACAGCTAGCAAGCTGCCTAGAAATTAACTGGCCTACATTGATACTCAGCCCAGCCAGTATACAATATAACAGGAGCACCCTCTCCTTGGACACCATGGTGGGCAGCAAGTGACACTTCAGAAAGCTTAACCACACTCCAACTTCAGGCAAAATGGAGGTGTGCAAGAGAGTGCGCACACCGACAGAAGATATGCACCATTGAGTTCCGGGAGCTGCGACACGCTGCAGCACCTTGTCAAAGTCAGCTGGGGTCGGGGCCAAGATCATTTCATTATAAGCAGCGCAGTCAACGCTGGCTAACCCAAAGAGGGCATTAATAGCCTCACCAGCAAAAGAGGCAACCTTGCCACGAACCAGCACTTTAGAATTCTCAGCGGAGGCTAGGTTGGCATAAAATTCTCTCACCAAGGGAATAATGGCATGCTCTGGTTTCTGACAGAAAAGTTCCCAATTGTGCTGCTCAATGACTGTACTGATAAAAGCAGGCACCTCAATAGTGGTAGGCAAAAATCCTCTTTCTGGAAACAATTTCTTTGTCTTAACAAACTCATATTTGGCCTTGGCTTGAGCAGAATTAAATTTTGTGGCAGGACCTGAAGGGGTAGGTGTTTTCTTGGTTTTAGGAGGTGGGACAGCTGTGTGTGTTGGTTGGGAGGCAGCTTTTGTGGTAGTGGAAGTCTTTTGTTGCTTTGGTGGGGGTGCGGTTAATGCTGGTGGGGCGACTCTTTTGGATTTGGGTCGGGGTGCGTTTGGTTTAGTGGTGGGTGGGGTAGTTTTGGTGGAGGTAGGAGCATTTATAGCTACTGGGGCAGGCAGTAGTAGTGGGGCAATGGTGGTTTTGGATGTCTTTTTGGTTGTTTTGGTTGTCTGTGGGATAGAGATTGGTGTAGATTTTGGTTTATCTAGTGGTGAGACAGGGGATGGTGGGGTAGTGTTTGGCTTCTTTCTCTGTGCTTGTGTTTTAATGGTCATGTTGGGCAAAAAGGCAACAGCTAAATCACAAGGCTACCACACAACAAAAGGAGCACCCGAACAAACTAATATCCTGCTTATCAGTAAAGAGAGTGGTACAGAGCAACACAGCAGTAGAGCAGTACAAAGAACACTATCAACCAATAAGCCAATAGCTGACCCCCAAAAGAAAACACTAGCAGAGAAGTCCAATGCCCAGCAAGATTCACAAGAGTATAATAGAACAAAGAATTAGTACCCCAAATTATGGCTCGTGAGGAGCTTGGTGCCTAGGTACCGAGAGTGTGGGTGCAGTCAGATACCTAAGCTGCCTGGGTGCACCTGGAGAAGGCTTGCAAAGGGCAGGAGTGCACAAAGTGGACTCACTGGCCAAGGAGGCACACAAACAGAGTCGCGCCTGAATCTGGGGTGCTGGGTTCGCTGGGAACCACCTAGGCTCGGACTGGGAGTGCACAATGACTCGGATACGCTTGGGAGGCCGAGTGTTTTGGTGGGGGCTTCGGCTTGGAGACCCCTAGGATGCCGAGTGCTGAGATCGTGGATCGTGAGGCTGGGGGCCTGAATGTGGCGAGATGGGGCCTGGGTTTGCCTGGGTGGTAGAGGTTAGCGTACTGGGCAGAGAGCTTCTCGGCTGGGTGGGGTGGGATATTGCTGGTGAGGTTTGGGGAGGGATGGGTGGTGGTGGGCCTCGGTCTGGGTTGTTCGGAGATGGCTTGGCTGGTGAGGAGTGTCTCTCGGCTGGGTCGAGGTGCGCGAAGGGCAGGGGCACCTGGGATCTGAGGCTCGATTCTGGGCAAAAGGGTGGGCAGAGGGTTGCGCGACTGGGTGGTGCGCTTGGGTTTGTGGCTGCACGGCTGGTGGAAGATGATAATGGGGAAGATGATAATAGGGTATTAGGGTATTTTGGTATATACAAATATATATATTTTATAGATATAATAGAAATTTTACTAAAATATATATATTCCGTATAGTTTATAGTATATACATATATATTTTAAATACATATATATGTATATATTTATATAATTATATATTTACATATTAACATATATATAGTAAAATATTTATAAATAATATTAAATATGGTAAAAAAAAATTTTGAATATATATATATATGACTCTGAATGAAACCACGACCCAGGATTTTTTTCTGCCCAGATTGCTAACATTTTGCCCAAGATTCGCTTCAGCAACCCAAATTTGGCGTAACTCTCCATTTATTTTCGGAAATTTATGCGTACATTTTGCTGCAGCAAAACTCTCGCAAAACCTTCAGACTCCAAAATTACTTCCAAAACACCCTGTTTCTTGTTGTCTTAACACCTGAAACACCAAAATACACATAAAACCACTCCAAAACATCACAATAAAATGAAATTAAAATTGCAAAAAAATAAAAATAAAAATAATTAAAAACACTCATATGTATGTATATATATATTTTCTGTTTTCTCTCTTTTTTTTTTATATACAATATCAATTTACACTTGCTTCTTTTTGGGTTGTCTTTAAATTAGTGCTTGAATCACTTGACAACCCAAAACAACCATAGCCTTAAGGATCCTCCAAAGGGATGGAGGTCTTCTCGTGGTTGACCTCACCTCCCCAATAATGTTTCAGCCACTGCCCATTCACTTTAAACTCCCTCCCGGATTGATCTTCGCGAACTTCAACTGCTCCAAAGGGGTAAACTTGCACCACTGTGAATGGGCCAGACCAGCGGGACTTTAACTTGCCAGGAAATAACTTCAAGCGCGAGTTGAAGAGCAATACTTTCTGCCCCTTCTCAAAGACCCGAGCTTGAATTTTCTGATCATGCCACCTCTTAGTTTTCTCCTTGTACAACTTAGCATTTTCATAGGAGAATAACCTCATCTCTTCCAGCTCATTTAATTGTAACTTTCGAGCTTCTCCAGCAGCTTGGAGATCCATATTCAGTTTCTTAGTTGCCCAATATGCCTTATGCTCCAACTCAATAGGAAAATGGCAAGCTTTCCCAAAAACCAAACGATACGGTGACATTCCCAAAGGGGTTTTGAAAGCCGTTCGATAGGCCAAAGAGCATCATCCAATCGCTGAGACCAATCCTTTCCACTAGGATTCACCACTTTCTCTAGGATTCCCTTGATCTCCCTATTGGATATTTCCGCTTGACCGTTGGTTTGGGGGTGGTAGGTGGTGGCAATCTTGTGCTTCACACTATATTTGGCTAATAAAGCTGCCAAAATCTTGTTCACAAAGTGGGTGCCTTCATCACTTATAAGCGCCCTTGGAGTGCCAAAGCGGGTGAACACATGCTTATGTAGGAATTTCATGACTACCTTGGAATCATTAGTAGGACTTGCCACTGCTTCAACCCACTTAGAGACATAGTCAACAACCACCAAGATATACAAATTTCCAAATGATGGTGGAAATGGCCCCATGAAGTCGATTCCCCAAACATCGAACAATTCCACTTCAAGGATGCTATTCAAAGGCATTTCACTCCTTGCTGAAATATTTCCAACACACTGGCAGCAGTCAAATCTCTTAGCAAATTCATGAGCATCCTTGAAGATAGAGGGCCAATAGTACCCCGATTGAAAAACCTTAGCGGCTGTTCTTTGCCCACCAAAATGTCCACCATAAGGAGCTGAATGACAATTCCCTAGTATGCTAGAAACTTCATCCTAAGGCACACAACACCTCATGATTCGATATGAACATTGTTTGTACAAATAGGGCTCATCCCAATAATAGAATCTCACAACTTCTTGAGTTGCTGCCTATTCAAATCAGGTGGATGCAAACCACTCACAAAATAGTTGACAAAATCAGCATACCATGGAGTAGTGGTTTGGTTCACAACCAACAATTGCTCATCGGGGAATGTCTCTTTAATAGGCCCTTCATTTTTCTTTTCACTTCCAGCTTCAAGTCTAGATAAGTGGTCAGCCACTTGGTTCTCCGTTCCTTTTCTATCCCGAATTTCCAAGTCAAATTCTTGAAGAAGCAACACCCATCGAATAAGTCGTGGCTTAGCATCCTTTTTGGCAATTAGATACTTGATCGCTGAATGGTCTGTATAAACCACCACTTTAGTCCCCACAAGATAAGCTCTAAACTTTTCAAAAGCAAACACCACCGCCAAAAGCTCTTTCTCGGTGGTAGTATAGTTCAATTGGGTATCGGCTAATGTCTTGCTTGGATAGTAAATGGAATGAAAAACCTTCTCTTTTCGCTGCCCAAGTACAACACCCACAGCAAAATCTCTAGCATCGCACATCAATTCAAAGGGGAGAGACCAATCTGGAGCTACAATGATAGGTGCAGTGATAAGAGCCTTTTTTAAAGTTACAAATGCTTCTTGACACTCCTTAGTGAACTCAAATGCTCGATTCTGCTCAAGTAAGGAACAAAGGGGCTTAGAAATCTTTGAAAAATCCTTTATAAACCTCCTATCGAAGCACGCATGCCCCAAAAAGCTTCCAATCCCCTTGACTGTAGTAGGTGGTGGCAATTTTTCTATGACTTCCAGCTTTGCTCTATCCACTTCTATGCCCTTGTTAGAAATTCTATGGCCCAACACAATGCCTTCTTGAACCATGAAATAACATTTTTCCCAATTGAGTACCAAGTTTGTTTCTTCACATCTAGCCAAGACATGCTCCAAGTTAGCCAAACAAGTGTCAAAAGACTCCCCAAATACTGAAAAATCATCCATGAAGACTTCAAGAGACTTCTCCACCATATCTGAAAATATTGCCATCATACAACGTTGGAAAGTGGCGGGGGCATTACACAGCCCAAAAGGCATCCTTCTAAAGGCAAAGGTGCCATAAGGACAAGTAAAGGTAGTCTTATCTTGGTCTTCTAGCGCGATGGAAATCTGATTATAGCCTGAATACCCATCGAGGAAACAATAAAACTCTTTTCCCGCCAACTGATCAAGCATTTGGTCAATGAATGGCAGCGGGAAGTGGTCTTTACGAGTAGCCTTATTCAACTTCCGATAGTCCATACAAACACGCCACCCCGTCACTTGTCTTGTGGGAATCAACTCATTATTTTCATTAGCCACCACTGTGACTCCACCTTTTTTAGGAACACACTGAATTGGGCTGACCCAAGAACTATCTGAAATTGGGTAAACAATTCCATAATCAAGCCACTTAATTATCTATTTTCTAACCACTTCCTTCATGATAGGATTAAGCCTTCGCTGCTGCTCAACAGAATTATTACAGCAATCCTCCAACAGATTTTTATGCATACAAAATGAGGGACTTATCCCCTTGATATCCGCCATAGTCCAACCAATGGCCCTTGTGTATTTCTGCAAAACAGCCAGCAACAAACTCTCTTTTGCGGCTCCTAACATGGCTGAAATAATCACAGGCAAGGTCTCATTATCTCTCAAATAAGCATACTTCAAGTGACTAGGCAAAGGCTTCAACTCTAATTTTGGTGGCTCTTGAATAGAAGGCTTAGGAGGCTTAAAATTCCCTTCCAACAAGTTCAATGACTCAAAAGGCCTCCTAAATTTAGCAAAGGGCTGCTTTGACTCCACCCATGTAACTTGGCTTTCTTCCTCTTCACTTAAGTTTTCAAGCTCTTCAAGTGACCTCACCCCCACTCCATCTTTACAAGCTTCCTTATGGAATTTTTCAGCGACAATAGACTCAATTACACTTAGCCTAGAGCATTCCTCAACCTCATCCGGAAACTTCATAGCATTGAACACGTTGAAAGTCACTTGTTGGTCATTCACCCTCATAGTAAGCTCTCCTTTTTGTACATCAATCAAGGTCCTCCCGGTAGCTAGAAATGGCCTACCCAAGATAATAGGAACATCTCTATCCGCTTCATAATCAAGGATGATGAAATCAGCCGGAAAAATGAATTTATCAACTTGCACAAGTACATCTTCAATTTTTCCTTCCGGGTGTGCCATAGAACGATCCGATAATTGCAAAGTGACTGTGGTTGGTCTTGCTTCTCCAATCCCCAACTTCTTGAAAATTGACATGGGCATCAAATTGATACTAGCTCCCAAGTCACAAAGTGCTTTACCAACATCTCTACCTCCAATAGAACAAGGAATTGTGAAGCTGCCCGGATCCTTCAATTTAGGAGGAATTTTTACTCTTCAATA
The DNA here is from genome assembly GCF_963169125.1 of Humulus lupulus. Taxonomy (NCBI): domain Eukaryota; kingdom Viridiplantae; phylum Streptophyta; class Magnoliopsida; order Rosales; family Cannabaceae; genus Humulus; species Humulus lupulus. Next base: position 262,246,832 of record NC_084793.1, read on the forward strand.
TAGCACTACAACCTTCAGTCAACAATACTGTTTCAAATTCACCAAGCCTCCTCTTTTTAGTTAAAATATCTTTCAAAAACTTCACATAGTTGGGCATTTGCTCCAAAGCTTCCACCAACGGTATATTGATGTGAAGTTGTTTCAAAACATCTAAAAATCTCCAAAATTGACTATCTTGTTGCTGCTTTTGAAAGAATTGAGGAAATGGTGGAGGTGGCTTGTTTATAGGCTTTCCTGTAGCATTTTGCGGAGGAATTGTTGCAGCAATTGCTCCAGGATCAGCATTTAAAATTTTTTATTTCACAGCTTTGTCTCCTTTGTCCACACTACTTTGGATTGAAGTGGGCTCACTGTTTCTAGTATAATTATCCTTAGTCAATTCCACATTTTTACCACTCCTCAAGGTAATCGCCTTGCAATGCTCCTTGCCATCTTTCCTTGGATTTTCTGTATCACTAGGCAAGGTGCCTTGAGGTCTATTCCGTAGCTCATTAGCAAGCTGCCCCAATTGAGTTTCTAGATTCCTCAAGGATGTCGCTTGACTCTGAATCACATCATCATTCTTGGCCATATATTCTTTCATTAAACTCTCCAAAGAGCTTGATTGAGACACTGGAGGATGAGGAGGTTGAGCTCTTTGTTGTTGTTGAGAAAACCTCGGTGGATATGTAGGCTTGTTTTGCATTGGTGCTCCGCTTGAACTAGCTCCTTGATCCCCCCCCCCCCCCCCCCCCAATGAGAAGTTTGGATGCTGCCTCCACCCCGGATTGTAAGAGTTCGAATATGGGTTATTTCGGTTGGCATTTTGATTCCCTACATAACAAACTGAAGCGGGTTTCGAAGGACAACTCTCAAATGCATGCCCATCTCCACAATAAACACAAGATACATCGGCAACTTGTCCCATAGCAGCTGGTTGTACCATTCCCCCCAAACTCATGTTCTTGAGAAGGTTAGTCATTGAAGAAATTTGAGCGGTCAAAGCTGTCAATGCATCCACTTCAAGTATACCAGCCACTTTTTGACTTGTTGAGGCTCTAACATTGGACCATTGATAATTGTTGCTAGCTATCCTCTCCAAATCTCATAGGCTTCATTGTAGGACTTAGAGAGAATAGCCCCATTAGCTGAAGCATCTAACACCATACAAGTGGAAGAATTTAGCCCATTGTAGAAAGTTTCCATTTGTATACAATGCTGGATCCCATGGTGTGGACACTTCCTCAATAACTCCTTGAATCTCTCCCAAGCTTCACAAAATAATTCATCTTCCAGCTGCTGAAATGACATAATTTCATTGCGAAACTTGGCATTTTTGGTAGGAGGGAAGTACTTCATCAAGAATTTTTTAGCCAACTCATTCCATGTAGTCACCGAGTCGGGAGGTAGGGTGTTGAGCAAAGCTCTAGCTCGATCCCTCAAAGAGAAAGGGAACAATTTCAACCTTAGGGCCTCGTCAGTTACTCCTTGTAGCTTGAAAGAATCGCTCACCTCCAAAAATGAACGAAGATGAAGGTGAGGATCCTCAGTAGGCATCCCACTAAATTGACCCATTGTTTGCAACATTTGGAACATAACGGGCTTTAACTCAAATTGGGGTGCTTGAATTTCAGGCCTAACAATGCCCGGATTGAGCTCATTAAACATGGGGGCAGCATACTCCCTTATGGCTCTCTCTCTATCATCAGCCATATCAATTGTGTTAGTGACATTATTAGCACCCTCAACTCCTTCAACCTCTTCAGCCATATTAAGGCGATTTTGAGCCCGTTGTTCCCTTAGTCTTCTTCTAATTGTTCTTTTAATCTCAGGGTCAATAGGAGCTAGTTCAATGTCTTCTTGCTCGTTCATATAGTAAATCACCTGAGAAAATACAAGAGCAAGCAAACAAAGTCAGCTCAACAAAGAAAAAAATAAATTGCAAGTAATTGATTTGACAAGAATTTCTAATTTCAATCCCCGGCAACGGTGCCAAAAACTTGTTGTGATCAATTTAATATTTGATTTTAAATACGCAAGTGCACACAATCACACAAGTAATATAATGATAAGTAAATCGTCTCCACAGGGATTACAAATTAGAAAAAATAAGCAAAACAATTACTAAACAATTTTAAGAAATTAAAAATCAAGTAGGTTGTTTATAGGTTAAGCAAAATATTAAAAAAAATGGAAATACTGAAATTAAAAACTGAACTGAACAAGAAAATTGAGAGAAATATATGGATTGCAAAATGGACTTGAATTATTGAATTCCCCTATATTATTCATCCTGAACAACTTGCGGACAAATTGCTGCAGTAATAATCTAGCAAAACTCCCAGGTTAACAAGAATTCATTTAAACACTCATAAAACTTTCCCAAATTTTATGACATTAATTCTTCTACCTAATTAAACATATTCCTATGCAAAATCAGATTTAAGAATGCAAATCAAAGTTTAATTCTCAAAAGTTACACAAGGCAAATACATATCCCTATGTCACTTACTAACATAACCTAACCTAGATTATGACTTGTGTCATCCAAGTTTTTCCCATTACATTTAATCTTTCTAGCATTAAACATAATTAAATAACTTGCCATTGCTGGCCAAACAACAACAAGAAATTAATATAAGCACACTTGAATGAACAAATGAGATTTTACTAGAATAAAGTGCAAGAAATTTATAGACTATAACATAGGGTTCATCAACAATTCAAGCCACCTAAAAATTAGTTCATGGCTGAGTTCATAGACATTAATTCACAATCAAAACAACCCATAATATTCAGATTTAGAATCCAACTCAGAAATTAATAAAATAAAGTTTAGGAAAAGAAGAAAGAACAAATCCAAAATGATGCTTGAGCTTTCTTTGTTTGTCCTCCTTCTTCCTTGTTGATATTCTTAGTTTTTCTCCTCTATTTTTTTCTAGCTTTTCTTTTCCAAAAATGGCTGCTGCTTTCTCCCTCACGGCTGAAGCCTTCTTTTGTGTATATTAGGTTTTCTCCTCTCTTTTCCAAAAGTACCATATTGCCCCTTTTTCTCCAAAAACATCAATTCCTTCTTTCTCTTTTTGTCTTTTTCTCCAATATATTGACTAATTCTTTCTGCCATTGCCACCTCAGCCAAAATTTCCAGCTTACTCATTGACTGCCACACGTACCATGTGCCCCAAAATCTGCCTGATCAAAATGCTTCAGGTTTGCTGCAGCAAACCTGAATATTCAGCCATCAACAACATAATTTCATCAAAATAGATTCATATGCTAGCTCATTCCTTTGTGCAAATATTTATCCATGAAATCATTATCTTTAACCCAATAGCTATTAAAACTAAAAAAATTAATTAAACTTAGTTAAGATAATGAAAACAATCAAGATTAGCTACAAAAGCTAAAAATAAACTAACATCACCCATGATTTTTTCATAATTATAAGTTCAAAAACACATGAAATAACTATTTATTCAAGAGTTATCACTTCGTCAAGTCTTCCTATCCTAAAAAGGATGTCCAACCAGGCCACTGGCCATTTTTCCACTTGACCTGTATATTCTTGGATAAAAGGGTCTATAGAGTGTGAAACAACACCCTCAAAGGATACAGTTCCCAAGGGGAAGAACTAACGAGGTGAACTGAAAACGTAAGAAAAATGGAGGAGGGAGCTCAAGTTGACGCTAAGGAAGGCTAAGGCCGAGCCTGGAATAATGCACCAAGTCAGATGCATCATACTCTTACATTCACATGGGGCAGAGCCCCACATTAGTGAAGTCTCGAGCAAGATCCTGGGTAGGTCAATAAGTTACCATCTAGTGGACCAAGCTTGAGAGAATGGAAGGCAGCACTTTTGAGACCACCTTAATCGCAGCATAAAACATAGCGAACAAGGAAGTAACATCAGCCAACAACAAGTGATGTGTTCAAAAGCTCTAATCCTTTCGGTTAGACTTAATGACAGTGCCTACCCTATAAAATGGATCTTTTAGAGTTTTAAAGTCTTGATCACACTTGTTAACTGTCTCTCTAACCTCTCTCTCTAGCTTTCTAAGATCATTAGTTTCTCCAAGAAGTTCATTAAGAAAGTGCTTGTCTTATGAATTTCAAAGGCTTGTTCATCTCAATTACATTTCCTCTTAGAAAAATCCTCAAGCATTAATGGTAGGCTAGGAAATAAAGAATTTAGATAGTGATAATCCTCGTGTATGAGCCTTTTATGATTATTCTCCAAGCTTGAAGATTCAAGTGGTGCTCTACTCAAGTGTTTGGTGTTCTACGACATGTGCATGATTTGATTTCAATTTCTGGTTTGCACTCAATTTATCCTTCTTTTCTTTGGGTTCTCTATATTGTATTTTTTATCAAGAATTTATTTACATAGATGGTGTAAGTTCACTCTCCCCTACACAAGATGCCTATGCTAAACAACTATAATGGGACCTTCAACCTGGTTGAACACCTTAGTTCTTTAAACATCATGATGGGGTTGTACAAGATTTACCAAGATGCCCGTTGTAGATGTTTTCTAGCTAATCTAGATGGAATCGCGAAGCAATGGTACCTCAAATATTACCTGAACACCATTGACTCCTGGTCACATTTATCTGACAAATTCAACATGCAGTTTTATGCTTCCCAAACTTACCCAAAAGATTAAAAAAATCTTTGTCAATATGAAGCAAAGTCCCACGAAATCTCTTAAACAATTTGTTAAAAGATTCAATGAGAAAAAGCTGCCTGGGACAGACAAGTAGGGAACAACGGGAAGTTGATGGCCGTGTTTGCAAGTTTACATCCTGAGACCTCTTTTTGAGAGAACTTACAGAGGAAGATCTACAATATGATGGAGAAATTCTTACAATGAATAGAATGATTCATGAAGCTCGAGGATGCAATAGAATATAACTTGCAAGTTGGGGATTCAGGCAACAAGAAGAAAGGGAGCAAACCTCCTCATCGGCTATACCACCTATACCAATTTGGTCAAGATTGACTAAAAATTTCTGTCACCATTGGACATCATACCTCCTATTAGCAACCTCCAATGATCCTGAAGGATAGAGGAGATTGAAATTCGACTAGGTTCTACATGTTCCACAAATATGACTACCACAATACCATCAATTGCAGACACCTCAATGATGAAATCGAGCTCTTTATTTGAAGGGGCTATCACAACTATTACGTTCGAGGTGAGCAACTTAAAGGACTCCAAGGAAGAGGACACCAACCGTTGAAGGAGAGATTAGATGAAGAGCTCGAAACACTACTATGACTGAATGAGCTATGCTCGAAAAGTTATCCTTAGAGGGCGACAACATATAATTTTTCGCTGAGTTTATTTTCTTTAAACATGCACTACTAATCTAAAGTTTTGCATTGTTGAGACACTTTTAAAGATCATTATTAACCGAACCATTTTTTATTATTTAAATTTGCATGTAGAAATGTTAATATGTAAAAGAAAATTGATTAATCATGTTTCATTATTTCCAAGCACCCAGAAGGGCATTATAAAAGTTGAATGCCTAGAGGAAAGCTCGAGAATGGTGTTTGTTGGGGAAGAGTGAGCTTACAATATAGATTTGAGATGAAACTTACAATATAGAAATCTATAAAATTCAGAAAGAAAGCAAGTGCAAATCGTTGATCGAAATCCAATCTATGACGATAATAAGAAAACCACTTGTAGATTCAACATTTGGGGAGAAACACCAGAATGCTCAAACACGAGGAGTATCGTTGTGCAAATTTTCTATTTCCTAGCCCACCATAGATGCTTGAGGAAAGAAAATTTTGATTGAACAAGCTTTTGAAATTCTCAATACAAACACTTTTTTTTGATGAATTTCTTGGAGAAAATTTATGATCTTTGAGAGCTAGAGAGAGAGAGAGGGGTTAGAGAGAGAGAGTTGAAAAGTGTGATCAATACTCCTCAACTCTAAAAGACCTATTTTATATTGTAGGCACCATCATTAAGTCTAACCAATAGGATTAGAGCTTTTGAATACATTATTTGGAGCTTAAAATATGTAACTGTATGAACTAGTCAGGCGATGAATCGCCTAACTATAGGCGTCAGGCGATGCGTCACCTACTAGCAAGCGATGCATCAACTACTGCATCTCGCATAAATTTCAAGCTTTAGGTGATGCATTACCTACAAGAAGGCGATGCAACGCCATATAAGTAGGTCTAACTTCTCAAAACTGACATTAAACACCTCCAAATGCTCTCAATTTTTTTGTGTATCTTTAGATTCCTCAATGTATCATGTTGGATCCAAAATTATAATTTTTATATGCCTACAACAAAAAGTCAAATTTCACATCTACATTATGTGAAAATATTAAGGTTTTACATCCAATTTGTGTAATATCACTTGAGTTTTGTATTTTAATCCATCCTAACATCATTGATGCCTAAGATGGGGCCTCAAAAGTTGTGTGCCCAAGGGCTAAAGACAAACCTACCCAAGGGATGCTCCAGAAGTTGAGTGCCCAATGGCTCAACGTCAATGGGCCGAGAAATGAGCTCAGAAGTTGAGCAACCAAGTGCAAATCTAGACTAAAAAGTCTTTCCACTTGTGTAATATTTTGTTACAGATTTTATGCGCACGTATCAATACTCATATGATAATCAGCAAAACTGTTCAAAATTTGCCAGACAAATTATTAATCGATATTACATTCATACAACATAATAATAAATTATAACTTTTAAGGAAAATAATTCTTCTAAATGGAAAAAACAAAAACATTATATGCCAAATTTCCCAGTAGGAGACAACAAACATGTTTGTTCTCTTTCTTCCAGGTACGTTGGACTTAAAAAAAATATATATATATATATATATATATATATTTGCTATTTTAATGAAGAGAAGCAAGATAACAAAATATTCAATCTAAATTACGAAAAAATAAGAAAGAAAGAGAGAGATTTCAACTTAAAGTCGAAAGACAGAAACAGGACGCTCTGTTCTCTGTAATGACGATAATGACCCTACTCTCGGATGCTTCTTCGCGCTAAAAATGAGACAACGCTAGAGATTGTGATGGAAGCCACTGCCGTCCTTATCAGTAAACCCATCGACATTTCCAATTTCAACACACTTTTAATTTTCAAAATTAAAAAAGTTGCATTCCGAATACATAAATACTAAAATTAAATAAAAAACTCCAAAATTTTCATTTATGATTTAAATACCAATATTAATAATAAATCCCTCGCTAACCAATATACGCGCCGTCTCACGCGCCCCGCCGGGATCCGAAGCGTTGATAGGATGGAAGAGCCTAAGCCAGCGGAGACGGAGAAGAAGCTTCAAAACCCGATTCAAGATCAGCACCCAATCCCCGATCCCAAAGACTCAGGTCATGCTCCGAACGGCGACGGGGGCTGGGCAAGTGTAGAGATGGGATCGGAATCTCAGCATCAAGCTCCGCCTCCTACTGAAAACCAAGCCGATCCATCGACGAATCGCTCTCCAACCGGGTCGAAGAAATCGGTCAGGTGGAGCCCCGAATTGGTGTCCGAATCTACTTACACCAATAGCGCCGCGACTTCTCCTGACCGATCCAATCCCTATGTCGCTTCTTCCCCTGCTCCTCCTTCGTCTTCTTCCTTATCTTTCAAAGGTACGCGTCTATACAGAAATGTGTTTCGTACGCGTATATGTATACATACATATACGTATGAATGTGGAATTTGATGAGTTGTTTTGTTTGTTTGATCAGATTCGGTTGCGTCAGTGAAAAATGTTCTGGGGAGATGGGGAAAGTCAGTGGGGGAAGCGACGAAGAAGGCTGAGGATTTTGCTGGAAACACATGGCAGCACTGTGAGCTTTTTTTTTTCGTTAATCTCTGGAAACTTGCTTGTTTTTCCTCTTATATCTGTAGTTTGGGATTTGAAATCTAATTCCTAATTTTATTTGAGATTCTGGACCCGAATTTGCTTTTGGCTATGAGCATTTGGGCAAAAGTTGATAATGCAATTGAAATAGAAGTATTATGGATTGGAAATTTCATGCAGTGATTAGCTTTGTTTGGAACCAAAGAAAGTGGTTCTATAAATCAATCAAGTCTTGGAGATTTTGGATGTCTTATGATAACTTAAGTCTATAGATATAGTTCTCTCTTTGGTGTTGTGCAAAAACTACTTTGTTAGGTACTAGTTGTTCTGTGTACGTGTTACAAGAGAAATGAATTCGTTTTTTATAGAATAGTTTAATCAAATTGTATGTGATGATTTCTTGTCAGGTCTATAGCTACTTATTTGATGCCCTCTATTGGCCCTTTTTCTCTCCTTAAGAATTTGTTTGGTAGGAAAGAGATGTGGAAGGTAGGAAAAAAGATTCGGAGTACGGTGGTTGTTGGTAAGAATGATTTTGGGAAGGAATGGATTAGCAATGGATTTCAATTGATTAGTTTAAGTCAATATTGAGCCCTCTAAAAATCTTATTTCGTCATTTTACACAATGCCACAACAAAAAAGAGAGGATTTTGGTTTTTATTTTTTATTTTTCTCATACCAAACACAACAAGGGTATGGTGCTCTCTTTCCTTTTTCCTTTCCCTTCATGTGTAGCTCTTTTTCCTTGCTATTTTCATTCCCTCCTACCACACATGGCCACGTAGCCTATTTTTATTTTAACTTTCTTTGAAACCTTGGTAGATACCACTAGGGAATTTAGAATTTTCTTAAGATAATCCCATATCGAAATGGTTGGTTATATGTTACCCACTTAGCTAATTACTTATTAGATTGGTGCAATGCAATACCTTTCACTGGTATGATTGGAATTCCTCCTCTCCTTTTATTTTACTGCTGCGAGCAATGCATGTGATAACAGAATCTAGATCATGAAAGAAAAGGAAAGAGTAGTTATTTAAATGATGCACACAATGAAAAAATGTTAAGCCTTTTTTTGTTTTCTTTCTATTTTCTGGTTGTATAAGTGTTTATTTAACTCAGGTGGGATACAGGTTCTGTTAATATACAACATTCATAAAGATATTGAGATACTCTTTGTCCTAAAATCCAGATTATTATATAAAAATTCCTACTTACATTACATAAACAAGTTTCTTGTTTTAAGAATTTACAATCCAACATATCTTCTCCACTCCATCCCCCTGCAAATCTGTTTGTGTTTTTGATTGTTCATGCTTCTTTCCTAAAAGGTGTTGTATTACTATTCGATTATGATGTATTAATTACTGAATAAGATCTTTTGCTTTAATTTAGTGAAAACGGGCCCTAGTTTTGCTGATGCTGCCATGGGAAGAATTGCCCAAGGAACAAAGGTCTTAGCCGAAGGCGGTTATGAGAAGATCTTTAGACAAACATTTGAGACAGTTCCCGAGGAGCAACTTCAAAATTCTTTTGCATGTTACCTATCCACATCAGCAGGTCCAGTTATGGGTGTTTTATATGTATCTACAGCAAAGCTTGCATATTGTAGCGATAATCCTCTGTCATATAAAAATGGTGACAAAACTGAATGGAGCTATTATAAGGTATGTCTTCACCTTCCTTTACACTTGTAGCTAAAATAAATTACTTTGCAATTTGAGTTTTCAACATGTTTATGTTATGTGACTGTGTGGTGTAGTTTCACGTTGATATACTAAATAATTAATGAATGGTTTAACATCTTAATTCTCGTGAGCTATTACAAACCTGTTTGGTACAGCGTTTTGATCAAATCTTGTGTTTGTCTGGTTGTTGTAGATTTATAGGGAGAATAAATTAGTTGAGGATAAACTTTTAGTTTTTTACTTTTATTGTTATTTATCTATTGTGGGTATTGAAGAATGACTGATGTGGATACCAGTTCAATAAGTCTGTCCTGGGAAAAAGGCCCGAGCATCTATGAGTCCTGACACTAGACACAATGCGGATAAGAATTGTCATTTTCTTTTAGATATTGACAGGAAGCATCGCATGTGATGTGTGTTTAGTATCAATTCTTTGACATAAATCCTGGATAACTAGTCCAATGTTGTATAAAATCCTTTTTTTTTTTCATTCTTCTTTTTTATTTGGGTCTTAATTTTGTTGAAGATCTTTTTGGTGTAAAGGATTGTTGGATAAGTGCACTTTTCTAACCTTAATAAGATTTGGTTTGACCTATGTATATTACTATTTATTTTACCTTTAATCTATTCTCTATTTGGAAAATGGAAAGATTGGAAGAAGAATCTGATTCTCATTAGCTTGGAAAATAGCTTACAATAATCTATATATACAGAAGTTAGGAGGACAACTATACAAAATAACAAACACTAACATCTATCTAAAACCAATAACAGAATGATTACAAGCTGTAACTAACTCTGAACATTCTCAACACCACATACTGTAGATAGTGTTTTTTTCTCCCAATTGTTATTAATTTTGTAAACAAGGCCGGAAAAAGTTATTTGGTATTCCAAATTCGTTTTGGGAAGAAAGACATTGCAATTACAGATATATACCCATGATATTGAATGATGAATGTAACGTCGCTATTCATCATTTGCCACTAATATTTCTTTCTATATGGCATAAGTTGTCTGCTACTCTTTGGACCTTTAGTGCCCAGTATTTATGCATCTTTCATTTACTTTTGATTTCTTGTGTAACTTTTCATCTTACAAACGCGAGTCGTGTATTTACAATCATGTTTATGTTCAGGATTCTTAGCTATTGTTATTAACATGTTTGTACAAGTTGTATATATACCCATATGCACTCTCTGATCTCCAATATAAAATTGTAAATAGGTGGTTATCCCATTACACCAGCTTAAAGCAGTGAATCCATCGTCAAGCAGATCCAACACCTCTGAAAAATATATCCAGGTTATCTCCATTGATAACCATGAATTTTGGTTCATGGGCTTCCTAAACTACAGTGGGGCAGTCAAAGTCCTACAAGATGCTCAAGAAGGCCGCACTTTACAATCTGCTTGATAAAACAAACTGTCTTATGGTGAAGTTTCTCACTCATATTTGTATCCCTTGTTGTAACTCCTGAAGTTATATACTATATAGCTTCAATAAATTCTTATCAAGTAATTTAATAGTTTACTGATCGGATTTTTGGGTGGACCAAGTTTTGAATAGTAACTTTCTTCTCATTCTATGTATTGGGCTTTGCATGTGGCAACTTTCATGAAAACATGAACTGGGGATCTAGTCATTTTGCAGAACCAGTAGTGGTGACTCTTTTCTGGTGATGACGGCGCTATTTCAACGAATGGGGTTTTTGTGGCTTGGAATATCTTTTATTCTTACCTCTTTTACTATTGTAATAATTTATTTGAAGTCGTTTACTGAAGTCTTGAAAAAAGATAATGTATGCACATTAGTCACATTTTAGTCAGATTTTTATTTAATTATTTTTTCTTAAAGGGAATTTTTATCTTCATTTGAGTTACCTATATTATTACCATATAAATTGAGCACAAGTAATATCTGTAAAGTTTTTCTTATGCAAAATTTCCTTAGCAATATCTGTGAAGTTTTTATTTCATGGAAAGCGGGATAGTCAAAGGCTGCAAAACAGACAATTATTTATTTATTTATTTTTATTTTATAGAAAAATGGACAGTCATGACTCATGAACGAACTAGTTGTAATCTCTAAAGTTATGTTTGGCTCTTGAATTTGAATGTAATATAATGGAGTGTAGCACTCCCAACGAGTGTTCCATTTCATTCTTTAAAATATTTCATTAAAACACATATTTTTTTATTTTACCTCTAAGTTTTATATTATACCTTACATCAGTTTTTTATATATTTTTCTATATCATTTAAATATTATATCTTTAAATATATTTTATTACTTAAAGTAAAATAAAATAATTAAAAAATAATAATAAATATATAATAAATAGAGAGAGAAAGCTTATAAAAAAAATATATTAAAATATTATATAAATGATATGTAAATGTATTAATTGGAGTTTGTGCATAGCTATTATAAATATATGTATAAAGAAGCTGATGGAAAATGTTTTTATGAGTTTTAGCTAAATATTATAGAGAAAGTGTATTACAAAATATATCACAAAAACATACATTTTTATAATTTACCTCAAACTTTTACATTAGATCATACATCTGCTTCTTTATTTTTTCTCTACATCATTTATATATTATATTTTTAAAAATATTTTATTCATTTTAAGATATAAAATAATTAAATATAATAGTATCACACTCATATATATATACACAAGTTTATAAAAAAATAAAAAAATATTTATAGCTTGATGAATAGTGTTTTACTACATATAGAAAAATATTATTCATTTAGGTAAAAAAATATAACTTTACATCACCCAGTGGAAGACTACTTAACCATTTTTTCTCTATATTATAAAGAATAACACATTTTAGCTCATCCATTAAGAGTGATCTAACAAGTACATTATACAACACAGAAGAGTCCAACTGTTAGCTTAAACTGAAGTTTTATTGGAAAATTGTCCTAAATATATATTAGGTGAAAATGTTTAGTTTTATTTTGAAAATATATTAATTTATATTTATTATATGTATTTTAATATCATATACATTTTAAATGGATAAACAATGTCTAACATTTTCATTTTTATTGATAAAACGGGTATTAAATGAGTCACATTAATTCATTGGTTTGACTTGGCATAAGAGGAAAAATAAAAAGACTAAAATTGTTAATTGATTAATTTTCGGACAATATTAACAAACAAAAATTTGCATTTCATTAGTTGCAATAATAAATAGATAATTTTGGTGTTGTTTAGTAACACTTAAAAAATAGTTTTTTATTTAATTAATTAAACATAAAATGTGTTTGGTAATTCTATTTTTATTTATTATTATTTTTAATTTTAATTAAAATTTATTTAAATTTGAAAATAGAATTTTTTCACTTTCAAAATTTTTTTAAACAGTTTTCAAATTTTCCTTTTTTTTTTCTTCAATTCTTCAAAATCAACACATCATATTGTTAAACAAAAAATAAAAATAAAAGTTATCAAACGCGTTTATTTTTTTTTGTTTTTAAAAACAAAAAACAAAAATAGTTACCAAACATATTTTTATTTTTTAAAAATAAAGAAATAAAAATAAAATTAAACAACAAAATTTTTACCAAACGGCCCTATATATAAAAAAAAATATACATTAATTTGTTTTTCACTTATATATAAGTTGATACTTCCAGCAAATTGTCAAAAATTCATTAAAATAAAGATTAGTTTGATTTTTAATATCCTTTTATATATATATATAAATATATATATATATATATTAATATATTATTCTATAGGGGCTTCACTTTAAGCCCTATCGGTAGGGCCATCAGTGTTACCCGTGAACAGTTTTCGGTGCGACTTTTTTTATGACTATGTATATTGTAGCTATTTAGAGCATCTTGCAAATTTTCAGAAAATTCCGAATAGTTTACAGTACCGAAAACTAGGTTCAAACATGTTGTTTTCCACGCGCTTAAAAAAAATTAATCACGAGTGCAACAACATGTTTGAACCTAGTTTTCGGTACTGTAAACTATTCGGAATTTTCTGAAAATTTGCAGGATGCTCTAAATAGCTACAATATATACGGTCATAAAAAAAAGTCGCGCCGAAAACTGTTCATGGGTTGAGAACACTGAGAGCCCTACCAGTAGGGCTTAAAGTGAAACCCCTATAAAAGAATTCCCCTATATATATACACATGTAAACAGTTTTCGGCGCGACTTTTTTTTATGACCGTGTATATTGTAGCTATTTAGAGCATCCTGCAAATTTTCAGAAAATTCCGAATAGTTTACAGTACCGAAAACTAGGTTCAAACATGTTGTTGCACTCGTGACTAATTTTTTTTATGCGTGTGGAAAACAACATGTTTGAACCTAGTTTTCGGTACTGTAAACTGTTCAGAATTTTCTGAAAATTTGCAGGATGCTCTAAATAGCTACAATATACACGTTCATAAAAAAAAATCGCGCCGAAAACTGTTCACGGGTCCAGAAATACTGAGAGCCCTACCAATAGGGCTTAAAGTAAAACCCCTATAAAAAAAATTTCAAATATATATGCTATACGGAATATTTTTTTTAAACTAATAATAATACTGCTATAAAAAAAGTATACGAAGATAAATTTAATTAATTACTTACATTGATCAGTCTTAGATTACATAAAAGAGGAACTTTCACATTAAATATAATATTTATCTTTAAAAATGATGATAATCGAGATTTCAATTTAAATGAGATATTTTTTTATATCTAACTTTATAATAAAAATATATAAATATAATTATAATATAATATTTATCTTAAAAAATTATGATAGTATAAATTTTAATTTAAATATGATATTTTTTATAACTAATTTTATAATAAAAAATATATATATACGTAATTAAAATATAATATTTATCTTAAAAAATGATGATATTATAGATTTTATGTTCAATACATAAATTTAGTGATTGAAGAAAATTAAAAAAAACCATGTAATTGATAAATTTATAATTTATAATTCGATAGGTAGGGCATTAACCGGTGCATCAGATGCTCCTAAAACAATAGTTATTAATTTTGATAAGAAGAAAAGAAAATTCTAGAAAAATGAGAAAACTGCTACTACTAAATTATCTTATATATAATAATTTGAAAGAGAGCTATATAGTGGTTATTGTAGGGAGCCTTGACAAAATCCAATTTTTTTCAAAACAGATAGGTTTTGGCATAAAATTAATTCCACACACTTAAAATACGCACACATATATATACTACTAATTACAAACAACGTATATTTTTAGAAAATTTATTAATTAATTTTATCAAGTTTTTATGAATAATATAAATTTTAAATAAATAAACAATATTATATATAAAAGAATGATAATCATATTAAAAGAAAAATTAAATCAAAACATTATTTATAATTTTTTTTTTAAATAATACGATAACTTTTTAGATCACAAACTACATTATTTAAGGCATAAAACATTAATTATATTATTCAAATCACACATCAATGATTGAAGAAGAAACTTCTTTATTCTTGATAGAAGATAAATATTATTATAATTTCTTATTTAGTTACAAAGTCATAGACATTTATATATAATGTATTTATTATGTATTATATATTATTGTAATAATAATAAACTATAACATGTGAACTTATATTAATATAATTATTAAATATTTAGTTTTGTAATAAATATTATTATAATAATATTTTATAATATTTGAATTTATATTAATATAATTACTAAATATTTATTCTAGTAAAATTTTATAAAAATTAGGATTATATATTATATGCTATATGTTATTATAATAATAATTTATAATATTTGAATTTATATTGATATAATTATTAAATATCTAATTTTTTATTATATATTATTATAATAATGATATTTTATAACATTTGAATTTATATTAATATAATTCATAAATATCTAATGATATATTATAATATTTGAATTTATATTAATATAATTAATAAATATTTATTTTTAATTAGTTTTAAAAGTATATTCCGTTAAATATTTGTAATATTTTGTTAAAATTAACAAAATAAATCATTAAAACCAATAATTTCTGTTATCTACACATTTTTTATATAGAAGAGATGTAAGAGGGGTTATACATAGACACTATTTTGCACTCCACAAAGTGTTGAGATATTACTATAAGAAGAATTTACATTGGACTCATATAGATTTTAATTTAAATGAGATATTTTTTATAATTAATGTTAGAGTTAATGGCGACAAAAATACCAAATGTTTTCAAATGCTTTCACTTATATACCAATTTTTTCGGCGGCAAAAATACCAAATCTTTGTTAATAGTTTCACTTAAGTACCAATTATTTTATTTTGGTGGCAATAATACAAAATCTTTAATAATAGTATCACTTAAGTACCAATTCTTTTTTTTTTTTGTCAAGATGATAATACCAAATATTCACTTATTTTAAAGGGCTCCTTGGCAAAATAGCTTCTTTTTATAGTGCAATTTGCACTTTGGCCTAATTTCAATAGTTTTTAGCTAAATGACCTCTATTTTTAATAAATTTTTTGTATTACCCATTTCACCCTTAAAATAAATTAAAACAAAAATCCTAAAAACTATCGTCTTCTTCCTCTCATCCATCCACCCACACCCATCCACAACCACCCACTCTCATCCCGCCGCCACCACCACCACCACCGGCGACCACTGCCCTTTGTCGCCAGCAAACATTGCTCATCATCGGCTGCCACCGTCTCTCCACAAATCCGGCCACCACCCATTCAAAAGGTTGGTTTATATTTTTATGAAAAATGAGATTTTTGATATTGTTTTTGTTTATTTAAAATGCAAAATGATTGTTTTAGTATATTGAAAGTATAAGTAAGGATTTAGGTTTATTTCTGGAGTTTTATGGAGGTTAAAACTTGAAAATCTGAAAAAATTAATAGTGGTTTTGACCATTTTCGAGATAGAGAAACCCATAATTTTTTGATAGCTTGTCTAATTTTTCGACAAAGAGTCTGATATTTTGGACCAGCTGTCTAAATTTCAGACCAGTAGTCGTATTTTTTTCGACCACCTGTCTAAATTTTAGACCATCTGTCTAATTTAGACAAGTATTCTAATTTTTAGAAAGATCGTCGTATATTTTCAACCACCTGTCGAATTTTTAGACGGATTGTCGAATTATCAGACAAGTTGTCTAATTTTTAGACAGGTTGTCGAATTTCTAGATTTTCAACTTGATTTTCATTTTTTTATATAACTTTCCAATCAAAGTAATACCAATAATTTATACATGAGGAAGTAGACCATGGTTTTCTTCAACAGTTTGAGGTGCAGAACTAGAATCAGAAACATTACATATGTATGCACCATCAAAGTAATCATCAAAAGTTTGATTTTCATGACATGGGACATTCAAATTTACCTCAACAAGACCACCACCACCACCACCACCATCATCATCATCATCATCATCATCATCATCATCATCACCATCATCATCATCATCATCTTCTAAACCAACATCGTTATCATCGTTTAAACTAGGATCATCAAAATCATCTTCCCTAGAAAGGTCTGCAGTAGAATCAATATTAGTAACAAGTTTATCCTTAGTGAGTGCATTTTCCATCTTCTTTATCAAACCCACACATAATGAAATCAGATCACGCTCTTGCCATGTAAAGAAACTAACAACGTCTCTACTATTGTTTATTGCAATTAGTTCAATTTCCACCATCGTCGTTACCTTGCAAGTTAATTCTATATCGAAGAGGTTGCGATCGATTTCTGTAACTTTATAAAGATGTTCAACTAACTCCTCAAAAGTGAAGTTAGTTTGTACCAAACTTGATCTTGAGTGTGAGCCATTTGAAATCCATTTCCATGAGTCTTCATTCTTTTTCCATAATCCATCACATAATATTACAATGTTTTTCGATGACATCTGAATAAAAAATACGACAAAAATATAAATTATTGGTATTACATAAATTAAAATATTACATAAGAAAATTCGACGCCCTGTTTGAAAATTCAATAGTCTGTCTAAAAATTCGATAAGTGGTCGAAATAAATGACATGATGTCTGAAAGTTCGACATGTGGTCTAAAATTTAGACTGATGGTCAAAAATATACTACGAATAGTCTGAAATTTAGACAGCTAGTTTGAAATATCATAAATGCTAACAAAAATTAGACATGTTGTCGAAAAATTATGGGTTTCTCTATCCCCGAAAATGGTCGAAACCACCATTAAAATTATTAGATTTTCAAGCTTTAAGCTTCATAAAACTCCAGAAATAAACATGATTCCTTACTAATACTTTCAATCTACTAAAAAAAATCATTTGACACTTAATCTACAAAAACAACATCGAATCTTATTTTTAATAAAAACTCATATAGAACTAACCTTGTCGGCCAAATTTGTGGAGAGGCGTGGTGGCGGTTGTGAATGGCAGTGGTCCTCGGCGACTATCCCAGGTGGTGGTGGCGGCGGCGGCAAGATGGGGGAGGGTGGTTGTGGGTGGGTGAGACGAGTAAGGAAGAAGAAGATAGTTTTAGGGTTTTTTTGTATTAATTTAATATTATATTATTCTAAGGGAAAAACTGGTAATAATAAATTTTCATTAATAAAATATGTCATTTAACTAAAAACTATGTAAAGTAGGCCATAGTGCAAAATGCATCATAAAAATAGGTCATTTTCATCAATTTCTCTATTTTAAAAGATACTTATTTCAATTATTCCTTGAATAATTTTTAAAATGTATAAAATCAATTTTAAATTATTAAAATATAAAAAATTAAATGGAAAAAATAGAAAGAATAAAAAAAATTGAATTTATATTTAAGTGTAAATATTAGTAGAGATTTAGTATTATTGTTGTAAATATTCCTTAAATTATTTTGAAAAAATATATTAAATCAATTTTAATTTATAAAAGCTTATAAAAAAAACTAATAAAAATTAAATAAATATAAACATTCAGAAAAAATTGAATTTATATTTAAGTGCCACTACTAATAGAAATTTCGTATTATTGCCACATATATATTCCTTAAATAATTTTTATAAAATATATAAAATCAATTTTATTTATAACAAAAAATTATTTAAAAAAAATTGATACTTACGTGCAACTATTAATAAAAATATGATATTATTATCGTCTAAATAAAAAAATTGGTACTTAAGTGAAACTATTAACATATATTTGATATTTTTGCTGCCATTAGCCCTGAATTTTATAATAAAAAATAGGTACATGTAATTAATATATAATATTTATCTTACAAAATTATGATAATATACATTTTAATTTTGTTGTACCCCAAAATAAGCGTGGATTCAATAATTCAGCTAGGGGGTACATCTGGCAAATAAACACGTGGAGAAAGCGTGCGAGTAGGACATCTGGCTAATTTTGATGTCAGCAGCTCAAGTTAAGACTTGGCAACATGATAAGCAGATAATATCAAGATCGCCCCTCAGGACAACAACCTAGTTTGAGACGTGATGGCTAGATCGCCTGCTGGATACTCCGAACTTGGTCTGAACTAAAGTCCATTCACTCTTTGATCTCTAGCTCGAGGAAGATGTTCAACTCGTGGAAACCTGGTCATGACGTACAGTGAATGATCCCGAAAGACTTGGCGGTTCCTTATACGCTCATTAATACCCAGGCTGTATTACATATTCATTGCCCTAGATAACGAATGTAATTTACATAGGCAATCATATCCCTATGTAGATGAGAAAATATATTAATTGATTGTTTACCATATATATGCATGCGGTTACCCAAACCTATCCAGGAATATCCACTATAAATATCAGGGATAATGGACAGGAAAATTGATGACTTTTAAGATACAAAAACTCTACAGAAATTGTGAGAGATTAATAATATTGCCTTGTGGACTAGGTGGATTTTAACCACTGAATCACGTAAAAGTGTGAGTGTGAGAAGTTGTTCATTTTTGTTAATTACGGTTTAGAACAAAGCACTAATCTCTCTATTATCGGATTTCTTAATCCACTGTTGGCGAAAAACCGCGTCAACAGATTGGTGCTTTCATTGAGAGTTCATTAGTGCTTAATCCCCTACACGAAGTTTCACTCAAGATTCATCATGGTGGTCACCTGTTCTATGTACGACAATGAAATGGAGTAGCGTGGTGATCGAGAGACGCACCACACGGCCGTTTCCGCGGGAAAAGGCGCAGACGTTCAACAACGCCCTAGAAAGCAACATATTGGCCAAGACGATATTGAGAGTTCAACATCATGCCCACCAAATCCTAATCTGGGGTATCTAACAGCCATCGAGATGGAAAATGTCCAATTAAGGATCCATCTCGCTCGGGCTAACAGAAAGATCAAGGAGGTTCTGGATCGGTTACCCCCTCTTGCAACCGATGCTAACTTCAGAAAGAGGCAAAGTAGGTCCATAGGTCCCACAGGAATAACTGACTCATTCCCAATCATTCTATCAGTACTGTAACTCCGAGCTCTGTAACTTCCAAGAGAAATTAACAGAGTGCTCAACCTGCTAATCCTCATAGGACCAATCATCCCCATGTTAGTCGATCAGTCAGAACTGCAACCCCCAGCTCTATGCCTTCTGAACAGATTCCAAGGAATGTTCACAACAACCCAACAGGGAGAGCTGGGACCAATTCAAGAAGAAAAAACACCCTAGAGAATTAATCTGTACCGCGATCTGAACCTCAGGCATAGAGGACCTGAGAGATCAGGGTAGAACCGAGACAAGCAAACTTAGTGCGACCCGATGGAACGAGGATAGCCTCGCCGATAAGGCACCCGCCATCACCGGTTAGACATCCAACACCACCGCGCCCGTAGAGGAGCGCTCCAGTTCGAGGGGATAGCAGGATGAATCCTCCCCCATCAGAGGACATCTATGTCCCACGAGCTCGCACTTATAATTCAAGTCCTCGATCTCAGCCTCGAGTTATAAGTTTCCCTAATGGAAGTTACTGGACGGGGAGCCAACGTGGAAGCAGGTCTAAAAGCAACCTGAGGAATCATCTTAGTTCCGCACAAAGTCCTTGTTCTGATCCACATCTTGACCTATGTGATCATCTGAATTCACAAAGAAGGTATATGAGTTACACTCAACACGGGGGAAATCCGTCTATCGTATGCGACAATGAGAATGTCCAACCTAACCAAGCCCAAGTTTGTATGGAAAACAACCAATCTAACATGTATAATAGGATGGGGGCTAGTGATAAGCTCCTAGCTAACCTAGAGACCAAAGATCCAACCTTCAAACAGCTAGCCTTGATGGAGGAGTAGATGAAGAGGCTCTTATATGGAAAAGGAATTGATGATTCTGATTCCGATGAGGTGCTTGAGCCTTTCGCTCCAAACATCACAGTAGCTCCGTATCTTGTTGCCTTCAAGATGCTGACCATGCCTGCATTTGATGGAAACTCAGATCCATCCAATCACCTCGGGACATTCAATACGCTAATGATGGACCACAATGTCGGGTTTGACCTAAGGTGTATTTTGTTCCCCGCAATTCTAACCGGCTAGCTAGAGAGTGGTTCAATAAATACAAAAGACATTTGATCACCTCGTGGAATCATGGTAGGAGGTGATTTATGGAAGGAACCCCAACGAAAATGAGTTAAAAGTGTAGATGAACTCTTGCCCGGGCTCAAGAATGGATAAATTTGGAGGAGTCGTAATCTGCTATCGCAAGAACTAGCTAGGTCCCTATTCAACCCGTTGGAGCGGTGGCGAATGTTGCAGCTACAGCTCAACCTGTTACCCAGAATAACCATGTGGAAACAATAACAGGAAAGGGAATGGCGAGGGTGATTAGAGCGGCACAAAGAAGAACAAGCTCGAGGAAAAATTCAAACCCATCTATGCCACCTACACCAACCTGACCGATACACGATATCATGGAAGAAGCTAGAACCATTGAGGCACCAGAGGGTGAAGAAAGATCCCTCTAAATTTTCCCGATATCATAATGACATCGGCCATAACACTGATGATTGTCAACAATTGAAAGACTAGATCGAAACTCTTATTCGAGCTGGACCATTAGCCCAGTATGCCCAAAACTGAGTCGTTCCCAATCAATCAACTAGGTAGAATGCTCATCCAGGTCCGAAAACACCAATCGGCCAACCTAGAGCTTAGACAGATCAGGGGAACCAAGTCGATCCTCCTCCAATAGTAGGAGGGACTATTGTCGGAGGATCCCATTTGGTAGGCACGAGCAATGGGGCCCAAAAAAGGTATATACAGAAGCTGAAAAACCCACAACAGTGATAAATTTATCTCAGAACAATAGTTATCAAAGCAACAGCGGTTGGAGAAACAACCAATCATTTTCACGGAAGAGGACGCTAGCCACATTCAGTTCCCACATAATGATCCACTGGTGGTAACCATTCAGCTCGCCAATCGAAGGGTACGAAGGATATTGGTTAATAATGGGAGCTCGGTAAACGTGTTATTTAGGTCCACCCTAGAAAAGATGGGATTATCCATAACTGATCTTAAGGTGACCTTAATGACACTGTATGAATTCTCAGGTGAAGGAACATCAGCCATAGGGATGATCGGGCCAGTGGTCACTCTAGGATATGATATGCAAACTGTTTCTAAAATACTTGAATTTTTTGTAATCGATTTTCGGCGCCCTATAATGTGATTTTGGGACGACCTGCATTGATGACTTTTGAGGCCATCACCTCGATCCAACACTTGGAAATGGAGTTTCCCTCAGCTTCAGATATATGTACTATAAGGGGAGACCAACTCGGTGCCAAAGAATGCTACAAAATTTCCATGAAGGGAAAATCACAACCCGGGTAGCAAACAATGGTCATAGTTGAAGGAAATGAGGAGCCTCGGGTGATGGAAGTTACCAATGGGGCGGAAGAACCCAAGGAAATAACGAGGTCACCCAACAGGAGGACATTGATCCGTGATTAGGTGAAGACAGGTCTGAGCTCCAAGCTGTGGAAGAGCTCGAGGAAATCAGTATCGACCCAGAGATACCTTCAAGGATTTTAAAGGCTGGGAAAAATCTTGGAGCTGAAAGGAAGAAGGTGCTAGTTGAATTCTTGAAAAATAACCTGGATGTCTTCGCCTAGTCACACAAAGATATGGTGGGAATCAATTCGAATGTGATAATACATACTTTGAGTTTAGACAGGAATGTGCCAGCAAAGTCCCAAAAATGAAGGACTTTGGGGAGAGAACGATCGAAGGCTTTAGAAGAAGTGTCTCGCCTACTTAAGTGCGGATTTATCAGGGATGCAAAATATCTGACCTGGGTTGCTAACCCTGTTCTGGTCCTGAAACCCAATGGGAAGTGGAGAACATGCCTTGGCTTCTCTGATCTCAACAAGGCCTGTCCTAAGAACTATATCCCACTACCTAGAATTGACCAGTTAGTAGATGCAACAGCCGGTCACGAGCTCATGTCTTTCATGGACACATATTTTGGATATAACTAGATCGCGATGAACCCTGCAGACCAAGAGTATACTAGCTTTATGACTGAGCATAACATATATTTCTACAAAGTTATGCCATCTGGGTTAAAGAATGCTGATGCAACATACCAACGACTAATCAACAAAATGTTCGTTAACCAAATTAGGAAAAACATGGAAGTGTATGTCGATGATATGATTGTTAAATCAAAGACTGCTAGTAACCATGTGTTTGACCTGGAAGAATGTTTTGGCGTGCTAAGGAGGTATGACATGAAGCTAAACCCCCAGAAGTGCACTTTTGGAGTTTCGTCGAGGAAATTTTTGGGCTTCATAGTCTGCATAAGGGGGATAGAGGCGAACCAAGAGAAAATTAGGTCATTACTAGAAGTGCCTTCACCTAGGTCACATAAAGAAGTACATAACTTAATCGGAAGAGTGGCAGCCCTAAACCACTTCGTTTCAAAATCCACTGACAAGTGTCTTCCATTTTACAACTTGCTCAGAGGAAACAAACATTTTGAGTGGACCGTAGAATGCAAACAAGCATTTCACGACTTGAAAGCTCACCTAGCTGAACCCCCTATGCTATTGAAACCTACAGTTGGAGAATGTTTGCTCCTATATCTGGCAGTGACAGAAAATGCAGTCAGCTCCGTATAAGTCTGAGAGGAGAATCGGGCGCAGAAACTGGTATACTACATGAGTAAAAGACTTATGGGAGCTGAGTCTCGATATCCTTTAATAGAAAAACTCATGTTCTGCTTGATTTTGGCATCAAGAAAGCTCAGACCATACTTTCAGTCCCACACCATCCACGTTTTAACCGATCAACCTTTAAGGCAGGTCTTGTAAAATCCTGAAACATCGGGATGTCTACTAAAGTGGGCCATCGAACTTAGCCAGTTTGAGATATTGTATATGCCATGCACAACGATCAAGAGTCAAGAACTCGCTGACTTTGTAGCTGAATGCACATGTTTTCAAGATGAGCCAATGAGAGAACCAGTGCAAGAGTTGTGGAAGATATTCGTTGATGGATCCTTTAACGAGAACGGATCAGGAGCTAGGATAATTCTAGTGTCACATGAAGGGCATCGATTCCATAAAACTCTCAGGTTTGGGTTCGAAGCATCCAACAACGAGGCATAGTATGAAGCTCTATTGGCAGGAATAAGGGTGGTGAAAGAACTGAAGGCGAAGGCGATCCAATGTTATAGTGATTCCCAACTCATGGTTAATCAAATATTGGGGGAGTATCAAGCTCACGGTATTAAAATGGTGGCTTACTTAGCTAAGGTTAAAGGCGAGTTGGCTGAATTTGAGTTCTGCTCTGTTGAACAAGTACCCCGTGAATAGAATTCCAACACAGATGCTTTAGCTTGACTTGCCACCACCAAAAAGGCAGACACACTGAACGTAGTCATGATGGAGTACTTGGAACAACCAAGCATAGTAGCAAAATCGCTTGAGGTCAGAATGATTGACATAAAACCAACCTGGATGACCCCCACAGTGGAGTACCTCACAACCGGTAAGCTACCAGGCGATTGAAAGGAAACAAGAAAATTGTTATATCAAGCTCTGCGGTATGTTATGGTTGAAGGGACTCTATATCAATGAGGGCATTCACTACCTCTCCTACGGTGTGTTTTGCCTGAGGTAGCACATACTATCTTGTAGGAGATACCTGAAGGATTCTGCGGAGACCATGCTGGGGGGAAAACTTGGCTTTAAAGATATTGAGACAGGGCTGTTTTTGGCCTACGCTGAAAAGGGATTCGGCCTCATACGTGCAGAAATGCGACAAGTGCACCCGTTTCGCTACCATCACTTGGGCAGTACCCATTGAGTTAACCATGATATCACCCCCCTGGCCATTTTCAGTATGGGGAATCGACTTGATTGGTTCTTTACCAACAGGAAAAGGAGGAGTTCGTTATGTAGTTGTTGCCATAGACTACTTCACGAAGTGGGTCGAGGTCGAGCCTCCGACGACCATAAACTCTAAGAGAGTCCTGGATTTCATTGTAAAGAACATTATATGTTGTTTTGGGCTCCCAAAGAAGATCATGTCTAACAACGAAAATTAGTTCAATAGCGATCTCTTCTCAAACTTTTGTGAGAAATACGACATAACTAAGAGTTTCTCGTCAGTAGTGTACCCGCAAGCTAACAGGCAAGTCAAGGCTGTAAACAAAACCCTAAAGGTGAGCTTAAAGAAACGATTAGATGAAGCTAAGGGATTAGGGCCCGAGCAGCTCCCACAAGTACTTTGGGCCTATAGAACCTCACATCACAACTCCACATGGCACACTCCTTTCTCTCTAAATTTTGGAAGTGAGGTGATGCTTCCGATTGAGGCACTAGTGACGACATATAGACAGAAAACCTTTGTTCAAGATCAAAACCACAATCTACTTAGCGCATCCCTGGATCTGATAGAGGAAAAATGAGAAGAGTCACAATTGCAGCTTGCCCAATATCAGCAGAGAATCACTCGTTACTTCAACTCGAAGGTGAAGGGCCGCAGAATCGAACTCGGTGATTTAGTGCTTTAGAGGGTGTTTTTAGCAAGTAAAGATCCCAAGGACGGTGTGTTAGGACCAAACTGGGAAGGGCCATACCAGATCGTGGAAATCCTACGAGAAGGGACCTTTAAACTAGCTCAGTTAAATGGAGAGATAGTTCCATGTACATGGAATGTCCTACACCTTAAAAAAAATACTATTAGTAATAGTTGACATAGTTAATTTTCTTTAATGTTTTTGGTACTGTTCCATGTAAGGCTTATTTATAAAAGTCACTTCATCTAGATAACATTGAACTTTTATGTAAAGCCAATATTTTCACCTTATTCTTGTAAAGAATCACGTGGTCATTTTGTAAAAGCGACCTAGAATATGTGTAAGTTTTGGTCGCTTGGGGGGCACATAACCGAAGAGCTTTTAAACGAGTTTAGCATATTCAGATAAAATTTGAAACTCAGAATTTGGAAAAACTTTTGGGAAAATTGATTATTCAACGACTTTTTAAAGCTCAGATTTTCAAAGTAATTCCGAATACGAACTAAGTTGGGAAATTTATAAGACAAAACAAAACCTAGAAGATAACTAGGAAACCTGTGATATAATCAGGTCTGAGGCCTGATTCTTAACATGTACAATGCTTCTTATTGAGGTTGTCAACCCCAGCCTGCAGTTGATCCCATTACTGGCTCACCTCCACCACTTGGTCCTTAGCAATCTGCTCATTCCCCTGGGAAGTGGCCAGGGCGGCCTTGATCTCCTCTTTCCTAGCTCGAGACCGGGCGATGCCGCCGAGTTGAGTCAGGACAGACTACAAAGGGGAAATGCAATTCAGGGTTAGTTCGCAAAAAAAAAAAAATAAGAGAGAGAGAGAAAAAGAAGTACTATAGGGGGAATGAAGGTGGCTCACAGTTAGGTTCATTCCCATGGCAGACTCTAGAATGTCTTCAGGGGAACGCTCCTCCATGGCCCTCAAGTCCTTAATGTTGGCTCTATATGTGTGGCCCACCATATGGTTCACCATCTCATATACAGTCCCTCAGAATGCTTCTGGGATCCTTGCCATCTCAAGTGGTTTTACCAGGATCTGAACGGAGGGGAGTTCACCCTGAATAACCAGAGGGACTCGAGCAGGTGAATATCGACAAGAGGAGAAGGAACCTCAAGAATAGTAACGGCCGTTGCTAGAGCTAAGGGCTGAGTTTGTGATTGCTGTCTCTGGGTGGAGCTAGCATTTTTATCTTTTATAGGAGATTCGATGGAAGCTCCAGACTTGGAGGCAAATTTCTTTGATACTCTTGCCTTCTTGATCACGGGTCCAGCTCCGAGCCCGCCAGATTTAAAGGCGCCCTTTAGGGCCATATTGTCTCCTGCAAAGGAACGAGCAGAAGATTTAGATACAAGAAATGGTTAGTCAAAGTAATGCAAGGAAAATAATAGAGCAAGAACCCTACCCTCCGTGCTAGAGGAGGAAACTACTATGATCGGCTCGGGGTTACGAATCGGACTAGGTAAAACCTCTAATATTATTACGTCTTGGTTCCTATGGGGTTCAGGCTCTTCAGCCAAGTTGGACTCTTCTAGGTCTGCCTAAAACTAGGGGAAAATATTCCCTGACAAAGGGAAGGCCACGTCCTACGATTCGTACCATACTTCTAAAAAATGGTGGACCTAAAGTGGAGGGTATTGTCTACCATTATGGTGCATCAGGGATAACTATGGTCATAACGAACCACCAAGTGATCCACACATTATTGGAGGGTCATGTTCAGGTCTGGGTCAACAGGATGTCGACTCACGAGCTGTCGTGGCTTGAATCTGACTAGCCTAAAACTAGCAGCAACCCGGTCTAATTCTCTATAGGGGTTACCTTGGCTGGAAGTGTCGGTTGCTGCCCCTGGCTCAGCTCAGTTTGGATCAGGATGCTAGCCATCTTTAGAATCTTTTCTCTTGCACACCAGCGGTGCCACCTCTTCTTCCTCCTCTGTGTCAGCAATGACGAAGAGAACTTCTTGAGGAGGAAGGAGCTCGGGGGGCGGACCTCTGGCTTTGATGGCCAAAATTTGATCTTTACGAATAAGATTATAAGCCACTATGGTAGCATCATTCACTACCATTTAGAACTCCTTCTCCTTCGGAGGAATACAAGACAGTGTCACGTACCGACCTCCAAGAGTCTCAGATCGCTTCGCCTTCTTGTATATAGATGCACAAAGAAGCAACTCAGTTAGGAGGGTTAAACTCAATAAAAAAGGAATTCATGTATGAAATTTGAAGAGTTAGGAAACTTACGAGGACGGTTGAAGTATCGATGAGTGTAGTTCTTGAACCCATTTGACATAAATAATTGATCTTTATAGTCATTCGAGTGGCTGGGGAGGTCGATGATGAAGGCCGTGTTGGGAAACTGAGTGAGGTAGTAGAATCCATCACCTCACCCCTTCTTCTCATGGATTGGCTTTGAGGCAGAAGAAATACATAATGTCGGTCGGGGTGAGGACCTCCCACTCGTGCTTGAAAAATAAATACTTCAGCCCCGCCAAAAGCCGATATGCGTTTGGGGGGAGCTGGAATGGAGCTAGTTCGACGTAGTTTAAAAAGTCTATGAAGTACTGGTCCAAATGGAGGAAAGCACCTACTTTCAGATGCTCATCACTCCAGGTCCCGAAATCATCCTGAAGTGGGGCGTAACTTCGCTCTTCTTCTAGCGGAGGTCGGGCAACAAGCCCGTCGGGTCCCATTTCGATCCCATGGCTCAGTAGAATCTTGTTCACTTTGCCTTGGATTTTTATTGGAGACATGATGTGCTCGGCCTCAAAAAAGGCATTGGGGTCGACTACAATCTCCCTGTCCACCACCGGGCCAAAATGGGGAAAAGGGGTGTCGGGTGCAACCTGCTTGCCCTTACTCTTGCTTTGCAAAGAGGAGCTCGCGATGGTTTTCTTTTGATGGGCCACGATCTAGCTCGCCTGATGACAAAGCGGCTTGTTAGTGGTGACCTAAAATAAGGTCTAGCTACGGGGATAAAGGTTCAGTGACCCTGGGGTTTGAATTTGATTTATTTAGCATAGAATATATGCAAGCTAAGAAGTACCCTAGCACCAATGCATGTTTCCCATGTGCAGTCCTTGGCCACGCGCTACAGATTGGGGGAAGTCCCTCATACTTTGGGATTTGCATGTCAGACCTAGTACCATTTTGAAAGCGGTTTAATGTAAAACCACTCAAGGAACCGTGGCCCTTAAGCAACCCAGAACCGAACCTAAAACCCCCTCAGCTTCTACGCACAAATAGGTAACTTAATTAATTCATCAACAATTCTATCCTTTCAAAACCCAAAAAAAAAGCCCATTTTTCACTCACCTTATTTCTAAACGAACCTAGTATCATTCTTTTAGCCTATGTAAACTATTGAGAAAACTTATTTAAGATCTTGTTTATTTTCATGTAAATCTTTTATCAAACATATTAATATAAGAAAACCTAGAACATGTTTCTAAAATTTAATTCATACAGAGATAATGATAAGAATACTTACATTATTGTGTAGCAGAATGATTGAGTCATTCTTTCAGTTTCTCTAACCCTTGTATCCTTTCTGTTGCAGGGTATCACCAAGAAACTGAACCGTTCTTCAATTTTCTTCACAACCTTCCAAAGTATCCTTAGAATCACCTAGACTGGAGTGGGAAATTCTCAACACATGAGATAGATACAGAGAGAAGAAGAATAGAAGAGAAAAATTGAGGCTTAGAAAAGGACTTATGCTATAGAGAGAATCTATAATCTAGAGCATTAAGAATAGATCATCCGATCTTCTAAAAAACCATCTAATTTCAACTCTCACTTAGCATTCCTTCTATAGGCTCAATTAGGTCATTTATTTTAATTAAAAATTAATAAAATAATAGATAATATTAGTCATTAGGTCAAAATTCTCATGGGCTTTAGGCCCGTGAAATTTTCTATTTAATTATAAGCCCATTGAACTTACAATCAATGCCAGTATTATTTTCTATTGATTTAATTAATTAAATATTTTATCAAATTATTTATTTATAATTTGAACCTTGATTTAAACTTATTTATTAATTTAGATACCAATTTATCTTAATTAATAAATCTGCCATAATTTCTCTTTTCTTCTTTAAATTACATAACTCTGTGAAACTATCCAAAATTGACCTGGTCAACTTTGATAATTCTAATTGATAATTAAATCAATTAATTGAGACTATCTAGATGATTTTATCCAAGGTACAGTGGGGACTGTGGGCCTATGAAATCAAGCTCTAATAAGTTATCATAAATTTAACAAATAAATTTACTAACTTATTAATTCCTTGTAACTCCACTAAAGACTCATAATTGCACTCTTGAATTCATAGAACGCTCTATAAAAAATTAAGATACATTATTAATTATCCATTGTTACAACCATCATTTTCACTTAATCCTCTATAGACAGTCTACAATGAGATGGGACTAAATAACCATTTTACCCCTCATTGTATTTTATCCTTAAAACACTTAGTTCCTTGTAAATGATATTTCTATAAACTAATATTAATTACTGAAATGAGATCTCTATCATTTAGTACCTTGAACCAAACGAAAAGGAAACCATCGTTTCACTTCTTCATCAGAAGCTATAGATGTTTGTATCTATGATTAATACTCCCACTTAATTATACTACCGAGTTCCAAAGATGTAAGTATGGGCTAGTCTGCAGGGTAAGCTGGTAACAAACAAGTCAAAGAACTCAAATATTACAATAAGTTAGAATACTAACCACTTAGAATTGAGATTGAATTGACCTATGATCAACTAGAATAGATAATAATTGTATGTTTACTTATCCTATCTTCTGTCAATATCGATCCAATCCGATGTAACAAATACATATGATCTTATCTATTTTGCTAATGTTCTGGAAAGAACATAACACTGTGATATATAAGTAGATCATATCGTATATTGACAAGTCAATGTAAATCATGTGCACTGACTAATCTTAAGACTAACTTATTTTGAACATATAATCATATTTATATTCCACTGTGATTACGACACTATAAATATGATTAGCAATATGCTCAGGATTTAATAGAAGTTTATATTAAACAAATTATCATGAAAATAAAACATGTGAGCAAAGTGATTGACCAAGTTAAAAATTGATTTATATTCTTTTATTGATAATAAAATGAGATTACAAAGAAACATGTGAGCAAATTGGGATTTCTATTCTTTCACGCACCTTATTTCTAAACGAACCTAGTATCAATCTTTTAGCCTGTGTAAACCCCTATTGAACTCGAACATGGTTAAAGTACGAGACGATACTTGAAATTTTTTTGAAATAAAAGGAGCTTATTGAAAAACAAAGAATGAAAGATTTAAACCAGATGAAGAGATACTTACAGTTTATATGTTTACTTGACGAGGATGCTGATGGTTCCAAATGTAGGAGCTTGAGAGCTTCTGAAGAATGGGAGGAAGATGAAGGTTTTTGAAGGAGGTATGAGAAGAAAGGGTAAGTTTTTGAAAGGAAACTTTTTGAATGCGAAGGTGGTGAAGTTCAGGCCTGATTTTCCTATTTATACGTAAACCTTGAGAATTAATCTGGGCCATTTGATCGGCTCAACTCGAGATCCAAAGAACGAGATTAAATGACCCTTGCAGCAACAAAAAGTTGATAGGACAGTTGTCACAGTCCTTGAAACCCGAACATGCTCCTATTATAGACGACAACATGTTTAACACTCGAGTAATGGGTGGGCACAATTTCACACAACATAAGCCTAAAAGCCCCTACTGTTCACGTCGGAAGTGACGCCATGCACGAGCAGGAGCTTGGGGGGGGGGCAAATGTTGTACCCCCCAAAATAAGCGTGGATTCAATCATTCAGCTAGGGGGTACAGCTAGCAGATAAACACATGGAGAAAGCGTGCGAGTATGACATTTGTCTAATTTTGATGTCAGCAGCTCGAGTTAAGACTTGGAAGCATGATAAGCAGATAATCTCCAGATCGCCCCTCAGGACAACAACCTAGTTTGAGACATGTGATGGCTACATCGCCTTCCGGATACTCCGAACTTGGTCCAAACTAAAGTCTATTCACTCTTGATCTCCAGCTCGAGGAAGATGTTCAACTCGTGGAAACCTGGTCATGATGCACAATGAAGGATCCCGAAAGACTTAGAGGTTCCTTATACGCTCATTAATTCCTAGGTTGTATTACATATTCATTGCCTGAGATAACAAATGTAATTTACATAGGCAATCATATCCCTATGTAGATGAGAAATTATATTGATTGATTGTTTACCATATATATGCACGCGGTTACCCAAACCTATCTAGGAATATCCACTATAAATATCAGGGATAATGGACAGGAAAATGAATGACTTTTAAGATACAAAAACTCTACAGAAATTGTGAGAGATTAATAATATTGCCTCATGGACTAGGTGGATTTTAACCACTGAACCACGTAAAAGTGTGAGTGTGAGAAGTTTTTCATTTTTGTTAATTACAATTTAGAACAAAGCACTAATCTCTCTGTTATCAGATTTATTAATTCATTGTTGGCGAAAAATCGCATCAAAAAATTTAATAAAAAATGTATATGCAGGTAGTAGATGTCAAAAAATGACAATGAATTTAAATTAAGCATTTATCACGTAACAAATGATAGTTAACCGTTGAAGTTGATAGAAAAAAAATCGTCAAACTAAAAATTTGTTAGATACATATTTTTATATATAAAGATATAAATATTTTTGTAGGTTGATTTTCATTATTTGAGTGGGTTGTCAAGGTTGTGTTTGGTTAATATTTTCTAATAACAATTTTTTATTTTTAAAAAATTAATAAATATATTTTCGAAGAGAAAAATCTTTTCAAAGTTTGTAAAAAATAATGAGATAAAGTAATGAAACTCAAAGGAATTGACGGGGGCCCGCACAAGCTTGTGAAAGAAAAAGTGATGAAAAATAAGAAGTGAGAAAGTTGTTGATGACATTTTCATCAACTTAATTATGTAGAGAAATTAAATAGGAACAAAAAAAAGAACGAGAAATTTTACATGGTTCAACAGTTAAAATCTTCCTACATCCGTCCACGAGTCATTTTTTATTAAGGTCCGCGTTAAAGCTTCAAGAAAGAGCAATTTCACATAGTGTTTCTCAGTCCAAAATTGTGCCCTCGTACAAATGACCGGATCCATGCTATTTATAGACTTTGTTACAAGAATATATTCCCACAAGTTTAGGGAAGTTACAACATATATTCAGATGACTATTTGAATAATAATGCAATTAAAATGCATTACATAAATAAGGATCCCATAAAAATAGGGATTCAATACACAGTTTTAACAAATCCCAAAGAAATAGGGATTTCCTAACAGCTTCTACGTGTATATATTTAATGTGCCTTCGAGCTTGAACACTGCTTCATCACGCTTTCGAGATCACTCATAGCTTCGAGCTCACCATTCTAGTTGTCGCCACCTCCTTGCTTGATCAGCTGTCGAACTCATCTCTTGGAGGAGACTGATTCTTTCGAGCTTGCAACTCATGCTCGAGTGCTAATGACGTAGCTCTAGAACTTCACGATAATTTGTACAAGTATAATGTTAACACTTGTTAATCCCAAGCTTACACTCATTTGTTGAGGCTACTTATTTATCCTCGAAATTTGGGTGTAACAAAAGTAAAGAGAGAAAATTTGAGGAAAGAGAAATTGAGAAAAAAGAGACTGATAAGAGAAAAAATGAGAGAGAAAGCGATGAAATAGAAAGTGAGGAGAGAGAAAGTAATGAGAGATAAAATGACCATAGAGTATCTGATGAGCTTTCTAATTTTTATTTTCACTTTTTTCAATCTCTGGGCCCTCACTTTTTTCTTTATTGCTAGATGATGCAGTCTTCCGAGAATAGGTGGGGGCCCGAGCTGGCAATCCCCTACCATTCTTCCTTGTCACAAGCCAAGTCTCCATTTACTCGAAACCAAAGACGTATCCAAGAATACAAATAATGCATCGAGCTTGAAGATATCCGAGCTCATTTTTGACACCAAGTGATTGAAATCCAAGAGGGAAAAAGACGAAAGTTATGAGTAGTATTCGATCCCGACCCTGACCCTGAGCCGAGACCCATTCACTCAGACTTGAACCTTAGGGTTACTGTTTCTTTCAAACCACACGAGCTCTCCTTCGAGATCATGGAGAGCTCCTCTAGCCAAATCCTTCTTAATCTCCTCCTATCTCTTCCATCCCTACCCTACAAGGAGAATGTTTCGAGGCTGATCTATACAAGAGTACTATCAGCACTACGAGATAGATATCAGACATTTTGTCTTGTCATGGTCTTAAGTTGACCGGGGAGCTCATTTTTTGAGCTCTTAAGCCTGAAGAGAGGAGCTGCTATGCTCCGGGTGAGGAAAACACAAAGAGAAAGGTTAAGCTCGCGGCTTGGTGTTGCAAGCACATGCGAACTGGGGCTCTTTTTCCTCTAAATGATTATTTTAGGAAGTTTACCAATTATGTCAGTATTGCCCCATTCCAGCTCTAGACCAACTCATACAGAGTTTTAGCGGCACTTAAGTCATTGTATCATGAAATGAAGTGGGAAAGTCCATCTCCTTATGAGATCTTGTACCTTTTTTGCTTGAAGAACAACCCCACAAGAGCTAAAGGTGGAGACGGGTTCTACTATCTCTCCAGCTGGCCTCGAGAGACGAGGTTGCTTGAGGATATTCCCAACCATCCTCCCAACTTCAAAACACAATTATTCTAGATGAATGACCTTGAATCGTCCAAATTATTTTCATTCCAACGCCCTCGTAAGTTATCTTGTGATTTTTCAATAGTCATGCCTTTTGCTCTTTTACAGCCAACTATGACCACCCAAAACCAACGCAGGACATGGAGGACCACAGGGAAACAATGTCAAAACTCCCATATGGGAAGCAATCCCTTCGTTACCTCTGACACGAGGATAAACTGCACCTATGCCAGCTCATTAATGAAGATGAGTCCACAGATGACTCTTCTTCTTGCAAGTATGCTCAATGGGAAGAAGTCCCCATTCTTTGACCTTAAAATTCTTCAAAGAAAATCAAAAGGAAGGACCCGAGCACAATGCTGGTGGAGCCTTCAGGGTCGAGTAGCGAGGCTCAAGATGAGGCATCTCTAGGCTCGACAAGAGGTAAAATAGCGTTGAATATGTCCATATGGTCTCCAAATCTTTTGAAATATGAGACTAGCATCTTTGTTCCCTTTGTCAATCCTAGAACAACTTTTTTACTTGGTTGGGGGTAGAATTTAGGGTCTATAGAGACGATAGTTGGTTAGGTAAATTTCAAACAATGTATAGTTTAAACGAGGTTCGGGAAGGGATAGTTGCTCAATATGGAACCAGCGATTGTAAAAACTTATCTAGCTTATCCCCCACCTATCGAGAAGGTACTCGCATAGAATCCTTAGAAGATAGAGGGATTTCCTAGTCCCCAAGCTCAAGCTCAAAGGGATCTTCTAGTTCGGTTTCCTTACTAACTGTTTCCGATCTCTCTTTGATGACCAGTTACTAATATGCCATTTTTTTTGTTTCTCATGTGATATGGATTCAGAGCTTGACAACATACTCAGGATGCCACCTAAGGCCCGAGGTAGCAAGCAGGGCTGCGTGTCCTCGAAGAAGCATGCACCTCCTTCTAAAGTCACGAAGGTTGCTGAGGACCCTTCCTTGGCGACCTCGAAGGCTGCCCCTAGTGAGCCAAAAATAAAAAATCCTCCCCCAAATAGAAAGACTCCACCTCCTCCCCCCCCCCCCCCCCCCCCCCCCCCCAAGAAAAGTCCATGTTGAGGATAAAGGTAAAAAGGTCGCAGACCTCGAAGTTTCATGGCCAGCAGGTGCTCCAACTCAAACTGTGGTACGCCAATTCTCCGCCATGCCGCATATGCCAGAGTATCTCTTGGAAAACGAGGCTGGTGCCTTAGGAGCTGACCTGTGCTCTGACTTGCTGTCTCGAACTGAGCAATCCTGCAACAACCTCGACATTAACCTGTGGATATTTTTTAAGGGAGACAACACCACTGCCCTCTTCGACCAGACCATGGAGCTTGAGGTTTCTGTAAGTATCCCAACCTCTTTAACTCTTTATTTTCTCAGTTAGTTATTCTCTAATTGTCATTGTTTTCCCTTTAGACTATCCTCGGGTTTATGCGCCAATGCTTCCTCCTATCCTCAAAGATTGTGACCAGTGAGAAGCTAGCCAACGATGCTCATAAAGCTTGAATTTGAGCTGAGGATGTCCTAAAAGAGGCCAAGGGAGCTCAGACCAAGGCTGAGGATGCCCTTAAAGTGGTCCAAGATAAGCTTGCCTCCTCTGAGGCTGAGGTTAGCCATTTGAAGGTAGAGCTCGATATGAAGACGACAGACTTCGACGTTGCAAAAGTTGAGTTTGCTAACAATGCTTTAGAGATCGAGCATCTTAAGGAGGAGAAGAATGCAGCCTATGAAATCCTCGAGGATGAGAAGAAACACATGCTTGAGGAGTTCATTGCCAAAAAGGAGTGGGCCACCGACAGAGCCATGTACCAAATTTGGTCATTGAATCCAAATGTCGACACTTCATTCCTGATGGACAAGACTAAGTGGAAGGCTCGGTTGGCTAAAGAGGAGGCAACCGCAGGAACCACTGTCGAGGGTGGCGGTGAAGATGAGAAAGAAAAGGAGGCCGAGTCCACTCTAGTTGCTAAGGAGTAGTTTTATTTTTATTTTTAATAAAGGTTGCATCCCTTTATTTGTGTATTATATTCTATTGAGGCCCCTTGGACCGAGACAATCTATATTATAGCTCGGGTTCAAGCTACTCTATCATCTCTTGTGAATATTCATCTATTTTTAACAGTAGTGGTATGCTCAAATTTCTATCTCGAAGTCTTTATGAACATTATCTACTTATAGCTTTTGCCATAATATTATGCACCATATTTTAGGTTCGAAATATTTCGAGCATGTTACTAAAGACTCGCATTTATACTTGTTTATTTGCACAAGTACACATTTAGAGTTTAAGCTTGAATTTCTTTATAATCATACATAGTTCATTCGATTGTTCAATTTTGACCTCGTTATATTCAAGGTCGAATACTACTTATACCATGAATTTTTGCATTTGAAAACACTTGTTGGCGTGTTGTTTCGTTAGTCTAGTTATTTCTTGCTTAGTGTTGACGGTGAAATATCGTCAATGATATAAGGTTAGAAAACTAAGACTGTATTGCCAAAGGTATCTTAGAAGAAGATGGAGAAAACTTGAAAGGTAAATATGCAGAACTACAATGGAGTCGAAATTGTATATTGCTTAACAGCCTTAGCATACAATCAATTATCCAACCTCTTTTCTGGAGGGGTGATGATCTATTTATAATGGAGCTCTAATGGCTCCTCATACATTGTGGTCCTTGGGGACAAGATTGTACATAGGTACATTGTAAGGGTAGTGACACAGGTTGTGGTGGGGCAGAAGGTCATGGTGTCGGCTTGGTACCTAGTTAGAGGCATGCATGTAGTGCTTCCACTCTCTGTACAGATCTGCACCTCCACTACTTGTGTTATACAGATGTCATGGTCATGCTTCTATCATCCTCATGGTCGTACTTCCTGCACCCGTACACGTACAGGTGCTTTTACCTGATGGTTATGCATGCGAGGGTGCGAGGCCCAACGTAGTGCGAGACCCGCAGGTGCATGGTGAGGCATGACAGGGTGCGAGGGTGTGAGACCCTCGAATGCATGGCGAGGCATGTGAGGGTACGAGGGTGTGAGACCCTCGGGTGTGCGGCGAGGCATGCGTGGGTGTGAGGGTGCGAGACCCTTGGGTGCATGGCGAGGCATGCGTGGGTGCGAGGGTGTGAGACCCTCGGGTGCATGGCAAGGCATGCGTGGGTGCGAGGGTGTGAGAGCCTTGGGTGCATGGCGAGGCATGCGAGGGTACGAGGGTGCGAGACCCTCGGGTTCGCGGCGAGGCATGCGAGGCGCTTGCGAGGGTACGAGGGTGCGTTTGTGCGAGGCGCTTGCGAGGGTACGAGGGTACGAGACCCTCGGGTGCGCGAGGCTCTACGTGGCATGGAGCGCCTCGCTATGCAAGGTTGGGTGAGGCCTGGAGTGCCTCGCTGTTAAAGGCTGGCCGAGGCAAGGAGCGCCTCGCTGTGTGAGGCTGGCCAAGGCCTAGAGTGCCTCGCTGTGCGAGGCTGGCCGAGGCAAGGAGCGCCTCGATGTGCGAGGCTGGCTGAGGCAAGGAGCACCTCGCTGTGCGAGGCTAGTCGAGGCAAGGAGCACCTCGGTGTGCGAGGCTGGATGAGGCCTGTGGTGTCTTGCTGTGCAAGGCTAGGTGTGGCATGGTGCGAGACACCCTTCTAGGCATGAGGTCCATCTGAGGCGCGAATCGCCCTGATGGCGCGAGGCCATTAGCCTAGGGAAATGTTCACCTATAATTTCCATACTTCCATCGAGGAAAGCTCTAATGGAAATTATTCCATATTCCCAAGACCCACAAGTCCGAGCCCAATAGCATGAATACCTGACCTTTAGTCATGTGATCTAACTAGGGACCAAAGATTTTTTCCTTGGTCAATTTTTTGCATTCACACTTGCCCCCCAGTCTATTAGGAAGTCTTCAGGCTTCCTAGTAGACTCATAGTAATGCTACACTCACTTTGCTCTGGTGGTACTGCTGGGTGATTCGTGTCTGTTGGTGCACTTTGATTACTTGTAAGGATATGTTGACGCCTTGGGTTCTTGCTATCCTTTTATGTATTTTAGCGCACGCTTATTATTTTTTTGCGAGAAGCGTCCTTCTCGTCATTAGGCATAGTAC
This sequence comes from Humulus lupulus, assembly GCF_963169125.1. Lineage (NCBI taxonomy): Eukaryota > Viridiplantae > Streptophyta > Magnoliopsida > Rosales > Cannabaceae > Humulus > Humulus lupulus. The sequence continues at coordinate 262,285,264 of NC_084793.1, forward strand.
TATTTTTGCAAGCGTCTTCTTTGAGACCCTTTTTGCAAGCATCTTCGTTGAGACCCTTTTTGGCAAGCACCTTCTTTGAGAACCTTTTTGCAAGTGTCTACTTTGAGACCCTTTTTGCGAGCATCTACGTTGAGACCCTTTTTGCAAGTGTCTACTTTGAGACCCTTTTTGCAAGCGTCTACTTTGAGACCCTTTTACGATTTTTGAGGTGATCTCCCCTCGTGTCGGGACTTTTATGGCTAGATGGTCCTCCTCCAATTTTAAACTTGGTCAACGACCCCTCTAGCATGACGTCCCCTTCTATATGGACTCTTCAGACGTATTGGTAGTAGGGCAATTGGAGGAAGGTTCGCTTTCTTCAACATGCGAGTTCTTATGGCCCTCTTCCACCCGTATGTACTTCTGTGCTCTTTCGAAGAAATCATCTAAATTTGAAACTTCTCTTTTGAGCATGCTACCCCATAACTTGCTTCCTGGATGAACTCTGGCTGTAATAGCTATCTTGAGCTCCGCTTTGGTTAAACTCCCCACCTTTGTTGCTTCCATATTGAACCTATGGATATAGTTCTTCAGAATTTCATTTTTGCCATGCTTTATGTTAGCGAGGCTGGTAATTGGCATAACGTAATCACAGACCGCATGGTGCTACTGAAGAAATTCGCCAGAGAATCGCTGCCATGATCTGATTGTTCCTAGCCTTAACCTTTTGAACCACTTGTATGCAACACCTTTAAGTGTAACAACAAAGAAATGGCATTTTTCTTTGCAGTTGACCCCTCTTAACCTCATCAGGTTATTGAAGTAGTCTAAGTGATACTTTGGGTCCGTAGTACCCTCGTATGGAGTCATGTGAGGCTCTCTGAGGTTGGCGGGGATTTGCTCAGCCTAGATCTCCCTTGTGAAGGGCGAATCATGGTCAAATTCTTCATCATCTCTGTGCCCCCCAGGTGCGGTGATAATCTTGCCTTGAGGGTGCTGCATTTTGATGTCTAGTTCCCTCCTCTTTTTGTATAAGGAGTCTTGCGGGTTCTCAGGCTGATCCCTTGTCTTGGTTGTGTTCCTCGGGGGAGCCGCGGGGGGTGCGTTTCTTACTTCTAACCTCTTCCCATGGAGCTCTTCTCTTAGGCCAGGGGGCGCCTCTTTTGAGGTGACCTTTTCTTCATTCTTACGACCATCGTCTTCCCTCCGCCTTTGCTCCCGGGGGCATTTCGTCGGCCTAGGTCCCTCATGGTACTTTTTTTGGGGAGTTTTACTGCTGGAGAGTCGGGTTCTCCCATCGTCTGTGGGGACAGCATTTTCCCCTTTTTTACACTCCTTCTCTTTATGCTTAGGAAGGGGTATGCTTGAATTTCCTTGCAGGAGGTCGTTTAAGACCTCCTGCATGTTCTCTATCGTGGTTTCTAGCCTTCGAGTCTTTTTATGCAACTCACGAATCTCATCCTTGTAGAAGTGAGTCCTTGAGCCGGAACTTACCGAGTGTACTCGGGGGCTCTTGCCTAGCCTGTGCGTCGAGGGACCCGGGTCTTGGTAGCCTGAGCATGGGGCCACCGGGGACCGGGGATATGGGTACACTAGCGGCTTTGAGTAACCTCCGTCGGGCTGGACAGCCGGGGATGATGCTTCCTTCTCCTCCCCTAGGGGAGGACATTCCTCCGGCTTATCTCCATGCCCAGGCGGAGGAGGGTCTTTCCTGGAAGCCCTCATTCGTTCTCCGTTCAGGTGAACCTCAACGTCTTGTAGCTGCCGCAAGCGTTGTGAACGCCTTGGCATCTTTCTTTTCTGGAAGTGATGAAAGAACGTTGGCTTGATGCTTGTTCTTCCCACAGACGGTGCCAAACTGTTGATGGTGAAATCTTGTCAACAATATAAGGTTGGAAAACTAAGACTGTATTGCCAAAGGTATCTTAGAAGAAGATGGAGAAAACTTGAAAGAGTAAATATGCAGAACTACAATGGAGTCGAAATTGTATATTGCTTAACAGCCTTAGCATACAATCAATTTTCCAACCCCTTTTCTGGAGGGGTGATGATCTATTTATAATGGAGCTCTAATGGCTCCTCATACATTGTGGTCCCTGGGGACAATATTGTACATAGGTACATTGTCAGGGTAGTGACACAGGTTATGGTGGGGCAGAAGGTCATGGTGTCGGCTTGGTACCTAGTCAGAGGCATGCATGTAGTGCTTCCACTCTCTGTACAAATCCGTACCTCTACTACTTGTGTTACACAGATGGCATGGTCATGCTTCTGTCATCCTCATGGTCGTACGTCCTGCAGCCGTACACGTACGGGTGCTTTGTACCTGATGGTTATGCATGTGAGGCATGCGAAGGTGCAATTCCCAATGTAGTGCGAGACCCTCAGGTGCATGGTGAGGCATGACAGGGTGCGAGGGTGCGAGACCCTCGAGTGCATGGCGAAGCATGCGAGGGTACGAGGGTGCGAGACCCTCGGGTGCGCGGCGAGGCATGCGTGGGTGCGAGACTCTTGGGTGCATGGCGAGGAATGCGTGGGTGCGAGGGTGCGAGACCCTCGGGTGCATGGCAAGGCATGCAAGTGTACGAGGGTGCGAGACCCTCAGGTGCACAGGGATGCATGCGAGGCACTTGCGAGGGTACGAGGGTGCGAGACCCTCGGGTGCGCAAGGCTCCGCGTGGCATGGAGCACCTCGTTGTGCGAGGCTGGGCGAGGCCTGGAGTGCCTCGCTGTGCGAGGCTGGCCGAGGCAAGGAGCGCCTCGTTGTACGAGGCTGGCCGAGGCAAGGAGCGCCTCGTTGTACGAGGCTGGCCAAGGCCTAGAGTGCCTCGCTGTGCGAGGCTGGCCGAGGCAAGGAGCGCCTCGCTGTGCGAGGCTGGACAAGGCCTGTGGTGTCTCATTGCTCGAGGTTAGGCATGGCATGGTGCGAGACACCCTTCTAGGCATGATGCCCATCTGAGGCGCGAATCACCCTGATGGCGCGAGGCCACTAGCCTAGGGAAATGTTCACCTATAATTTCCATACTTCCATCGAGGAAAGCTCTAAGGGAAATTATTCCATATTCCCAAGACCCACAGGTCCAAGCCCAATAGCATGAATACCCGACCTTTAGTCATGTGGTCTAACTAGGGACCAAAGATTTTTTCCTTGGTCAATTTTTTGCATTCACACTTAGAGATAGTAACTTTTCCTTATCCTCAAGTATGACCTCAAGGTTGCAAGGTTGAAACTTTTTCGCAAAAAAATCTATCTCTGTCTTGATTTATGAATATTGTTGGTTAATCTAGAATTTCAACTTTATTCCAGTATCAATTTGTTGGTGTTGGTTATTCTAGACGCATAGTTAAGTTAGGCTCGTGGTTTATGCCCAGGCACTTGTTTTTAAATTCGTGCTTTGTTAGCAGTGATCCATGAACTTTAATTATTTTTTATTTTTTTATGCTATATTTTTTTGAGCTTATGGTATGATTGTATACCACATATGCCCCCTTAAATTCCTACGATTGTGAAATCTTAAGTTATTAAATTTTGAGAGCGTCCAAAAAATATAACAATAAAAATAAGAACTGAACAGTAAACAATTCTTTATTAATAATACTGAAATAAAAAAATTAGTACAAGATTGGTTATGACTAAATAAACATCATTCCTAATTTACTGATAATAAGGTCGTAGATGTTCATTGTTCCAAGCTCGTGGAACCAACTCTCCATTCAATCTCGTTAGTTTGTATACTCCAGGTTGAATGATGGATTCGATTTGGTAAGGTCCCTCCCAATTAGGCCCCAGCACGCCTGCAAAAGGGTCTCGTATGGCTAAAAATATGCGTCTAAGAACCAAATATCCCAATCCAAAGTGTCTGTCTTGAACCCTTTTATTAAAGTATCTTGTAGCCTTTTGCTGGTATGCAACATTTTTAAGCTGGTCTTCATCTCGCTTTACTTTAATTAGATCTAGGGATTCTTCAAGCTGAGACTAGTTCTAATATGTTTTGCGCTTGATAGTAGGAATTTTGACCTCAATTGGTATCCCATATCTGCAAATTATGTTCTTTACCACAAAATCCAAGACTTTTTTCGAGGTGATTGTGGCCAGAGGTTCAGCCTCAACCCATTTGGTGAAGTAGTCTACAACAACTACATCATATTTGACTCATCCTTTTCCCATTAGTAAGGATCCTATGAGGTCGATTCCCCATACTACAAATGGCCACAGGGAGCTCATCATGGTGATTTTTGTTGGTGGAGCTTGAGGTATTGAGGCAAACTGTTTACACTTATCACAACATTTGAAATATTCGAATGAGTTTGCCTTTACAGTAGGCCAGAAATATCCATGCCTAATTACTTTTGCAGAGAGACTGTGCCCCCAGTGGGTTCTCCACAAAATTCTTCATGAATTTCTTCTACGATATTTTTAGCCTCGGGTGGAGTTATACATCTTAGTAATGACATAGAATATCCTCTTCTGTACAATCTCCCTTCCAATATAGTATATCTTGGTATTTTATACATCAGTTTTTGAGCCCCGTTCCATTCTGCTTGGAGGTTCCCGGTTTCAAGGTAGTCGATTATAGGTGTCATCCAAGTAGGCTGTGAGTCTATCATATCAACCTTGACTTCATCAAGCTCAATTATGCTTGGTTCTTGTAAAAATTCCACTGGTACCACATGAAGTGCATCAGCTTCCCTGGTTGTTGCGAGTCAAGCTAGAATGTCTGCATTCGAGTTGTGTTCTCGCGAAACTTGTTCGATCGGTTCGAATGTTGCTTTGACTATTTTTGAGTACGCTGCAATTTTTGTGCCCCAAGGCTGGTATTCTTCTAGGAATTGGTTGACGACCAATTAAGAGTCACTATAGCAGTGAATGGCCTTAGATTTTAGCTCGGAAGCTATTCGGAGCCCTGCTAATAGTGCCTCGTATTCAGTCTCGTCGTTGGAGGACACGAAACCAAACCTTAAAGCTGAGTGAAACCTGTTTCCTGATAGGGCTATTAAGATGATGCCTATCCTCGATTCATTTCCGTTTGAGGATCCATCGACATATAGTCTTCACAGCTCACAAGTCAGGGTCACGACTTCTTCGTTGGTTATTCCTGTACATTCGAATATAAATTCAGCTAAGGCATGACCCTTTATCATCATTTTTAAGTGATATGTAATCTCAAATTGATCGAGTTTGACTGCCCATTTCAGTCAGCATATGTATAGGGTGTGCTTAAAAGTAGGGTCGAAGTTTTCGAGATGCATGTATTAAGCATAATGCTATTTTTTCCATCAGTGGATATCTCGATTATTCCCCCAGTAATCTTTTGCTAACATAATAGACGAGCCTTTATACCTTTTTATCCTCATGAGCAAGTACTGCACTGATTGCATGCTCGGTTGTAGTGAGGTATAAGTAAAATATTTCCCCTGTGACTGGCTTAGATAAGATAGGTGGCTCAACGAGATGCTTTTTGAGAGATTGAAAAGTGAGCTCGCACTCATTTGTCCATTCAAACTTTTTTCCCCCTCTCAAAAGATTAAAGAATGGTAGGCAGTTGTTTGTAGATTTCGAGATGAACCTATATAATGCCGCCATATGTCCAATTAGACTCTGAACATCTTTATGCTTTCAATGCGAATTCATATCAATTAAGGCTTCTATCTTATCCAGGTTTTCCTCGATGCCTCAAGCATTTACTATAAACCCGAGAAACTTTCCCGAAGATACTCTGAATGAGCACTTTTTTGGGTTGAGTCTCATGTTATAGTTTCAAAGTATAGCAAAGCATTCTGCAAGGTCAGCAACATGGTTATTGTTGTGTTTAGATTTGACTAGCATGTCTTCCACATACACTTCGATGTTATTTTCTATGTGTTCAACAAATATCCTATTTACCAGTCTCTGATATGTAGCCCCAACATTTTTGAGAAGGAATGGCATCACCTTGTAACAATATAGGCCTTTATCCATCATGAAGCTCATATGCTCTTGGTCGGGTGCATGCATGGATATCTGGTTATATCTAGAATACGCATCCATGAATGACATGATGTCATGGTCCAAGGTTGCATCCATGAGCTGATCGATTTTAGGCAAAGGGAAACAATCTTTTGGGCATGCTTTGTTGAGGTCCGAATAGTCAATGCATGTTCGCCACTTGCCATTTGGTTTTGGGACCAGTACTGAGTTGGCTATCCATTTTGGGTAGAAAGAGTCTCGAATAAACCTATTTGCTTTTAATCTGTCGACCACCTCATTCAAGGCTTTCTTCCTCCCATCGTCAATGAATCTTCTGTTTTGTTGTTTCAGAGGGAAGCTTTTGTCGATGTTTAGTGTATGGCCTATAACATTGGGACTGATCCCAATCATATCTGAGTGCAACCACACAAGTTCATCTTGATTTTCATCAGGAATAAAATTGATTGCTTTCTTGCTTCCTTTGTGAGGTTCTTCCCAATCTTCACCACTTTGGTGGTATCCTTTTCATCAAGATGAATATCTTCGAGCTCTTCAATCAGACCGAGATCGACCCTATCTTCTTCTACTCTTGGGTCGATTTCTTATTCGACCTTGTATATCACTTCATCAATCTCCTCAATGATGACTAGTGCCTGCGCATTAGCTTGGCACTTCTCCCTCATTGAGATGCTATAGCATTCTCGAGCTAAAAATTTTGATCTCCTTCTAGTGTCCCGATGCCGCTAGGGGTTGGGAACTTACTAACCAAATGCTTGACAGATGTAACTGCCATAGCCCGATCAGGGCTGGTCTCCCGAGTAGAACATTGTAGGGTGATGGGGTGTCCACTACGATGAACTCCAACATTTTGGTTATCGAGACTGGGTAGTCTCCTAAGGTTACTGGGAGTTCGATAGATCCCGTGTTGGCGATTCCCTCTCCTGAGAATCTGTATAATGTTGTAGCACAGGGTTTAAGGTCTCTAACAGACAGACCCATTTTTTCCAATGTCGCTTTATAAAGGATGTTGAATGAGTTCCCGTTATCGAGCAGGACTCGGTGCACTCTCTTATTGGCGAGTTGGAAGGTTATGACCGATCATTGTGAGGAAATTGGACGTGTGAAGCATCGTCTTCAGTGAAAGTAATAGGTTGGGATTCAACTCTTTGTTGTTTCAGAGCTCGTGGTTTAGGCACATAGGGAGATCCATCTCCCATTTTGAGTTCCTGGACATATCTCTTCTGAGCGTTTCTGCCCGACCCTATAATGTGCGGTCCCCTTGCGATGGTTATTACGTCTTCTCTATCGAGGGGAGGTCAATTATCCTCCCTCGCAGGTGGTGCCGCGACTTGTTGGGCAGGTAGTTTCGGCTTAGTTTCTGTTTCAGACATATTGTTTGAGGTAGCCTATTGAGATCAACCCCTCGATATCATCTTTTAGTTGTTTGCATTCCTCATTTGTATGACCTACGTCTTTGTGGAATCTGCAAAATTTGTTTGAATCCCTCTTCGTTCGCTGATTTTTCATTCTATCAGGTCGCCTGAAGGGGGCTTGATTCTCATTCATGATAAATATATTTTCTCGAGTATCTGTGAGTTTGGTATACACTGTGTAAATGGATAAATGTTTATCTCCTTTCTTCTTCTTACCCTCGTCAATATCGAGGTTATTGCCTTCATTCTTCTTTCTCTTAGAAGAATTGTCTCTTGAAGGTTGTGTTGTGGAAGGCGAAGCCTAGGTCATGGCTGAGTTAACGTTTGTCATTGTAGTTGTTGAGGACGGATGAGCCACTTTGAGTGCTGACCTTGCCTCTTCTACATTGACAAACCTCTGAGCCTGAGTATTGAACTCAACTATTGTTCTCACAGGCTTCCTCTGCATGTCGTCCCAAAAAGAACTTCCTGGCAGCACTCCAGTTGGTACTGCCATAAGGTGATCACTGTCATCAATATTGCAGGCTCGTGCTGCCTCCATATTAAACCTTTCTAGGTAGCTCTCTAGTGATTCTCCTGGATGTTGTCTAACATTTGTCAAGGTAGAAGCCTCGGGTTTGATATACATCACAGCTTGGAACTGCTTCTTGAACTCCTTAGACAACTGATCCCAAGACGAGATTGAGTGCCTTCGAAAATTTTCAAACCAGCTCTTTGTTGGCTTAATGAGTGTGTTCGGGAAGAGCGTGCACTTGAGCTCGTATCCGACATTGCTAGCTCGCATCACAAAATTGAATGTATTAAGGTGGCTGCTTGGTCAGTAGTCCCATCATACGACGCCACGTGGGGTATCTTGAACCCTTTGGGGAATGGTGTGTTCGAGATATGCGGAGCAAAAGGCTTGATCTCCTCATCAGAGTCGTACGCCTTTTCTTTGTCTTTCCCTTCTTGAAGAAGCCTGAATGCTTCATCGAGTTGGTTAATTCTTTATTGAACTGATTCTACTAGAGGGGGAGCTTGCGCTACTGGGAGCTGGTCGTTGTTAATAGGAACTCCAGCTCCTTATCATAGTATAGGGTTATATTAATTTACATATACTAGTTGTATAGGCTCCCTTTGGGCATTTAAGTGTGCCTTCAGGTCTGGCTTTGGCTGATTGAACTGCCCTTGGTTCTGGTTCAGGTGGTCTCGAAGATCCAGATGATCATTCGGATAGTTCATGTAATATCTAGGCTCGGTGTTATAGACACTCACCAACTTGCTGTAATCCTGACTTCCGTCAAGGAAGCTGACAGTTCTTTCTGGCTGCTGTTGTTGTTATGAGGCTTGTTTGCGAGGTGGATTATTAACGTGCACTCTAGATGGCTGGGGTTTTCTAGCTTGTCTACGTTCCTAATGTGTCCCCAGTGGGACTTCACATTCACCCCTACGCTCGAGTCGAGCTCGATGGCTCTTGTCCCGGCTTCCACTTCTAGTGCTTTGTGAAGGCCTCTGAGGTGCCCTCTCCCCAGGTTAGTTTTCGTTGGGAGCTTGCTGGGGTATACCTCGAGCTGGAGAGGGATGTATAATAGGTGATGGATGATGCCTAATTAGAGATGGTGGCAGCCTCTCATTGTTTGGCCTTGCAAGCTCAGGGTTATTATTATGGGTTATCATTTCGAGTTGGCGGGGAGCTTGGTTATTCCTAGGTTCTGTAGGAATGTCCCTGGCTGAGTTGTTTCTGGCAGGGTTTTCAGATGACACCCAAGGCAGGCTTTATCCAGTATTTTCCCTAGACCTTGGCTAAGCCTGTTGGGAAATTTGTTCGGCCATCTTAGCAGTCGTACTTCCTTGAGGTCGCCCCTTGGTCCTCCGTGGGGGTGCTTGGGCTTCAACTGCCCATCTTGTTATCTCTTCATTTATCCGCGTATATTCGACTAACTATTCATGTAGCCTTCGATTTTTGAGCTCGACTGCGGGCACATATCTTTTAGGATTATAGTAATCCTGCTCATTAGGTCTAGAACATTGGCCTAGATTCCGTGAATGATTTCGCTCTCTAAGAGATGATGAGGCACTCTCTTCGTCGGGACTCTAGTCCACGATTGACTCTTTTCTAGGTCTTCGAGGATGCTATTTAGCACGTGGAGTACTTTCCTCAGGGATTTTGGGAAGTGGTCGCCCACTGGTTCTAGGAATATTCAAGGCAGCCATTGTTGTTAAGCAGGAAGTTTTATACTAAACGGTAAGAATAATTGTTTAATGCTCTCAATGAAAGCACTAAACCGTTGACGTCATTTTTCATCAACTTAATTATGTACATCAATTAAACAGGAAGAAAAGAAAAGAAAAGAAAGATATTTTTTACGGGTTTAGCAGTTAAAATCTGCCTATGTCCACAAGTCACTTTTTCATTAAGGCCTGCGTTAAAGCTTAAAAAAAGAGCAATTTCACAGAGCGTTTCTCTGTCCAGAATTGTGCCCTCGTACAAATGACCAGATCCGGGCTATATATAGGCCTGGTTACAGGAATATCTTCCCACAAGTTTAGGGAAGTTACAACATATATTCGAATTTAAATTCAAATGAATATTTGAATAATAATACAATTAAAATGCATTACTTAAATAAAAATCCCATAAAAATAGGGATTCAATACATGGTTCTAACTAATCCCAAAGAAATAGGGATTTCCTAACAGCTTCTCCGTGTATATATTTAATGCGCATTCGAGCTTGAACGCTTATTCATCACACTTTCGAGGTCACTCGTAGCTTCAAGCTCACCATTCTAGCCGTCACCACCTCCTTTCTTGATTAGTCTGTCAAACTCATCTATTGGAGGAGACTGATGCCTTCGAGTCTGCAACTCATGCTCGAGAGCTGATGACATAGCTCTGGAACTTCGTGACAATTTTTACAAGTATAATGCTAACACTTGTTAATCCCGAGCTTACACTTTATGAGCCTACATTTCGAGGCTACTTATTTATCCTCGAAATTTGCGTGTAACAAAAAGTATAGAGGGAAAATTTGAGGAAAGAGAAATTGAGAAAAAAGAAACTGATAAGAGAAAAAAATGAGAGAGAAAGTGATGAAATAGAAAGTGGGGAGATAGAAAGTAATGAGAGATAAAATGACAATAGAGTATCTGATAAGAGAAAAAAATGAGGATATAGTAAGTGATGAAAGAAGAAAATGATGAAATAATAAGTGATAAGAGAGAAAATGAGGAGATAAAAAGTGATGAGATAGAAAGTGAGAAGATAAAAAATGATTAGAGAAAAAATAAGGAGAGATTGTGAGGAGAGAGAAACTGATGTGAGAGAAATTGAGGAGAGAGATAGCAATAAAAGAGAAAGTAATGTAAGAATAAATAATGAAAAAAGTAATTTTGAGAAAAGAAAATAAAAAAAAATGATGGGCAAAAAAAATTGAGAACAACAAAATACAACTTTTTGTTCTCAATTTTTTTATATTTTTTGTAACTTTGTTTTTAAAAATTGTTTTTAGCTTTAAAAAAATTAATTTTTTTTAATTAAATAGCCAAACACTCTTTTAATTGTCACCACTTTTATTTTCTATGTAAAATATCCCTAACACTAACAATATAATTTTTTTTTAAAAAATCTTCAAGCAAATAAAATTAAATATAATTTAGTTTCCATTCTTTATTTGTATAGGCAAATTGCTTTCCAATCTTCTTATTTTTAAACTTTTAAATTTAAAATTAGAATAAAAAAAATGATGAAATAAAGAAAAAAAAATTGAATAAGAAATTGAAGAAAAAACTATAATGGTTTAAATTAACAAAAAAAATCAAATTATTTTAAAATAAATAAGAATTAAAATGAGAAAAATAATGAAAATAAAGAAAAATATTGATTTTTTTATTAAAAAAAACTATAAAGTTTAAACTAACCAAAAAAAACAAACGAATTGAATTGAATAATTTTTTTTTTGTATTTTATGATCACAATATTAATCTCTTATTTCTTTTTAAATTATACATTAAACTTTATTTTTTTTTGTTAATTTGAAAGTTATATATATATATATATTTGGAGGAGAATTCAATAATTACGTAACCAATGGTAGTTATATTTTTAGTGACATAATAAACAAGTTATAATAAGTTTTTTAAAGTTTCTATTTTAAGAATTAAATGTTGTGAGAATTTTGAACTATCCAAGTATACGCAATTCTAATAAGTAATGAAGTGACAAATTAAGTATCGTTCCCACAAAGACTGTTATTAACTACCAAAAATTAATGTTTAATTATAATTGATTGACAGATAATGAATTTCGAATTTTTAAAACTAAAGGAATAAAATAATAAAACCATAAAAAGGAACAATAGAGAACTCAATACTAAATATTAATTCAATGCAATATGAATTAAACTTATTAACTTCATCAACTATCTATTCATGTCTCTCTAATGTGAATTTAAGAATTCAAATCTCTATTGTGATAGCGGATTACAATTGTAAATTATATTCTTACTAGGACATATAACTCTCTACAATAAGCAAATCTCATACATCTCTGTGGTAAATTAGCATATCGCAGGTATTAAACATGTAATCCCTAAGCTACACAAATTATATAGATACTCTCGCCAATATAAATCTATGATTATTTGACTATAGCATATTTATCCTTCACTTCTCATTTCTTAGGTTAAATTCATATAAATTATGTAAATGGTGATCAACCATTCACAAGAATTAAACACATGTCAAACAATTCGCAATATTGATGGGGAATTCATAAAAACTTCATTAGATAATCATAAGGTTTCAAGAATAATCCATTAATACTCTAAATAAGAAATTAGTTCATGCTGAACATAATCAAATCAATCAAACTAAATATAAACATTACTACAAGAGAAAGTAAAAGAAGAAGAAGAAAAAGAATGATAGAACTAGTTGATCTCCAAGTTTTTGTCTCCACGTAGTGTTTCATTGAGTCTCTCCTTAGGGTTTTTCTTTCAAAAATCATCATAATGTTGCTTAAATAGTAGTTTGTGCTTTGAACATGAAATTCCACTTTTGCCCCTACTTAAAATGCCCTAATCTACACACTGACCCCATAATTGTGCACCGCGGCCCGTGTCCACGATTCGAAGTCGTCTTGTCTCTGACTTAACCAACGCCGCGGCTCTAATTCCTCAATTAATAGCGCCACAACTCCAAAAGGTTGTGTTGCGATCCTCGTTTGCCCAAAACCTTCAGCTCTCTATTTCATCGTAGCTCCGCGACTCTAATGCTCAACGACGCGACTTTAATGTACGATTTTCACCAATTTACTTTTTCAGAGCCAAACACGGTCTTTTCATCAATTCTTCCATAAATCATGAAATATTAACAAACAAAGGCAACAAAAGCGTCATACTGCACAAACATAACTACATAAGCTTGAAAATTCCCTAAAACACCATAAAAACTACTCTATCAAACTCCCCAAACTTAACTTTTACTCGTCCTCGAGTAAAACATTTGACATTTCTAAAACAACTAAAAACAAACATGAATCAGTTATAACCTAGCAAGCCTCAACCTCAAAAACACCATGCAATACAAGCTCAGAATTTTCAACTACATTTCATCCAGAATTTCTGTAAAATCAATTCAATAATCAACTTCGATCTTTGCTACACCAATCAACACACAATCACAATACCATATACATGTCAAATCTTCCAAATCATTCCATCAACACCAAATATTTCATATACTTGCATAATTCATCAATCTCCCCTAATATGATAACACACACTCAAGAATCAAAATGACTTTTTTTTAGCTTGTAACGAAAGGCTTAGGATCAGGTAGGTAAATAAAAAGTCACTTAGGCTCAACTATACCATAAGCATACACCTCAAACAAACCAATCTTTCTCAACTTGAAAAACCACAAACAATCCCCAAATTTCCGAAAATTTCATACTTTGAGAGAATTCATACTTATGATTTTTTTTCTAATTATACTACACTCTCCCAAACTTATTTCTTTATATACTTATTTGAAGTGTAGTTCATTTTCAATATATTTTTTATATTTTTTTTTCTTCTCTCAATTTTTATTCTTCCATTGGCACAAATTTCCAAATATAAACTCCATTACAAACCATCCCCCAATCACTTTTCATATGCTTGTGGTATATCAAAAGGAAAGATAAATAACAAAGTTTCAATTAGGCTCAAAATAAGTGTCAAACAACAAAAGAATCATGTTAGGCTCAAAATTAGATAACTAGGGATTTAATACATTAAGGCTGGCTTGAAAGACTCAATTGTTCCAAATAATTGCCCAAATCATCTTCCTAAGCCTACATCATTCCAATTTCAGCTCAATCGACAACAATGCATGTTCTAAAATATTTTTCAAATTTCATACCACAAACCCACTTAACATGCATACATTAAAGGATTGTGAGAAATTTATTAATTAAAGCTTTCATGGCAATTAAAACTCAGATCAAAGCTAATCACTAAATTAATTTCACCAAGCATACAGATTCACATAGTTCTAAAAACATTACTCACATCACATGGTTATAAGTATCATCAGCTTCAAAACAACTTGATTCATAACTATAAACAACTAAAACAAAACAACTAAACCAAGTAATCCCTCCCCCAAACTTAAATAACACATTGCCCCCAATGTGTTAAAAATAATAAGGAAATAGGACATACCAAATCACACACCACATCTGGGCATCGCTACGCTTAGACTTCACCAAAAACTCAGTGGCTCTCTGACTTCACAAAGTCGCAGCTCTAATAGTGGGCACCGCGGCTAAAAATAGCCTACGTTATTTTTTTTCATGATTTCCACGGTTCATAAATGACAAATTAAATTGTAAAATTAAAAAATCATAAAAATTGAGAGTCAACGTAGAAATTTTTTCCAAACTTAAACAAAATAACAAAACAATAAAAAGATAAATAGATTGGGATGCCTCCCAATGGCGTTGTCATTTCACTGGACGTTGAATTCCTCTTCAATTTCATCTTGGATCAAGTCCACCCCTCATGTCCTTGAGAGCCATAGTGTCATGAGTGGAAGCTTATTTCTTGTTATTGCAAATTGGTGAAACTTTCCCTCGCTCATGTAACATTCGAATCTTCTCAATAAAGAACATTTTCACTCTATGACACACTTTTCACATACCACTTTTAACCATGGACCTTTGCTTAGAGACTTCAAACTTGTTCTCTCCTCTTTTTACAACATCAACTATACAACAAGTTGGAATTTCCATTGCTGCAAGGAAATTAAATGTTACCTCCTCTTTTTACACTCGCATATTCAACTCACATTTTTGTACATCGATTAATGGCCTACCAATAGCCAAGAATGACCTTCCAAGAATTATTGGAATATTTTCATCTTCCTCCATATCAAGAATAATAAAGTCTGTAGGAAATATGAATTTGTCAACTTTCACCAATACATCCTCAATCACTCCACGAGGATGTATAAATGAAAGGTTTGCCATTTGTAAAGACAGGGTAGAAGGCCAAGCTTCTCCCAATTTCAACTTGCGAAAGATTGATATAGGCATTAGATTCACCCTAGCCCCTAAATCACATAAAGTCTTTGTCACCACTGAGCCCCCTATAAAGCATGGGATATTGAAACTACCAAGATTTTTAAGCTTGGGAGGTAGCTTATTTTGAAGTATCGCACTGCACTCCTTAGTAAGTGCCATTGTCTCATAGTCCCACAATTTCCTTTTATTTGACATAATTTCTTTCATAAACTTCACATAACTTGGCATTTGCTCAAGTGCCTCAGCGAAAGGAATGTTGATGTGAAGCTTTCGAAATACATTTAAAAACTTGGAAAATTGCTTGCCAAGCTTATTCCTTTGAAGCCTCTGAGGATATGGGATCTTGATATAGTGATCTATGCTTATTTATGGATGCTTATTCTCAAGGTTCTCAGTAACATTTTGTAACGCCCCAACTCCAGGGACCGTTACGGTGTGCCTTGTAAACAGTGCTAAACTCGCTAATCGAGTCATTTGGCCAAAATTGTGAGCTAAGTATGATTAGCGGTTTAGGGATTAAAAATTTTGGTTAAGATGTAACGTTTCACTAGAACGTTTAATATATACATTGGGATCCCGAAAATATAGTTTCAGAGTCTATTACAGAAAATATTTACAACAGGCCGTTCTAAGCGGCAAAACAGGGTTCAACCCTAGTTCCTCTTTAAACCTCGGCCGTGGCGGACGAGCAGCTGCATATGTACACGTCATCACCTAAGCTCTCCAACTCAAGGATGGTCCAGTTTCCTTTTGCCTTTACCTGCACCACATAGCACCCGTGAGCCGAAGCCCAGCAAGAAAACACAGTATAACATGATATAATATCAATAGTAATTGTATTGATTATTCAGGACCAACAGTTCAAACATATAGGTGACTAACACAAGAGTCACAAATGTGGGGACAACACCCTTTAGCCATGTGACGATAGGGTCACCAGGGCTTAACTGGTAGGTTGTCCTTTCATAAGTTCGATCAGGATAGGTGCATGGTGATTGGTCACCAACATAACCTTCCTCCCGACTCTAGAGTCGTAACTATGGACAGCGTCCCCTAGCCGTGTGACAAACAGTCACCGGGGCCATATGCCCTGGCTAAAAACATATGGTCCTAGACCAAGCAAGCGCTTATAGTTTTCATTGACCCTCCGGTCGGTCCAGCATTAATACCCCATATGAGTCATTCAATGCCGACCTCGATTAGATCTAATCTTCACTTGGCCCGGCGTTCACAACGCTCTGCCATTTCTGACTCTTGGGTCAGTGGAACACGACCAGTGCTCAGCCCGTTGTGAACTTAACTAATAAGTCACAGCTTCACAGACGGATCTGACACCATTGCCGATTCTGACTAATAAGTCAGTGCCATACACAGGTAAGCCATGCCACCAAACATATATCACATGTCCATTATCCATAAACAAGGCATCCATCATGCTTACTTAACAGGTACTAGTACAATTAGGACCATGCACAACACAGAGGCTCAAGCTCTGAACGATATCATACTCAATATACAAAGCATGTCCTAATCACATGTTTCTCGTGCATCATATGCATAATATACAACAATCCAACATGCACCAATAACAGCCATGCATGTCACGTTTAATAATCAACCGACATGCATCAAGAATAGCCATGCATGTCACATATAATAATCAACCAACATGCATCAATAACAGCCATGCATGTCACATTTACACAGGGTGCAGTTTTCTTACCTCAAAGTCGAGCTAGAATGATTTAAAGAGCGACCCTTGAGAACGATCAACTTTTAGTCCTTTAGCGGTCACCTAGTCATAACCAAATATAAGATACCATCAATAAAAATGATCAACATAAGTTCCCAAACCAAAATCTAGCCTACGGGACATCAATCCCCACTTAACTGGGTACTAGGTTCAACCTCGAGGCCTAAGGCTTGAATCCCCAAGCTAAAAACACCATTCTGGCCAAAAAGTCACTAAGGGCCGTGGCCCGCCCTAGCTGCGCTGCGCCGCGCCCCCCAGATAGAGGCAACCCCCTCTACCAGACGCCATGAGCTGCGGCGCACCACAGCCATGTCGCGGCTCATTACCCTGCTCAGCCAAAAACTCAGTACGCACCAGCAAACCTCCCCTGCGTTTTCCCTTGGAACCAAGCCTTCAAACCAGTTCCAAACCTCCTCCAAACACTCAACTCAACCTCTAATCATTACCTATAACTCACCCTCATAAAAACCCAAGCTAAGCTTCAATCAAAACCTCCATAAATCCAAACTACCATCAAGAAATCATAAGCTGAAAAACTAAAGGAAAACAGAGTATAGACCATAAACTTATGGCTGAACTCACCTCAAACTTGATTTTGAATCCCCTTTAATGGCTGGAACAAGTTCCCTAGCTTCCACCTTTGATCTCCTAGCTTAACTCCTCAATTTAGGCTCTCAAAATCAAAGAAAGAATGAAGGGAAAAGCTTGTACGGGAGAGAAAGGAAGAGATGAGGATGGGGCTCTGTTTTGTTCTGTTTTCCACAGCCTTCTAAAATTCAAAGGCTGATATAAATCCTTAAGGTCAAAAGACCATAATGCCCCTAAGCCAAATAAATCCCTCTAAAGGCTTCCGAGGGTAAAACCGTCCTTTCCCGCCTATCTCGTTAATTATAATTAGCGCTCTCCAGTTCCCGCTATTCTCGATATTCTCAAATACCAATAAATCATATCCCATTACCCTTTTATTCTTGGTAATGTTCTAGTCATCAAAATGACCCCGAGACTCACCCCGAGCCCCGAACTTAAACCCGTTATGACTAGACCGAACACTTACATCTCATGATCGTCTCATGCCGAATAGCTCGAACCAATCCACCTTATAATGTGGCTATATTAATTAATCACAATCATGCACCCAAAATACACAATTACGCCCACAGCGGCCAAATTACCAAAATGCCCTCATAATTAAAATATGAACCCATATGCATGCATCCACCATCATATAATAATATAATTCACGTAAACATGCATATAACCATTAAATAACATAATAGATCAACTATGGCCCTCCTGGCCTCCTAATCAAGGTTCTAAACCTTATTAGGAAATTTGGGGCATTACACATTTGACCCACTCACTTCCTTCTCCTTATCAACCAATTTTGGCTCTTTTAACTCCTTGCCACTCCTCAAAGATATTGTATTTCACTGCTCTTTTGGATTTACCTCAGTAGTGCTTGGTAAGTTTCCTTGAGCACAGTTTTCATCAAAGTAGCCAACTGCCCTATTTGAGTCTCCAAACTCCTAATAGATGCCCTGGTTTCGGTCATGAACTAGTTCAGTACATCAGACTGTGCTTCAAGTTGTTTCATGTGTATTGGCTATTGTGGTTGTGGCTATGGAGGTGGGAACAATTGCTGATATTGAGGGAAAGGCTGTTGTGCAGCTTGGTTATTCATCCATGAGAAGTTAGGGTGATTCCTCAACCCTTGATTGTATGACATTGAAAAGGGGTTGTTGGTTGGCCTTTGAAAATTTCCTATGGCTTGGACTTGTTCCATAGGTATATTATTCATATCCATGTCAGGACATTGATTTAATGGATGGGAACTCCCACATGGCTCATACATATTCTATACTTGCATGGCTTGGGTTGACAGGTTACTCTGTTGTAACTGTTTCATTAAAGCTGCCACTTGAGCTGTAAGCATGGAAATAACATCCAATTCAATCATACCAACCACCTTCTTTGTTTGTCCCCTCTCATTAGGCCACTGGTAATTGTTCATAGCTGTAATGCCCTGGTTACTCCAAGACCGTTACTGTGAACTTTGAACCGTGCTTAACTCGCTAATCGAGTCATTTGGTTATAAACGTACATCTATGTGTTATTAATTGGCTAAGGTGAAAAATCTCGATCAAAAGGAAATGATATAGTTTATTTAAAACATAAAACTGTACATGGGCCCATAAAAACGTTCATAAGTTATTTACAATTCAAAATGGTCATTACAGTGTAAAAAAAATTAAACCCGCCGACCTAAGCGGCAAAAATAGGGTTAACCCCTAGTTCCTCTGAGAAACACCTTGGCCGTGGTGGTCAAGCGGCTGCATATGTACACATCACCGCCTAAGCTCTCCACTCAAGGCTGGGTGAGCTTTTCTTTCCCATTACCCGCACCACATAGCACCCGTGAGCCAAGGCTCGGCAAGAAAACTCATTACTGCATGTATACAATATCAATTGATGATTATGATAATCATACTAGGCTTATAGCTCTAAACAGATAAGTGAATATCACTTCAAGATTCTAGTAACCATGTTGGGGCTTGTAGCCCTAATAAGATAATATCGAGATTCTAATAATCATGTTGGGGCGTGTAGCCCTAATCAGGCGAGTGACTGATGAATAAGGCACTAACTTAAACCAGATGAGTGACTATGGAGTCACGGACTTGAATCAGATAAGTGACTAATGAGTGAGTCACGAACTTAGGCTCCGCACCCTTAGCCATGTGATGATGCAGTCACCTGGACCTTCTGGCCCCGGCTCTAAGTAACTAGCCTTTAGACTAGACAAGCGCTTTTGTGTTCATCGAACTTAAGGTCGATCAAGAATTTCATGCTTATGACGATAATGCTTATGTCGACTAGATCTAATCTTTTCGGGTTGCGTTAAACACGCTAATATCGTTCTTGACTCATAAGTCAATACCATACAACTAGTGCTTAGTACTACTGCTGAACTTGATTAATAAGTCACAGCTTCACAGTCAATACTGATACCATTGCCGATTCCTGACTCATAAGTCAGTGCCATTCACAGATAAGCAAGATTGCTAAGCATTTAATATGCAATCAATGTCCACATATATAACACTCAACATGCCTCATTAATAACCATGCATGTCACATATGGGGTGCATTTTTCTTACCTCTGGTTCGAGCGATAATTAATAAAAGAACGACCCTTGAGAACGATCGATCATTTGATTCCTTAGCGGTCACCTAGTCATAACCAAATATAACTTCCATCAATGAAAATGAGCAATAAATGGTTCTTGACCTAAACCTCACTCTCAGGACCTCGAATTGTACCCAAACGGCTAGTAGATTCGATCCCGAGCCTTAGGAATTGAAACCCCGAGCCAAAAACCCTAAAAAATGCCCAAAATAGGGTAGCGCTGTCCTCCTAGTGCCTAGGTGCTACAAGCAGAGTTGAATGGCCCTGAACAGCGCTGTAGCACCTTCCTTTGGGCACTGTGGCGCTAGTGCCAAGCTGATTCAGCTTTGGTTTTTTCTCCTACGACTTCTCCAACTTCCAAGCTTAAAAACATGATTCCAAACTTCATTCAAAATCACAAATGAACCCAAATACCCACTCTACAAGTCCTAGGCATCATAACTCAATCAACCTTTGCCAAAAACTCTCATCAATTATCACTATCCAAATCAAAATCCCAACTGAAAATCAAATGGAAAACAGAGCAAGAACTAGAGTTTCAATGGTTAAAAGCTTACCTTGTGACAGTCAGAATCCCGTGATCCATAAGGGGAAAGACCGGGTAAAGTTGTGCAATCCCACACCGCCTGGGGATGGTTAAGTGTGATGATTCTAAGACTATGTAGGTATAGGACTACACAGTTGAAGAGGGCTTAAATGGATTGATGGGTACCACCTATATCAACAAGATGCATCTTCTTTTCGGTAGCCCATCACTTAAGAACTCCACAGTTAAGCATGTTTGACCTGGAGTAATCTCAAGATGGGTGACCTCCTGGGAAGTTTTCCCATGAAGCGTGCGAGTGAGGACAAAGCACGCTGGAAAGACTCGTATTGGTTTGTAGGGCCAGTCATCATTCCAGGAAGAAGCCATAGTGACGTGAGGCGTTACAAATGGTATCAGAGCCTTGACCCAGCCGAAAGTGTGGCCAACAGGGACGTCGGGCCCGTAAGGGGGGGTGATTGTGACAGTTAGAATCCCGTGATCCGTAAGGGGAAAGACCAGGTAAAGTTTTGCAATCCCACACCGCCTGGGGATGGTTAAGTGTGATGATTGTAAGACTGTGTAGGTATGGGACTACACAATTGAATAGGGCTTAAATGGATTGTGGGTACTACCTATATCAACAAGATGCATCTTCTTTTCGGTAGCCCATCAATTGAGAACTCCAAAGTTAAGCGTGCTTGACCTGGAGTAATCTCAAGATGGGTGACCTCCTAGGAAGCTTTCCCAGGAAGCGTGCGAGTGAGGACAAAGCACGCTGGAAAGACTCGTGCTAGTTTGTAGGGTCAGTCGTCATTCCAGGAAGCAACCATAGTGATGTGGGGCGTTACATACCTTAAGCTTAGTATGGAACCCTCTTCAATGGTGGAACACAACCGTAGACCCTCAAGGATCACTTCCCTAGCTTGATTCCTCAAATAGAACTCAAAAATTCAAAGAGAAAAGATGAACGGGAGAAGAAGAAACTATGCTTTGTTTTCTTAAGCTTTCTACAGCTTCAATGGTTCATATATATCCTTAGGTCAAAAGACAATATTGCTCCTAGGTCATTTAACTCCCTCTTAAGGCTTCCAAGGGTAAAACCATCCTTTTTCCTCTAATCCCATTAATCATAATCAACGCCCTCCAATTCTCGTTATTCCCAATATTCTCAAATGCTAATAAAACATATCCCATTACCATTTAATTCCCAATAATGTTCTAATCACCAATTACCCCAATACTTACCCCGAGCCCCGAAATCAACCTTGTTATGACCAAGCCGCTAACTAGTATTCAAAGATCGTCTCATGTCGAATAGCTCGAACAAATCCACATTATAATGTGGCCTCATCATAAATCACCAACATGCATGAAATATACAAATATGCCCTCAACAGGCCAAATTACCAAAATGTCCTTATAATGAAATATGGACCCACATGCATGCATTTATCATCATATAATAATATAATTCACATAAATGTGCATATAATCATTTAATGACATATCAAATCAATTATGGCCCTCTGGGCCTACTAACCCAACCATTAAACCTCATTAGAGATTTTGGGGCATTACAATAGCCATCTCTTCTAGTAATTCATATGCCTCATTATCACTCTTGCTCATGAATGCACCCCCTGCTACTGCATCAATTATCGTTCAAGTAGTACCATTTAACCCATTGTAAATATTGTCAACCAACATCCATGTCTATATACCATAATGGGGGCACTTCCTTAACAACTCTTTGAATCTCTCTCATGCATCATACATCGATTCCCTTCTGTCTGGTAGAAATTATTAATTTACCCTCTCAACTTTCCAGCTTTTGCTGGAGGGAAAAACTTTTCTAGGAACTTCTAGGCTAACACTTCCCATGTTGTGAAAGAATTGGCTTGCACCGAAATTAACCAACTCTTCACTCGGTCTCTTAGGGAAAATGGGAATAGTCTCAGTCGGATTGCATCATCACTCACCCCATTCATCTTATAAGTTGCACATAGTTCCAGGAAATTGGCTATGTGCAAATTAGGATCTTCAGTAGGCAACCCCCTAAATTGAACAATAGACTGTACCATTTGTAATATTGCCTTCTTGATCTAAAAAATTAGCAACAATAGTGGGGTGTCGGATGCATGAACACACTCCCATGACAATGGGAAGCACATAATCTCTAAGCGTCCTTTGTCCTTGTTCCATAGGGACCTCTGCTACATTTGGAATATTATTCACATTAGCAGCATTGTTTGTTGCATTCCCTTGATTCTCAGCCATGGCAAAGTCCAACCTTTTCTTAATCTTTTAGTTGTTTTTTGCACGTTCTATCAATTTCCAGATCTACCTGTATCAATTCATTTTGTCTACTTTTTCGTATATACCAATATTTATTGAAAGCACAGTATCAGCCACAAACCAAATGTTATCCCCAAAATTTCAGTTCGATGATGTGGCAATCAGAAGTGACAAGTGGCAATGCATGGTCAGTAAATGGCACATTAATAGTCAATAAATGTGTTGGCTCTTCGGAGTTGTGATAAAGTGATCGGACCGACCTGATAGAATTTATGTCCGACCGGTGAAGATTTTTGACTGAGCAGAGAAGTGTCATGCTAGACTAGAGATGTGCCATGTTAGACCAGAGATGTGCCATGTTA
Organism: Humulus lupulus; assembly: GCF_963169125.1. NCBI lineage: Eukaryota > Viridiplantae > Streptophyta > Magnoliopsida > Rosales > Cannabaceae > Humulus > Humulus lupulus. Next base: position 262,308,291 of record NC_084793.1, read on the forward strand.
GACCAGAGATGTGTCGTGTTAGACCAGAGAAGTGCCATGTTAGACTAGTCGAGTGCATGGCCGACCAGTCAGGTGCTTGTCCGACCAGTCAAGTGTCATGACCGATGTAATGACCCAACTACTCTAGACTTTTGGACCATTAACGAAAACTATACATAAACACTAATCCTTAACAAAACTTACAAAAGAAAATACCATAACTTTATTAAAGACTTGTAAAAACCAATGTTTAAACTTACATAAACTCAAAGCAGGATATGGGATCCCATTGTTTTAAAAAGAAAACATATCTTAATTGAAATGAAAAGAAATTACATAAATAGGTGCGGAAAAATTACACATAAACCATAAATAAAAGACTACATCCTCGAAATCAAACTCTCGACTCCTTGAATCCATTCATCACCGATACACATTCTCCCAAGCATCCACGAATCTTACTAGCCACTATAGCTATTTCCCTGCACATATAAACAAAAAGAAATGAGCCTAATGCCCAGCAAGGAAAATCTACCACATAGTTCAAATACATAATTTCATAAGAAACATAAAAACATAACATAACACTTATATCATACACATACTATAATGGCCATTATTACTTGGGGTCCCATAGACTAAACAAGTCATATGCCCATTAGATTAGTGGGGTCCTACTAGCTAAGTAGGTCATATGCCCATAATCTATTTGGGGTCTTGTTAATCATATGGGTCATATGCCCAAGCCTACATACATACATATCATAACACATTTCATAACATAAATACATAAGATAACACATATAAAACATATAACATATGAATTCTATCCTATTTTCCTTACCAAAATTACCGGGATAAGAGGACAGAGGTGGGACTTTGGAACACTCCTAAGAACCATTTGAAAAAGAGTGAGTATAGTGAAGAAGAGAAATGAAAGGAATGGAATGACTAAACCATTGAGAAAATACTTACCAAAAACTTATGTGCAAGTTCTTAGATTTCCTAACCAAAATAAAGATTAAGGTTAGAAGGCTGGTAAAAGATTATGAGAACTTAAAGAAAATAATACCAATGAACTAGAGTGTGGAATTACCTTGAAGACTTGTAAGACCAATCTAAAACTCGAACCGAAATACTATGAAACCTTACTTCCCCAAGTGTTTGATAAGCTTATGATGATCAAGCTTATGATTCCCAACCCAAGTGTTTACACTCTCACACTCACCTAGCAACTTGCAGCCTCTGAACTTAGAGCAAAAGATGAATAATGGCTGGGTACTAGGTCCTATTTATAGAGTTTAGGAATGAAAGGATCTTAATTTAACTTGAATAAAAATAATGGCTTTTTAAGTGAAAATAATTTGAATTATCGTTCAGCAGAGGCTGAAGACTCGTTCAAAAAAGATGCTGGACTTATCAAGAGGTTGAAGGGTTGAATGGAAAATGATTTCAAAAACATTCAAAATATGCTGAAGGAGGCGATATATCGCCTGGACCATTATGCCCGAGGCAAACGTGCATCTTTTCGTGTTTTCCGTATCTACGTGCTGCGATATATCGGCATTCGCTGATTATTTAAACACGAAATTACACATTTTTAGCTTAATTTGAATTGAGTAAACAACCTTGACTAAGCCCTTAAATGTATTCAAAGCTGCTGACTGACCTTAGAGAATTCAAATTTTACCCTTATTAAATTTAATCCTCAAAATACTTAATCCTTTAATCACCCATACATAACATGTGCTTAAAATCCTATTGGTTCTTATCTAAACCTTATAGTATAATAAATATTATCCTTAATATCAGTCATATTAATCAAACCTTAGGTTAAAATTAATATTCTTAAACTATAGGTTAAACTTAGAAAATCTACAAGTACTACTATGAATATCCAAATAATTCCCGGTCTGAACCAAAAATCCACAGTCATAAAGATAATACTATACTTACTATAATACTACTATCTAACTTAGCTAAGTAAAGTTCTTGGACTCTACAACCGACCAGTCAGGTGCTTGTCCGACCAGTCAAGTGTTTGGCTGACCAGACATGTCTTTGGCCGACCAGTTACTTGTCTTGGCCGACCAGTGCCGACCGGTGAAGTGTTTTGGCCCTCCAGTTTTCCTTCTGGGTGTGATGTGGACCGACTAAATAGAACAGTGCTATGCAAGAGATCCCAGTAACGGCTTCAGCCAGAATTAGTCGTGCCTACGCGGGAATCTTTTAGTTTATCCCAAAGAAGTCGCATATTGTTGTATTTTAAATGTTATTATTAATTAAATATTGTGAGAGTAACAGAAATGACCCGGTCAAAGGGAGATATTTATGTATGATCCATGAGCCTATAAATAAAGGGCTCATGGCATCATTTTGAGGGATCTGATCTTTTTAGACTGAAAAAAAAAAACTCTCTAGTTTGGAGACTTTGGGACTGTTACTTAGGGTATTCTTGGGGCATTTTCTAAGAGAGTTTAGAGAGAGAAACTATGTATTTTTCTACTTACACTTAAGAAACTCAGTTGGCTCAAGTTCATCTGATCTTAAGTGTAGGATATATATCACAACTCCAAGTGGATTAGGCTATTACCAATAAATTGGGGATGAGCCAATATAAAATTATCTGTGTCGTATTTTTCTCTTGAAGTTTTATTGTCATTTTTATGTCTACACGTCGTTGGCCAAAAATGCGGTCAACATTTTGGTGCTTTCATTGAGAGCCTGAAGAGAAGAAACACACGACTATCATATCGAAATGGCGCCCAAGAATACCAATGTGGCATCCAAAAAGTCAAGCACGTCAAAAGAGCCTGCTAGATCAGAAGATCCTGGACCGCAGAACCCAGAGACTGAGCCCAGGGTGTTTCTTGAGGAAACCACTCCAGAAGTTGAACAACTCCAGGAAGTAATAGGCGCTTTCCAAGAGGAGATGATGCAATTCAATGCTCGACAGGAGTCTTTTGCTAAAGAGATGGTCAAGCAGAGAGCTGTGTTAGAGCAACAAAGGCGCGATATGGAGGCCAGAAGTGAAGAGCTCAGACAACAACAGGAGGAAGTCGACCGGAGACATCATGAAGCAGCACTTGCTCTAGAAGCGGCTACCCAATTAGCCAAAGCCAATGCTCAAGGTGCGGCATGAGCAGCCTCCCAGGGAGCAAGAAATAATAATGCTGATCGGAGGACCACTGACAGAGCCAATTCTCGTGGACCGGACAGAAGCAGGAGTAACCCCTTTGGTCGGGAAGATGATGGGGTCCGCTCTAGAACTACATCAACACAGAGGGAGAACTCTAGAACTCCCTCCAGGAGCCAACGATCAGAAACCTCGAGATCGGGAAGTCACCGATCGGGCAGTAAAAGGACTCCACCCAGGCAGGATCAGACCAGGACTCCTTAAGATAAGAGGACTTCACAATTCAAAGATGGGCATGGTTGTGATGAGGCTGATAGTCATCACACCGACCAGTCAAAGGAAAAGGAGGGAAATGACCAACAAGGAGGAAAAGACTGCTCGGGGCATAGTGAAAGGCCTCCACTGTACCCCAGCCAGCAGTGTAGTGGGAGAGCGCAAGTCCCGCGTAGTAAGCCCTCCGAAAAATTGAAAAGTACGGTGCTCGATCGGGCAGGAGAGCATGCTTCCCGAAAGGATCTGAGGGACGTTATCACCAACATGAGGAGGACCGTCCCGGTTGAAGGGAAAAATTTGAACTGCTCTGCCAGTCAAGTAGAAATACTTGACGACAGTGCACCAGATGGTAATGCCCGACCAGGCGGTCAAGACCGTGGAACTTCATCAGTTGCACCAGCCATCCAAGCCCAGCTTGACGTGCTAATAGCTGCAATGCAAGGTTTGTCAAAACGACCTTCCGGGATAAATGCGATAAACCACTGGAGTGGTAGCCCATTTTGTGCCCGGATTAGAGCAGCCGAGCCGCCGGAAAAATATAAAGCACCGCTTCTGCCAGTATATACAGAGAAGGCAAATCCCATCAGACATGTTGGGAAATTTGAGGACCAGATGGAATTGCTCGGAGTAAGTGACGATTATCGATGTAGAGTTTTCCTAACTACATTGTTGGATACTGCCCAGGAATGGTATTGGAAGTTTAAGCCGAACTCCATTACCTCTTGGGAAGCATTCAGGAAGGAGTTTTGTAGAAAATTCAACACTGCCCGGACTCCACCAGTTTATGCCAATCACTTGGCAGATATCAAACAAGGAAAAGATGAGTCTCTAAAGAATTATATACAGAGATTCATGAGAGAAGCCAATAGAGCAACTGCTATAGGAGACAAGGGGAAGATGGTTGCAATATCCGCTAGGATAACTTATCGGAGCCCTTTGTGGGATAGCATACATAGAAATCCAATTTCAACACTTCAACAATTTCTTGACCGAGCAGACAAGTATATGAAATTGGATGATGCAATCGAAAAACAGGAGAATGGCATAAACAATCCGGGCGGATCAACTGACCCTCAAGGATGGTGGAAAGAAACGTGGAAATAACGGGTCTGACCACCATGAGGAAAAGAAAGCAAAGTTGAGTTCAAATGAAAAGCCAACCAAGTATGAGCCTCAGTTCACTAATTACACCACTCTCTCAGCCAGCCGAGCAGAAATATATCTTGCTAGTCATGAAGAGGTTCCCTACAAGAAACCTTCACCCATCAAGAAGGAGATGAGGAAGAGAGATATGAATAAGTTTTGTCGTTTCCATGGAGATTATGGTCACGACATGAATGAATGCAATCACTTCAAGGACGAGATAGAATTTCTTCTCCAGTCGGGCAAGTTGAGGAAGTACCGGGCAGAGACACCCCAAGGAGAAGAAGGTAGCAGCAATCCTGGGTTCAAACGACAAATATCTCCACCCTTGCAGCCCGGACCTGTGGACTTTACCTTAGAAACTATATGTGGAGGTCCACACTTGGTTGAGGAAAGCAACGAAGCAAGGAAGAAGTATGTTGAGCGGGAGTGCTAGGATCAGGAGCCACTGGAACGGTGAATGTTTGTGAATATATTATTTCTAAATATCGCTTTCAGAGTGGTAGTTTAATTTCAAGTTGTTTAACTTGTTATTTAAATTTTGGTTTATGAGCTGGTTATTTGCTAACCAGTCATCTATTTTTGAACAATTTTTGTTGTTTAAGACTCGTTATTAGACATGTATTGTCCTTTTTTAATTTACGAGTAATAAAAGAGATTACGCACAGCGTGGTCGATTCTTGCTACAAATGTGCATGTGTGTTAATTATTCGAACAGTGTTCAACTGGTTGGTAAAATTGGACAGTGTTCAGCTGGTCGATACATTCAAGCAGTGTTCAACTGCCCGAATATTTTCAATATATTCTATGTGTTTCACAAGCAATTAACTACTCGAACAGATTCGATCAAGTAGCAAGTGACTAGAATATTTCGACCCTCGATCGATTGGGGGGCACATGGGGTATGTTGGTATATAATTTAACACAGGAAATAAGAGCACGAGTTAAGATATCTGTTTTTAGGCTGACTTGTAAATTTTCGAAGTCCAAAAAGGCCATTAAGCTGACTTGTTTGACAAAGCTTAAGTAACTTGGAATTTGTTAAAATTTCAAGTTAGAAGCAGATATTCGTGTGACAATAAACATTATGCTCATAAAATGTTAGAGCAATAATAGTGTGAGAGAGTATACTTAGTATGGACTTATGAAATGTCTAGAATTTCAAAGTTAGAAAACTAAGTACTCATGTGAAAATATAAGGCATACATCAGATTGACTTTATTATTCACAAAAAACTTATAACTTTTTAAGTCTAAAAGGACTTAGAATGTTTTAAGTTAACAAATAAAAGTAAAGTATAAATGCCAACAGCTCGGCTGTACAATAAAAATATCAAAGCTGCTAAGCAACAATTGTCTTCACAAGAAAAAAGAGTAAACTACTGGCCAGGTACAAAGTCTAGCTGATCAGGTGCAAAGTTTTCCTGGTCGGGAGAACAGATACAACTTCCCTGGTCAGCTGAGCATGTATCACTGGTCGAGTAGGAAACTCTATTGTTGAGCATGACTAACAACGATGAGTCCCTGGAGTGAATCAAACAAACACGAACAAATGCATGCAAAGTAAATACTACATAGTGAAAAAATGTTTTTGAGAAGAGAAGTCAATTTTTCCCCAAGATTGATGGAGAGAAATCAATCTCTCAAAATACTTTTGGGAGATTCGAAAAAGGTGTTTTGATGGTTTTTGGAGGGATAAGTCTTAGGCATAGGCTTAAGTGCTTATGCCATATGCCCGATCGGTTGGGTGGTATTCGAGCATTCAGAACCGAGAGCCGAGCGATTATGCTCTAGCGTCCAAGTGATTGTACCCTGGCATCCGACCAGATGGTGGCGCATCCGATCGGGTAGCGTGAGTGTCCGAGCGGATAGAGGAGCATTCGAGGGGCTGGCGTGCGTGTCCGAGCAGCCTGGGGTCTGCATCCGAGCAGTCATGCGCGCGCCGAGCGAAAGGTGTTGGTGCATCCGAGTAGATGCTGGCAGTGTGTCTGAGTGGATTGAGCACGTCCGATCGGCTGGCTGCAGGTGTGCATCCGAGGAGACAGGCACGCCGAGGAGTAGCTGCAGGTGCGCACGCGCATCCGAGGAGCTGATGCGTCCGAGCGGCTACATGTGTCCGAGTAGCAGCGTAGGCGTCCGAGCAGCTGCATGCGTTCGAGCGGCTGGGTGGTATCTGAGTGTTGGGGTGCATGCCCGAGGATTTGCTGGCCAGGCATGCCGAGCGGATGGAGCATTCTCAAGGAGCTTGGCACATCCGAGGCTACATGTCCGAGAGGTTGAGCATATATGTGGAGTGGTGTTCGAGGAGCCAAGCAGGCGTCCAAGCAGTAGGAAACAAAGCACCCAAGGGTCAGCAATTAAGAAATTATTTGGGTCCCGGGGACCAAATAGGCATTTCAAATCTACTATTCAAACAAGCTCAAAGAATGGAATTTGAAGAAATCAAAAGAAAAGTTCGATCATAGGTTTATTACAAAAGTGAAGGTTACTAACCGGATGGAAGCTTTTGGATGACCCCAAAAACATTTTGCTAGAGAAAAAGTTTATCATACGAGTAAATCATATAATAAACTTGGGGGAAAATGTTATCCCCAAAAATTGGAGTTCGATGACGTGGCAATAGAAGTGACAAATGGCAAGGAATTGCTGGGTAATCTGGCTTAGGAGTGACCCAGTAGACCAGTGAAGATTTTTGACTGACCAGTCAAGTGTCATGACCTTGGCCGACCAGTCATGTGCTTGTCCGCCCAGTCATGACCTTAGCCGACCAGTCATGTGCTTGTCCGCCCAGTCAATGCCCTTGGCTGACTAGTCATGTGCATGACCGACCAGTCATGTCCTTGGCCGACCAGACATGTGCTTGTCCGCCCAGTCAGGTGCTTGTCCGACCAGTCATGTCCTTAGCCGACCAGACATGTGCTTGTCCGCCCAGTCAGGTGCTTGTCTGACTAGTTATGTCCTTGCTCGACCAGTCACTTGTCTTGGCCGACCAGTGAAGGTTTGGCCGACCAATGAGGAATTTTGGCCCTTCAGTTCTCCCCCGGAGTGTGATGTGGACTGACTAGACAGAACAGTGCTGCACAAAGGATCCCAGTAACGGTTTCAACAAGAATCGGTCATACCTGTGCGGGAATCTCTCAGATTATCCCACAAAAATAGTGTATTGTTGTATTTTGAATATTATTATTAATTGAATATAGTGAGAATAGCGAAATATCCCGATTATGGGGGACATCATTTGTACGATCCTGAGCCTATAAATACAAGGCCCATGGCATCATAAAAGGGGATTCAATTCTAATTTTCTGAGGGAATATTTGTATCTGGAGAGAAATATTGTATTCATTTCATCTTCACTAAAGAAACTCAGTTGTCTCAAGTTCATCTGATCTTAAGTGTAGGATATATATCACAACTCCAAGTAGATTAGGCTATTACCAATAAATTGGGGCTGAACCACTATAAAATTATCTGTGTCGTATTTTTCTCTTGAAGGTTTATTGTCATTTTGATGTCTACACGTCGTTGGCCAAAAACGCGGTCAACAAGTACTAAAATAAAAATTATTTTAGAAAAAACCAACTATATTGATATTAATAATACAGTTCTCAACAACGATGCCAAAAACTTGTTGTGAGAATTTTGAACTACACAAGTATACGCAATCATAACAAGTAATAAAGTGATAAATCAAGTATCGTTCCCACGAAAACTGTTATTAACTACCAAAAATTAATCTTTAATTATAATTGAGTGACAAATAATGAATTCAAAATTTATAAAACTAAAGGAATAAAACAATAAAACCATAAAATAGAACAATATAGAACTCAATACTAAATATTAATTTAATGGAATAAGAGTTAGGGTTATTAACTTCATCAACTATCCACCTATGCCTCTTTAATGTAAATTTAAGAATTCTTATCTCTATTGTGATAGCATATTACAATTATAAATTATATTCTTACTAGGACATATAACTCTCTACAATAAGAAAATCTTCTACATATCTGTGGTAAATTAGCATATCACAGGCATTAAACACATAATCCCTAAGCTACACAAATCATACAGGTACTCTCGTCCAATATAAATCTATGATTATTTGACTATAACATATTTATCCTTAACTTCTCAGATCTCAAGTTAAAATCATATAAATCATGTAAATGGTGATCAAACATTCACAAACATTAAACACAAGTCAAACAATTCACAATATTGATAGGGAATTCATAAAAACTTCATTAGATAATCATAAGGTTTCAAGAAGAATCCATCAATACACTAATAAGAAATTAGTTCATGCTGAACATAATCAAATCTATCAAACTAAATATAAACATTAATACAAGAGAAAGTAAAAGAAGAAGAAGAAAAAGAATGATAGAACTAGTTGATCTCCAAGTTTTTGTTTCCACAAAATGTTTCCTTGAGGGGGTGTTTGGTATGAGGTAAAGTAAATGTGGGAATGAGAATCTAAATTCCTTCCTATGTTTGGTTCAAATTTTAAAGGGGTAAAGTTAAAAATTTGTGTAGACCCTACATGTATGTTAAGGGTAAAGTGAACCATTTTGTATACAAGAGTTTAATATTACATCAATTCTAAATCCCTCTACACTTTTCAAGTCAACTTAACTACTCAAAACAAACACCCCCTGAGTCTCTCCTTATGGTTTTTCTTTCAAAAATTGTTATAATGTTGCTTAAATAATAGTTTGTGCTTCGAATGTGAAATTCCACTTTTTACCTTCCTTAAAATACCCTAATCTGTACATTGACCGCCTCGGGCACCACGACCCAATAATTGTACGCTGCGACATGTGTCCACAATCGAAATCATCTCATCTTATGATAAAAAGTTATTCTCCGCATTAATTTGTAGTACCGATATCTACCAAACAAACAAATGTTAGCAAAAATGAAACCCACTTCATCAAATGAAGGAAAAAAATAAAGACATCCAACGAGCATTTAATGTTGTAGTAGTGCATCACCTTCAATAAAAATATCCTCATCGTTTGTAATTCTTGAAATAAGCCTAACAGCCCACTCTGTCAAACTTAAAGTTGTGAAACATCTCATCCTGCAAGCTGCAATCAAAGATGGAGCCAGAAATCTTGGTAAACTACAAATAATAAATAAATAAAATGTACTAAAATTGTAAACAAAGAACTCGCGATATACTTTGCTATTGCTTGACTCTCTCTACGTGTTGTTTTTATTTGTTAGTTTGTACGTGTATCAGATAGATAGATGCACAAACAATGTGTTTTGATGTTAAAGATTTTTTAAATTATTACTTATAAAACAAAATTTGGTCAATGATGTAAGTGGTAAAAAAATTATAATAGGGACTTAAATAAAAAGAATAGAAATAATTATGAATGTTAATTGCTAAAATTAAGAACCTTATCTAATATTTTGATTGAAAATTTTAATTTTTTAAAAACTAATTAGTAATTATAATTAAATATATTTTAAAATAAAATAAATCATAATTAGTATTTTATAAGGAAACAAATATTTTAAATAAATAATATAGAACAAATTAGTATCAAGTTACATGTTACTCATTAATTATTGTTAGTTAATTACTGAATTAATTACAACCATTCAATAGCAATGCAATGACTAAAATTAATGTAATCATTGATTGTTACATATTTGAGGTAACCACTAAGAGCACTCACATTGGGTGAGTTATATTACCAAAATATGTAAAAAAAATAGCTAAAACTAACAAAAATGGGTATACATTGGATGATGTATTTTACAAATATTTTTAGATAAAGCTACAGTACCAAGCTATATTTAATGTACACTATTCATCATTTAACCCAATATTATAATATTAAAATATATTAGAATATTATTGATAGTTATAAAAAATATTTGAAATGAATAAAAAATGTTTGAAAATATAATATTTAAATGATATAGAGAAAAAAATAGAGAATCTGATGTATGGTAAAATGTAAAACTTAGAGGTAAAATAGAAAAATGTGTGTTTTGGGAGGTATTTTAAAGGTTGAAGTAGAGCACCGGATAGGAGTGCTCTAAGTACTCACCTATATTTTTTATTGTTATTCAATTTTTTCTTTATTTTATATTATTTTTATGTTTTTTAATTCAACTTTTTACTATTTTAATTTAAACTATAATATTTTTTTTGTAGTTATATTAAATATATTTAATTAATTATGATAATTTTTAATACTATTTTTAACATTAAAAGTTAAAAATATCTTAAAAATAAGAAGGCAGGGATCAATTTGCCAATACACACAAATAAATATAGACCAAACTGCATTGAATCCTATTTGTTAAAGTTTATTTAGCAATGTTCACAGGGACGTGTTTGCATCCAAACTAGAAGATTTGACACTAATTTGTCAAAAAAAAAAAAAAGATCGGTTCCAACTTGCTAACACACATTTGAGCCAATAAATATAAATATATATATATATATATATATATATTTGTTACATTCTTTTGTTTAGTTGCTATTTTAATTTTTTTTTCAAGAATAATAGAATTCCATTAATTAGTTATGCATACAAAGTTTGTTAGAGGCCAGGAAAGCTCAACAAAGAACAATTAAACATATCACATAAGAGACTAATCAACCATTTAAAATGTCATAACCACCTAAGTAAAGCCAACCTAAGTAAAGCCAAACAAGGGCCTGTTTGGTATGACTTTGAAATTTTTTTTGAAATCTTAAAGTTACTTTTAGGTATATTTGAATGAAATTAAAAATCAGTTTTTTGAATTTAGAAGAACATTTTAGAGAAACAGTGACTCACCAGTTTTTTCAGGAATAACTTCTAAAAAAACACGTAAGCTATTTTTTCGTTTCAATAAATCTTTCATAATACCTATTTTACTCCTATTTTTTATAAAAGAAAAAAAATTACATATTTATCATAACTTGTGCGGATAATATTTATAGAATACAATTACTTTTTTCATAAAAGTATTCTATCTAATTTTTCTAAAAAAAATTATTAACAATTTCTTTTAGTTTTTATTTTTTTTGTTATTGTTTTATGTATAAAATATGTTTCTCTAAGTACATTTAGATTTTTATATTTGAATATCCAATTTAAAATTTTAGAATTTTGTTAATTATGTTTAGATTTTTATGATTATTTATTTATTAATTAATATTAATTCATATATGCATACAATTAGATTTTTATTTTTTCAAAAAGACCATTAATTTTCAAATGAGTTCAGACTTAACATATATCATTATTATGATTAAATTTGATATTTATTTTATAATAGCTTTTCAACAAAGAAAAAAACACTTTTAAAATATAGAATAATTCTATGGTAGGGCCTTAAAAAAGAGCCCTACCGTAGGGCTCTTTTGTGTTATCAACCCGTGAATAGTTTTCGGCGCGATTATTTTTTATGACTATGTATATTGTAGTTATTTAGAGCATCCTGCAAATTTTTAGAAAATTTTGAATAATTTACAGTGCCGAAAATAGATTATTGCACGCGTGACTAATTTTTTTATGCGCGTGAAAAATAGCATGTTTGAACTTAGTTTTCGGTAATATAAATTATTCAGAATTTTATACGGTAGGGCTCTTTTTTAATTGTATACGTTAAAATATGTGTTGATTGGGAAAGGTTATGATGATTTGTTTACTTATTTTATATTATTTGTTTTTACTGATTTCTTTTATTAATACATTATATTTTTTAATCATATATATTTTAAAATATGTACAGATTGTGAATATTAAAAGGCACTTACCTTTTTGGAAGATAAACTATTTTATTTTAATTGAAAAAAAAACTCAATAAAAATGTTTCATTATAAATTGTTAGTGTTTATTATTCTTTGTATCGTTACAATAAATAGATTAATAAAATATACATATTAATATTAACTTTATTTTATTTATTATCAATATTTTTTTGTACAACATGATTATCAATATTCGGTCAATATTTTTTTCGTTGAGAGTTGAACTCAAGACATTCAGGATAAACAATGACGAAAACTTCCAGGAATGCGGGTCAGACAGGGCAGACATCTAGAAGTATACTAAATCAACCTCCTCCACAAGATGTAGCAGAGGACGAGCCACAGATGGAACTAGAAGAGGAAAAGATGGATACTGAAACCTTGGGAACAATTTTGATTGTATTGCAAGAGGAATTAGCTACTCTAAAAGCTAATCAAGAGAATGTGGCTGAAACGATAGTGCTGCAGCAAAGGGAGATTGACCGGCAGCGCCGAGAACTGAATGAGCGGCAAGCTGACATGGATCGCCGCCAGAGAGATGCCACAGTAGCTTTTGAAGCAGTTATTCAGTTGGCTCGAGGACAACTTGCACCAACCTCTCAACCAGATCAACCACCAAGCTCTCACCCTCAACAAAATCCGCAGTCAGAGCGTCCCCAGTATCATCATAATCCACCACACCCAAGGAGTCCTCAAGGAACAGAGCAACCTCTCGCTGCTCAGCAGGAAAGACCAGCCCAAAATCCTGACGGAAATAATGAGCAGCAACCGCCCTCTCGATCTGGTTGAGATAACGTTCAGCAGCACAGGCAAATTAGGGTCGAGCAGCATCCCAGAAGCCCTAGATGCCAGACAGCTAGGGAACAGAACCCTCCTGATCGAGGACAGCGCCCCTCAGGAAGAAGAAGGCAAGTGGACTGAGGCTCTACGGTCTGGGATCCCCCATGACATAGTCATGTCAGAGGACCTAACGATCAACGCAAACCTCTCCCTGTTTATTGAGACATACCAGAAGGAAGAGAGGGGAACAGTGCATACAGCAGGTCGCACACTCATAGGTTGCAATTCAGAGATGACCATGATTATAATGAGGTGGACTATGGTAGGAGGAACAATGGTCGGCAACATGAGGAGAAAGGCGGACAACAAAATCCTCCACCAATGGAAAACTGACTGACGAGCCAAAATGCTGGGGGACAGCCTAAACAGCCCAATGTCTTTGAGCGACTAGGCGCAAGCGAGCAGAGACGTAGGGATGAAGATCTAAGAGATGTGCTCAATAACCAAAGAGAAAGACATGACGAGTACTTCCCCCCGACACCAGCCGCTCCAACAATACCAGATGTTGTACAGGCTCAGATAGATGCCTTGAATCAAGCCGTGCAGTAGCTAGTTGGGAATAAAATGTCCCACATAGAGTTTGATCGAAGGAAGGGCACTCCATTCATTAATAGAATTGTTGTGGCAGAAGTTCCGAGCAAATTCAAAATTCCAATTCTACCCAACTTTACGGGAGGAGAAGATCTAGTGTCTCACGTGAACAAATTTGAGATACAAATGGACATCCAGAAGGTGTCGGAAGATGCTCGGTGCATGATTTTTCCTGCCACTTTGTCTGAATCTGCTCAGGAATGGTATTTCAAGTTCCCCTCCGACCATTATAGTTTCCTGGGAGATGTTCGTGAAGGAGTTTTATGGGCAGTTTTATGCTGGTCGAATACATCCAACAGAAGCTAATCAGTTGGTCGACATTTGACAAAAGGAAGGAGAAACTCTCGGGGAGTATATCCAGCGGTTTATGTGAGCAGCACCTCAGGCCAAAACTTTTGGAGATGAGGGAAAGATGATGGCACTCACAGCTAGAGTGCGATGCCATTCTCTCCTCTGGAGTAGTCTGTTGAAAAATGGAGTCAAGAGCACTCAAGAATTTCTATATCGAGCAGACAATTATATCAAACTCGAGGAGGCCATTGCCAATGAAGGAAAGTCCCCAAAGGACGACCAGGGTAAGAAAGAAGACCCGACCAAAGCCGTAAATGGGTTTGGTAAGCCCAACGACAACGACAAAGGTAACAGTAAGAATGGGGGAAAAGGGGCGAACATCGAACCAGCGACATCTGATAGCAAGCGCCCCAAACAAAATAGATATGATCCAAGGTTCACCAATTACACTGCCCTAGTCGATAGCCGAGCTGAAGTATATTAGGCTAGTCATACCACCATTCCCTTTAGGCGACCAGCCCCGATCAGGGACACGACCAAGTTTTGTCATTTTCACAACAACTATGGCCATGACACCAACGAGTGTAATTATCTCAAGGATGAGATTGAGTTCGTTATTCGACAAGGACATCTAAGGAGATATGTGCGAGCAAGTGAAAGTTCTCAGCAGGAGGCTTATGGAGGTAACGAGTAGGCGCCTGTACGCCAACGCTCGCCTCCTCTACAGCTAGCTTCTATCGCTGGTACATTGTTGACCATCTGCGGAGGACCACATATAGCAGGTGACAGTGGTAGGGCGAGGGATAAATATGTCAGAACCCTACGTCATGATTAGGACATTGAAATGCTGAACGTTGAGGAGCGAACCCCCAAAAAAGCTTGAACAGAGGAAGAATTACTAACTTTCTCCGAGCTGGACGCATAGCATGTCTGATTTCCCCACTTAGATCCTCTGGTCGTGGATGTTCAAATCGCCAACATGATGGTAAAACAAGTATTGGTGGATACATGAAGCTCTGTCAACATTTTGTATAAATCTTCACTGGAAAGAATGAAATTGTCAGTGTAAGATTTAGAGTCATGCAACCAAACCATCTATGGTTTTTCTGGCGAAGGGCTAGCACCAATAGGGTCGATCAGACTTCCAGTCACAGCAGGAACTGCACCTGCGAATAGGACATTACTCGCTACTTTTATAGTAGTTGATTGTCCGTCTGCATATAATGCTATGATTGGAAGACCCATACTCGTCGATCTGCGAGCCATAACTTCGGTCTGGCATCTGGCCATGAAATTTCCAACCAATGCAGAAGTTGGCTGCGTGTTGGGAAACCAGCGAGAAGCCAGAGAATGCTACAATTCCTTGACCACAAAGGCAAGAAGAGGAAAATCGAGGAGCAAATTCGAGAAAAGGTTGCTAGTAGTAATTGAAACGCAAGCCCAATCAGGTGAACAAGTCACCAAATAGGGCGTTTCCCAAAGTGAGGATAGGGACTTAGATCCTCGCTTTGGGGATTTTGAAGAAAACATTGGGCCTCTGGAGGACCTCAAGGAGGTCCAACTAGAAGAGAAAGATCTGACCAGGGTTGTGAAAGTCGATAAAAACTTAGAGACAACAAAGAAAAACAAACTAGTGGAGTTTTTGAAGAGACACGAGGAGGTCTTTGCCTGGTCACATAACGATATGGTTGGGATAGACCTAGCAGTGATCAACCATGTCTTTAATATAGACAAAAGTCATCCACTTGTACAACAAAAAAGAAGGGTGCTCGACAAAGATAGATCTAGAACTCTAAAAGAAGAAGTCGAGAAGCTGAAGGAAAATGGATTCGTTAGGGTAGTGTTTTATCCATCTTGGGTCTCTAATCCTGTATTAGTTCCCAAGCCAAATGGTAAATGGAGGACGTGCATGGATTTCACAGACCTTAATAAAGTCTGCCCGAAGGATTGTTTCCCACTTCCAAGAATCGACCAGCTGGTCAATGCTACATCAGGACATGAAGTTTTATCATTCATGGACGAGTACTCCGGTTATAATCAAATTATTATGCATCCACCTAATGAAGATCACACTAGCTTTCGAATAGATACATGACTTCACTGCTACAAAGTAATGCCCTTCGGTTTGAAAAATACTGGTGCGACTTACCGGCGACTAGTCAACCATATATTCAAAGAACTGATTGGCAATAATATGGAAGGTCCATATAAAATTGAAGAAATTCTTCAACCAGGCACTCACAAACTTGCTCGCTTAAATGGAGATCTCACTTCTCGCTATTGGAATGGAGAACACATGCGCAAGTATTACCAATGAACAATTATTTTTAAAGAGTTGGCTTGTATTAATTTTACTTTTTACAAGTTTGTGAACAAGGGCTGGTCAGTTAGATGGCTGGTCGCTTATAAGTGTAAGATCAATTTTTGATCACTCGTATAGACACGAATCTTGTCCATTTTATTACAAGAAATAAAAGGAACTGTGCGCAGCAAGTTATTCTTGCCAATTATTGTATTTATTACAAGTATTTGCTCATTACGTGTGTAGTTTTGCTATATTATCATTGATTATTTATATGTACGCGAGCAGTAATGTTCGAATAGGTATTGGTCATGGCCAGTGACCGAGAACCTTAGACTTCTCGATCACTTGGGGGGCATATAAGATACTAATCCAGCAAATCATATCAACAAACATATGTAAACACACTAGCAAAATAAGGGAAAGCATACTACGCCACTTATAGAATATTTAAAAAAAATTCGTTAATTTTGTGAAAATATCAATAAAGTGTTATGCTAAGTTCAGTCATACGAGCAGATTTTATAATAGCAATGAGAATATATATTATAATATCACAATGAAATTTCTTTACACTGCGAGCAAATACTGCTCGGATGTAATTAAAAATATTAAAAGAAAAGAAAAGCTGCCTTAGGCAGCAAATTGTCTTACCATCACAAACTGTTGTTCATGTTTTTTAATTACATAAATAATTTTTTTTATTGTGCAACTGAGGGAGGGTCCTGTTGAGGCAGTTGGTCGACTGAAGGTCCACCTTCTTCTTCAGCACCATCGATGCTTGTTGCCAAGGAAATTTCAGGAAAATCCGAGTCATTTTGAGCATTTCTCTCCTCCTCTAGGAGAGTAGCACATTTGGCAAGTTCAGCTTGTTTTACCTGCTCGGGAAGATAGTCGAAGTATGCCTCTGGATTGTTCTTCCAAAACATGTAGAAGCAGTTGAAGGTGGCTCCTCGGATCCTCTCCAAGTTTTGGGAGTTTTTCTCCTCGAGCAGCTTCACTCGCTCCTCTAGACCAGTAGCCTCCTTCATGCTCGCCTCCAGATCCTCTTGAACCTTGGCTGCTTCCTTGTAGTTAGTCTCAGAAGCTTCCTTAAATTTCTCCTTGGCAGCAGCAACCTTGGCCAGATCTTCTTGGCTCTTCTTCAGCTCCTCGAATAAAACAACAACTTTGTCTTCAGCTGCTTTGACCTTGGCCTCCCATGCCTTGGTCTCCTCGGCAACTGCCTTAGCCTTGGCTTCCCATGCCTTAATCTTGTAATGACCCAACTACTCTAGACTTTTGGACCATTAACGAAAACTATACATACTAATCCTTAATAAAACTTACAAGTGAAAATACCATAACTTTATTAAGAAACTTGTAAAAATAAGAGTTAAACTTACATAAAATTTAGGTTAGGATATGGGATCCCATTGTTGCTAAAAACAAAACAAAACATAATTTAAAATAAAAAGGGATTACATAACAAGTGCGGAAAAATACATGTAAAAACCATAAAAAACAAAACTACATCCTCGAATCGTAACGCTCGGCTCTTGAATCCATTCAACCTCAATACACATTCTCCAAGCTTCCAAGAACCTTTCCCGCCACTAAGACTATTTTCCTGCACATATAAACAAAAAGGAATGAGCCTAATGCCCAGCAAGGAAAATCTAACACATAGTTCATATACATAAATTTCATAAGAAACATAAAAACATAACATAACACTTATATCATACACATACTATAATGGCCATTATTACTTGGGGTCCCATAGACTAAACAAGTCATATGCCCATTAGATTAGTGGGGTCCTACAAGCTAAGCAGGTCATATGCCCATAATCCATTTGGGGCTTGTTAGTCATATGGGTCATATGCCCAAGCCTACAAACATACATAACATAACATAACATAACATATTTCATAACATAAAAACATAAGATAACATATAAAAAGCATATAACATATAAATTCTATCATATTTTCCTTACCAAAATTACCGGGATATGAGGACAGAGTTGAGACTTTGGAACACTCCTAAAAACCATTTATGAAAGGGTGAGTCTATTGAAGAAAAAGAGATGAAATAGATGAAAGAGATGAAGGAACTATACTTTTAAAACTATACTTACCAAAACCTTTTGCTCAAGAACTTAGATTTCCTAACCAAAATAAGAATAAGGTTAGAATGAGTAGAAGACTATGAGAACTTTTAAAGAAAAAGTACAGAAACGAACTAGAGTTTGGGATACCTTGAAGACTTATAAGACCGATCTAAACCTTGAACCGAAATGCTATAAAATCTTACTTCCCAAGTGTTTTGATAAGCTTATGATGATCAAGCTTATGATTCCCAACCCAAGTGTTTACACTCTCACACTCACCTATAAACTTGCAGCCTCTAAACTTAGAGTAAAAGATGAATAATGGCTGGGTACTAGGTCCTATTTATAGAGTTTAGGAATGAAGAGATCTTCATTTAACTTGAATAAAAATAATGGCTTTTTAAGTGAAAATAATTTGAATTATCGTTCAGCAGAGGCTGAAGACTCGTTCAAAAAGATGCTGGACTTATCAAGAGGTTGAAGGGTTGAATGGAAAATGATTTCAAAAACTTTCAAATTATGCTGAGAGGGGCGATATATCGCCCCCTGTAGGCGATATATCGCCTGGGCCAGTATGCCCGAGGCAGTCGTGCATCGTTTCGTGTTTTTCGTATCTTCGTGCTGCGATATATCGCCCCCTATAGCTGCGATATATCGGCATACGCTGATTATTTAAACACGAAATTACAAATTTTTAGCTTAATTTGAATTGAGTAAACAGCCTTGACTAAGCCCTTAAACGTTTTCAAAGCTGCTGACTGACCTTAGAGTATTCAAATTTTAACCTTAATAAATTAAATCCTCAAAATACTTAATCATTATTAAACCCATACATAACGTGTACTATTTTCCTATTGGTTCTTATCTAAACCTTATAGTATAATAAATATTATCCTCAATATCAGTCATATTAATCAAACCTTAGATTAAAATTCATATTCCTACACTATAGGTTAAACTTAGAAAATCTACAAGTACTACTATGAGTGTCCAAATAAATCCCAGTCTGAACCAAAAATCCGCAGTTACAAAGATAATACTATTTTTACTATTATACTACTATCTAACTTAGCTAAGTAAAGTTCTTGGACTCTACAAATCTCCTCGGCATGCTTTACATTGATTTCCTCAGCGTGGTGCCAGGCGTTGTTCATGGTCAAGATACCCTGCAAACAGTAGAAGAATGAAGCTTTCAGAGCTAATCAAAGGAAATGTTGTTTGACTAAAACCCAATACAGAAGAAACTTACACTCAGGAGTTAAATGAACCCACGAGCAAGGACCTGGCTGGGTTTCAACGAAGGAAGACAGGCAAAGGCCTCCTGGCTGCGAAGGTGCTTGGAAAATCTCTGCAGTTTGTCGTTTGCTGAGCTATAAGCATTGCTCAGCAATTCTGCAGCCAAAGATCTTCCCATTTGGTCGGTGGAAGGATCAGTGCGAGGAGGAGGAGGAGTTGTTGATCTGGAAGGAATGGGAGCTGGAGTGGCCTCTAGTCGAGCCTTTTTCTTTGAAGGTTCCCCACTGCCTTCTCCAGATTTTCTTCTGCTCGACTTCGTCTTGCTCGTTGGAGTGTCTGCAGAAGCATAGATGCCAAAGGCGTCGTTGGATGGCATGATTACTAAACAAAAACAAACGAGCAGATATGTCAAGAAATGGTTTGGCACAATAAAGAAACAAACTAAAAAGAAATTCTAAGTAGTATACCCAAACTATTATTACCGGTCGCTACATTATCTAAAGAGCTACTGCTACACTCACTATCTAACTCGAAGAAGTCCAAGCTAAAACCACTAGTCGTAAATTTAAAGTTGCCATCCCTATCAAATAAATGACAAGGGATGGGTAGTTTATTTAAGAGTGAGAAATCTATATCGTTCTTGTCAGCAGATTCGAGTATGGGACCAGTATATCCTGGTAGTTTTTGTTTTCCTCTCCCATGTGGGGTAGGAGTATTAGCTGCTCGAGTATTGAGGGAAGGTTCTCGAATGGTCACTCCTGTTGGTCGACGCCTTTGGGGTTGTGACACATCCTGCTGCTGCTCGGGGTTATCTTGTCCTCTAGTGCCCTCTCCAGTGACACTCCCTGCAGTGTATTCCCTCACTTCCTGGTGAGGTTATAAAAGGCTGACTAGCCTTAAATTGCTCTCCATGACCAGCTCCTTGACAATTTTTTCTATATTCGTCATGATGGCTAGGGTTGTGACTCTTATCTCCATTTCTGGAGTGGGGACTGTTATATTATTTCATATAATATAATATTAGATTAAATAATGTGACAAAATGTGATTTGTCACACCTTGTAACATATTATTGAGAGTCACAAAATTGGACTAATGTGTGTGCCCAAATGTGACATATTTTGGAGTTACAAAATCAGTTACAAATTTGTAGCTCCCAAATATTACCCAATAATGTGTATATTATATGTTAGACATTTGATATTGGATTTCATAAAGTCATGATGATATATGACTATTGGAGACATGTTTTTAACTCCCAATAGGTGTTTGGAGGTTACAAAATCATGTGGGAAAGGATTTGGGACGTTTTGGAAAAATGAATTTTTTGTGCTGAAAATGGCCTGTGGCCACGGCCACTGACTTTCAGTGGCCGCGGCCTGGGGGACAGAAGCTAGTGGCCGCGGCCAGTGAGGCTGACAGCCTATGTGAATTTTCAGTTTTTTCCAAATTGAACGGTTCTAACATCCCAAATAACTCCCAAATCTCCATTTTAATTCCATAAACACCCAATTAAACATTGGTAACAGCCATGAGGGTTGGTGGAATTTGAAATTCAAAGGGGTATCTCAAACTCTATAAATAGGAGCCTAATGCTCACTTGTAAGAAACACCATTTTTCATCCACAAAGCACTTGGCTGAAAAATACACCAAAATGCTTGATAATTCCATAGAGATATTTCCTAGAGAGATCCCTTAGTGCTTAGAGAATAGGGGGAAATAAGCTTTTGGACAAAGGTCTTGAACCTTGTTCAAGTTGGTGATCCCCATTACTCTACACTTTGGTTGTGTGAGAGTTTGTGTTTTCATTCTTTTGTTCTTCTTATTTACTTGTATTGTTATAGTATTGAGTTTGTAATCTTCTTCTTCTACATCTTTTTATTTACTTGTATTTTGAGCAATTAAGTTGTAATACTTATTTAATCAATATTATCTTGTCCATTGTATTTTTGCATAGAGTTGTATTTGGTTTTTCCATAATTCCATTGAGTATTAAGATATATTCTCTAACAATCAAAAGCTTATTATCCTTTTCAATGGAAGGAGAAGCCATAGAGATCTTGTGAGGATTCAACCTTGAAAAGATGGTAAGATAAGGTAATGTTCTTATTTGGTTTTCTTAGAAGATCTAGTAGCTTTCATATAGTGATAGATATGAGAAGAAGAAAATTTTATAAATGAGGTTCATTGTTTTCTAATCTCTTTTGTTTTTCAAATAAAATGGTTAGATTAGAAGATAATTCAATATGTTGAGTTTTTGTTATATGTGATTAATTAACATATTGTGTAAATAATCTAGTAGATTATTGGGTAATATGCTAGCATGTCATATAATTGTGTTAATGGGAAATTATTAGAATAACAACTATATGAGTTTTGTATGACATGTATAAATATATTGATTTTGTGAATCAATAAAAATGTGAAATCATATGTGTATGATATTTGTAATTCATGTTCTCATATTAATAAAGAGTCATATTAGTATGATATTAGTCATGTATGTTGACAACTATGTGAAATTATAATCATGCAAACATTTGTGAGATGTTAATATGTTTATCCTATATTATTGCAATGTGATGAGTTACCATTTATTTGGTAAATAAAAGAAATTATTTGAGAAATGAAATTTCCCATTTAAGTGTTCACCATCTCACTTTATGAGATAAGAAAAGATGAAAATAAGGGGGGTTACATCTTTTAATGGTTGTGTCTTGCCATTGCAAGAAAAATGGATCAAAGTGGATTAAAAAATTGTGGGATGACATGTTGACTCATTAGACTTATAGTCTAGAGTGTGGTCAAATAAAATATATTTGAGAATTATTTAGTGTCAATAATTCTTAAATATTGAATGTCTCAATGAGGAGACATTACAAAATTGGAGAAGCAATTTTGAATTTTACACCAATAGTGAATAAAAGAGAACTTTATTCATTTTGGTTAAAGATGGTGATATGTTTAAATTTATCTCAATGAGGAGATAATTTTAAACAAAACATAAGAAATCAAAGTGTTTAAATAAATCAATGAGGGTTTATTTTCTTTGATTTAAAGTGTTTAATTTTTTTTTTTTGACATTTTGATTTTGATTTTGATGAGAAAATCAATGGATGTCAAATTGATGTTTTCAAAAGAATCTCAAAGAGACTCTTAAGAAATACACAAAAGTTGTTTAAGTGATTTTGAGATTATTTAGACAACTAAAAATGAAAATTTGTGATTATTTGTTTTAGAAATTCTCACATTACACTTGTGTTCACATTTTATTTTGTGAAATATATAAAAGAAAGCAACCAAGTGAAAGTTACTTTCAAATAAGTGTGTCTTGCTTTAGCAAGTAAATGAATCAAGATAAACATTGATGTTTTTATCTTGATCTATTGAGTGTTTATCATGTAGCTTAAGGACTCATGATGAACTTTGAAAATCATAGGTCTAGATTTATCTTGGAGGATAAATGACTTATTAGAAATGAAGAGATTTCTATTTTAAAGTGATATTTTATTATCACTATGCGAGAAATGTGGGGGTGATGCTCCAAAGTCAATCAATTTATTTTGTTGTTAATCAATTGATTAATTTGGTCATCCTATCGAATAGGTGATTTGGAATTCCACATTCTAAATCACATTCGCTATATATAGAATGGATAAATCTAGACATGCTTGGTGTCTAAAGTTACTGTTTGTAATATTTTGATTCAAGAAGGAATCAATTTAAAACATAAAGGAGAATTTTAAAAACAAAGAGGTTTCTAGAATTAATATTCAAATGTTTATCTTGGATATTAAACTATAAAATAGTGGAGGTGTTGACTATGGTCAAAATCACTATTTTAAAGAGGTAACTATTTTAATCAAACTATGGCTAGCAACAAAGTTTGAATAAAATAACGAGAGTGTCTAAGTATGCATACATGAGAAAAGAAATGATTCAAATGGAATTATTTCTACATCTCAAGGGATGGGACTTAGACTCCCTAAAGAGATTCACGGTTGATGGTAACCTATCTTAATACTAGTAACCAAACTAGTATTAGGTTCAATAGGTAATAACAAGTCAATCAAGTGAATAGATAGTAGTACTCAAATTTTGTCCCATCTGAGATATGAGTACTAGTGTGTTACCAAAATGAGGGTTAAAACCGAAAGGTTTTTTAATAGAATTCAGTCTTGAAAAGACAAGTATTTTAGGGTAACAAAATACTGTAAGAGTTCTACCTATATAGACCTAGGGGTGGTGCCGCCCCTCATGAGAATTGGGAGTCATTCTCAAGAAAAGTCTATGAATGGAATGTGCACATGGCCATTAACGGTGCAAAAGCGAGACATTGAGGTCTCAAGTGAACATAGCAAAGGTGTGTGTGTTATCACCGGTTTGTTATCAAGGGATAGTGGTTCAATGCTTCGGCAACCAAAATTTCAACAAACTTTGTGATAATTACACTAAGGTAAAATTCAAGTCGAAAGACATTTTACTTTATGCACCAATGCAAAGGTTTCTATAGAGAGTGATTATTTAATCAAGTGGGGGAATATTATATTTTAATATAATGTTTGATTGATTAAATAAGTGTTACAAAAATTGATTATTTAATCTAGTGGGGGAATGTTATATTATTTCATATAATATAATATTAGATTAAATAATGTGACAAAATGTGATTTGTCACACCTTGTAACATATTATTGAGAGTCACAAAATTGGACTAATGTGTGTGCCCAAATGTGACATATTTTGGAGTTACAAAATCAGTTACAAATTTGTAACTCCCAAATATTACCCAATAATGTGTATATTATATGTTAGACAATTGAGATTGGATTTCATAAAGTCATGATGATATATGACTATTGGAGACATGTTTTTAACTCCCAATAGGTGTTTGGAGGTTACAAAATCATGTGGGAAAGGATTTGGGACGTTTTGGAAAAATGACTTTTTTGTGCTGAAAATGGCCTGTGGCCGCGGCCTGGGGGACAGAAGCTAGTGGCCGCAGCCACTGAAAATTCGTGGCCGCGGCCAGTGAGGCTGACAGCCTATGTGAATTTTCAATTTTTTCCAAATTGAACGATTCTAACATCCCAAATAACTCCCAAATCTCCATTTTAATTCCATAAACATCCAATTAAACATTGGTAACAGCCATGAGGGTTGGTGGAATTTGAAATTCAAAGAGGTATCTCAAACTCTATAAATAGGAGCCTAATGCTCACTTGTAAGAAACACCATTTTTCATCCACAAAGCACTTGGCTGAAAAATACACCAAAAGGCTTGATAATTCCAAAGAGCTATTTCCTAGAGAGATCCCTTAGTGCTTAGAGAATAGGGGAAATAAGATTTTGGACAAAGGTCTTGAACCTTGTTCAAGTTGGTGATCTCCACTACTCTACACTTTGGTTGTGTGAGAGTTTGTGTTTTCATTCTTTTGTTCTTCTTATTTACTTGTATTGTTATAGTATTGAGTTTGTAATCTTCGTCTTCTACATCTTTTTATTTACTTGTATTTTGAGCAATTAAGTTGTAATACTTATTTAATCAATATTATCTTGTCCATTGTATTTTTGCATAGAGTTGTATTTGGTTTTTCCATAATTCCATTGAGTATTAAGATATATTCTCTAACAGGGACTGGTCGGTGCCATGGACCTAGATGCAGCACAAAACAACTAAGGACAAGGAAAGATGAAAAATGATTGGATAAATGTCGATCAGAGATTGAAAGTTTACCTCCCAGAGTGAAGGCCATGTTGTCGGCAACCAAATCAGTTGTGAGGAAGTACTCTTGGAAGTATCTTCCTACATTGGACTTGTAGGTAATGTCACTTAGGAATGTGTGAGCGGATTCCTGGTGGTAGAAATTGAAGAACCCCGTGTTGTTCTGATTGGGGTTGGATTTGAGATCGAACAGATAGTTGATCTCATGCGGAGTAGGCACATGCCATTTTTTGTGGTTGTATAAGATATAGAGTGTTGAAAGTACTTTGTATCCATTGGGTGTTATTTGGAAATGGGCGATCTCGTAATAATTGGCCACCCCTTGGAAAAAGTCATGCAAGGGCAAGATTGCCCCTGCTTCTATATGATACCTCGACCAGGCGCTGTAGGCGCCACTGGGCAAGTTTGCCCTGTGGTTGGGTGTAGGTTTGTATAAAGTAATCCCATGAAGCCCGTACTTCTTGGGATATTTTTCCACCATCCTGGTCGATATGACGCTAGGAGGGGCAATGTATCAGTCTACCTCTGCTCGAGGACCATCACGGGGACGAGCTTTGGGCTAGATATCTGGTGGTGAAAAGTTTAAAGGTTAAGGATCGCTTGAAGGACCCTCTGTATTGGTTGCAGGTTGGTTGGAAGGTGAATCTATGGTTTTCCTTTTTCTACGAACAGTGTATTTGACACGACCCTTGTTTGATTGGTTCTGTGACGGGTTGTATGGAGGATTGGTCGTAGGGTTTGGGTGTAAAACCGAAGGCTCACGAAAAGGAAAAAAAGGCTGTTCTTGATCCTCGAACAACAAAGCAAGAAGGTTGTCGTCTATTGGTCTCTCACCTCCCCAAGGATCATGCATGAATATGTGAGAAGAGCAAAGGGGAAGTGAGAGTCTACGAACAATAGATAGAAGAAAGAGAAAAGCAAGGATAACGTTGCTCGTGTATAAAAGTTAAGCTTTTATATGATCAACATCATCTTGATAAAAACACAATAAACATGCGAGCAGGTTGAAAAAACAAATCAAAAAGTGAATGCAAAAAGTTTTTTCGAAAAAACTTTTCAACTCCGAAAACGGGCGGGAAAAACCCAGTTTTTCTGAAATACTCAAAATCAAATTTTCACTTCGATTTTGGACCTGAAATCAGTATACCTATACCCTACATTGCTTTTTAAGCATTGTCTAATATTTTATATTGCCTAAAGTCCCTATTCTAGCATACTTATTCTATGTATGTTTGCCTAAACCCGGTTACTCAAAATTTTCTCATGAACAGTAGAAACCCAGTTACGGAAACTCATGAATTAGAACTAGAATACACAAAAATTGCTACAAAGGTAAGATGACGGATTTGAAAACTTACTTGGAGTACATATTGTAGGACAAATCACGAAAGTTTTGCTCGGAGTTGCTCGAGGACGTCTCGAATCGCACTGGAGTCTTTGGGTTTTCTTGAAGGTTTTTCTGAGTATTCTTGAAGAAAGAGAAGGGTCGGGTAAAAAAAATGAAAAAAGGAGAAGAGGCTTATATTTATACTGCTCAGGGTAGTAATAAAAGGTAATGATGGGAATAGAGTTTCAATGCATGGGGAATCGTGATCACTGTCAAAACGTTTCTAGAAAACTGTAAAAGTCATGATTACTTGCCTTTTTGAAAAAGTAAGTACTGATAGATGTGACAGGTCAAAAGAATTGCTGGTCGAGTAAGTTTATTAAATGCTGATCGCATTAAAATAAACTTGGGGGGAAAATGTCTAACCAAAAAATATTTGCTTGCTGACGTAGCACGATAGGGGTGCATGTTGATAACATGTGACTATTTAGTGATGACAGTCTAGTCGACCTACGACCAGAATAGAAGCTACTCGATGGATTCAAGAAAGATTCTGAACAGTACGACAAAAGATATGCTGACATATGTGACCAGGTATGGTCATAATAACGAAGCCAGAGTTCAAATACAGTTATAGGTTAGATATTTGACCCTCTTTATGTGTAACTATTATGATTTTTGTTATTATTCAAATATGCTTGTAGCAAAGTTTAAAGACGGCCCACCAGCCCATATGTACATCCTTGAGCCTATAATTAGGACTCAAAAAGGAAGAGGACAATAATTTGTATACACGACTTTTGTATCCCCTTTGGAGCTTGTGAAACTCAGCGAACTCTATTTGGCTGATCACAGGTTTTAGAGTTTACATCAATAAAAATACTAAGTGGATGTAGGTTATTACCAATCTCTGGGGCTGAACCACTATAAAATCCTTGTGTCATTTAGTTCTTTCATTCAGCTTATACATTCATATCATTTTTAGTGACTCCGTGTCGTTGGCTAAATCGTCAGTCAACAGAAGCACTTAAGTCTTGTTCTTTTATTTTTAGCAGAAAAGTCCCTAATGTTACATAATTTTTTCACCATTTCCCCATTTTAACGGAGAGACAACGGTTTGGGGAAATAGTGCAACAATTATGTAACGTTAGAGACTTTTGCCAAAAAAAAAAGACAAGAGACTTAAATACTACACTTGAAAAAAAGATGGACTTTAGCTGCCAATAACCCTTCTAACTTTATTCACATTTTCATTCTTTAATTTTTATTACAAACAAGACCTAAGAAAATTTCATCTGATTGCGTGCTATGTTTTTAAGCAAACTACATAAGAAAAATATTTCTCAAATAATATAAATTGTACTTTTTTTGCGCCATTGGTGCATCACTTTATTTATAATTATTTTTTCATCTTTGAACAAGTTGTAGGATCTTGGAATTTAAATCTAGATGCATGCTCCTATTATTTTTCCAAAAACATAATAGAAACATAGAATCACATGACATACATTTAAACATCAGATTCATAAATTAAAACAAACACAAAGATGTAGAAACTTATGAATACGCATCAGAACAATGTCTAATTTCTTTAGATTCTCTATCATTTTGTCCTTTCTTAATGCTATGAATTGTCAAGAATGTAAACCGCTTAGACTATGCCAAAGTCTTCCAAGTCTATCTCTTAATCAACTCTAACAAAGAGTGAGCAAGTTCTCAACACATGAGATAAAATTAGAGAGAAAAGAGCAAGAGAATGAGTGACCAAGAAAAAATTAGACTGTCTAGATTTTCACTTATCCAAATAAATCAACTGAGACTACCTTTTGAAAAACCTAGATATATACAACTTAACTAGCTTTATTTTAATGAAATTAATTAAAGGGAAATTTACATTGTACTTTACATTTTTTTTAAATATTACATTACATACACAAAAACAAAATAATTACTTATTAATATACAATTCGTATACAACTTCAAAAATAATCGTAATTAATTTCCTTTTTTATATTATATGAATTAATTGTCTTGTTATATCATATATATACGTTAAAATATGTGTTAATTGGGAAAGGTAATGATGATTTGTTTACTTATTTGATATTATTTTTTTTTACTGATTTCTTTTATTGATATATTATATTTTTCTAATCATACATATTTCAAAATATGTACAGAATGTGAATATTAAAAGGCACTTACCTTTTTGGAAGATAAACTTTTTTTTTAATTGAACAAAAACTCAATAAGAATGTTTCATTATAAATTGTTTGTGTTTATTATTCTTTGTATCATTACAATAAATAGATTAATAAAATATACATATTAATATTAACTTTATTTTATATATTATCAATATTTTTTTGTACAATATGATTATCAACAGATTTTACAAAAATAAACAGTTGATTTAAATATTGATAATTAATTTATAAAAAAATTTCGTTTTTTTTTTTTTTTTTACAGGAATGTATATATCATTTCTGCTTAATGCTTATCATAATCAACATTTTAAAAATATAAAAAAAATTGTTTATATCAGCCACTGTCACGTTTAATTATTGTATGCCTAAATAGAATACAGAATCATAATCAAAATTATATTTATTTATAATTATAATCAACATAGTGAAAAGATACACCATTTTGAGTTTCCATTGTGTATGTTTACCAATAAACTTTTTTTTTAATTGAAAAAAAACTCAATAAAAATGTTACATCATAAATTGTTTGTGTTTATTATTCTTTGTATCTGAAATTCCGTTTTTAGTAATTACCAAATTAATTAAACCATGTGAATTAATTAAAGTGCGGAATGGTAATTAACTGTTTACACAAATAGCAGTTCTGTCGGGACAGAATCCGAACTTGTCACGACAGAAACTGAACACAATAAAGAACACACCGAATTTTTACAAGGTTCAGAAACCCTTTCGGACAACCTACTCCTTGGGGCCACGCCCAGAGAATAAACCAATTAGTAAAGAAACAATGTGTACAAAAGCATTGACTTAAACAATGTAAGACTCCCACTTAAACTATTGCCGCAATCTTGTTGTACTTTTCTCTACGAATCTGATTTGATGAAACGCTGATTCTCTTGAACTCCTTTCAAAGAATAGCGCGAGTGCACACTTCCTCCCGAAGTGAGACTTAGATAGAATCCTCTCCCGAAGATCCTTATGAACACGTTCACAATAGATACTATCTGTTTACAATGGACTAGATAGATATCCACAAGTACACTCAGCACTCTCACAAATATTAAGGTGAACAAACTTAATCTCTACAAATAAAGACACTCTTCAAAATAACTTAATGTTTACAAATATTGAAAATGGAAGAGGTGAAAATTCTAAAGGCCTTGGCAAGGTATTTATAGGCAGGAAAATCGTCCAAGACCATCATTTTCTGGTATCTTTGAAATCAATTTGCGAATTCCTTTGATTAAGGAAATCAGCCAGCCAGATGCATTCTGTGTCGACGGAAAAGGAAACTGATGAGTCAGCAACGTAGTCAGTCTCATCTGGCAGAACGAACATGGTCATTTCTTTTGACCATGTTCATTTTCGACACCTTCTTTATTTTCAGAATAGACATAATCTCATATAATCCCTGAAAATAATATCAAGATATTTGCACAATATATTTTTACCAAAAATTGATTATTTGTGATAAATAAGGCAACAAATATATTCACACTTAAATATATTTTCACATTACAAAATCATCTGAAAATATTGATCATTAATCTGAAAATCAATATGGAGATATGCTACTGATTTTCCTTAATAAGTTTAAAATATTTTGTCTAAAATAAAATTAGCCAATAAATTACTTTACTGTATCATTACAATAAATTGATTAATAATATATATAATAATATTAACAAAGGTGGTTATTTCATATATTGTTAATAATTTTTTTACAACACGATTATCAACGGACTTTACAAAAATAAACAGTTGTGTTTACTTTTTTTTTTAAAAAATTGAAAATAAAGTCAATAAAACCATCCTAACTTGTTTGTGTTTATTTTTCTTTGTACCATTACAATAAATAGATAAATAAAATATACATAATAACAATATTAACAAAGGTGTTTATTTCATGTATTGTCAATATTTTTTGTTGCGCGATTATCAACAGACTTAAAAAAAAAAATAGGTTGTGTTTACTTCATATACCGTCGGTGAATATTAAGATTTTTTTTTCTTAAAAAACTCTTTAAAATAGCATAATCGTGATTCATTGTTAGTAACACTTTCAAACTTGTTTTTAAATGAGAAATATATATAATCAACATAAAGGAATTAATAAACAAATTGGGAGATATAAAATGCTGTCTTTTTCACTTAGCTTGAAATCTACGGAAAGCTTGCCGGAAAAAATGGCCTCCTGAAGCTTGAAAATATATCTCCAACTCAGAAAAGACTATTGATAAATGTCTAGTGGCTCTTTTCTTCTTTGCTAGAACAACTAGTTCTAAAATACATATATTTGACAACCAAAATCCATATGCAATTCTTTAGATTAATGGTCGATTTTTTTGACTTGTTTTTTCTTCAATAATCTAGTTATATTTATACAGGATGTTTCAAAAACAAATGGGCGCTTCAATGAAACTTTTGAATTATTTAAACAAAATTCTATAATTAATATTTGTGATTTTGAATTATTTAATTACTTGATATCATTACACATATGGAAAGTCCCGTAATCCATGTCATTAAATAAAATCAATAATATTTCATTTGGTATTTATATTAAATATGTTTTTGTAATTAAGTTTTTCTATATATATATATATATATATTGTAGTATTGTGGATTTTATAGTCTATAGGTAAAAAATCCACTTAATTAAAATAATAAATAAAAAACTCAAAGCCTCGGCTCCCACACATGCACTTGGACCATTCTCTTTATCTTAAATTTAAATCCCAACTCGGTGTAAACTCAAAACACTTTTATTTTTAAATTTTTAATTAATTAAATAAATAAATAATTAAATCCTTATTTAAATTAACAAATTATAATTTAAAACTTGATTTAATATTATTTATATTGACACAAATTTATCAATATTAATAAATTTGTCTAAAGTCTCTCTTTTATTTCCAAATTTTAGTACATGTAAATATCACTAAATTGACTCAATTTAATATTTTTAATTGATAATTAAATCAATTATTTCATATTATTAAACTTGATTTGATAAGAAGCGACATGGGGACCATGAATCCATGAATACATGCTTCAATAAATTTCTTAGAGTTTATTTATTAAATAAATTATCTCTCAATTTATTAATTTCTCACGACTCCACTATAGATTCAGAATTGAACTCTTGAATTCATAGAACGTATTTTCCAATCCTCAAAAATGTTTTTTATTGTTATAACCATTACAATCATTTAATGTTAGTCCTTTATCGATGACTTACTAACAAGCTGGGTTTACATTATCGTTTTATCTCTCATCAATATTTTATCCTTAATTCTTACTAAGTTCCTTATAAATGATATTTCCATGAACTTAATTACGGAAATAAGATCTCAATCATTTAACCTTTTGAACAAAGCAATTAAAGAAATCATCTTTTCACTTCTTATACAAGAGTTATAGATTTCATATCTATGAATAATACTCTCACTCAATTACATTACTAAATCTCCAAGATGTAAGTATGGGCTAGACCGTAGGGTAATCTAGTAACGAATAAGTCAAAATATTTAAATAATATAATTAGCAGAATATTATCACTCGAAATTAAGATCGGTTTGACATATGGTCAACGTTATGACAATGATTAGATTCGATAACAACGATACTTATTCATCTATCAATAATAAAAATCGGTCCTAGTTCGATGTAACCAAATACATCTGATATTATCTATTTGGTCCATGGCTTGGATAGGACATCACACATCGGATGTGTAAGTAGATAATATTGTAGATTACCAAATTAGTGAAAATCTAATGCATTGATTTAATCTTAGGACTCGTTCTTTTGAACTTATAATTACAACTATAATCCACTTTGACCTAGTTATTGTAATTGTAACTATCCATATGTTCGAAATTTTAAGAATGTTTTTAATAATTGAATAAACATATAATAAAACATGTAAACAATGCGATTGAATAAAAAAAATGATTTCTACTTTTTTTTTATTGATAATAAAAACGTGCTACATGAGAAATATGGTTTTATTAAGGGCATAAAACCTAACACAAGTATGATAAGATAAATTAAATGTAGAAGTTTGTGAACTTGGTTGTAAAGTGTTTGAAAATAGATGAGAAATATGTAATAACAAAATAGAAAACAAACTCAAATTTAGATGAAAATGTTGGATTAAAATCCTATTTTCTGGGCACATATGTATAATGTATAATGCTATTATAAAGTGTGATATAAAATTAAGTGACCAATTATGTTATAAATATCATAGGGTATTAAAGTGTCATGGATTTAATGTGTAGAAACAAGAAAGTGAATTTTTAATTTTATAATGGGTAAAATTGGAAATCACTAATTATAAATTAGGGTTGTGGTCCCCTATATATATGTATCATTCTATTCTGTCTGTAATCCCATTAACAGAAAAGAAAAGAGAGACTATTCTCTCATAGAGATACATATTATATAGGAAGATCTAAACCCTTTATGCAATCTCCAACAATGGCATCAGGTTAGTGCTTCCGCTCTTGTGTTAATCTTCTTCTTTAATTTAGCAAATGATCTATAAAATTATGATTTAAGATTTCTCATATATGCATTTATAATGACATGATTTTGGATTATGTGTTGGAGATTATTATTTGTTCATGTTATTTGAGTGTATTAGAAATTCTAACAAGTGGTACCAGAGCTACCTTTGCTGAATTTATTGAAGATTTGATGATTTTGTTCATAAGAAATTTGGGGATTTTATAAAATTAGGGTTTTGATTATAAGATAATATTACTCCCTCTGTTATTTTTTTTATTGCATTTATGTGCATATTTTTATATTTCGGTATATGTAAATATGCATATATAAATTGGTCGAATAATTTTGTGGCTGTTATGTTGAAAATTATGGTTATTCGTACATAGGCTTCAAGCTTCATGAATCAAATCAATCTTTTGAGTCCATATCTATCGCACATGGCTATTGTATATATATACGACTCAATTCAAATGATATTTAATGGCCTCAGCATGTGCATATGCATAAAGATTTTGTAATATTATATTGTTTTTTTTTCGATTACCGTTTGGGTTTATAATAGGATAGGAGAGGTTATATATATTTTATAACTTGAATATATATATATGTATATATATATGATATGGTTTTTGTTTTACACTAGTACTCATGGTTTTGAATAATTGACTTCAAATATATATATATATATAATTGCTACTGTAGTCATTTATCAAATATATATATATATATATAATGTATACATGAGACCCTATTAGTTTTCTTTCTCATTTAGTCATATATGTATATACATGTTAACAAGTTGTTAACATACAACTTTCATATATACACATATAACATACATTTGTTAAATATGTGATTTTATATATGGTTTGTTTTTCAATTGTTATGATTGGTATTATATTTATATTTTCCAGTGACAATTAAATTCAAGTTTTGGTGTTTGGAAAATTTCTTAAGGATGTCTAATATTTTGAATAGATTAATTGAAACAATATGTTGCCAAAGTGACATCTTTTGTGTAAATTAATTTATTTAAAATATCAAGATGCTTGTGTGTTTGTAATTTATGCATATATTAACTGACCCAAAGGTAAGTGAATATTTCGTTGAATTTCATACACACCTGTGGTAATAAATGTGTGACGATTATAAGGTATTTTGTGTGAGCAATATGTTAGTCCAAAGATTGACTTATTGTTTGACATAATTTATTGTCAATGTTTGATTGCTACAACAAGAGTATCGCTTACAGTTAATATTATTGTCCAAAGACTTAATATTAATGTTGTGCTTGGTATCTTGAGATGGGATTAACCAAATTTTGAATTTATTGTTTGATTATGCATATTGATGTGAGCTTGTTTTGTTTGTTTTGTTCTATATTCAGCTAGTTCATCTTCTGCTGCCTCAATATCTGCTAATATTAATTCTATTCCTATGCTTAATGAGACCAATTTCAAGGATTGGAAAAGAAACTTACTTATAGTTCTGGGATGTATGGATTTAGACCATGCATTAAGGGATGAACAACCTGCACCTCTCACTAAGGAAAGCACCCGTGATGAGAAAACAGATTTTGAGAGGTGGGATCGTTCAAATCGCATGAGTTTAATGATTATGAAACACAGCATTCCAGAAGCCTTTTGGGGCACAGAATCTGAAGGGATTAATAAGGCCAAGAATTTCCTTGAACAAATTGAGGAACGTTTTGCTAAAAACGATAAGGTTGAAATGACAACACTTCTAGGTTCTTTGATGACCATGATGTATAAGGGTCAAGGAAATGTAAGGGAGTACATTATGGAAATGCATCATATTGTCTCAAGACTTAAGACACTTAAGATCGAGCTTTCTAATGATGTGCTTGTGCTTATGGTTTTGTTAACGCTTCCTGCACAGTTTAACCAATTTAAAATTAGTTATAACTGTCAAAAGGAGAAATGGACTCTCAATGAACTCATTTCTCACTGTGTGCAAGAGGAAGAAAGGCTAAAAAAGGACAAAACTGAAAGTGCTCACTTGGCCACTGCCTCTAAGGATAAGGGCAAGAAAAGGAAATCTGAGAATGAAGCTGCTAAGGGTCTAGCCCAAAAGAAACAACAGAAGGATTCAGAAGGTTGTTACTTTTGCACCAAGCCTGGACATGTGAAGAAAGATTGTGCCAAGTATCACACATGGCGTGCAAAGAAAGGTATGATTCTTACTTTGGTCTGTTCTGAAGTTAATTTGGCTTCAGTACCTAGGAACACTTGGTGGATAGATTCTGGTGCTACTACTCACATAAGTGTTTCTATGCAGGGTTGCCTGAGCTTCCGAAAGCCAAGTGATGGTCAAAGACACATCTTCGTGGGTGATGGAAAATCGGTGGAAGTGGAAGCAATTGGGCATTTTAGGTTGTTGTTAGGAACTGGTTTTTATTTGGATTTGAAAGACACTTTGGTTGTACCGTCTTTTAGACGGAATTTAATTTCTGTTTCTTTGTTGGACAAATTTGGATATTCTTGTTCTTTTGGAAACAATCAGTTTAATTTGTCTTTAAATTCAAATGTTATTGGAACTGGTTACTTGAATGCTTATGACAACCTTTATTTGCTAGAAACAATTGCATCCTATAATGAAACCTTGCATGTGGAATCACGTGGTACTAAACGCAAATTAAATAAGGACACTTCAGCGTCATTATGGCATAAGCGCTTAGGTCATATCTCAAAAGGTAGAGTTGAGCGCCTTGTGTCTGATGGCATTTTAGAATCTCTTGACTTCACAGACTTTGATGTTTGTGTCGATTGTATCAAGGGAAAACAGACCAAAACTAAGAGATTAGGTGCCAACAGATCTTCAGATGTCTTAGAATTGATTCATACAGATATTTGTGGGCCATTCTCTACAGCATCATGGAATGGTCAACAATATTTCATATCATTCATAGATGATTACTCACGTTATGAGTACCTAATCTCATTCATGAAAAGTCCCAGTCTCTGGATGTGTTCAAAGCTTATAAAGCTGAAGTTGAGAATCAACTCAACAAAAGGATTAAAAATGTAAGATCTAATCATGGTGGTGAGTACTACGGTAGATATGATGGCTCAGGCGAACAACGTCCAGGACCGTTTGCTAAATTCCTAGAGGAATGCGGTATTGTCCCACAGTTCACCATGCCAGGATCACCTAGCATGAATGGTGTTACTGAAAGACGCAATAGGACTCTTAAGGATATGGTAAGAAGTATGATTGCTCATTCTACCTTACCTGAGTCCCTCTGGGGAGAAGCATTAAAGACAACAGCTTACATTCTGAATAAAGTACCAACTAAACCAATTGCAAAAACACCTTATGAGCTTTGGACAGGTCGAAAGCCTAGTCTAAAACACTTTCACATTTGCGGATGTCCAGCTGAGGCAAGGCCTTATAAGCCACATGAACAAAAATTGGACTCCAAAACAGTGAGCAGCTACTTTATTGGTTATTCTGAGCGATCTAGGGGCTATAAGTTTTATGATCCCACAATTAAAAATATTTTTGAGACGGAAACTGCAACATTTTTTGAGGATGTTGAGTCTGGGGGGAGAAATAAGGTTAGAGACATTGCTTTTGAGAGGAATTGAGTTCAAACTCAGTTCCTACTATCATTTTTGACAATGTTCAGGCTTCTACACCTGTCATTGTTCAAGAAATGAATCCAGAACCTCAACAAGACAATGTTGAACAACCCCCAAATCAAGATGAGGTAACTGTTCCAGAAGAACAAACTCAACAACCTCAAGAACCAGAGCCATTAAGAAGGTCCACAAGAG
This sequence comes from Humulus lupulus, assembly GCF_963169125.1. Taxonomy (NCBI): domain Eukaryota; kingdom Viridiplantae; phylum Streptophyta; class Magnoliopsida; order Rosales; family Cannabaceae; genus Humulus; species Humulus lupulus. The sequence goes on from NC_084793.1 coordinate 262,345,519, forward strand.
AAAGAAGAAATGCCATTTCAAATGATTATGTTGTATTTCTTCAAGAACATGGGGATGACAATGGAATGATGGAAGATGATCCAATCAATTTTCATCAGGCCATTAAAAGTTCTAACTCTCAAAAGTGGATTGATGCCATGAAAGAAGAGTATAAGTCTATGCAAGACAATAAAGTTTGGGAACTTGTCCCATTACCAGACGGTGCAAAACCAATTGGTTGTAAATGGATATTTAAAACCAAGAGGGATGCAAATGGTAATGTGGAGAGGTATAAAGCGCGTCTTGTAGCTAAAGGCTATGCTCAGAAAGAAGACATTGATTATACAGAGACTTTCTCTCCAGTTTCATCGAAAGACTCTTTTAGAATAATAATGGCACTTGTTGCTCACCTTGATCTTGAGCTACATCAAATGGATGTTAAAACCGTGTTTCTCAATGGAGACATTGACGAGACAATTTATATGGTGCAACCAGAAAACTTTGTGTCGGGAGACCCAAAGAATATGGTTTGCAAATTGACAAAATCCATCTATGGACTCAAGCAAGCTTCTCGTCAATGGTATCACAAAAATGATCTCATTCGGTTTTGAGATGAATATTGTTGATGATTGTGTATATCACAAGTTCAATGGGAGTAAGTATATATTCCTGGTTCTATATGTCGATGACATATTGCTTGCCACTAACGATATAGGCTTATTGCACGAAACCAAGAGATTTCTATCTCAGCATTTTGAGATGAAAGATCTTGGGGACGCCTCTTTTGTATTAGGAATTCAGATACATCGAGATCGTTCTTGAGGTATTCTTGGATTATCACAAAAGAGCTATATCGATAAAGTACTCAAAAGATTTGGCATGCAAGATTGTAGACCAGGTGATACCCCTGTTGCTAAAGGAGACAAATTCAGTCTCAGTTAGTGCCCTAAAAGTAACCTTGAAATTCAAGAAATGCAAAAGATTCCCTATGCATCAGCTGTTGGGAGTCTGATGTATGCTCAAGTTTGTACGCGTCCGGATATTGCGTACATTGTTGGAATGTTAGGCAGATATTTAAGCAACCCTGGTATGGACCATTGGATAGCAGCCAAGTGGGTTATGAGGTATCTGTAGAGTCCAAGAGCTTTACTTAGCTAACAAAGATAATAGTATGATAGTATTTATAGCATTATCTTTGTTACTATGGATTTTTGGTTCAGACCGGGAATTATTTGGACACTCATAGTAGTACTTATAGATTTTCTAAGTTTAATCTATAGTTTAAGAATATTAAGTTTAACCTAAGGTTTGATTAATGTGATTGATATTAAGGATTATATTTATTATACTATAAGGTTTAGATATCAACCAATAGGATTTTAAGCACATGTTATGAATGGTGATTAAGGATTATGTATTTTTGAGGATTAAAAATAATAAGGAGTAAAGTTTGAATGTTATAGGGTCAGTCAGCAGCTTTGAATACGTTGAGGGCTTAGTCAAGGTTGTTTACCCCATTCAAACTTAGCTAAAAATGTGTAATCTCGTGTTTAAATTAATCAGCGTATGCCAATATATCGCAGCTATAGGGGGCGATATATCGCAGCACGTAGATACGGAAAACACGAGACGATGCACGGGAGCCTCGGGCATACTGGCCCAGGCGATATATCGCCTACAGGGGGCGATATATCGCCTCCTTCAGCATATGTTCAAACGTTTTTGAATTCTTTTCCTTTCAGACATTCAAACTCCTTCATAAGTCCAGCATCTTTTGAACGAGTCTTCAGCCTCTGCTGAACGATTATTCAAATGATTTTCACCTAAAAAGCCATTATTTTTATTCAAGTAAAATCAAGATACTTTCTTTCCCAAACTCTATAAATAGGACCTAGTACCCAGCCGTTACTCACCTTTTGCTCTAAGTTTTGAAGCTGCTAGTGTTAAGTGAGTGTGAGAGTGTAAACACCTGGTTTGGGGAAAATCATAAGCTTAAACATCATAAGCTTATCAAACACTTTGGGAAGTGAGATTCTATAGTATTTCGGTTGAGGTGTAGATTGGTCTTGCAAGTCTTTGAGGTAACCAAAACTCTAGTTCATTTCTGTATTATGTTATTTTCTTTCTCATAGTCTTCTACTCAATCTCTAACCTTAATCTTCATTTTGGTTAGGGAATCTAAGTTCTTGAGCACATAAGTTTGGTAAGTGTGACTTTCAATGGTTTAGTCTTCCCATTCCTTTTCATCTCTTTTCCTTCTTTAGACTCAATCTTGTTCATTATGGTTTTAGGAGTGTTCCAAAAGTCCCAACTCAGTCCATCATATCCCGGTAACTTTGGTAAGGAAAATAGGCTAGAATCTATATGTTTATGTTTATGTTATCTTATGTGTTATGTTATGATATGTTATGAATATGTTATGAATGTGTATGTTTGTAGGCTTGGGCTTATGCCCTTTTTGACTAACAAGACCCCAAAAAGATTGTGGGCATATGCCTATTTAGCTGGTAGGACCCCACTAATCTCATGGGCATAAGCTTGTTTAGTCTAAGGGACCCCAAGTAATAATGGCCATTATAATAAGTGTATTATGTGTTATGATATGTCTTTAGGTTATTATGAAATTGATGTGTATGACTATGTGTTAGATTTTTCCTTGCTGGGCATTAGGCTCATTCCTTTCTGTTTATGTGCAGGAAATAAGCTTTAGAGGCGGAAAGATTCGTGATGCTTAGAGGATGTGTATCGATGGTGAATGGAGTCAAGGGGCCGAGCGTTATTCGATTCGAGGATGTAGTCTTGTTTATGTTTTTATGGTTTTAAATGTATTTTCCGCATTTTCTATGTAACTCTTTTTACTTTAAGTTATTTTTGTTTTAAAGACAATGGGTACCCATATCCTACTTATTTTTATGAAAGTAACCTTTGTTTCTACAAGTTTATAATAAATTATGGTATTTTCGCAAATGTATGTTTTAGTAAGAATTTGTATGTATAGTTCGATAATGGTCCAAGAGTCTAGATTAGTGGGTCATTACAGTATCTTCAGAGAACAAAAGGTTACATGCTCACATATAAGAAATCAGATCGTTTGGAGGTCGTAGGGTATTCTGATTATGATTTCGCTGGGTGCCAAGATAGCAGAAAGTCTACATCATGCTATATTTACATGTTAGCTGGAGGAGCTATTTCTTGGAAAAGTGTCAAACAGACACTTGTAGCTTCTTCCACTATGGCAGCAGAATTTGTAGCATGCTATGAGGCATCAAATCATGGAATATGGTTGCGAAACTTTGTCACTGGGCTACGCATTTTGGAGAATGTAGAAAGACCACTCAAGTTATTTTGTGACAATAATTTAGCAGTATTGTATTCCAACAACAACAGAAGCTCATCCAAGTCAAAGCATATTGACATAAAGTTCCTAGTTGAGAAAGAAAGAGTGCAGAGTGGTCAAATATCCATAGAGCACATTGGGACACACTCCATGATCCGCTCACAAAAGGATTACCACCCAAGGTCTTTCATGAGCACATTGCTCATATGGGTGTGGTATTGTTTGAGGATATCATGATTTAGTGGGAGTTTGTATTTTATTTGCTTTATGTTTATTTCAGACATTTATGTATTTGGTTATTTTCTGATCAGAAATTAAGTTTTTTAGTTCATTCACTCTGTTTTTTGTTATTCTGACCTCAGTAAAGTTTAAGGAGGACCAGTTGGAAATAGGCATGTTTGGTTCACATTGCATGTAATTTCCATGCTACGCATCCATGATTGATCTATGTCATTTGACTATATTTGTATATGTGACCATTGATGGGTTTAGTCATGATTAATATGGCAAAGACCGCTTTGATCCTATATGGATATGGTTGATGGACGAGATTGTTAAAGAATACCTTTATATGATAGCAAATTTTGAGCTCATAAGGTTGTGCATTTATAAGGAAACATATGTTGCCCAAGTGGGAGATTGTTGGATTAAAATCCTATTTTATGGGCACATATGTATAATGTATAATGCTATTATAAAGTGTGATATAAAATTAAGTGACCAATTATGTTATAAATATCATAGGGTATTAAAGTGTCATGGATTTAATGTGTAGAAACAAGAAAGTGAATTTTTAATTTTATAATGGGCAAAATTGGAAATCACTAATTATAAATTAGGGTTGTGGTCCCCTATATATATGTATCATTCTATTCTGTCTGTAATCCCATTAACAGAAAAGAAAAGAGAGACTATTCTCTCATTGAGATACATATTATATAGGAAGATCTAAACCCTCTATGCAATCTCCAACAATGGCATTAGGTTAGTGCTTTCGCTCTTGTGTTAATCTTCTTCTTTAATTTAGCAAAGGATCTATAGAATTATGATTTATGATTTCTCATATATGCATTTATAATGATATGATTTTGGATTATGTGGTGGAGATTATTATTTGTTCATGTTATTTGAGTGTATTAGAAATTCTAAAGGAGAATAAAATCACTTTATCAAAAATTAGTAAAAAATAATTATTGAATGAATAGCAGCTATCACGCAAGAGTACAAAGAGAACCCCGAAACCCGAAACCCGAAACCATAAATATGTGAATATATAATTATTGGCTTAATTCCTTAGCTACCATTATTGATCCCCAAAATTTGTCATAATTAAATTAAAGGGAATTAAAATATTGCATCACATGCTTTTTGGTTCAAGCTTAAAATATTGCGGTCACAATACCATAACAATATCGACCTAGACACAAATTGCAAGGTATAAAAAACAAACATTCTTTCACAAAAAAACTCTCTACCTCTTCCATAAATGCCCTTTGGAAAAAAAAAACTCAACAATAAACACAACCAAGGCCAAGCACTGCTCAAATTTCACTATAAGGAATGACTTTGTAATCATATTAATAAGTGTAAGTGTTTTATCATGCTATGAACTTCTTGTTAAGATATTTACTTTTGAATGTTTTGTGACCACTTCACTTTTGTAGAAACATGCATTTAATATGTTATGTCACCACACCACTTTGGTTAAGACATCCCCCCATCCCAACATTCTTGCAAACAATAGCCAACTTTGGTTGATTGTCTAGAAAAGGTGACAATAGACCAACAACACGAGAAGGTCACTTACCTACTATATATGAGGGCATGTTACAATGCTTAATGGTTGAAGGGACCTAAAAAGGCAGGAATATACCTCCCAAGACTTCCACAAAAACAAAGGCCTTCAAGTCAACACACCATGTGTAGATTAAAGACCTTAAGGGACCTAAACCTCTAAAACTTCCCAAATGACACAAAATTTCAATTGGCAAAGAATAGTTCCAAAAATGATGGATAGTTGAATACAATGGTCAATTGGTAGGTTATGGAATGTGGAAGGGTTAAGATGGTGGTACTTGACACTTAGTGTTGACTAGCAAAAGTAGAGAGCTCTATGCCCAAATATGATGGTAGATGACACTAAGTAACAACTAGCCAAATATGAAAGGCCAAGGCCCCCGACCATTGGCGGTCCACACCAAGTATATACTACACTTCATTACACTCCACTGGAGATCCAATGTCCTATAATTTTGCCAATCAACACTCATTTCCAATTGAGAATCATTTAGGTTCTAAAGCCTTGCTTTTTGTAAGACCACATACCTTGTCGACTATATTTTACTTAGGGTTCAAGATCCCTTAATTTTTACAATCAATACTCATTGTTGGAGAAGATTCAGTTAAGACCCAAGATCCCTATGTTTCAATTAGCATACCTTGTCAACTATGTTTTACTTGGGGGCCCAAGGCCCCAAGGCTTGTCGATTGGCACACCACATTGACTGCAATATACTTGTGGCTTGATGTTATAAAGCCTTGTTAATCAACTTTTATGGTCTATTTAGATCAGTTAATGATTCAATGCACTAAGATCCTGGTATTAGGCATGCCTAGTCAACTATAAGTCGATTGTACACCATCAAAACCCACGACAAAACGAGTTTACAGTTGACAAACATCAAACACATTCATTCGAAATCCTTTATCCCAAGATTTAGTTGACATACGAGGTCAAATCTTAAATGATATCACATATGGCGTAATATAAGAACTCAAGACTTGGGTGCTTATATTATGACATCCAAGTCCAATGCATAGAAATTATCGCAATCAAACACATATTTTTGATAGTCAACACTCATAGTGGGTTACGACATCCAAGTCCAATGCATAGAAATTATCGCAATCAACACATAAATTTGACTAGGGAAATTTTTATATATATGAAAAATAACAAAATAAATTCGGTATTTACGGTATTCCCAATTTCTTACAAATTTACGGTAAAATCTAAGCCCACATGCCCAAAACCCAATATTACATACACGGTAAACCCCAACCCACAAACCTAACCCATTACAACCCAACCCATTTTTGTAACATGTTGTCTTCATCCTAGTTTCAGAGATCTCCAAAGCATCTAAAACATCCGAAAACTCAAAAACTGATTCAAGAACTTACAAATTCGAGAAGTCTGGGTAAAATCAGAATTTTTCTACTGCAATCTACTGCGAAATTTCCGAATTGATGTGTCTACAAAAACAACTACACGACATCTATTATGTGGTAAGTTACCTTGTTCTTCTATTTTGTTCTTGGTACATGTTGCATCTAGAATAGATAATTAGTTGGAGTTTAGAACTTTCGAAACTCACTAAGACAATCTAGCAAAATCATATATTTTAACATAGTTCTCCACAGAATCATAGACACATATTACCATGGAAAAAATTGTAAAAAATTAAATGTAACGACCCAAAATCACTAATAAGGCTTAAGGGCCTTGATTAGTGTGCCGGGAGGGCATAACTGGGATTAGAATGAATTTTATTGATTTAAATGTGTAATTATATGATTAATAGTATGCATATGATAATTGATGATATTATAAGATGATATGGTATATGTATATGAGATATATGTGAGAACCACATTATTATGTGGATAAATCTGCAGCCGGCAACTCGAGGCGATCCTAGGGCTAGATAGCGGGAAAAGTCACAACGGGGCATTATAATTGACTTTGGACAAGTCAGGGGTAATATAGGTGTTGGGTTATGAAAATAAATAATTGGAGATATATTTGAGGATAGGATGTTTAAGCGAGAATACAGGAGAATTTTACTATTTTGCCCTTGGGGACATTTCCGGTACCCCGAGCTTTGGGATTAGTTTAATCACCTAAGGATATGCTTGGAAAGACTTCGAAAATACTAGACACAGAAATTAAACCGACCTTTTTCTCCTTCTCTCTCCTCTCTCTCTAAAGGAAGAAAAACAACTTTGAAATTTTAAGAGAAACCAGTAGAATTTCTGGGAATTGAAGGGGATAAGCTAGAGGATTAACTCAAAAACCAATCAAGGACTGAATTAGAGCCAAGGTAAGCATTGATTTTCGTTCTTTGGTTAGGAACTTTAAGAAAAATGGCTGAGTTTTTAATAATTGTGATTTTGATATTCAAGGTGGAGTTTGGGGCTTGAAACTTTGAAGATAGGTCAGGGGATTCTTGGTGGAACGATTCTACAGCTGAGGTAAGTTTCAATTCAAAGTTTGATGGTTGAATTTTAGTATTTCCAAGGCTGGTCTTGAGTTTTTAGGTTTGAAATCTCAGAAATTCGAATTGGGATCTTGGTGAGTGTTAGGCTGGATTTTTGGGGGAATTGTGTTGTTTAAATCATTCTAATGATGTTGATATTAATTGGTTTGGAGTTAGGAGCTTTGGGATGGCCTAAAGTAAGGTTTAGAGGTTGAAAATGGTGGGTTTTTCTGGGTTCGAAGGGTCGGGCCGCGACATAGTTCTTGGTGAGCCGCGACCCTTGGAAGCTGAGATGTGCTGAGGAAGGGGGGCGGGCCGCGACATGGTCCATGTAGGGCCGCAGCCCTTACCTGTTTTTGTGCCTTAGGAGGGCTCTGTTTGGGGCCATGCCGCGGCATGGATGGCCTATGCCGGGGCCCTTAAGGGATTTTGGGATTTTGAGATTTTAGGCTTGGGAATTTAACCTAGGGTGCTTGGGAATGAATCTTTTACCATATTTGGTGAAGTTCAATGTTTCGGGGACTAGAACTTGGTTTAGAAACTCATTTAAGATTGTTAATGGTATCCTTCATCATGGTTGTAACTAGGTGCTAAGCTAGGGCTCAGGGATCGGATCGCGCTCAAGGAGTATCGCCCGTAACTAGTTCATCTAGAAGCCAAAGGTAAGAAAACTATACCCGGTTGAATATTTGAACGGGACTAAGGGCTCCCTGATATATATGATTGAGAGAATGATATTACGCCATGTAAATTGTAAATCAACGGCCTAAGCGTGCCACGGTTAACTTGCGCAAATGGCGCGGCTCGGACACTGGTATCCGAGGACAACTTATTATGCACTGAGCTCGGTTTAAGTGGGCCGGAGTCAGTGGGTTAAACAGAGGGTGAGACCTAAGGTGTCGGCCCTAGTTATTGTGTGAATTGAATATTGTATTGGCTATAATGTGAATTAGTGAGATTGCTGAATAATCTAAGTATGGATGAGGTTTGTTTGCACCTTGAAGTATGCTTACATGCTATGGATTGAATGATTGAACATGCTCATTAAAGTATTTGAATGTCATTGTTGTATATGTTGTGTATGTTGTTTTCTTGCTGGGCCTCGGCTCACGGGTGCTACGTGGTGCAGGTAAAGGCAAGGGCAGGATTGATCAATCCTTGTTGGAGAGCTCTGCAGGGTGAATGTACATGTCAGGCCGCTCAGCCGCCACGGTTGAGGAGATTACAGGGACGAGAGGACCAGAACCTTGTATTTTGCCTTAGTATGGCTAATATTTACTCTTAACTGTTGAATTTTGTAAACCAGCTTTTAAACATTGCACTTTTGGGGATCCCTTTTGTAAATTGTTTATAATTTATAAAATGTTTTTTTGAGGCCAAAATGTCTTTTAGCCTTAGAACATTTTAGCTAATGACACGCTTTGAATAAACGACTTGATTAGCAAGTCTCACACCTTTATAAACACACAGTGTAGCGGTCTTGGCTATCCAAGGCGTTACATTAAAACCTTTTATAAAAAAAAACTGTTACAATATTATAATGATCTTTCTTAGAATTTCTCCAATTTATTGTAAACATTTATTAATCTTTAAGTAATTTGCTCTTGCTTGTGCAGAATTTGGTAGTTTATGACCCATAAAGTGAGGAGTTTATATGTTAAATTCTCATTTTACTGGTGGATGTGTTAACGAATAGCTTTTGTTGACTTTGAGATCATTCTTCTTTACAGCAACAAGGTATTTGTTTTTGCTAAATCGTTGCTGCTCCTATTTGGTTTTGTAATGAAAATATAAAGAAGCTTTACATATCAATCAAATTTTTTCTTTTTATTCATTTGAAGATATGAATCCATTAACATCTTTGGTATATTATGATGGTCATTGGAATGAAAATAATGTGTATGAGGATTTCAAAATGCTTGGAGTGTTAATACCATTAGATTGCTCATTTACAACACTAATGAATATCTTGTCTACAGAGTTGTCTACCATTCTGTCAACAGAAAATGCAACAATTGAGTACCAGATTGCAGAAACATTGCCTCCATTGAAGATCAATATTGATAGCTCTATAAAATTCTACTTGGAGTGCAAAAGAAATGACAGAACACTCACAAAATACCCTTTGATAGTTTCTGTAACAGAGAACAACCAAACAATCACCTGTAGAGCACTTCAAAGGATGAGTTCTACTGTTGCTTCAAGTAGTAATAATATAGTGAATGATATTTCAGACACATCAACATTCTCTATAGCTGAACCTCAAGAACTACCAAATTTCATTCAACTGGCAGATCAAATCATAGATTTGATTTTGGAGAAGGAATAACATGAATGAATTCCTGAACACATCGGAATAAAAACTACAGTTATAACTCATGCGATTTCTAATGGAATAAGAGAAAAACAGGAATACAAAAACAAAGAGGTTCTTACAACAACAATTGGTCTTTATGCCATAAAAAACAATTTCTAGTTCAAGGTCAACAAATCTTGCAAAAAAAGAATATTAGTTGAAGTGCCTTGATTCAGAATGTACGTGGTCATTTCGTGCTGCAAGATATGGAAAGACAGATGTGTTCCAAGTTAGGAAGTTCAATCGTGCTCACACATGTTCCTTGGACATTATTCTTGGAGATCACCGCCAAGCTTTAAGTAGTATGGTTGGGAATGTTGTGAAGAGCAAGTTCACAGATCCAAAAACAAATTATAGACCTAAGGATATAGCTAAAGACATGTTGGACAGATATGGAGTTTCCATGAGTTACCAAAAAGCATGGCGATCTAAGGAAAAAGCAGTTAATTTTGTACATGGTTCAAGTCAAGATTCCTACCGAGACATTCCATGAGATCTGCACATTTTGAAGCACAAAAATCTAGGTACTGTAACATATTTGGAAATTGATAGTCTAAACAGATTCAAATATCTTCTTATGGTTATGGGACAATCAATTCTAGGTTGGAAACATTGCATTCCACTAATTGTTGTTGATGAAACATTCCTAAAAGCTGCATTTGGGGTTACACTTCTCACAACTTCAACACAAGATGCAAATAGACACATCTTCCCATTGGCTTTTGCTATAACCGATTCTAAAAACAATGATTCATAGGAGTGGTTCTTCAGAAAAATAAAACAATGTTATGGAGAAAGAGAAGAGTTGTGTATAGTTTCAGATAGACGTGAAAGCATAGAGAATGCTATCACAAATTTCTATCCAAATGTAACTCATGGAGTGTGCTCCTACCATCTTCTCTGCAACATAAAGACCAAGTTTAGAATAGATGCAGAAGCAACCAACATTGCATTTCATGGTGCTGCAAAAGCTTATAACATGGAAGATTTTGAAAAATACATGAAGGACTTAGACAATTTACATGAAGGAATCCGCCCTTTTCTGGCCAATGAGGTTAAATATGAAAAGTGGGCAAGAATCTCCTCCAAAAGTCGTAGATATGCAGCTATGACTTCAAACATAGCTGAATCCATTAATGCGACACTAAAAGAAATGAGAGAGCTTCTAGTAACAACATTACTTGAGTGTCTTAGAAACCTGATTCAAAAATGGAGCTACAACAATAAAAAAGAAGTAGAAGCAACCTTTACAGACTTGCCAAAGAAACAAGAGGAATACTTAAGAAAGAACTTTGTCAAGTCATTAAGAATGATTGTAAGTACAACTATTTTCATTTATAAATACCACTATATTAATATACTTCCTTGTTCATTATTTATTATTTCATTGCAGGTAGAACCAGCTAGCACACTCATTTACAGTGTACACAGTGGTTTAACAACAAACATTGTAGACATTGCAAAGAAATCATGCACTTGTAACAAGTTTTATTTGGATGAATTACCTTGTGAACATGCCATGGCAGTCATTAGAAAGATGAACCTTCAGTATAAAAAATATTGCTCATATTATTTCACAAAACAAGCCATGTTGAACACCTATAATGCATCAATACATCCATTGGGAGATCCAAAAACATGGAGAGTTCCACCTAATGTTAAGGAAATAGAAGTACTACCTCCAAAGGGAAACAGAAAAAGTGGAAGGCTAAGGAAAAAAAAGGTTTGTTTCAGCAAGAGAAGGGTCTTATCAGCTTAAATGTGGAAGGTGTGGAGAACTTGGGCACAACCGAAAAACTTGCACAAACCAACCTCTATTGAGAACAAAAAAAATAAAAAAATACTTAAAGCTTATAGATTGAAAATACTTATTATTTGAATTTTGAAACTTTGTATGTTTCAGAACAGTGATTGGAACACTACTTATCACTATTACTTGTGATAAAGCTTTATGGAATTTTATTGAATATATGGAATATTATAAAAACTTATTGAAAAAATTTGCATCAATATATGAGGGTGTTATCTGTAAATTTTTGTTACATATTTGTTACAGATCTGTCTGAAATGAATATTCTTCAAACGTTTTTCTTAAAATTTGTTTGTAATTGAAACATAAATTATCATAAATATTAATGAATGTTCAATGATGCAATGACCAAATTTAATGCATAAACTTATGTTACAAGTTTCTAACAGACACTTCCAATATTAAATACATGGAAAATAAGATCTTTTATTAACTTATGTTACAGGTTTGAAACATAAGTATTCGATTTTCATTTGTAAGTTTTTAGTCCATTAACAATGATTAACTTTAAAAGTTTGTAATGATTTGATACATATTTGAAAATTAAGTTATTGTAACTATTAATAGACGTTAAGTAATGCTAAGAAAAAATTATTGCATAAACTTAGGTGACAAACTTTTAACAGACATTACCTAACACATGAAATATAAAAATAAAGTTGTGAACTCAAGTTACAAACTTGAGACACCTCTGTACTAAAAAAATAAACAAAAAGAACATTCCTCATAAAAAAGAACAAATAGCAAAATTCATTGATATGCCATAGTATTCAAAATATTCAAACATGATACTTGCTGAAGAGTTTACAAAACAAAAACACAAAAGCTATCTTGTCATAAGTGTGTATCATCTTTACAAGATAAAAGTTAAATGTTAACTACTTTGATCCTCTCATACTTCCTTTGCATTTATATTCAACATCTTCTTGCTCATTCTTCCTCTGAACTCCCCATCAGATACATAGCCTTCATCTTCCTTTCTTTCAGCATGGACATATAGCTCAACTGCAATTTTGTTTCTCTGGAAACTAACATTAAGAGGATTGGGGATATTTTCAATAAGTCCATGCATAAGAAATTCAACATACTTTATGACAAATATCCCACAATCGCTACAAAAAAACTCAAAATCAGTAATACATAAAAGCATATAAACAAAATAATGCAATAAAAAAACAATAACAAATAAAAACCACTTACTTGTTACTCTGTTGTGGAGCCTCATCACCAAACACAATATCCAACGGTTGACACATATCAATGCCCTTGAATTCTTGTGCATTTAGATCAATATCTTCCCTCGACTCATAAAAATTATTTAAAGAAAGAAACAAGGGCAACAAAGTAGAATATGCTTCAACAACTTTCAACACTTTCTTATCCATAACTTTACTCCTCATTGAGTTGTAGACTTTAAAATATCTCTGCTTCACTTTGAACTCACCAAGAATCCAATGATTACAGTCAACAACAGTCATATTAATATGGAACAAAACAAAATCGACTAGCAACCAAGGGGTGTTACAAAGCATTTTATAACCACAAATATACTAAAAAATTACACTGTTCTTCGATATAACAGATCGATCACAATCACTTGACAGATACACATCATACAGAGCAGTGATAACTTAATCAAAATAGTTATCTGTAGTAGTAACTCTAACCTTTATTAACTCACAATAGTTGGCTTTTTTTCTAAGGTAATAAAAAGCCACATTAATATGCTGAAAAAACAAGAAGCAAACCATAATAAGAATAATGATAACAGTACAACTAAAACAACAAAAAAACTTAATATTATTTAGGGAAAAAATACCTCATTATCCAAATCCCTCCCTTCTTTAACTAAATCATAAAACCATATTTTTCTCTCAATCTCAGTTACACAAAACTGAAATGGCTCCTTAATGATACTATTATAATCCTTAAATTTCTTATACCTATAACAAATATAAATAATAAAAAGTGAATTGTGTTGTAACAAAAACTGAAATACAAAATAAATAAAAAAGAGAAGCATACTTATTATTTTTCTCAGCCCCAAAGAAAACCACTTGTTAAAAGAGTCTTGGTCATTTTGATTAGGCATATAAAAAAGACTCCAAATTCATATCATCCCACAACCTTCATTTTAGACTTCACAACATTCAAATGTTTCATATCCTCTAAAGAAGATAATCCAAATTGGTTCACAAAAGGAGATTGCAAAACTATAGTAGGCTTTGGATTTCTTTTGCCAACAATATCATCCCACAACCTTCATTTTAGACTTCACAACATTCAAATGTTTCATATCCTCAAAAGAAGATAATCCAAATTGGTTCACAAAAGGAGATTGCAAAACTATAGTAGGCTTTGGATTTCTTTTCCCAACAACAATGGGTGTTTCCATAAAAACTTCCTAAAAACAAAAATAATATGAAAAACTCAATAAAACAACTACCGGATACATATTGCAAAAATAAAAAAAAAATACAAAATCTGCCTTGTTTAGTTACCTTTTTCTTTGACAAATCACCAACAACTGCATGAACAACTTTATCAAAAATCTCCACATTCATGTTGTTAAACATATGAGCCTCTTCTTCTAAATCTTTAACAACATCACCTACATCATCGTGAAGTTTGACAATATTCTATAGCAAAATAGAATTTAAAAAATTAATAAAGAAATACATGAATACATTAACTTGAAAACATACATATGATGAAAAAAAAATAGCCTGGTCATTGCTGTCTTCATCAACAAAATATTTCTTAATAATATCATCACACGCAACATCCTAAAAAATTTAACAAATATACAAATTAAAAAACATATATAAACATAAATAACCAATTACAAACACCATAATAAAAAAAAAGACAAACTGTAAAAAAAAAGTTCAAGATATAATAAAGAAGAATAATTGCCAAATAAACATTCCAAAATACCTAAGTTTAAAAAAACATCACAGAGTTTATAGATGCTCAGGAAAAGTCTTGTACAAAACTAACTTAGAAATTTAAAGTTTACAAATTAATAACAAAATGTTTACAAAACAAGTATTATAAACTTTCTCTTCCACTTCTCATACTCCAATGGAAACAAAATTCGATTCCTATCAAAAAGGGAAAACAAAAATTAATAAAAAGAAAATATTAATTATATATATTAACAAAAATATAACTATTTATAAAATATAAAATAAAAATAACAAAACAACCAAACAATAAAATTAATATTTAGATAAGTAAGTATAAATACCTTTGTTTCTTCAATATCATTCCCAATAGTCTTCTCATTCTTATTTACTGTATCATTCTTGTCATCTTCAATTACCATATCTCCAGCAGCATCTTCTTGCATTGCTTGAATGCATTCATAAAAAACTTGGGTAAAACTTTCATTCTCAAAAAACTTATAATTTTCCTTTAAAACACCACCACCACCACCACCAAAAGTATCAGCAACATCATCCTTCCTCCCAAAAAAACCCTTCACACCAACCTCAATGCCACTTATTCCACCAGAACAGTCAACTCCCACAAAACCACCATCAACATGATCAATATCATCATTAATACCACATGATTTTGGCCTCAACTCACCTAAGATTTCCATGACTGCCTTGTGTCTTAAATCTTGATCATTAAAATTAACTAACATCTCCATCAATGCCCCATGTCTAGATTCACTAGCAAACTTTAACATTACAATTTCCTTAGACATATTGTTACACTTCTTTTGACAGTCATCCACAATAAATTTCAGATCAGAAAAGCCAAATGTCACACAAGGAACATAAGATGATGAAGGAGCCTCACTTGTTGGTTTCTTTGGAGGAGCAACAAAATCATCATCCTCAAATTCAACAACATTCAAATCCTTGTTGCACTGGAAAAAACCTTCAAGCTTCAAGGCATTGTTCTCTTCATCAGTGGGAAAAACTTTAACAATTTTGGTCTGCAAATAACAAATTAGTAAAATCAGTTTACAAAATAAAAAAAATCAAATAAATTAATAAATAAAGAAAAAAAAATAAAAATTACCTTATGTAATGAAAACACAGTCCTCTCAAGCTCCTTATGAGATGGGATTGCAACAGATGACCAATTTATAATCCTAGGCAGACCACAACTAACCTTCTCACAATAAGTTCCCTCTAAACTAGGAATTGATTCATAAATGAAAACTTGGAAAATAAATGGCAATCCATTAAACTTATAGGTTGGGAAAGAACCTTGTCTAGTAATAACAACTTCATTTTGTCTTAAAGCATCTCTCAATGACGAGAGAGTCACATTAAAAATATCCTTACCCCATGGAAAATGATTGAAACCACCACTATCACAAAGATACAAGTCAGTTTTTTCAATGTTCTTCTCTTTTTGCCAAGCATACAAAAAGTTAGTGATGAGGTAAAGTACATCCATCCTAACAGCCTCATCATCATTATCAAAATTGGCAGCCTTAAACCTTTCTTCAACAATAATTCTTGAAATGCCCCTTGTATGGTCACCAAAAAATTTAGAATACAATCCAATAGGATTACTATTCTTAATTCCACCTCTATCAATGTCACCAAACACATTTAACCCAGTTAATAACTCAAATTCACCCAAAGAAAACCTAATCAACTTTCCACAAACTTTAAACCACATTCATTTAATTTTGGCTGGTTAACTTCCCTCAACAATACATGGTGAACCAGTTTAGCTTGATTAGCATAGGATTTAATGTTTAGAAAATGACCAAAACAAGTCCTACTAAACAAATCCTTTTGAGATTCAGTCAATTTTTCAGAGATCACATTGATCTTCTCAAAACCACAGTGAAAATTGACTCTTGCTCTATAATGATCTTCATGTTTGATAAAACATTCCATAAGCTGCATAGAATAATAGACAACCAACATTAACAAACTTGTAACATAATTTTATAGAATAATAAAATATATCACCAAACTTGAAACATATAATCCACATCTACATAAAATCAGATCAGGACATTAACAATGTAACATATCTTTACAAACATAACACAGGTTAACAACATCAAAATAAATATAACATTGTATGAATAGAACATAACTATTATCTTATTACTTAAATAAACAAAAATTGTAACAGTTATTAAAAAAGCAATAAAACATGTAAAATATCTGGAACATACTGAACCTATATTGTACATAACTCAAATCAGAGCATTAACAAAATTGAAAACATATTTCAAGAATATAGAACCTATTATCTATAAAAACTTAAACTACAAAATTAGGACCTGTAACATATGTTTACATAAAACAAAAACATGTTTACAACATCGGTAATAACATTAACAACCTGTAACATATCGTTACATAAACTTAACAAATATTAACAAAAATGAAAACATAACTCAGATCAGAGCATTAACAAAATTGAAAACATATTTCAAGATTATAGAACCTATTATCTATAAAACCATATACTACCAAATTAGGACTTGTAACATATATTTACATAAAACAAAAACATGTTTACAACATTGGTAATAACATTAACAACCCTGTAACATATTGTTACATAAACTTAACAAATGCTAACAAAATTGAAAACATATTTCAAGAAGAAATAACTTATTATCTATACCCTCAACATATCGTTACATAAACTTAACAAATATTAATAGTATCAAAACAAATAGAAACATTATCTTCCAACTATAGAAATAAAATTAACAAAAAAAATTGAAACAGTTTTAAACAAAGCAAAAAAACATAGAAATAACTCTGAAACACATTGTTGCTATATTATATAAAAGAATAACAAGCACTATGGGAAAATAATTAAAAAAAATTATAACATATATTTATATAACCTAAAAAACAGATTCAAAATAGATAAGACCAACAAAAATTTAAATAAAACAACAAAAAATACCTTCGGTTTATCTAGTAAACTAACATTCTTCTTCAAAAATTTTCTGTTAGCCTTGCACTTTACACGACTAGAGCCTCCAATAGTTAGTTTCTTTGCTTTCTTTGCACTAACTTTGCTCTTTGACAATGGAACATATTTTCTCTTCAACTGTTTCCCGATTAACTCAGCACTCACATGCATGTCGGCCTCCTTCAACTCATCTGAACCGCCAACATCACCCCCGTTTGCATTAGGAAGGGAAGAATTTGAGGAATACTTCAAAACAACTTTGCCTTTAGACGACGGAGAAGGATTACTCTTCAATGCTTTCCCCTTCGACTCGGCAGACTCTTGATTCTCAGATTCCTTTGAGGCACCTGACCCAGAAAACGCACCACCCTTTCGAGCCAGAGATGTAGACCCCGCATGAGTGATAGCCATTGTTTCAATAATCAATGGCAAACAATTTTTTTAAGAAACCCACTTAGGTTTTCTGTTGAAGAGAATGAAAAATGAAAAACAAGGGGGGATGAAGAGATGAGAGAGAAAGAAAAATCAAATATAAAAAAAAAAAAAGACAAAAAGGAAGGAGAAAAGCTTCGGGGATTAGTTTAATATAAATTTTTTTAAAAAAAGGCTTTAAAATAATAACAGATGAATGTCGTAAATTTGGTATAAAAAATCGTATAAAAGTAGGAAACCGTATATTTCAAATTTTTTTGCTTTATACAGTGTATTCCGTAATTTTCCCATTTGACTACACCCGACAAAATCATGTATTAATCGTCAACTCTTTTTTCAACCACATATACTATTTTAAAATCTCATTTTTAGAATAACTAATCAACCACCAACACAACATTCAAAAGGGAAAGTTATCTAGGCCATTCAAATTATAAGAACATAGATAAATTTGATAATAGAACACTAAATGATACACTCTAAATCAAAGATAATATTTTTTGACTTAGAAAGTGAGAAAAATTGTAGAGCGAAAATCAACTTTATTAAACAAAGCCTAGAAGATTATTCAAATGGACTTATTGTAAATCTTAAACACCACACGGAAAATAACTATTTGGTCCTACTAGAAAATGGACCACACAATCAAAGGCCTAAATCACATCTTTATTCAAATATCCAAGCCCAATACTTTAATAAAAGTTATTTTAGTGACAAAATTAGTGAGAAAGTTAGAGATCATTCAAAGTGACTTGGTCTTCACATGTTGGGGGTAAGTGATTTTTCACAAAAAACAATGAATAACTCGAGGTTTTAATCAATAACAATGGAGGTGCACAAACTTAGAACACAACCAAAATTTAGGAATAGAATAATCACAAAAGGCTTGCCAAGATTAGACAATCTTTGTCCAGAACCTTTATTTCAAACCATTATTGATGAAGCTTGAGGTTTCTTCTCTTGGAATAAGGAGTTGGATGTAACAAAGCCTTTGATCTCCAAACTTGCAAACTTTTCTTGTTGATGATCTTGAAAAAACTATGAATTTTTGAGAGCTAGAGAGAGAGAGAGAGAGAGAGAGAAATAGTGAATGACAGTGATTAGGTCCCAAAAATTCAGGAAAAAAAAAACTCTTTAAATAGGTTAGTGTTGACCCTCGATTTAGACAACGACACAGAGTCACGAAAAACGATAAGAATGATAGAACTGAATACAAGAGTTAAAATGACACAATGATTTTATAGTGGTTCGGCTCCAAAGATTTGTAATAACCTACGTCCACTTAATTTTTTTATTGATGTAAACTCCAAAACCTGTGATCAGCGAACTAGGGTTCACTAAGTTGCACAAGCTCCAAAGTTGAATACAGAGATCGTGTATAAAAGAAATTGTTCTCTCTGAATACAAAATGTTGCACATGAAATAAATGAATCCCATGAGTCCTATTTATAGGCTCAAGGATGTACATAGGACCTATGGGCCGTCCTTAACTTGTGTTACAAGCATAACCAAATAGTAACAGAAATAATGATATTTACATATGAAAATAATCAAATATCTTGGGAATATTTGACTCATAACCGTCCCTGAGTGTTTGCCTCGATCCTACGAATAGATCTGCTTGCATGTGTCCACACATCTTCTTTTCCTGCTGCTCAACATATTCCTTGTGCCTATCGAGCATCTTTAATTTCCTCTCGATATCCTGGTGGTTGGTCGACCAGGTCTTCATTAATAACCAGCCTCGTGTTGTTCGTTGCCTCTTAAACATGCCACGCCATCATGCAGATATTTTAGGGAAACATTTGCCCCCCATGTTTATTTCAATGAGATCAACATTTTATAAACTTATTCGACTAGCAGTCCTGATGAACAGCCACATCGCTCAGTACTTACTTTCTCGAAAAGGTAAGTAATCATTACCCTTTCAGTTCCCCAGACATGTCTTGACGGTTATTGTGATTTCCCATGCATAGAAACCCTATTCTCATCATTACTCACCATTAATGCCCCAAGCAGTATAAATATAAGCCCATCCACTCCTTTTCATTTTTACCCAAACTTTCTCTCTCTTCAAGAACACTCCGAACTCTCTCAAGAATGTCAAGCTTTTCTCAGTGCAATCCATGCCTTTGGAGCAATTTCGAGGAATTTCTCTGTAATTTCTTCAACAATCTTCATTCCAAGTAAGTTTTTGAGCAACCTTTTCAGATTTTGTAACAATTTACCTGTATTTTGGCTATGATTTACCTGTTTTCCTAACTGGCTTTACACTGTTCTTGGCAAGTTTTTAGGTAGATCTGGTTCAGGAAAAAAAACACATAGAATAACTATGTTAGAATAGGGATTTTAGGCAATATAATGTACAAAACAATGTTTAGATGGAATATTGGATTTATTTTCACTAATTTTGGGTCCAAAATTGAAGTGAATTCAATTTTAGGTATTTCTGGAAAACTCGGGTTTTCCTGCCTATTTTCAGAGTTGAAAAGTTTTTCTTCATATTCACTTTTTGATCCGTTTTTCCAATCTGTTCTCATGTTTTTTGTGTTTTTATCAGGATGCTGCTGGCTGTATAAAATCTTAAATTTTATACACGTGCAACGCTATCCTTACTTTTCTTTTTCTTCTTTTTCTATTGGTTGTAGATTATCACTTCCCCTTTGCTCTTCTAAGATATTCATGCATGATCCCTGGGGAGGTGAGAGACCAATAGATAGAGGCCTACTTGCCTTGCTGTTCAAGGATCAGGAACAACCATTCTCTGCCTTTTCCAACGCCTTCGACACCACCTCCAATTCTTACAACCAGCCTTCCTCAAAATCCTCCAAAGAAGCAACCAAGCATGGGTCGTGTCAAACACATTGCTCATAGGAAAAGAAAACCAAAAATTCACCTACCACCCAGCCATCTGCTAACATTGAGGGTCCGTCAAATGACCCTCAACCCTTGAATGTTGCACCACATAAAATCCAATCTAACGCTCGTCCACATGAAGGCGCACGAGCGGAGGTACCCTGGTACATCGCCCCTCCAAGCGTCATATTGACCAGGACGGTGGCAAAGTATCCCAAGAAGTATGGGCTGCCTGGAATTACTTTACATAAGCGTACACTCGAACAGAGGGAAAACGTGCCCAGGGGCACCTTTAGCGCCTGGTCGAGATACCACATAGAAGTAGGGGCAATTTTTCCCTTGCACGACTTTTTTCGAGGGGTAGGCAATTATTTTGAGGTCTCCCCATTCCAAATAACTCCCAATGGATATAGAGTACTTTCAACACTCTATATTTGGTATAGTCATAAAAAGTGTCATGTGCCTACCCCTCATGAGATCAACTACATGTTCAATCTCAAATCCAACCACAACCAAAACAACAAGGGGTTCTTCAATTTTTATCACCAGGAATCTGCTCACACATTCCTGAGTGATATAACTTATAAATCCAACGTGGGAAAGTACTTCCTCACGAACGACCTGGTCGCAGATATGTAGAGTCCAAGAACTTTACTTAGCTAATTGTTTAGTAGTATTATAGTATGTTTAAGTGTTATCTTTGTTACTATGGATTTTTGGTTCAAACCGGGAGTTATTTGGACACTCATAGTAGTACTTATAGATTTTCTAAGTTTAACCTATAGTTTAAGAATATTAAGTATAACCTAAGGTTTGATTAATGTGTCTGATATTAAGGATTATATTATTATATTATAAGGTTTAGACATCAACCAATAGGATTTTAAGCACATGTTTTGAATGGTAATTAAGGATTAAGTATTTTTGAGGATTAAATTAAATAAGGGTAAAAGTTTGAATGTATAGGGTCAGTCAGCAACTTTGAGCACGTTGAGGGCTTAGTCAAGGCTGTTTACTCCATTCAAACTCAGCTAAAAATGTGTAAATTCGTGTTTAAATATTCAGCGTAAGCCGATATATCGCAGCTATAGGGGGCGATATATCGCAGCACGTAGATACGGAAAACACAAATCGATGCACGGTCGCCTCGGGAACAAAGGTCCAGGCGATATATCGCCTATAGGGGGCGATATATCGCCTCCACCAGCATGTTTTCAAATACTTTTGAATTCTTTTCCTTTCAGCCATTCAAACTCCTTCAACAGTCCAGCATCTTCTGAACGAGTCTTCAGCCTCTACTGAACGATTATTCAAATGATTTTCACCTAAAAAGCCATTATTTTTATTCAAGTAAAATCAAGATATTTTCATTCCCAAACTCTATAAATAGGACCTAGTACCCAGCCATTATTCACCATTTGCTCTAAGTTCAGAGGCTGCTAGTGTTAAGTGAGTGTGAGAGTGTAAACACTTGGTTTGGGGAAAAACTATAAGCTTAAACATCATAAGCTTATCAAACACTTTGGGAAGTGAGTTCTATAGTATTTCGGTGAAGGTTAGATTGATCTTGCAATCTTTGAGGTAAACCCAAAACTCTAGTTCTTTTCTGTATTTTTATGTTATTTCCTTTCTCAAAACCTTCTACTCAGTCCCCTAACCTTATTCTTATTTTGGTTAGGGAATCCAAGCTTTTAAGCATATAAGTCGGTAAGTATGTTTTCTATGGTTTAGTCTTTCCATCTCTTTCATTTCATCTCCTTTCTTTAGACTTACTCTTTCTTATGGTTTTAGGAGTGTTCCAAAAGTCCCAACTCAGTCCATAATCCCGGTAACTTTGGTAAGGAAATAGGCTAGAATCAACATGTTATGTGATTATGTTATCTATATGTTTTATATTATTAAAAGTGTTATGATATATGTGTATGCTTGGGCATATGACCCATATGACTAACAAGACCCCAAATGGGTTATGGGCATATGACCTACTTAGCTAGTAGGACCCCACTAATCCCATGGGCATATGCTTGTTTAGTCTATGGGACCCCAAGTAATAATGGCCATTATAATAAGTGTATGTTATATGTATTATGTTAAGTCTTTATGTTTTCTTATGAAATTATGTATGTGACTTTGTGTTAGATTTTCCTTACTGGGCATTAGGCTCACTCCTTTCTGTTTATGTACAGGAAAATAAGTTTAGAGGCGGAAGGATTCGTGACGCTTGGAGAATGTGTATCGATGATGAATGGAGTCAAGGGGCCGAGTGTTATTCGATTCGAGGATATAGTCTCCTTTTATGTTTTTATGGTTTTTATGTGTATTTTCCGCATTATGATGTAATGTCTTTTATTTTAAACCATGTTTTGTTTTAAAAACAATGGGATCCCATAATCCTTCTTAGTATTCTGTTTCTTTGTAAATAACTCTTATTTTTCAAGTTACTCAATAAATTATGGTATTTTTGTAAAAATGTAAGTTTTATGTATAGTTTTGATAATGGTCCAATTAGTCTAGATTAGTGGGTCATTACAGTTGGTATCAGAGCAACGGTTCTTTTGTATGAAGTTCTCCTCGATACACACGCTCAAAGCTCCGAATCGGACCGCCAAGTAAGTGTTTAAGTTACAAGTTACAAGTTACTTTACTTATGTATATAGCTAACTTTAGTGTTTATGTTTCAGTTAAAAAAAAAAATGAATGGAGCTTTAACCTACCAAGATATCCGAGCCATTAAGGCCTTAAAAAGAATAAGGGAGCCAAGAAACACCGTAGGAGCCCTAGAAAGGATTACTCGAAGGTTGCTTTTGTTTCACCAAGCGATAGGTGGCCTTCAAGAGGATAAACAAATAATGCTAAGATCAACGGAACAATATGTAGTAGTGATTAGGTTGTTTAAAGATTTCCATCCTGTAATAGCAGCCTTAGAAGCAATATGGGAAGAAATGAATGATGAGGATGAATCACCATTAGCAATGAGATACTATTTCCTCTTAGTTAGGTTCACCGCAAAATTTGAATTTCAATTCACCAATGAGCAAAAGAATAGGATTCTCACAAACCTTCCTAGAGGGCATTTTGATGCTCATGATAATGATGACTATGAGGCAATAGATGATGATATGTTAGATGACGGATCGGATGTAGAAGATCCCGATTTTTAGATTAGAAGTTTTTAAATGTTTGTTTTATTTTGATTGTAATAAGTGAAATTATTTTTTTCCAAATTAATTTCATGTTATTTTATCATCATGTATGAGTTTGATTTTATTTTCGCAATCATAATAAGTAATAAATAAAATGAATAATGACCAAGTTCAGTGAGGGTGGATACAAATCAATGAACCAAGTTTCCTTATTGAGAGTTAGGGGGCCTTAGTAGTGGGAACGATTTTACTGATCCCAGCCCTCCCTCAATATGGTTAACTTTGGAACAAAGATAAGTTTCGAGCCTGAGAATTAAGTCATATAGGATGATTAGAAACACACCTAGAAAATAAAGATGACTTGTTTTTCTAAGTATAGAAACCCACTCTAATAATAAATAAAGACCTATATAATTTTTTTCATAAGAAGTCATAATAAATAGGTCCGAGATATGTTTGTTTTAGAATAATTTTTTGCCTTAGAGCCTATTAGGGTAAGTTCTAACAAGTTCTCGACTGTTAGAACTTTTGGTGAAGATGTCGCTCCGAAGATCTGCACGCACCAACGGAAACGCCTCCAACGTTGTTCCAACGACCAATGATGCCCTCCAGTTCGCCGAAGGGGAGTGCGTGCTACTGCTCGCCGCAACGCGCTGGCACAGCCAGCTGACAACACTGCAGAGATTGCCAGATTGCGACAACAAGTCGAGGAACTTCTGCAGCAACAATGCCAACAGGCTCAATCTCAGCCTCAGCCTCCGCCACAGCCGCAGTCGCAGCTACAACAAATGGCCCTAGCACCCCAACAAGTTGGTCCATATGGGGGATGGCCAGTGACGAACTACGCGCCACATCCAGTACCGAATATGGAGTCAGTGTATGAGAGGTTCCGCAAGCAGCACGCTCCAAACTTCGAAGGGACTATAGACCCCTTTGAGGCAGAAGAGTGGCTAAGGAATGTGAAGCCAATTCTTATGCACATGAACCTCAGTAATACGGACCGCATATCCTGCGTCTCGTCATTGCTCAGGACGGATGCCGGAATATGGTGGGACTTAGTTCAGCAGACTAACGATGTCACCACCATGATATGGACAAGATTTGTGGAGCCGTTCCACAAGAAGTATTACACCTCGGCAGTCATCGCTAATGGTAGAAGAATATGCTTGTCAGTTCAACAGATTAGTCAAGTTTGCACCAGAGTTAGTCCCAACCGACTTTACGAGGTTGACCAAGTTCGTCAGAGGACTTAGACCAAAGATGGAATTAGGGGTTAAGTTAGCAAACCTGGGAACCACTACCTATGCCAATGTTCTAGAAACGGAAATCGAAGTAGAAAGGATTCTGATGAATATTAAACGATGGTTCCAGACCAAAGTCTTTACATTGACCCAAGGAGGAACCCATGCTAGTAACAAGGATTTACAGGTCAGATTCTATCCTCGATAGTATATGTTCTAGTATCGCTTGATTGGTAGCTGTATACTCGTAGATCTCGTTAGGAATGATAGAAAAACTAGACAAACCTAGTGAAAGATTTAGAACTAGGTTTGTAACCGAGTTGCCTTCGGGCAAAGTAGTTCTATCATCACGAATAGTACGAGGCGTACCGATCAAGATTGAGGACATAGAACTAGAAGGAGACCTGATAGAGCTAGTGATCAAGATCTTCGACGTAATACTAGGCATGGATCGGCTAGCACGGCATGGCGCAACGATCGACAGCAAACGCAAGAAGGTGATGTTCGAGACTCCTGACGGCCAGAAACTGTGCTTCATGGGACAAGCTTCAGGACTACGCACACCGTTAGTGTCACCTCACAAAGCTCAGAGAATGATGGAGAAAGGATGCCAAGCGTTCTTAGCCAGCATCACAAACGTGGAAAGGGAGACGCCACTTAAGGATGGAGATGTTCGAGTTATACAAGAATTTCCAGAGGTATTTCCCAATGACTTGCCAGGATTGCCGCCAAATCGAGAAATAGACTTCACGATAGAATTAGTACCAGGCACCGAGCCTATCTCTAAGGCACCATATCGGATGGCACCTACGGAACTCAAGGAGTTAAAGACACAGCTACAAGAACTCCTAGACTTGGGTTTCATTAGGCCAAGCCATTCACCATGGGGAGCTCCGGTACTATTCGTGAAGAAGAAGGACGGAAGTATGCGCATGTGCATAGACTACCGAGAGCTGAATAAAGTAACAATTAAGAACAAATACCCGCTACCTCGGATTGATGATTTGTTTGATCAACTCCGAGGCGCAACTGTATTTTCTAAGATCGATCTACGGTCCGGGTATCATCAACTCAAGGTAAAGGGAGAAGATATCCCTAAGACAGCCTTTAGGACTCGTTATGGACATTACGAGTTCTTGGTTATGTCTTTTGGTCTTACTAACGCGCCAGCCGCGTTTATGGACTTAATGAATAGGGTCTTCAAGGACTACTTGGATAAATTCGTCGTTGTGTTCATCGACGACATTTTAATTTACTCCAAGGATGAAGTGGAGCACGAGGAACACTTGAGGATGATTTTGACGCGATTGAAGGAGCACCAACTCTACGCGAAGTTCAAGAAATGCGAGTTTTGGCTCTCACAAGTGGCGTTCCTCGGACACATCATATCGAAAGACGGAGTTGCTGTGGATCCATCGAAGGTAGAGGCCGTGAAGGATTGGCCTAGACCAAGGAATGCGTCGGAAGTAAGGAGCTTCTTAGGGCTAGCAGGTTACTATAGAAAGTTTGTAGAGGGCTTTTCTAAGATAGCCACTCCACTCACCAACCTGACCCGGAAGCAACAAAAGTTTAACTGGAGTGATAAGTGTGAGGAAAGCTTCCAGTTGCTTAAGGATAAGCTTTGCTCAACCCCAGTACTTAGTGTCCCAACACCCAACGACAAGTTCGTTGTCTACTGTGATGCATCAAAGTTAGGATTGGGATGCGTACTGATGCAAAATGACAAGGTGATAGCCTACGCCTCATGTCAGTTAAAGGAGTATGAACAACGCTATCCAACTCACGATATGGAGTTGGCAGCGGTGGTCTTTGCGTTAAAAATCTGGCGCCATTATCTTTATGGAGAACGGTGCGAGATTTACACGGACCACAAAAGTTTAAAATACTTCTTTACGCAGAAGGAGCTCAACATGAGGCAGCGCCGGTGGTTGGAGTTAGTAAGGGATTACGATTTCCTATACCACCCGGGGAAGGCGAACGTAGTTTCCGATACACTTAGTAGGAAAAGTTATGGAAATTTAGCAGCTTTAGCCGGAATAGAGAAGCCGCTACAGCAGGAGCTGATCAGTGCCAGAATAGAAGTGGTTGTAGGCAAGCTGGCTAACTTGTCTATCCAATCGAATCTGCTAGAAGACATACGGAATGGTCAGAGTCACGATGATTCGCTAGCAACGCACATGGATGCAGTCAGAGAAGGCAAGACTACAGATTTCTCAATATCCAGTCAAGGTTTATTGAGATATAAGGATCGGGTATGCGTGCCAGACGATCAAAGTATTAAGAAGACGATCCTAGAAGAAGCGCACAGCACCCCATACTCGGTTCATCCAGGGTCTACCAAGATGACTCATGACATCAAGGCAGTCTATTGGTGGCCAGGGATGAAGAAGGACATAGCGGAGTATGTATCTAAGTTTCTGGTATGCCAGCAAGTGAAGGCGGAGCATCAGCGGCCTGCAGGATTATTGCAACCGCTTAGCATACCGGAGTGGAAGTGGGACGATATAGCCATGGACTTCGTGACGGGTCTGCCAAAGACAAATAAGCAGCATGATTCTGCTTGGATAGTCATAGATAGACTAACCAAGTCGGCTCATTTTCTGCCTGTTAAGACTTCTTATACGGCAGACCAATATGCAGACATCTACATCCAAGAGATTGTACGATTGCATGGAATCCCCAAGACGATAGTATCAGATAGAGGATCAGTGTTTACGTCAAGATTTTGGAGAAGCTTACAGCAAGCCATGGGTACTAAGTTAAGTCTTAGTACAGCTTTCCATCCTCAGACAGATGGGCAGTAAGAGCGTACGATTCAGATCTTAGAGGATATGCTACGCGCATGTGTACTTGACTTTGGAGGATCGTGGAACAAGTACTTACCGCTGATCGAGTTCTCGTACAACAACAGCTACCAGTCGATGATCGAGATGGCACCTTATG
Organism: Humulus lupulus; assembly: GCF_963169125.1. Taxonomy (NCBI): domain Eukaryota; kingdom Viridiplantae; phylum Streptophyta; class Magnoliopsida; order Rosales; family Cannabaceae; genus Humulus; species Humulus lupulus. The sequence goes on from NC_084793.1 coordinate 262,373,791, forward strand.
AGTTGCTATATGGAAGAAGGTGCCGATCACCGTTGCACTGGGACGAGGTAGGAGAAAGGCAGCTTCTAGGGCCCGAAACTGTTAGACAAGCACAAGAAGCAGTAACGCTTTTTAGACAGCGTATGCTTGCTGCTCAAAGCCGTCAGAAGAGCTATGCGGATACCAAGCGACGCGATGTGGAGTTCCAAGTTGGAGATCAAGTCTTCCTGAAGATATCTCCTATGAAGGGTGTCAAGCGGTTCGGGAAGAAAGGCAAGCTCAGTCCCCGATTCATAGGTCCTTTTGAGATATTGGACAAAGTGGGACCAGTTGCGTATAGACTAGCCCTACCGCCAGCACTAGCCGATAGTCACAACGTCTTCCACATCTCGATGTTACGCAAGTATGTGTCAGACCCATCTCACGTCCTCAAGTACGATACCATAGCACTCCAGAAAGACTTAAGTTACGAGGAACGACCGGTTAGCATCCTAGATAGAGGGATGAAGCAGTTACGGTCCAAGAGCTTTCCTATAGTTAAAGTCCTATGGAGCAATAGTTCTGAACGCGAGGCAACGTGGGAGTTGGAAGAGGACATGCAGAGCCGGTATCCGGAGTTATTTGGTAAGTAAATTTCGAGGACGAAATTCTTTTTAGTAGGGGAGAATTGTAGAGTCCAAGAACTTTACTTAGCTAATTGTTTAGTAGTATTATAGTATGTTTAAGTGTTATCTTTGTTACTATGGATTTTTGGTTCAGACCGGGAGTTATTTGGACACTCATAGTAGTACTTATAGATTTTCTAAGTTTAACCTATAATTTAAGAATATTAAGTATAACCTAAGGTTTGATTAATGTGTCTGATATTAAGGATTATATTATTATATTATAAGGTTTAGACATCAACCAATAGGATTTTAAGCACATGTTTTGAATGGTAATTAAGGATTAAGTATTTTTGAGGATTAAATTAAATAAGGGTAAAAGTTTGAATGTATAGGGTCAGTCAGCAGCTTTGAGCACGTTGAGGGCTTAGTCAAGGCTGTTTACTCCATTCAAACTCAGCTAAAAATGTGTAAATTCGTGTTTAAATATTCAGCGTAAGCCGATATATCGCAGCTATAGGGGGCGATATATCGCAGCACGTAGATACGGAAAACACGAATCGATGCACGGTCGCCTCGGGAACAAAGGTCCAGGCGATATATCGCCTATAGGGGGCGATATATCGCCTCCACCAGCATGTTTTCAAATACTTTTGAATTCTTTTCCTTTCAGCCATTCAAACTCCTTCAACAGTCCAGCATCTTCTGAACGAGTCTTCAGCCTCTGCTGAACGATTATTCAAATGATTTTCACCTAAAAAGCCATTATTTTTATTCAAGTAAAATCAAGATATTTTCATTCCCAAACTCTATAAATAGGACCTAGTACCCAGCCATTATTCACCATTTGCTCTAAGTTCAGAGGCTGCTAGTGTTAAGTGAGTGTGAGAGTGTAAACACTTGGTTTGGGGAAAAACTATAAGCTTAAACATCATAAGCTTATCAAACACTTTGGGAAGTGAGTTCTATAGTATTTCGGTGAAGGTTAGATTGATCTTGCAATCTTTGAGGTAAACCCAAAACTCTAGTTCTTTTCTGTATTTTTATGTTATTTCCTTTCTCAAAACCTTCTACTCAGTCCCCTAACCTTATTCTTATTTTGGTTAGGGAATCCAAGCTTTTAAGCATATAAGTCGGTAAGTATGTTTTCTATGGTTTAGTCTTTCCATCTCTTTCATTTCATCTCCTTTCTTTAGACTTACTCTTTCTTATGGTTTTAGGAGTGTTCCAAAAGTCCCAACTCAGTCCATAATCCCGGTAACTTTGGTAAGGAAATAGGCTAGAATCAACATGTTATGTGATTATGTTATCTATATGTTTTATGTTATTAAAAGTGTTATGATATATGTGTATGTTTGTAGGCTTGGGCATATGACCCATATGACTAACAAGACCCCAAATGGGTTATGGGCATATGACCTACTTAGCTAGTAGGAGCCCACTAATCCCATGGGCATATGCTTGTTTATTCTATGGGACCCCAAGTAATAATGGCCATTATAATAAGTGTATGTTATATGTATTATGTTAAGTCTTTATGTTTTCTTATGAAATTATGTATGTGACTTTGTGTTAGATTTTCCTTACTGGGCATTAGGCTCACTCCTTTCTGTTTATGTGCAGGAAAATAAGTTTAGAGGCGGAAGGATTCGTGACGCTTGGAGAATGTGTATCGATGATGAATGGAGTCAAGGGGTCGAGCGTTATTCGATTCGAGGATATAGTCTCCTTTTATGTTTTTTTGGTTTTTATGTGTATTTTCCGCATTATGATGTAATGTCTTTTATTTTAAACCATGTTTTGTTTTAAAAACAATGGGATCCCATAATCCTTCTTAGTATTCTGTTTCTTTGTAAATAACTCTTATTTTTCAAGTTACTCAATAAATTATGGTATTTTTGTAAAAATGTAAGTTTTATGTATAGTTTTGATAATGGTCCAATTAGTCTAGATTAGTGGGTCATTACAAGATATCATGACCTTCACACAAGGAGATAAAACTCTTTAATCTTTGTTCGACATTCTTCTAATCACTTTGTACCTTTTCCTTGTTCTTAGTTAGTTTGCATTGTGCCTAGGTCCATGGTATCGACTAGAACCCACTCAAGAGACGGAGAAAAGGGCTGCAGCCCTTGCCAACATGACACATATAGAGAAAAGCATCAAGGAGCTGGTCACGGAAAGTAATTTTAGGTTGGTTGGCCTTCTAAAGCCTCACCAAGAGGTGAAGGAATCAACTGTGGGGAGTACTAATAGAGATGGCACCGAAGAACAAGAAAACCCTAAACAATAACAGGATGTGCAATAACCCCAAAGGCGTCAACCAATGGGGGTGACCATTCAAGAGCCCGACCTCAACACTCGACCAACCAATATCCCTCCCCAACATGGGAGGGGAAAACAAAAATTACCTGAATATGCTGGTCCTATACTTGAATCCTCCGATGAGAACAATATAGATTTTTCACTCTTAGATACATTGCCAATCCCTTATTATATATTCGATAAGGAAGACAACTTTAATTTTCTGACCAGTAGATTTTGCTTGGACTTCTTTGAGGAAAATAGTAAGTGCTCAGTAGTTCCTTAGATAACGTAGCGACCAATAATTGTAGTTCGATTATACTACTTATAATTTTTTTTTTAATTTGTTTCCTTATCATGTAAAAAAATTTCTTGACATATCTACTCGTGTTTGTTTTTTTTTTTTTGTAGTCATGCAAATCTATGATGCGTTGGACATTTATGCCTCTGGAGGGAAACCGACAAGCTCGAAGAAATCAAGCAGGAAAAATTCTGGAGAAGCTAGTGGGGAACCTTCAAGAAAAAAGGATCGACCAGAAGACCCTCCAGCTTCCATTCCTTCCAGAACAATTGCCCCTCCTCCTCCTCCTCGCACTATTCCCTCCACCGACCAGAAGGGAGGATCTTTGGCGACAGAATTGTTGAACAATGCTTCTAGCTCAAAAATTAATAAACTTCAGAAGATAGCCAAGCATCGCCGCAACCAAGAGGCCTTTGCTTCTCTCCATTCGATGAGACCCTGTCAAGTCCTTGCTCGTGGGTTCAATGAAGTCCTTAGTGTAAGTTTCTTTTATATTTTATTTTAGTCGAACAACATTTCTTTTTTATTAGCTTTGACAGCTTAATCTTTCCACTGTTCGTGGGATCTTTTGATCGTGAACAATGGTTGGCCTCGCACCGAGGAGGTCGACTCAAAGCATGCTAAGGAGATCAAGGCCTGGGAGGCCAATGTCAGAGCGTTGGAGGCCAAGGTTAAGACAGTTGAAGATAAAGCTGCTATTTTGACCGAGGAGTTGAAGAAGAGCCAAGAAGATCTGGCCAAGGTTGTTGCTGCTAAGGACAAGTTCAAGGAAGCCTCCGAAACCAACTATAAGGAGGCAGCCAAGCTGTAAGAAGATCTAGAGGCAAGCATGAAGGAGGCCAACAGCCTGGAGGATCGAGTTAAGCTGCTCGAAGAGCAGAATGCCCAAAACTTGGAGAGGTTTCGAGGAGCCACATTTAACTGCTTTTACATGTTCTGGAAGAATATCTCTTAAAATTTCCTTGGCACAGGCATCAATGGAGCCAGACCTCTGTCGATTAGCAACCTCAATAGGACCCCCTACAACTACACAATAATTACAATTTTTTATGTAACTAGAACACCCGAATAGACTGTTCGCGGTGTTAAGACAATTTTCTGCCTAAGGTAGTTTCTTTTACTTTTAATATTTTTAATTACATCTGAGCAGCAATTGCTCGCGGTGTAAAGATATTTCATTTTGATATTACAATTGCTATTATAACATCTGCTTGTATGACCGAACCTAGCATAGCACTTTATTATAATATGCCTAAGGCATTCCCTTATTTGGCTCATGTGTTTACATATGCTTATAATATGCTTTGTTTGCTTAGTATCTTACATGCCCCCAAGTGATTGAGGAGTTGAAGGTTCTCGGTCACTTTCCACTGACTAATACATGTTTGAACATTACTGGTCACGTACTTATAAATAATCAATGATAATATAGCAAAATAACACACGTAATGAGCAAATACTTGTAATAAATACAATAATTGGCAAGAATAACTGGCTGCACATCGTTCCTTTTATTTCTCGTAAAAATGGACAAAAATTTGTGTCTGTACGAGTGATCAAATATTGATCTTACACTTATAAGCGACCAGCCATCTAACTGGCCAGCCTTGTTCAAAAACTTGTAGAAAGTAAATTAATACAAGCCAATTCTTTAAGAAGAAATGTTCATTGATAATACTTGCGCAGGTGTTCTCCATTCCAATAGTGGGTTATAGGAACTCTGTTTAAGCGAGCAAGTTTGTATGTGCCTGGATGAAGAATTTCTTCAATTTGATACGGACCCTTCCAGCTTGCTCTAAGAATTCCAACAGCCTAATCGTGAGTGTTGAGAAAAACTCTTCTAAGTACCAAGTCTCCTATATTAAACTTTATTTTGCGTACTTTAGAATTTAAAATATCGTGCGACCTTTTCTTGGTAAGCTACAACTCATAATTGGGCTTGCTCGTGCCTTTCATTAACCAAGTTCAAAGACTCCATTAATAACTGGTTATTCGTATTATGGTCATATGTTATCCTTCTATGAGAGGGTGGATCTAACTCTATTGGTAACATGACCTCATACCCATAGGCTAAGGAAAATGGCGTATGGCTTGTTGTTGTTCGGTGTGATGTTCTATACGACCAGAGTACTTCGGGCAATTGTTCTGGCCACGCTCCCTTTACTACTTCGAGCCTTTTCTTCAGTGTGTCCTTTAGAGTTTTGTTTACAGCTTCTACCTATTCGTTGACTTGTGGATGGGAAACTGATGAAAAATTCTTCGTCATGCCATGCCCCTCTCAGAAACCGGTAAATAGGTTGCTGTTAAATTGTGTGCAATTATTTGATATAGTCTTTTTCGGCAACCCATATCGGCATACAATATTTTTGACAGCAAAATCCAACACTTTCTTGGTCATGATTTTCGCGAGCGGTTTAGCTTCAGCCCACTTTGTAAAGTAGTCGACAACAACTACTACATACTTGATATTCCCTTTTCCTATGGGAAAAGATTCGATGAGATCTATTCCCCAAACTGCGAATGGCCATGGGCTTTGCATCTGTTTAAGCTCATTTAGGGTTGCGCGAGGTATCTTGGAGAATCTTTGGAATTTTTCACACTTCTTAACAAATTCCATAGAATCCTCGATCATTGTAGGCCAGAAATATCCTTGTCGGAGAATCTTTTTTGACAAACTTTTCCCCCCAGCATGATCTCCACAGAACCCTTCATGTACTTCTCGCGTCGAGCAAGATAAAACAAGCTGATTGCCTTTGTAGTGTCCTCGCCTTATTCCTATCTCTAGGTAGCCATCCCTGTTCGAGATATTGAATAATGGGAGTCATCCACGTCTCAGACACTTGTAATACTAGGGAGGATTCTTCTACTTGAATGCCTAAGTCCACTTATGTAACGTTCCAAATTCCCTAATATGGCTTAGTACCTTGATTAGGGGGCCAGGAGGGCAATAATTTGTTTAATATATTATTTTGTGATAATATGCATTATTATGTGAGTTTTATTATTATATGGTTGTATTTGCATGCATGTGGGCCCATTTCTTATTAGAAGAACATTTTCGTAATTTTGACTCGTTAGGGATATATATGAATATATTATTATATATTTGTGATATATGATGAGACCACATTATTATGTGGATATATTTTTATTATTCGGCACGAGACGATCCTAGAGAGCAAAGTAGCGATTTGGTCATAACAGGGTCAAATACCAGGCTCGGGGCAAGCCTAGGGGTAATTTGGTAATTTATCGCATGATTGGGAATTTTTGGGTAATAGGAATTTTATTTGGAGATAGTTGAGACTTATTTAAAGAAATGGTGAATTGTGGTGGTAAAAGACCAAAATGGACTTAAGGGCATTAAGTGACTAATTAGGGACTTAAGGGCAAAATGATCATTTTGGTGTTAAATTAGTGACTTAGTCACTTACCCTTGGTTGAAGGAAACCTCAACACAACAGTAAAACAGAGCCCCCTCCCTCTCTCCTCTCGGCTGGTTCTTTCCCTTTCAATCTCTTGAAAATTTTCATTGAAATGCTTGGGTTTTTGAAGGATTCGAGCTAGGAAATTGTTAAGGTAAAGCTAAGAAGCTATCACAGCTAGTAAGGTGATGATTTCAACCTTGATCTCCCTGAGTTTCTGATTGCATTTTGTTGATGTTCTTAGTGTTCTGGAGTTTCAAAAACTTAAGTGTTGATTTTGACCTTTCAAGATTCTAGAAAGGATTGGACAGGTGGCTTACAGGTTGGCCTTGCCATCGTCGCTGTCAGGAGTTTATGATGTATTCCATGTCTCCATGTTGCGGAAGTATGTTTCAGATACAACACATGTGCTGAAGTATGAGGACTTAGAGTTGCAGTCAGAATTTTCCTATGAAGAGCGACCAGTTCAGATTTTTGATTGGAAGGACAAAGTCTTACGGAATAAGAGAGTCCCGTTAGTTAAAGTGTTGTGGAGAAATAGTAAGGTCGAGGAAGTGACCTAGGAGTTAGAGACAGCGATGCGGGATCAATATCCCGAGCTATTCAGGTAAATTTCGAGGACGAAATTCTCAGTAGGAGGGGATAGTTGTAACGACCAAAAATCACTAATATGGCTTAAGGGCCTTGATTAGTGTGCTGGGAGGGCATAATTGGTTTATGTATGAATCTATTGAATTAATGCGTGATTGTATGATAAGCGTGCTTATGTGATTATATGAATGTAAGTGTGGTTAAATGTTATATCTGTGAGAACCACATTATTATGTGGGTAGATCTGCAGCATACGACTTGAGGCGATCCTAGGGAGCTAGATAGCGGGAAAGTCACAACGGGGTTTAATATTTGACTTAGGGCAAGTCAAGGGGTAATTCGGGTATTAGATGATTATCTGGGTTGTCGGGTTATGGAAATAAATATATGGAGATATATTTGAGGTTAGGAAGCTTAAGCGGGAATATTGGGGGATTTTACCATTTTGCACTCGGGGACGTTTCCGGCACCCCGAGCCTCGGGATTGACTTAATTAGCCAAGGATTAGACTAAACAAAATAGAAACCGGTGGAATAAAACAAAAACCGACCTATTTTTCTCTTCTCTCCCTTTTCTTCTCTCTCTCAAGGAAAAACCACTGAAATTTAAGAGAAGCCAGTTGGGAATTCAGTGGTTTGGGCTGGAATCTTGAAGGATTAATCTAGTGCTCAGCTAAGGGAACTCAACCCAGATTAAGGTAAGGGCTGAATCATATTTTTGAGCATTAGAATTCTGAGTTTTGGCTGAGTAATAAGGGTGTTTATGGTTTTGATGTTTAAGGGTTGAATTAAGTTGAGAAGCTTGGGTCTTAGCTCAGGAATCTGTTAAGGAAGTGGTTCAAAAAATAAGGTAAGCTTCAATCCGTAATTTAGAGGTTAAAATCTGAGTTTTCATGACTAGTTTTTGGTGTTTTGAGCTATTGGGTTTCAGGGATCAAAATGGGATTTTAGTAGGATTTAAAGCTGGATTTCTATTGGATTATGCTGTTAGAATCATGTTAAAAGTTTTGTGATTAATGGGTTTCGAATTAGGGTGCTTTGGGGTGGTTTTGAATAAGGTTAAGATGTTAGATATGGTGGATTTTCTGGGCACTAAGGGTTGGGCCGCAGCTCTGTTCTAGAGCGTTGCGGCCCTACGAAGGAAAGAAGTCAGGGAGGCTCGCCCAAAGGGGAGCGCCGCGGCACCACAGGGCAGGGCCGCGGCGCATGTCTACCTACTGAGGGGCTTGGGTTCTGTTTTAGGGGCGGGCCACGACTAGGTTTCAAGGGCCGCAACCATTAGGTCCATTGTTGATCTTTTGGGGATTTTAAGCGCGGGAATCTAACCTAAGGTGCTCGGGATCGATTCCACCACCGTGCTTGGCGGAATTCGATGTCCCGGATACTAGAACTATACCCGAAAACCTTTACTAGGATATTAATGGAATTTATTACCTTGGTTGTGACTAGGTGTTGAGATAGGGCTCGGGAAATGGATCGTGCTCGAGGGACGTCGCTTGTAGTCAGTGAACGTGGAAACTAAAGGTAAGAAAACTGCACCCGGTTGTGTAATTGTAATGGGACTAAGGATTCCCTAAAATGTATGCTTTGAAAGGATGGTATTAGCCATGTAAATAGTAAACCAACGGCCTAAGAGTGCCAAGGTTACACTAGCGGATTGGGCACGGCTCGGCCACTGGTAGCTGAAGACAGCTTATTATGCACTGAGCTCGGTTTAAGCGGGCCGGAGTCAGTGGGGTAAACAGAGGGTGCGGCCTAAGTTGTCGGCCCTGATAATCACGCAACTTGATTGTTATTAACGTATAATTGCATCCTTGATTCTGAGTACATGATATATGATTAATATGAGTGTTAAGTGTTTGATCATGCTTAAAAGATTAATTATCTGCTATTGTTGTTTGTGATGTATATTATGTTTTCTTGCTGGGCCTTGGCTCACGGGTGCTACATGGTGCAGGTAAAGGCAAGGGCAAACTTGATCAACCCTAACTTGGAGAGCTCTATGAGCTGAATGTACATGACCAGCTGCTCAGTCGCCATGGTTGAGGGGAAAGCAGGAACAGGGGAACCAGAAATGTATGTTTTGCCTTAGAATGGCTGATGGTTGTCTGTATTTTGGAGATTTTGTAAACCAACTTTTAAACACTGTTTCTTTTTGGGATCCCATGTGTAAAATTGTTTAATTATATAAAGTGTATCTTTTGAGACCAAAACCCTTCTTAACCCTAGCACATTCATGGTAGTGACACGTTTTTTATTAAATGAATTGATTAGCAAGTCCTGCACCTTTATAAGTACACAGTGTAGTGGTCTTGGCTATCCAGGGCGTTACAACTTGGTATCAGAGCCAGGTTTAAGGGTTCCTAAAGACCGGCTGGAGATGTACATTCGCTGCTAGAGACAAGCTCGATTCAGGGTTTGGTAATGTGTATGTATGCTTATATGCTTATAAACATAACCAAATAGTAACAGAAATAATGATATTTACATATAAAAATAATCAAATATCTTGGGAATATCTGACTCATAACCATCCCTGAGCATTTGTATTGGTCCTACGAGCAGATCTGCTCGCATGTGTCCGCACATCTTCTTTTCCTGCTGCTCAGCATATTCCTTGTGCCTATCGACTAGCTTTAATTTCCTCTCAATATCTTGATCGTTGGCTAACTAGGTCTTCATTAATAATCAACCTCGTGCTGTTCGTGTGCCTCTTAAACATGCCACGCCATCATGCAAATATTTTAGGGAAACAGTTAGGAACTGACATTAAGCCTAATGATAACTCTAGGAATTAGAGTTATTTTAATGCTTTTGAACTTATATTTTTATCAAGAAAATAGTGGTTTAGGGTGTTTTGTAGTATTTTTATTATGATTTTGTTAAATATTAATTATAATGAGATAATATTACATATTAGATTAATACTTGAAAAATATATCTTAAAATGTTGAATTTTGTCTTGACAGATGATTGGTAAAGTTGTGGGCATTTTGAGAAGGATTTAAAACTTGAAGCAGCATAAGGATTTTGGGATGCTGCAGCATCATAGTAGCATCACGTTGTTCCAGATATCTACTTGGAAGGCCCACGTGGATATCTAATCCATTAGTGTTATCCATCAGTTTTAGACTTGTTTTCATTTGGGCTGAATATTAATTAAAATACTATTGGGCCTTCAATTGCTTTTGGACCATTGGCTTTCAAAAGAAGAGAAAAAAAATTCAAAAGAGGGAGGCCCACGTGGGAACTAAGAAAATGTTGGTTTGACATTACTAAATCAGGTATGCAGGGGAAGCATTTAGGTTGATTATCATTGTATTGACCCCAAGGATTCCCCATATGTCACATATATTAAAACAGAAAGCAATAATGGTAGCAGAAAAACAACTCTTGATGCCTATCAAGTGTCCTTGCTTTCTTTTTTGTATTAAAAACGAGTTTTATTAAAAAATCCACATAAAATTTTCGATTGGAAAAATAACACAAATGGTTGTGTGATAACGATAAAATGACAACTGAAACAAACCAAAGTGGTGAGAACGATGATATGGTAGCTGAGACCACAGTTTTAGTAGTTCAATCTCATACCTAAATAGTATAGGGTTTAGTTCCTATGAGCCATCCTCTGAGCATTGGGGAAAAACTTGATAAATTCAACCAATGGAATTTTAAAAGGGGGTAGCAACAGATGTTGTTCTATCTAACAACCTTGAATCTTGCGAGATTCATGACTGATGATGAACAAAATAAAAAAGATGATGAAGATGATATCCCCATCATTAGTGTTGTTAAATTTTGGATTAAATCTGATTTTCTTTCTTGTAACTATGCAATGAATGGCTTAGAAGATTCTTTTTACGAAGTTTATGATACGAAGAAGACAGCTAAATAACGCTGGGAGTCTCTAGATTGAAAATATAAATATGAGAATGTTGGTACAAAGAAATTTGTGGTTGAAAGTTTCCTTGATTAGAAAATGGTTGATTCCAAAACAGTGATCAGTCAAGTTCAGGAATGCCAAGTAATCTTGCATAAGATTCACTCTGAGGGTATGATGTTGAGTGAGACCTTCCAATAAGTTGCAATGATTGAAAAGCTAACCCTTGCATGGAAGGAGTTCAATAACTACCTTAAGCACAAGCAAAAGCAGATGCACATTGGAGAATTGATTGTTAGAGTTCATATTGAAGAAGATAACAATAATTTTGAAGGAAAAAAAAGACTTCTAGACAAGATGTGGCTAAAGCCTATCTAATGGAGCAATGTCAAAACTCCATGGGAAAAAAGAACTATAAACCCCGTGATAAAGGGTTTAAGATTAGACCAAAATAAGGAATCTCCAAAAAGTTGTTCAAATTTATTGGCAAGTGCTTTAATTGTAATAAGTCAGGTCACAAGCCAGTGGATTGTAGAATGCCAAAGAAGAACCATAGTTATGAGGCTAATATGATGGATGATATCTCCATGGATGTTGGTGATATAAATCTATCAGCGATGGTTTCTAAGGTAAACCTAGTCAATTCCAACCCAAGGGAATGGTGGATTGATACTGGTGCCACTCAACACAATGTGTAATTAAATAGTGCTTAACTCGTTAAACGAGTCATTTGGACTTAAAACATGTAATTGAAACTAACCACAAGTTTAGGTACTAAAAATTTCGGTCAAAAGTCAACTATTTCATTAAAAGAGTTTGATTTCAAAACATGAGATCCCAACATAGTTTAAAACTGTTACAAACTCAAAATGTATACAAAAGCCGACCTAGGAAGCAAAATTAGGGTCCAACCCTAGTTCCAAATGATAACCTCGGTCGTGTTGGACTAGTAGGCCACATATGTACACTCCGCCCTTGAAGCTCTCCAACTAATGGTTGGTCCAACTTTTCCTTTCATTTACCTGCACCAATCAACACCCGTGAGCCGAGGCTCAGCAAGAAAATATAATCATGCTCATAAGCAATAAATCATCAGATCACAGAATCATAATTAGCATGCATAGTAGTAATAACCCTACTCATGCGTGTGATCAATCCAGATAGATAATTATAAAGCCACGCCAGGGCCTATTGCCCAATTCGTCGTATAACCAACCATAGTTATGGACAAGCGTACCTGGCGCTTATTATTTCAGGCGGCCTTAGGGGCGTTCAATCGTATATTTTGCTTCCTGGTTGGTTTAACCACATCGGCCAGCATTGAGCACGCTATTGCCGCCCTCGAATCATAAGTCGAGCCTTAAAAACCTTCGACTTATAAGCCAAGCCATATAAACCTTTTACTTATAAGTCGAGCCTTATAAACCATCGACTTATAAGGAGAGCCTTTTAACCAGATATATCCTTGACTAATAAGCCAAACTTTTCGTCAGATATCATAGATGGATCCTCGATTTATAAGCTGAGCTTGTAGTCAGATACAATAGAAAGAGCCTCGCCTTATGAGTAGAGCTTTTCAATCAAATATAATCGATAAGCTCTCGAATTATAAGTTGAGCCTTCCAATCATACATAATAGATAACTCTTGACTTATAAGTCGAGCTTTTCAATCAGATATATAGATGGGTAGTTATTACATAACACAAGTAAACACAACGCAATTAACATGTTTAATAAAACATTCTTAGCATAGTGATAACCATGTACTATAACCAGGCCAAGCCCTAAACACAGACCAAGTGTAGTTTTCTTACCTGTGGTCCAAGCACTAGATAAATAGAAATGACTCTCGAGTCCCTTCCTAAGCCTCTGGGACCTTGAATTCTACTAAACCGGGTAGTAGAACTCTTCCCAAGCCCTTAGGTTGGAGTCCTCACACTCAAAAATCACTTTTGGCTAACTTTCCAACTAGCGTCGTGACGCACCCTTGAAGGGCCGCAACGCGTCTCAAGTTAGAGAGCCCTGAGCCTATTTTCCCTGGACACGCGCCGCGGTGCCAAGGCGATTCAGGGAAACGCCCTAGCCCCTAGGTTCATGCAGGCCACGACGCTCCAAGAACAGCGCTGCGGCGCAACCAGCGAACCCAGTTTTTCAACATTTTTCCTCCGTGCCAAATCTCTCCAAATTCACCCCAAACCTTAACCAAGGCCAAAATTGAATCTCAAAACTAATTTAGCATACCTCAAACAACACAATAACCCCACAACCTCAACCAAATCCCTCTTAAAACTCAAAATCATTACCATGAGCCTCAAAGATAAAGAACACCAAAAACAAGTGGAAACTTAGTATGTTTAGAGAAAGAAAATCTTTACCTACAATCTGTGTTCCGTCATCCTCTGTAATACCAACTGGAGGTGGTGCTCATGCTCTAACTCCGACTGAGAATAAACCAGAATATCATCGATAAAGACTATCACAAACTTGTCCAAGTAATCCTCAAACACTCGGTTCATTAGATCCATAAAGGCTGCTTGGGCATTAGTCATTCCAAACGACATGACTAAGAACTCATAATGCCCATACCTGGTACGAAAGCCCATCTTCAGAATGTCCTCATCTTTGATCCTCAGCTGGTGATAGCCAGATCAAAGATCAATCTTTGAAAATAGTCTTACCCTGAAGATGATCAAACAAATCATCAATTCTTGGCAGTGGATACCTGTTCTTGATATTCAACTTGTTCATCTCTCTATAATCAATACACATCCTCAGAGAGCCATCCTTCTTCCTTACAAATAAAACTGGCGCACCCCATGGAAAAAAACTGAAACTAAACCTTCAGTTTCTTCAACTCTGTTGGAGCCATCCTATATAGTGCTCTAGATACTGGCTCTGTCGCTGGTGCCAATTCATTGACAAATTATATCTCTCTATGGGGTGGTAACCCTGGTAACTATTATGGGAATACATCCAGAAACTCACAAACTAACTTGGTCTCCTCGAGTCCAACTGGCACAACCCTAGTGGTATCTACCACATTAGCTAGGAATCCTATGCAACCGCCTCGTAATAGGTATCTAGCTATCAATGCTGATATCATAGGAATACGGGGTCCGTGCACAGTTCCCACAAATAAAAATTGGTCCTCGCCCTCAGGATCAAAGGTTACCATCTTTTTCTTACAGTCTATGGTTGCCCCATACTTGGCTAGCCAATTTATACCCACAATCATATCAAAGCCCTCCATGACCAGCTCAATAAGATATACTGATAGCTCTCTACTATCCACCTCCACTGGTAATGATCTAACCCATCTCCTAGAGACTACCATATCCCTAGTAGGCAATAAGGTCCCAAACCCCACTGCATAGTACTCACATGGTCTACATAACCTATAAATCACTCTACTAGATGCAAAGGAATGTGTAGCCCCAGAATAAATCAAAACAGAATAAGAAGTGTCAACACTAGAAAGCTAACCTATCACTACTGAGGATCGAGCCTCAGGCTATGACTGTGTCAATGTGAACACTCGAGCTGGAGCCAAGTTGTCCGCCTTCTTTGATTCTTCCTTATTTACACATGGGAAATCCTTCTTAAGGTTCCCAAGTGTACCATATAAAAAGCAAGCCTTCGCTCGACACTCTCCCAGATGTCGCCTCCTACATCTGGCACATTTTGGATAAGTCCTCCATCTCTTATTACCGTCCTGGAGGCCAACTTGTAAACCTCGTCGCCTCATATTTGGGACTGGAACTATGATAATGTCTGGGATCTTCCTTTTCTGGTCACCAGGACTCCACCCCTACCAAATCCAGTAAACAGAGGTCCCACCCTCTTGGTGTCTCTTCTGGCCGCATTCTCGCGCTAGATTTTATTTTCAGTGCCCTCGGCAGTAAGGGCCTTCTCCACTACTTGAGCATACGTCATCACTTTAGGTACTGAAGTAATTTTAACATCCTCGACTATCATAACCTTTAGCCCTTGAACAAATCTTTCCTTTCTTATCACATTTGTTGACACCAAGTCTAAAGAGAACTTGGCCAACCTGTTGAATTTTAGAGCGTACTCTGTAATAGTCATGGTGCCCTGCACTAGATTGCTAAACTCATTTGCCTTTGCAGCTCTGACTGTATCCTTATAGTATTTCTCATTGAGAAATTCTCTGAACTCTTTCCAGCTCAGAGTCTTTACATCTCTGGTTTGGGATACCACTTCCCACCAGATTCAGGCTTCCTCCTGAAACATAAATATGGCATAGGCCGCTTTGTCATTACCTGCCAACCCCATAAAATCTAGGATGGAGGTGGTCATACCAATCCACTGCTTAGCTTTCAGCAGATATGGCCCTCCCTCAAAGGTAGGAGGGTGTCGTTTCCTGAAGCGCTCATAAAGAGGATCCCACCTATTCTCAGCCCCTGGCTGTTGTTGTAATACTGGTGCCACATCATGTCGCACAATTGGTGAAGAGTTCCTTGCTAGAATGTGCTGCTGTCTCAGTAGGTAGATCTCTTCTTCCTGCCTCTGTAACCTAGCTTGCATATCAGCAAGCACCTATTGCCAGTTTTCAGGAGCTGGTGGAGGGTTCTGACATTGGTCGTTGTCTCTAACCTGGCTTCCAACGTCGTCTGGTTCATTTGATTGCCTTGGAAGCATACTTCTAAGTTTATCTGCAATCAATGACTTGGCACATCAGGCAACAATAACTGTGTCCAACACCACCCCTCGGTCCAAGACTGAACAGTTAAGCATACACATGCAATAACAGTGCTAATAAGCTGTTCAATAACTTTCACATACATAAATCATGCTAATAAGCAAGTCAGTTCATATTCATGCTCAATCACGGTACTAATAAGAACATTCTTATTATTCATAGGCATATAATAAAGCTAATAAGCATTTATTCAATATTCATAGCACTAATAGTGTTAATAAGCACGTCCTTTAACATTCAAATAACAGTCAAGGGCCAAGCCCTAATAGTATAACTCATGCTTCCTAATCAAGCATGCAAATAAGACATTCATATGTCAACTAGGCAGGTAAACACAAATTAATATCAATAGTTACTGAACCCTGAGTTGAGCTTGTCCTTAGCGGTGAGTGTACGTGCCCAGCCAATCTCCAGGAACCTTTAAACCTAAACCTCTATGATACCAAGTTGTAACGCCCTCCTAATCTAGGATCATTACACTATGTAATTAAATAGTGATTAACTCACTAAACGAGTCATTTAGACTTAAAACATGTAATTAAAACTAACAACAGGTTTAGGTACTAAAAATTTTGGTCAAAAGTCAACCATTTCATTAAAAGAGTTTGATTTCAATCATGAGTGGGATATCTCTGTTCATACTCCTTCAACTGACATAACGCATAAGCAATCACCTTCCTTGACTGCATCAAAACACCACCCAAACCCTGATGTGAGGCATCACAGTATATCAAAAACTTATCCTGATCTATAGGAAGACTCAGAACTGGAACTGTAATCAACCTCTGCTTCAGTTCTTGGAAGCTGTTCTCACACTTGAGTGACCACACAAACTTCTTATTCTTGCGTGTCAGCTTAGTCAATGAAGTGGCAATCTTTGAGAACCCTTCCACGAAACGTTTGTAATAACCTGCCAATCCAACGAAACTCATAACTTCTAAAGCATTATTTGGCTTTGGCCAATCTCTTATCGCCTCAATCTTGTTTGGATCTACTTTAATCCCCTCCTTACTGACATTGTGCCCAAGGAAAGTTACCTGAGAAAATCAAAATTCACACTTCTTGAACTTTGCAAACAGTTTGTGTTCCCTCAGTCTCTGTAGAACCAACTTCAGATGTTGCTCATGCTCTGACTCTGACTGAGAATAAACCAGAATATCATCGATGAAGACGATCACAAACTGGTCCAAATAACCTTTGAACAATTTGTTCATCAAATCCATGAAAGCAGCCGGGGCATTAGTCAATCCAAAAGACATGACTAAGAAATCATAATGCCCATATCTAGTGTGAAAAGCAATCTTCGGTATATCTCCCTCCTTGACACTCAGCTGATGATAACCAGATCGAAGGTCTATCTTTGAGAATACCCTTTTACCTTGCAACTGATCAGATAGATCATCTATCCTTGGTAGAGGATATTTGTTCTTAATTGTTAACTTATTCAGTTCTCTGTAATCAATACACATCCTCAGAGAACCATCTTTCTTCTTCACAAACAAAACAGGTGCACCCCAATGTGAGAAACTAGGTCTAATAAAACCTAAGTCCAATAGCTCCTACTTCTGTACTTTCAATTCGTTTAACTCTACTTGGGCCATTCTGTAAGGTGCTCTAGACACTGGCTCCATCCTTGATGCCAGTTCTATCACAAATTTGATCTCTCTATGTGGTGGCAACCGTGGTAAATCTTCTGGAAACACATATAGAAACTCACAGACTAGTCTGGTCTCCTCTGGTCTCACCGGCATGACCTGAGTGGTATCCACCACACTGGCTAAGAATCCTATGCAACCTCCTTGCAATAGATCTGTAGCCCTCAAAACAGATATCATAGGTATATGGGTCCATGCACAGTGCCAAAAAATACAAAAATATCCCCACCTTCAGGCTCAAAGGTTACCATCGTCCTTCTGCAATCTATGGTTGCCCTATACTTCACTAACCAATCCATACCCAGAATCATGTCAAAGTCAGTCATGACTAACTCTATCCAATCAATTGACAACTCTCTGCCCTCCTCTGTCACTGGCAAAGATTTGACCCATCTCCTAGATACTACCAACTCCCTAGTGGGTAATAAGGTCCCATTCCCCACAGCACAATAATTAGATAGTTTACACAGTCTATCAATAATTCTACTAGCAACAAAAGAATGTGTAGCACCAAAATCAATCAAAACAATATAAGGGGTTCTAGCACTAACAAGCTGACCTGTAACTACTGAGGGTGAAGTCTCAGCTTCTGCTTGAGTCAATGCGAACACTCAAGCTAAGGCCGAGCTGTCCGCCTAACTGGGTTCTTCCTTTCTTGCTTTAAGGAAGTCTTTCTTGAAATGTCCCACTGCCCCACATAAGAAGCAAGTCTTTGCCCTACACTCCCCCAAATGGCGTCTCTTGCACCTAAGGCACTCTGGATAAGTCCTCCAGGCCTCACTGCCACCCTGGCGGCCCATTTGAATACCACGTGGTCGCTTATCAAGACCTGGAGCTGGGAATGTATTAGGAACCTTCCTCTTCTGATGACTGGGGCCTCCGCCCCTACCTGAACCCACAAATGGAGGACTTGTCCTCCTCAACTCTCTTCTGGCTGCACTGTCTCGCCAGATCTTGTTCTCTGTGCTCTCATTTGTGAACTCCTTCTCCACCACCTATGCATAAGTAGTAACTCCAGCTATAGTGGTGATATGAACATCCCGGGCTAATCTAGGTTGTAGCCCATGGAGAAACCTCTCCCTTCTGGTCCCATCAGTGGGCACCAGTTCCATGGCAAACTTTGCCAATCTATCAAACTTCAGAGCATATTCAATCACTGACAAACTCCTCTAAAGTAATCTGATAAACTCTTCAGCCTTTGCAGCCCTGATGGTATCATTGTAATACTTTTCATTGAACAGAGTCTGAACCTCTTCCCATCTCAGGGCATTAATATTTCTGGTCTGGGATATCCCTTCCCACCAAATTCAGGCATCCTCCCAAAACATGTATGTGGCACAAACCACCCTCTCATTACTAGACACCCTTATAGAGTCAAGGATGGTGGTAATCATGCTCATCCACTACTCTGCCTTATCCGGATTTGGACTACCCTAAAAAATTGGAGGTTGCTGTTTCTTGAACCTTTCATAAAGTGGTTCCCATTTGCTTCCAGCCTCTGGCAGCTGCTCAACTACTGGCACCGCTGCAGGTGGTGCCTCGGGTAAAACGTTCCCTACAGGAACCTGTTGTTGTCTTAGGAGGGAGATTTCTTCTTCCTGCCTCAACACTCTGGCCTGTAAGTCAACAAACAACTGTTGCCAGTTTTCAGGAACTGACTGTGGAATCTGATTCTAGTCATTCTCTTGACCCTATCTATCATCCTGGCCAGCTGATGAATCTTTCTATCTTGGAATCATAACTACAGCTTATACTATGCTGAAACAATCAATGCGGCCAGTTAGGTAGTGATAACTAAACCTCTTGCCGCCTCATGGTCCAAGATCAAACAGATAATCACCCATGTTCCACAATCATGCAGATAAACAAATGGATACATTATTATAGCATTTAGCATTTAACACTTATAATTTAATAGTTCAACGATTAACAATACTAATAAGCATGTTCTAGCAATATCAATACTAATAAGCACATTCTTGCTTATGATGCAGTAGTCAAGGCCCAACCTTATCAATATATCTCATGTAAACAGGTAAAACATTTATATTCTATTTAAGCAGTTAAGCACATAACCACATAAATAGTTACCAAACCATGAGTCGAGCTTGTCTTCAGTGGCAAGTGTACATTCCCAGCCAGTCTACAGGAACCCTAAACCTTGGCACAGTCTGATACTAAGTTGTAACGCCCTGGTTAATCCAAGACTGTTACTGTGGATTTTAAACAGTACTTAACTCGCTAAACGAGTCATTTGGTTATAAACGTGCATCTAGGTGTTATTAATAGGCTAAGGTGAAAAATCTCGATTCAAAAGAAATGGATATATTTCATTTAAAACATAAAACTGTACATGGGCCCATAAAAACGTTTACAATTTATCTACAATCCAAAATGGTAATTACAGTGTAAAAATTACAACCTGCCGACCTAAGCGGCAAAAATAAGGTTAACCCTTAGTTCCTCTAAGAAACACCTTTTGACCGCGGTGGTCAAGCAGCCGCATATGTATACATCGCCACCTATGCTCTCCACTCAAGGCTGGGTGAGTTTTCTTTCCCTTTACCTGCACCACATAGCACCTATGAGCCAAGGCTCAGCAAGAAAACTTATTACTGCATGTATACAATATCAATAAATGATTATGATAATCATACTAGAGCTTGCAGCCCAATCAGATAAGTGAACATTAACAATGATTCTGGTAATCATGTTGGGGCTTGTAGCCCTAACCAGATAAGTGACTAATGAGTCACGCACTTGGGTTCCACACCCTAACTAGATAAGTGACTATGGAGTCATGAACTTGAATCAGATAAGAAACTAATAAGTCATGAACTTGGGCTTCGCACCCTAAGCCATGTGACATTACAGCTACCTGAGCCTTTTGGCTCTAGCTCGAAGTAACTAGCCTTTAGACTATACAAGCGCTTTTGTTTTCATCGAACTTAAGGTCGGTCAAGCATTTCATGCTTATGTTGATAATGTTTATGTCGATTAGATCTAATCTTTTCGGCTTGTGTTAAACACGATAATACCGTTCTTGACTCATAGGTGAATTCCATATGACCAGTGCTCAGTACTACTATCAAACTTGACTAATAAGTCATAGCTTCACAGTTAATACTAACACCATTGCTTATTCTTGACTCATAGGTTAGTGCCATACATAGATAAGCAAAGCTGCTATGCATTTACTATGCAATCAATGTCAATATATAGAGCACTCAACATGCTTCATCAATAACCATGCATGTCACATACTAGGTGCAGTTTTCTTACCTTTGGTTCGAGTAAGAAATAATAAAAGAACAACCTTTGAGAACGATCACTCCTTTGGTCCCTTAGCGGTCACCTAGTCATAACCAAATATGGAATTCCATTAATAAAATAAATGATAAAGGTGTTGGATTAGCTTATACAGGATCTTTATTTATTTTCATGTATATCTAATATTAAACAAATTAATACGAGATAGCCTAAAACATGTTTCTAAATTTGAATTCAAAGATAAACAAAGAATAGAATACTTACAGTATACGCAGCGGAATTAAAGAGTCATTCCTTTAGTTTCTCTAACTCTTGTATCCTTTATGTCGCAGAGTATTATCAAGAAACTGAACTGTTGTTCTAATTTCTTCATAATCTTCCAATGTATCCTTAGAATCACCTAGACTAGTGTGGGAAATTCTCAACACAAGAGATAGACACAGAGAGAAGAAGAGAAAAGAATAATAAGAGGCTTAGAAAATGACTTGTGTTTAGAGAGAATCTAAAACCTATCAGAAAATCTGACTTCTGAACTTATGAATTTGTCAGAACTTGTGTTTTGACTTCTCTCTAAGCACTCTTTTTATAGACTCAATTAGACCATTTAATTTAATTAAAAAATCAATAAAATAATAGCCAATTTGAAGCCCTAGGTCGAAATTATCATGGGCTTTAGGCCCGTGAAATTTTCCATTTGATTATAAGCCCATTGGACTTAAAATCAAGGCCTGCATTATTTTATATTGATTTAATTAATTAAATAATTATTTAGATCCTTTATCAAATTAATCATTTATAAATTGAACCTTGATTTAAACTTATTTATTAATTTAGATACCAATTTATCTTAATTAATAAATCTACCCTAATTTATCTTTTATTCTCAAAATTACATAACTTTATGACACTATCCAAAATTGACTTGGTCAACTTTGATAATTCTAATTGATAATTAAATCAATTAATTGAGACTATCTAGATGATTTTATCCAAGGTACAATGGGGACCATGGGCCTATGAAATCAAGCTGCAATAAGTTATCATAAATCTAACAAATAAATTTACTAACTTATTAATTCCTCAGGACTCCACTATAGACTCAGAATTGCACTCTTGAATTCATAGAACACTCTCTAACAAATATAGAAACACTATTAATTATCCATTGTTACAAACATAATTATCACTCAATCCTCTATAGACGGTCTACAATGAGATAAGACTAAAATACCGTTTTACCCCTCATTGTATTTTATCCTTAAAACAGTTAGTTCCTTGTAAATGATATTCAGTAAACTAATTTAATTGCTAAAATGAGATCTCTATCATTTAACACGTTGAACCAAACTAAAAGGAAACCATCATTTCACTTCTTCATCAGAAGCTATAGATGTTCATATTTATGATTAACACTCCCACTCAAATTCTACTACCGAGTTCCCAAGATGTAAGTATGGGCTAGTCCGTAGGGTAAGCTGGTAACGAACAAGTCAAAGAACTCAAATAATACAATTAGTTAGAATACTAACCACTCAGAATTTAGATTGAATTGACCTATGGTCAACTATATGATATGACTAGAAT
Source organism: Humulus lupulus (assembly GCF_963169125.1). Lineage (NCBI taxonomy): Eukaryota > Viridiplantae > Streptophyta > Magnoliopsida > Rosales > Cannabaceae > Humulus > Humulus lupulus. The sequence continues at coordinate 262,396,105 of NC_084793.1, forward strand.
AGCTAATAAAGGTGTGTTTACTTATCTTATCAACTGTCAATATCGGTCTAGTCTGATGTAACAAATACATCCGATCTTATCTACTTTGCTAATGTTCTGGAAAGAACATAACACTGTAATGCGTAAGTAGATCATATCGTAGATTGACAAGTCAGTGTAAATCCTGTGCACTAACTAATCTTAGGACTAACTTATTTAGAACATATAATTATATTTATATTCCACTGTGATTACGTCACTATAAATACGATTACCTATATGCTCGGAATTTAATAGAAGTTTATATTAAACAAATAATCATGAAAATAAAACATGTGAGTAAAGTGATTGACCAAGTCAAAAAATGATTTCTATTCTTTTATTGATAATAAAATGAGATTACAAAGAATTTGGGTTTTAATTAGGGCATAAAACCCCAACAAACTCCCACTTGCACTAATTGAAACTAATGCCTTAATTCTACTAATCCCTTTTCCTTGATATGCTTATCAAATGTAGCTTCTGGTTGTGTCTTTGTAAACGGATCTCCAAGATTGTATTCAGATGTAATCTTCATAACCTTCACATTTCCCCTGGCCACACATTCTCAAATTATGTAAGACTACCTTTCTATATGCTTACTTCGAGGTTCTTTCAAGGTGGCTATTGCTCTTGTATTGTCACAAAACAACACAAGCGGTTTATCCATATTTGAAATAACACCAAGATCTTAATAGAACTTATTTAGCCAGACTATTTCCTTAGTTGCTTCAGACGCAGCTATGTACTCAGCCTCCATGGTGGAATCTGAGATCGCAGACTGCTTCACGCTTCTTCATATCACAACTCCACCCCCAAGAGTAAACACCATTCCAGAAGTAGACTTCCTGTCATCGAAATCTGTCTGAAAATATGAATCGGTGTAGCCTGCAGGGTTCAAAACTCCACCCTTGTAGACTAACATATAATCCGTAGTCCGTCTCAAATACTTCAGGATATGCTTAACTGCTATCCAATGTTCCGGTCCTGGGATTGACTGACCCCTTCTCACTACTCCCACTGCATAGCAAATATCTGGTCTAGTACACAACATGGCATACATCAGACTTCCAACTGTAGATGCGTAAGAAACTTTTCTCATTGCATCTTCCTGTTCAGGAGTCTGGGGAGACTGCTTCTTTGAAAGATGAATTCCATGGCAGGACGGTAGATGCCCTTTCTTGGAATTTTTCATTGAGAAACGTTCAAGCACTTTATCTATGTAAGCTGCTTGAGATAGAGCTAAGAGTCCATTCTTTCTATCGCTGATGATCTGGATACCTAGAACATAACTTGCTTCACCCAAATCCTTCACTTGGAATTGAGTGCTCAGCCAATTCTTCACATCTGATAATTTCTTAACATTGTTTCCAATGAGTAAGATATCATCTACATAAAGAACCAAGAATACCACTATTTGATTTGCCGTCAATTTGTGAACATAAGGCTCATCAATATTTTGTTCAAAGCCATAGGTTTTGATTATTTCATCAAACCTAAGATTCCAGGAACGAGAAGCTTGCTTAAGTCCATAGATGGACTTATTCAACTTGCAAACTTTTCCTTATTGTCCAACTACTTTAAATCCTTCTGGCTGATCCATATAAATGACTTCATCAAACTTTCCATTAAGAAAAGCTGTCTTGACGTCCATTTGCCAGATCTCATAGTCGAGAGAGGCATCTATGGATAGGAGGATTCGAATGGATTTGAGCATGGCTACCGGACTAAAAGTTTCCTCATAGTCCACGCCTTCTCTTTGGGTATAATCCTTTGCCACTAATCGAGCTTTATAAGTCTCGATATTTCCATCAACTCCGCATTTCTTCTTGTAGATCTAATTGCACAAGATCCTAGACGGAATTTGAATACATGGACTCCATTTCATGTTTCATGGCTTTGAGCCATAGTTCCTTTTCAGGGCTAGTCATTGCCTGTTTGAAAGACAACAGATCATCATCACTAGTGTCACCGACAACCATATTGATTTCACCATCCAAACTATAGCGAACTGGGTTCCTAGAAACCCTCCCCCTACGACAAGGCTCTGTGACAGTTTGCTCAGGAACAGTGGTACTTTCTTCATTTGAATCGACTTGCATTGTTTGGACATGAATAATGGGAATTTCATCATCAACTTGCGTTGATGACGATGGAACATTGGTTGGAGTCAATTCTTTAACCATCTCCTTTAAAACTACTTTGCTACGAGGTTTAAAGTGCTGGACATAGTCATTTTCCAGAAAAGTAGCATTTGTAGAAGTCAACACTTTCTTTTCTGAATGACTATAGAAAAGTCCACCCCGAGTACCTTTAGGATAGCCAACAAACATGCAAACTTCAGTTCGTGGTTCTAGCTTTCCCTCCTTTTGCCTCAGGATGTGGACGGGACACCCCCAGATTCTATAATGACGTAAACTAGTTTCTCGACCATTCTAGTGTTCTAAAGGTGTTTTGGGGATTGATTTAGACAGCACGACATTGAGAATGTCATTCACGGTTTCAATTGCATGTCCCCAGAATGAAGTTGGTAGAGTTGAGTAACTAAGCATGCATCTAACCATTTCTAATAAAGTTCTGTTCCGGTGCTCCACTACACCATTTTGTTGCGCAGTACTTGGGGCAGTAAGTTGTGATAAAATCCCAAGTTCAGTTAAATGTTCTTGGAATTGCATATCCAAACATTCTCCACCCCTATTAGATCGCAAGATCTTTAACATTTTACCTAATTGGTTTTGAGCCATTGCTAGGAATTCCTGAAATTTTGAAAATGTTTCTGATTTCCTATGCATTAGGTAAATACATGAGTATCTAGAGTAATCGTCAATTAAAGTGATGAAATGCTCAAAACCACCCCTGGCTTGTACATTCAAAGGTCCACAAACATCTGAATGCACAAGACCAAGTGGTTCTTTGGCCCTATCACCCTTTGTAGAGAATGGACGCTTGGTCAGTTTGCCTTCTGGACAAGATTCATAGACAGGTAATTCACCTAAGGTGAGTTCCCTCAATGGTCCATCCTTTGTAAGTCTTTGAATCCTATCATAGCCAATGTGACCTAGTCTCAAGTGCCATACATACGTCATATTAACGTTATCGGTCTTTTGACATTTATTGGTCCTAGGTTTAGCTACTTTGAATAAATCATTGTTAAGAGCGAGAGGTTCGTTAGGTTGCGGAATATAAAGCCCATTTTCCAATCATGCAATACACAATTGTGATCCATTGAAGGAAATAGATATATTAGATATTGTGAAAGTCATAAAAAATTGTTCTAATTGCAACATGGAAACTGAAATTAAATTTCTACAAAAATTTGGAATAAAAAATACATCTTCTAAAATTAAGTATTTATTTCTAAAATTAAGTATCCTTTCTATCGCAGAGTATTATCAAGAAATTGAACTGTTGTTCTAATTTCTTCACAGTCTTCCAATGTATCCTTAGAATCACCAAGACTAGTGTGGGCAATTCTCAACACATAAGATAGATACAGAGAGAAGACGAGAAAAGAATAATAAGAGGTTTAGAAAATGACTTGTGTTTAGAGAGAATCTCAAACCTATTAGAAAATCTAACTTCTGAACTTGTCATAACTTGTGTTTTGACTTCTCTCTAAGTAATCCTTTTATAGACTCAATTAGGCCATTTAATTTAATTAAAAAATCAATAAAATAATAGCCAATTTGAAGCCCTAGGTCGAAATTATCATGGGCTTTAGGCCCATGAAATTTCCTATTTGATTATAAGCTCATTAGACTTAAAATCAAGGCATGTATTATTTTCTATTGATTTAATTAATTAAATAATTATTTATAATTTGAACCTTGATTTAAACTTATTTATTACTTTAGATACCAATTTATCTAAATTAATAAATCTACCCTAATTTATCTTTTCTTCTCAAAATTACATAACTCTATGAAACTATCCAAAATTGACTTGGTCAACTTTGATAATTCTAATTGATAATTAAATTAATTAATTGAGACTATCTAGATGATTTTATCCACGGTACAATGGGGACCATGGACTTATGAAATCAAGCTCCAATAAGTTATCATAAATCTAACAAATAAATTTACTAACTTATTAATTCCTCGTGACTCCACTATAGACTCGGAATTGCACTCTTGAATTCGTAGAACGCTCTATAACAAATATAGATATGCTATTAATTATCCATTTTTACAACCATAATTGTCATTAAATCCTCTATAGACGGTCTACAATGAGATAGGACTAAAATACTGCTTTACCCCTCATTGTATTTTATCCTTAAAACACTTAGTTCCTTGTAAATGATATTTCAGTAAACTAATTTAATTAATGAAATGAGATCTCTATCATTTAACACCTTGAACCAAACTAAAAGGAAACCATCGTTTCATTTCTTCATCAGAAGCTATAGATGTCCATATCTATGATTAACATTCCCGCTCAATTATACTACCAAGTTCCCAAGATGTAAGTATGGGCTAGTGCATAGGGTAAGCTGGTAACGAACAAGTCAAAGAACTCAAATAATACAACCAGCTAGAATACTAACCACTCAGAATTGAGATTGAATTGACCTATGGTCAACTATATGATATGACTAGAATAGATAATAACAATACGTTTACTTATCTTATCAACTGTCAATATCGGTCATGTCCGATGTAACAAATACATCTAATCTTATCTACTTTGCTAATGTTCTGGAAAGAACATAACACTGTAATGTGTAAGTAGATCATATCGTAGATTGGCAAGTCAATGTAAATCTTGTGCACTGACTAATCTTAGGACTAACTTATTTAGAACATATAATTATATTTATATTCCACTGTGATTACGTCACTATAAATACGATTAGCTATATGCTCGGGATTTAATAGAAGTTTTTATTAAACAAATAATCATGAAAATAAAACATGTGAGCAAAATGATTGACCAAGTCAAAAAAATGATTTCTATTCTTTGATTGATAATAAAATGAGATTACAAAGAATTTGAGTAATAATTAGGGCATAAAACCCCAACAGGATTGCCATTATGGTTTGCTCGCGATGGGTCTCACAACACGTTGGCCGTCAAGGTTGTGATTCACCCCAGCGTTCCTTCGTATTGACCTCTTAGGAGCCATGGTTTCAATTCGTTCCTGAAACAAAACGTGTATTTTAGTGCAACACTTCCAAATCAGGAACAAAGACATACTTTTAATGTGGGTATTAAATGATCAAATCAAAGGTACTAATATAGAGATTATTAATTCTTTTCGGTCTTATCATATATAATCTCTATTATATACAACACCTTTACTAAGATGTCTATCCACATCAGTAATCTTAATCTAATTCACTTGCATCTCGTATGCTGAGTAAACCATACTAGTAACCATTCATTAAAGATTATATACTTTTATTTTATTCATTATATATGATCTTAATTCTCTTGTACTAATACGATATCATATTCTCATGAATGAATACATAATTTTCTTAATATTATCATATAATTGTTTCAAAAAATAATTATAATATTCAAGTATATTAAGTTTGTTCTTTTATTTAATTCAATAAAATGACTTTACATGCTTTTAGGACATTAATCCTAACAATCTCCCACTTGCCCTCAAAGCAAGTGAGACATTTCCCTTAATCCCATGTTATACATGTAACCCATGACCAGCTTTGCAGGAACTGTCTTGGTAAACGTGTCAGCTAGGTTATGTTTCGACGCTATCGTCATAACAGTCGCATCACCTTGATGCACCATTTTTCTAACCAGATGGTATTTCCTTTCTATATTCTTTCCTATTTTGTGGCTTCTTAGTTCCTTGGAGTTAGCTACTGCTCCACTGTTTTCACAAAATAGGATTAGTGGTTTATCCATATTTGGAAGTACTTTTAGATCAGTGTAGAACTTTCTCAACCAAACTGCCTCCTTAGATGCTTCATAAGCCACTATGTATTCGGCTTCCATGGTTGAATCTATTATGCTGGATTGTTTAATACTCCTCCAGACCACGGATCCTCCACCAAGAGTGAACAGTGACCCAAACGTCGACTGTCTTTGTGTGATTGGAAATAAAAATCAGTGTATCCAGTAGGGTTTAAATCACCCTTGAATATACAAGCATATGATATCTCGCTCTCCTAAGATGCTTGAGAATGTGCTTTACTGCAATCCAGTGTTCCAAACTAGGATTTGATTGATAACGACTTACAATCCCTACTGTATAGCATATGTCGGGTCTTGTACACAACATGGCATACATTAGACTCCCAACTGTTGAAGCATAGGGATACTTTCTCATATCCTCTTCCTCTTGAGGTGTCTTTGGACACTGAAGCATAGAGAATTCCATGTCTGGTCAGTTACTGACCTTTCTTGGAATTCTCCATGGATAATCTTTCAAGCACCTTATAGATATAATTAGCCTAAGAAAGTACCAAGAGCATGTTCTTCCTATCCCTTAGGATTTGGATTCCCAGTACATAGCTCACCTCGCCCAAATCTTTCATTTGCAACTTTCTAGCTAACCACTTCTTCACGTTTGACGATGTATCTACAGCCAATGAGGAGAATGCCATCCATGTAAAGAACTAGGAAAACCACTACTTTTTCTTTGATGTATTTGTACACACATGCTTTGTCAACATTCTGTTGGAAGCCACATGTTTTAATTGTTTCATCAAATGTAATATTCCAAGATCTAGATGCTTGCTTTAACCCATAAATGGATTTCAACAACTTACACAACTTTTGATCTTCCCCATTCTCGATGAACCCTTCTGGTTGTACCATATAGATACTTTCATCAAGTTATCCATTTAGAAAGGTTGTCTTGATGTCTATTTGCTATATCTCATAGTCATAGGTGGCAACTATGGATAAGAGGATGCGAATGGATTTCAGCAAGGCCACAAGAGAAAATATTTCTTCATAATCAACAGCTTCTCTGTGAGTGTAGCCTTTGGCTACTAGCCTTGATTTGAAAATCTCCACTTTCCCATATACACATCTTTTCTTCTTGTATATCCATTTTCACCCAATGGGCCTAACATTTTCAGGTGGATCTACAAGTTCCAAGACAAATTGGAATACATAGACTCCATTTCTTGGTTCATGATTTTTTGCCATTTCTCCTTTTTCAGGATCATCCATTGCCTCTTTAAAGATTAATTGATCATCCTTGTCTGTATTAGAAACAAGGACATGTGCCTCATGTTCGTAGCGAACAAGTTGTCTCACAATCCTCCTACTACAACGTTGCACTAGGGTTTCCTTTTCAGGAATAGTGGTTTCCTCGGTTTGTCGTTTATCATTTAATGATGAAGATGATGGTGATAGAATCTTATCAGCTATGAGTTCCTCCAGTACTACATTGCATAGAGATTTGTAGTTATTGACATAGTCTTGTTCAAGGTAGGTTGCATTTGTAAAACAAATACCTTTTGATCCTCGGGACTATAGAAGTAACTGCCTCTTGTCTCTAGATCGTAGCCCACAAAAATGCACACTTTAGACCTTGAATCAAGTTTCCATGATTTAGGACTAAGAACATGAGCAGGACATCCCCAAATGCGGAAATAGTGCAAACTAGGTTTGTTTCCATTCCACAATTCCAGTGGCGTTTTTCTTATGGTCTTAGATGGGACTACATAAAACATGTAAGTCGTTGTTTGAAGTGCATATTCCCAGAATAAGAGACGAAGTGAAGAGTAGCTTAACATAGACCTGACCATGTCTAACAAAGTCATGTTTCTTCTTTCAGAAACACCATTTTCTTGTGTTGTTTCTGCTGCTGTGATTTGGGATAGAATACCATGCTCCAGCAAAAAATCTTTGAATTCCAAATCCCAATATTCCCCACCTTGATCAGATCGAAGTGTCTTAAGAGTCTTACCTAATTTCTTCGCAGCCTCAGCTTTGAATTCTTGAAACTTACCAAAGGTTTTAGATTTCCTAAGCATTAAATAAGTATGACCATATCTTGAGTAATTGTCAATAAAAGTGACAAAGTACTCATACCCACTTCTTGCTTGTACATCGATTGGACCATAGACATTGTTGTGTACAAGCTCCATAGGTTCTTTAGCTCTATTGCCTTTCATTGAGAAATCACGTTTGGTCATTTTTCTTTCTAGACAAGATTCATAAAACGGAAGAGTTCCAACTGTTAGTTCTCTCTAAGGTCCATCTTTTGTTAACCGGTTTATCCTTTCTAGACCTATATGACCAAGTCTAAGATGCCAAAGATATGTGTCATTCTCATTTGAAACATTATGTCTTTTGTTTCCTTGCGGTTTTTCTACTTTAAATAATTTTGAGTTATTATGTGTTTGTTAAATTTAATGAAAGTGTTAAAGTCTGAATATTCAATTGCATGTCTAAAGAAAAATTAAGAATACTCAAATAATAAATTAAATATTCTAAACTCAATACATGCAATAAAATTCAAAATACTAAAAGAAACAAACTAAGACATTGTTTAAACAACAATAAAGTTTTCTTTTAATAAAACTAAATAATTTTAAAATAAAAGGACTTTCTTCAACACTTTGTTAAGCTAGACGCTTTCTCTCTCTTCGTCTTCATTAACATCTTCAGCAACCTTTTTTGAATCGTAAGATTCAATTATATACATAGAAGAATAAACATTGTTAGTGGACCATGAGTGTAAAATTCAGGATGACATATATTTATCCACTTAGTTATAAGAATAAATAAATCATATTTACCTTTCATATTCTTCATAATTTCAGGGATTATTTCACGCTTGGCCGATAGGATTTCATTCACATAAAACCACTTATCATATATGTGTCCATATGTAGCATGGATGGCCTCTCATATATCATATGTAGATTTAAGGTTTTGTAAAGTATTTTTGGTCTCTATATTTACTAATTGAAGCAAACAATACCTTGCCATATGATTTATTCTCAACCACTTGGCGTACTCAAACTGATCATTCACTGAAACTTCTATTGGTTGTTCTTGAATTGGTGGTAATTTAATAGCCTCCATCAAGTTCTCCCTTAGCTATAATATATCGATATCATGTTAGGGTTTTATGCCCTAATTAAAACTCAATTTCTTTGTAATCTCATTTTATTATCAATAAAAGAATAGAAATCATCTTTTACTTGGTTAATCGCTTTGCTCACATGTTTTATTTTCATGATTATTTGTTTAACATAGACTTCTATTAAATCCCGAGCATATAGACAATCATATTTTTAGTGACCTTATCACAGTGGAATATAAATATGATTATATATTCAAAAATAAGTTAGTCCTAAGATTAGTTAGTGCATAGGATTTACAATGACATGCCAATCTACGATATGATCTACTTACACATTGAAGTGTTATGTTCTTTCTAGAACATTAGCAAAGTAGATAAGATCGGATGTATTTGTTACATCGAACTGGACTGATATTGACAGTAGACAAGACAATTATTAACTATTCTATTCATATCATATAGTTGACCATAGGTCAATTCAATCTCAATTCTTAGTGGTTAGTATTATAATTGATTGTATTATTTGAGTTCTTTGACTTGTTCGTTACTAGCTTACCCTACGGACTAGCCCATACTTACATCTTGGGAACTCGGTAGTATAGTTGAGTGGGAGTGTTAATCATAGATATGAACATCTATAGCTTCTAATGAAGAAGTAAAACGATGGTTCCTTTTAGTTTGGTTCGAGGTGCTAAGTGATAGAGATCTCATTTCAGTAATTAATATTAGTTTACTAAAATATCATTTACAAGGAACTAAGTGTTTTAAGGATAAAATACAATGTGAGGTAAAATGGTATTTTAGTCCCATCTCATTGTAGACCGTCTATAGAGGATTGAGTGATAATCATGGTTGTAACAATGGATACCTAATAACGTATCTTTATTTCTTATAAAGCTATGAATTCAAGAATACAATTCCGAGTCTTGAGTGGAGTCATGATGAATCAATAAGTTAGTAAATTTATTTGTTTGGTCCCCACGAACCATGGATAAAATCATATAGATAGTCTTAATTAATTGATTTAATTATCAATTAGAGTTATCAAAATTGACTAGGTCAATTTCGAATAATATCACAGAGTTATGCAATTTAGAAAATAAAAGAGATTTTAGAGATGATTTATTAATTAAAACAAACTAGTGTCTCAAATTATAAATAATTAATTTGATAAAGGATTTAAATAATTATTTAATTAATTAATCAATAGAAAATAATATGGGCCTTGAATTTAAGTCTATGTAACGCCCTGATTTCCCAAGATATCACTTATGAAAGTCCATTTAAATCAATAAATAAAATAACCATTTAAAATACTATTTTATTGAAATAAAGAAGGCATAAAATCTCACTATTTCTTTAAAATAAAACATTTTCAAGTCTTAAAACTTAATCTAACTTAAAAAAAAAAACACAATCCAAAAGTGATAAAAGTTCAGTAAGTATTTAAAACAATAAAACGTTGTGAACCCTCCGCTAACATGTAACATCCACGCCTCAAGCCCGCTTCACTCACTGCGTTGTTTTGCCTTTACCTGCACACAGAGTACCTAGAGCTAACACCTAGTAAGAAGAGCTATATAGGACATAACCTCTATACCAGATAATACAACATAGCTTAATGAAAACCTTAAGCAATAACAATTCATATAATACTGATGCAATGCATGCTATACTCTCACACATAACAAACAAAGTCTCATACTGCACATTATGCTGACATACGATAATCAACCATACACTCATGTTGATCAAACATGAAATATAATGTGCCCTGTCTCGTGTTATTCTCACACTTGGCATCCAACGGGGCATTCACTTACCACAAGTTGTACTCACTAATGATAAGCTCTTATTGTACCTGCAAGTGTTATGCTCACACAAGCGGCGAAAACCCTAGCACTATTCTCATGTTAACAATACTAAGGGTGTACATTAATCAACCACAGTACATAACATAAATAAATACAAACCAAGAAACAAGGTGGTATGCTTAACATACACCTTGAGCGCAGATGTCGATCTTCTTACCTCAATTGCAGAAAAAAAACAAAGATATTCCTTTGTTCTACCTCGAACCCCTCGCTGAGTGTCCTTGTTAAGAACTAGATCCTAAACACCCAACAATACAATGACACACTCAAAACACAGTTAAGAACACACATCAAGGTTTCACCACAAAATTACAACCTATAATACTCATCATCACATTTCTTATCATCTTTATGCACAAAAGAAATAGATCATAAGAAATAATCAAATAAATGACCACAATTTACTAAATCGGATTCTAAGTTTATTTTTACGCTTATAAAGTCAGATTAAAATAATTATTTATTTTCAATAATTATCATTTTAATTGCACATAATTCGCAAAATAGTTGGATACTCAATACAATTACCCAAACCAGAACCTAACATGCTTCCTAACCATTTATACAGATTATGAAACATGATTAAACAACTTAGAAACTTATACAAATTATTGTTATTATTTATGCATAAATTACCCCTTTTTTATGCATAAAATACCAAATAATTAACCAAAAATAAAAAATCAACCTAACATAGTTCTAAATCAGTCCCAGACATTAAGATACTATTTTAACTTCATAAGAACAGTGCCTATATAGTAAACAATAATTTTAGCAACACCAAGTTATTTTCTATAATTTATCTGCGTAGATAGCCCATTTTAATTCAAATCATTCAAGATAAATAATAAAATAGTTAACAATTATCCCAAATTTCATAGAATAGCTTCTAACCATTATAAAATCTTACAATAATTATTCTGAGGCATTTATATTATCCTAGATATTTTCTATAATTTATTTAAGAAATAACCAAAAAAATTCAAGAAATTTACAAAAACGTTTAAACTGTCAATCTAAACTTACATAACAGTTTAGTATCAATCACAAATCATATGGAAATTATCTCATAATTTTTTAACAGTTTAAGTATTTTTCATAATAATTTCCTGAGAAAATTTAAATAATTCATAATAAATCAAGGATTTATCAAAAAAAATATCAAACTTCACCAAACACTCTAAATTATCATGTAGAATCTAAAACAAGAAAAAAAATTAAAAAATACCTCTAAAAATTCTTAGATCGGGTTCGCAGGAGCTATCGATGGAGTTGTCGTCTTCTCCGGCACTGACGAGGTTGTTTCTTTCGTTTCTGGCTACCCCAACGTTCCAACCACTTGAAAAATTCTCACACGTGTTCCAGCAGTCCAAATTGACCCTAAGACACCAAAGAATCATGCCACAGCCGCCTCGGTCGAAGTCTTCTTCTCCCATGTCGGTGTACCGCCAACAATGGAGTTCAAAATTGGCATTTCTTGCTCTCGACCATTTCAGCCTGTTTCTTCACGTTCAAACCAATTCTTGGAGTCCCTTAAGCTTTTTTGTCACTAACCACACATACCATACACTCTTAAACACCCTTAAATCCGAAATTTTCCAAGAATTTGCATTTTCTTGGATAAAAATGGCGAATCACAATCCAGGACCTTATAATTTTTTTTCCCACACTCAAAAGGTTATTTCCTCCCCTAGAATGATTCTAGAATGTCCAATATCGCCCAAATTTTCCCAAGTGCAAGAACTCAAAAATTTCTTCTCCTTTTCAAAAAATGATAACTACCTTCTCTCTCTTTGACCCTTTGCTTCCCTCTCTATTTTCACGATTTCTTTCCTTCAGATTATCATGGTAAACAAGCTTTAAAAAGGTTTAGAAAAGAAGTTAGCATTTGAAGTGGTAAGATCTTGTTTTCAAGGAATTCTTTATATATATATTTTAAAAAAATAATAAACTAAGGTTCCACAACTGATATCATCAGATAAATTTTAAAAACTTGACCAATTTTATGAATATTTAATCATGTTAAATCAGAAAAATAAAGTCTCCAAAATGCCCCTTTGAACCAATCCCAAACTTGAGGGTATTATGGTCTTTTCGGAAATTCAATTAGTTATTATTATTTAATTCAATTAAATAATAATATTATGGAAAACCAAAAATTACACATAATATGATAAAATAATTTCAAGCATATTATTATTATTATTATGCCCATAATAATAATTTTAAATTAAATAAATAACAACTTAACCCGAGCAGTTATTTATTCACTTGACATTATTCTCATGTTGTGATTCCACAAAAAAACTCAAACATGAGAAACCGTGAATTTTATTGCCATTGGATATCATACATATCCAATATTCCATCAAAGGAAAAGAAAAAAATGACAAAGATGAACACAATGGAAAAATTAAAAAATTGCCCTTCCAGGAAAACGAATATTACAAATTATCCCCCCCTAAAAAAAAATTGTCCCGAAATTTCAATAAAACAATTCCGGATACTATTGTAGCATATATGATTCGAGTTCCCAGGTTGCTTCCTCAACAACATTGTTCTTCCACATCACTTTCACTAAGAAAATAGTCCTATTCCTTATGACATTGTCCTTCCAATCAAGAATCTTCACCGGACACTCATCGAAAGACAAATCTTCCTGCAAACCCAAAGTCTCGTAGCTTAGCACATGTGACAGATCTGACACATATTTACGAAGTTGTGACAAATGAAATACATTGTGCACCCCAGCTAACAATGGTGGTAAGGCTACCCTGTAAGCCATATTACCAACTCTGTCCAGTATCTTAAAAGGTTCGACGTACCTGGGACTCAACTTCCCTTTCTTGCCAAACCTTTTCACTGATATTCCTTTCCCGTGGTGTCTCGCGAAGAAACACATGATCTCCAACCTCAAGTTCAATATGTCTTCGCCTCAGATCTCCGTAAGATTTCTGTATGATTTGAGCTGTGACCATTCTAGCCCTGATCTTTTGAATAGCCTCATTAGTACATTGAACATCATCTAGCCCTAGAAGTTTACTTTCGACCAACTCATCCCAATGGAGTTGGGACCTGCACTTTCTTTCATACAACATTTCATAAGGAGCTACCCCAATGATAGACTGATAACTATTGTTATAAGTGAACTCAATTAGAGATAGATATCTACTTCATGATCACTAAAAATCTATGACACATGCTCTCAGCATATCCTCCAGAATTTGATTTGTTCTCTTGGTCTGACCATTCGTCTCAGGGTGATATACGGTACTAAACTTCAACCGAGTCCCCATCACTTTCTGTAAACTTTCCCAAAATGATGACGTAAACTGGGCATCTCGATCACAGACAATGGAGTATGGTTTCCCATGTAACCTTACTATTTCATTTAATTAAAGTTCAGCAAACTGGTCCATAGAAAAAGTCATGCTTACTGGTAGGAAATGGGCAGACTTGGTATACCTATCAACTATTACCCAGATTGCATCGTGCTGTTTCGTGGTCTTAGGTAACCCTGTCACAAAGTCCATAGATATCTCCTCCCATTTCCACTCTGGAAGTGGCTGTAGCATTACTGTTGGTCTTTGATGTTCTACCTTGACTTGCTGACAAGTTAAACATTTCGCCACATAATCTATAACATCCCTTTTCATACCAGGCCATTAATACAATGTCTTTAGGTCATGTTACATTTTAGTGGTCTTGGGGTGAACTGAGTAGGAAGTAGTATGAGCTTCTGTCAAAATCTCCTTCTTAAGCTAATCACTATCAGGCACACAAATACATCCCTTGAACCTTAATAACTCGGTGTCTGACACAACAAAGTCTTTGGCAGTTCCATTCTGTATATCTCGCTTTAGGTCACTAAACCTCTTTTTAGTAATCTGCCCTTCCCTGATCCTCTCTAGTAAGGTTGAATGAAGTGTACCCTTAGCAAGTTGCTCTGTTATCAGCTCTATACCAGCTCGTGCCATATCTTCTAGAATCTTCCTAGATATCCCTTGCAAAGCAGAAACCATTCCCGGACCTCTACGACTAAGAGCGTCTGCTACAACGTTGGCCTTACCGGGGTGATACATTATTTCACAGTCATATTCTTTGACTAAGTCCAACCACCTCCTTTGTCTCATGTTCAGTTCCCTCTGCATGAAGAAATACTTGAGACTCTTGTGATTGGTGTAAATTTCACATTTCACCCCATATAGGTAATGACGCCAAATTTTCAATGCAAACACCATTGTAGCCAACTCTAAATCATGTGTCGGATACCTTTGTTCATAATCTTTCAATTTCCTTGAAGCATAGGCAATCACTTTACCAGATTGCATCAACACACCACCTAACCCTTGCTTTGATGCGTCACAATACACTACGAACTGCCCTTCTTCCGTCGGCAGGCTAAGTACTAGCACTGATATGAGTCTATTCTTCAGCTCTTGAAAGCTTTGTTCACGCTTGTCTGACTAGACAAACTTTAGATTCTTCCTCATCAGCTCTGTCAATGGTGGGACTATTTTTAAGAACCCTTCTACAAACCTCCTTTAATAGCTTGCTAAACCCAGAAAACTTCTAACCTCAGAGGCATTCTTTGGTCTAGGCCATTCTTTCACTGCAACAATCTTAGCATGATCCACCTCAATTCCCCCATCAGTAACAATGTGACCCAAAAATGAAACCTCAGACAACCAAAAGTCACACTTTTTACATTTAGCATACAACTGAGGTTTCCTTAGTTGTTGCAAATTCAAACGCAGATGTTCCTCATACTCCTCCTTTGTCTTAGAATATACCAATATATCATCTATTAACATGATGACAAACCAGTCCCAATACTCTTTGAAAACTCGGTTCATTAGGTCCATAAATGCTGTTGGGGCATTTGTGAGTCCAAATGATGTCACCATGAACTCATAATGCCCATATCTAGTTCTGAAAGTTATCTTGGGAATATCCTCATTCTTTATTCTTACCTGGTGGTACCCTGACCGAAGATCAATTTTAGAAAACACCCTTGTCCCCTGAAGCTGGTCAAACAAATCATCAATTATTGGCAATGATATATGTTCTTTACCGTCACCTTATTCAGCTCCCGATAGTCAATACACATCCTCATAGATCCATCCTTCTTCCTGACAAAAAGGACTGGTGCGCCCCAAGGAAAGTAGCTTGGTCTAATAAACCCCAGCTTGATGAATTCTTCCAACTGTGTCTTGAGCTCCTTTAATTCTGCTGGCGCCATCCTATAAGGTGCTCGAGACATCGGTGTTTTCCGTGGCATAAGCTCTATCACAAATTCAACATCCCTGTGCGGTGGTAACCCCGGGAATTCTTCAGGAAAGACGTCGAGGAACTCAGCGACTACTCTTGTTTCTTCAGGCTTCCTTTCTGCTTCTTCGGTGTCATCGACCATGTTTACTAGGTACCCTAAACACCCGTGCTACAAAAACTCTCTGGATTTCATCGCTAATATGATAGGAGTTCGAGGTTTCTTTTCGCGTTGCGGTGTAAAGACTACTTTCTTCCGCTTGCAGGCAATAGATGCTCCATATTTTGTCAGAAAATCCATGCCCAGTATTACATCAAAATCACATAAGTCTAATACAATCAGGTCTACAAACAGTTCCCTACCATCTATCCATAACGGTACATCTCTAAACCAATTTTTAGATATTGCAACCTCCCTGGATGGTAACATAATCCCAAAACCCACATTAAACAATTCTATAGGTACATTTACAAGGCTACTAGAAATAAATGAATGAGATGCACCTGAATCAAATAAAACTTTACATGTGGTATTGGCCATAGGAATCTGACCTGATACGACTGAAAGGGCTAGCGTCAGCTTCTACCTGAGTGATCGCAAAGACTCTAGCCAGAACATATTTATCATCCTTCTTTGGCTACTCTTTGTTTCCAGCCTGATTCCATAATGGACAGTTGCACTTTATATGCCCTTCTTTTCCACATTTATAGCATGCCTTGGCCCGACATTCCTCAAAATGGTGCTAAGTGCATTTAGGGAATTCTGGTATGTTTCTACCCTGAATGGTTTTCATTACTAGGCTTGGGTCGTTTGTCTTGTCCCGACTGCCCACACTATTCTTGCCCTCTCTTTTTGTGATCATTTGAAGCAGTTGCCCCACCCTTCTTTGCATCTCTTCTGGTGGCATTCTCTTTCCAGATTCTTTCCTCGCTCTTCTCAACAGTAAGAACCATTTCTATAACTTGGGGGTATGTGAAAGCGCCCCTCGAAACAATCTCCATGTCTCGAGCGATCATCAGCTTCAATCCTCTCACAAAATGATCTTCTCGTACCCTATCAATAGGTACCAAATCTGGTGCAAATTTTGCCAATCGATCAAATTTCTGTACATAATCTGTCACCGAGAGATTTCCTTGCACCAATCTCATGAACTCATCAGTCTTTGCTGCCAGGACCGTAGAGTTATAATATTTTTCGTTGAAAACTTGCTTGAACCCAGCCCAATCCATGGTATTAACATTATGTGCCTACTGCACCACCTCCCAGCAAAGACAAGAATCCATTCTCAGCATATAAGATGCACGCAACACTCGCTCAATGCCCTGGACCCTCATCATATTCAATATGTTTTCAATGCGGTTAATCCATTCTTCTGCTACAACCGAATTTGTGCCCCATCAAACTAAGGTGGATGTTGCTTGCAGAATCTTTCAAACAATGGCTCTAGTCCATCCACTGCAATAGGAGCTACCATTAAAGCCGGTAGTTGCCTGTTATTCTGCACCTGTGACTCTGCTTGTACTGGCGGCGCAGGCTGGTGCCTTAGTTGATGGATCACCTCCTCTAGCCTACGAATGGTTGCTTCCATTGTGGAAAAATGTCCCTCCCATCCCTGTGGTGCTAGCGGTGGCTCAGTGTTTTCTCCTTCACCTATACCTCGGCCTTAGCCTCCATTAAGTCTAGTGGATCTTCTAGGAGGCATTTTCTAACTCCTGAACCACGAAAACCAACAAACATAAGGAAGAAATATTTAGTTCCATCATTAAATCATATTTACAAAGGCAATCGCTCAAGTACAATTATGTGCAAAACATTAAAGCAACTTTCACACAAGTAAGAATTACTACTTACATTACAGTGAGTTGAGCTCGTCCTTGGCGGTGTATTTTACATGTTAAGGCTTACCACAGAATATTTAGGACCGTATTCTCTGATACCAATTATAACGCCCCGATTTCCCGAGACGTCACTTATGAAAGTCAATTTAAATCAATAAATAAAATAACCTTTTAAAGTACTATTTTATTGAAATACAAAAGACATGAGATCTCACTATTTCTTTAAAATAAAATATTTTCAAGTCTTAAAACTTAATCTAACATAAAAAAAAACATAGTCTAAAAGTGATAAAAGTTCATTAAGTCTTTAAAACATTAAAACATTGTGAACCCTTCGCTAACATGTAACATCCACGCCTTGAGTCTGCTACACTCACTGCTTTGCTTTGCCTTTACTTGCACACTGAGTACCCATGACCTAACGCCCAGTAAGAAGAGCTATGTAGGACATAACCCCCCTAACCAGATAATACAACATAGCTTAATAAAAACCTTAAGCAATAAAAATTCATATAATATTGATACAATGCATGCTATACTCGCACACATAACAATCAACGTCTCATACTGCACATTATGCTGACATACGATAATCAACCACACACTCATGTTGATCAGACATGAAATGTAATATGCCCTGCCTCGTGTTATTCTCACTTGGCATCCAACATGGTATTCACTTACCACAAGTTGTACTCACCAATGATAAGCTCTTAGTGTACCTGCAAGTGTTATGCTCACACAAGCATCGAAAACCCTAGCACTATTCTCATGCAAACAATACTAAGTGTGTACAGTAATCAACCAAAGTACCTAACATAAATAAATACAAACCA